>NC_087095.1:6260000-7510000 GCF_963855985.1 Ostrinia nubilalis | reverse complement strand
TCGAAAACAGCTTGTATACATGGCTCAGAAGTGAGATGGGTCTATAATTTTTCAACAAGGTTTTGTCGCCTTTTTTGAAAAAAAGTATCACCACACTTCTGTGCCATGCCGTAGGCGTTTTTCCCTCAAGTATGACGGAATCGAACAGCCTCTGAAGAGCCTTTAGTACCGGCGTTCCGCCTGCTTTCAGAAGCTCAGCCGTGATTCCATCATCACCCGGTGCCTTGTTGTTTTTCAGCTGTTTGAGAGCCATTCTAATCTCGTACAGGCTGACGTCCGGGATATCTTCGGTGTAGTGTCGGGTCAGTCTAGCTCTTGGGTCTTCGGCTAGATTTGTGACAGGTGTACGTACACTCGTGTATAATTGTCCGTAGAACTTCTCAACCTCTTCCAATAACTCAGGCCCCGACGAGATGTCTCTGCCATCCTCGGTCTTCAGCTTGGTCAGTAGACTTTGGCCAACAGACAGATCCCTAGCGAACACTTTAGAGCCTTTGTTACGCTCAATCGCCTCTTTAATACGATCTGTATTAAATTGGCGTAGATCGCGAGTCAAAGACTTGGAGATCTGTCTGTTAAGACGCCGATACTGAGCAGCATCTTCAGAGGACTGCAGAACCAAGTTTCGTCTCTCTTCCATAAGTTTATTGGTGAGGTCAGAGATCTTTTTGGTTCCTTTTGGACGACGGGTTTTAAAGTACTTAGACCCAGTCGTTTGGACAATTTCCACGAACCTGTCATTGTATTCGTCCACATTTTCGCAGTCTCCTAGGCATTCGAAACGATTTTGCAACTCGAGCTGAAAGCTTTCGGGGTTTTGGAGTTGGATGGGCGCTGGGCGGAGCGTAGACTTCATCAGTCGACGCCTCTCGAGCTTGGGTCTGATATTCAATGTGCCTCTTACCATTCGGTGATCGCTTCCTGTTTTTCCTTATTTATGTTTGTACATATTATATTTATGTTCAGTATTTTTACAGACGACTTTGATACATCATCATCATTATTTCAGCCACAGGACGTCCACTGCTGAACATAGGCGTCCCTCAATGACTTCCAGGTCAGGTCGGATGGGAGAGCCCCACATAACCTGCCGCCTGACCACAGTGGCGGGTATGCAACTCAATGCATTTTTGCCACCGGAAAAAAAAAGGTCATCGGCCACCTTGTAGGTGGACGTCTCACGCTGCGTTTTCTGGTACGTGGCCTCCATTCCAGAACCTTGCTGCCCCATCGGCCGTCAGTGATACATACAAATTAGGAATTGTAAATATTTATGTATCACAAATACTACTGAATTTTAATTGCTATTCATTTTGAAAAGGAAACTCGTCTGGAATTGTTTTGTGCATTTTCTGTAGACATGTACGCTTTTCGAAATATAAAGAGCACTAAAGAGATGAATCTTCTAGTACATCAATCCATCAACGTAAAACAATAAATAACTAAAACGAATCCGTTCAAACGTATGTCCAGTTATTTTGATGTTATGATTGAATTACAGTCAAATAAGTATGACACATGTACAAAAAACTTGAATGGACGTATAAAAATAGTGATGTGTTCAACAAAGGCAATTTTAGTTGCGCTTCTGCGCACAATATTGCAGTGGTTGTCACGCAATGCGTTATCGGGCTACGTAGACACAATTATACTAAACGCTGGAAGATTTCCAAAGTTTCGTCTAATTATACTAAGGCCATTCCTGATGCAGATGTTATGCTGAGCTTGCAATAGTTGTGAACACTAAATAAAAGTGGATTATAATTATTGAAAAGCTTTAGTTTTATTGAAATTCATATTGCAACTCGTAACTATTTTTACGAGTATACTTGGGCAGTGTCCAATGTGTAACGTAAACGTACACTTGCATTAACCTTCTTAAACCAAGCCATTTTTTTTATCGCTATCAAATAGTCAAGAATGTTATTTTTCATTTTCAAGGCACGATGCACACTCTGCCTAATATTTCATTCATCCCTACTTTATCCCACCTGTAATTACTTCTGTGAAAACCCATCGGCCCAAGTCCTTGGCACTTGTGGATTTATTTGTGTTGTAACGTTTAAATAAATAAAAATCTAGCCGTAAATGGTGTTTGTTTACCCGTAACTCAACGAGGTGGCGCCGCGGTGCTCTGTGAACGTTATTTCACTCCTCGGGACAAAAAGATATGCCTACTTCCCCATTCATCGCGGCAGAGATTAAATAAAGGCAGATACGACACTGTCTTTTAGAGAAGGGATTTGTACCTACATGAACTTATTTTGTCGTAGAAAAAAAAAATTTGAAGGTCATTGAATATTTTATAAAAGTAGGTTGTATGATACGTAAGCATTTTTTAAGAAGTTGATACATACAGTGTAGTTATGTGGTTGTTATTCTGTCGTATGAGCTATTTACATAATTTAATAAGTACAACATACTGATGTTAATCTTAAGATTAATTCAGATTACTTCAGTAAACTTTGTAAGGTGTCACAAGCTTTTCTTGACAGAGCATGAACGGAGAGACGTGCCCACTGCCTTCTTTAAAGAATCATCTAATAACTATAGAGTACTTTCAGCTAGTATTTAGATTTTTTATGTTTATAATAACCTCATAAAGACATATTTTTCGTGTGTCTCTTGAAGACCGTCATGTCTGTCTTTAGCTTTCTATTCTGCCTAAACTCTATGCCCGGCTGATCTATGAGGATCCCGTAGCACCAACGGCACGTATGTCCACGCGGGGCGGGTCGAGGGCAGAAGATCGAAAATAAAAACACCCGGTGGGAGGGCAGCCTCCCAAACATATTACAGGCGTCGCACCTCGGGTTCCGGACTTTTTCACTGATTTTTTTCCATAATAACCCGCAGTACCTCACTTTTTCAGTGTAAATATTTGGACGATCTGAAATAACGATGAATGGAAGGAGCATAACTCTTTTGAAAAGCTACATTTTTGGTATTATTTAAGAACTCATCAACGTTTTTTGTTTGAAATAACAGCGTATCATTTTCAGGTTTTCCCTGGTCAACATATCATGCATAAGCCCATAAAATGGGGTTGTTTCATAACTTTTTGTGCTAACAGTATAAATTCAAGTTAATCAATGAGGGCTCAGCTGAAAAGCCCCTTGTGGTAGTTGTTGATGTTTTGATCAAACAGGGGCTGGCAATTCCTATTTTTACCTCGTCAAACTGAAAGTGCTGTATCATTGTTCATTTTTCCAAGAACCTCCACAGCTTTAGCCAGCAATAAGTTAGGTGTGTTAACTGCATCCTTCAGGTAAATGGAATGAAGATAGCCGTGAACGGGAGCGCCGCCGTATCAACAGATTCCAAAAACGAAATGGCTTTTCTATTCAATTTTCGATAGAGATTTTTTACCAACCCGCAGTTTTGCGTACGGCGGAACCAATAAATCTCCTCTCGAAGGTAAGGGTCGAATTAATCACCCGACTGGTTCACCGACGTGTCCGTCGACACGTGACTTTGACACACAAATATCACTCTTAATCTTGGTGTGTTAGATACGGTTTTTGCCGACTGGAAAACCGTATTTACAATTCGGCAGGTGAAAATAAGAAGTGGGAATAAATAGTAGGGCTTTCTCCGCCGATACACTCGCAGGAGATTAAAGTGTTCAGTAACGGTGGTGCAACATAAATTAGAGAAATGGCTCCACTTCTTGATTACATACCGATGCGCCTTTGTTTTCTTTTTACCTGTACTGTACTGGAGTGGCATTTTAATACGATTGCATGTTGGATACTTTACTTAACTTTCTTTAAATTCATATTTAATCTTCATTAGAAGGATATTGGAAAATTAGTAAACATTTTATGCGTTATTCTTACGAAACAAAAAATGCAAAATAATTAATTATGCAATTAAAAAAGTAAAAAACGGTAAAGCTAATTTCCCCATAAACCATAAACAAAAAAAACACTTGATTAAATTTGAGAAAGGGCCGAAATTTAAAAGCTGTGTTGTTTCCCGCCCATAACGGCCAGGGCGGGCGGGTGGCAGGCACGAATTAATAAACACACCGGCCAAGGCCGCGCCGCGCGACCTTTAGGGCCCATCCTTGTCCTCTTTACCAACGATTTGTACCTTTAAATGTTTTTGCTACCAAATTAATACGTAAACAAAACGTTAACTAATTGACTCAGTACAAAGAGACACAAGTAACAATAACAAACCGTCTAATCCTCCTGAGAGGGGAAGACAAAGAAAGATCCTGTTGCATACTTTGAATCAATTGTTTTCAAGCTCGTCAATTCGATTAACTCGTTTTATCTCCAATTTAGGAGATCGTCGATAAAAATGGAGCTTGGAATCTAGAGGTTGCCAGTTGATATGACGAGACTTTTCAGGGTTTTCTTAATTTTGATTTATAAATTTTATTCGTTTAAAGGTTTGTCATTACATATAATTGCTTAACTAAGAAGCAACTGTACTGGCTAGCCAAAGTTAGTCGTAGCTAAACTCCTTGAATAAGTCGCGTCCAAACTTAGACGGTCTACGTTCAGATCAGTGAATTCCCATCATTCCCATTCCCACATTTCTATGAACTGGATATGCTTTATTTCTTCGGCGGTAGGCGTTAAAAAAGTACGCAAGACTCTCTTAGCTCAAATTTATTTAAAATTAGTAAAAGTTAATATAATTACCTTTTTGCCTTGTCACAATACTTAAAAATCTACAACTTTGACCCACTATCGTTTGTCACCACTTTTATGGTGTGACACTAGCACTTCACTGCACTCCACTACCGGCTCTCCAACATATCATCCACCTTTCATCGCCATGGCTACGCTGTCTGACGTACAACAGCTCCAGTGCTCTCTTGAGGCCTCACTGCACCAGCGCATGAGTGACTTCGAGTCGCAGCTCAAGACTTCTGCTGAGCCGTCATCACTTGCCCGACTGTACGACGAATTCCGGGCATTCAAGGAAACTGTCCACGGCATCCTGCAGCTGTTGCGTAAGCAGATAAGTGAGGTCTCCAAAGTTACTGACACATTGGAGATGAGGCATCGTAGAAAGTGCCTACTGTTCGGCGGTATCTCAGAGGATCCCAAGGAGCAGACTTCTGCCGTGATATGTGGCATTCTGAGTGATCGTTTTGATTTGAAGGACATAAGCTCCTCTACATTCACAGCATGTCATAGGCTTGGACCTGCAGCCAAGGGTCGTATACGACCTATTTTGGTCCGCTTTGTTGACCACTCGACAAAGACAGCGGTTTGGAGAAAGAAGACTGTCCTGAAGGGGACCTCTACTGTGCTCTCCGAGTTTCTCACACGCACTAGGCAACAACTTTTTACGGAAGCAAGGAAAAGATTTGGCATCACAAATTGCTGGACTTTTGATGGTAACATATTTGCTAAGTTGCCCAACGGGATGCGTCGCCAAATTCATAGTGAGCAAGATTTGGAGTGCCCCAAGCAGCCTGTTTCTGCTGGACCGGCGAGGGAGAGCCCAGCCACAGCGGACAAGAGGAGCAAGACCGCGTCCACCTCGGCCCCGCAGCGCTCCAAACGCACGGTCACCAAACAGATTGCCGGGAAATAATTGTACCCTCCATAATATCTTCTGACTAGGCTGTTTCCTGAGGTACCTATACCCACATTTACATTTTAGAGCACTACCTATTATCTTTGTTTACCTTTTACGAACACTTTTTCTCAAAATGTAAAATGTTTGAATTGACAATTGAGCTGTCAGAGTGACATATGACATTGTCAGGTTCGTCCAGAAATGTGTTAAACTTTTGTGTTACGTTTTTTTTTTATTTATTTTTTTTTATAGTGTTGTTCAGTTACTACGTTCCGTTTCACGTAAAAAAATTTTTTTTTAATTGTTGGGTACCTCAAGAGCTTTTACTTTTTAATCAATGTTTTAGTTTGTTTTATTCTTAATGTAAGCCGGCAGACCAGAGTGTAGTGTAGGTATATGTATATCGTAATTATCTTTTATTTATATTCGTAGTTTAATTATTATTTTTGTCATATTTATATATTATTTTTATTTTTACAAATAGGCATGGATGACGAATCATTTTATTCTGCTCACGAGTCTTCTTCATTCGATGAAGACTCATTTCATGACACTCTATCCCTTAAAGATACGTTAAATCGTAACTTCTTGAACACAAAGCGGTTTCTCAATATTTGCCATATTAACGCTCAAAGTGTCCCCTCACATTATCCCGATCTCTTGGAAACTTTCACCGGTGAAAACCTTCATGCTGTCCTCGTATCGGAGAGCTGGCTCAAGCCATGCCTTGACTCCACATCCTACGCTCTCCCTGGTTTTATTTTAATTAGGAATGATCGGATTGGCAAGGGTGGTGGCGGTGTCGCCATTTACTTGCGCAGCGACATCCCTCATAGGGTGTTGTGCATGTCGCCAGCTCCCTACAGTGCGTCCGCCGAGTTTCTCTTCGTCGAGATCAACGTGAAGGGTATCAAGGCCGTCCTTGGAGTGGTGTATTGCCCTCCTGGTATCGATTACCTCTCCCAACTTGAATCCACCTTGGAACCCATTTGTACGGATTACACGCATCACGTGATCATGGGCGACTTCAACACCAATCTCCTTATCAAATCTTCTTCTTCTACTAAGTTGTCATCACTCTTCACTTCCTTAAATCTGTCTATTCTACCACTACAACCCACTCATCATAATATCGATTCCCCTGATACTTGGCTTGATCTAATTATCACCTCTTCCCCTGACAGTGTCATTGCGCATGGTCAATATGCTGCACCAGGCTTTTCACGCCATGACTTAGTTTTCGCGACCTATAGGCTCCACACCACCAAGCAAAAACCAACTACGGTGCTGATGCGTAACTTTGGCAAGGTGGATGCAGATGCGATTAAGCGCGATGCAGCATCGCTCGACTGGGGTCCGCTTCAATCCGCGAAAACTGTAGATGATAAGGTGGCCTTATTAAATTCTAACTTGCTGTCTCGCTACGATGTGCATGCTCCGCTGCGACCTGTTAAACTTAAACATCTTCCTGCTCCTTGGATCTCGAGAGAAGTGCGTGCGGCGATGAACCGCCGTGATAGGGCTTTCCTCAATTTCAAAAAAGATCGTTCTGACATAAACTGGTGTAAATATAAAGTTGCAAGAAACCGTTGCAATCAGATGGTGAGATCGGCCAGACGCGGTTATATCCATGATAACATTAACAACACCTCGTCTGCGGATGTGTGGAAGTTCCTCAAAACACTGGGTATTGGCAAACGCCCTACCACACCTTCTCACTCCTCTTTCTCTTCTGATGAGCTAAACACCCATTTCTCCTCTGCTTCCACTTTGGATCCGCTCATCAGATCACAAACTATCAACGAGATAACTTCCACAACTCTTCTACTTCCTGAGGTGTTTATGTTTTCTGCTGTGTCTGGTGATGAGGTCAGGAAAATTATCCTCTCCATCAAATCCAAAGCCGTAGGTTTTGATGATATTAGCCGTACCATGATCCTTATCCTCCTCGAATTCCTTCTCCCTTTCATTACCCATATCATTAACTTTTCCTTATCCTCTGGTGTGTTTCCTCGCAACTGGTGCAAAGCCTTTGTAATCCCTCTACCCAAAATACCTAATCCTTCCACCTTAAATAATTTTAGGCCCATATCCATATTACCATTCCTTTCAAAAACCCTAGAGGCGGTTGTTCACTCCCAACTGTCCAAACTCATATTCACAAACAACCTCCTCAGTCCTTTCCAATCCGGTTTCCGTCCTGGCCACAGCACCAGCACTGCACTGCTCAAGGTGACGGAAGACATCCGAATGGGAATGGAACATGGCCAACTTACATTGCTTGTACTCATTGATTTCTCCAATGCCTTTAATACAGTTGACCATGAAGTCCTCCTATCGTTGTTATCCAGATACAATATGTCACCAGTTGTCATGGATTGGTTCGCCTCATACCTCTGCGGACGCCAACAGGCCGTACGCATAGATAAAACTATTTCCCACTGGCGTGACCTCGTGACCGGTGTTCCGCAGGGTGGTATACTTTCCCCTCTCCTTTTCTCTATTTTTATCAATTCACTCACCTTCGGTATTGGCTCGTCTCACCATCTGTATGCCGATGATCTTCAACTTTACCGACATTGTCGTTTTGACGAAATTGACCAGGCTGTACATCGCTTAAACGATGACCTTGAACATATCAGGGAATGGTCAAATCGTTACGGCGTTGCTGTTAATCCCAACAAATGCCAGGCTATAATAATCGGGAGCCAGCGACAACTCTGTCGTTTAAATATGAATAGTGTCTCAACTGTCACTTTTAATAGTGTGGATATACCATACTGTACTAGTGTTAAGAACCTTGGCCTATACCTTGACTCTACTCTTGGCTGGACGACTCAGGTCTCAGAGATTAGCCGGAAGGTCACTGCCACATTGCGTTCTCTTTGCAGATTAAAATATTTCCTTCCTGTCAAAACCAAGATTTTACTTGTCCACGCCCTAATTTTCCCGCTCATAGATTATGCTGATGTGTGTTATCCGGACCTTAATCAAGTTCTCCTTAACAAACTGGACCGCCTTCTCAACAGTTGCATCCGGTTCATATTTTGTCTACGTAAATATGATCACATCTCCTCCTACCGATCTGAGCTCAAATGGCTACCTGTTCCTCTACGGCGTAATGCCAGAATTCTCACTACACTTTTTACCATCTTAAACGACCCTAATGCTCCTTCCTATCTTAAATCTCAGTATACTCTTTTAAGTTCAACTCATGTAAGGCAACTTCGTTCCTCCAACAAACTTCTTCTTTCTACCCCATCCCACCGCACTGGTTTCCTCTCTAATTCATTCCTTCTCCAATCTATTCGCCTTTGGAACGCTCTTCCCGAGAACATTAGGCAGGCTCCCAGCAAGTTTGTGTTTAAATACTCTGTGCGCAAGCATTTCCTTGAACGTATCTCGTCGTCTTGATCTCTCTTAAACCTTCTCGTTATCCACCTTATATTATGTATATGTATGTATTTATGTAGGTAATATATTTTGTATTAATATATTATAATATTTTATGTATTATATTAGTATAAGTTTTTTTGTATTTGTACTATTTTGCACCGCCTACTTAAATTCTCTGTTTTGTCTAATTTTCTGGTTAGCTGGAAGAGAATGCCACATGGCATTAAGCTCGCCTGTTGTACCACTGTTTTTATGTGTGCAATAAAGATTTTAAATAAATAAATATTTTATTAGCGAACCATCCTGCTTTATTTGAGTGTGCAAGTAGTTCTCTGAGTGACTAAGAGATGGCGCTGATTGATAAATTAGCTCGCGATGGTGATATTAAGATAAAAACATTAATTACTGCCAATTGTTCAGAACGGACTACTATGCCGAGAGGTCCTGGGTTCGATTCCCGGCCGGGCAGAAATTGAAATGATGAATTTTAATTTCTGTGACGGGTCTGGGTGTGACTATGTATAATATTTATGTATTTAAAAAAAAAAAAAAAAAGTATATAAGTAGTATATCCGTTAAGCTAGCACCCATAACACAAGCATTAAGTTGCTAAATTCAAGACAAAAGAAATTTAAACACAAAGAGTTAGAGACACCATTAAGTGTGATCGTTACACGCAAATCCTCAATTCGCCATAAAACGAACGGGTGGTCCCGCGCGGCCAAGGAAACGTTGTCATTCAAAATCAGACCACGTGTACAATATTTCATCATCAGCGAGGGTGGTGGAGCTCTCTTCTCGCCCCCGCCCCACCCCCGTCCCCGCGCCGACCCAAAAAGTCTATCTGCACTTGACACGGGAGGAAACGGGACAGATTAACCGTAGTGAAGGGAACAAAGCTAAATATGTTTCAAGCTGATACTTACCCCTGCGTAGTATCTAGAATATTCCCAGATCAATTTAGACCTAGGTAAGTGTTGTTTATTTTCTAAAATGTTAGTGCTACAACTTTTATACCGTATGTAATTTTTAATTAGATATTTTAATTGCAAATAGTTGAAATTCTGATCATATTTTGTGTTCTTCTTTTTTTTTGGATTAAATAAAGCTAAAATGTACTACATATTTTTAATATAGGTTTTTTTACCTATTACAATTCTATCTTGGTATAAACTCGTATAAAAGAAAATAAATTTTATAATAATACATTACATTAACTTTACTAATTTTTTTTTTTGTGTTTATTTAATTTCTTTTTGTTTTCTCTGATTTCGCGCATACTACCCTCGGTACACAAGTTATACAATGCTGAAAAAGGATGGAGGAATGAAATGATGGAACCATTTTCAGTCTACGGCGAGATACGCGGCTCTGTGTGCGTCACTCCCACACTCACGCGGGCGTGAAAAGTTTGAGCAGTAATTTATATGATGGTTTAAATAATTACCCCGCGTTTTCGGCTCAATTTGTATATGAGGCCACCGAATCGGGGCGGTTGACGTTCGTACGTATTACTTTTACGTTGCGGTCCGGGTGTGATGAAATTGTTAATTGTTGGACGCGGTTTTGCGTTCCATTTTATGCTTTTTGATTTCAGTTGCTTTCTGTGTAGCGATATTCGAGTGGGGTGGGTTAAGGTTTTGAGTTTTAGTTAGACTAAAGGTTTAGTTTTAGTGTCTAGGTACTCTTAGTTTTAGGATTGAGAAATGATCAGAATAGTAAATAGACCAGCTTTAACTAACATTTTAAAAAATATACATGTAGGTTCTTTTCATATACAGGTAGGTTAGGTAATGGTTACCTAGTCAACAACACGCAAATCTATAAAGCAATTAATTTGTTTACACTTTAGCCACAAAATTTTCCCTAAATATCAGTTTCGTATTTCCAAGAAAATTATCGTTTATGTCTAAGTTAATTACCTAAATAACGTATTAATATAAACGTTACGTTAAACCTACTGCCTAGCTAGATAGACAAATCACAAAGGGCACTATAGGTACAATGTAGTCGACCGTTTTAATAACCCCTCATGTTTTCCGCTACATAAAAGATTCTTACTCCAATTGCCATCTGCTCGGAAAATAGATTGCTTGTCAATAAAAATGTAAATTCGCCGCTTCAGCTCTCAGCTAATTCATTTCCCAATGGAAAATCCGGGAGCGCGTCACCGGAGATCGATCGACCGTTCATTTCAACGTTTTTCCGTTTTTTTTTGCATTTCATATTGACCAGACGCAGTTAGTTTGCATGCAGACTAATGTTTGCGCGCGACAGTGTGCAATAAAACCCTGTCCACACCCTTTCCACAATACCCAACGCTCTTTTTGTGCCCAGATATTAACGTCTTTTGCGATGATTTATAGAGGTCCTTCCCCATGAAAGACGGAGGGGCTTCCACGGCACTCGATATGAATTCTAATACGCGATAACTATCGCACACGCGGACGCGAAAACGAAACGGTAATGTCGTATCAGAAACAATTTCGCGTCAATTCCGTGTACAGAGGGCGCGGTAAAAAATCGAAATACGTAAATTTGATCCAAAACCTCGGGGCTCGGCTCACACTCTCGCGGTGATACGCCTGACACCCTAATCAAATAAGTACCTTTTACCGGGATTTGGGTTGCATTTGAAAATGGGCCTTAATCTGTTTGGGTAAAGTGTGTTTTCGATGGAGCGTTTTCGGTCTGACTAGCTTCCGCATAAAACGTATTTGTAGGAAGGACGACCCAGAAAATGGGTATAATATACTCACACTACCACCGCCGCTTCCTCGCCTTATTCTCCCGGTGCGTCCCCCAGGAGCCCACAGAAATTTATATAACAAGCTATCTCGTCCCAGCCTCGGTTATTGTCGAGGAAACACTGGCTCAGACATTATTTTTAATTAAACAAAAGTACTGGCCACTAACGCCCCCGATCTGAACGGAGCGATTTGCCTTTGTCGATTGTATTTTTTTCTTAATTAAGTAAATCCTTAAAAAACAGATAGCCAATAAACTTGCGGAGTTATTGACAAAGTACAGTATTTGCGTAGGTGTTAATTGAATTTTAGCGTAGGGTTCTTGTCTTGAATAAAGCGCTGTTTTTGTCAATTCTTAGCAGTATAAATACCTATACTAAAGGTTCATGGAAAATTATGACCTACACTTGTTTACGCGTTTGGATAATTTCGTAGAATATTCGGTATTCTGTGTGTAGCGTAGGTAATATGAGGAGAAACGTTATTTACTCCTTGCTCGAACGCTGCTTGATTTTATTTATTTATTTTTATTAAATATCGCATTCATAGAAAATGTATCGTTCTTAAAACTTTCTACAATAAGCTATCTAGCAGTGTCCTTATTTTCCAAAATTTGAACTAGCTCCCAAAAAGGTACAGAAGTTCACAATTTCCATGGAGTCCATTATTAATTACCGTTTAAAAACCGTCGGCATAAACAATTTCTCATTGAATCACGTAACAGAGTGGGGGTGACCCCTCCCACGCCCGATGCTCATACCGATCCGCGACGTAACTCACCGCTACTACGGGTCGCCGGCGAGTCGGTTAAATGGATAAAAAGAGTAAGTATACCAAGGATAGACTCTTTGTTGCATAGCACAGTTGTAAAAATACAAATGATGGATAAATTTCCGTGCTTTTAAGCGATTTTATGAAAAATATTATTGGCAGGTAGCTAATAGCTCATAAGATAGATCCCCTTAATTAATATTTATTGTCCGTGGTGCATATCTTTTTCATAAAGGTTACTAAACTTTTGTTTGTCACCTGTCATCCGCTTTGCAACGGAGGGAAGTCGAACCTTAACTTCGAACTCCTCCTATGTTCTTCTGATTAATTTCGTTGCGGTTCCAATGACAGTTTAACTTTCCTCCGGGACAAACTTGACCTTCATTGGTTGGGTTTTTATTGGCATCAAGCTGTAGATCCTGGCTACACAGGAGTTGCAGTGGTGGGAAAGAGAGGTGGGAAGGAGGGAGGAGTCCCGTATAAATGATAGAGGAACACCCAGATCCTACCCAAACAGATGATCTAATCAAGATGAGTACATTATTTATTACATTTCGAGGGACTATTCCCACCTCCCGTTTCCACCGCTGCAATTCCTGTGCAGCCAGGATCTACAGCGTGAACGCCAACAAAAACCCAACCAATCATATCATAAATATTAGGTTCCTTATAATAAACTTTGGGATTAGCAGTCACTCTCTTTTTTATTGTTGCGACTAACTTTATCTATCTTAATACCAAAAATCATCAAAATTGATCCAGCTGACTTGGTGTGAAAACTTAATGGATTGACAAAAATCGTTCGCACCTACCTATTTAGTATAGATTAAAGGTCTTATCGACTCTATTTGTATCAATGACCTTAATATAAAAACACTACAGATCGTCAGTCAATCAAAGTTCATTTGATTACAACCTCATTGTTTAAAAGATGATAATGAACTGGATCTTAACCCGTGGAGGCCGTTGTACTATTGTTTGGTGTGATACAGGCTACTGTTTGGCAGGTCTGATATATATCATCTGTATTATATTGACAGTCTATTAATCACTAACATTGCTCAACCATATGAGATTAGCAGAAGGTTAGCAAAAATATGTCTCTAGTAATGATTATGATAGTTTGCTTCTAACAAACGAGTCGTCTAGATAGTTTACTTCATGTTAGTACAGTCCACATATTTTTGTTGCAAAATTGCCTATATTACAATGAACTAAGACGCTTTGTGTTTAGCTCGATTTACTGCCATCCGTAACAAAAGGTCAAGGGTGAGCTTTCCATTCATTTCCGAACTCTGGATCAATGTCAAACGAATCCGAACACGTAAAAGGTTTCACATTCACTGCACGTACAAATGAAAGAACGATACTTTACACAATAATTAGGCTACTGGACACACTGTGGGCACAAACGTGACGTGGACTGACACGAGACAGACAGCTGATTTGTAAACACAGCTGGGAAAAATGCTCTGTTTGATGTTCAAGTTCGCAGATCGCTGCCAAGAGGAGCGCATTGTATATGAAATGATAGGTAATATAACTGTATAGGGTGCGCGTATAATATTATGAACCCGGCACCAGGCAGCCTGCTACTTCAATAAGATATGAAAAACTAAATAAAAGCTTGTAAAAAAAATTCAATCTATTCAAATTACGAAGGGTTTACAGAAGAAAATCTACGCCTATAACCTTTATGCTATTCTAAAGTAAGAGAGAGGGGGGCGTGAAATGAGAAGGAACGTCGTGCCAAGTTGATAATAATTGGTGTACGACAACCCTTAACTTGAAGCGGTTTTAACTTTAAGCACCGTATAGGGCTTCGCGAGGATTTGCTAATGTTACAGTCGACAGCATATCAGCCTGTACATTTTTATTGTAAAACTGCACTTAATTACAGCTAAAAAAGATGCCACAGTGTTAAGTTTAACTTGACAGCGTCTGTACAGTACATTACTAGTACCATCATTGAAGTATGTAACATTGGTCAACATGGAGAAAAATTACAGTTTTCTGATATGCTCTACATTTGCATGTAAAATTTAAAAATGAAAAAAGCTTCAGTAGGTACTCTACTAGGTTTGTTCAGAGAACTCTATTTTACTTTCAGTATGTGCTTACTTTAGGAAGCAGTCATCTCATATTATTTTAAAAGCGATCGATTCATTTTCTTTTTCACGTACTGCATTCCGTTACGTAACTTATAAGTTCACCTTTACCGCATGAGTGTAGGCAAATGTTAAAGTTTATGCTGCTATAGTTGCATGCTCCATACTTTAGGAACTAAGTTATCAATAATTTTCTTCTAGTCGTTAGTTTATGACCAGAAAGTTTGTGTCTTATGAAGCAGTATTCTATGTCTAGGTTGAAGGCTTTGGGATTCTTTCAAACGGAACCTCATATTTTAAAGTGTTTAATATCACATGGAAATGCATTTCTAAAATTTCATTCAGTACTTATATTTTCACCTGCACAAAGGGTGTTCTGCTAATGCAGTCTAAACACCAAACTCCCTGACCCACCGACATGAGTCGTCGACATGATTCCTTTAAATTAAAACCGCGGATACCAAGCCGCCGGGCTGTCGGCGGGCTTGGTTTGTTTAAAGGCCTTAAAGAGGTGGTAACAAAGGGTTTCATAGACCTGTGTTTTTTTTTTAATGTTGAGCCAGCCATCTGAAACTTGCTCTATACTAGGGATGTTATGGATATGTAGTTTCGGTTATGGATACGGTTACGGATATAGAAATAATATTATACCGGTTTCGGTTACGGATATTTTTTTATTTCGGTTACGGTTACGGATATCTGTACTTTAGAATTCAATTTGCAATAGTTGTCCAACACGGTTCATTCATGGCCGCACACTTTAAATCGAATAAAAAGTAATAAAAATTGATACTAAATGGCATTACAAAGGTAAATCAGGCTGTTATGGCTTTACATATTATAATGCTATACAAAAAACAATTTAAACCGACTACATCCGAAACTATCCGAAACTGTTGAATCGGTTACGGTTACGGTATCGGATATTTTTTTATTTCAGATATCCGAAAGTTTTGGTTACAGTTACGGATATCCATAACATCCCTGCTCTATACATCGCAATTGTAAACCAATTGTAATTACCTGTAACAAAGTCCGCGATTCCAGACAACCACGTGGCTGATTCGGGTCACCCACGCAGCCTAGTACACGTGGCGGGACTCTGAACCCGAACTCTTGGTCTGTTACAAGGAGGCCCAAGGTTATAGGCCTCGTTATGGGCTAACATGTATCCCAAATTCGTATCGACTATAACGCTACCGACGACGCGACGTCCCTTACTCATCCGTCAGGTAATTTTTGATTGTTAGACGTGGAAAGGTCGCTATGACGTGCTTTAAAATATAAGTCTGTACCTCTAGTAGGAAAAACTTTCGAGTTCGTTTCGTTGCGTATTCAAAGTGTCATCGAAAAATTTTGTATGAAAAATTAAACAGCGCCCCCTATATTATAGCCGCCCTAGGGGGCGCTGTTTAATTTTTCATACAAAATTTTTCGATGACACTTTGAATACGCAACGAAACGAACTCGAAAGTTTTTCCTACTAGAGGTACTGTACGAAAATTGTAGTCGTGACTTCTGAGTGTCATCTGAGCTCATAATTTTGATATTTAAAAGTACCTAAATGGTTAAGAGTTAAGACTTATTTGAACCTTGCCTTCTCTCCAAAATCATGTTTGGAACAATTAAACTTATTATAATGTTTGTGTTTGTATCCTATATTTATTACACTTTATCGCTGTAATATTCCGAGAGCTTGTAGTCTAAATATATTCGTAGCATATTATTACATAGATGCCTAATACGATTAAGAATAGTTTCGTAAGCCACTTCAGACACAATTGAAGCTATTGAAGAATAAACAACACATAATACTCAGCGTTAAAATCACGAAAATAAAAATACATTTCTCACGTGTTAGAAAATGAAACGATGAAGCTTAATATGTAAATTAATTGTGGAGATAATATAAAAGTCTAGCCAAAAATCGTTGCAGACAAAAGTTGGGTGCCCCCGTCGACCTGTAGACGTTCGCACGCACTAATGTCAACCAGATTATCGACTGCGACGACCTACGCACTGGGATTCTAATCGATGGAATTAGAAAACTGTTTACAATTGCGTTTTTAGGGTCTAAATCTTAGTTTAAGGGAGAGTTACGTGATTGTTATTGGGAGTTTCAAGGTGGAAAATCCATGATATATTTTCATTTGCAATCTTATTTAATTAGAATTCAGGCTCTGTTATGTGCGTAGAAAAAATATATTAGTTTCCATTTCTTGTGGAAAGAGCCTGGTTCTCTAATACATTTACTGGGCAGCTGCCTATGTACTACCTTATACTACCTACATTTAACATCAGTTGAGATTGTTTGTGAAATACATAGGTATGTACTTGCATAACCAAATGGTAGAGAGCATGCCAATGTTGTACTAGTCTAATAAAATCTTATTAAAAATTCAAGTTTATTTATGATGACTGTGTTAGATAGGAGCTATCTGCTTACATAATAATGATTTTAATCATAAAACTCTCGGTCCTACTTAGCTTGTCCGCCACGGGCGTTTGACAAGGCTCGTGTAACGATCGCTCGGGCTCAGATTACCTAACAGGTAGTTATTAGGCACCTACGGATTGACATTCCCTTCAAAGTGTGAAATCTTTAATATCGGACAATCAGGGCTATTCACGCAATAATTGAATTGAAAATATTGGTCTGACAATTGAAATATTGGCCTTTACGAAGATAGTTTGTGTTGGTATGTAATAATTAAATCATTTACCTGCCACAATTAGTCTTATACTTACGACGACCTCATAAAGGTAGCAGAAAGGCGCTTGATGCAAGCCGCTACCTACCGGTCAGTATGGAAATCATTGGGGGAGGCCTATGTTCAGTAGTGGACATCCTGTGGCTGAAATGATGATGATTATGGTGACTTACTCAGAAAACTCAGTAAGTAATTAAATTACGAACAACCATAAAATTATGGCAGATTAACCATAAATTACACGAAATGTCTTTACTCTTCGATCCAATAAGAATAGTCCTTATACGCAGATTAGCCCATTTTTGTGCGTAGTAAATATTAAAAGCTTTCAAATAAATTAAATAACGTTCGAGCCGCGCCTGTGACGGTATGAAAGGCTCATACTATCGAGTGGCCTAGACCTATGAAAGGATAGACAAGACAATAGTTAAATACTTCCGACAAAATTGTCTTAAAATAGAGAAAATGTAGATTACAAAATGAATATAAAGTAAGGTGTATCATCACCCTAGAGTGCATCTGCATTTAACGTGAGATTATGATGTCATTTAGTAAAACAAAAAGCCTAAATTTTTCACTCATTACAATCATTCATGTATTTCCAAACTTTTTGCAGATTATAAAGTGTCTTGTCGCATTAAATCAGTGTTTAATAACTTTGATGATGATCTGTTTTTTTAAAGCGCTTGAGTTCTAAAAAAAGCTTGTAAAAATTCAAATTCAGGATTTTAAAATAATGCATTATCCTATCTATTTAGCAGAAATTAAACCTATCCAGTCGAATACAAGGAATTAGACAGATTCTTGCCTTCGTAGAAATGAGGAAAAACTTTAGGTACTTAACCGCCCTATCTATCTCCTCCTCGATCTACGAGGTTACATATAGGAAAATATCGCTCGCGATATTATTGGTTAACAGATATGATAAGGAGGGCGATAGCGCTCACCAGTAATTACCAGCACGTGCGCTATTATCGTGTCCATTTATTGATTAACACACTTCGACGATTTCCCTCAAAATCGTACCAGCATATTTTGATAAACAGTTCATATGAAATTTCATTAAATTAACTCTAGCTTAAATGTGCGTTCATTTGGAGTTGCGTATTTTGTGAACAATTTTGCCACAGAAGTGTGTGAAGAATGAGGTGCTTACTTGTCAGCAAGTCATGGTATACGACAGGACATCAAGCTTAATATTGTGTGTAGCATCCACTGTGGAACCCCATATTCGTTCGTTTGTTTCAGCCGAAAGATGTCCACTGCTGGACAAAGACCGGTCCTGCGCCGCTCGCATCCGGGCACCGCCCGCGACCTTACCCCAAATTAGTTGATAAAAAACTTTAATTTTATAAAGTAGGGTGTCGGATTTGTCTCTTTAGTAACCTGTAATAATAAGTCAACATTACTTGGGTCATACTTTTGAAGTAGGTATCGATGTATTGTTCAGCTGAACAGTCGATCACTAGCGTATACCAAGCTTTTGGCAACGGGCGAGTGCGTTGCGCGTTGTCACATTTATTGGACGCGTAGTCGTGTAAAAGTATTTTGTAGCGACTTGACTCAACTTGTATGGTAACGCGCACGCGCTACGGAAAGCTCACGAGCACGACCGATGGTTGACTGAAAGAAATCGTATTAATAATGGCGTAAAATTATAATGTAACTTGTATGTTTTCTTCCTTTTTAAGATAATGTCGTAAACTGGGTTTTGACGCATTTTTCAGCGGTAGACCAGTTTCGACATAACCCTCTAGCAACCTGCTGGCGTGAACGTAGTGCGAAGTCACGTTTATTTGACGCATGTGTAAAGGGTGGTGCGGCGTGTACGTGTTGACGTATTTGACGAGTGTGTAAGTAAAAGTGTGAAGCGGCATGATTCGATGACGTCTAATGTACTTAAAAAAAGTTGCGCCACGCGAATTCCTCGCTTAAAACATGGTGTTTAGAAGGCGATATCTTAAAGGAATGTGCATACAGTTTGCAAAATTGAGTCTTTGCACTCACAATAATAAAACGAATTAAAGCTATTAAGCTCCGCCTGGTGAACGTGCTCGCAATTTCAAGTACTCAAATCCCAGACTTCTCATAACAATACTCAGATATTTAGGAATTTTTAAACGGTACCGTTAACGTTAACAGTTACCGTAGCGATCTACGATTTCAATTCCATTGTACGGAATGTAGATCGATCATCGATTTAACCAGTAGTCTAGATGTAAGAGGAATTTTACCTGGATGACGTTAAGTTAATTTTGTTGGTGGGTTAATGACATTAAGCTCGCCTGTTGTACCACTGTTTATTATATGTGCAATAAAGATTTTAAATAAATAAATAATCTAACTAAGGTTATAGTAGTGGTGGTTAAGTTATACATAGGTCACAAAGCTTAACGTACAAGCTTAACGTATTGACATCTAAAGCACTTTTTACAAAAGCTATTTTCCCACAACTGCAATTCGAGCACGACATTATAAAGCCTTTAACCGTAGATAAATGCGTTCATATAAGGAGATTATGTACTCATAATAATACTAAGAAAGTCTTTAATTTTTCTAAAAGCAATATTCCAACTAAATTCGTATTCAAAGTAGGTAGCGAAAGAAAATTGAATTATAAGAAGTAATTTGAATCTATTTGCAGCTAGACGATCTAGAATCCAGACTTAATCAATAACTGATAAATCAGTTCTATTTTTGTCTACATTGTATGCAGTTTCACGTTGAACCTATAGAGGTCAAATGTCATTGGCCACGACACTGTGACCCAAATAGCCGCGAGAAGCGTACCATTTCCATTCAATCCAATTACTTCACTATATGGTACACACGACAGCACATCAGGCTACCCATTTTTGTTGCAAACTCGCCCCTATTACAGCTGCATAAGAACCCACAGTGGTAACGTTGACGTGCCGTCGTCTGTACGTAGCTGTAGGTACAGGCGACAGCGCATCAAACTCTACATTTTTGCTGCAAAATGGCATCTATTACAGTCATAATAAGATGCTTCAACGTTAGTCCGATCTATTGTCATCCATACAAGGCTTATGCGTGTGTGCTCCGTTGTTTATATCCGACATATAAATTGATTTTGCATGGAAATAATTAATCATCGGTGAAAGGTTATATGCATAGCTGGGCACCGTTAATCAAATAGTTAACTTCGTTAATCGTTAAACCGTTAATAAAAAAATTAACTTCGTTAAACGTTAAAACGTTATATTTCGCAAGATTTAACGCAAGTTAACGTTAATCGTTAATCCGTTAACACATGATAATAAAACGAAAAAAAAATTTATGCAGGGTTCAAATAATTTCGAAAGCTTGTAACGCGCATGGAATTTATTCCTCTTTTATGTTTGCGCTGCAAGCTTTCGAAATTATTTGAATATTGCATAAGTACAATTATTTTTTTCGTTTCAGTACAACTGCATTGCAGAATAAAACCTTGTTTTTAAAAAAGTTTTTTAATATTATAATTTTATTTTACACTTTTTAGGGTTCCGTACCTCAAAAGGAAAAAACGGAACCCTTATAGGATCACTTCTGTCCGTCCGTCCGTCTGTCAAGACCCTTTTTCTCAGGAACGCGTGGAGGTATGAAGCTGAAATTTATATCAATTACTCAGGTCTACTGTCCCTTGAAGCTGTGAAAAAATCAAACTTCTAAGCCAACGCAATCAAAAGATACAGCCGTTTATGCCGCAAATTTTCGACACTTGCAAGGGAATCAAAACCTACAGGGTGCTTCCCGTGAACTCAGAATCTTGAAATTTGGTACGAAGCAACGTCTTATAGCATAGATAAAGGAAAAATTACGAAAACCATTAATTTTTAGTTACATCACATAATATTTTTTTTTAAATAATTTTAAACTTACTACCCATTTCCTCATAAACGCGTAGAGGTATTAAATTGAAATTCATACCAAATACTCAGGTCTATAATACCTTTAAGCTGTAACAAAATCAAACTTCTATGTCAACGCAATCAAAAGAAACAGCAATTTAAGCTGCATATTTTGAAACTCGCAAGTACTCGCAAGGGAATCAAAACCTAAAGGGTACTTCCAGTCGACCTAGAATCTTGAAATTTGGCATGAAGCAACGTTTTATAGCACACATAAAGGAAAAATTCCGAAAACCTTAAATTTTTAGTTACATTACAAAATATATATTTTTTAATAAATATAAACTTATTACTTTTTTCCTCATGAACGCGTAGAGCTATCAAGTTGAAATTCATATCAAATACTATAAAATAAAGGATTACTTAAACGATAAAGAGATCTTTGTCTTAAATTTATGCTCCTCCATCTTTCCCCATTGTAATGTTATGAATTTCATTTTGCAATAAAAATACCATAGTTATGACTCGATTGTCGTAATGAACGAACTTTGTAAACCTTGCAGGTTTGTACGGAACCTTCGGTGCGCGAGTCCGACTCGCACTTGGCCGGTTTTTTATTATTAGTGTCTCAATCTCAGAGCCTTGGTTCAATTACAATACAATTTAGCACCAAAGTGCTCGAAAAGACAAATCAAACAAACCCAAACTCGATAAGTTTCCACCGTTTCGTTTAGGAATTCCTATGGCCACCTCACGACTCCATCATCAGACCCCTGGACATCATCTAGTACTAAAGTGCTCGAAAAGACAAATCCAACGAACCCAAATTCGATGCGATTCCGCCGTTTCATTTAGGAGTTCCTATGGCCACCTCCTGACTCCACCATTAGACCAGCTCAATAGTACCATAACATTGCATTGTCATCGTACTTACATAGTATACTTACACAAATTGCAATTCAGCCGTTTATGCTCAGAATGCCAACTTCTCAAAATGCCAACCGCTCGCAAAATGACAACTTCTCAGAATGCCAACTTCTCGAAATGCCAACTTCGCGAAATGCCAACTTCTCAAAATGCCAACTTCTCAAAATGCCAACTTCTCGAAATGACAACTTCTCATAATGACAACTTACAATTATAATGAATGCAGGAGCAGTGAATGCTACCACAAATAATAAAAATCATTAAAAAGTCCATATATTTACAATATCTCAATATCTTTATTTGTTACTATACAATAAATCAATACACTAGGGTCGTATCGCATCAATCTCTCATCTTAAATGTCGATTGAATGACATACACCTATATAATTGTTACAATCATTGTCAAAATTGGATAAACAAAAACCAGGTACGGTCTGCAACAGCAAAACAATTATTTTACTAGATAAATTAACACATTACAAGGGCGATATAGTTTTGACAAGTATAACTTGTGCATTTTTTACAACTACCCTCATAACGTAACATTATTTTCGCCATACACTAATTTATAATTTAAAGTGTAGGTACTGTGACCTTATCTGGTTTTTGTTTATCCGATTTTGACAATTATTGTTAGGTGTATGTCATTCAATCGACATTTGAGATGAGAGATTGATGCGATACGACCCTAGTGTATTGATTGATTGTATAGTAACAAATAAAGATATAGATATTGTAAATATATGGACTTTTTAATTATTTTTATTATTTCTGGTAGCATTCACTGCTCCTGCATTCATTATAATGTAAGTTGTCATTATGAGAAGTTGTCATTTCGAGAAGTTGGCATTTTGAGAAGTTGGCATTTTGAGAAGTTGGCATTTCGCGAAGTTGGCATTTCGAGAAGTTGGCATTCTGAGAAGTTGGCATTTTGCGAGCGGTTGGCATTTTGAGAAGTTGGCATTCTGAGCATAAACGATTTCAGCTCAATCTGTTGAAGAAAACTGGTCATAAATTCAGTTGCAAGATTTGTCCCACATTAACAAGTGAAGTCATTATAAAGCTTGTAAATAAATAAATAAAAAATATCATTTTTTATACCGTTTCGTTAGTGATCTGGTTACAAAAACTGTTGTTTTGGGTTCTGGAAGCCCGAACATACTTGTCAGAACGCGTTTTCAGCGTGCCTGCTGTATATTTTTGGTAAATAGTAGGTACTGGATTAACGATTAACGGACTTAGGATAATTTAACGGAAGTTAACGAGTCCGTTAACATTTTTTAAAGTTAACTTAAAAGTTAATCCGTTAATAGAAATGTTAACTTCGTTAATTAACGATTAACGGATTAACGAGTTAATGCCCAGCTATGGTTATATGACAATAATATGAGTTCAACAAGCACGGAATGTGCTTTGTTTATAACGGGCTTTCAAAGTAATTACTCGTACACTAAGTAAGTAGGTACATAGTTTATTTGAGAGCTTTGCAAACTGAATAACAATTGCGATAATATTGATACTCGTAGTATTATAAAGTAGCATGGAAATTGCCAACAATGAAAATTTCCAAATTATAAAATTCAATAAGATTAATACAAGTTGATTTGATCGTTTGTAATAAAAACCTTACTTGAAAAATATCTGAAAAACTCTGAAAAGAGTCAAACCAACGCGATCACACGCGACCAGCCGGCGTGCAGCGATGGCGATCAAACTTAAATGCATTGATCTGAAGGGATGATTTTAGTATGAAATAAATCTTCTATAGGTTAAATAAAATGTAGGCAGCAATTAAACCCTAATTATTTAACTAACCTAAAGTCTGGAAGCTGTAAATAATGTAGATAAATAGCTACTCCTTTTCTTACATCACTGGATAACTAAGACAAAAGCCAAAATTGAGACTTACTGAATCCCAAATTCTTTGCATATCTGCAGGAAAGTATAATCTATCATTCGATTTAGACTTTTGACTCCAAAACAAGTCTGGAGGTGAAATTCCCTCAGAGGTCAGAAAACGGCGCCCTAAATAAGCGATACAATTATATCGAATGAGTCCATTTTAACTGAATTATAATAGAGCACATGAATTTTAGCTGACTTTACTTTGGATGGATCAAAGCATAAAATAAGCCCATTAATTCTATTACTTAAGCACTGAGGCAACCTGAAAATATTTACTGTATGTAGATAATAATTTAAGTTACATAGTGATATTGCGTTGTTAAAGTCTTTATTTTTAAAAGTTATTATAGTAATACTTCTTATTATTGAAAATAATCTAGAAGCTCAAATAAACAAACCTACTTCTGCAATTGAACAGTAATCTTTATTTTTTCATTAATCGATCATTTAACCAGAAATAAGTTATAATCATTCAATAATGGTATCTCGGCCGTCTTGGATGGTCAATCTTCTGAAACATTTCTTTAATTTGATATTTATAAACAAAAAAAATGACTTTAATTGGATGGAATTATAGTAATATCTATAGAAATGATTTTGAACAAATTCTCAAGTAGAACGATTAAGTTACTGCTAGGAAATATGATTTTTTATTGTATTAACCGTTACAATATTTTCTTAAGCATCTCAAGAAAAAAATATCTAGGTTGTAATAATAATTATTGTTTTACAACAGCCCATACCTTTAACTTACATTTCGCACAACTAAGCAAGAAACCATGAAATGTTGTCATCTGTATACTAAGGCTGGGTTGCATCTTACTTTAACATTGTCAAACGTCAAAAATCTGTCAAACTTCATTCAAAATACACCGGATAACGTTTATACCTAGTTACGGTCAAAGTTAGGTGGTGCAACTCAGCCTAAATATCTATGATAGAGTTTTCTTTTGTCGATAAAAATCAACTCGAACCAACCCGTGGGCAAATCGGTAATTCTCAGTGAAATTTTAATAAGAACCTGTCTACGAGGTTAAGGTTGCCTCCGATACGTTATCGCCGTTCTATTGTTTTGTGACCGTACGATTGACAGATTGTTTTCCATTGGAACGGTCCATCAATGTAGTCCAGTGGTTCCCAACCTTTCCTGTTGTTTGTAGGGACCATGACGTTACAAGTTAGACAATCCTAGGAATATAATAAGTATAACTCAGAGACTCACGACTTGAATCAACTGCCTCTGTGGTATAGTAGGTAAGACCACCAGCTTCAGATCCAGAGGTCCGGGGCTCGATTCCCAGTGAGGGAAACATTTTCTGCTCATTTGTAGTAAGACTAAATCTAACTCCGTCTGGCTACCTACCACCATCTTACCAAGTCTACCACCATTGTGTTCCAGTAGTTTGAGATAGGATAGCCGCATGCTAAGTGAAGCTCGCTTCCACCTTCGACTGATCAGCCATCAACTTTTCAGCAGGTGAGATGCAGGCCAAGAGCTTCCACGTTGTAGATAAAAACAAATCTATTGCGGACCATACTTTGACCACAGGTTGGATACCACTGATGTACCTACGATATCGAACGCTCATAAATAAAAGAAGAGACCTTGAGGTGCTGAATGTTCAATCATGATGTTGTACGAGTATATTATGTATTTAGTATTGCACTGGTAAAGGTTAAGTCGCTAACTCCCATTGGTCCGTTGTTAATGCAGCTATGGACACTGACAGTTATGGAACTATGAAAACCGTGGAATCGCTATCAAAGTACATTTTATCGACAGTCGAAACGACAGATTTCAGTCTTCACTATGGTTTTTTCTAAACAGTTTTTAAGTTTGACAAGTCATAAATTTTTACGACGCTGATATTTTTATTGCAATCAATTTATAATTCAATTAAATATTCAATGAAAGCATTAAATGAATTAATACATTAAATATCTACGTCTAAATAAATAAGTAATAAAAATTTTAGTTATGCTTATTAATTGTACATTTTTTTAAAGATTATCAGCAGTTTGTATTGCACAAATTACTAATAGTTATAATAATAGTTAGCTATTTGCTAGTTTAACACATTAAATTAAATAAAAATGTCTCTAGAAAGGTCAGGTTAGTTCGCTCCACATCTTTTCGCTAGTCTATGAAGTATGAAGGCATGCAAGGACGGGCCAGCTTCAAATATTCATAGTGAGATCGATATGAGTAGCTACAACTCTATGCGCTTGCTTGGGCCCGAGGTCGGGGCGTAGCTGTGAGGGAACAGCCAGACCATTTCTATCGACATACTGGTAAATCTTTAGATTGATGTTTTTGCATTTTTGGATTATATTTTAAGGTTCACTGACCAGCTTAAGATCTTTGTAATTTTGTAGATATTTAAGTTTTACACACTTGATGTTCTTATTTTGCTGAAATACCAGTGAATTAAATGGCTGAATAATTGAATATCTAATATGCCTGTGTTACTCTACTTTCATGACGTATTCTTGCGACGATGATAATTTTTGATGTCTTTAACTACTCCCTCGAACTTTTCTTTTAACTGTTTAAGTAGTTAGATCAGGCTGAATGAAATCTTGGGAAGGAGAAAAACCCCAGACTGAAAAAAAAACCTACGTAACTGAATAGTGGGGTGCCCGATCTAGTTAACGCTAAACGATATGGCTGTTTTACTTTACCTATATCGGGTAACACTAATCAAAACGTAATTCCGAGCTAATATTGTATTCGGCCCGCCATTAGGTACATACAGCTAAAGGTTACTAATGAATTGACTTTGTTCTGAATAACTTTTGCTTTGTGAAGGCTTATTCTTTTGTCTGGGTGTTGATGATACGAGGGATCGTTCGTAGCCTCAGGCCAAGTGTTTGCAATGCTTACAGTGATCCAAATGTCAAATAATTTATTATCAACCGTTTGATTGAAGGCAATGTATTTTAAATATCAGAATGGTATTCGATTTTCGCCTTTGAGGAATAACAAAGAGTTGAATATTGAAATGTAACTCACTAACTTTTAATGGAATGTTTTCTTTTATTATTATAGGACGATGACACAAATTATTTAAATTTTACTACTTTTAACTTCTACTGATTATGCCTCTTCATGTTCATACAGTTTTAGTTACAGTTTGCAACAAAGTAACGAAATACCATAATGATTTCCTTCTATTCCATTTTTTTTATCAAGGACTAAAGCTCATTCTTAAATTATGCTTAAATGTAATCCTACACTAAGAGTAGGTACTTACGAATAGATCCTATCGATTCTGACTGGACGGCCACGGTTAATAAAGTGTTCCAAATTTTTCAATGTGGCCTTTTTGATCCAAAATTTTTCGTCAGTCATTAACTTTGTTCCAAAAATAAGCGTCTGCACATCACTATGTTGCAGTCAGACCGTAGGCTGGGCCTCTCGCCTCCAGAATTAATAACTTTCTCACCCCCCACCCCCAGAGTTGGGCCCTCTCCCCCCTCCGTACTGCTAGAATAACCGTCGATAAAAGTATCAGTATTAAGCGATGATATCACCTTACTGATTTATTGAGAATTTGAATGAATAAATTTTAATAGAGTTTGAGATTTGAGCGATAATTTTAGCTTATATTCTTTGGAACGGAAAAAAGGATCTTCAAAAATATTTTTATGAAATCTTCAAAAATTATTTGATAAATAAAAAAATACCTTGCCTATTACAGTCATCTTTAAACAACATGGTCAAATGAAAGAGCAGTCGCCCGGCAAGCGAAAGGTCGTGGTAGCCTTAGGCAGTTAGATTTTTTCAAGTTGTTTATTTATAAAACACTTTGTAAATATGATAATTACTATCATAATACGATAAAATAAAGTTTAGTTAGAAAATGTCTCTTAGCGCAAATTAAAATAAAATAACTTGCATCATAGCCTCATTGAAAATAAAGAAAATTTATAAGGCAGGAAGTTACGTTTATTCGTTAGATAAAAATTAAAATCTCCATCAGTCGAGTTTCACGAGTACGGGGTGGCGTCCTCCATCCCTCTCTGGCGGGCGGAAAGCCTTCGGAAGTTTCAGGAGTGTTTCGGTTTGCCTCTTTGACTCTGTTTGGGTGTGTAATCATTTGGTTCGCGTGTAATTTGCTGAAAAAATGTCGCCACCGTCTCGCCGTTGCGTCGCGTGCGATGTTTCAGCTTTTGTTTTACTTGCAAACTTATTTTTTTCATCTTTTGTTAGTCAATGTAAGGGCAAGTCTTTGTGGTACAATGAAGTTGTTTGAATAAAACACTGAATTAAAGGCTTCAGAACTTTATTTCTCAAGAGCATATTGTTTAGAATTACGTGAAGTAATAAGTCAATTGAAAAGGGATCAAAAGGACACGTGACTTGAAGTGTTAGAGCCATTTTGTAATAAAAAATTTCCAGGGAAAATTAAATCGTATTAAATGTAGTTTATACTTTCCCAAAAAGTTCATTCATGAAGTTTAAGTTAATTTTAAAGCTAAAAAAGTAGCGTACCATGGTAACAAAGTAGCGTACTTATTCTGTGGTAGCGTTTTCAAATGTGCAACACAAAATCACTTCAGATACAGTTTCAAGAAGGCTTTACTTTAAAGCTCGTGCAAGTTTAAGATTGGCTATTTTTGGCTAGATATCAAATACATAGGAAGTCGTCTTAAACAATGTAAAAAATGGGATATTATGGGCATTTCTACAGCACGGCGTATTTTTTCTCAATTCGGTGCTAAAATTTATATTTAGTTTTTGAAGTAGTTTCAATACAAAAAAATAAATTTTACTCCATTCTGAATGTAAAAATAGCATTGTCACTAAATATTGTGAAGTGGTTTATGAGAAAAGTTAAACACCGAATTGAGAGAGCACCGAATTGAGAAAATGAATCACGGAATTGAGAAATGAATCTCCAAATATAAAAATCGCTTCGCAAACTTAGAATTGATGACATTATGAAGAAATACCTAATGTATTTCAATAATCAATATAATAAATACTTAAAACGTTTTGATATCTGACTGCTGGTCTATTAATTAGATAGTTCATATTAGGTTTATGTGTCTGAAATACCAATGGAATAAAACAAAAATCCTAATCAATATGTTTAATTTTTTAATAAGGAACTATAATTAATTCTTAATTTTTATATATTATTTTAATTTTATTTAAATAAAACAAATAAATACATAACACAGGGTCTCTTTGTTTAGTTATTCTCAACCTTAAACATAAAACAAATATTGCAAGACCCAAGAGCTAGATTGACCTGACACTATACCGAAGATATATTGGACGTCAGTTTGTACACGATTAAAATGGCTCTCAAACAGCTGAAATACAACAAGGCACCGGGTGTTACGGCATCATGGCTGAGCTACGCCGGTACTAAAGGCTCTACAGAAGCAGTTCAATTCCGTCATTCTCGAAGAAAAAACGCCTTCGGCATGGCATAGAGGTGTGGTGATAGCATTATAGACTCATCTCACTTATGAGGCGTGTTTACAAGAGTCCGTTTTCGAGAGTCCTTACGAATCATCTCGCTCGCAGACTCGACGACTTCCAGTCTTCCGAACAAGCTTGTTTCCGAAAAGGCTTTAGTATTATGGTACACACACAGGTACGCTACGGCAGATTATACAGAAGACCAAGGAGTCGCGATATCGCGGACGATATCGGAGTCATGGCTGAGACCTTGGAAGATCTAAGCACAATGCTCGATGGCCTCCGCAGAGCCTCTCAACAAGTGGGTCTCAAAATTAACATGGACAAGACAAAAATCATGTCAAATGTCCGTGTTGCACCCACTCCTCTGAAGGTTGGAGACTACACTCGAAGTTGTTGACAATTGTATATACCTGGGACAAGAGTCCAGATAGTAAGGTCCAACTTTAAGAAAGAGGCTTCGCTATTACGTCTGAAATACCGCTGTGTCTTAAGACAAAAGTCTTCGACCAGTGTGTGTTGCCAGTGATGGTGAATGGATGTGAAACGTGGTCGCTTTCTATGAGCCTAATAAGAATCAGAAATGTGAATATCGGCAAGAGAACCAAAGTGACCGGCATAGCCCGCAGAATTGCATAAATCAAGTGGCAGTGGGCGGGGCACATAGCTCGTACAGATAATGGTTGTTGGGACTGAAAAGTTGTCGAGTGGAAACCACGGACTAGTGAGCAGGCCCCCCACTAGGTAGACCGACGATCTGGTGAAGGTCGAGGGAAGAACCTGGAAGAATTATTTTGATAAGATAGCAATAGCAGTGTATTATTTTTATTGAAACCTCAAAAAATAAGTTTTATTGTCTTCTGTCCAATGACTAGTGCGGTCCATTGATTGGTAGTTCACCCTATTATTATGCTCTATTGATTTCATTATTTTTTTAAGATACACAAACAATTTATAGCACAATAAAAGTCTCTAATTTTCATTTAATATCAATTCGGTGTACGTGTTTCCTCAATTCGATGCCCCATATTCCGCGGAATTGAGATCCACGGAATTGAGGAAAAATCACATTTCATCAAATTACTCGGAAATATTATAAATTCCAACAATTTGTACCAAACGTAATGGCAGATATCAGTTAAATACTTAATTAATTCAGCAGTAATCTCATTAAATACTTCATGAACATTATTAATGTCGCACACCGGTTTGAGAAATGACCAGTGACCAAAAATTCTGAGTGATTTCAAACCTCTGAAAAATGCTCCTCAAAGCGACAGATCCCTCTTCTATACTGCTCGACCACTCGAGTGCAACTGCTAGTTTATGGGAATCAGTCGTGGGTGTTCATACTGTGCGTAGTTAGTGATATAGGAGCACAAAAGTAAAAATCACGGAATTGAGGCATACACGTCGGACAAAATTTAAATGTGTTACTGTATTAAAACCCAAGGACTTACAATAAATAAACTCATTTATATGGCTTTATTAACTATCCCTTGTTCTGTGAATGTGGGTATCATAATGGGGAAGTTATTATTTCAAAAGTTATGAAGCAAAAACGAGTAAATTCTGGAAACCGGACACTCCATTTTAGGCCAAATTTCGCCCGTTTTTGAACTTTCGGATTTTTTTAAGGAAAGATGTAAAACCTGGCGGTCTTCTAAATATGCTCTCCATCAAGTCAAGAGTCCTATAAATACGTGTGATTTTTTTCAAGTCCGTACTTCAATTTTAAAGGTACTTTTTTCGCCCCAGTAGGTCGATCGGTCGTCCCCGTAGAAATGCCCTTATGCTGGACTCCTTATCCTGACGTATCTAGAAAATAAAAACTGATGAAAGAAAAACACAAACTTACGTAGAATTTTTATGAAGGAGAGTTAAGTTTTAATTTTGTGAAATATACACAACCCTCCATGTGTTTTTTAATTTAGTCTTATTTTTAATTGAAATAAAATCAAAGATGGCCCGTGTGGAGCCAAAATAAACAAGAGGTGATCAACATTTTGACCCAATTTCAAAAAGTAACTCCTATCGGATCCAGTAAAAAGTAGCGCGTTATGTCCCAAAGCGGCAGGCTGGGAGCACAGCCCTCCGCACCCCAATAAATCTGGGGAAGGTTGCCCACTCCGTCGCCCATGTTTGGGGCCGATCAATGCGGTGTTATAGCACGTGTATTAAAGATAGACTTAGCTTAGAGTGCTCGGTGGAATGGCTTCTAATACAGTTGTTTACTCACGGCAATAGTATTAAATAAAATGTAAGAAAAAGCCTTAATTTCAGCTAACGCCTTAAGTCAGTCATATTGCGCCACTTTAGTGGCTAAGAAGGTCTGTAATAACATCTGACATAAACCTGACATGAGTTTTGTAACTTGTAAGAAAAGTAAAAAAAACCATTAAGTTCGCGTAGCTTTTAACTTCCCCTACTATTTGGTTTGCGAGCGTAAACTTGGTATGATAAAATTTTTAAGCAGCTTTACAGTAACTTCTAAACAAAACTTTCTTCGCGTTGATAATTATAAAATGTACAGTCGACAGCACATCAAGCTTCATCACATCGTTGCAAAGCGGCCCCTATCGCAACTACATAAGATACCACAGTGTTTACATTGACGTGCTGTCGACTGTGTGTAGGTACTAGGTATATCAAGATTTGTATGAATTTTTACTTATTCAAAGTAAGCGCTATATGATAAAAATACTCTACATTTATGATATTAAAAAACTTAATTCCCTTTTCGTTTATAAGATACCACATCCTTAATAACAGGGAAAAAGCAATCAGAGCTGTTCCTATGAACTATTACTTTATTTTAGTAACCAAGAGAAAACTCTACAAATTGTTATACAGTGTGAGTCTTGATAAAGTGCACATATGAAAATGGGTGACCCATTTTTATTGAAGCAAAATCATTTCCCATTTTATCATTGGGTATTTTATTAGTATCGCCTGTTATTTACCATTATTATTGTTTTTATTTCATCAGGATATACCTCTTAGTTCAAAAGTTGTCACGTTTTCTTTACATTAAGTAATTAAAAGAAAAAAAAATTAAATCTCGGATATTTTTTGTCTATTTTTCCTTTGATAAAAATAGGTCTAGTTTCACCTATTTTCATATGTGGTGCACTTTATCAAGACTCACACTGTATTTTATATGGAGTATGAAATGCTACGAGAGAATACTCTGCTACGGCGTAGCTGCTACGAGCACAGTTAAATCAAAATAAAATATTTAGTTCGAAGGAAATAATATGCTCTAGCATTTTCTGTGTAAGTGAACGGATAAGCTAAAGTTACAGAAAGTTTACTTTAAATAATAATTATGAAGGGGTTGTTTAAGGCTGGGTTCCACCATCTTACTTTAACTTTGACAAACGTTAAAAATCTGTTAAACTCCATACAAAAAGCACCGGCTATCGTCATAGATACCGTTAAAGTCAGGTGGTGCAAATCAGCCTAAGTGTTGTGTGCAAAAATACATACAAAACACTTCATTTTTGTCCTGAAAAGCCTATAAGAATAGTTATTAAAAACTATTGAATTGGTCACTTTCTTGCTTTGCTTGAGTTGTCAATTAAGTAAGTGACGTCATAGGTTCTAATGAAAATAAAATAAAGAACAGAATGGAGTTTTATGAATTTAATGTTTTTGATACGTCTTAACGTTTCGGGCATATGGAGCATAGTGTGTAGCGTACTTTACTTTTTCTCAATTTTCTCCAGTTACTTAGGTACTTTATTGTGCACCTATTTTTCTACATTTCAAAAACACAAGCAGGGAAACAAAAGGTTCCTTACTTGTGACGTGTAATCAAGCTTCTTTTGTGTAATGCAGTACTTACTCCTTTTAATTTCACCGCGCCGCCACACAGCGAACGTTTTTATAAGTTTTCTTTTGTTTCTACGCTTTATTTAGCATTTAGGATTTACAGATTAATTTTCTAAATGCACATTATACTTACCACTACTATATTTAGTTAATTTGACCTTTATTTGAGTAGCTGCTGCCCACTGGTTTATCCACGTAAAGTTTCAGTCTGTTACTGAATGTCTTACACAATCAAAATCGCTGGATAATGGCTCATATAATTTTGTAGCTTAGGTAACACAGTACTAGATTATTTTAAAAAAAAATTGTTCTAATTATTTTAACGATTGTACTTACGAATGCTATGGAAAGAAATGAGTATATATTTCCGAATCTTATCTATAATCTGCTTTTTTTTAACAAACTCTTATCTTTACGGTTTAATTTGTAAACAAATTTCATTATTATTGAAATACTCATGTAACGCACACCCTATTACCTGATACATTTCTGATCCAAAGAGAAAAACTTCCTTTAATTTTACCCACACAACACTAAAACCTTTCTACCCAAAAAGTGTTTATCCACTCCCATCACGCTCAAATACAAACTTTAAAGCGACGTCTTAAAGTACAAATTTCATTGTAGACGGATAAGAGATATGTCGTTGGCGTTGGCCATAAGACGATATTGCTTCAGCGATTCAATGCAGACCATATAGCGGCCTCTCTCTTTTATTCGCATCTCAGATTATGGAATAGGGATGAGCCACGGATTTTAAGCCAGGAGAGTGTCAGAAGCTAGATCTTACCAGCTACAGACTGCAATATACAGGGTGACTTGTTGAATGAGAAGATTTACATGTACAGTCGATAGCACATCAGCCTGTATAATTTTTTTGCAAAATAGCTCCTGCTACTACAGATTACTTATTATTTTGCTTGGTTGAGAGAGAGACGTTTGTTTTGGCGGGAGGCGCAGTCACGTCATCTATGACTGAAAAAACAAGTTACATTAATAAATGTAATATTTTCCAACAAAGTTTTTCACTATTCACGACGTCCATGTCCAATTGTCCATGTTATGTAACAGGAAAATATAAAATGAAATGGCACCTTGTTTCTTACTTGACGCGTTGAAGTCTTTCTCACTGGACACTATTTATAATTTAAAATATATTTTTTTTAATTAGTTATTTACGTATAGTCTAATTAGTTTAAATTGCATATTGTTATATTTATTTAGTGAATGTTTTTTTTTATTGAATTGAATATTAAATTAAACTGAAAAGACAGTAGATACCTACTTAAATTATCAAAGCTTCTTTAGGCCTATCTCACACAAGGATATTTACTGATTTCTGTTTCTGACGTGAGTTCTTATAATTTAGTAATTATGTATTTTGATATTGATTTGTCAATTGCAATCTACTTCCTGGTAAAAACTACTATGTACGCGTAGTACGAGTTACGACTGCTTTGTCTAAAATTATAAAATAAAAATAACGACATGCTCGCGTAACTCAATACTTAATATTTACACCAAAAGATGCACCTAAACCATTGAAATTCAAGCTTCTTTTCCGAGCTAGCTTTAAGCCTCGTATCCTAAAAAAGCTGAAACCCCAATAGAGACTCAAAAATAGGTTCATCTACTATTGATTTAGTTTCATCACATAGATCAATATTACAGTAAGAAACAATATTACACAACTACCCACTAACATTAATGCTGATAAAAATGCCATTGGGTCTTAATTATTACAAGTTTAATAAATTAATTACCAATAACGCCAATCAAATCAGACACTTATGAATCTACAAGTCTAAAAGTCTTGAATCTATACTTGAGTCCGATTGTTTGGAACCACGTTTCATATGTTTCAATTACTATGTTTGAACCAAATAAACATTTTTTCTTTCTTTCTTTCTTTCATACTAATGTTAAAATAGATGACGTGTGCTACCTCGCATAGCGACTGCGTACAAAAATTACATTAAATGTATGACAGCGGCTACTTTCAAGAACTAAAATCTTCATAGATTTTTTGACGCACTCGCTAGCGATCACACCTAAACTCGTGGTAAGCACACTGTTTTAACATTATGGTGCGAATGAAACATGGCTCATCTCTACTCAATACACTTTGCACCAAAAGATGCGGCCAAATCAATAAGTATAATGAGAAGACAAGTTTAATAAATTAATTACCAGTAAATGCCAATAAATAAAAAAAATAAAATGAAAGACTTAAGAATCTACAAGTCCAAAGACAGTCTTGAATCTATACTTGAGTCCGATTAGTTTTGAATTTGAGCCACACGTTTCAAAATACGCATCTGGTAAAAAAGAGATATTCTACCCAATACACTTTGCACCAAAAGATGTGGCCAAATCATTTAACCCGGCCCACATAAGTATAATAAGAAGACAAGTTTAATAAATTAATTACCAGTAAATGCCAATAAATAAAAAAAATGAAAGACAAGAATCTACAAGCCTGAAGGTAGTCTTGAATCCATACTTGAGTCCGATTAGTTATGAGCCACATGTTGCAAAAAAACGCATCTGGTAAAAAAGAGATATTCTAAAAAAGATTAAACATTAAAAGATCATTTATTCACCGAGACAAGATAATACAACAAGGTAGATGTTAAAATAGTAGTTGCAGCTCAGCTTATCTCACCAGCAAAACTAGTGTGTGATTATTACATTTTTTTATTGACCCATGCATAGTTAAAAAAAATTCAGTACTTTCCAACTACAAACAAAGAACAGATAAATTATTTGAATTACAATATGTCAATAAGGATAATGTCAGCAGATAAAGTCAGTTATTCGAATACAGTCAAGATTGATACTCTACTCAATACACTTTGCACCAAAAGATGCGGCCAAATCATTAAACCCGGCCCGCATAAGTATAATGAGAAGACAAAGACGGTGGCAGCGGGCGGGAGGGGGGCGTGTGCAACATGCACCATACGTACAACGATATGCATCACCGCGGCCGTCGGGCGGCATTCCTGCTGCCGGCAAACAGCGGCAGATTGTGGATAATCCCGAATAAACCAGACTTTAACATTATGATCTTAAGCTTAGCTATTTGACAAGTGATAACACTTAGGTTGGGAGATTGCGTCAGAGTATGGATGATACGTCATTTTTACGAGATACGTCATTTTTAAAAACTATACGTCTATTTCTGTTATCTGTCTACTGTGCAGCATGCACCATACGTACAACGATATGCATCACCGCGGCCGTCGGGCGGCATTCCTGCTGCCGGCAAACAGCGGCGGATTGTGGATAATCCCGAATAAACCAGGATTTAACATTATGATAAAGCTTAGCTATTTGACAAGTGATAACACTTATGTTGGGAGATTGCGTCAGAATATAGATGATACGTCATTTTTACGAGATACGTCATTTTTTTTAAACTGTACATCTACCTCTGTTGTCTGTCTACTGTGCAGCATGCACCATACGTACAACGATATGGATCACCGCGGCCGTCGGGCGGCATTCCTGCTGCCGGCAAACAGCGGCGGATTGTGGATAATCCCGAATAAACCAGGCTTTAACATTATGATCTTAAAGCTATTTGATAAGTGATAACACTTAGGTTGGGAGATTGCGTCAGAATATGGATAATACATAATTTTTACGAGATACGTCATTTTTAAAAACTATACATTTACCTCTGTTATCTGTCTACTGTGCAGCATGCACCATACGTACAACGATATGCATCACCGCGGCCGTCGGGCGGCATTCCTGCTGCCGGCAAACAGCGGCGGATTGAGGATAATCCCGAATAAACCTGGCTTCAACATTATAATCTTAAAGCTATTTGATAAGGTTGGGAGATTGCGTCAAAGAGTATGGATCAGACGTCATTTTACGAGATACGTCATTTTGAAAAACTATACATCTACCTCTGTTATCTATCCATGGTCGTTAAAGCTTAGCTTATTTGACGAGTGAAAACACTTAGGCTGGGTTGCACCATCTTACGTTAACTTTGACAAACGTCAAAAATCTGTCAAATTCTATACAAAAAGCACCGGTTATCGTCATAGTTACCGTTAAAGATAGGTGGTGCAACCCACCCTTAACTTGGGAGATTGCGTCAATGAGTATAGATGATAGGTACGTAATTTTTACGAGGTATGTCATTTTTCATAAACATTGTTACCTTTATCTCAGTTATCTGTCCATCTCTACGACTGATTTAAGCTATAACTGTAATATTGCCATTTCTTGTGGAAAATTTTAAGATTTAGAGAACTACGAGTAATTACCAGTACAATCAATTATGGGTCATTTTAAAAACGATCGAAATTTGTTTGTGTTTAGGACAAGAATAAAGTATAGGATAAACCTTTTTAAAAATAAACATCTGTGAAAATATATTCACAAATATTCAAACAAAAATCGTTTATTTAAGAATTAATGGGTAGGTAAGCCCTGTATTTGTAATAGGAACTTTTATGTCGTCAAACTTTATTACTGTTGCCAATTTTCAAACTTGAAATCCTCTATACCTGTTTTAAAAATAACTTTTTAAATAAGTACAATGTGCATTGTATTAAATTGTTTTCGTTTTTTAAGCAAAATTAAAACAAACGTAACGATGCGGAACTAAGTATCATGATAATTGTGCATTGCTGCAGTTCAATGTACGGGCAGGCTGGAAATGTTATAATAATTTGTAAGTAGATTGTTATTTAGTGTTAAACAATATATTTATGTAACGTAACTAGTAACTGCCCGGTACTTTGCTCGCGTGGACACAGAAAGTTCACATGATCAAAAATGGGGTCGTAAAATCTGAACGATTTTGAAACACTTAATTATTACTTAAATCATAACTATGAAATACCATATAACATTATGAGAGTATGTCATGCACATTTAAAGCCTTTTTTACCACCTCCCTCAGAGATATTATTTTCCTACTATTTATATTAGGTAAATTAATTTAGGTAAAAAGGTAGCAACAGACAGTGTTGACTCTAGTTATATCAATTTCATTTATAAGTTATTAAGGAAATATTTATACGCGGTAGCTATATTAAAACAATATATTTAATACATTAACCAAGTGTGAGTTATACCCGTGCTGAAGTTCATCGCATCCATACGCATCACATTACATGCTCATAATGTTTCTTCATTAACTAGTTTACTTGGCTTTTTTAGATGGGGGAGATTATTTTTCGATGGTTAGATGATTTTTTTAATATGGAATTTTAATTAAAAAGAATGTGTTTTCGTGATCACGACCGATGACGCGTCACATGACTTATTCAAAATTTATTTATTTTAATTTTTCACAGAACTGCAAATTCATCTTATTTTCAAATTCAAATTCAAATTCAAAATATTTATTCATAGCAAAATACATATTGCGTTGAACAAGTTACAAAAATACATTACATTATATTTCAATTAACTAACATGTCATTTTAAATAATCATAATAAAAATAAAAAACAAATAAAAATCATTCAATTAATATACGATAAAAATGTCATAATTTATTAAATTGCATTGAGTCAAAATTTTATCGTATGAGTCACAAAATCCCTAAAATGTCTTCCCCTACGTGCCCAAATAACTGCACGCAGAAAGATTTAATAATGCAACGCCACTCTTAAAGCAGAGTTGTGGGCTGACATTGTTCAGGTTTGTTGTCGACACGACAAGAAGAAGAAGAGTCATAAAATTGAATCAGACTGACTTAATGCAGAAGTAAAAAGTGCGTTAAAAATATCGCAAAATGCACGTGCGTATCCACGCTATTCTTTCGCCAGAGCGCCAGTTCAACTCCTCTTAGTTTAGTTATAGTCCGGTCGCTCTCTAATTTACTTGGCCGCCGCCTGGACCAGCACAATAACGTAGCTATTCACCTTTAGCGATTATAACACTTTTTGCAATTTAAAACGCTTACAGCAGGTATATAAGAGGACGTTCCGATGACCTCTGTACGGCTTTGTCTCTATATTTCAATCACTTTTGCGAATAAAATTAGTTTTCATGCTAAATTAATGTGAATAATGATTTTGTTTGTAGAGACAGTTCTTTTTGAGTTTGTGACAACTTTAGTAATTGTAAATTAATTTAGTACTAATTAGTGCATTTGACATACCTCTACATAATATTTATTTAAACTACATATAAGTATTTACAAAGACAATACTGACCATACAAACAATTTGCGGGGATTGAACCCGCGACCTCTGACGTAGAGCAGTCGAGCTCTTGACCACTGAATCAAATCGGTCCTCATTAAATGTAAGTAACATATAAAATGATTCTAGCATGATTATGGTAATTTAAATTTTACAATAGTTTCAGCATTATCATAATTTAATTACTAGGCATTAAAAGATTATTTCGTTTACACCAACTCTACATTATTGGTTAACATTCAACGTTAACTGTAAAACATTGCGGCTCGCGCCATCCTAACGAATCGAATCCCGCGGCTTAATTAAATAATGCCCATTAAACATAAAAATTCAATTTAGCGGTGTTGCTAGGTCGTCAGTTCGAAAGTCATATCGCGGCCCACTCGAAATTGTGATTAAAGCAACCTAATACACACAATAACAGGTCACGCGTTTACCGACACCCGTGCTTTGTTTGATACAAAAAGATTATAAGCCAAACACAATCACAAAAATCTATTGTCCACTCTGTTTTTATAACCTTACGGTTCACATTAGAATGGTAGAGCGTTGACGAAACATCGCGTTACGCTTGTGTGCCCTCGTGAAAGCTACACATTTCATTTATAATAGTAGGTACAATACGAGAACGTCATATTGTACACAACACGTCGACTACTGTACTCATAAATGCTCCATGTGTGCGGTGGGGCGCTCCAGTGAATAATGCCGTAAGTGGGGTTGGGAGTATTTTGTACTTTATGTGGATGGAGATAAGGTGTGTATTGTGGTTGATTAAAAAAGATGTATTAAGGCAATGAGAATGTTTTGCAACTGTGTGTGAGCCGCAACGGCTCGGGCGAAGTATCGAAGAATGCGGCGCGTGAATTACCATGTTTAGGGAGTTGTCAGCTTGACAATTTGCTCTTATTTGGTTTCGCCCGCTCAAATTAATGAGATGGATGATTAGTGATTATTAATAGGCAATTAATTAATAATTATAGTTTGTGATTTAATCCGAAAATCATTTTTTGCTTTTTAAATATATTGAAGCGCTCTACATAAATTGTTAAATGTCATTATTATTTATTAGTATCACTTATTAATTAAATTAATACATTTATTTACCAATTTTGTTAATTTAATTCCAAATTTCTCGAGCATTTTATTATTTTTTTAATTAAATTACATAATTTATTGACATTGTAATTTTTGTTATCCAAAAAGGACTTCAAATTAATCATTATTGCCTAATTTGCCTATGTAAAGCTATAGAAATGAAATAAATGGTTAACTTATTATTTTTTTAATTGATAATTTATGCATAAATTGTTTATTTTTATTTATTAAAAAAATATATTATAAATACAAAAATAAAACTAATCCCTAATCATGCCATTTTATCATCTTTTAAAAGATGTAGACCATTAAAATGATAAAGTCAACCGACAAACGTATCAATTACTAAATTGAATTTAAACGCTATAAACCGCGCGGGCGCTCTACCACAATAAGCGATCACAGTGACTCGCATTAGCTACCTACTGACAGCCGCGTACGTGTGTGTACCACGCTCGTTACGTTTACGTGACGAGCACACCAAAACACAAGCCTAAAACCAACACCAAACCAAACTAAACTAACCTTTATGAACCACCACTTACGACTCTACCAAATCGCAGCAATAACCCTGCCGCTTCATAAACTCGCGCCCGCCACCGCGCGGGTGGCGAAGACCGGCAACGTCGCGCCCAAATTATTGTGACATTTACTTCATTCGCCGCCACAAAACGGGACTGCTAGCGACATCTATCGGCGCCTCAAGCACCAACCGCTCGGGCTATAGAGCGAGATAGACGCACTTGACAATATCACTTTCACGGTCTCGTACTTAAAGCTAAGCGGTTTGCTGTACTGTTTGTTTGTGTCTGTAAACAGTGCGCCACCGCCGAGGTGTACCGCGCATGAATGAAACGGATGACCGTACGAGAGGGACGGCGCGCTACGGATGGCGTGCGATGGAAAAGGAAGGCGGTGGAGCGCGAAGCGTGCAGAGTACATCGTTTATCAGATTACATGCGAAGTATCGCGAGCGTGGCGATGTTTTGACACGCGATAATCATGAGATAATGCGGGCGATCTCAGCGACGTTTAGGTTTATATTGGCTTTTTATAGCGGCGAGTCGAGTGTGTCGGCGAATAGATTATACTTGCTATGATGACTGAGTTTGAATGATGACGCGCGCTACCGCCAGGTGTCACTGCACATGTGGATTAAGAGTTGACTCCTTCATTTGTCCTGCGTAGAGCAGCTGATCGCCGAAGTATATAATAAATATTATTGCCTTTTTTATTATGTCTCATTTTTCTAATTGCCAAGAATGCTTGCACCGGCCGTCATTATACTGATAATCGTTATTTTCACTTTTTGAATGGATAGTTTCAGTACGGCTAGCACGAAAAACTTTCGAGTTCAAATCGTTTGCGTGCTCGAATCGTCATCAAAAGATTTAGTTAGAAAACTACAACAGCGCCCTTGTGAACGTGTCGGAAAGTGAACTTAGTATGAGATGTGGTTGCACGAAACTTATTTTGAGAATCAAAATTGTCACGTTATCGTTTAATTCGAAGATTGAGTATCGAATTTTATCGAATACGCAAGCGATTCGAAGACGAAAGTTGTTCATTCTAGAGGTACAGTAGAAGGTGAACGTTACGTAGTTTTATTATGTTCACGGATTTGTGTTTTTGCTAACCCACACAATACTTAAATCAGAAGTCTTGTACTTTCTAAGAGATTAATTTAAAATGTAAGTAAGTAGGTACTACACTTGAAAGACACTTTTTAATTAATTATAATTATAACAATTTTGAAATACGCTATCCATACGACCATAACCACTACCACTAGCGAAATCGGTATAAAGTTATATTATTATCTACTCAGCAATTAGCCAGCCAAAACCGCTCCACTCTCGGGGAAAATCTAAGCTTTCCAAACTCGTTTGCGGCAGCATGCCAACGGGCGTGTTCGTGTTATCTGGCTTGCGAAACAAATCTCTCGGCGAAGACTACTGACGCCATCTAGCGCCGAGTAGCGGGTGCGGTGAAAGCAGGACGTTGTTGTGCTAGCTTGACATTTTCCGAGAGCGCTGTTTTGGCGCGGTGAAAAGAAAATTCGTTGATTGAAAAATGGACGCAATAAGTGTGAGGTATGGATTTTGTTTATTCCCTTTTTAAGACTAAAATCTTCCGTATTTAAATGAATTTATTTAGCAATTTAAGAAAACTTAATATTTAATATCTCATTCATGTACTCAATTCAAGCGCATGAAACAGTATATTTTCGTCTTTGCAACATTACGGTTTATCATCGTTATTCAAAGAAGCATTTGAAATAGGTGTTTTACATCACGCATTCCTTGGTCAATCGTTATTCTTGGAAAAAACGATGTTTATCTTATGGCCGAAACGGCGCAATCGCCGTGTCGAGTGCGATTTGGTTTTATTTTCGTAATTTTATATGTCAGCACCGTTTCTAATTGATTTTTAATTGAGTTTTGTTTTTTCGGTTACTTTAGCATCTATTTGTTGAGCAAATAAACAACTTGTTGAAGTATTGATTTAGACTTGGAAAAATATTCGGGTATTACAAATGCCATAAGTATACAATTTAGAAGTTAATTATTCTAATTAAATCATTTACTTTTACAGTTACAGATCTTTAGCAATACTTAAAAAACTAAACAACTTCTGGACAGATTAATCGATTTCCACACAGCTCATTTTTGTTATTATAACCTAAAATGATAAGTCACGGTAACACGTACTGTTTACCCGCAGTTTAATAAAAGCTATGTATATTCATTATCTATGTTAGATAGCACCGTATCTATCTATTGTTTTATCTATACGATTAGATCATCACGTTTAGGGGCCTCATTTACATGCATGTATTTTGTAATTATCGACGGTCATAGTGTACTATGACCGTCGATTAAGAAAAGTAACAAACTTGATGATTCTAAAAATCAATATGTTAAAGATTCTATGGTCTAGAAGTTGAAAAAATTGAATTCTTTCTTAACCGAAGATTTCTGTAAGTTGGTTTTGGAGAGCACTTTTAAAAGTTTCGTATTCAAGTCCTAATTGAGTCAATAATTGTTCATGATTTCTAAAAAGAAGATATTTTGTATATACTTTGTCGCCCAGAATGCCATGGCTTATTAGACTAGAGGCTCTTAACATAGATTTGTACATAATATGTACAATTCATACAATTCTAAACTGTACGTAGTAACAGTTACTGAGGATATTTAAAAGAAACACCTAGTGCAACGTTTAGAGGTGCACGGTGACCTATATAGACAGACCGTTAGTGTTTTCGATATTCTCTCGTGATTTATCGAAGACATAAAATAGAGCTATATTATAGCCGCCCTAGGGGGCGCTGTTTAATTTTTCATACAAAATTTTTCGATGACACTTTGAATACGCAACGAAACGAACTCGAAAGTTTTTCCTACTAGAGGTACAGATGGTGGGCCAGTGCGAGGCCAGATTGTGAATAATTGTACTTGGGTGGTCCGACATGGCATTGTTTATAAAATTGGGTAAGAAACGAGGTCCCATGAAGATTTTAGTAAAGAAGCTGGGGTAAACAGGGTCGTTGCTAGAGATAATATCCAAATCCAATTTATTAAAGTACAAAAATGTAATATTATATCTGTATATGTTACGGTCAAAGTGATAAATGTGAAAATTATGAATAATCGCCGGTTATTATTAATAATTACCGCATGATTTGGTAAATGTGATTAATATGAGATCACTTATGTGTCTATAAAACTAAATAGGCGGCTTAGGAGTGGCCCAAGGGCGTTACGGTTAATGTGATAAATTGAAAATTATGAATAATTACCGGTTATTATGAATAATTACCGACAGTCGCGGTAAAAGTGATAAAATAATAACATTTATCAGTGATTATTTAATCATTCAACCTTAGTACTAACAAATATCATAAAAGAGAACAACATCTTGTGTACGTGCTCTTGTACAGCCAAAATTTTTGAACGTTTTGATATCATATTAATATAATTTGGCATAATGAGTTTGGAATGTTTTTTGCATAATATTACTTTTCCATGATGCCCATAACATAATGTTTTGATTTAAAGTGAAAAATAGGTTAAGGTGCGGCGGGGGTGGCCTTTTTAAAAGGAGCCATTTTTTCAGCTACTCATGATTATTTCATTCATTTTGATTGAAACATGAGTATTATTAACCATGAGTAGAATCCGCCCTGAAAATTTAATTCTACTTAACCCTGTATAAACACAAACCATTTCAAGTAAGTATTTTCATTTAAATTACCGTTCACTTTGTAGAATTTTTAATGTGCTGATGTTGACTGTTGGTCAACCATATGTCCACTTTTCCGACATGACCTCGAATTAATATTTTCCGTTTGCATACCCTACACGGCAAACTGACAACCAGGGTTGACATGTAGAGGGGGAATTGAAAAATTAAAAACCTACCTCAGGCAATGTTATGGTAATAAATTATAATACGCTCGCAACTTCTCGTCCAGTATTTGTGGATACCAGGCACATCTCTCGACGTTGGAATATACCCTGTTTCATTAGGGATTGTGGATTAACGCCAGACCCATTTAGAGTGGCCACTAAGTGACCTACTTACGCCTATATTCGCGATATTGTTGTACCAGATCTCTAATAGGTTAGTGGAACCTTCATTCTGGGATTATTAACTTGCCTTAATGGAGTTTACCCGGAATACGTACATTGCATTTCCATATTGTACAGCTTACTAAAAGGTTGACGTAATTAATTTAATGCATACCTATGTATGTCCTGATTTTGCCAATCAGCAAATAGGTAACAATATCGAATACCAAATATGGCGAGTTGATTAAAGCCACAACATTAATTAAAAAGCTTTTCTAGGTACAAAGTATAGATTATCCCAATTTCATTGTATTTTCAGCCACTATTAAATTTTCCCACATTAAACCTCTCGATAACACTACTATGGCATTACTCAATAAGTTTATTGCTTCCATAATGTAGAACCGTGCATTGTGGAAAACCTTGGAGGAGGCCTTTGTCCAGCAGTGGTCGTTATTTGGCTGAAACGAACGAATGTAGAACAGTAGGAATAGATCATCCGAAATCCGAATATAATAATATGCAAGATTTCATTTCTCTTAAACTTCCGAAAGTGGGTCAAATTGAACTCGTAAAATATGCACCAAAAATACCGAGACTGGTAAAGGCAAATCAAAAATTTGTTGATACCCATCCTATGCCATTTTTTCCTAAGCATTAACTAGCAACGTATCCAAATATCGATACTTAAACATCGAGACTAAATCTTGAACGTTATCGACCTAGCAATTCGTAAAAAAGGCACCTCCATCGTCTAATCTTAAGGAATTATTGGCGTGATAAACCAGGACACGGATATCGATGGGTAAGTGTCGATAAAGACCCACGACCTGAAAAATTGGAGGTCACCGGCTTGTATGTCGGCCTAATATAGCAATGGGTATTACAACCTTAGGTTATCGATTCAGGATAGTCTTTTTTGGAATGGCTTGATACCCAAGTGCCTACGTAAGTGTCTTGGTCGTTTCTTTTTTATACCTTAAAAAGTATTGGGCTAAGCTAAGATTATATACTAGCTGAATATTTTGAAAATGCAAGAAATAACGAGTCCGAGGAAATACGTAAACGAACTAAAGTCACTGACATAGCCCGACGGATTAGCAAGCTGAAGTGGCAATGGGCAGGGCACATAGTACGCAGAACTGACGGCCGTTGGGGCAGCAAGGTTCTGGAATGGAGGCCGCGTACCGGAAAACGCAGCGTGGGACGTCCACCCACAAGGTGGACACTGTGGACAGGCAGGGAAGCGCTGGACGCAGGCTGCTACCAATCGATCAACGTGGAAAGCATTGGGGGAGGCTTATGTTCAGCAGTGGACGACCTATGGCTGAAATGATGATGATGATGATGGAGTCCGAAAAGCTTTCAACTACTATTCTAAGTTCCACACGGGCAACCCCCTTTGCATTTAGCAGCACTCTTAGGCCAAGAGGTTTTCTGACCACTAGACTAGGCGGCCCCGGCGGGCATTTGAATAATGCGTACAAATACCTCCAAAATTCATAATTAACAATTATTTATTTACATAAGACCTATAACTTGTCGGAAACTAGTTTAGTGACCCTTCCCGTCTACGGCACGCGCTCAAACATTCAGACACCGCCTTGTATTCATAGTTCCTTGCAAGTTTAATGGCTGGATTAAGTCTCAATCTAGGCTATGAGTTAATTGGACACCTAGAAGCTATAGTGGCTCGACTAATCAAGCAAATTACTACTGATTATTATATGGACTCCATTCCTGTCTTTAATCAATGTAAGAAACTAGCTTCTGCCGTCGGATTTGCCTACGTAGATTTCAGCCTATCATTGTATTTATCGCAAATCTTTTTAATAAAAAAATAATACACTTTACTTCTTGCAAAAATCGTGTACCTATCTTAATAATTCTAATATCCTTTTTATCTTTCACACTTTTTCCTTAACCCTTTATGATACACAGACAGCCAAACGGTGGCCTATGGCCTATCCTTTTCCAAAATACCATCAATTTAAATTCCAAAACACATCCAAATAGGATTTTCTTCATTTTCTGATTGCCATAGAAGATAAAAAAAAAGAATAAGTTAGTGTTCTTCTGTACCTACAAGTTTCTTAGGTAAACAAATCTTGCTGTCTCATTATGTATTATAATAGTGGTCGATATTGAGTTATAATAATCATAATTATAGTCATCTAGTAAATAATCCATAGTGCTAATGCGGCTATGAAGTGTTATAATAACTTGCTTACCTATTGTACCTACGCGAGCCCAGCCCATTACATTAAAATTTCACGGAGTTCACCTACATTAGCGTGTTGTGACAGAAATTGGGTCCACCAAAATTACTCGACACAGAAATAATGGAGTTTGTAGCTTATGTATGGATATCCGGAAGTGACCTGGCCGATAAGTACTAAATTGGTTGAAGACTACTTTAAGTGCCGCCGCGCGTCAACAGATGGCGTTGTCCATGCGTTTAAGAATTATTATTTTTAAACCATACTTTTTGAACTCATCAAAATAAATTGTAGTAAAAGTAGGCGGGAGTAATGAAGCAGCTAAATCATATTGCCTATTTTTTGTTGCTCAAAATATCGTTCTCAATGTAAAAGTTAACATTGTTCCGACAAATGCGTCGCTATTTAATCAATTTTATTTCAAATGCACTTACTATTTTATTTTTTACAAGAAGAAAATCCATTCAAAGTACATCGTTGAAAGTTGTAGAAATAAAAAAAACATAACGAAAGGTCGACAATAGCGCCACCGTGCGGGCAGTAGCAAAAGCGTCAACGAGGTTTGACGTCACGGGGGATAGAGTAGGCGGACTGATTGCATTTTATCGGTTATTACTTTCATTACGTGATGAAAATAATAGAAGTACGATGTTTATTACGAACGATGATGTATGTGTGCGTACTCGTAAATAAAATCTCTTGGATTGTGTACTGTGCGTGTATTTTACTGGTAGAGCGGTATTTTTACAGTTCCTTTGTTAGATTTTGTAGCGATACTCGTATGCCTCGCATCGAGATAAAAGTAGGTCAATGTATTTTTTCTCTTTACACGTGTTAGAAAATTCTACTTAAAAGCTTTGGAAGTACCGAGTAATTTAATTGAACTGTCCACGATAAATGACTTCGTGCCGGGAAAATAATATATTGAAATGATTAATTAATTTCAACAGGTTTTAAAAAACATTTTTGTGGATTGCGCCATTGTTTTTTCCGACGATATCCGACAGTTGAATTTCCGCAAGGAAACGTTGTCGTTTCGACACCGAGTTGAGGCTCTAGTCTAGTGGGTCTATTCCGAAAATCGATTTCGACTATCAACTCTTGTTATCACTCTTTTTCTTTCAAGCTTTTCAGAATGTGCGAAAGAGATGTACAGTACTGAATATTGAACTCGTAGTGTAGAATAGAACCTTACGTTGGAAGGTCGTATGTAGGTAAGTGTTATCTACCAGTCAGTTGATGAACTGCTGTCTGTCGAACGAAATGTCTTCATAATAGGAATATTTTTAGAGGCAATATTATTTTCAAAAGAATTTAAAATTGTAATATTTTTATTTTAAGTAGGTAATTAAAAGTTTTGCCAACTATAATCAAAATAACCAACCGTATTGAAACTAACAATTCTCCATAATTTTAACATAGCTGACCCGGCGAACTTCGTACCGCCCATGCTTATCACTTTGGAACTTTTCAAATCAATTCAGTAGTTTCGGAGCCTATTCAACACAAACAAACAGTCAAATCATTCTTCTTTATAATATTAGTGTAAATGAAGCTGACTGACTCTACAATGTAAAGACTAAAGAAGGGAAGCTAAAGCTAGTTATTTGTGGACCACTTAACCTCTTTGTTTATGACAATGGTGGGCTAATTCCGTATTGAGACACTCATAGGGATTTGGTTGGCGATAAATAAATTTAAACTCTTTCGCAGTGACTGTTACGCCCTTACAAACAATGCTTGCTCAAGTGAAACAGCAAATAGAACGCACAGCGTTGAATAGAGCTCTGTGATTGGTTCGTTGTCACCCTGTGCGTCCACGCGCACTGTGAGACTTTATAGTAATGTTTTTGAATACGGGCGTTAAAACTCTTGCGCACTGACTGTTACTGTCAGAAGTCTATACTTTATAATATTAAGATGTAAATATGTTCAGCAATTTGTAAACATGTTTGTGTGTTTATATTTAGAATATTTGATCCGGTTCTGGAAATTCTGTAGCCATATTGTACAGTCTTGTGATTCCCGAGAACTTATGTAGGTACGGAATTTTCCTTTCCAAAAAAGTATTAAGCACAAAGTGCGTCTTCGGGCGCGATACATTCTTGGAACTCGATAATTTCTAATCCCACTCGCTATTAGGAATACTTATATTATCAAAATCTTGAAAAATGTCTAATTATGACATTTCTCTTGAATGAAAGTAAAATGTTTAGCTTCTTGAAGCCTGTTAATTCTTGATCCAGAGTTCACGTCTCTATTTCTTCTTATTGCTGCTTCATCCTTATCATCATCCTACCAAAACTTTGCATTACCTCTAATCTTTCTCTTATCTGAAATCTACAAACTTCTTTTATCTCCTTCTATTCCACTGATCTCACTCTTGTCTTCTTCATTCCATATAGAATTATGATCTTTATAATAAAATGCCAGGTAGGCCTCTCCGTCTTCTGTGTGCTTACCATGAGTTTACGTTACGTGTGCTCGCTAGCGACTGCGTAAAAAAATGACATTAATTGTATGACATATTGTGCAGCGCCCCTAGCGGCTACTTTCAAGAAACAAAATCTCCATAGAGATTTTTGACGTTTTCGCTAGTGAGTACACCTAACGTAAACTCATGGTAGGTACACTGATATAAGGCAAATTAATTAGATACAACGGGTCACGACACGCATAGGTTGATTATTTTAAAATAAAATAATGTTTTTAAAAATAATAATACAAATTTGTTTTGGTCAAAAAGTTGCCGAATTTCACAAGTGCCTGAAAAATTTAAGCATTAATAATGAAAATTTTAATAGGTAAACGTTTTTATCAGACTTAAAACGTAAGGTATACGAAAAAAAATTAAAACACACATTTATAGTTGATGCGTTTACCAGTTAAAATGACTACTTACAGCTTATTTTCAGGCAAGTTCCGACTGTAAAATTGAATTTCAAAATGGACTATTAGTAACTGTGAATGCAGGGTTGCCACGCTGAAACATACAGTGTAGTACCTATGTAATATTCCCAACATCCAACTACTAATTATGGATATGTAGATAAACCAATAATACAAAAAAAAAACGAATATTAATCGCCACCGAGATGAGATGTTTAATCTTGCATAATCCAATATTAAGTCTACCACTTAAATATTAATTAATGAAATTCAATTAATTTTATTTACGTTCATTACTTTTTAGATGGTTTTACTGACGGTTAATATTTTTTCAGCCTAAATAACCTTGTTTTGTTGTAACAGTAGCTTTCGAGCGAAAGACTAACAAACATAACTACATCCTTACAAACTTTCACGTTTAAATTATTAGGATGGTGTCAACTACCCAATCATAACTTGCACGCCGTGTTCAACCCTGCGCCAGCTCAAGAAATAGCCGTGACGTCACCGTACCACCGCGCGCGCGGCGCCGCCTCTCACACCCTCGCGTCATCTCTCCTGTAATCGAAAATATCGTTGTTACTTCGATTCTTTATTTATATCCGACTCAGTGTCTGGAAGCGTTTAGAACGAACGTTAACGCTCTTTTATTACCGCACGCTTAGCGATCAACGCGGTTTCCACAATATGCTTTAGTAGCAAGAAAAACAAAATACAGGGATTTTTAGTTATAAAGAATTTATGCAAATTATTTTTTTTTGCTAGTGGGGCTAAACTTATTGACCTTATTTAAACAATTGAAAACAGTCTTAGAAGAACAGATATCCCATGAGATGGAAGGTTCATAGTTAAAAATAGAGACCATAAGCTAAAATGCTGAGGGCTTTCAATCTGATCAATTTGGAAATCTTAGGGGGGAATTTTCAGCAGCAAATGTCCTCATGGACTCTAATGATACATGTACCATAGGGAAAAAAATGCCATGTTGATACAGAATACAATAAATTATTACCTGTACTTATCAAAACACTACCTACCATATTATGCTGCAAAATATGCTTTTCTTAGCTCTGTTGCTCAATCTTTAAATCTCTACAATGTGACCCAAACGGTCATATTTGTTTTAGGGCAGTTTTCGTCACATTACCCGCCGTAATAACTTCGCAAGCACTTTATATTTCAATTACTTGACTTTATTTACCCATAGTAATTTGTAGACGTCGCGACTATGTATGCAAATCGCTTGCTTATGCCACATTCGCGCAGCGGGGGACGCCCTCGTATCACAATTAAAATATGCAAATGGAAGATATTACCCACTACTTTTCATTCCGGCTCGATGGAGTACGAATCAATGGGGGACTTAGCATCAGGCTATAGCTACTGTACGTAGGTCTCAGAATTTGCATCTCATCAGAATGGCTGTTAACCCCCTACCTCGGCTATACAACAAAATATTTTCAAATAACTCTAAAAACTGGTTTTTTACAACTTAAGAACTTTTCCAACAAATAGTTAAGTCGTAAATTAGTTATTTTATTGTCAACAGTCGTTGCTGAAATACTGCGTGAGAGTCGAGAAGTGAAAAAGGAAAACATTTGAACATTTTTCAAAAAGAGCTGTCATCATCTGATTCTGTCACCATTAAACTTTACTGTTTTGTCTTTTGCTGGACTCGCCTTAATTCAGATTAGGTAGGGGAGAGGGGGGCAGCTTTGAACAATTTTCATACTTTATTAAATATCTTCTAAATTTGAACGATTTCATTAATTTTTTCTTCCTAGATAGAGGTCATGGTTATCACACAACAAAATAATGATGTTCTTCTTAATTATTCATGAACGCTTATTAAGATATTTAGATTTTTGCACAGACCTGTAAACGTTTAAAACTGCCCCGTAGTCGGGGCAGCCTTGAACACGCCTGGGGCAGTTTTGAATTAGTATTTTTTTCAATGAAATAAAACTGAATATTTATTAATGTGTATTTTTAAAATAATTAGTAAACAAAATTTTAAATGATCAGTGTCATTTGGGATCAATTTAACATGTTTATTTTATTTTACATCACTCTGTACAAAGTAACACAAAACTTAGGGATATTATTTAAAAAAAAAGTAAATATAAGATATATCAATTAACTAAATACTAATAAACTTTCTGTTTAATGACACATCAAAGACAAAACTGCATAATTTAAAAAATATCAATCAACTACTAAAACTAGCTTTTGCCCGGACTTCACCCAGCTTGAAATTTTATCTCTCACAGTAAAGCAATCTGCTTATTTTTTATGTAAGAACCTTCTACGAAGTAATAGAAAACTTAAGGTTTCATAATACCACTTAAAAAAGAAAATTGATAAAGTTCAAAGGTGCCCCAACCATTTCGTTCAAAGCTGCCCCATGGGTATATTTCCAGAAAAAAACATAAATTTAATAACGGAACATACTTTTATATTGCCATTTCTTATCAAATCTTCATTGAAACTATTTAAACTTCCATATAGTAAACAAACCACTCACTATTTTATAAAACTACGTCCACAAAATCCTTAGAACCAAAATAAAAAAGTGCGAAATTGGCAGTCAAAAACAAAAAAACACTTTTACCGGTTAACCTACAGTTAAATATTAAAAATGAGATGTGACAGCTATGCGCATCAGTGCTGGCAATATAAATTATGATTTATACCATTGTAGCCTAAACCAGTGATTTTTAAATTCATTTGTTCTAAGCTGCCCCTGTCCAAAGCTGCCCCCCTCTCCCCTACTGGCCAAGATTTTTCTTTAATTTTGTAAAAAAAAAATTTCAATGATTGGATACAGCCCTCGACAGAGTGGTGTCAAACATGTCCTCTACCTGTGTGAAATGCTTGTTTTTGTAATCACTCACTGCACCTCACAGTTTTCACTCCCATTTAGTATTGGGATTTTCGAGCGGTTTTTGACACTCTGGTAGTTTGAACGTTAATGTTTTGATCGACATTTTAGCAATTTGGTAGCTAAAAGACCAAATTGCTAAATTCTTTTATCTACAATTCCAGTAATTCTACGTATTTTATCTGTGATTACAAGTTCATTTCAATGTTAATAGATTAATTAAATGTATAATTATGCTAACCTAATAAAGTTAATTTTATTACTACAACTTTTGCGATCTCAAATTCATATTATCCAAAACCAAATCACTACGTAAGTACTCCAAACATTTAAATTCATCTCAACTAATTAATTCGTTCAAAGCGTTTGTTTACCAACAGATCGACAAAGTTCTCGCCGATTAGTTCTCTCGGATCACACCCCCCGAATCAGTCGAAAATGATCAAATATACGTAGTTCAGAATTGGTACTATTTAGGTATTTGAATGGATGGGGATTTAGCAGGTATTCGGTTATTTTTGGATAATGTCGATGTCCTTAATAATACCTTTCTGCTATATTAATTCTAGTATTATTCATACATTAGCTCAATTCTTAAACCTATCAGGTTTGTATAAATATAGGGCAAATATAGTTACATTTACTTCTATTTTTAAATCAAAACATCTAAAAGGTAGCCCATTTCAATCTCAACCCAGATCAACATCATAATAGCAACACTAATCCTATCAACTCATCCAGTGTTACCAGTCAAAGTGTAGTAATTACAGCTTTGTATACAAAACGTGCGACACTACGGGAGCAGCACTAAACACCCAAATTACACAGATTGGAGCCGAGTCTGAGTTGCCTTGTAAATTTATAATATGTAAATTTCAACGCGCCGAGCTGCCATGAATAGTGATGCGACGAGCCTACTCATCATATCCTGTAATATCAAAATGAAATTTTATTTTATTAGTACAAATTCTAATAATGATTTTCCAACTTGATACCTCATAGCGTCAAGTTTTTTAGATGTAGGTTTTTTTTTTATGTAACAGGAGGCAAACGAGCAGACGGATCACCTGATGGTAAGTGATTACCGTCGCCCATAGACACCCGCAGACCCAGGGGCGTTACAGGTAAAGATAATAGCAACAAGTTTCATTAACTAATAATGCCACACCATGGAAAGATCTTTTCAAAAATTTTCATAACATCAATTAATTTCTCAGTTTGCTAAGAAAAGCATCTGAATAAAATCGGAAATCTTACAAAACCACTTACAAATCTATTAAACTGAATCTTAACTAATTTGAAGTATTTTATACTCAATTTATTATTGTAGGCTAGCTCCTATAATACAAGCATATTAATTGATTACTTTGGGGCTTATATGCCTCCAGATCGGATCTTTTTTTAAGCTTATGCAAAACGTTTCAGCGCACATCACTAGTGCGAAACTAAGCTGAAGTTACGGCGCTCCTATACGCCAGAATATAGATTAGCGGTGAAGCGCCCTTTTTAATTGAGCCCTCAAACAAATAAGGCACGAGAAAATTCAATTTTCCAAGTATCAGAGGAATCGCACGAAGGATGGAAGATTACGAAATCCAGGAATTGAAATCAAATTTCTGCATTTAATGTTTGATATAACACAGATAAAAACCCACTTTATTTTTTTTTATTTGCTTCTTTTGTACGAGTAAGTAAATTTTTCCCATTTTCCTATTCATTAAATGGTTTAATTTTAATTGAAAGCCTGTTTTAATATTATTTTGATCATCTGAATCTTTAACATTGACAACGTTTATAAATTAATGCAAAAACGTATGAGATAACTGAGCGTTAGTAACAATAAAAACAAAAGAACGACGCAAAATGAAGCAAAACGTATTTCACGTGTTCCAAAATCAAACCTATTGTTATTGGACTTTAAAAACCAGCAGTCAAAAGTTAAAATAACAAAGTGCCAGCGTTTTGAATGGTAGTTAAACCGTTAAGTGCAGTTCGCGAGGTGGCCCCTGTCACAGCGCCCGAGGCGATCAATTACTGCAAATCAACGGTGAATCAATGTGCATCGACAACCCTCCGCACCACTGTCAATATTGTGCGACACAGTGCGACAGAGCCGCAGTAAGTTGTGTCTTTGTACGACACAATGCAGAAAAGTTGCAGTAAGTTAGTTTTGGACGACACAGTGCTACAGAGTAGTGGTTAGTTATGTCTGTTAAGACTTTTAACGCCTACGCATTTGCCTATGATCCACATTTGTGTTATTTGCTTCAAACACCGAGTCTGGTAGTACGCTAAATGGTATAAAGCATCATGGGCATTATGGCTTAAAATCCATACATGTTCTCATTAAGAAAATATTTGATTTTGACTTGTAAATGATTGCTTTACTTGTACTTGTGAGTTGTGGTACAGCTGTATGTCAGTAATAAAAATAGATTTCAACATTGAAATCAATTTATTCTTTCAGTATACTTAGTTATGGAAATGTGAGGGCTTGATGTCAACTATTTTATAACACATATCACCATTTTTCAAACGCTCTACATTCGGAAAAATCTAGAATTATGATATAAAAAATCCGTTTACTGAATGAAATCTAATCCATTTTCTGAAATGTAATTGTGCATCGCCGAATATGTCAGCACACGTGGATCGTTGCAAGCTCTATTTATACTGGTTTTATTGTCATTTGTTGGGGCACCAATCTTACCATGATCTCTTTTGAGTATGTTTTCCATTACTACGAAAAGATTTTTCCATAAATACTCGCATTCATGAAAATTGTAATTATTTTAATTTGTTTATTCACAATTTTCAATTGAGCCAACTGAGAACAGTTTCCAGCTGTTTTCATTCAGTCACTACCTTGAAAATCTTTAAGAAGATATTAAAGTCATCAGTCCATCGAGCTCAGATCGTCCTACTCGATGTTTGCATTATCGTGCTCTCCTATTAAACCCTAACTCTACCTTCAGGTTCTGTGACAGATATTTTATATCTGAGTCTCAAACCAAGTCATTTAAGATTCTGCCATGTCAACAAGAAATAAATGTAAATTAACATTTACACCAGAGCTAAATAAGTGTAGGCTTAAGCGACACTGAGTGTACCAAAGTGAACTAAGTAGTAGTGGAAGTTATATGAAACAATACATACTGAACGCCCACTATCCACGATAAAGATTAAGTATATTCAAGGGTATGACGTCAGTTGCTCGCCTGGACTTCTAATTCAATTAACTCTCCTATCTGTGGTGGGCAAACGATGCAGCTGATTGTTTTTGTGATACTTTCTTTGTTCAGGACATTGACAATCCTAAAAGCTGCCGGTTCAGATATTGATTCAACAATATTAATCAATCATGTTTCAATAGGCAATAAAATAGTACAATGTAAAGGTTTACAACACTTAGGCTGAGTTGCACCATCTTACTTTGACTTATACAAACTTCAAAAATCTGTCAAATTCCATACAAAAAGCACCGGTTATTGTGATTGTTACGGTTAAAATAAGGTAGTGCAACTCAGCCTTAGTTGACATCCCATGAACCTGTAAACGCAACGTTGCCAAAAACTGGCCTGGAACTACCCATAACAATAATCCTAAAATCTGTCTTAAAGTTCAATGAATGCAGCATAAAATCCTCTAACGCATCGCGAGTCATAAATAATATCAGTCTGCGAAATACTTCACAGAATCCAGACGGTATACCATAACGCAAGCTCAACCCTACGAAATTGAGTTCTTAAAATAGTGTAGCCAGTGGGATGATTCATAAATTGATCCACAATTGCATCGGGAGGTCACTCCACCGGAGGGTAGGGGCAATATGTCTACGAGGGTGCAACCACGTGTCGAAGGGTCATAATCCCCAGGAAAATATACTCGGCCATGTGTCCGGCTTAATTGAAAAAAGTAACTTGAAATGACTACAGTTATAGCAAATAAAGTTTATTTGAAGCTTAAAGGAGCTACCGATGTGTTGGCAACATCCAATCAAGGATGCCCATGATCTGATTTTCCCTTTTAAGAAAAAAATATTTTGTACCGCCTATGTTCATCAAAAATAACGTAGGATTCTAATGGTATAAGATTTTTCAAATCGGTCCAGTAATTTTAGAGCCTATTCAATACAAATAAACAATGAAATCTTTCCTCTTTATAATATGATAGATACACGCTTATAGCTTTTCCAAGTCCATTCTATCTCTGTAAAATCATGAAGTAGCTCAGCTGTTTAGGCGTGAAAACACAAACAAAGAAACTGAGTTACCTTCGTATTTACAATACATTTAGTAGATTAAGTAATCCTTGAACATCTAAGGCGCCGAACAACCACTGACGTATAAAACAGCTTCATACCGTCAGTATAAGCTAACCACTCCATTAGCATTATGACGTTCGATTTGCAAGCATTAATTACGTATATTACTCTGTGTGATTCACGTTGAATGGCTGCGTTTAATTAGGTACTTGATAGGTATGTAGAGAGTATTATCCGCAAACAATATTAAGGGAATCCATAATGGCACTAGCCGTGTCTGGATGCGTATCGATTGCATACCAATGAACCGCTTTGTAACGCAGGGTAAATAGGTTACGAATTATGATACAGGTGAGCATAATTGAAGATGTACACAGTTTACCAAAGACTAGCGAATTTCATGAAAATCAGCCCATCTTAAGTCCGACGTGAGCTAAGTTGAGCTACTGAAAAGTTTCATCACAATCGGTTCTGTAGTTTTCCCGTGAAAGAGCAACAAACATCCGTCTATTCTCACAAAATAAATGTGCGCTGAATATTGATATTAATTTAATAGACTATAAATAAAAGAATTCATTCATTTCAAGAAATACCTAATTAGTACAATGCCGTTAAAATTAAAGACATTGCCTTCATAATAGTATTTTTACCAAAAATATTTATAACTGCGATATATTTAGCCGAAATCTTGAAGGTCTGTAATCAAAATTAATTTCCTCGTACAAACAAAGAAATCTTTACAGCTAATGTAAAGGAAAATAACAAAAGAAAATGTACCTACACGTGCGAAATAAAAGGAGGAAAGATATATCGTGTCATTAATTTGTGCCGTAACCGAGATGGTCTCTGTGCGACATGACATGGAAAAAACCGGCCAAGTTCGAGTAATAACTACTTCTGTACATTTTCATGAAGTCCTTGATCATTATTTCCATGGTAATTCGCCTAATGCTGATCATTTTGATCTAACAAATCGCTTCTACATTTTTTATATTAGAAAAGTACTCGATTGACGCATGCTGGTCACTCTACTAAAACGCTTATAAAGACATTATCAAAACTGCAGCTATTCAGCTAAAACCATAGATAGCGTGCCAAAGACAAGCATGACCATTTCACGTCACGCCTGTCTGACGCCAATTGTGACCTTGTGCAAACTCTATCTCGATTTAATCTGTGGAATCAAAGACAATAACAATAATTTCATATCGTCACACGGAATAAGGTTAAGTTCTTAACACTGGCCACGCTAACGTAAGCCATTAAGTTAAAAAAAGAAAACAATGTTTTTTTTTATTTCAAAACTGAAATATCATCTTACCAAAGAGGTTATCTAGTAAAAAAAGAAAACGTTCTTTTTTGAAAATTTGAAAACAGAACTATACTTAATTCACAAAGAGGTTACAAGTAACTAAACGTTCATAAACCATGCATTTCCAGTCAGAACTAGCTCGTCTTTTCATCGAATCGTCGACAGACGGGGGCCAATCGAGTTACGGCCCCCATTATCATTTGGGGACGCTTTGCATCGCCACCCACGAGGGTGACATGTGTAGTCAAACCTAGCAGTTTGCGAATTAATTAGAAAATCAATCACACGTCCGTGTTTGATACTAACTGACCTTTTTGGTGGGGTAACCCTTTCTGAATATTTGTATAACGAACACAGTTTCACGTGTACTAATAATAAACTTCTATTGAGCAATCTTTATACGGCAATATGCATCTGAAAGCTGGATTTTTAGGCTAAAGCATTCGAAGAAGAATAGAGAGATATACTTATGGGTGAAAATATAAATTACAAGTAACCCACAGTCATTACAATTAAATTATTTCTTTTAGTGTTTACGATTATGAACCTAACATTATAACAATCCATAATAAATCCTTCTGTACAGTCTCTATCCTTGCGTAAAATGCACTAAAGCACAGATTGCGCGGGCGGCGCTGTGAACTTGACTCCGAACCCGTGGGAGTCAGTGGTCCCGCGTCTGTGCAGGCTCACGTCTCTGCGGAAGGGTTAAAGGAGACACCGCTGTGGGTAAGTTTTTTTTTAAATTAATTTGCCAAAGATTATCACAAGAATAACAAAGGTCGCGTTAAAAAAGTTTACATTGATAAAACCTTTTAGATCAACATTTAGTTGTTTACTTACTGCCACAAATTTAATAGAGTCCTATTTATTAACCCTATTGAAGCGAATTGATATTAGTAACCGCCATTAGATTAGTCAATTAGGTAGCGCTGGACGAGTCACTCCGGTCAAGTACACCCTGAGTAATGAAGAAGCCCGCATCGCGTGCCCGAGCAGCGTAGATACCGTCAATAAAAACAAATATATCGCTAACAACCCGCCACCCCCACCCCTCCCACACATATCACCACTATACCATAAATAGGTTATATAATTACATATCACGCTTCATTGTCGTGATAAATACTTTCTCACAGTTATCATTTACCAAATCTACGCCACTGTCCATTTTAGATAATGGTGCGAGAGGGACGCAGCGCACGGCGGGAGCGCGCGCGAGAGCGAAACGGATATAAAATAACATATATTATTATAGTGTCCACAAGCCAAGCGGATATTGATTATCTGCCACAGTTGAGAGCCACCGAGTCCCCCGCCGCCCCGCGCCGCTTGCACCCAGTACAACTTATGTTGCCACCTCTCCGAACAAATTTTCCACCCTAGGCCCGCGCCCAACGGTGCAATTTTCCATTTTCACGGGCAAAAACTTTGTGCTTTTTCGCCACGGCCACGATATTCAATATTTGATCTCTGTCTAACCGACTGAGCGGCGTGTGACTGCAATCTGCCGTCTCGTTCGGACACATTCCATAATCATTTTCGATGCATTCCCTTGCCATGATTTTCCCGCGGCACTTGGGTATTCTAGCATTTTATGTTTTATGCCGTTCCACACAAAAGGCGCTACATTTCATCGAATATCGACGATATGGCTTAAGATATTATTTGACTGGTATAACACAATATAACTTACTGAGATTCTTTTAAAAAGTATACTTTGCTACGTGCGAATTTTACTTGTAAGTATATAGATTTAATGTTACCTTATTGTTGATACCTTTTCAACTGCCTATTTACGTAAACAAAGCATTTTTAAACTAACCTAATTTAGGCATTTTCCGTTACTAAGCTAAACCATTTTTATGGAAAAGCGATATCTATTAATTTATGTATTTACTTTTACACTTTATAAATTTTGAAAGGTCCAATTAAAAAAACTTTAAAACTGACTATCCGGTGCATTGTTTTGCAATAATCCGAACATCGCTCAAACCACTCCGTTTACAATGAAAAATTCAATATTTATTCATAGCAAGTTCATGAAACAAGTCTCCAAGGATTCACCTCAACTTAAAAGCATGGCATGTCTAGACACAACTAGTGAACAAATTCTGTACTACAAAACTTTTCGTGGGGCAAGGGACTCACTACATTCGTCTTGGCGTCTCTGTGTGCGTACGATAACCTGTGAAAAATTGCTTTTGGCTGCGTGTGGGTGTCGCACACAGATTCAAAGTGGGGTGAATGGGGTGAATCGCGCCTGTGTGAGTGAGGGAGACGGGGCGGAAAGGGGTCCGAGTCGTGAACTAAATAGCTTAGTGTTAACACATATTGACATCAAATTCACCGCGATGTTATCATTTATTCAGGTTGCAATAAATTCATTGCGCTTTTGTTGCGTGGAAACAATTTCGCGCGCGAAAATTAACTAATGCTGTCTGCGACATTCACCCGTGTCAGCGATTAATTATTTTTCGCGCTTTGTTTAACTTACGTTGACTTTGCTTTCGAGTTATTACGAATTTTAATTGCCCTCTGGAGGCTCCGCCACTTTTAGCCGCCATTTTCTGCTTTAAGCTTAAATGTATAGGCGTATCGTTAGATTGTAGCATATTTAATTATTTTCGTACCTTGTTTATGTTATTGCTTATTAAAGTCAACCACTTCCGTCGTTATTATAATTAGTTACATATTTAAATAAAATTAGGGATAATTTTCCCAGATATATCGGATTACTAACAGTATTGCAATATTAAACAGAAATGAGCAGTGTGATGTTTGGTTACCCTCCCGACCCAAACTTGCATTACTCAGGCATCGAGATCATGTCTCCCCTTAAACATTACTAAGACCCGTATTCATATACCACTCTCTGATTTAAGAAACGTGACAGTGATATTCGATAGCGATAACGATATAGAATTTGTCACCATTGCGTCTTTGTCTACAAACAGGTTTAAATAGGTCACTCTACAAATCTGGTCAAGAATAATTTAGAATGTGGAAAAATATTTTTGAAACGCAGGTATTACTTTTGTAAGACAATATTTAAACAATTTAGTTTTAGGAATCATTATAGCCTCCCATCTCATCTCAGATCTCTCTAAAAATCCTGAAAGAGTCAATAAATCGTCATTGCTTTTTAGTTCTATCATCTCGTTCCTAGTCATCCTACGAAACGACTCCATTGCAGTCTTTAGATAACAGATACCTAAGAACAAGATCGGATTATTAATACGAGCCCAAGATCCGCGCTAACCCTGTTTCTGTTCATAACAACAAGTGAAATAGAGCCTTATTTCGTATCAATAGAGCTTTTAATAACTTCCCAATAAAACTGTTTGTCATCACACACGTTTGATAGCGGAATGCAATTAATGTTTTAACTAATATTTAAGTGATTAAATAAATAAGTATTTAGTACTTATGAATAAGGGTTAAAATGTTCGCCAATTTTTGGAAGTTAGGTTTTTTTTTATTTGAGTCAGCGGTCTTGTTATGATTTTACTTAAAGCTATATCAATTATTTTTAAAACAATTTTCATTTACTGAGCGCTCCTTGCCAAATGAGATTGAACTCAATCGCAAACTCAGTTTAAAGTTAAAAAAAGTTAGATCTCAGCCCCGCTAGCTATCAACTGATTTCCTTCATTTCCAGCCCAGTTACAGGCGCCTTTAGCTGTTTACAAAACTCTTCTTTTAGACCAAATATTTTTAAGTATTATTTTTTATTTTTATTTGGACAATAAAATTGTAAATAGTAGTCACAAAATTGAGCGCCATATCACAGTCGGCTTAGTTCAGGGGCTTTAATCCTCTACGCCTACGTGACGAAACGGGCATTACGCTGTAACTTTTCAGAAAAACCTACGCAATGGAAAAATAGATGAAAATGTGATTGTTATGTTTAATGTCAATGTCAAATTTTGTACTCCATCAGTTTATAATATAACGCGTGAGATTGCAAACTAACAATGGGTTAGCTTAGATTGTAATCTAACTACGTCAGATTATAAACTGAAGGATTTCACAATTTTACTGTGACATAATACAAATAATTGGAAATTAATTACACAAATATAAAAATAAAGTCACAATAATTTGTAAAACAACTTACTGGTCAAAGGTACACTGTTGCGTTACAATTTTGTTACCAGTATCTGTTGATGTGTAGCTATTTGTAAAATCACGCTTTAACTACATACTTGACTAATTATGATATTTTTTTTTGTATGTTACAGTTATTACATTGCATATCTAACTTGACTACAGTTAATTGATTGAGTTTTACAAAGTTTTGCAACGTTGAACTCTTTTCTAGATGCACTTCACACGCGTCGCCTTAAAATGAAAGGCCTCTAATAGAATAACTTAATAAGTTATTACTTTATTATTTGACCCTGTCCAAAAGGCCAGACAGATGTTATTAACTTCTGCTAATCACCTGCAAATTGTCCTTTAATATAATTACTAGAAACCTGAGTAATATTAACTACGGATAATTCGATAACTGACTGCGTAAGTGGCAGATGTTTGAAATGCTGTATGTTACAGTCAAAACTCATAATCGGTCAAAAGTGGTTTTGACTGATGCCCTTGGTCAATATCACTTTTGAGTTTTGACGGAATTTTCCAGTCAAAAGTGGTTTTGACCAAGGTTAGTCAAAATCACTTTTGAGTGCAAAGATTTTATATATCCCGCTAAACAAATTGATTATGAGTTTTGACTGTAACATACGAGTATACAACACCTTCTCGGTATTTATGAAAACATGCAGATTTTAAAAAATGAACTTTAAAACAGTGATTGATAAAATGAATGACTCTACCAATTAACCTTTTAATTATTTTCATTTATTTTTTCAGTGAACATGTTTTATAGTACACTGCGTTTCACGTCTATCGCACATAGGTACAGTCACGCACGAATAAACTTCCGATGTAATAAAGTTTAAAATGATACGAATGTGTATTAACACGTGACTGTGTGGTGCACTTGCATTAGAATAGGTTCAGAAGGCGCATTGTTGGGCCGTTCGAGTTCCAAATCGCGTGCGAATTTGCACCAATCTGTTGGGATGCGCATACGCTTTGAATTCGAATGCTTTGATAAATATGTTACCATCAGGATTTTTTGTTCTTCTCGTAAGAGCTAAGTATAATATTGCTTCTTAGTCTATATATATAAAAGAAAGTCGTGTTAGTTACTCCACTTATAACTCAAGAACGGCTGAACCGATTTAGCTGAAAATTGTCAGGGAGGTAGTTTAGACCCAGGAGAAGGACATAGGATACTTTTTATCCCGTTCGAAATAAAAAAAAAAGTCTGCTTATTTATTGCCATTAAGGCGGAACAAAGTTCGCCGGGTCAGCTAGTTATTAATAAATATTGGTATTGTTCATGTGACTACGTTACTTATTCTGATGATTTGGGAGTCCTGGGTGGTTCTATTCCTAGGTGGGGACAAAACTTTGTGTTATTGAAATCTCTTCATTGAGGTTCGGGGTTCGTAAATCATTCGTAAATCTAACACCACAAATTTTTTAAAACCCATACAGTAGAAAAAGGATGATAAATCTACATTTCCATTTATTATTTTCATTCTGTGCAACAATGTAGGCAAGAATTGTCTCATGAAAAGGTAAGTACACGTGAGTGTTTGCAGTAACTGACTCTCAAATAAGTCACAGCTGACTGTGAGGTATCTAGGGCGCCTATAACATGTCATGTAGCACTTTTAGATTGGGTCCGACGGGACATAAAGCAAACAAGAAATGAAGAGTCGACTGCCGCAACGGGCGTCTTAATGAACTTGTAATAAAATTATTGGCCACACACAGCGCAGGCAACGCCCCAGCGACGACGAGTTAACCTAGCCAAGGATGGGGAGAGTATCGATATCGATTAACGATAACATTTTTTTTATTTGAGAAAACTGCTGTAGAGTAAAATGATTCTTTTGATTTGTCAGAATATGAGCAGTGCGATATTTTTATTGACTTTTGCACTTATTTAACTTCTGTCACGCACTAAGCAATATTTTTGTATTTTTTCCGTCTAATTACGAAACGTAGTTGTAGTTAAACAAGTTAGCTTTTTTTATAACATGCAAAATCTACATAATGTTTTGATAGCGCGCACTGATTAATGAAACTGCACTAATTTTTGTAATACTTAGTTATGATGCATTTAATTTTATACACTTATAAAGGTTTACATTTTATTCTAACCAGTACAATAAGTATGCTTATTTATTCAAATTATGCGAATCCATGAACGCTTCCTTGAAACGGAAACATAAGTTGGCGCGTAAACATAAAACATTAAACTCCGTTATCCAATCCTGTGTTACGTACGGTGAGAAAAATAACAGCGCGCTATTACCCGTTTTATCGACATCGGTAAACCGGGAGCGGCACTCATCGCAGAAGTATCTAGAGAAGCGAGCTACAATAAAATGTACCGAGCTAGCTACAAGCCTGAGCAGTTACTCGCACCCCCGACTCACCCCCCACCCGCCATATGCGCAGTTTGGTATCACACATGCTCACGTATAAACGGCACCTGCAAATCCGTGGGCACACATTCAAATATCAGTAGTGACATGCCTCCAATATATCGATGGATTGCTAATAGTATCCACCCTCCAGATTTGATTACTAATTGAACTGTGTTAAGCCGTCCGTTAGGTACAATACATACGCATGAGGTTAATGTGTGATTATTGTACATTTTTATCTTTGTTAAAATGTATTTGAATACACACATCGAGTGAATTGGTTTCAATGCAGAAGTAGCTTTTATTTCGTGGGAATACGAGGGGTTTTTAGGTCAACTGAAAACGAAATATTTATCGACTTTACTTTAATCGATATCGATTTATTTATTAATCATGACCACATGAAACAGTAAATCGTATTCTGATTTTTAAAACATATTAGTACATAATGTATAATAAACGAGCACTTATGTACCCGAATTTGGTTTCTCAGTGAATTTTGTTTTCAACAAAAGCCTACAAAATTCAGATGTATTTATAATTCAGGAGTCTGAAGTTATCTTTTTCCTTCCGTTCGTAGGAAGCGTATGAAAGGTCGTACCTATCCAGGGGTCCTCAATTGGGTTGACCTTTTATTGTGATGTACTTACAGCCTCTGTCGACAAACAAAAGAAATTCTGCGTTCGTGGGTGGATGACGTCCTACGTTGTGACGTCACGCAATCACAGCGACGTTATTTTGAGCCGACAGCCTACACACCTCCCATTCTAACCTCAAAGTCGTATTGTGCAACGTAATTGAGTACCTACTTTGAAAATTATTTGTTATTATTTACAGTACACAATTAACAAAAAGTTTTACCTATTAAGGCTGGGTTACACCGTCATATTTTAACGTTGACAAACGTCAAAAATTTGTCAAACTCCATACAAAACGCACCGGTTACCGTTAAAGTTAGGTGGTGCAAATCAGCCTTAGAGATTTCTCAAAAAATACCATTACAAACATTTTGGCAATGCTTACGTAATTATTTAACTACATAATTACTTTTATAAATTGGTCACAACTGTACTCGTATTAACATAATGAAAATTATCAATATAAATAAATAAAACTTCGATTAATTAATACCTAAAGTAAAGAAGATTAAACTGAACATTAATTGCAAAGTAAATTTACATAGATATTTGTTACAGGTTGAGTTCTTTCAAGCCAGCATCGGGCGGGCGGGCCGCCCACGAGACTGCGCCGGGCGCCCTACGCCCTAGAGCTACGAAACTGAACTGAATGTGCGAATTCAAAATAAAACATTATACCGAATACTCACAATGCGGGGTATTTTCCAATGGGAGTATGAATCCCTGTATTTTATTTGGTACAAAAGAGCTACAACAATTTGGAGGTAAGTAAATATAATTATCCTCTTTATCATACTACGAACTACTACGGGGATCAAAGTACCGACTCTGAAGTCCGACATTGACTTGTCGCCTCTCGATAAAAAGATTCTATTTAAAATCCCGTTAAACACTCATGGTAAACTAAATACTTTATTTTACGAATGAGTTCACCACAATTGTTAGTAGCGGCGGGGTTCAAACTCGCGTTCCTCGGATCTCGATTTGGCCAGTCCAAAACCTACACATTAAGCCATTATTGCTTGACTCGCGGAAATGCTTGATTTCTTTGTTATCTGCTGAAATTGTACATACATACTTTTGGAAGGTTGTAACTAGACGCGTAATATATGTGTTTGCCTGTTTTCAAATGTTACATGGGCAAAGCTAGTATGTATTATCCCTCTTTCTATATTTTCATTTTTTTTGTTGAAATATCTCTACCACAAAAATATAAAGACGACCTCAGTATTTTTAACACAATCAAAATGGTTTGTTTATTCAAAGAAAATGCCACATCCATTATAAACACCGTCTGTATTAGGAGCTCCAGTCACTCGTAAGTCTGCAAGTGGTCATTCCAAGGTGACATTACAATGACTGAGATGTGAATACCCCAGAGGTGAATCAATATGACTCGGTGTTTGAAGGCTATAATAAACTTTATAGATTTTTGATAATACTATTTAAGATTTGAATATTGTACAGATTTATTGTAGATGTAATAAAGTTATTCACGCAAGAAATGAATCAATACAGTTTTAAAAAGGACAGATTTGATTGCTATTTAAGAGGCATAGAGCAAAAATACATGAGTAAATAACAAACATAGGAAATTATGTATTTTGTAATTAGGTACATAACGTATATTTGTAACTTAAAAGCAATAGATATTTAGGTATTATGACAAATAATATACTCTTAAAGAAATTCTGAAGCTTTTGTTAGCTTAAAAAGTGTCACAATTAGGTATTTTAAATTATACAAAAAAGAAAAAAAATTGGAGATATAAATTGATTTCTGTTTAGATTTCATACATCAGACTGGTAACATCTTAGTCAGACACCTCGCCGTCTAGTCTACTAGCAAAAAGCTACTAATCCGAGCTCTCAAACCGTACTGTATTATGGAGTAAGTGGCCTAATTAAGGGGGGAGTGGAGAGCACTCAGCCTGACGGAGAACACTATAGGAGAATCAATAGAGATGACTTTAGACCTACTTCGAGATAAATGCCTTTCCATTTACAATGATAGAATAAACGGGGAATAAGATTCAAACAGATCTATGCAAAGTTACGACAGTAATGGGCCTTGAATTTTAAAAGTACTGAAAATTATTTACACATGATTGCAACAGTGCAATACTTAATAGTGTAACTTTCGAAGCTTGAATAACGAAATTGAAATCAATAAAAAGTATAGATTTTTTATGCTTTTAAACAAAATTATGGCCGAATAGTCTTTTTAAATAAATGTGTTTTCATAAAAAATATTCTAAAACCAATTCAAAATCCCTTTTTAAATGTAAAACATCAGTTTTATTGCGAGTCATTGTATCGTCAGAAACTGTCATGGATCTATTGTTACGACATCCAGGAAAAAATAAATATAAAAATATCTATATCCTAGTGAAAGTTGTCCATTCACCTTCCTTTAAAGTATGACACACTCGACTTTTCTTTTATCCGTCCATTTCGTTTTTGCATCGGCAAACCAAAGATGAAAGGGCGTCGAGAGTTCTCTAGAAGGCCACGGGAAGATAAAAAGGGAAAGGAATCGCGGAATCCTAGTTCGGGGAAATTCCGGGAAGGGCGGGATGCTTAATGATCACAACGCCTTCAATATTGCGAAGGCATGAGCCTTATCATTATAATTTATTCAAGTTACAGCAGGGAATGTAACCGTCGTCACTTGGCACAGCGAATCTTGGGAGACGCCAAAAATATTAATTAGATTTTTAACGAATTTGCTGTTAAATTATTCAACGGTTTATACTTTGTTGAATAGACTACCTAGAGAGGAGTTGGCTAGTGGACACGTTTTATAATATTTGAGTGACCTACTTTCTTGTTAGTTGGCGCCAAAATTTCTCCTCCTGTTTCTTTCAGTATTTTCTTTGAAACTTTTTTTGATCCATTGGTTTCTTATCGAAGTGTTTTACTAACACTTAGTGTTTGTTAGATCGTATTCGTCAAATTGTCGTTCCTATCGTATTGCGTATGGATTCTCAAAACTTAGCCCCTTTTAAAATCCTTTGTTAGAAAAAAAAAGGGAACACCTAATACGCTTTCATAATTTTCCATCTATGAATAAATACGCATACCCAGTACTATTTTTGTCGACAACAATATTTTTATCAAATCGGCGATTCGTCTATATTTAGCATCAATTAATTCGATAAAGGTCGAATCTACGTAGGTAACGAAAAAAAGGAATGTTTTTTCGTAGTCTAGGATCATCTTTTATTTCCATCGTGTGGGTGTGTAGCAACTGAGGTTACAATTAATTAGTGCTAATATTAGGCTTTTCTTGCTACAGGCGTCTGACATGTTATAATTGGATTGAAGATTTCGGTAAGTACAAACTACGGAGTCATTATAATGAAAATATATATATGACTATGAAAATATTATTTATTTTTAGTCGTTAGAATAAATTCTAGGTGGATAGTCTGCATACAAGCGCTTCGTCTAACTAAAGTAAGGCAAAATCTTATGTCATCCACTGTCATTACGTTGTGAAAAATGTTCAACAAAGGCTATTTTTCCGAAAGTGGGAGAGTTTTATCGTCATAAAATGTTATTATTTAATAATAATTTAATTAAATAAATAAAATTTGTCGGATATTTTTACTTGTTTGTGACGTTTCAGGTGAGCCAGGTTTCTTGCGCGTGCTGTCTATCTAGGCTTTCAATTATGTTGATTCATGCCAAATACCTATATGTCCTTAAATCTTTTTTTATTTATTAGTCTAGTACCTTTAAATTTCTAGCAAGCTATACATCACCGTCTCTGCGGCACAGCACGGCGTCAGCTCCAATAAGGCCGGTCTATAGGTAGCCGCTTTGTCTACCGCCTCATCGGGCGAAACTTTCCTTTCCGCAGTCAAACTTAGATCACGCCGAGAGTATGGGAATACGCGGCTAGAGGGCGTCCGCACAGTGACAAACATCAGTTTGGTGTGACAGATTCGATTTTCATTTGTTTTTTTTTTTTGGGCGTCTATTGTTTTTATCTGCATTTTATTCGTTTCCACGTACCGATTTAATGTTGTCTGAGTTTTAAGTTTTGATTTTATTAATCATGATTATTATTATTAGGCCAGTAGAATTAAACACAAAAATGAATTAAATCGGAAATAATTCCTGCTAAAGATTTTAGTGCTTTAATGGCTTCATTAGTTGTCCATGAAGACTCTCCTAGGTTTTCGACTTCGACGGAGTTGTGCTTAAGTGGTGGGGGCCCCCGAAAGGGGCGCTTTTTCGGTTTTCCGGTTATACCGCGTAAAGGACTTACCCTATCGAAAAGTGGTCTTCCTGACGGTTGAAGGGCATTTAATCCTGCATTAAATAAGACCAAATTCATATGTTTTGAACAAACCGTTCTCGTGCAAATGTTCGGCAAAGTAGAAAATATGTGTATAATTAATGACCCTCTCCACGTCCAATGGCTCGTTACCCGTAGGCTTCCAAGTCTTGAAAAGGAGCGCCTCAACCAGTGTAACCCTATCAAGGCTTACGAGCTGGATGCGCCTATCCTTGTTCGTCCCAGCCGTTCCTTAACTGCGGTTGCTGCACCTCTTCCTGGCACTCACCTGAACGACTCTGTGTTACCTACTGTGGCTACCTCTCTTCCTTGTATCCTCCTGCACGACTACGTTGCGTAGCCGTATGCCTGGTCTAAGGTTCAACGCCAAAAATCAACAACAACAAGTTCATATTAAAACGTTGAAGAGTTTTTTGTTTGTTTGTTTGAACGCGCTAATCTCAAGAATTACTAGTTTGATTGAAATAATTATTTTTGTGGTGAATAGCTTATAAATTAAGGAAAGCTATAGGATATATACAATCACTCCACGACTAATAGAGGCGAAGCAGTAAAGAAAAATGTTGCAAGCACGGAAAATAGTATTTAAACTATTTTCACGCGTACGAAGTTGATTTTGTGGCGTCGAACCTTGGCCCAGGCATATGGCTAAGCAATGCAATCGTACAGGAGGGTACAAGGAAGAGGGGCAGCCACATTAGGTAACACAGAGTCGTTCAGGAGAGTGCCAGGAAGAGGTGCAGCAACCGCTGTTAAGGAACGGCTGGGACGAACAAGGATAAGCGAATCCAACTCGTGAACCTTGACAGGGATACGCTGGTTAAGGCGACCCTTTACAAGGCTTGGGAGCCTACGGGTGACGAGCTATTGGACGTGGAGAGGGTCATTAATTATACACATATTTTCTACTTTGCCGAACATTTGCACGAGAACGGTTTGTCCAAAACATATGAATTTGGTCTTATTTAATGCAGGATTAAATGCCCTTCAACCGTCAGGAAGACCACTTTTCGATAGGGTAAGTCCTTTACGCGGTATAACCGGAAAACCGAAAAAGCGCCCCTTCCGGGGGCCCCCACCACTTAAGCACAACTCCGTCGAAGTCGAAAACCTAGGAGAGTCTTAATGGGCAACCAATGAAGCTATTAAAGCAATAACATCTTTTGTAGGAATTATTTCCGATTAAAAATCTAATTCTACTGGCCTATATATGAGTTTTAAGTTAGGAATGTGTAATTTTAATTTAGCTATCTAAGCCTGAGTTGCTCCACCTAACTTTAACCATAACAATAACCACAATCTGATTTTTTTTGTATGGAGTTTGACAGTTAAAGTAAGATGGTGCAACCCAGCTTTAGTTTGTAAAAGTTTAATTTAGCTTTAACAGTTAAAATACTTAAGTACACTTTATTTACCAATTTAATTTGATTACAATAACATCCTGCAAGCTCATTGGAATATAAAACTAACTAACCATAAAAGTGTTTACAGGCAGTTCACACGTCTGTCATACTACCATGTGACACCGCAGGCCCTCTTTAATCTAATCCCGTAACCGAACTCTCATTTGCACCGGATTATTCGTGCTCATAAACAATGCACGCTAACAAACAGGCAGGCGTCTTAATTAAACTTGCTCTATATACTTACCTCCTCAATCTCACTTGTAAAGTTAAGGAAAGGTTAAGGCACCCCCGCCCTACCCCCCACCCCCCGACGCCCGAATTTTCCCAAAGTATCGCTTAATGCAAGTTTATTATCTCCCATCGCTGAACGTTAATTAATTCTTTTTTTCAACAGTCAAATCTTGTTTTCGAATAATTAATTGCCCACAGACTTAAAGATTTCGAGAGAATTGAAAGAACAAAGTTCTGAATGCAAATTTACTGAATCGACTTTTATAGAAATTCTATTTTGTAACAGTTTAATTAATAAATTAATGGTATTGTATCCCTACGCTTTCGTGTGAACATAATTTGCGACTTAACTATTTATGTCCATAGAGTTGCAATCCCAAACTTTGTTGTGGTTCAAGATAGTAGCAGACGCGGACTAATGATAAAAGGAAAACGCAATTTCTACCCAACTGCCAAAAAAGTGGTGTGTTGACAACATTTTTGGTAAAAAAATGTAATGTTTGTAGGTAAATATATTTTATCAATTAGGTATTGAAGTAAGAAGAAAGCTGGCAATGGCTGGTAAAAATAGAGTTTACTTGGCTGCAGCAGTGGTCTGCCATTGCCTGAAATGGTGAAATTACCAATGACATATTAGAATTGAGCTGTTTTTTTATGTTTCTAGCACGTTTCAATGCTATTCTTGCTATTATTTCCCAGAAGCTGATTACACTAGTTTACAAGGTTTTTTACCCAGAGATGAAACTGATATGTATCGTTAGAGTTATTAACCCTTACTTAAAAACTGAACTTAGAAAAAATTTAGGACGTCAAATTTTGTAAATATTGATTATATTAATTTTTATCATTTTTATACATTTATCTCTAAAAACAACCAAAAATGAGTCGTGTTACTCCTTCTTTTATACTAATTAGTATCAGTTTCCCTTATTATAGACCAGCAGCAATCCGCTAACATAATATTTTTATACCCAATTCCTTAGTATCTTTCCTCAAAAACCTTCAAATCCTGGTGAAAACTTTCGCCATGCTCAACACTCACGCTTCCCAGGTTCTCAGGAAAAAAATCCAGGTGAGAATGTACAAAATGAATTTTTAGCGACTTATTCACACCCATTATTTTGTAATTCCTCAATAATTTGGAAACAATTTCTGCATAATTCTCAGATTTTATAGTTTCCTAAGAAACTTTTCACTACTGCTTTAAATGAATACCAAGCATCTTTCCCTTACTGGAATTGCTGGGTAATGACGGATAAAGAACTCCTTCAGATTGCAGCATAGGTTTTGCGACTGATGCAACATCAGGTTTTTGGTTTTTGTTGTTAAAACCTGTAGTTTCAGTGAGGCAGAAGTAACAGTCATTAGTGTGATTTGTTGGTTCTCTCCATAGCATTGGGGTGCCGAATCGTATATGTTTTCTTTTTCCTGCTTAGTAGTGCAATAATATACTTCTCAAATTTTCGCACACAACACCAGGAACCCATTTTTTATCAGGTTTGTTACCGAGATTAGAAAGTAATAGAAATAGGCCCGTTTTACGGCCTTAGTGCTTGATCTCTTCTTTTTTGACAATATAATTTGACCACAAACTTAGCAAAAGTTATTTGGGCTTAATTTACACTGCCTTGGTGACATTTTATAACAAGTGAAAATGTTAAAATAATACTTAAACGCCATTAAAATAAAGTAGAAACTCCGACACGGCTAACAAGTCAGCTTACTTAGGTTAATGTGGATATCTCAAAAACTTGACGTGATAAAAATATGAGACATATATTTTTGTAATAAGGGGGCTGGTAGAAAACACATCCAATATGAACTATCTTTGGGTAAAAGAAAAACATTTTTTTTGTAAACTAGTGATTTATTCAAAGTTAAGGGGTGAGTCCTATGCTTAAATTGCGAACTTCAGTGACTTTCAGGATAGGACAGAAATGAATTGACGAAAACACAATTCAGCTTTAATCGCATCGATTAAGTAATTTACTCGATTATTAACATCACATCTCGCATCGCTCATCGCTCCGACCTCTCCGTAACAGCGACCCCTATTAATAACGGACGTCGATCCTAATTATTAAACGACATCTATCGGTGTCTGCGATCTACCTACACAAAACAATGTTGATCAAACAGACGTAGGTATGTTATGTTCTTTGTTCGTTGGGCGACCTTTCAGGCGACCTTTTGACCTTTGCGCTGCGAGTTGTGCATCGTTGCATAAGGGTGTCCACCTGCTATCAGTTATCAGTATGTTCTATACATGTACAACTGTATATACTTACAGTATACAGGAGTCTACGGGAAACCGCGCGTTATACCCTCTTTCTATAGCGACAGCCACGAGTGATTACGTTACTGCACTTCTAAGAAATGAACTAATCAAAAATACTGCACGATTAAAATGGCACTTCTGACCCAGTTCTAAGGTTATGATTTGCTAGCTGTGTATTATTCTACCTTCACTTCCATGGGAAGGACATGACATAATACCTTTTTAAGCTTTGCCAAAATAATTTCGCTTGCCAAGTGCTGTCTGGCTAAAATTCAATTGTCAATTTATCGTTAAATCTGGTTAAAATTTTCGATATTTAAATCGACCTTACCTACTGTGCAAAATATACGTATTAATAGCCGTCGATTATCCTAAACACAAGTTAACTAATCAAATTAATCGGAAGGAAGGCCGATGCCGACATTATTAATGCAAAACTCGCGCACCCTTTTCATCCCACGCCGCCCAACCCCTCCCCGACCCTTCAGACTCACATCTTCCAAGAAATGCGACGATCCCAAAAAATAAAGTTACACGTGAAATCGCTGAATTCTGGAAATAGACAAAAATTTCCAAAGACAATTTTCTCCGAAGCTCATTAAAAATTTTCTCGGAACGAGAGTCAAGAACAAGCAACGGCACAGATTCGCAGAGATAAACTTTATAATTTATACTCAACCACCAGTAATTTGTTTGTAATAATTCAAGGTTGAGTGGAAAATGTTTTTAATATGAAATTATGAAACGACACTCAAAACGAAACACCAATTCAAGCATCTGATTAGTTGCTTCCAATATTTGTGTAAATAAGCCTTCTGTCAGAGGCACGACTGTGTCTGTTTTCATTTTATATTTACGAGGCTTATTCTAATCCACCACTTGCTGATAAAATCTCTGATAACTTTTGAAGTTATCTGTCAGTTAAAATTCATCCTTTGGTTTCGCAGTTTTCCTTCAGAAATCTTTTGAAAAGCTTTATTGGTAAAAAGGTATGGTGAAGAAGCGCACGCGCATTTTGTTCATAGTACGTATCAAATGAAAATAACACAGATATCTACGAAAAAGTTTATATTTTAATCCTCTGCGAAAAGTGACGCCTACAATAAATAAGAGCGTCAAATCAAAAATCCCTCGGGGCTCGCAAAAAGATTGGATTTTCAGAAGGCCTAAAGTAATTTTGGAATATTCTTCAGTTTTTCAGAACTTGATGTGTTTACTCAGCTACAGATAGTAAACAACAATTAAGTGAATTGAGTAATTTCTTGCAACCATGAAAGCCAATTTAATCAAAATATAAAAGCATCAGTCAAAAATCAACAAAAACTATAAAAATCCAAGATTAACAAACCGTGACAAAAGTTTACTCCTGTTGCGTGTTCGACGAAACTCATTCTCATGGTCCACCTGTCTTTTCCGATTCGGGAAAAGCATTGCCCCTTATTCCCATTCATTAGGGATTCGAATCGCGCAGAAAACCGGTTCGGACTTTGAAAATTAACTGTTGCGTAGTTGCTACGTTAGACCATATTGACTTTGTTACAAGACGCAGTTGGCGTCGACCTTAAATCGGGTGAATAGGGTTGTCAATCCGTCTGCTTCGGCTGTAGCCGTGGACGTTTTAGGTTGTACCGCAAGATGGGGTTTGGGTACACCCCACCCCCTGAACTCTACATGTTATTTACGTGTGAACACAACGCCACGAAGGGTTCAATTTATCTGACCTACTGGGCCTTCCACTAATATAACCGTCGGAATTGCTTGTACCTCCTTAAGGCTGCCCATTTTTTTCTGTTTCTCGTATTTACTTCTTATGTAAAAGGTACTGTGGTTTAGGTATTTCGGATGTTATTTTGGGCGAATAGTTTCGTGATAAATAAGACAAGAGCTTTGGAGGTTTAGCCTCTTGTTTGTTTTGTAACAATAAGAAAAATAGAAAATAGCTATAGAAAACCAAAAAAGATACGTAAGATGTTCCAGACATTTGGAAATAATAGCATAAGAACGATTTAGACAGACTAACAAAAACAAATAGGTAGAGCGAACAAAAGAATATACAGTAGAGACTACACACAGTATACAATGATTCATAACGGCAACCCCTGAAACTTAAACTTTCCTGACCTACCGCAAACATGCGCGGATTCTTTCATCTATGTATACAATGTATTCATGACGTTACATCGCAAAGAAGAACATCCTCAAGTTTTAGTACATCCTCATCGTAACAAATATCCAATTGGGCACTCAATTGTAACAAAAATAAAGGCATTAAATACGATGCGACGTATAAAGTGACGGAGAAAAGCTCCTCCAAGCGCGCAAGTGGCGAGCAGATTCACGATTACAGCTATTTTAGGGGACGCACCCCGATCTATGATGGACTGGAAATATTCCATAATATCAGGAGCGTCGTTACAATGCCTTAGCAGAATATTTTTCTTGGGCAGAAAGCCGATATTCCCCCAAGAGTTACGACATTTCAATTTGCCAAGGCGGGCGGAAAATGGAATTACGATTGAAGCGAGAACACACCAATGTCGACGGGCGTCTCTCTCACCCCCCGAGGATCGCCGAGTGGTTCCGAGAGCTGCCGAGCGCTCGCAGCGCCCGCCGCGCCAAGCCCGTGTATTGATTAGATGCGGAACGCCCGATGCCATATAAATTAGGCCGCACAGAAAAACAGATTTCAAGTAAGTATTTACGACAAAAAACAATGTAGGTAAGTAGCCATTTATGTTTATGTTCTTCCGAAAAAAAATTATAAATTGTCCCGCAAAGTTCACGTACAGTCGCAGCCGCTCTGCCGGGCTCTTAAACAAACACGCGCGGAGTCTATCAGTTTTCGGCGGTTGAAAAAGCGCGGTAAACTTTTATGATGTAGATTAATTTGTCGTTGTGGAACTTCATTTCCAAATAATAATAACAAAATGAGTCAAAATTTAAACATTTTACTAATTTTAAAATTTAAATAAGTTGCCAATATTTAATGAATCAATTATAAAAAGTGTAATTTTTAAGTAAGCAATAAAAAAATTAATAAAAGTGATCCTTGTAGATGTGTATGCCGACACCGAACAGCGAAATAATGTAGACGAATAAATATACATTACATTATTAACGAATGTTGGCCTCGTTTCTCGCTCTCTTTGTTCGTTTCACGATTTTCCGAGAGGATTAATTGAAAATAAGTTTTCCTCGTTGTGGTTTCAAGGTTCAAAATAATTTGTTTGGTGGAACATTTTGTTCCCGACGATTGCCGGTCTAGTCGCGCTTTGATAATGGGTCTTGTGTTATTGACATTAAGCTGAAAATGGAGTGAGATGATACCGATGGCACATTTCATGATTTGTGAGTTTATAGCAACGGTGAAGTGTCTCGGTGGTTAATGGTGGCAGCGCGTGGCTCTCGCTGGCCGCCATATTGAAAAAGTTTGGCGCGAAAAAAGGGCGGCAAAACGTAAAATAATAGGACGATTTGTGGACACATCGACATTCAAGGATCGGTTTAGGTAACGAATGAGTATGGGTAAGGAGAAATGAGTATTTTCTGTTGTAAAATTGAATATTGGTATGGAAAACCAATTGAAAAATTAGGTAAGTATTAGGTAAAAGTTCGTAACTTACATAAAGTAGAGACATTCGGCAAAGATTTATACCATTTTCGTGTGATTTTGTGTATTATTAAATGGAAATATTTTTTTAAAACGACTGCCTGCCACATCGCGAACAAAGCTATACACTCTGGTTTGCTATCATATCGTGCGTGTCAAACTTTTATTATGAAATGTCAAACTTCATAAGTTCTATAGCAGCTCACACTATGGAACAGCTTAATAGCTTGCAATCAATCTGCACTTGGATGCACTTGGATAAAAGCATTGTATACTTTTTTCAATAAACGATTTCAGTAGGTATATTACGTAAGGAAGGTATTCATAAAGATACAAAATCCCATGCACCTGTAACTGTATTTTATTAAGAAGTTGGGATGCCAAAATGTCAACAATACAAATTGTTTCACATTGCGCACATTAATACCCCGGAAAATATCAAGAAGTTTGTACCGAAACATCTTTTCGGTAATTCGCTTCAGAATCCCTCGTTCGGGAGATTTAGATGGGATCCCGCCCCACTCCCCAGGGTGACCCCATAGAGGAAAACCCGTTGTTTCTTGGAGAAGTTCTAACCGAGTCAAACTTTGGGCGGCGTATTTGTTTAATCCCGTAAGCCAAAATAAACTTTTGCTTGTAGACGATAAGGTTTGATTTGGATTGGCTTGAGATGGCAGTCTGGTCTTTAGGCTTCGTTTGTTTATTGGCACCTTTTCAGGTACTTAGGGTCGGATCGCCGCGCAGGGTTCGCCGAAGACTCCAGCTCGCATATTCGTCAACCGACCTTTGGGCCCTTACTAAGTGTTTTCACGGAAAAGTTGGCAAGTTAATTTACAAGATTGCGGTAATAACTAAGTTTGCGTATGTTTTACTAAAATTGAGCGCTGATGTTTATGAAATCAGAAAGCAGCTAAGACTGATTTGTGGGAAATAAACCGTACTAAGTACATAGTAAGAGATAGTCTTTTTATAGATAACATACCTTTTTATGTAAGTACTGCGATATGAAAGACTCATTTCGGAAAAAAGGGTACAATATCATGTGATTTTTACAACTTTTTTTTTATTTACTTGAAATGCAAGTTTTCAAATACACATACAAACTGTCACGAAGAAAAAAGATTTATTCAGTAAACAAAGAATAGAAAATCATAATCCGTTATGTTTAAAAACCGCCTTCTTTCGATATTAAATCAGCTCTTCATTATTTTTCAGCTGTCATAACCTACCAGACAGATTTCAACCTCATAGTTCAAGAACTTTACAATCATCATCATCATCATCATTTCAGCCATAGGACGTCCACTGCTGAACATAGGCCTCCCTCAATGCTTTCCATGTTGATCGATTGGTAGCGGCCTGCGTCCAGCGCTTCCCTGCTACCTTTACGATGTCGTCGGTCCACCTTGTAGGTGGACGTCCCACGCTGCGTTTTCCGGTACGCGGCCTCCATTCCAGAACCTTTCTGCCCCATCGGCCGTCAGTTCTGCGTACTATGTGCCCTGCCCATTGCCACTTCAGTTTGCTAATCCGTTGGGCTATGTCAGCGACTTTGGTTCGTTTACGGATCTCCTCATTTCTGATTCGATCTCGCAAAGAAACACCAAGCATAGCCCTCTCCATAGCACGCTGTGCAACTTTGAGCTTCTGTATAAGGCCTATAGTGAGAGGCCACGTTTCCGAGCCATAAGTTATCACTGGTAACACACATTGGTTATACACTCTAGTCTTCAGGCATTGAGGTAATTTGGACGAAAAGATGTTGCGTAGTTTCCCGAACGCTGCCCAGCCGAGTTGGATTCGACGATTGACCTCCTTCTCGAAATTGGACCTACCTAGCTGAATCGTTTGTCCGAGGTAGACATACTTGTCGACAATCTCGAGAATTGAGCTCCCAACTGAAACTGGGTAGGGCGTAACATGGACATTCGACATAAGCTTCGTTTTGTCCATGTTCATCCTCAGGCCTACCTGTTGGGAAACTCGATTAAGGTCTTCGAGCATTGTGCCAAGATCTTCCAACGATTCTGCCATGACCACAATATCGTCGGCAAACCGAAGGTGAGTGATGTACTCGCCATTAATGTTTATGCCGAATCCTTTCCATTCCAGGAGTTTGAAAGCGTCTTCCAATGCAGCGGTGAACAGTTTCGGAGATATAACATCTCCCTGCCTAACGCCTCGCTGCAGTGGAATCGCCCTTGTGCTCTGCTCCTGTACTCGGACCGACATGGTGGCGTTTTTGTACAAGCACTTCAGCACCTCGATATACCGATAGTCAATACGGCACCGCTGGAGAGATTGTAACACTGCCCAAGTCTCAATCGAATCGAAGGCCTTCTCATAGTCCACAAACGCCAAGCATAGTGGCAAGTTATACTCCTCAGTCTTCTGTATAACCTGCCGCAGCGTATGGATGTGGTCTATGGTACTATAACCTTTTCGGAATCCGGCTTGTTCGGGAGGCTGGAAGTCATCGAACCTACGCGCGAGACGGTTCGTGATGACTCTCGAAAACAGTTTGTAGACATGACTCAGAAGCGAGATGGGTCTGTAATTCTTCAGCAAGGTCTTATCACCTTTCTTGAAGAAGAGCACCACCACGCTTCTGTTCCATGCCTCTGGCGTAGTTCCCTGGAGTAGGACGGAGTTAAAGAGTCTCTGAAGAACTTTACAAGATTTCGTGTTAATCAGTGACTGAATGAATATGTGACCTTCACTTCTTTAAATGTTTAGATTATTCAGGGTCTTATCGAAGAAATCGGGTTATAACTTACTAGTTTCACAGACGACCACATCACAACGTAAACATTGGGGGATCTTATGTAGTTGAAATAAAAGCTAGTTTGCAAGAAAAATTTATAGTAAGATGTGCTTTCGACTGTACAAGTTAGTCAGACGACTTTCATTGAATTCGTCGGGAATAACATTGAGGGTTTATCGACCCTATGTACATCAAGCTAACACTGACTTCTTATGGCTTTGTAATAAGGACTATATTGCATTAAAATGTCGAATCTGTTGTGCAGTTGTTCTAGCTGGTTTGACTTGAAGGCAAGGGTAGTTTTCCACTCTCCATTGATATTCAAGGGCACTCGTAGAGTATGATCATGTGTTGATATAAAATAGTAAACTTGTCTGAGCGATGATATCATTTTTATTAATTTGGTTATTCTGAAATTTTAATTTAGCCGTTAAATGTCATAATAATACGAGTATTATAATTAACAATTTTTAAACGCATAGACTTACACACGAAATTAAAGAGTTTTATAATAGTATTTTTGAGGCACATTGTTATTTTCCTCTTCTCTGTGGTAGGGGCAGGGGCCAGAAGTAGATCGAGGGTATTTATCTATTTATTGGATGAGTATGTTTTGTGAAGCATGAAAACAGCTTTTTGGAATCAAAATGCTATGTATACTTATCTAATTATTAACTTTTAAAATCATAGTTGATAGGTAGTTAAAAATACGTATGCACCACGTTGGGCGCCAACATTTGGAAATAAGTTTTTTTACTACCTACTTGTCAAATTGAAATAAATAAATTTTAAGATTTTCTAACAGGCTCATCATTGTTATTAACTTATTATAGGTTTAATAGTGTCAATTTTCTGAAATCGGGAAAGCTATCGGAAAAATGTTTTCTCATTGGTTACAATGAAATTGTGGATCTGTTAAGTTTAGTTAATTCTTGTAATATACCAGTCAATAATATCAGACTTGACATTTTTATTTCAAAAAGCATAGCACCTAATAAAATTCCACATTATTTAGCTCCATACTGCGACAACCCGCAGATTTTCGAGATGACAACCGATGACAGCTGCTCCTCGGGAACAAGACAAGTTATAAGTATAAAAATTGTACAATTATAATTTTGATGACTAAAATCCGTCAGAAACAAATAAAAACAATCAGTACCTCTAGTACGAAAAACTTTCGAGTTCGTTTCGTTGCGTATTCAAAGTGTCATCGAAAAATTTTGTATGAAAAATTAAACAGCGCCCCCTATATTATAGCCGCCCTAGGGGGCGCTGTTTAATTTTTCATACAAAATTTTTCGATGACACTTTGAATACGCAACGAAACGAACTCGAAAGTTTTTCGTACTAGAGGTACTGAAGCATATTTTCATAATAAACCAAAATTCCTGACCTAAAACATAAAAGGTTCAAATGGAAGCGTAACAGGGAATAATTTTTCGATGTCTCTTAAAAAACACGCACATCGCACACGGGGATTATTACACGTAAAAAAGCTGGATGTTGCCCGTTATAAAAATGTAGGATCTAGGGAAAAGATCATCGCGGGGGTGGCGCCCCCTACTCCCTGATTTATGGTAACATGTCGCGAGACCGCCACCCGTGCGGCGTTCCCGCTTTTTGTCATTAACTGATTTTTATTCCATTTCGCTTTCTGCTACTTTTGAGTGCATTGGTATTCGCTGGGTGCGAAGTACTAGGTGGGGGTAACATAATCTATCGCAGCGCTCATGGTGGTCAAAAGTAGAAATAATGTAAGCTATGTCATCAGATGTATCTGTCAATGGCAAAGCGATTCTACATAATACATTTTAATATCATTAATTAATCACATAAAAAGGGTCCTACAGGGAACTTAAATAAAAGAGTGGACTGTATTTCGATAGGGCTGGTTTAATAGCCGTTTACAATTTGGAAATAACTAGACTATACAACGTGGTAGTACAAAAATGAGTCACAGTAGTTGTTGTGCACAGATGTTTGCCTTATGATGAGAGCGTGAATTATTGAACTCTGCCCTTGTTTTGTTCTTAATTCTTCTACATCTCGGACTTGGTCCAGCCAATACCAACAACTTTCCTTTAAATACGGTCTGTGGTTGGAATTTGATATTGTAACACTCACAAACCCGGTCTTCAAAACAATACTCATTTCGATCTGAAAATGATATTTAATTTATTACTAGCGATACAGGAACATTTAAATATATTTACTGTTATATAATGAAACCGTTAAAGTAGCTTTTTCTTTTTGTTTTACTGTAAAACTACAACTATAAATGAAGTAAACAAACCCTGACTCAATCAAAATTAAACACACTTTTTGGACTTACCTCATTTGATTTGAATGACCAAAATGATTTCAAAACCTTTTTTCCACCCAAATCGTGGTATCACAACAATTTATTAGTCGAAAATATTTGTTATTTTTTCATTTCGATATTTTTTCACAAATAACGACCTAAATGTCAATGTGACAGAGCCCACAAAGTTGTGGACGCTAGTTGGCGCTGTAATCGTGCACAGAGCCAATTGGATGGAAAAGTTTGGGATGTACTCCTGAGTTTTTGACTGTATTTTGTAAATGAGTGGATGAAATATCCTTTGTTTTTTGCTGTTGAAAAGTTCGTCAAATACTTTTGGTATCCTTCTGTTTGGCCAAATTACTTTTCGCCAAATTTCACTTCGCAAACAACTTATCGCCAAAGTTTCATTTCCCAAATGAACTTTTAGCAACTGTACTTTTCGCAACTAATTCATTTGGTCAAATTATCATTTGGCAAAATTTTACTTGGCAAATGTTTATATAGCAAATGTTTTATTTTGCCAAATATTATATCCCAAATAATTTGTTTGGTCAAATTGACACTTCACATTTATGCTTATGGCACATGATCATGGTTTTCACAAGAATTTTATGTAAAACAAAGAGATTGCAGAAAATAGTATGGTTGCAGAAAGTAGGTATTGCCCAAAATACTAGGTTAGGTTAGAACAGTGACCTAGAATCACCTCTATTGTTAATGAATCATTTGGAAATTTCGATAAAAAGAGTGAAATATGAAAATTAATTTAAAACAAATTTCATATTAACTACCCACTAAACAAAATAATAACCACAAGCTAATTTGTATTCCATTCTATGCACCAATCAAATTATTTTGTAAATAGTATATCGTGAAATATTTTTGCCAAATGAAACATTTGGCAAAACATACTTTGCCAAACAATAATTTGCTAAACAATAATATGCCAAAAACGACATTTGCGAATTAAAAGTTTGCAATAAGTTGTTTTGCCAAATGAAAATTTGCGAAACGTTGTTTGCGATGTGATAATTTGGGAAACGTTTTTTGGCCAAACATTAGTAATCCAATACTTTTATTTGTATCATTAAATATCACTCCCACGTCAGTCAACGTCTTTCTTCGTAAGTTTGAGTTTAAGTTTAGAATTAATTCATTCCCGGGAATTATCGATCAAGTCTTAACTTTGATTTCTAATTTTAAACTGACTCATAACTTTTGTATACCTCATTCAATACCATTGGTTTATCACTATATTACATCTATACTTATAATAAATCTGTAGAGATGTCAATTCTGTACATGATATATTTTCAAAATAAATATCAACTAAGGGGGTGATTAGTGATCGATACTAAAATTTTTGTCTGTCTGTCTGTCTGTATGTTCCTTATAGAATCAAAAACTACTCGACGGATTTTAACGAAACTTGGTACACTTATTCTTCATACTCCTGGGCAGGTTATAGTATACTTAGGAATTCCCACGGGAACGGGAATTAGCGGGAAAATCCTTTTATATGAAAAATCTAAACCGCTTAAGTTAGGCGCTTGAAATTTGGCATGCAGGTACCTTAGTAAACTTAAAGCTTAGTTACAACAGAATATTGCAAAATTCCCACGGGAACGGGAATTAGCGGGAAAATCCTTTTGTATGACAAATCTAAACCGCTTAAGTTAGACGTTTGAAATTTGGCATGCAGATACCTTAGTAAACTTAAAGCTTAGTTACAACAGGATATTGCAAAATTCCCATGGGAATGGGAGTTAGCGGGAAAAAACATTTGTATGAAAAAATCTAAACCGCGTAAGATAGATGAAGGGGGTAAAACGGGATCCACGCGTACGAAGTCGCGGGCGGCCGCTAGTTTTTTAATAATCCTTCAACCGAGTGAATTTAATATTACGGGTATTAATGCGCATAACGTTTAAACATAAACATTCAAACACTGGCTTGTGTGAAAAGAAAAAAAAGAAAAACAATAAAATTCTCAATACATTTTGTTTGAAAAAGTTTCCCGCGCAAACTTGTTTCAACTATTCCGTGTTTATTTCATAAGGTTAAGATAACTATCGTAAAATGCTTTCTATGTATATGATTTTTTGTTAATCTAGTATAGCTAATCTAATTCTGAAAATAATAGTGGATTATTTTAAAATTATAAACAAATACTTATTATCTTCCATTTTGCAACTTATAACGCCATCTATGGGTGAGTAATAGACGTTTGAAAATAAAGAGTTTCGTTAAAGTACGATGAGTTTTGTTCACTTTTTTAGGGTTCCATATTACTAAGTTTATTTATTTAAACATAAATACCATTGCTAAATAGACAAATAAAAATCTAAACATTACTTTCGAACTCATCTTGTTGCTTACCATAAGAGTTTTGTAAAGATTTTTAATTTAAATCCAATAATGGAAATAAAACAATTGAATTTAAATTAATCTGCTGAATAATATTTTTGCATAGTAAATAGGAAGAATAATCTAAATTCAGAATAATTCTCAGTTTCTTCGAAATGGGTGAGAGCTGCCATCTAGTTTCAGTTTTACTTCTCATACAAAGTTCAGTTGCCTAGCAACGCTTGTCTGGTCGTACTGGTGACGATAAAAATCAACAGATGGCGCTGCATAAATATTAAATTATTACAATAAAGCAAGATAGATGTCACTAGTACTTCTCAACATAACAGTCATGGCGGGAAATAAAACTTTATCCTCTGTGCTTTTTTCCTGTGATGCGGATTTCTGCAAGAGTGCGGATCTAGTCTCTCTAAACTGTGGTATGTTATCACTGGTTGCGAGCGTGTTGCCCGCGTAATAGGAAAAACTTGTATGAAATAATGAAATTCGGGCAGCCCGCCTGCGGACCAGAAAAAGCAAAAAATAGGAAAAAGGCAATCAGTGAGTACTCTGACTGTAGGCAAGTAGAATGTTGTCTATTTATTTATGATGATTCTGTAGGTGTTTTTCGGTATCAAATAGGTATTTTGTATAAGAGTATAAATAGGTAAATAGCTAGTTGATCGTCTATCTATCTAATTCATTCACCATTTTCGTTAATTGCGATTCGTTTCCGTTACCTTACAATATTGAATAAACCATGTAGGTAGCTAATAGATTCACTTCTCCTCACAAGAGCAGCTGCTGCAGCTGATTGATCAATTAGCATAGAGAAAATATTTTCATTAAAACTTATACATACCTACTTACGATTAAGTAGGAACATTCTGCGTGTTGCTTACAAACACGAAATAGGTTACAAGCTTTTCCCGGTTACGGAATAAGGTTAAACAGTGCGTTGAATCGTAAAAGTCGATTTCATTGTTCTCGAATCTCAATACCTCGGTTTGCGAGCCGGGGATCCGACAGACTCTCACAACTTTCACATTGCACTTTAAACACCATTAGACGCGGTATCATTCAGGTCTCTGTGACCAATTTGTAGTGCAAAAAATGTTTTGACAGTCCAACTGAGTGGGAAAATATGAAACATGATTTTGGTGCCCGGGTAGCAAGGTAAAAAGGTTGTAAGAAAATAGTTTTTATGAGACTGAGAGATAATGCAGCTGTAGATACCGTTATTTTATTATACAAGTAAGTACTCATCGTCTAATGTCAATTGAGAAAATTCGAGACTTTTTAATACTAATTATAGTAGGTACATGTGCATTGAGATTTTTGAATATAATATTTTAGATCACACATTAATATCATCAAAACCTAATTGAAATTAAAGTTTTAAGTACTAATCAGTACTTTCAGTATACAACAAACTAACTTTCAAGTAAGTTATTTTTTTAACAAAACTCCAAACCCCTTGCTTAATTGAATGCGATGTTTTCGAAAAACTTTTCAAAGATGGCCGACTGGCATCAGTGTAAACCATGTCATCAAACTTTCTTGTCATCTCAGTACTAAGTAATAGGCGGCCCAAATGATGTTTTCCTAACACTGCTACTGCTCTCGGTTGCACATTACGTAAGGGCCCTGACACACTGAATGCTATAATGTCACTATTTTTAAAATAAGACAGGTAGGTAGGTACTTAGGTAGGTACTAGATTCTAGCAGCTAGAATCTCCTTTCCACTTTCACGCACCTTACATTTTATTTATTTATTAATAGGTACAGTTACAGTACATAGTACCACTTATTTAAGAAAAATACAGCTACAAATCACCTCAAAGATGTCATGATTAACATGGACAGGTTGGATAAATTTGACAAACCTAATCAAGAAAATCCCACTACGAGTAGAGGTTTAAGTCATTAAAATTAGCATGAATATAACGTAACCAAATATGCAAGGAGTAAATTGTCAACTAAATATTTATATCAAAATTATATGGCGCTCAAGCTTAAGAATTTTATTGTTACTAAAATATTAGCATAGTGATGCTAATCCCAACTAATATTATAAATGCGAAAGTAACTCTGTCTGTCTGTCTGTCTGTCTGTCTGTTACGCTTTCCCGCTTAAACCTCGCAACCGATTTTGATGAAATTTGGCATAGAGATAGTTTGAGTCCCGGGAAAGAACATAGGATAGTTTTTATCCCGGTTTTTGAAACAGGGACGCGCGCGATAAAGTTTTTCTGTGACAGACAAAATTCCACGCGGGCGAAGCCGCGGGCGGAAAGCTAGTGATGCTATATTTTAAAAGTGTGCAAGTAGTGACTTACACACATTAATAAATTAAGCTATTTTAAATAGCCACACACTTTAAAATATTTATCGCATCAATGGATAGATCATACAATGAAGATTATTTTAAACATTTTTAGCTATTTGAAAATTCCACGTCCCTTAATTGCGTTAAAATGGTGTCAATCAACATCAACATTTAAACCGTTGCATTCCACTCCAAGATTGCAATTATTATAACATTACAATAATGTAATCTAGCCCGGTTATCCGAGTACAGTTAATTCTAACTGCATGCAGTGTGCACAGTGCATTAACTACCGCACACCGGGCCGTCTACTTTCTGTAATACGCAGCAGACATCGACTCCTGCGCATCGAGTATCGAGTCCGCTCGGCGCACCGTTCTCGTGCGCACGTTACGATCTAACTTGGAAGTGTTGTGTTTTTATTTTTTGGAAGTGCACGCAAAAAGTTGTAAGTGAAAGTTTGATTTTGATATTTTTTAAGTTACGCTCATGTGTGTAGTTTTCAGTCAACTTTTGTTGAACTGGTTTTGAAAGCTTTATGGAACTTTTGCTTCGTGTAAGCTTTGGAAAGAAAGTATATACGCAACTTTAGAAGCTTTCTGAAAAGCTACTAATCGTCAATTGGAAAATACGTGTTCTTGGATATATCGAGCCTTTACCGCCATTTTAGCGCAACCGACAAAAACCAAATTTTACAGGGGAAGGTTTTTTTTAAATATTTTTAATCAGAAGTGTGCTAATAACAAGAAAAATGACATACGTTAATGATTTTTAGAGATTTAAATATATGACTGAAAATAAAACTAAAATAATGAGTATTTATGCCATTTATGGCGCATACTATATTTTTGCTGTCACAGTCTATAGATATTCGGGCGTTTACGATAACATTACCTATCAAAATTACTATGTCCAAGAAATTAAATTTTTGAAAAAATAGGCATTTTAAAAGATGTTTAAATGAAATATCCACATAATAATCAAAAATTATTTATTCATGAGAAATTTATTCTTGTACAAATCAATTAACACCACTTATTCAACCACTTATTGCATCTAGAGATTGCAAATATTCAATTGTTTTCTATTTCGAATATTCGAAAAATTTTTCAGTGATATTCGAATATTATTCGAATACTTTCAAAAAATAAAATGCACTTAAAATATCAATGTTTTATTGCTGGTTTTATTGCTTTAAGAACTATGTTTTAACTATCCTAACTATATTAATATTAATATTAATATTAATATTAATATTAATATTAATATTAATATTAATATTAATATTAATATTAATATTAATCCCAACTAATATTATAAATGCGAAAGTAACTCTGTCTGTCTGTCTGTCTGTCTGTCTGTTACGCTTTCCCGCTTAAACCTCGCAACCGATTTTGATGAAATTTGGCATAGAGATAGTTTGAGTCCCGGGAAAGAACATAGGATAGTTTTTATCCCGGTTTTTGAAACAGGGACGCGCGCGATAAAGTTTTTCTGTGACAGACAAAATTCCACGCGGGCGAAGCCGCGGGCGGAAAGCTAGTATATTATAAATGCGAAAGTAACTCTGTCTGTCTGTCTGTCTGTCTGTCTGTCTGTCTGTTACGCTTTCCCGCTTAAACCTCGCAACCGATTTTGATGAAATTTGGCATAGAGATAGTTTGAGTCCCGGGAAAGAACATAGGATAGTTTTTATCCCGGTTTTTGAAACAGGGACGCGCGCGATAAAGTTTTTCTGTGACAGACAAAATTCCACGCGGGCGAAGCCGCGGGCGGAAAGCTAGTTTAACAATAAAGTTCTTAAAACAGTTATAAAATTCTCAAGATCATCATAATTTCAGCCATAGGACTTCCACTGCTGAACATAGGCCTCCCCCAATGACCGGTTGGCACCGGCCTGTATCCAGCGCTTTACCTTTTTCTCGAAATTTGATCTTCCTAGCCGAATCGTTTGTCAGAGGTAAACATACTTGTCAACAGTCAACAGTCTCGAGAATCGAGTTCTAACCGAAACATGGACGTTGGACAAGCTTCGTTTTGTCCATTATCATCCGAAGGCCTACCTGTTGGGAGACTCGATTAAAGTCTTCGAGCATTGTGCCAAGGTCTTCAAGCGATTCTGCCATGACCACAATATCGTCAGCAAACCGCAGCTGAGTGATGTATTTGCCATTAATAGGTATTTATGCCGAATCCTTTCCATTCAAGGAGCTTGAAAGCGTCTTCCAATTCAGAGGTCAACGGTTTCGGAGATATAACATCTCCCTACCTCACGCCACGCCGCAGAGGAATCACCCTTGTGCTTTGCTCCTGTACTCGGACCGACATGGTAGCGTTTCTGTACAGGCATTTCAGCACTTCGATATACCAATAGTCGGAGAGACTGCAGCACTGCTTAAGTCTCGATCGAATCAAAGACCTTCTCATAGTCCAAGAAGAGCACCACCACGCTTCTATACCATGCCTCTGGCGTTGTTCCCTGAAGTAAGACGGAGTTAAAGAGTCTCTGAACGAGTTTCGGTGTTCCACCTGCGTTCAAAAGCTCCGAGGTTATGCCGTCATCACCTGGTGCCTTGTTGTTCTTTAGCTGTTTGAGAGCCTTCCTAATCTCGTATAGGCTGATAATACGGGACGTCTTTGGTATAGTGTCGCGTTAACCTATCTCTTGCGTCTGTTGCTGAGCTATTAATAGGTTGGGAGGTATATAGCTGTCCATAGATCTTTTTGATCTCACCCAGAACCTCGGCTTTTGTTGACGTTACTGTCCTCCGTCTTCAGCATCGTCAGCTGACTTTGATCAATAGAGTTGTCTCTTTCAAGTTATTTGGAACCTTGGTTTTGCTCTATCGCCTCTTTTATACTATGTGTATCAAAGTAGCGAAAGAAACACAACTACGTAAAAATGAACAGAAAAGGTAGAAACAAGACAACTTAGTGTTCACAAATGCAGTCGGTAACATCAATGACTAGTTTTTTTAGTTGGTGATATGTATTTGATGCTTCCGACTGCATTTGCAAACACTAAGTCGTCTTTTTTCTATCTTTTCTGTTTATTTTTGTAATAATTATTTACTATTCGAATACTAATTTGAAATTAAAAATTCGTATATTCGAATATTCGATTGCAATCTCTAATTGCATCAGAACTTTTGCTGATATAAACAACAGGTTTTTTTATTAGTAAACGCCCACAGTGAAGCGCTAATGTCGCTTGCGATAACAAGTGCGGTCGCTTGCGATAAAATGCATGTGTCGCTTACGTTAAGTTTTAGAAAAAATGTGTATTCACGATAATTTTAGCACTTGCTGTAACTTTGTAACGGTTTTTCTTTGGCGGGAAACACCAACAGGGATGGGTCCGTTACGGTTCAAAATACTAGTATCGATAAAAAACGGTTTTTTGACAAAAGTGTCGCTTACGATAATTTGGCGGTAAAGGCTCGATATTTAAAAACACTACACACGACGTAATATACATATTTTTAATTACCTAGGTATAATTTCAGAATGCGTACTAAATACATAAAACTTCATTCAATTCAATTCATTACCTATAAATACTTAAATGCGAAAGTAACGGTCAGTTTCAGAGCCACTGACCAGATTTTGATTAACTTGGTTTACAAATGGAAGGACCTAGGATCGTTAGTACATTTGCGTTGCAAAATAAACTTTATGTGTAATAGGGGATGAAAAATAATTTGCCTTCGTAAACTGACTCTTTCAGGCGAAGGGTCTGAAAATTCGTATTTATTAGTTATGAAATCAAGAGATCTAATAATGGTGAAGCATAGTGCCAAATAGTACAAGAAAAGTAAAATGGTGGTTCCATTCTTCCACTCTTCCCGTAAAAGGAGACTACGGTAGAAATATGTAAACAGTCAGGTCTTCGCAACCTGTCTGGCAAGCGCGAGGAATGTAGACCAAATCCTCTATTAAAATTAGCCTCTGGTAAATTAGAGAGGGCCGTGCTCCCTCTAGTGGAGACTAATGCCCGTTTTCACCATCTATCCCTAATTTTTAAGTGACCCCTATGAAAACAAAATTCCTGCTATGTGTTACCATAGGGGTTACTTAAAAATTAGGGATTGATGGTGAAAACGGGCATAAGTGACCTGATGATGATGAAGTAGAAAAAAATCTGTAAGGGACCGACATTTTAAAGACATTATAGTTAGATACCGTCATTCAATGCAAAGCATTCGACATGTTGTTATGAATTAATTTAAATTAATAGTCAAGGTAAAACTTCCTGCGTAAATACAACAAATACATAAGTAAGTAAACATTTTCAAAACTGTCTTTGACGAAATACTGTAGGTAACAGTAACAAAGCAAGAAAAACAAGTCAGGTTTTATGGTATCATACGAGGGCAAAGTTTATAATGTGGTCTGTTCAAAATGGTGTTATTAACTATAGTTAGGTATAATTATTATTTTACTGCCAGTTTCTAATTAAACACCATTTTCCCTTGTAAATGTTAGGATTTAGCGTGTAGTATCTATCAATTATTATTTACGACTTATTATTATGGATTACTTTTAAAAATAACGCAGAGACATGATCTGATGCAAAATAACTTGGGTTGTTGATTGGTTAAGATGCGGCAATTTGTGAAAACTAGAGGTAAATGTAGACTAAGTCCTGAAAAATTAACTAAGTAATAACAATTATTATTTTCATTAAGCCTAAATGGCTAAATGTCTTCACTGCAGAACCACGACCTTCTTTAATTTACTAGAATGGAGGATGCTATGCTGTCCAGGCGGGCTGAGAAGTAAGGCCATATTTTATGTCCCTGAGACTGAAATCCAATAAAGCTAGAAAGTTTAGGTTTAGACATTTTTTCATAGGACCTTTGACTTTCATATTACCACTTGTTTGTGTTTTTCAAGTATGACAATGGATTGTATGTTTTACCTCGAATAAGTGTAAACATTTTAAACAGGTACAAAAAAGGTTAACTATAAAGTTAACTGTTTATAATACATACAAGTTAACTTAACATAACAAATGGATTTTTTTAATATTGAATTGTTATATCATTTTGCACAATTCTTATCGGAGTTAATGGGTTACTCCGAGACAAATGAATATTAGTCTGGGTGTTTTTTATGATTGTCTATATCAATATCTCTTTCCCATGATTTAGCTTTGTTTGTAATAAATAAATAATAACTTTATTGAATTCACAAGATCTTTACTTTGCCTGAAATTAATGAAAGCCTTTCAGTCAGCCTTTTTTTTACCGTTCCATTGTAAAATAATGGAATAATTTTTCCTTTTCTAAATGGCAGCAATTAAAATTATGCAGACATCTCGCTCGAAAGTGTCAGTTTTGCAAATGTGACGTTCTTAATTTTGGCTAAATTTGCGTCACGGCAATTAAGTCCAACGTAAAGTAACGAACGCTAGCCCACCAAGATAACACTATACTCGTAGTATCTTATGTTGTTGATATTAGTGCTATTTTGCAACAAATGCATAGTCTGATATGCTGGCGGCCTAACATAACTTTATTGTGTAATGGCCATCACACGCTCGCCAGTTCAGTTTCGCAACCAAAAAATACAAAAATGTTATTATTTACGCAATTTCTTTAAAAAATAACAACAAACTCTCGAGATGACCATGATGATAGAAATAAGTTGAAGATTTATTGTTTATATTTATACTTTGTTGATTAAACACATCTACTATTTGATTATGATATTGACTCGAAAACTTGCTGGTTGTCTATCGAATTCTCCAATTTCGATAATCTTGTAGTATGTACCTATACTTAACCCGTAAAACGCGTCGCCTCACTTCACTAGAACTTAATATGATTTTTTTCCTTTACCTGAGGACTGAGTGTGAGTTTTCATCAAACGCGCTACCTAGCGCGTCAAAAAATTACATTAAATGTATGACGGATTGTACAGCGACCCTAGCGGGAAACGTTCAAAAACTAAAATTTCCATACATTTTTTAATTTGATGTAAACTCACACTCAGCCCACTGTTGGTTTGTTGTGTGAATTGCATGGAATCATGCACCTTCTCCTTCTCTTTGTTATGGTCTATTTTTAGATAACTAATGTATAGGCACCTGCAGATGTAACTATAACGGCAAAAACAGGTATATGATAAGATCCATCTGCCAGCTCTACTAGAGCAACGGTGGAGAAAATTGCCTCTAAATGTAGGTTAGGCTGCGAAGTATTATTTTATTGCAAGCCAACATAATATATTTCAAGTTTGTATTTTATTACTGGTTTGGGATAACCAATTTCATTACATGGACATTAATCCTTCCAATTGCCTATCAAACCTGTTCTTCTACTTTTAAGCTTTGGGCAAGTACCTATAAATAATTTCAAAAGTTAAAAGTATATTGTTTTATTAAAACCACTGTTGTATGATGCAAATAGTTTTAATAAGTGAGCTTGTAAACTGTTACAATTATTATTGATATTACTTTGTTAATCACTACAAATATATCGAAATCGTCTCGTGTGAGCCGGAAGGGGAAGAGCCTCGCCTGTCATAAAAGCGACCTCTTAAAAAACATAAAAAAGATAAGGCATTGGGTGTTCGCATGTTGAGACAACACCAACACGTTCCCTTCTTTAAAATTAACAATAATATAAGTACACTGAGTAAATCCACTTAGTACTATACACTTATACAGTTAATACATTGCTTCTACATTGTACACCCTATGAAGTTAGCATAGTAGGTATGTGTAAAATATTAAGTAAACGAGCATTATGAATTTATACAATTAAACATTGATGTTACACTAAACATCCTGGCAATGATAATTTTAAATTAATATAAGCAAAATTATAGTTTGCTCTTACCTTAAATACTAGAGGTACAAAATTAAGAACTAACAGTAACACTTAACAAAACATTTTACAGTTAATGGTAGGTATTGTTAAATATTAATAAGCAACATAATCCTTTAAATATGATGGTTTCCTCGACTCTCTTTTAGGTCTAGAAGAGTTTACAACATTAGGTACTATATCAGTTTCTTCATTATGCTGAGATGAAATTGGGGCCTCCTCAGAAGTCAATTGAGAATCTATAGAAGTCTCTTCTAAAGTTTTATTACAACATTTTAAATTATGAGAGGAGTCCTGTTCTTGATCATGAGAATTATGATCAATAGCCGAAAACGAAGCTTCGTCATTATTACTAGAGGTAGTAAAGCTTGCACGAGAAGGACGTATGTGTAACAAATCTCGTCTGTATGAGGTATCATTAACATCTACAATATATGATCTATCAGAAAGAATATCCGTGACTACCCCTGGGGTCCAAGACTTACTTACCGAAGGTTGCAACTGTACAGAAACAGGTTGACCTATTTCTAGTTTGGTGGCCTTTTTTGCCCTTTTATCATAAAAATATTTGTTACCTTCATGTTTCTTTTGAATGTCTTGAGAAACATTTGTAATTATTTGAGGTTTCAGAAGCTCCTGTACCACAGGTAAGTATCCTCGAGTTCTTCTTGAGAATAACCGCTGTGCTGGACTGGAATTAATTTTATTAGGAGTATTTCTTAGAGTTAATAAATTCAACCAAAAATCCTCATTTTTATCTGTTGTCTTATGCAACAATTTTTTAGCAATTTTAACTGTAGCCTCTGCCTTGCCATTTCCCTGAGGATGGTGGGGAGAAGATGTTACATGAGTAAAGGACCATTTTTTGGCAAACTCTGAAAACTCCTGATTAACAAAGTTAGTACCTCCATCTGTTACTACCACCTCAGGGACTCCATGTCTTGAAAAGTTAATCTTACAACAGTCTATTACTGATTTAGCTGACAGATCTTTTAGTTTATCTATCTCAAAGAAATCAGAATAGTGGTCTACTGTTATTAGGTATTTATGTTGTTTACCATTATGTGTGTAAAAGAAGACATCCATTGAAACAATCTGAAACGGATATTCTGGAATTCTATGAGACTGCATGGTCAGTTTTTGTTGACTAGGTTGGAATTTGTTGCAAGTGGAACAACTTTGGATCATGTCTCTAATGTCTTTTGATATTGACGGCCAGAAGATGGCGTCCCTAGCTAATTTCAGAGTGTTTTCTATACCCGAATGTGCTTTGTGTAGCTTGGTTAACATCTTAGTTCGTAAGTTTTCAGGGATCAACACTGCCGTATTTTTTAAAATTAGGTTATGATATGTTGTCAAATCATTTTGAAAGCTAAAATAAGGTTTTAGAGAATCAGGCACATCTTTAAGATAAGTAGGCCATCCCTGATTGACAAATTGAAATAGTTTGATATAATTTTCATCATTTTTTCCCATATCTCCGATTTCCTTCAGACATGTATCAGAAATATGTATATTTTCTAAGGGATTTATTTTTTCTATGATCTTAAATATTTTCATGTCCTTAGATTTATCAATATTTTTGCAATCTAAATAAAATCTAGATAGTGCATCTGCCATGACATTTTCTTTACCTGATATAAACTGTAATTCTAGAGTATATCTCTGTAGGATTAGCAACATTGACTGAAGCCTCTTAGGAGCATGCAGCAAAGGACGTTTAAAAATGCTCAAAAGTGGCTTGTGATCCGTTTTAATGATAACTTTTGGATTACCTATGATTAATTGATCAAACCTCTTACAGGCGAAGACAACGGCGAGAAGTTCCTTCTCTATCTGAGCATACTTCCTTTCAGTAGGGGTCAGGCACCGCGACGCATATGCCACTGGACATCCCTCCTGGAATACTGCTACTCCCAGTGCTCCTTCGCTAGAATCACATTCAATGATTAGTGGATTGTTTTTGTCATAATATTTTAAAGTTTTCAGATCACTCATTAATATCTTTAGGTTTTCAAACTCATTCTGTGCTGTTTTATCCCAAACCCAGGTTGCTTTATCATGGGTAAGCTGTCTAAGGTAAGCCGATCTTGTGCTCAAATTTGGTATGAATCTACTCAGGTAAGTTACAACTCCCAGAAACCTCTGGAGTTCTTTTTTATCTTTTGGAATAGGTATATTTTTTATTGCCTCAATCTTAGATGGATCCGGTTGCAGTCCTTTATTTGTAAATAAGTGGCCATAATATTTGACAGAGGTTTGTAAGAGTTTCATTTTTTCTTTATTAAGTTTACAATTAAATTTATTTACTCTTAGCATTAATTGTTCCAGATTTTTGTTATGGTCTAATATAGCTTCCGACATAGAATCTCCTACCCCATACACTAATAAATCATCGACTAGTGCCTCTACACCTTTAAGACCTTGAATCATTTCACTCATTTTCATTTGAAAATAATCAGGTGATGAAGAAATGCCAAAGGGAAGAACTTTCCAGCGATATTTACCAAATGGAGTCCAGAATGTTGTTAGTTTACTACTCTCTTCAGTTAAATTCAAATGCCAAAATCCTTTTTTAACGTCAAATGTGGAAAATACTCTTGCTTTCCCTAATTCAGGTAAAATTTCATCTATTGTGGTAAATTGATAATTAGGTCTTTTAATTGCTTTGTTCAAGGGAATAGGATCTAAACATATTCGAAAACTATCATTTTTCTTAACTATTAAAATATTACTTACCCAATCTGTATGGTTTTCTTCTTTTGTTATGATTCCTTCCTGCTCTAGTCTTAATAGTTCCTCTTTTAGTTTCGGTCGTAATGCTACTGGGACTCGCCGTGCCTTTTGTATAACTGGAGGTATTGTGTGGTCTACTTCCAGATTTACTTCACCTGAAAAGCTTCCCTTACCTTCAAAGGCATTTATGTGTTTGTTTATTATTTCCTGAGTCTGTTGAGAATAAATACATGAAACCTCTTTACAAAATTTCACAAGACCCATTCTAGTGCACGCCTTACAAGAGAGAAGCGGAATGTGGTCCACATGGACCACCTGAAAGGTGACCTGGTACTTAGCAACTTTTCCTGACACTCGTACTCTAATCAAAATGTCAGTTTCCCCGAGGACCATGATATTATGCCCACTAAAGCTAAATAAAGTCTTATTAGATGGCCGTAAATTTTTCTTGGCAAAGTCCACACCAAACATCTTCTCCAAGTTTCTTCGTCCAATTAAACACTCGTCCGCAGCCGTATCCAACAAACATGTTGTAGTACTCCACTCTTGTTTTCCATATCTTGATTTTCTTTTATACTCAATTTCACATTCAGCCAGGTTCTTATTGTTGTTCTCCACTATTTTATTGATAATAGATATTTCTGATTCTGATCCGGTACTTGTGTCTCTTGCTTCCTGTTCTATAACTTCTTTTACTTGCTTCTTCTTTTTACATACAGTCTCGAGGTGGTTACGGCCTTTGCAGTGTTGGCAGACTTTACCCCAAGCAGGACAAATTTCTTTTTGAAATATATGCATTGTGCCACAGAAACGACATTTTCCTTTCTTTTTATTTTTTACAGCTTTGATCTCATTGGGTAAAGTTGACATATTTCTCATTTGTGAGTCCGTGGCTTCTGCAGCTCTGCACAGGTTGACTGCTTCACCCAGTGTTAAAGATTCTTTCTTCAGAAGCTCCTTCTTTATTGTATTATTTTTTATGCCCAACACTATTTTATCTCGCAGCATTTCATCCTTATCATGATAGTTGCATTCTTCAATTAGCTGTAGTAAGGAGCTGTAATATATGTCAAAAGATTCACTGTGTTGGTTGGTGCTCCAGAATAGGTATCTATTATAGATTATGTTCTTTCTAGGAACCATGACTGAGGCCATTTTATTTAGGACTTCAGCCGATGTGGTTTTTTCGGTTTGAATAATACCGAAATTTGAGTATTTTTTCAATGCTTCTTCACCAATCGCATTAAAAAGTATTCCTACCTTTCTAGGTTCCTTTTCTTTAGGCCATTCTTGAATTTGTGTGGCTCGGCAATAATTTTCCCATGATCTTAGGAATAGTTTGTAAGCATCTTCCGGATCTATCTCTACGTTTACCGGCGTGGGCCACGGAACACTAATATTTTCCAATTTTTCAATTTGTTTTTGCATCGTTTGAAGGATGGATGTTTGCATGGCCACAATCGTGGCTAGATCTTCCGCCATGATGGTGATGAATGTTTTTCTTTATTATATCCACAATCACCATCCCACTTCTGACACCATGTTTTATTAAAACCACTGTTGTATGATGCAAATAGTTTTAATAAGTGAGCTTGTAAACTGTTACAATTATTATTGATATTACTTTGTTAATCACTACAAATATATCGAAATCGTCTCGTGTGAGCCGGAAGGGGAAGAGCCTCGCCTGTCATAAAAGCGACCTCTTAAAAAACATAAAAAAGATAAGGCATTGGGTGTTCGCATGTTGAGACAACACCAACAACTCGTTATTTGTGTGGAAGTAGACCTAGAACTCAATGCCACAAAAATATAACAATCACAAAACGCGTTTTATTATACAGAGCTGCTTTAAATTAACGGTTGTGTAAAAAGGATATATTGTTTACCTACCTACTTCGTTCAATTAAATATTTTCCACTATTGATTGAACTTCCTAAAATAATTCGTAATCCTGTTCTGCTTACGGAGTTTCGAACATTTTAAAGTTATCAGTTTAAAGTAATATTAGTTCAGAAGTAAGGCCAGAAATAATACTCAATTATACAATACCAGTTTTATTTTCTTCTACAGACGGTATCACACAGAGAGGTCCTCTCGACTCGAGCGCTCGTAACAGAATGGATCGCGCGAGACCGAAAACAACCGTTAGCAACCGAGCGCATTCCAACTGACATAACTCACATTCCAACTTATTATTTCGCTTACCCGCATTTAATTATTAAAACAACAATATACATTTAAATTTCCAATTAACATCTGTTTCACAGTAAAAATGCTTACAGTCGGCCATTCTGAATCAACTGAGTCCTCCAGTTGAATTTAGTATATACAAAAATTAGAAAACTATAAACATTATTAGTAATAATAATTGTTACTTAATATTTCATCCTCATCATAATAAATCAACATTGTTATTTCATTATCATTTTACATAAACTAATTTCATTATAAATACAATAATAAAATAATACTAATATTCAATATACTACTAAATACTCATCAAAATATTACTAACTACTCATCAAAATACTACTAATTACTCATTAAAATACTACTATATACAATTTTATATTAACTATAACAAAATTCCGTTCGGCCATCTTATACCATAATTGTTCCACCAATTATAATACTGCTTACGACACAATTATAATACTACTTATAACATAATTAGGTACTCATTACCAATCACTAATAATACCAAGAAAAGAAATCCTTCTGATCATTTGCAAAACAGAATCAGTGCTATAAACATTTTTTTTTTTTTAAACTAAATCAGAATCATTTACATCACAGTATTATCTTATAAATTCTAACATACTCATAATTTGTAATTCATTATTAAATTCCACTATGTGAAGACTTATCCATATTCATCACAACATACAAAAGTAACACACTCATAATATGTAATTGTCAATAGACTCCATTGTGTGTAAATCGTTCCAACTACAAAATCATATACAATCTAACACACTCATAATTGTCAATAGACTCCATTGTGTGTAAATTGTTCCAACTACAAAATCATACACAATCTAACACACTCATAATTGTCAATAGACTCCATTGTGTGTAAATTGTTCCAACTACAAAATCATACACAATCTAACACACTCATAATTGTCAATAGACTCCATTGTGTGTAAATTGTTCTAACTACAAAATCATACACAATCTAACACACTCATAATTGTCAATAGACTCCATTGTGTGTAGATTGTTCTAACTACAAAATCATACAAAATCTAACACACTCATAATTGTCAACAGACTCCATTGTGCGTAGACTTTTATTTCACAAAATAAAATACCATCTTAATTTATCAAATGACTCACTGAAACTATTTCATAATTCAATAATTTATCATAAACGTACACATTTTAATCATTGACCTCATTATCGCTACACTCATCAGCGGTCTCAATATTGTCATCTATATTCTGTGACACTACATTTGTTTCACCCTCATCATTGCCTGCACATCCCAAATCAGTCCGACTATCTCCGCTATCAGTTAAACTCTCCTCATCTGTGTCTGCCATCCCTTCTCGAGTGAAACTCAACCAAGGGTGGATTTTGTCTAAAGCTACAACTGCCTCATATTTACGGTTTTGTTTACGTGTCAAAGGCGTATCTTCGACCGCAAACCTATCATTGTTTAAAACCTTGACAATTCTGTAAGGCCCCTGCAATTTAGCCATTAGTTTCCTAGATTTTCCATCATTACTTCCAACCTCTCTCTCAATCCTAACTAAATCACCTGTTTTATATTTCCTACCTACTCTCCTAGTTTTATCAAACCTCTCCTTTTGTTTTGCTTGTTCCTCGTCAATTCTAGCGTTTACATTCTCTCTTATTGTTTGTAAATTTTCTTGTGAATTACCTACTTCACCCTGTTCAAGCAAAGATGTAACAATACCATCACTTTTGGCTCGCAATTTAGTTCCAAATAATACCTCAGCTGGACTTTTTCCAGTACCCTTATTTATCGTTGTATTGAGACCTAGCTGAATCTCTTCTAAATGGACATCCCATTCATTTTCCTTACAATTGTGATTTTTCACCGCGAGGGAGGCCAAGATGGTACGATTGTATCGTTCCACTTGGCCATTCGCTCGCGGTGTCGCTACCGCGTTTAAGACATGTTTGATTCCCAGACTATTCACAAAATCTTTAAAACTCTTACTAGTAAACGATGTACCTCTATCACTAATCAATCTACTTGGTATTCCAAATAAACTAAAATATTGGTTCAACACTTTTATGGTCGACTTAGACTTTGTATTTTTAACTGCATATAAATTGACATATTTAGTGTAAGCTTCTACAAGTACCAATAAATAACTATTTCTAGATTTACTGCGAACAAATGGACCCAAATGGTCCATATGTACCGTGTGGAAAGGCTTATCTATTTTCGGAATTGGGTGAAGCATTCCTTGCCTTTTCCCAGCAGGTATTTTATGGTAACTACACTCTAAGCATGATTGAACATACTTCTTTACGAATTTAGTCATTTTTGGGAACCAGTAAAGAGATTTTAATTTGTCTAACGTTTTGTCTACCCCAAAATGACCAAGTTCATCATGGCATTTTTTTAGTAGTTGCCATCTAAACCCCCTCGGAACTAACCACTTTAATTGACTGTCAACAACTCTATAAACTTTACCTCCCTTTATGCGATAATTTTGATAAACCTCATTAATTTTAGGCGTCTCAGGGTCCTCTAAAATTTGCTTTACTCGCTGAACTTCTTCGTCAGCTCCTTGAATGGTTGTTAACCAATCTTCTGTTTCTACCGCTAAAATATCGAAAACAGGCTCAGGCTCGCATGATTGTGGAATTGCGTTTCGGCTGAGTGCATCAACATGACACATGCGATTACCCGGCCTATACTCAATACCACAATCATACTCTTGTAGCTGAAGCCACCATCTACTTATACGTGGTATTATATCTCTTTTGGACAAAGTAGTGCGCAATGCGTTACAATCGGTTACAATTACAAACTTTATGCCTAAAACATAGACTCTAAATCGTTGTAACGATGCGATAACAGCTAACGTCTCTAATTCGAAGGAGTGATATTTTTGTTCTTCTTGAGTCGTTTGTCTACTATAGTAGGCTACCGCTCTCCACCTACCTGTATTATCCTCCTGAAGTAGCATACCCGCTATGCCCGTCTTACAGGCGTCTGTATGTATCTGAGTATTAGCTGTTACGTCATACAAAGCTAATATAGGCCTTTTTACTAATTCGGACTTTAGTGTAGAAAATGCTTTTGCCTGTTCAGTACCCCATTCCCATCTACTGTCCTTTTTTAACAATCTTGTCAATGGATTAGCAATTATTGCAAAATTTTTAACGAATCGGCGGAAAAAACTAGCCAAACCTAGGAATTGGCGTACTTCATGTTGATTTGTCGGACACTTAAAATTTTCAACAGCCTCAGTTTTCCTTGAACCAGGTCTAACCCCGTTTTTGCTAACCTCAAAACCCAAGTAATCTATTTCTTGACAGAAAAATAAACATTTAGACAATTTTAATGTTAAGCCTGCTTTTTTAATGAGTTCAAGAACTGTTTTTAATCGTTCCATGCCCTGTGATATACTATTAGCTGGAATTATAATATCGTCCATAAATGCAAACGCTTCATTTTTGACGTCTTTTAGCATTTTATTTATTGTTTTTTGGAAAACTGAGGGTGCGTTGGCTAACCCAAAAGGCATGCGTGTAAATTGATATTGGCCATCAGGCGTAACGAAGGCAGTTTTATCCTGTGACGATGGATCCAAAGGAATTTGGTAATATCCGGATGCTAAGTCCAGCGTTATGAAATACTGATAACCACCTAACTGATCAATTTGATCTTCGATTCTGGGTAGCGGATAATGTTCTTTTATCGTTTTAGAGTTTAAAGCACGATAATCTACACAGAGTCGTTGATCACCAGTTTTCTTTTGTACTAAAAGTATTGGACTAGCATACGCTGACTCAGACTCCGTGATAATACCCGAATCCAACATCTCCTGAATCATTTCCTTTACTTTATTCCTCTCAGAATAAGCAAGTCTATATGGTCTATATACAACCGGAGTAGTGTCTTTCAAAGTAATAGTCATTTCCGTTAAGTTTGTAAGTCCTAAATCAGTCAATCCAAATGAAAAACAACTCCTGTATTCCTCCAACAATGCCTTTAGTTTAATTCTATCTTCAACGTGTAACTCACTACCAGTTTTTAAGCAATCTTCAATATGGTCCCCCTTTTCACATTCTAACATTCTAATATTTAAGCAATTGGTTTCATCAATTAAATGTGCTCTAGTCAACAACTGTCCATTTTTAAAATTAATCTCGTGTGAATTTAAATTAACTACCATAATGTGACCTTCACCTTGTGTAATTGTGTATAACCCAGGCATAACAAAATAACTATTAATACCTTCGTTCCTTACTGACTCTCTAACATAAACATTAATAGTACTGTAATTGGTATCTGTCCTGATTGGTACCATATTAATAGAATTTACGACAACATCACAACTAATTACCAGTTTATTCTTACATTTTTGATTCGCAATGTCAATATCAGGTTTCTTTTGAAAAACTAAATGTTCATCAGTTTTAATTATGACTACTCCCGCTTGTTCTGTAAACGTATGCCCTAACAAAACAGGGTGTTTTAATAACTCATCTGGTACTACTAATACCTCTACAGATATCTTAACCGATTGTACTTGTATTTGTACAACTGCTCTACCTATAGGTTCAATAATCGCTTGACCAAATCCCTTAAGCGAAGGTAGATCATTTGTACTGTATATAACATTCAAATCACTAAAGTTACTTAGACGAATCAAGGTACTCTGACTACCAAGGTCAACATAGCAAGTCATTGGTTTATCATTGACAAATATCGGTAGAATATACTTTTCGTCCAAACCTCCAGCTAATTTAATCTCCGATACTGCCTTATCCTTTTCAACAGATTTATCAACACCTTGACTATTTTTATATAATCGTTTACAATTAGCGCTTTGATGGCCAAGTCGTTTACATATATTACACGAAACTAATGGTTTAGTGCACTTGAACGATGGGTGACCAACTTCGTTACAGTTAAAACATCTTAAAATAGGTTTTGAACTATCATTAGCACCATCAAATCGCCTTTTTGTAAACGGTTGACGATATGACTTTTCCTTTGCGTCTTCAGTTTTAACTGATTTGAAAAATGAAAGCAATTCCTCGGGATGCGAGTAGTTTGCAGCCTGTGCTCCTAACCTCAATCCCTTGTCTTCTAAACCATCTAACAGACAGTCTACTGCCCTCTTACCATTGATGTCACAACGATTTAGCAAATTAATTTTATGATAATAATATGTCTCCAATGGTTCGTTAGGTTTCACTTTCCTATTAAGCATGTCATGTAAAATTTGAGCATAATTCTCAACAGTAGGAAACTGTGCAATTAATTGCGCCTTCCACTCAGCCCAGTTATACTTTAAAGTACGCAAACCATTGTACCACACTTTAGCCAAACCAGTAAATTTAGGTAACGCATAATGAAGTAATTGTGTTTCAGACCAATTATACAAAGACGCACATTCTTCTACCTTATTGATCCATATATCAACAGTTTGCTCTTTATTAGCAGGGTCAAACTCGGGTAAAGCATTAGTTGACATACTAAAATGGTTTTGTGATTGAGAAGCCGATGAGGGCAGCGATTTTATCAATTCCATTACATCCTGAATACTAAAGTTGTGTTTATCTACAGTTTTTGAAGCATTCTTTTTACTACTACCTCGATAACTATCTAAACTATCAGTACATGATGATTCACTCACGGTTTCACGACGCCTCCGCTTGTGATGTGGTGCTTGACTTTTTACGCGATGGCTGGAACTCCGTCGAACGCCACTCCTGCGATGTCGATGTCTTCGTCTCGCTCTGCGTTCACCAGAAGACTTCGAACGTGAGCGCGATCGTGAGGGCCGCGTCCTTGTTGCAGCAGTTCGTCGCGAATCGGCTCGGCGGCGTCTGCGTCGGCTCACGTCGGAGCCGTCACGTCTCCGAGACGAACGGCCTCTGGACCCCGTACGGCCCGAGCTACTCGAGGGCCGCCGCGAGGGACGGGAGCGCCGTGCACCGGAGCGACTTCTCCTTGGACGTTTGCGAGGCCGCCGCGTGCGACTGCGACTGCGGCTGGGCGGCGTTGCTCTTCCGTCTTGAATCTCCGTAATTCCCGCGTCATCCCGACGGGGTCCGTCTTGCTTTTCCATCCCCCCATGATACGTCGACATTTTTGGTCTGAAATCAGTTTGGGTGGGAAAATCACTAACTGTGCTATGAAGATTTACTATATAATCTGAGTTTTATTTTATGTCTAGTGTATATCCGTTTAAGTCAACAAAATATTTAATTTCAATTTACACTAACGTAAAATTCTCAAGAAAAAGATAGTTATTGAGGGTATTCCTCAAAATAAGTACTTATTAATAAATAATTATATTTATTAATTATGATTTTATAATGATCACTCATGAAACCACCATGATGGGGTAGATTTTTAAAGATTTACTAACTATAATTTGTACTATCACAAAAATAAAAATATCAAAGGTATTTTACAAACTGTATTTTTAATTATGCTAAACCACATATCCAATTCATTTTTATATTGTCATTATACAATAAACACTCAAGATGGACAAGATTCTTACGGATTAAATAAGAAAAAAATGTGTCACTCACCTTATATTTTCACCAAACTTTTTAACTTACTTGTCCAGTCCGTGGGCGTGATTAGAATATTAAGTAATATTCCCGTTCAATCCCACTTCTGAACTAAAGTAATATTAGTTCAGAAGTAAGGCCAGAAATAATACTCAATTATACAATACCAGTTTTATTTTCTTCTACAGACGGTATCACACAGAGAGGTCCTCTCGACTCGAGCGCTCGTAACAGAATGGATCGCGCGAGACCGAAAACAACCGTTAGCAACCGAGCGCATTCCAACTGACATAACTCACATTCCAACTTATTATTTCGCTTACCCGCATTTAATTATTAAAACAACAATATACATTTAAATTTCCAATTAACATCTGTTTCACAGTAAAAATGCTTACAAGTTATGGGTTACACCATCTTACTTTAACTTTGACAAACGTCAAAAATCTGTCAAAAAGCACCGGTTATGGTCATAGGTTACCGTTAAAGTTAGGTAGCGCATTTATTTTAGTTATTGGTGTATTTCTGTTTGACAAACGATACGTCAGCTGCGGTTGCGGCTTCGAATCCAACTAGGGGCATATTTTAGTAATAGGGTGATATCATGCGTAGCCATGGACATAATACAAAGTATTGTAAATAATTATGCACTTAAGTATGATTCTTGTTGTGTATCTAATTGCTATGGAAAAAGGTCTTCCCTAGGTTTTGGGAAAATTGTGATAGTGAAAAGGAGTCTACGGAAATAGCGATCCTCCGTAATCCCGCCAATAGCGGCCTAAGAGATCTTTTAAGTGGGCACGCTTGCCTCATGGAACTGAAACCCATTCTTCAAGGCGTTCTTTATACCTTCTGCAACGTCTACTATAACAACTGGGGATGCGTAAAGCACTTCCTCCTATAAACAAAAAGAATGACATTAATGTCAGTTTAATTTTTTCTTTACCTCTTACTTTACAAATTAATCGACACTGTCATACGACACGACACTAGCCAAGATCGAGAGAACGCCCGCGGTTTTGTAAGCGCTTGACCAACCAGAAGGCTTTTAGCAATACCTCACGTTGCCCAACTTATACCTAATACTCATAATCGCGCAACAAACAAGTCCCTTCACAAAATTGGTCGGACCTTTTAGAGGACGATGTAAATGCATTAAAATTCTCGGATTTAGCCATAACCACAGAATACATAATAGTAGCAACAGAAATTGCACTCCTTTGTGTAGGATCAGATGCCGGCATTTTAACGGTAATAATAATAATGCAAAATATCCAACGCACATGGTGCATTCGAAATCGCACCTTACTACTACGCTCACAAGAGCGCAATTTTTTTGTGTTCAGAATTGATCTACCTCACAGCTCAAGCGTCAGGGTTGTATAAGCAAAGTAAAATAAATAAAAACTTAATTTTTTATTGTATTTACGATTGGTAAACTTTAATTTAGTGGTGTTTGTATAATCGTACCATCTCTAAAGTACCTATTAATAAACTTCAGTGTTGCGATAATTCGAAATTGGACAAACAGTTTTAAAAGGTGTAGTGTCGGAAAATAGACACGGTGAAGTAAAGTTAATGTTTTTATTAGCTAAAATAATTTTTTTGCTACAGTTTTTTGTCATAAGTATTTCAAAATTATTTTAAAAGTGTAGTTTTTTATAATAATTTAAATCACTACAGTTAATTATTACTCCTAAATATTACGATTTTCCATTAAAGAAGAATAACAGTGCCGTTGAAACAATAAACCTTGATTGCGACGATGATACACCGAGCGTGTATAGAAATACGCGTGTGCTCACAGGCGCGTCACGGCGCGTGGCGGCCTTTACTGATTTGCAACTTGAAGTTGTCGCGCGCTGTAGGTAATTATCTCGGCCGGCATAGGCGAGTGACGGAGGCCTGCCATAACCTTAATTTAATGCAGGTATCGTTTTCAGACTCGACGCTGAATCGATTTAAAATGTTTAGAAATATTTGCAGAATGACTAATGCTGCGGAGATTGATCAAAGAAAATCAGGGATGCTATGGATATCCGTAACCGTAATCGAAACTTTCGGATATCCGAAATGAAAAATATCCGAAACTGTAACCGTCACCGATTCAAAAGTTTCGGATAGTTTCGGATACTTATAGGCAGTTTAAATTGTTTTTTGATAGCATTATGTAAAGGCATATATATATCCTGATTTACCTTTATAATGCCATCAAGTATACATTTTTATTTTTTTATTACCTTTTATTCGATGTAAAGTGTGCGGCCATGAATGAACCATGTTGGACAACTACTTATTGCAAATTGCATTCTAAAGCACAGATATCCGTAATCGTAACCGAAACTTTCGGATATCCGAAATATAAAAATATCCGTAACCGTAACCGAAACCGGTATAATATTATTCCTATATCCGTAACCGTATCCATAACCGAAACTACATATCCTAATATTAATTATAGCATTAAGTCCGCCACTGTACAGTGGTATGTGCAAAAGTGTAAATAAATAAAAAAATAAATAAATATCCAAACATCCATTTAAAGAAAATCTCGATTTTAGGAAAATCTATACTATTTTAGAACAGGGCAGGTACCTAAACAATGCAAGTATAAAGAGTACCTACTTATAAATAAATTCCTAACGTGGTAGGAGTGATAGGTACAAGTTTTGTTTTGTTTGGGACTAGCTGGCGCTGTGTGAGTGTGAGTGGACAAGTTTTATAATTATTTATTTTTCCTTTTTTCATTTATTCTTATCCTTTTTTCTGCAAACAGAATTATTTATCACAGTCATTTAGCAACGATCGCAAACTGGATGGGTGGGATTCCATTCTGTTAATAGCAATACTGGGACTTGACTCAGTTCTATGTTCTGACTGAACAAGTTTAGTGCTATAAATTATTATGAGCACAAAGCCAATAAGTTCAAGAATAAGTAGGTATGTTGGAGTAATCGCGTACCAAATTTTTTACATAATAAATATCATTTATTATTTATAGGTATAGTTATAACAAATATGCATGAGTTGCTATCCAACTTTTGAACAATGAATTAGGCAAGTTAGTAAGATTTGCATGAAAAATAATGAAATGGTGTACATAAGGTGAATCTAAAGTCATGTAAGTAGGTACAATTCTTAATTGTCTTACACACTTGCTGGTCTGTTAATTAGACATTTGATAATTAATCAAGTTACATGAGTGGGATAAATCTTAAGATTATGCACGTGCACTGCAGAGATAGTTTAGACACTATTGTTACACAATAACTTTTCTTATCATCACGTAATATGTAGTAACCAACTGGAGATTCGAATACCTACAGTTGATACGACGCGTAAAATTAGGTGGCTCTTATCAATCATTGATACGCTAATTTATTGTCTAATCTGGTATTTAAATATTAGAACATGGCCATTTGGTGTAGTGGTGGACTCTGTGGACTACTATGCCGAGGTCGCAGGTTCGATTCCCGTTCAGTAAAACATTTGTGTGCATGAATACTCGTATATTTGTTTGTACTGGAAGGGTGTTTTCTATTTTTAATACGTATGTAGGTATTTACAAAAAAAAAGTATTTAAGTATGTCTATACCAGTTGTCTAGTAATAACAAGCTTTGCTTAGTTTGGGACTAGAGGCGCAGTGTAAAAAATGACCAAAATTTATTGAAATACCTACCCAACGGACCTCGCTAAAACTTCCATTGATAAAGTCTCTTGAAAGATGCGCTCGCGAATCCGATGCAATCATTACGTTTTGTATAGAATACCTAACGTTATTGTAGTTTAATCTACGATAACAGCCCGTTCATTGTGACCCGACCTTCGTTCCCAGTGTATTCCTTTAATCTGTGGCGGGCAGACGCTTATTTGGTTCCCACAAAAATGATTCGGTTCTTAAATAATTTATTCAACTCCTGCTTTAACGCGGGCGTGAAAGTTTGTACGCGTGCAGTGCTGATTGTTATAAGTGCCGTTATCTATCAGCTGTTTGTTATTGTGGAAGTGTTCTTGAACAGCTACCATTTGGTGTATCCGCCGTACTTGGAAAAGCCGATAATGGAAATTCAAAATTTCATATCCAAAGTTTTTGGGTTCATTATGAGAGTTGTTGCTACTGAGGTACAGCCAGTTGCTTATTATTAGCTTACATATTAATATTCTTCTTCGTATTTATCATTACTCACTTAAACTGGCGGCTTCAGACGACGTCTTCTCTCCTTAGACTCTACATTTTAATTACTTAGTTTGTTCAATTTAAAACATTAATTAGTTTAGGCTTGTTATCGGTTTGTCTGTCTCCGGTTTTTATCTTTGACCGTCTGTCAATAACCTCACAAATGTCGCTGCATTCCACTCTCGATTGCTGAAACTAATGCCCTACTAATAGATAAGAAATAAATTAAGTCATTCATAATATCAATTTATCAATCATAATTCAAAACTCCTATAACTATTTGTATAGACAAGTAGCATTCCACGGTCAGTAGTTGACTAGTCTACAAGATTAGTCGTAAATATAAAGTACTTACTTACATTTTTAAATCAAAATTCCAATATTTAGTATCGAAAGCATTAAACTCATCTCTCCTACACAAAAATTCCTTCCGACTGAATTAAACTTTTATACAGTTTTCATTTGTTTTATTCAGATTATTATTTTAAAATGCACCACCCACATTGAATGCTAATATTAATCACTCACAACTAATCAATAAGTTTATTTTTCTGTGTCGCACTTATGAATCGGAACTAGGCTTTCTGAGTGTGGAACTACATATAGAAAGTTAATTAATTCTTCTTGTCTACTTAAATCTATGTGAAAGCTAGATACCTAAATATGCAGAAATATTTACTAGAAATCTAAAACACACCTACTGAATGAATTCAAAACGTAAAATGCGGGTCGTAGTGACAGGTTTTCACACACGCTCGACCGGTTTCCCTACGTTAATCATTATAATGATAATGATCTGTTTACATAACATCCAATGTACAAACAAACAAGTTTCCTTGGCATTGCATCAATTGAGTCCAAGAAGTGTTACTTACTTTTACTACAAAGATTTATTTGAACATCATAATGAACTTTCAGGTACCTACGATGAGGTTGTGCATTTCGTACGTGAAAGGTATTAATCTAAACACAGTGGTATCTATTATGGTTGTAATAAAAATGAAAAAAAAAAATGTTTAGTATAATGTGCTGTCAATATACAATAACTAAATCGACAGGGTCAAACAATAAATAGGTGCTGTTCAGCTAATGAGCCATCAGTTACATAATGTTGTTTTGTCGTGAAATGGCCTACAGATAAATATATTTTGAGTTTACGAATTCTTATCTAGCTACAAACTATATTTACATTACCTACTGAATGCAGTGGAGTTTGGCCGGCCTGGTGGCACGCACTCGTACCGTACGATCGCGGGTCGATTCCCGCTCAACCCAAACGTGACTATCTATTGTCTGTAAATCTTCTATGTAAAAGTCCAAAGATATTTATTTATCTTTCTTTGTCCACAGACTAACATGCTGAATGGATTCATGCGAAGGTTCCTCCGGTTCCTGGTGTCATTGTTGACGATCATAGTATATCCTTTGACATATTTTCTAAGCATAAAGCGAACGAGAAAATGTCCGCCTCCCGTAAACCCCATACTGTTCAAATCTGCTACTACTTTGACAATGATGATCAGAAACAAACAGGCAAGTCAACATTCATTTTGTATTTGGGCCCAAGGACTTTTGAGTCTTGGGTCTTAATTTGGGTATTTACTTCATTTTCTATTTACTTCATATAAATATGGTAAATGCTACATTTTCATTTCAAGAGAAAGATCCTGTTCACTATTTTTATTAATAAATTATTTTATCACCAGTTTACTTTATCTAAGACTTGCATTGATACTTGTATTATTAAACTCATGCACTTCACTTATCAAACTAAATATTATTTTATTATTATGTAAGCGATAACCGATAACGCATTCTTTATGAAAATTATAAAGGTTACAGTCAGAGTTAAGAGACTCAGTTAACTGACAAAATTATTATATTTTCAGATCACTTCAGAAGAAGTGGTAACAGCATACATAGAGAGGTGTAAAGAAGTAAATCCGTTTCTCAACGCCATCGTAGAGCCGCGGTATGACGCAGCCCTGAGGGAAGCCCGGGCCATAGACAAGATGATTGCGTCAACTACCCGCACTCCAGAGGAACTGGCGAAGGAATACCCTCTGTTGGGCGTACCCTTCACCGTGAAAGAGAGTATCGCTGTCGAAGGTAAGAAGCGGCTGACATTGTAAGCTCATTCAATGCGTCAAACCACGGGTAGATGTAGTTAGACACAGTCATGCTCACCTTGAGAAGTCCGGATACATACAATTTTCGAATAGAAAAACCTCTTCAGGTTAATGTATTCAAAATCAGTATAAAACTTGTTTACCTTAAGAATCTTGTTTGTTAAATAATTAACAAAAAAAAAACACGTCGTCTAGTAGCGACACGGTTATCACCTAAAGATTTGTATCATGTATGGTACAAAAACCATCAACTTAGCACTCTACACTTGTGTAGCTGTTGGATTAAATATAAGAGTGTCTAAATATAAGACTGTTAAGTATACATCCCCATTGTCCTGAAATATACGATTACGAGAGACAACAAGAATAGAAACAGAAGCAACTGTGGTGCAAAATCTTTCAATCGTATCGGTTACTTAACTCCTACCAAGTGCACCGGGCAAATCTAGAAGTTAACAATGAGTTTTGCAATGTTACACAAACCACCAATCAGCCGCTTGCCTGAACGGATGCCCGCACTAACCATGGCCTAGTGAATGGCAATTTAACGCACTACCTATCGTTACATCATTTTAATATCTACATAATGGAATGACATTTGAGATGTATAAGAAAACGACGAGTCCTCGTTGGCGATATTAATTTGCATTATGTAGCTGCAACACTGTGGCTGGCAACATTGCAAAGAATACCTACCAATCAGAATATGCACGTAGCCGATCATGATATGCACGTAGCTGATCATATTATATCGATCCAGGTGTAGTAGTATGGCCTATCATCATCATCATTTCAGCCATAGGACGTCCACTGCTGAACATAGGCCTCCCCCAATCCATGTTGATCGATTGGTAGCGGCCTGCGTCCAGCGCTTCCCTGCTACCTTTACGATGTTGTCGGTCCACCTTGTAGGTGGACTATGATCCTATGGCCTATGATCTTAATCAACTAAATTATTATTTTGTAATCAACTAATTTATTACGTACATAGTTAAAAGTCTCGTTATCTCAGTAGAATTTCGGATAGTTCAACAACCTGTTGCAGTTCGTACAGTCAATCATACTTCGTAGTCTTACACATTTAGAATTCGTAACAATTCGATCGTTTACTTTTAATAATTGACCTTTACAATCGTTTACTTTTAATAAATTACCTGTGCGAGACTGCTTAACGAAATCACATTTACTGCCAACATTAAAATACGTTCATAAGAATCACGATGTGATTAATTAAATAGCTTTTTTCTCTTACCTATTCCAGGCATGAGCAACGACTGCGGAACAGTCTACCCGTACCGAAACCCTGCCAAAGCAGACGCTGCGATAGTGCGCCAGGCCCGAGCAGCAGGGGGAATCCCCATAGCAGTCACGAACACCCCCCAGCTGTGCATGAACTGGGAGACGTATAACAACGTGGTGGGAGTCACCATGAATCCGTATGATCAGAAGAGGACCACTGGAGGGTCGTCGGGTGGAGAGGTTAGTTCATTATCTTTAAAATGATAAAACTAAAAACTCATAAAACTCATTTATTTCTGTAAATAGGCTTAAAAAAGCACTTTTACTTATTTGAAATGTAAGAAGTAAGAATGACAGGTTTTCGTTAATCATTCTTTTCTATTCTTTCTATCAAATAAAATGTACGAAAACCTATTTCAAAACTAAATTATTTACTTTTCCTCTCGTGATTTGCAACAACTATACCTTTTCGAAATCTAGTCACCATCCAGTGTGACAAATCCTTATCCGTTTATAAAGTTGCTTTTCATCTTTTCGAAAACCTAACTTTCTTTCTTTAACTTTAATTTCAGGTGGCGCTGATATCGTCTGCAGCTTCAGTGATTGGTATGGGATCAGACATCGCCGGGTCCCTGCGGCTGCCTCCCATGTTCACTGGGATCTTTGGACATAAACCCACGCCCAGGCTGTTATCTGTCGAAGGTAGGCACTCAAAGAGCACACTCTTAAAATACAAACTAAGTATGTACCTACTTAGATAAGACCTACATTCTTAACATCTAATCTGATCTAATTACTATAATTTTGAACATCATACCTTAGTTTCAGGATTCAACTCCTTATTTATTAGATACTAATGTCTTTATCAGATCGGACCTCGTACCTACTTCGTGCAGAAGAGCACAGAATGTAGATTATTATTTTGAACTTGAAAACTTCTAATTAATATGGAGTGTAGACCTTGACATTAGCAATAGCATAAGGCCACTTACCTTCATTGTTTCTACTCTACTTTCTTAGATAGCGTGCGTGACATGTCTATCAGTTCTGTTTATCTCTAACGGTCATACAATGAACGCGTAACGAATTCATAAACGGCAATGCATCGGCCTCGATTTCTAGCCAATTGCCCAAGAAGTAATACTTACTTCAGCCAGCGGTACTTCAGTTACTTACCTAATACGGAAATGCATACGACTGTGTAACAACATGCAACACGCGTTACAGAATTACCTACAATCCTACGAACTACAGTAAAAGTTTAACTTTCGTTCGTTTCAGCCGACTGACGTCCACTGCTGGACAAAGGCCTCCCCCAAGGATTTCCACAAAGACGGTCCTGCGCCGTCCGCATCCAGGCACCTCCCGCGACCTTCGCGAAAAGTTTAACGGCCCTACCAAAAATAGATTCCAAGTCCAATAAATTTTAATTATCATTATCTTTAAAATAAAGCAACGCTTATAGAGACAAAATTCGACATAATCTTCTTTCAGGTCATGTGCCAGACAGCAGAGACGAAGACTTCGAAGAATACTTCGCCCTTGGCCCCATAACTCGTTATGCCGAAGACCTGACCCTACTTTTGAAAATCTTGAGGCAGCCAAGCGGCCCTGACGTACCTTTGGACAAGCCTGTAAGCATCTCTCATATTATACGGTAGGATACCTACTTACCTCGTGGGATCGTATTTACATTAAATTAAGAGAAACACAACTTTAATAATAACCAAAAGATTTCTCGCGGGTTCTCCCAAGTTCATCTACGTCTATCCTAGACCAACCGCACATTGCGTGAGTTTCCGTAAATCATTTTTTTATTAGGTGGACCGACGACCTCATAAAGGCAGCAGGAAGGGGCTGGATTCAGGCCACCAACTGGCCTTTGTGAAAATCATTGGGGGAGGCTTATGTTCAGCAGTGGATGTCCTATGGCTGCAAAATGATGATGACGATGATGATTTATTTATTCTTCATATTTTTAATTTTCAGGTGGACGTAACTAAGCTAAAATACTACTACATGAATGGGGATAACAGCAACGTGACTAATTCAATAGGACCTGATGTAAGAAAAGCTATGGAAAAAGCAAGGGAATACATGAAAACTACTTACAACATTGAAGTACAAGAAGTAAGTGGAACTGAAAATTTTCCTTTGCCTAGTGAGTTTTGGCTTTGGCCCTTGAAAAGTTTTCCATTGTTTTCACATAATATCTACATACAGAGTAACTGTTTGTCTGATCTTTAATAACTAACGCCCATATTCATAAACGATGCTGCTTAAGTGAAGCAGCAAATCGAACGCACAGCATTGAATAGAGTTCTGTAATTGGTTTTGTCACCACACACATTGTCACCCTGTGCGTCCACGCTCACTGCGAGACCTCATAGTAATGTTAGTGAATATGGGCTTAAGTAAGTTTAAGTACTTAAAGTATATTATGTCCATTCTATATGTAGGTATATTCTAGGGTATGCCTTGTTGGTTGTCCTATTAAATAAATAAAAATAAATAAAATAAAAGCTATTGATAGTGACCAATTTTATCGCCATCAATTAAACATTAAGTTAACTTCTCCATGTTAACCTACAGCTCAAGATCAAGAACATCGAACACATGTGGGAGATCAGCATCCGAGTACTTCTCCACCTCAAAAAGATCCGCAACATCTACACCGACCCGGAGAACCCCGACAAACTCAAGTCAATGTGGCCTGAAGTCCTCAGGAGAATAGTCGGCCTAACAGACAATAACTTCACGTGTGTGGCTTATGGACCTCTCATGAGGTTGTCTAACACTTTACCAAAAAGCAATTATGATAAAATGATAAAGATTTTCGAAGAGGTGAAAGCAGAGTTTCAAGTAAGTAAAAACGAAAGTCAGTCAATCAGTGTGTGCTACCAGTCATGTTTGGAACGTGGCCTCTCAATATAGGCCTTATAAATAAGCTCAAAATTACACAGCGTGCTATTGAGAGGGCTATGCTCGGTGTTTCTTTACGAGATCGAATCAGAAATGAGGAGTCAGGCAATGGGCAGGGCACATAGTACGCAGAACTGACGACCGATGGGGCAGCTAGGTTCTGGAGTGGAGGCCACGTGCCGGAAAGCGCAGCGTAGGACGTCCACCCACAAGGTGGACTGACAACCACATAAAGGTAGCAGGAAGGCGCTGGATGCAGGCCGCCACCAACCGGCCATTGTTGAAATAATTGGGGGAGGCCTATGTTCAGCAGTGGACGTCCTATAGCTGAAATGATGATGATGAATATTCTGAGTAAATGCAGTAATGGAACTCGACATAAATGTTCTTCTGTTCTTTTCAGAGGGTCCTGGCTGATGACGGTGTCCTGTTCTTCCCGACGTTCCCCTACACAGCTGACCTGCACTACAGAATCTACTACAAATTCCTGAACTGCAGCTACCTCACCATATTCAATGCGTTAGGGTTACCCGTTACAGCGTGCCCTATAGATTTCACACCGAAAGGTCTACCAGTCGGTATACAAATTGCTGCCAATAAATCCAATGACCATCTAACTATAGCTGTGGCTAAGGAGTTTGAAAAAGCCTTTGGTGGATGGGTCCCGCCCAATAAAGATCTCTTAACGAACGTCAAAACAGCTTAGGGCTTCAGTACAACTTTCGGAACATGGGACAGGAAATGACTAAATGAAGGTAGTAAGGTAATAATGGTAATGCCATTTTGATGACATAGTTGTTTGGGATTGGCAGTAAATTATTGTATATTTTTAAAGCGGGACAGGACCGTGAAACAATCGGTTTACATGGACTGAGCATTGTGTTCGATTGCTAACTTGTAACGTATGTAATCCGTGTCGAACAAGACTATCTGTCAAGTAAATAGTATAAAATGCAGGTAGGTAAGTATTATTGTTTAAAATAATTTGAATGTGTGCAATATTTTAACATCACAAACAAACTTCACATAGTACCTACTACGATATTGGTGCCTATTTATTAAATTTAATAAAATATTAATTATAACTCGTAATTTTGTGGTCTAAAATATTCTTAGGCACCAATCTACATCACACATCTAAAGCTCAGACTGTAAGTGATATTTATTTGTAAGTAATTTTATATGGGACCAATTTTCTCAAGTTAATAACTACTTAGATATTCTTTAATTTTTTTTAACCACCGTTTGACAAAAGCATTAAAATTATGATTGACTGCATTGGCTGAATGAATCGTAGAAAATGATTGTTCAAGTGACAATTAATTAATCGTCGTCGTCGTCGTTTCAGCCGAAAGACGTCCACTGCTGGACAAAGGCCTCCCCCAAGGATTTCCACAAAGACCGGTCCTGCGCCGCTTGCATCCAGGTAGTTACTTCCCGCGACCTTCACCAGATCGTCGGTCCACCTAGTGGGAGGCCTGCCCACGCTACGTCTTCCAGCTCGTGCAATTAATTAATACTGTACTAGAATTCCGAAACCGAGTGTAGGTCAGTGTTTAACTTTCTCTGCACAATTAACACCTAAGGCGATGGAAAGACTACTTAAATTAATAACCTACTATTATCCAAATATACCAACGATAGAAATGTAGTTCAATAATCAAAATACAAGGCTATGATGTTACTGACACATTATAAACTTATGATAATTTTAATTGTAACAAACAATAAATCAAATAATATCTCAATTTCACGGATAAGAAGTAATCTGAATAAAATGTATGACATGTGTAATGTGTATAGAGTTAATGAATTATGAAAGCGTATTAAGCCTAGCCGCAGACTCCAGACTTTTTGTCGACCGATAGTTGAGTCGAGGTGTTATTAATCACTATGGACAATAACGAATGAAAGTGGGCACATTAGTGGGCACTAGGTACACCGATTTGATATCGTCCGATTCTTCATACTAATTAGAATCGGACCCAACTATCTGCCGACAAAAAGTCGGTGGCATACTTACAGTTTTCCATGTGATCAAAATCGATAGGTTTTGGTAACTTTTTATTCTTATATCTTTTAGGTGTCTGCTTCTTCTATGCTTTTCTCCATTAATCTGTTTTTCTTTGTTGGTGAAAAGAGGATGTTAAAATAATATAACGGTATTGTTTTAATAATTGTAATAAGAAAACCTTGCCAAATTTTAATCACTTTTTGATCGTGTTGTGAGCATGATTTGAAAGTTATTTAATTCCAAAATCCTGTGATGTTATAATTACTTTAATAATGTTTAGAACAATGTAAAATACAATTTAGTGTAGGTAGTTATTTGGAGCAGGAAGTAAAAATATACGTAAGTAATTGTAAATTAAGTACATACTTACACTAATAATGACATAAAACATTTTGTGATATTGTTGTTTCATTTTGATTTGTATTTTACTTACCCTTTGTTTCACCGTTTAGGAAAAGGAATGCTGTAATCAGAACTTTTAATCTTTGTAGTGCCAGTGCACAAAACGTCTAAAGAGAGATTTTCTACGTAGTATTGAATTGGCCTAACTTTATCTTAACCACGAAACAAGTGTTTAATTAAATTAGTCAATTTCCAAAGTGGATCGCGTGCTTCTATCAACTATTTTAAACTTCCCGCCAAAAAATGAGCATTTCGCTCTATGGTAACTCCTACCACTGACTATGGTCAATGGAGTTTCCATAAACGAAAATTATGTACTGGCCATGACCATATAAACTAGCAGCCTGAAAAGTATACTACTGATTAAACTACTACTTGTGCTACTACTGACCACTGCCAATCTCAGCCAAGTGTAGATCTATCTTTCTAGCTAGACTATTAATTTTGACCCCAATTGATGCCGCATGGCTACAGCTCACCAACAGAATCTTAATATTATGTGATTTTAATCATAGTAAAATACCAATTTTTAAAATAAGATGTCTATTTAAAACAACATTGGCAATGGCGAAGTGACCAAGATTGTACAGTGTTTCAAGGTTAATCCCGTATGTCTAGGACAAGCACGCGACATTGTGCCCCGTCGTATTACGTTCGACATACTTAGGGCTTCGCTGTAAGTTATGCAGAGTTGAAATAATCAAACGAATATTTTTTCATATTGGTTTCGAGCATACCAGTCTTTATTATTTTTTAATGATATTTAAAAAATGTAAACAGTATTACACTCACTCACATTTTAATTAAAATGGATTGATGGCATCTATTCATTTATCTTAATAATAATCGTGGATAATGCGATGAAAAACTCACAAAACTTCATATTAAAAATTGCTATTATGGTTAAAGGACAGTAACTAGTTACACAGTACACTTCATTTCCAGCTGTGATTTCCAGAGTAGGCCACCCTCTATTGTGAAATACAGGTAAGTATAGAAGTATTAACTTAGGTCATAGGACGATGAGTAGAAATATTAAGGTCAACAGCTATGATTTGAGAAAAAGGTCATTCAACGAATCTGACACAGTTGGACAGCAATTGCTTAATCTAATAAGAGCAGACATAGCAAAGCGGATTATCAAGCTGAAGTGGCAATGGGTGGTGCTTGTGGAGCTCGTAGTGCGTGATGAATTGACGGCCCGGTGTGGGTTAAGAAAGCTTTAAAAAGTGTAAACCGCACACAGGAAAGCACAATGAAGTAAGGATAGAAGCTTATTGTAGTAATGATGGATGGACCATTATTTTCTAGCTAGAGGAAAGCTAATGTTACGGAGTGAAAATTTTAATAGTAATGTTAACTAATAAAATAAGTTAGATCCACATTTTTTAAATTTATCTGTTATGGGTACGCTATAGTAATGTCTAAATATTAACTACACAAGAATTTAGTTAAGAAAAAAAAAGCACACAATGTGAAATCCAAATTATGATTCGATTGTCGATAATCGATTAAAAGCTTCGATTGCCACAACCATACCAAGTTACGTTCTATGGAAAGCATAGACCAAAGAGCATAAAAGAGTAAGAGACGGCACTCCATAGATATTTTTTGAGCTCACGCACACATATGCATTTTAGAGAACGACCCGCAAATCTTTACCAACCGCACAAACTACGGGCGGAGCTACCAACATAATGCCTTATTTTCTGACAGTATTAGTGACGTTCGTAATAACTTATCGATTATCGATACTTTGCTAGGGTTGTAATTGCATATCGATATCTAGTATAGGAACCTTCAATATTTTAATGATTACTATTTTTATTTTATACTATGTGTAAGTAAAACGAAGTTTTGTAACGTAAATTATTTATTTCGAAATAAAATAGGTATATTACAATAAGTATTGAACATGACATAGCAGTTGTAGGCATGAGGAATTATTGAAAATTATAACAAAGTACAGAAATGATAATTTTGTAAACTTTTATTTTCACAACTTTTTCTAAGAAAAAATAAGATTTTTATTTATAAACATCTTTAATTTTCTTATCAGCTGATCGAACCTCAGCCTCAAGATTACTTTTCAATGCTTTGTTGCTGTGCTTTTTTACTTTTGTCAGCAAAATTGTTTTCACTTTTTATGAAGCTGTCATTAATGATTTTACAACTTTTTCTTAGAAAAAGGTAACTTAATATTTTAAACATCTTATCATAAATGTCTTTATTATGTTGTTGACATTTAAACCAACCAAAATTACAATTTGTACTCAACATTAAGAAAATGAATTTTCCAACATTTTCCATATATATCTGGTCGGCAATATGGTCATGATAAAATTGTTTAGCTTCATTTACGGTGGTACATAATTGAATTGTTGGATAAACGAGACTTTTTTTATCATGCCACCATTCGCGAAGAGATATATATGCATACAAATCATTGTCAACAGGAGTTTTCACGCTCAAACACTCTTCACAAATTAAACAAGAACTGTTCTGTAATAGTTTGGCAGCTAAATACCCGCTTACATATACTACTGGTTGGTTTTCAAGGCTACACAAATTTTCAATGGGCTGTTCTAAGTTTTCAGGGTCCGGGATAGACAACACAGGATAAAATTCAGTGTCTGTGGAATCTTGAACATTAATTTTTATTTCTGTTGTTTTTAAATTAGTTTTTAAAATGTCTTTATATTCCAGCATATGTTTATTGTTGTCTGCTTCACAATTAGCACTTCTGCTATGAGGCACTTTCAGCCCAGTAACCATGCTTGTTTTAAGCGCTGCAGTAAAGTGCGTGATAGTGGGATTTCTATTGGTTACACTGTGTTGCCTAATGATTCCAAATAAGTTTTCCAGAGAGTCTTGGTTAAACTGTCTAAGGTTCATATATTTAAACCCTTCATTCTTTAACTTTTCCCAAATATCGTTTAAGGATTTGATAGATATTTGATATCCCTTTACGCATTTAACATTTTTTAGTATCGTGTTTTCTGCTGTTATAAATTTTATGGTTTTTAACTTATCAGTATAAAAGGTCCAAGACTCAATGTGATTACTTGATGTGGAAACATTTTCCCGGATCCCTTTCTTTACGTCATTTAAAGATGATGGACCATTTGTACAATCAAATAGTTTATCTAACTGTTCAATCACAAATGCTGTATCATTGCAATCAGAAACTTCTTTCCATGCCATCATTTTTAAAATAGCTGCCACGGTATTACTCAGAGCATGCGCAGCATACTTCACCCTCATCTTAGTTTTGAATGTTGGATTTACAATGGTACTATTCAGTTTTTTAAAATTTAAAAAATTTCTGTTGTGTTCTTCTGCAACTACCAAATGCCTCCATTGTGCAATTTTTCCATCGAAAGACATATTTCCACTTTTAAAGAAATTATTTCGTAATGATTTGAACAAGTGAGGGATGTCATAGATTATAAAAATTTTGTCATTATTTACAGAGAAAAAGTTGCTATCTATGCCTTGTCCACAGTTTCTTTTTAACATGTTAAGAGCTCCTATATTTGTAGATCCCTGATCACAAACTGTTGTTAGAACCATAAATCCGATTTCTTTTAATTTTTTGATGATGTCCGATATAATTTTTGCCAGTTTTGCTGTTGATATTGTGCCTTCCACAAAATAGTGCGCAATATATTGTTTGTATTTATGTTTAGCACCCTGTATCATAAACACTAACGCATGGTCTGCAATTTTCTTTTCTCGTCCCATGTTCTCGCCCTCTCCATAATCCACGTAGCCATCCACTTTATCAGCAATTTCGTTATAAATTATCCGTTTCTTTAACGCCATCTCGTCAAATATTAACGAGCAATATTTATTTTCCTTTGGCATACTTGATGCTTTTGCCTCTAACATATCAATTATATTTTTATTTATACCAGGCTCCATTGGTATATTTTTTAAAATCCTTTGGAGCGTTTTAGTGCTTGGTAGCGTAAACAGCTTTTGCATATAGCGGTATGCTTTAGGGGACCGTTTAAATATAGCCAAAGCATATATTTTGTTGGCTAAAGTCCACCTTTTTCCTTGTGACTTTTTTTTGTTATTCTGCACTACATCCTTTACTAACGATGTCAGCACTTCCGAATCTAACTTGTCTAAATTCACTCTTGACTTCGCTATATTCCTTATTGTTTTTTTTGCATTTTGTAACTGTCGCCAAAGCCTCTTCTCTTTAATTGTAAATGTTGATGAAGTGTCTGTAATAAAAACATTTCCATTAGTAAAAAAAACAACATTAAAGCAAATTGAATTGAATATTGGTTAATTAATCAGCAATTTTACTTAGTTTTTTAAATTATGTATGTTTTATCTTACCTTTCATTTCAATGTTTTTCTTAGGTCTTTTATAACTGTGGACTAATATTTCTGCCTGTGCATCTTGATGGCAAATGGTTTTATCATCTGAAATATTATAAATATGCAAATTAGTTTAAAATTTATTTTGTTGTTTTATGAAACATATTATTTCCAAATCAATCAATCATTATCAAGTTTTAAAAAAAATGCAAAGACAGAATAATGATAGCTCTTCTCATAAAATATGAAGCGTGGACCCACCTTCAATAACAATGACATAATATTAAATTAAAGGCATTTAGAGGTTTTAATGTTCTGCATTCTGGATGCGGTCTGCGGGTATGTCAAGACAATCTGTAAGTGGTCGTGATAAGGCAATCAGTCACGTGTGCTTTGCGTTCTTTGTTCGTATCCGCACGGTCAAATCGCATTAATATAAAATGTACAGAAACCTAGAATGTTGTACATATAAGTTCATTTTGACCTGACTGCAGACTGCAGAACGCATCCAGGGTGGCATTCTTTAGTTTGAGGGAAGGCATATTTTAGAAGGTAAATAATTAGTTTGTACACTTACCATGAGTAATGGGTTTATAGGTCATATGTTCTGGTGCATTGGAAGTAGAAGGAAGAGGTTCAAAAGTTGTTTTCGCAGAAATACCAGAATCTGGTATATCCACAGCTCCCAAACATGTTGAATTTAGTTGTTTGGTTGTAGTTGTAAGGGGAACTGAAAGCAGATAATGAAATGTGAATTGGGTAATAAAATGTCATGTTCTTTTCTTACCCAACTTTAGGGTACAATCAGTCTAGTACATGTCTTGCTCACATTAAAAATTACTAGCTTATAAATATTATTAAACTAGCTGACCTGGCTAATTAATGTAGATTGCCTAAAATTTTTCAAATTGGTCCGGTACTTTTTTTGAAGAATTTGTATTACACAAATTACTAAAGTCCCTCTAACTCAACACACATTCTAAGCTAAATTGTGTTACGAGTGGGTTTACTACAATATTCAAGCTGTGGGGTTCTAACCCGCACTTTAGGCTATCTTGGCTTCGAGTTACGGAGCCGATCAAATACAAACAAACAATTAAATATTTCCTTTTTATATTATTAGTATAATTTTAGATAAACATACCTCGTTCAACTGGATTTGACTTCTTTGGAATGCAATATGAATGATCATAAAGAACTGTAACAAAGTATAGATATAATTAATAATTGAAATTATATATTATTTATTGATAAGCGTACAACACATGTTTGTGGTTACAAAGAAAGAACCTTGTTAAATTGCAATCGGTTGGTTTGTTTTGGAAACCAAAGAAAATTAATTAAGACATCTAAATAATTCAGAAAAATTGATAGATAGTAAATTAAATTTAAAAAAAATAATTGAAGTCATCATCATACCTGTCTTGAGGTTTTCTTTATTGGAGTCTTTTACATGAAGAGGAAACTCTGTCAAAACTTCATCTGGCAAGATGGGATTGCTCAATTCCAGTGTTGGAATAGCTGAGTTCTTCAGCCGAGTTCCTTTGGCATTGAAGGATTCAGGAGTGAAGTGCCCACCACAAACAAACTTCAGTTGGTGTAACTTTTCAATAGGTACATATGCTAAGTCTTCTATGCCAGCATTTTTAACCCACATTCGACAACTGAAATAAGAAATACCTATTAGAAAAGAAAAAGAATAACAAACTGAAATTTATTCATCAACTAATTTCTTTTAGTATTGTTATGCAATTCATTTACAGAGTACGAAACAAAATACTGAAATTAAAAATTGGTTATGGTTATTTACTGTATGATTAAAAATATTAATCCCAGCCTTTAAGTTTACACAATCAGTAAAATTATCTTGTAATAAATGAGTGTTATTAGAAACTTACCGGTCAGAATCCAGAGGAAAACTACTCAAAAGTAAGGGTGATCCACCACGACTTCCCCTCTTATTACAAATAACGCACTTCTTGTTGTTTCTACTCTCCATTATCAGTAGAAGCCTAAAATGAAATAGGTATTAATTAAACAAAGCCTATAATTTCTCTCCAACCAGTGTCAATGCCCTGGTTCATGCATTTACCAGTTTTGATAGTACATTTACATTTTCATCACATAGGGTTGTTTTTAATGAAAAATAGATTTGTAATAGATCTAATATTTCAAGTAAGTAGATAACATACCCATTAAACAGAAAAGTAAATAAGAGTTTAAACTTCTGTAGAAGTTGAAACACAGCTTATTTAAAAGAGTCTCTATCTCACAAAAAACATAACACTGAACAGCAAACTTTATCACGCCCGATACGGAGGAACTTAATCAACTCAACGTAAACGACAGAAAAGTTTATTTACAGTAATATTGCACCAAATCTGAAAAAATAACTTCACACGAATCAATTCGCCGGTTTAAAACTCAAACTCAATTGACAGACATTTTTTTTCATTTGTCAAACTAACAATACTACCAACATAAGGACACTAACAATTATTTTTAGTATGGTGGTATTGATCCGCGGGTTCCCCTGCTATAGTGAAATCAATCCAAAATGCACTTTATTACTTAAGGGATAAGGTTGTATATCAATTGCTACATATAGAGACTAGTTTTTGTATGAGAAGTGTCTACCCACTGGCATAGACAGCCAACTGTTTTGTTTTTTCTGTCGGCTCCGTCGCTAATGTGATCAAGGAATACGTCGTGATGCTGCTAAAATATATTTATCGGTCATTTAATTTATTTAATTATTTAAATAAAATACTGAATTTAATCTCTAAATTCTCAAAAATATACTTTAATTTATAAATTAAAAATTAAAACGTAGTAATGATAAAAATCACTTCAAAAAATGATGAATGAAATAAAGTTGAATGACAACTGACAGATAATCTGTCATTAAATTTGATGAACATGGGAATTAAATTCAATTTTCGTCTTCAATTAATCAAAATTTACATTTACTGAATTAATTTTCGCATTTTAGCAGTTTTTTAAAATCCACCCTGAATTCCAGACAACTATTTTTTATTTGCTAATACTCTTACAACGCACGCGCAGAACATCTATCGCCCGAAATTTCCCAGCGCCATATTGAGAGGCGGACGTTGTATGACTTGAGTGATTAATCGTGGTTAGTGCAATAAATTGAAGTGGAACAGTTGATCGTGCCCTATGGATATACATTTGGGTACGTAATAAGTTAAAAAATGCAAAAACAGTGCCTCAAATATCGTGCAGTGAGCCTTGGCGAGTCACATCGTAACCTAGACATAGGCCGTTCTAGTTATCAGTAGATTACCTAGGTATCATCAATCCGCTGTTTGCTTACAGTTTTAATCTTATTAATACACACGTGTGGTGAATAGCCATAGGTTTCTTGAATCTAGTTACATTAACGAGATTATACGATCGCTCCGCAAGGTTCCACGGTCGTATATAAACGGATTTCGAAGTGTTTATGTCGGCAGTTGACAGAAGCGTTTATGTATATGACCGATCATAAGTCACCACACCCAGTGACCGCCGGATTGTCGGTTTTAGTATAAAATAGTTCTTAGTTCGGATGATTGTTCGCGCGTCGTCGCGTCGGTGCGTGAAATAGTGCGAAATGGTGGTTTTCGTGACACGTAAAGTGAGATGAGAGTGTAATTGTAATATAATTTCTAGGAGTGGTGTGCCTCGGTTGAAAGGCCTGCCGAAAGGACAGGGCTCCGCGCGCGAGGACGGATTGCGGCCCTCCGCTCTGAGGAATCATGGAGTGTTGCATGTCAGAAGAAGCCAAAGAACAGAAAAGAATCAATCAAGAGATAGAGCGGCAACTCCGAAAGGACAAACGCGATGCCAGGAGAGAACTCAAACTGCTACTGCTTGGTGAGTCTTTTTCTAGCTATGTTACTATTTTCAGACACTATTTTCCATGTTGGACATGGTACCCAAAGTTAAATTTCTTTACTAACCTCAAACAGGTTATCATTGGTATGGCAGATTTAGTGCATCCAATACTAAGCTAATTATTACTTACCAGATGAATAAGCATAATAGAGTAGTACTTGATATTTTTGAGAAATGCAACATACCGACTAACCATAAAAATAATTTTGCTTACAGTACATTAATAAATTATTACCAAGCTGAAAACTTATTTTATAGGGCTTTACAAATCCAATTTAATGTTGCAAATTATGTCAGTTTTTTGTCTGAAAAACTGTAATATTTTTGACGTAAATTCAATAGTTATTTTCGCAATCAAATATCTGCTAGAACAAAGTGTGATTTATTGAACCAATAAATATGCCTACTTTGCTTGTAAATCTGCACGGAAGAGGAAAAAGTGGGTTGACCCCAGTTAAACTTGACAAATAATTATGGCTGCTGATCTGATGAGTCTGTACGCTTATCTATCTTTGAAGTGTTTACCTTATCTGTAGAGTAACATTCAAATAACTTGATTTCCCTATTAAGAAATGCATAAAGCATTATTGTATTTCAATATCACTTTTCTGCCCCGAAGTATTGAAAAATGAAAGTATAAAATGTATTGTTAATTGTTATAATTAATTTGATCATATAAAAATAATAGTAGATCAGATGCAACATCAATGAATAAGAAGAGACTTCTCTAGCTATAATTGATTTTTTGTTAGAGTAACATTTTCCAGCTTGTAACATATGAACAAAAGCTGTTAATTACTCGGAAAGAATCAGTCAAATTGCATGAATATAACATTCCTTGGTTAGTGTGACATCTCATCTATGATTTTTAAAACAATGAGAGAAAGGGCACTATATCAGCTCATAATATGAGTGTCATATAAGTTGATCAATATCTCTATAAATTGGACTCACTAACTTTCTTGTTACAAACAAGAGCTTTTAAAGATTTTCTTGTTTAATATTCCTCTATAAAAAAAAAATAATTCGATTTAATGCAGTAGGATTCAATTCCAACCAAAACTATTTTTATGGCCATTTTCAGTAGCTCAAAAAGGGTCTAAATTTATCACTGATACACATTGAACTGATACAACTGATACTGAACAGTTGATTAACATTTAGGTATTTGATTTGAATTTTTCTATCAAATCGTTTATTGTTTCGGTCAAGGTTATGCTGTAAATTGACCTGATCACAAGGTCTGGTTCAAGTAAATAATTGAACATAATGATCTCATGAGAACAAAAATACCTACTTTACAAGTCTTATAAAAATTTTCTCAAATATATTAACTAGGACCAGGTTACGTTTGAGCAATCAATTATATTATTTACTTACTGCCTTATTATCTAACAATGTATGTTTAGCTCAAAATACTATTTTAGTTATAGCTAAGTTTAACTCAAATACTAAATTATATTTTGAGAAATAATTGGGTTTGGTGTCATAAATATAGCTTTACCAAAAACCCACAAAACTGCACTGATAACTATTTTATTTCTACCTTCTAACTACTAATATTAATTGAACCATGACTGCATAATAATTATAAATTACATATTTTTATAATCATTGTATAATCCAACATATCATTCCTCATTTATATATTATTTTTAGTTTGTAAGAGCAAAATTAAGTAATAAGTTGCCCATCCCGAACTCCAGAACTTATAAAATGACAAAAAATAAACTGATCGCTAAAATGAGCCGACTTAAAAGTTAGTAGTTTGGCTTCTGTAGGCATTAATTTTTGTGTTTTTTCTAGGACTGTTATTTTAAGGAAAATATTGTAAATATTCATGCCATTATTTAATTCGAACACTGGTTTTCTATTTTGTTTGAGTCTGGCTGTTCTGGGAGAAATCAAATGGCAAATAGCCCAAATAAAAAAATATAAATGTAAAAACATACCTAATAGAATTGTACATGGCATTCGCTTTTGAGTTCTATTGGTGATACATGATGTCACTGTCAGATTCACCATGTGAATGAAGTTCATAATTTCGAAGCGAACTGACTGCCCAAATCACAAGGAATTGTCACAAGGAAACATATTTAATAAATTATAAACCATCATAAGTTATATATCACTCGCCAAACCACAATTATTATCACAAAAATGTGAACATTGGACTATTATGTTTATTCAGTGTGAGAATTTAGAAATTAATTTCCTGACTTTGAAACCAAAATTAAGTTAATATTCATACAGTGTGTTATTTTTATACTTGATCAAAGAAAAAGGATTGATTCTATTGATAAAAATGCAACAATTTTTTCCAAGGTCCAAAGTTAAATTACTTATTAAGTAAAATAAATTCCATACAAATTATCATCAGCACTCAGTCATTTAATATGGGGATGTCACTTTTTTTGTATTCAGCCTGTAGAAAATGTAGTTGTATTTTTTTTTTCGAATCCGATCTTTTTGTTCATATTAAAAAAATAACTAAAAGCACTCTCTATATCATTTAGTTAAAGAGCATACCTAATATCGATTGAAATAATAAAATTCCCATGACTATCTTTAAAATTTATCAGATCGCTTCAAACACGCGTATATTTTAAAGGAGAACCTCTCATCAACCATATAAAATTACTCAGCTCATAAAATCGCTAATTTAATGACTTACTTCCGTTTTCGTTCTTATTGCTAACATGTTCGTTCAAAGAGTATAAATTGCTAAGATCTTCCTAGGTTATGTTACCATCATAGAAAATAGTTTTTCTAAAGACTTAGAGTATTTCTGTGCTGCATGTGGATGCCCCTACAATTCGGCATCAACGGGGTTATTCCGAAAAACGTTAATAAAAGTTTCGAATGTTGCCATCTCTCTCACGAAAAGCGAGTTGCCAGCATGAGTAATGGTGACAGATAGACCCGAAACTGGATAAAATAGCGTTTCGGAATAGCCCTGCTGATCACTCGATTGTTTTTGAACCTTAACACTAGACAAAATAAGGTGGCAATTGCTACTGCCATATAAAGGTGCGTTTTTTATTGAAGCACTTAACATTCTACCCTCATCATCAGGTACTGGCGAGTCCGGCAAGTCAACATTTATCAAGCAGATGAGAATCATCCATGGCTCCGGCTACAGCGACGATGACAAGCGTGGATTCATCAAACTCGTTTACCAGAACATCTTCATGGCGATGCAGAGTATGATACGAGCGATGGATCTTCTTAAAATACAGTACGGGAATCCGTCCAACGCTGTAAGTTCATATACAACATTAAGGGCCCTCGCCCACGGCGACTTTTTGTAGAGATGCAGTCGTGCTGCTGTAGCGCGTTAGTAGCGCGTTAGCATTACTTCTGTACTGCGTTGCAAATGCGACTAACGCGCGTTAGTATCGATGCTGTCGCGTGTTTCGTAAACGCACAAAAAGTCGTCGTGGGCGTGGGCCTAAAGTCTTATAGGTAACTCCTCTGGAGATGCTGATGAGAATGGGCGTGGTGATCGACCATCATTTACACACATGCCTGTTTTCATACGTGTACATATGTATGCAAAGATGGGCCTCTTTTAAAAAAAGCCAGTTAAATTGGGCACTTTCGCCTAAACTAAGCTGCATAGCAACAGCACTGCAAAACCAGATACTTTCGACTGTTAGTGTTGCAGCACTTCTAAGACTGTTTGCAATTTGTTTTACACAAATCTACATCCTAAAAACATGAAAGAAACCTACAAAGTTCAGCTTCATAAATTCTTGTCTCCCACTAATCAGTTGAAATTGGCTAAATCACACAGCATTGTGCCTCAAGCATTTTATGCCATGTGAGTCCAAAGTATTAACACCAGTAAGGCCCAGAACAGACGGTGAAACGCAACTGCAATGAAACTGCAACTTTCTGATGATTCTGATGAATTAAACTGAAACTGAAAGTTTCAAACTGGTCGCGTCATGTGTGGTCTCTCAACGGACGCTATGGCAGAAACTTAGATAGTTGCGTTTCACCGTCTGTTCTGGGCCTAAGTCTTTGACTAGCTTTAAACAAAAAATATGTTTAAACCTTTGCAGGAGAAGGCAGAGTTGATATCATCAATCGACTTTGAGAGTGTTACAACGTTCGAGAGCCCGTATGTGGAGGCGATCAAGGGCCTATGGGCCGACTCCGGCATCCAGGAGTGTTACGATCGCAGGCGAGAATACCAGCTCACCGATTCAGCCAAATAGTAAGTCATCTGATATTTTTAGTCTGTAGTGTCAGAATTTTGACAAATCTTAATGATAATTTGGAAGTTAAAGTTGAATTTACACTAGTCAAATGTGGTCTGTCATGTAACCTCGAAATGTCCCATCTGATTAATGTAATTTAATCTCAAGATAATCCAACTTTCACTGGTTGGGTGTGATAAACTGCCCAAAGTCGTAAAACATGACCAGGATTTGTGCCATTTGCAAGATACTATTTTTCAATACCTTGTAAAATATTTAGAGTGTACTGTATAAAGGTTTGTTCAGACACCAATCAATCTAAATTAACTGGTAAAAAAATTACACTTTTATTTCTGCAATGACTCAATAGCAGATTGTTTTACATGAGGATCTAAGTTCTGTAGTGAATTCATATTTTTCGCCTGTGTTGTAACAGCACAGGCGTTTGACTCTATGAGTTGCCATGCCCATTGTTTCTCATAACCACATACTATTTTTTTTACCAGTTACTTTTTATACACCCTACTTGGACCCAAGTCACAATATTGCTCACATAGTAAAATTAATAATTATGTATGTTAAAATAACTTTTTTTTGTCTCAATTTTTGAGGCTTTACACATTTTTTTGTACCAAACATAATACATAAATAACTTTGGAAATACCTGTTACAAGTTTACAAAACTATGCTGAACATCCACAATTAGATGAACACAGCGATTACCTCATTGATATTACGAGCTATTGAATTCGCTGCGGTATACATGTATCACTCACTACTCTGAGTAATTGCAGATTGTAATAGGTAATTATCCTAATATAAATAATGGCATGAAATGCCTTAGACGACGATAACCGTAATGACCAGTATGGAGTATAGACTCTAGGGTATTTTTTAGTTATTGGCACAGATATACCTATAACATTTTGTTTGCTACATCAAAAACTACAAGACCTAGTATTAGCATATTTATTTTTAAACCAAGTTTTTGTATTCTATGCTAATGCTGAATCTATAAATAAATGAAAAGTTTATAAGCTAGCAATGGCATTGGTTTTAAGTGTATTCCCTACATTAGTCATGTTGACCCATTTTAGCATGTTCGAAACTGTTTCTCAAAATAGTGACACGACAGATCGAAGTCCGAATGGTTTCCAAGATAAAAGACGCACCGTACACCTAGTTTACACGGCGTCGTCAATAAACTATGCTTTTGATTGTGTTTATAGAATGGTGTCTAAGATATTGGTTTTCTGTAGCTACTTGCAGGAGATAGACCGCGTGGCGGCTCCGAATTATTTACCAACTGAACAAGACATCCTCCGCGTGAGAGTGCCCACAACGGGCATTATAGAATATCCGTTTGACCTGGAGGAGATAAGATTTAGGTAAAACAAGTGCGAAACGCACGCTTCGCTTCGATGCATGTTATGTGTTGCAATGGGGACTTTCAGCGATTTCTCTTTGGTGTCATCGTGAATTTACCGTTGTATAACGGTGAGTTCTCGAGCTGCATGTTACTCGCTTCTGTTTAGATGTGCATGAACTCGATTTCAGTTATTTAAGCGATCTGGCCAGGATCGAGAAAGACGATTATCTGCCGACCGAGCAGGACATCCTTCGAGCTCGTCAGCCGACCACCGGCATTCTAGAGTATCCGTTCGATCTCGACGGAATCATATTTAGGTATGTGCAGATGGTTTTAATGTACCGTCCAGATGCTCCGCGCGTCCCGGCTAGAGGCGCTAACATACCACCGTTTGATAACGTATTTAGATTCCCCTTTGAGTTCGGTGTAGTTCAGATGTTTCACAGGTTTGTATTTGCATGCTTATGGTGTTTTAACATTGTCTGGCCTTTACTAACATAATACCAATCACTTATGACATAAACGTAATTTTATCCTACAAATGAGTCATGACAAGTAATTGTTTGATTTACTCACTGCCGTAATTTTGCTTTACACCGTATTACAGGATATTCTGGGTGTCATGAGTGGTTAACGTTTTATGTGGTGCTAATAAAACCTCTTAGCGAATCATACTCAATTTTGGTGTTTGTGCTAACTTCACCTTATCGGTTACTGTTTATAGTATTTGTTGTAATAGAAACTGGATAAATTGAATCATAAGAACAGAAACCGCCAGTCTTGATACATTAGATTAGAGGATATGTTAACCAACTTTCCGCAATAAGTGATCTATGTGATCGGCACTTTATCATTCTATATTTTAAGTTTAATTTTGACACGGAAATTGCTAGCGCTCTCTCCGAGTGTGAGCTCATGTCATGTTATTAAAGCATTTTACCTGTTGAGTGATATTTCCTGCAATGTGTCCACTAATGTATTTAATTTCGGTGCAGTGAAATTAGATAATTTTCCCGCATTATATTGGACCTAATAACATACATAATAAGGTTTAAATGCTGTAAAAATTAAAGCTTGTTATATATTTTTTTCTTAGATAACAATATTTTATGTGCAATTACAGTAGTCTAATTTAGGTATACAAACAGGCAAAATAGCTATGACAAATAGTCATTGTTGTAAAATCTCTTCCCTAAACCACTGCTTGTTCCTGTAGCCAAGTGCATCATGAATCATCCTTTATCAGCTTATTGTTATAGAGAACTTGTAGAATGTGAATTTATATTACTATTCTTTTTCTTATCTGTAATATTTGATAATCTTATCTTAAAGTGATGAAATATTTATTTGATAGCTGAGACTTATCTCGGGAACTGATAGATTTGTTTTTATCTATTTTTATCAGACGAACAGCAGCACTGTTTAGTGTTCTATAGAAAATTACCAATTTTATTGAATGAAACTTATAGAATGCAAATTATCTGCGGAAGTGTGTCATTAGCTGACACAATGCAGGTGCATGACTACAAGGAATTGTTTGTAAACCTTTAGAACCACTAAAAATATGTAACTGATTAATGAATATAATTGAGTACGTTTTTTCTTGCTTAGCTGCTGTTTGTGTCGTAATGGCTACCATGATTTTTTACATTATAAAATGTAATACAAAATTAATGGAAAAAATATTCCATAAGAATGACTTATCAGAATCTCATGAGAGAGTAAGAAAGAAAGTAAATATGTTTGATGTAATTTCATCACAATCTTACAGTACATTTTTTATACTAGTCATTTATAGGGAGGATAAACTTGGTTCGTGTCAATTCGTCGAAACTAATGCAATATATTTTCCAAACAGAATGGTGGACGTCGGGGGCCAAAGATCCGAGCGAAGGAAGTGGATTCACTGTTTTGAAAATGTCACATCTATCATATTCTTAGTAGCTCTTAGTGAATATGATCAAATTTTATTCGAATCTGAAAACGAGGTAAGCATTATTTTGATTATTTCTTATCATTCTAGTGAACATAAAGGTCATAAGAACTTGAGACAGATTTTTTGTGTGTACCAACCGGAGCAAACCATGCTATTATACTGTATACGTCTAAATATTCCATCGAAATATCAAGTTATCTGGCGAATCGAAATGTCAAGATATCCATCTGATACTGTTAAGAAGGTTCTGCAGCCGCCAGCCATCTAAAAATCATTGCCATGTATAATCTTTTATCTTAAGTGAAATTGCATTTCCAGTAACTTTTCCGCGGTACTAATAAAATATCAATATTGTTTCCAGAATCGAATGGAGGAGTCAAAGGCTTTGTTCAAGACGATCATCACGTACCCATGGTTCCAGCACTCGTCGGTGATCCTCTTCTTGAACAAGAAGGATTTGCTCGAGGAGAAGATCATGTATTCCCATCTAGTGGACTACTTCCCAGAATACGACGGTAAATATCTTTTACTACTGCTTTTTCTTCTATTGTTGCGACAACCAGGGGGCTACTTGAAATGGAGGGGCTACCTAGATTTCCATAACCCTGTCAGACTTTGTGGCCATAAAACCTGACAAGACTCGTGCTTTTGCACACTTTACTAATATTTTCAAGGACCTAAGTCCTTGATTGAAGCCTGTAATATTCAAGAACTGGGAACAAATACGCAAAGTGTGTGTGTGTGTGGTCTGATAATTACCGAAATTTTGTTTGAGTGTACCATAAAAGACACGAAACATGAGACCATGCTCTCTGTCAAAAGTAGTACAAGTTTGGTCCATTTTTTTTGAAAAGGCAAAGTGAAATGTTTCTAATGTTCAGGTTCTTCTTCTTCGTCCATGAACATGACACAGTAGGTGGAAATCATTGAGGGAGGCCTATGTTCAGCAGTAGACGTCCAAACATTGTCAGGTTCATTCTTTGCACTACAATGGGAATCAAAACTAAAGTTGATTTTGGTTTTAACAACAATTCTAGGTCCAAAACTAGATCCGCCCCCAGCAATGGACTATATTCTGCAGAAATATCTGAAAGAGAATCCAGACCCGGACAGGTCTTGTTACTCTCACTTCACGACTGCCACAGGTTGAATAAGACCCCTATGATATAATACATAAAACTGCTAGTTATTCCGTAGTTGAGCTAGAATGTTTTTAAGCCAGAGGTTTGGGATACTCGCTAGTTTTAAGCTCTTTTATTCACTGCGTATTCGGATTTGAGTCTTCATTGGTAAAATTACCGGTAATTTGATATTTTTACATGGTATATTTGGCAATCCACCAATGTTTTAAAAACTGTGCTCTAAAAACATAACCCTCCTAACGCAGCCGGTTAATGAATCCGATATTATGGTTCGTTCTGTCTCGAGTAGTTACAGTATATTGAGAAAAAGAGCTGTACTCGTGTTATCTATACTAATATTATAAAGCTGAAGAGTTTGTTTACTTGAACGCGCTAATCTCCGGAACTACTGGTCCGATTTGAAAAATTATTTCTAGTGTTAGATAGCCCATTTATCGAGGAAGGCTATAGGCTATACAACATCACGCTACGATCAATAGGAGCAGAGCAACAATGAAAAATGTTGCGAAAATGTTTTCACGCGTACGAAGTCGCGGGCACAGCTAGTAAATATGTTCGGATCAAACTCCCCGCACCCCGCGCTTCCATCGACCATAAAGTGGTGGGGGGGCGCGTCTTCGTGGATGAGACGATCTAACGATCGATCTTATACCTTTTGTGCAATTGCACCAATATTATTATTGCTATTACGATCAACGTTTATGAGCAGAACATTTGTTAAAACTTCGACCACAACCTAATTTTTACCACACCAAAATTAGTTCAAGTATCATGTTAGAAGTAATCTATCGGTGGATTGTTGAGTAATTGTGTCCCATTTTGAGCATTAATAATTAAATAGTTACGATTAAATATAGTAAAAGTTTTACCATTGAAGCAAAAACAAGTAGAATCGCTAGTTCATCCAGTGTGGTGTGACAGGTCCCCAGCGCGACGCCATCACGGCGCGCGAGTTCATCCTGAGAATGTTCGTTGACCTCAACCCCGACGCCGAGAAAATCATCTATTCGCATTTTACCTGCGCGACAGGTAAGACTTCATTTTTGTACAAGTTTTGAGATTTTGGCAAAGGAAATTGTAAAATAATTGACATTATATCATTGGATCAAAAGAAACGAAACGGCTGCTAACAAATCGATTAGGATCGAAGTCAATTTAAGAAAACAACATTTTGCAACATGACACGTCATGGTTATGGTTATTATACAAAACGATAACAAAAATATCTTCATTTTATTCGTTACAGATTACTCTTACGATATTTTAATAAAAATAAGTTATTTAGTGAAACATCTGCTGAAAGTATAGCTCCGAAAATTCGTCTAAATAGCACATCAGCTAAAGTTTCGTGGCGTTACGCGTTACTTTCGTCTAACAACAGCTTGCTTTCGTGAACCACCAATACTTAGATTTTGCACTTTTGCGTCAAGTGCGTGTCCCTGCTCTAAAAAAGTTGTATGTATAGTGAAAGTTCATTAAATCTTCCATCTTGTGGGTGGTCATCTTCTAACAAGACTGGTGTCAGATTTTAAAGGCTGCCGTAGGCATCTGCCTTGATTTTTGAAAACGTATATCATCTAACATGCGTTTAAATATTCATAAATTAACATGTTTAAGTTATCTGGAGTACATTTCTTATGGACACTGAGGTGAGATTGTATGTGTGTTGGTTTTTTTGTGTTGCAAGCGAGTAGATTATGTATTTAGACGTAAATAGTAGATCTAGACATTGCTTTAGTTACACGCTTGTTAAAGGTTTTCTTTTCTTTGTCTCTTGTTTGTGGTCTACATGCTATAGTATCTGTAAAATCAATTTGCTTATTCCTAGTTTAAGTTTTTAATGTGGTTTTTGCTTTATTTTATCCTTATTATTGTTATTGATTAGATGAGAATGCCATTACAAAGTTATAAACGGCCAATAAAAGAAATAACTCATTATTAATATTTGGCCATGTGTGTAGCATGATTATACAGCAATTTGTAGATTTTAATTGTGTAGCCAATTAAATAAGAAAAGTCCGTACTATGTACGATTTGGCTTGTAATAAATGACACTATACTCAAAACTTTATTCCAACTCAAGCACACGACAGTTTTGAGTTAGAAAAAGAGATTAATTTCAAGTATCAAGCTATATCAGTTTGATGCTAAGGCGTTTAATATGTAAACGCCTCTTTACAAGTATTTTTTGTCATTCAACAAATATTTTTATTTGCTTTATGCCTTCTATTGCATGTACTTTTATTTATTTTTTTACTTTTGCATGCTACCTTGGATATTTTTAAAGATACGGAAAACATTAAGCTTGTGTTTTGTGCGGTAAAGGACACCATAATGCAGTCCGCCCTCAAGGAGTTCAATCTCGCATGAATTTACAGCTTACTTATATTTATGTTGTTAACACCATTAAACATTTATTTTTAATACTAATCGCATGTTGTTTATTTATTTTAACCCTTTGTTGTTTTACTATCCTGAAGATGAAGTTTTAGCGCAACTATACATTAGGGCACCCACCACAAATAGCGAGATACAAATACATTTAGTATATTATCTGTGATAACTATAATAGGCATGATGACAGATTGTAAAGTTTAGATAAAAATTACTTTTATAAACTTTTGGTTTGAATACTTGTTTTACTAAAAAAAATGCAAAGATGCCAAGAAAATTACTTACGAAATGAATAAGAAGGTGAGTATAGACAGGCCTGGCTCACTCCGCGCGGTACATCCGATAGTTACCTACAGCGAAGCGCCCCGCCGGCGGGTATTATTATCAGTCGAGTGTCACGCGCGCGCCCGTCAGGACGCTGGCGTGCGTTGTAGTACCTAACTAATTCTATGATCGAAGTATTATTACAAAATGGACATAAAGAGAAAAAAATATTATTGTGCGGCGTTCGGGTTTTTAAATTCGAAAAGAAATCTACCGGATTTATCTCTTTTTTCACTTCCCAAAGATGCTGAAAGGTATATTGGCCATGTAGGTAATCAATAATTCTTAGGATAGTATAGGAATCTAACCTACCATGACTACTGCTCAGAATGCGTTCGTTCGTTTCAGCAAATTAATGACGTCCACTGCTGGACAAAGGCCTCTCCCAAGGTTTTCCATAATGAATGCGTACTTACCTACATACGTACCTCATTACAAATAAGTATATTAATTATTTTTTTACTAGACACTACTAGACAGCAACCCTAACAGCGTAAGAAGAGTTCAGAGGCACGCGATAGAAAGAGACAAAACTTGTAGGTGAATAAAATTGTAGGTACGTGGTGCTGTGCGAGCTGAATTCCACTGTATCGCGTCGTAGCAAGACTCGCATTTATTTAAATCGTCTTGCGGAGTAATCCTTCTGTACCTGTACTATTACTTATTCTGTGGTATAGACTAGAGTATGTAACGTTGTTACGATACAGTAAAAAAAATTACGACATTCGGTTCGTGATAGTTGATTTGATACACTTATAACATTTCATAGAGCGGCTCGTTGTTCTGTTACAAGTAAATGCTCTAGTCTATACTCACCTTAAATTGCTCGAACGTGACGTCATAGTCAAGTAGTCCGTTATATGAGATTTGTACGAGTATATCTAGCTAGGGCATCTTTATGCCTTATTCTTCAAATAACAATATAAAAATTTGTAATTACTATTTCCAAAACTATCTAGTATTAGTCTTATTATCTAGTGATTTGAGAAAACTTATCTTTAATCACAAAGTGAAGTAATATTGGGTATACCGAGACAGGTAACTGTTCTAGTAAATACGTCTCATCTCTAATATCGTAGCAAAAACTCAAATAATTCCGAAACCTGAGGGGCCTGGAATTTTATTTTTAGGGCACAATTAGGTTTGAATTTAAGCTATATTTTTCATCCACCTAGACCCAACAGGTAAAATTGGTACACCATTTTTGTAGTAGTAGCTGGGATAACGTTATCCTGGCAGAATCCGTTTTTCTTGTAAACGGCTGAAGGCTCGAATTTAAAATGTCAGTCAATAAGAGGTCCTAATTATTTGCGTCATTAGATTTTTAAAAGACAACATTTTGCTGGGATAACCCACACAGTGGCCCAACTGGTGTATTTTTGGATTATGAATATGAATAAATATTTTTTACACTTCCACACCAGTGGCCACCACATATGATTACACCTAGAAGGCACTTTATTAGTAGAGGTATGTAATACATTTTTATCTTTGAAATTATTTAAAGAATTCTGGCAGATCTTCATAATTTTAAGTAAAGTTCTACAGAAAACGTCTTCGAACAGTTTGATGCGTCAATTATTTTACAATTTCCACGTTATTGTTTCGATATCTATTATAAAAATTGTTTTATTAAAAACATACAAGGTTGTTCTTCCGAATTATTTTGTGTTCTGCACTGTGATATAGGTACATGAATGTTGTTTTAAAAATTTCAGATACTGAGAACATCCGGTTTGTGTTCGCCGCGGTCAAAGACACAATCCTACAGTCCAACCTAAAGGAGTACAACCTCGTCTAAGCGAAACCACCTGGTCACTGACACAAATCTGTGATTGTGTAAAACACATAATTTAAACATCATCACTTCACGACAGAATGTGTAAATTCACGAACTGAGATCAGACGAAGTTTTCATCTAAAAAAATGATTTAAAAAAATAAGTATAGATTGTAAGTCATTTAACCCAAACTAGGATCGGGGCCGGCCCGCCCCGTCCACGGATCGCGCGACGCGCCAGGTTTTTTGACATGTTTTTTTATGATGAAGTTATTCACAATTTATGTAAGTGTCTGTATCAGTGAATATTAAATTGTGCATTTTAAAGTTATGGTGAGTCTTGGCCTTACCATGAGCTGCTTTTAGTCATTGTTTTAGGATTTTTGTAAAGTTTGTTGCCATATCTTTCTACATTAGTATACATTTTTATTGTGTCCAGACGGATTTGAACAAACTAGTCCAATAAACTTATGCGTATTTTATCAACCTCGTGGGTCGAGACAGTTGTTGCTGTTCTATCGACGATGATGTAGTAGTTCGTGGGAGCCTCGTCATAGTTTCGATGTCGGTATCGATGAGGCGGCGCACGTCTCGAACCCTCGACGCGCCCGGGCCGCGTGTCCCGGGCCCGCTACCTCGCCGACTGTCTCTATACAGATATCAATATAACATAATAATATATCACTACCGTTTGTTCTGTTAGCTTGGAAGATTTATATATTTATTATTGTATTTAAAGATTACGTTACTTTTGTACATTGGAATTTTATTATTTAAGCTGTTTATATTTAAAGATGGTGTTTTTCTACACGAATTGACGTCAAGCAAATGATTTATGTTAACTGTAGGCTTTATGTATGCGATGGTCTGGTGTATTTGGTTTTTTTCCTAATGTGTACGAAAATTCCAATCAGCTAGCCGTACGTGAAATATAGGAAGTTAACTACGTTAGTTGTTTAAGGACATTTTTGATGCATTTGATATAAACTTTTTTTACTAGAAACCCAAGGGAAATACCAATAAAGCGAACGTGAAAAGTAAATGTAAAAACCGAATCAGATGTTTTTTGCACGAAAGCTTTTACCACATGAATGTAATATATTGTACATTTGGGTCTAAATGTGTGTGAATAATTGAGCTGACAGTGCAGTGCCAAGTTTTGCTATTGGCATTCTTTTATATTATAAACTTAAGCACAAATATACATACGTTTATAAATGTTTTCCATATTTTATAGTTCTATCATTCTATGCTTAATTTAGTGTGTTGTGTTACTTTAGTTATTTATGTATAGTAAGAAACAAAGTTTCTATTTTGGTATGTAACATAATATTAACTTATTCGTTGTTGTGTCATTATCATTATTTTTTATACATTTTAAGCATATCGATTTCTTCAATGTAAGCACACCGTGACAAACTGACCTGTCAATAGCAAAACTGTATGCTTTTTTTAATATACAGCTGTCTGAAATGCTCAAAATAATGTGAAATATAATAACTTATCGCACAAACTTTGTAATTGATGTAATAACCCACTGAAGTGCAATCTCTGTGTATGCCCTGTACATAGAAACTATATTTCTTTTGTGCAATTGTACAGCAATATTGTGAATTAGTTTGGGCCCGGCGTGGTAACCGCGCGCGTGACGACGCGCTGAGGCCACACACGACTCTGTGCTTTATAATCATGCGAATAGATCAGTATTTTCCATTCGCCGCTTTATTCGTAAAGCGGTAGTAAGGAGCAGTGCGTTCTCTTGAAATTCGTAACTGATCGTCTGGGCGCGTGTATTCCTCCGGCATTTATCTTTGGAGATGATTTAATCCCGCCCAGCACGCGAAATCGGAATGTTAGCTAAAACAAAACTAAACACAGCACAAAATGAGCAGAGGTCAAAATCCGCTAAACGACTCGATTTATGTCGGCTCCTCTTTCGCTCAAGCCGTGCAGGCGGTATGGGTGAGGGAGACGGACAGTTTTTCGGAGGCTGCCTCTAATATTGGGTACTAGCAGTAGAGTAGGCGCGTGTCGTGGCCGCGCGTCGCCGCGCCGACGCCGCGGATTCGTATCTTCCTTACGAATGGACTGAAATTCATGTATTGGAGATTCTGTTTATTTTTACGGTTGGGCGATGACTACAGAATATTGCTATAACTATATTATAGTCTAACGTTGCTTTACCTTTTGCGTGAGATTGTGAGAATTTTAGCTTAAGTTCCGACTGAAGATGGATGCCTGTATGAAATATTGTAAATTATAATTTCTCATAAAATATAATTTTTTTCAGCTAAAGCGAGTTGTTTTCTTTATAAAACTTTGCCATACTCGTAGAATAAGTTAAAACGTATTTTTTTGCTATAGGTCGCGCACCAAAAATTGAAACAACACGTAAGCAAAGATTGTATACGTTTGTTGCGCATATACAATCTTTGCTTGTGTTCAAGACTTCATCTGGCAACTTCTGATTGATTTGTATGTTCTGTTCTAATATTATTACATCAGTGTTAGTATTATTCGCCTCAACTTTCGTTGCGCGACCTATATTTTTTCATTACTTCAAAATTATTTTGAACATTTGTTTTTCTGTTTTAGCCTGTTTCTACATAATTTTTGTGAACTTGCTTTAAATACTCGTTTCATTTCTTTAGACCACCATTAAAAAGTCGACTGATTTTCCGGCAGATCATTTTTCATTCATGGTATCTTAAAATTTTATATCGAAATAAACTTAAAGCTTAACAACTGTAAAATGGAGCTATGTGAACCAATAAGCAAACCGAGAACATAATGGACTTTAAAGTTTTAATTACAATGCAATGAAACCATAACGTGCTGGGTGGGTACTAATTCACTTCCGTGACTCGATACAAATCGCCATTGTTATCCAGATTTGTACAACTATTCTAACGCGGTCAGTTCAACGGACATCATGTTCATTGTCACCAACGTGGATTTTAATTTACTTTTGCCCATCGAACCACCCGACGAAATTGCAGAAAGTGCTGCGAAGATAGCAATCTACAACTTTCAATGGAGTTACACAACGTTCGTGCTTTTCAATTCAACAGTCGCTGTTAGTAGTGTAAGACTATTTTTGCGTCTATACAAAAAAGGACAAATTATAGGAAATGGATCATTTTATCCTTCCTTTGCTGAGACAACAAGACAATTCGTTCTATTCGGCACCGACCTTGACAACATTGAATTGATGTTGAACTGGATGAAGTCTCATAAATTCGACAACTCGGGTAATTTTATCATTCTCTGTCTATCTAAAACGCCTCAAGAATGTGATGAAACTAGAGCTGTGAACATGTTTTGGAACCATAAAATAGTAAACGTCGTTTTTATGAAACAGCCAACGAACGAAGTGACCGGATATACGTATTACCCTGAAGAAAGTTGTCACATTCACAGACCGGCCAAAATGGACTCAGTGCCGTGCCCTAATAACAACACATGCTTCGGAATATTTCCTGAGAAGATGGGTAACTTACATTGCTGTCCGCTTATAGTCACCACTTTCAAGCAGATGCCGTATATGAACATAACAAATGGGATACCACATGGTGCGGACGGCGATCTATTACTTCTCATCGCTGAGCGTCTAAACGCGACCCTGAAAATGATGACCCCTCAAATAGGAACTGGCTGGGGGAGTCTCGGTGTCGATGGCGTATGGACCGGATCTCTAGCAGACTTATTAGATGATGTCGCAAACTTTTCCATGACATCAGCTGCAATCACCCTAGCCAGATTTTCACACTTCCAAATGTCAAACGCATATTACTCAGTAAATGTCGCCTGGATCACGCACCCAGCTGAAAAGAAGCCTGCATCATTGAAACTGTTTTATCCCTTTCAAACATTGTCGCAGATTGTATTGGCTATTAGTTTAATTTTCGTCGGCATGTGTGCTTGGTTTGTCAATAGCAAATATTGGCCGACGCATAATTCTGAAGAAGTAAGCAAGTCTAACGGAATACTTTTCTATTCTTGGATGATATGTATGGGACTGCCCTCTACAAAACTGCCTGCAAAGAAAGAATTTCTATATCTGGCTTTAATTTGGATATGGTACTGTTTCCTTATAAGAACACTATACCAAGTTTGCCTTATTAACTCCTTACAGGGGAACTTTTATTATGGTGAAATTAATACTATTGAAGAAGCATATGACGCTAATTATTCATTTGGTGGAGGTCTAGCTCTGAAAGAATACTTTATTGATTATCCATTAGTTTATGACAACTGGAAAAATATTAATCCTTCTGACATAGTACCAACTTTGATGAACCTATCAGGAAAAAAGTTTGTGCTGGCCATGAATTTAGAAACTGCGAAATCGGTCATCAAGAAACATAATCTGTCTGTACATATTCTACCGCAAAACATTGTGAATAGCCCAACGGTGATCTTTTTTAAGAAATTTTCACCTGTCGCTGAATCTATAAACATAATTTTGAGGCGCTTGGTTGAATCTGGTTTGACGGAGAAGATATATAAAAAATATGCCAGTAAAAAGACTTTAACGTCTCAAGGCAACGAACCCATTACTTTGGAGCACTATACAGGGTGCTATGCTATTCTTTTTGTTGGATGGGCTGTGTCCTCTGTAGCATTTATGATAGAATTATGCCATAGCCACTTTATAAGATGGAAATGCCGTGTGAGTGTGAAATTTAAGAAGAAATTCCATCGTAGTAAAATCGAAATTTAGTGTGTGAGTACTTTAGATGTAGATACTTAGGTGCTATAGACCACCTCTATCGATAAAACATGAAGAAAAAATGTAACAAGCTAATATTTTAACGATGCAATTTTACAAAAAACTGGTATTGTAATGTTGTAAAGTTAAATCATTTCATCCATAAATATCGAACCGTCCATTTTCATAATTGCTCACTGACTGATGACGAATTTATACCTAGGAAATTATTTTATCTATTTATCTACTATTTCACTTTTTATAACAAAGCAACATGTAAAATCGCAATTAGAAGCTACATTAACACTGTTATAACTACTATGTAGCGGATAACAGATTGCACGGCATTTTGCTTTATTGCTACAACTGCAAACATGGACGTCGACGTGTATTCGGATAAAATTGAAACATCTGACAATCCCAATGATTTGGTCGGTGAACTCGAAGATCCAGAAGCTATAGTGAAGATTGGTACTATAGCAGCAAAAGTAGCCTTCTACAATTTCGAGTGGCGGTTCGTTACACTTGTCATGTTTAATACCATGCTTAATATCGGCGTAGACAGGCCTGGCTCACTCCGCGCGGTACATCCGATAATTACCTACAGCGAAGCGCCCCGCCGGCGGGTATTATATCAGTCGAGTGTCACGCGCGCGCCCGTCAGGACGCTGGCGTGCGTTGTAGTACCTAATTCTATGATCGAAGTATTATTACAAAATGGACATAAAGAGAATGAAATATTATTGTGCGGCGTTCGGGTGTTTAAATTCGAAAAGAAATCTACCGGATTTATCTCTTTTTTCGCTTCCCAAAGGTGCTGAAAGGTATGTTGGCCATGTAGGTGATCAATAATTCTTAGGATAGTATAGGAACCTAACCTACCATGACTACTGCTCAGAATGCGTTCGTTCGTTTCAGCAAATTAATGACGTCCACTGCTGGACAAAGGCCTCTCCCAAGGTTTTCCATAATGAATGCGTACTTACCTACATACGTACCTCATTACAAATAAGTATATTAATTATTTTTTTACTAGACACTACTAGACAGCAACCCTAACAGCGTAAGAAGAGTTCAGAGGCACGCGATAGAAAGAGAAAAAACTTGTAGGTGAATAAAATTGTAGGTACGTAGTGCTGTGCGAGCTGAATTCCACTGTATCGCGTCGTAGCAAGACTCGCATTTATTTAAATCGTCTTGCGGAGTAATCCTTCTGTACCTGTACTATTACTTATTCTGTGGCGTAGATCCATTTTTAAGGGGCTACAATCAAACGGTCTATTTAAAACTGGGCAAGTTCATCCCAAAACATCGTATACATGTTCCTCAATTTGTTATCTTTGGACAAGAAACCACAGAAATATCAGAAACTTTGCAGTGGCTAATCCAGAACCGATACGACAACACTGCTATGTTCCTTATAATCTGCTCATCTGCGAGTTACAAATGTGATGAACATGACATATTTAATACATTTTCACGATTGTACATGCCAAATGTAATTTATTTGAAACCAACTGAATATGGGAGTGAACCTTTGGTATTTACCTATTTCCCGGTGCTCCCAGGAAATTGTAGGAACAATAAGCCGATACTAATAGAACTTTCCAACTGTAACAACGACGTTTGTTTCAAGAATTTGTATCCGGAGAAATACAGTAACATGCATAAATGTGCCTTTATTGTATCTACATTGGAGCAACCTCCATTCACGCATCTTACAAACGGAACGAACGGCACTCTCGTTCTATCTGGTGCCGATGGTGACATAATAAAACTTCTTTCAGAAATACTAAACGCAACATTAGTGATAAGAACTGCAGAATCCAATGAATGGGGCTATTACAAAGATCATAATTGGACGGGATCCTTAGGGGACGTGTTCAATAAACGAGCTCACGTTTCATTGTGTGCAGCTCCTCTCACTCCACAAATCAATGGGAATTTCCAAATATCCTTCACGTATGCGAGTATCGATATAGTATGGGCAACAAGATTACCTGCCCTTAGTCCATCGTATGAGAAACTGTTTTATCCTTTAAAAGTTGAATCCAGAATAGCTCTGTTTTGTATATTTGTTGTCATAATATTAATGAACTTTTTCATGAATACTAAATTATGGGAGGATATTAGACACATATTAAGTATTGGATCTACTCATTTTAGTTTATTTTTTTATTCGTGGGCAGTGTTTTTGGGAATGCCTCTGGTTAGACTACCCTCGAAAGTAACGTTAAGGGTCATAATTCTCAGCTGGATATGGTTTTGCTATATTATAAGAACAGCGTACCAGGCTGCGCTTGTAAGCTCTATGAAGGTTCTATTGTATGAGGATTACCTGCAGAATTTCGATGAGGTATTAAAAAAGAATTATCCTTTCGGTGGATTGCAGTCATTATGCGATTATTATTCGGAAGATGAAACCGTATTTGAAAAATGGGATATTGTACAATTTGGCGAATCCCAGCTCATTCTAGATGAACTATTAAATGGAGCTTCTGATTTTGTTATAGCAGTGAACAAAGAGTTCATGGTACACAGCATGATGCGGTACAATGGCACAAAACGACTGCAAATATTGCCTGAAAAAATTGTCAACAGTCCAGCTGTTTTGTATTTCAAGAAATTCGCCCCTCTGCGAGCTTCAGTAAGTCATATTTTAAGTAAAATTGTGGAAGGGGGCATCATAGACATGATTTACTCTCATTACTTGGATCGAGGAGATTATTTATTTCACCACGAAGAACTCCAAGGTGATGAACCTTTAAATCTGAGCCATGTCAGCAGTTCTATGATCATATTAGTTATTGGTTGGAAATTATCCATCCTTTATTTTGTGGTAGAAATATTAAGTAAGAAATTAGAGAGAAGATAGTTTGAAACGATTAATTAAGATTCACAACCGACACTTTTAGGTAATTAGTACTGTTAAATTATTTAAACTAAAATAGGTAAGTGCCGCCAACGCAAATCATTTACAAGCCATTTGGTTAATACGGCTTAACTGCACAAAGTTTGTTAATTAACTTAATAGACGCTTTTAGAAAGAATTCGTTTTATAACCTTACAAATTAAAGTAATTGACTTTTTATGCTTTTCTCTTGATACCTTAACTCTTTGAAATGTTTCTTTTTGCCTTACATTTAAAGGTACTTTTAACTATCGAACTTTTAACAAGATACTGAAACGTGTCAATAGATATGATTCTTGAAACTTATTTCCTTCTCAGGTTCTGGTTTAGGTAATCGTTGTAGGAATACCAAGAAAGTATTTTACATTATTCCATACGCCTTAAAAATAAAAGGCACTGAAAATGTGAAACAGAACTATCATAAGAATGCAAAATTGCCTGGACGTGTTGCCAAGTGGAAACTATTATTTATATTTCTGGTACTCGGTGACACCGGCGTCATGTCTGCATAGATCGCTAGCCAAAGACCAATTTCTTAACGGGAAAACCCATGTTTATCTAATTCTTATTGAACCAATCACTAAATTCCTGTTGACTCTTTATTAAAAAAAAGGTTCATTGTGTTAGGTAGGTACGTTTCAGTCAAATGAAGTCCACTGTTGGACAAAGGCCTCCCCCAAGGTGCGCTGCCCGCATCCAGGTACTCATTTCCCGCGACCTTCACCAGAGCGTCGGACCACCTAATAGGAGGCCTGCCCAGACTACATCATCCGGATCATGGTCGCAACTCGAGAACTTATCTACCCCAGCGGCCATCGTAAGGCTACGATCTCTCTCTCTCTCTCTCTCTCTCACTCACTCTCTATGAGCTCTACCTAAGCTAAAGCGGAGTATTGTGTAGAATAAGATATTTACGAACACCTCAATAATAAACAGTGGAATGAATTGTATGAAGTGCTTATTAACCTACCTATCACTTCATTTATTGTTAGAAATATAAGTCGGTAGCAAGAATGACTTCTCGTTATGATTTTAATATTATTATCGCACATTGCGTAAGCAGGCGACGAAATAGGAATCGAGATAATGGTCGTCAGTCCCATAAAAGTAATGCACTTGGCTACGCTGCTGGCATGGGGTGCAATCGGTCATTGGACGCAGCGATGGTAATAGGACTTGGCAGTCTCCACAAGTTACACATGCCTAATATCGCGTTTCAAGGCTTATTGTCAACTACATTATACACATTTATAGCCTATATAGGTACTCGTAGTATAGTGGTCTAGTCAAGAATACTAAAATTATGAAAACCTTAGGAAATATAGAGGTCCTCGATTCATGTTATTATCCTGTAGTTAACAAAATTACAGCAAATCATTTCTAATATTTAAGTGTTTAATTTAACATCATAGGATTGTAATAAAATGCGGGAAGCTGTTTGCTTGTTCCAGGAAAATTATCTGACCATTTACTTCCTAGGAAAAGCAATTACCGCCTAATTTAGTTGTAGGTAATAATAAAATTATTCAAATCAAAATATTAGTTCATCATCTCGTAATCAAATTCAATGTTGCTTTTTGTTTCATTCGTATTTTTCATCGTTTCACTTTTGATTATTATATTTAGCATGCAAAATATTCATAGGTATATTTTGAACCGAATTGCCTGTCTACTCTACTTATAATATAACCACTGTAATATTTTCGTTTTTACTTTATGCAGTTTCGATCATATTTCTTTGAAAAACAAGAGTTATTTTATATTTACATACATACAACAAAAGCAAGAAAGTTAATAACGCATGCGCGTCGGGGTTCCTCTCGAGCTACAAAGTAAAGGAGTATTTTGCTCAGTCGAGGTGGTATATCAAGTCGGTTCACACTGGCCACTTTTATTCCTTCGCGCGGCCCTCTATACCACGAAAAACTTTTTCTACAATTGGGCTGGATTTGCCAGCAATTGTCTGTGTATTCTGTGAAAAAAAGAGTGAAAGTTTACCACGTTTCAAATAATTGTTAAAATGAGTTATTTCAAAGTTCTTATTCCCGCTTTGCTGATATGCTTCGTGTGTGCGAAAGGTAGGTAAACTTAATTTATTTTTGTAAGTCTATGGTGGTTGAATGACCAAATTCTTAACTAGTTAAAAAAAGTTTACTCGCTTTTGTTTTTAATTATTAGGTTTTTAATTAAACCTATTACTTTGAAGAATTTTCGCATTTTGTAAAAGGTCCAAATTAGAAAACCACGTACAATACTGAACATAAATTGCCTCCATCGAATAAGCTTTTCCCAAAAATATATTGATATTGCAAAATGCCTTCACAAAACTGAAGGATTTAAAACTTGATTGGTAAGACGTGTTATTCGTAGTCTAAAGTTGCCTACAAACACCCTTTACTTATTTACTTAGTTTTAAATTAAACCGACACCAGACATGTGAAAGTAAATAAAAGCTTGTAAAGGTGCATTTACGTGAAAACATTTACGTGTTAATCGGTCAGTGTATAGGAAACGGGGCGCTATGGGGCACGAGACTTAGAAAAATTTTTTTTTGAATTTTTGGCTTTTTTTGCCGGGAATGTTTAGAATAGATAAAAATAAGACTAATCTTCAGATAACTTTTTTTTCTAGGACCAACCGTTAACTTTCTAGAGCCAATTAAAAGTGCGCTATCAACACTTAGAATAATTTCGACGAGTTTTTTTTTTCTTCAATTATTCCTTGTTTTCTTGCAAGAATCGCATAGAAGACGTAAAACAAAGCACAAAAGCTTATATGGTCTACCTCTCTAAAACAAACGCTTTCAGATTTAGAGCCAATTAAAGGTGGCTTCCGACACAGAATAATTTCGATCAAAAAATGTTTTCCCGAAAGTGGCGATTCTTTTGATGCCATCATGTAGGGGACCTCAAACCAAGAAAAAAAGGTCATGTACTTCATCCCCGTAGGACCAACCCCCGACCCTCTAGAAGCGATTCAAGTTTTACGGTTTTTCCAAAAAGTTCTAATTTTCGCAAATCTATGCTGTCATCGTCTAGAGGATGTCGAACCAAGGAGAAAAGGTCATGTAGCCCAATCCCGTAGGACCAACCCCCTCCCGTGTAGAGACGACTGAAGTTCTAAAGCGTGCTTGTATAGGAACCGGGGCGCGACACTTAGAATAATTTCGATCAAAAAATTTTTTCCCGAAATTGGCGATTCTTTTGATGCCGTCATGTAGGGGACCTCAAACCAAGAAAAAAAGGTCATGTACTTCATCCCCGTAGGACCAACCCCCGACCCTCTAGAAGCGATTCAAGTTTTACGGTTTTTCCAAAAAGTTCTAATTTTCGCAAATCTATGCTGTCATCGTCTAGAGGATGTCGAACCAAGGAGAAAAGGTCATGTAGCCCAATCCCGTAGGACCAACCCCCTCCCGTGTAGAGACGACTGAAGTTCTAAAGCGTGCTTGTATAGGAACCGGGGCGCGACACTTAGAATAATTTCGATCAAAAAATGTTTTCCCGAAAGTGGCGATTCTTTTGATGCCATCATGTAGGGGACCTCAAACCAAGAAAAAAAGGTCATGTACTTCATCCCCGTAGGACCAACCCCCGACCCTCTAGAAGCGATTCAAGTTTTACGGTTTTTCCAAAAAGTTCTAATTTTCGCAAATCTATGCTGTCATCGTCTAGAGGATGTCGAACCAAGGAGAAAAGGTCATGTAGCCCAATCCCGTAGGACCAACCCCCTCCCGTGTAGAGACGACTGAAGTTCTAAAGCGTGCTTGTATAGGAACCGGGGCGCGACACTTAGAATAATTTCGATCAAAAAATTTTTTCCCGAAATTGGCGATTCTTTTGATGCCGTCATGTAGGGGACCTCAAACCAAGAAAAAAAGGTCATGTACTTCATCCCCGTAGGACCAACCCCCGACCCTCTAGAAGCGATTCAAGTTTTACGGTTTTTCCAAAAAGTTCTAATTTTCGCAAATCTATGCTGTCATCGTCTAGAGGATGTCGAACCAAGGAGAAAAGGTCATGTAGCCCAATCCCGTAGGACCAACCCCCTCCCGTGTAGAGACGACTGAAGTTCTAAAGCGTGCTTGTATAGGAACCGGGGCGCGACACTTAGAATAATTTCGATCAAAAAATGTTTTCCCGAAAGTGGCGATTCTTTTGATGCCATCATGTAGGGGACCTCAAACCAAGAAAAAAAGGTCATGTACTTCATCCCCGTAGGACCAACCCCCGACCCTCTAGAAGCGATTCAAGTTTTACGGTTTTTCCAAAAAGTTCTAATTTTCGCAAATCTATGCTGTCATCGTCTAGAGGATGTCGAACCAAGGAGAAAAGGTCATGTAGCCCAATCCCGTAGGACCAACCCCCTCCCGTGTAGAGACGACTGAAGTTCTAAAGCGTGCTTGTATAGGAACCGGGGCGCGACACTTAGAATAATTTCGATCAAAAAATTTTTTCCCGAAATTGGCGATTCTTTTGATGCCGTCATGTAGGGGACCTCAAACCAAGAAAAAAAGGTCATGTACTTCATCCCCGTAGGACCAACCCCCGACCCTCTAGAAGCGATTCAAGTTTTACGGTTTTTCCAAAAAGTTCTAATTTTCGCAAATCTATGCTGTCATCGTCTAGAGGATGTCGAACCAAGGAGAAAAGGTCATGTAGCCCACCCCCGTAGGACCAACCCCCTCCCGTGTAGAGACGACTGAAGTTCTAAAGCGTGCTTGTATAGGAACCGGGGCGCGACACTTAGAATAATTTCGATCAAAAAATTTTTTCCCGAAATTGGCGATTCTTTTGATGCCGTCATGTAGGGGACCTCAAACCAAGAAAAAAAGGTCATGTACTTCATCCCCGTAGGACCAACCCCCGACCCTCTAGAAGCGATTCAAGTTTTACGGTTTTTCCAAAAAGTTCTAATTTTCGCAAATCTATGCTGTCATCGTCTAGAGGATGTCGAACCAAGGAGAAAAGGTCATGTAGCCCACCCCCGTAGGACCAACCCCCTCCCGTGTAGAGACGACTGAAGTTCTAAAGCGTGCTTGTATAGGAACCGGGGCGCGACACTTAGAATAATTTCGATCAAAAAATGTTTTCCCGAAAGTGGCGATTCTTTTGATGCCGTCATGTAGGGGACCTCAAACCAAGAAAAAAAGGTCATGTACTTCATCCCCGTAGGACCAACCCCCGACCCTCTAGAAGCGATTCAAGTTTTACGGTTTTTCCAAAAAGTTCTAATTTTCGCAAATCTATGCTGTCATCGTCTAGAGGATGTCGAACCAAGGAGAAAAGGTCATGTAGCCCACCCCCGTAGGACCAACCCCCTCCCGTGTAGAGACGACTGAAGTTCTAAAGCGTGCTTGTATAGGAACCGGGGCGCGACACTTAGAATAATTTCGATCAAAAAATTTTTTCCCGAAATTGGCGATTCTTTTGATGCCGTCATGTAGGGGACCTCAAACCAAGAAAAAAAGGTCATGTACTTCATCCCCGTAGGACCAACCCCCGACCCTCTAGAAGCGATTCAAGTTTTACGGTTTTTCCAAAAAGTTCTAATTTTCGCAAATCTATGCTGTCATCGTCTAGAGGATGTCGAACCAAGGAGAAAAGGTCATGTAGCCCACCCCCGTAGGACCAACCCCCTCCCGTGTAGAGACGATATTATTACCACCTAGGTAGGTAGGTAGGGTCATTGCGCTGGTTTTCCGTCCAGCTCCTGTTTTCGTCCATTTGACCGAGTTGCCACAAACAAATACGTAAAATTTGAATACAAAGCTACCTTTCCGTGCAAGTTTGAACTTATTGCAATCTATAATATCTAAGCAACAGTTCTACCTACATACAAATGTAATTTGACAAGTAGTGACTCCAAAAAACCCTACAAAAGTTGTTGCTGGATACAGGTACTGAAAACGTCATCGGGTTATAAAAAATGTGCCGGCGGTGAACTTTCACGGTGAGTAGGTATATTATATTTTATTTACTGTTTTAGCTACTTTATGTAATGTTTTTGGCATAAAATATGTCTAATTAATAGCATAATAAACACTATTTTAAAGGTTTATTAAAGTTTTTGTACAAAAATCTTAGATAAATGAAGTTGACTAATAATAGGAAACCCTAACACCTAGTAATATTTTGTAAAGATAATTTTTTTTCTTCCAATATGATCTTCATTGCTATTACTTTAAAAAGTTTAGTTTACGTCCACTTTTTCACAGTGTTATACGTTATACTTAGGTACCCACTATTAAAAGGATGTGGACGGAAACTAAAAACACTAAAAACCAGATTGTGACAGTGACGAGAACCGGCGCAATGACCCTACCTACCACGTGTTGCGATAAAATTATTAGGATTAGGTACCTAAGAAGCGAAGCCGCGGCCGCGGTCCGATAGAAGCTACACTTGGCGTCAAACTTAGATTAATAAAGCGCGTCAAATTAATCGCACCTCCCGCGACAAACACTTTCAAACGGCAAACGTATGTACCTATCCCCACATCCCACCAATATATTGGTATCATTCTAAAGCCTAGATCTAATTAAACTTCATTTCATTATAGGAAAGGTTTTTACCTCAAAAATGTGTCTTTAGAAGGATCCAGTGTCTCTTTTTAAAGCGACAGGTAGTTACGCTTGAGCCAACTTTTATGGTTATAAATCTGTTTTGGGATTTATCGCTATTCGCTATCCATCTGTTAAAGAAGACGTCGAGTGTAGTTGGCCAACAGCGAGCGTGTCAATATTCTACCTAACCTATCACAATAATAGAATGCTACATCACTGCCTACGTTCTACAAAAATCTTCCATTCCTATCTAGCTAGCTAGGTAATGCAGGCTAAGTAGCCTACCGTTTTCGTTAATTTTATTCAATCATCAAAAATGCATATAAAAATTATCTTCATACAAAATCATTAAACCACAAAACAACTTATTGTCCCTGTAGGATAAGCATCAGGGTCAGGTTTCTTTACTATTATAAAGTTTTTATTTATTTTTGGTAGGATAGACTAGGAGCTGACTAATTTTTTTAATCACCTATGTCATGTTAATATTTATTTGAAAAAATATGATTAAGTAAAATATGGGATTGAATCATGTGCCTACCTATTTATTCAAATTAAATAATAATCGTGTAATTGTATTTTTTATACTAGTAAGTATTACTTTTTTATTTCTCTACTTATCAAAATTATAATCCTGGCGCAGACGGGTAAAAATGATGAAACACTCAAGGAAGGATATTTTTCTGTTTAATAGGTTACACCTCCAATATGGTTTGTAGTTTTGTGTACAAACAAATACGTGCGGGCCGCGGTATTACGTTCAGCGCCGCGGCCATAGTAGAATCCGCGGCATAGCCACGCGAGTCCTTCTTAGCAACGATATTGTCGGTGTGTGCGTGGGACGACGCATACGTACGGGCGCGCTCACAAACAAAAACAGTGCTTAGATTGTCACCCTTAAATCTCGTTGGGTACCGCTACGCGTAAAAATGTACTCAATTATTCCGCCTATAGAGTCTAGACTTGGGTACTTCCTGAATGAATGATACAACTGAAGTAAGAAGAGTAAAACATAGGTACAAAGAGCGAGACAGATGCACGGCCCGGATCGCGTGACCCCGGTCAGAGTTCAAGCTAGTTTCGCGCCTAATCCAATCCAACTTTAATATTTGAGACAGTGCAAGCGGAAATATTCTTTATTGACTAGGAATTAAGACTTATTTTTTTATGGTTTCAGTATATCTCGGAGGTGATTTTTAAGTAAAGTTTGTTTATTTTTGTAATTTTTGCTAGTTGAATACAACTTGTTTTAATATTATTATTGTGACCGACCGAATTTATTGATTTTTAATTACGCCAACCTAAATTTTTGACTGCCGATAATCTCCAGCTCCAGCTCCTAAATGTTTGATTTGTAGTCATTACAACAATAGATAATACATAAGCAATGCAATTTAACTGAATATGAAGTAGTAGTGAATAGGTAGATACCTACTACATCTGCTGAACTTGTTTGTTGTCAAAACTAGGTAGGTACATGAAGTTTGTTCAATGCCGATAAATTTTGACATGGCCGATGATGATGAGATATTTTGAAGGTGTATCTACTTGACGTAGTAAAAGAGTTCGCAACTGCGCTAAATAGCTCTTAAATTCATAATAAGAGTAGATAGGTACCTAAAACTTTATTTAATCTTACTTAATCTATATATATAAAAATGAAACCCGTTTCGCGTTGTCACGGCATCACGTGTGAACGGCTGAACCGATTTCGATAATTCTTTTTTTTTAATGTTTGTGGAAGTCCAAGGATGGTTCTTACGGAAAAAAATATTAAGAAAATCTCTACGCTAAGGCGGTACGAAGTTCGCCGGGTCAGCTAGTCTAAAATATATAACTCAAAGGTGACTCACTGACTGACATTGTGATCTATTAACGCACAGCCCAAACCACTGGACGGATCGGGGATCGGGCTGAAATTTGGCATGCAGGTAGATGTTATTATGACGTAGGCAAGTAGGCATCCGCTAAGAAATGATTTGACGAAACTAACCTTATGGGGTAAGGGGTACTATTACCACTAAGTAGGTACTTATTTTGTGCCCACGCTTACGAAGTCGCGGGCGGCCGCTAATCCTACTAATATTATAAATGCGAAAGTTTGGATGTCTGGATGGATGTATGTTTGTTACTCTTCCACGCAAAAACTACTGAAAGGATTTTGATAAAACTTTACAGCAGTCGTTTTTATAACCCAGAATAACATATCCTACTAATATTATAAATGAGAAAGTTTGGATGATTGGATGTATGGATGTCTGGATGTTTTTTACTCTTTCACGCAAAAACTACTGAACGGATTTTGATGAAACTTTACAGATTATCCTACCTAATATTATAAATGAGAAAGTTTGGATGTATGGATGTCTGGATGTTTTTTACTCTTTTACGCAAAAACTACTGAACGGATTTTGATGAAACTTTACAGTACCTAATCCTACTTAATATTATAAATGCTAAATTGGATGTATGGATGTCAGGTCTGGATGTTTGTTACTTTTTCACGCAAAAACTACTGAACGGATTTTGATGAAACTTTACAGTAATATTATTGTTTATAATCCAGAATAACATAGGCTGTAATTTATGACGATCTGTGACAAATGAATTTTCACGCGGAAATTAGAACTTTTTGGAAAAACCGTAAAACTTGAATCGCTTCTAGAGGGTCGGGGGTTGGTCCTACGGGGATGAAGTACATGACCTTTTTTTCTTGGTTTGAGGTCCCCTACATGACGGCATCAAAAGAATCGCCAATTTCGGGAAAAAATTTTTTGATCGAAATTATTCTAAGTGTCGCGCCCCGGTTCCTATACAAGCACGCTTTAGAACTTCAGTCGTCTCTACACGGGAGGGGGTTGGTCCTACGGGATTGGGCTACATGACCTTTTCTCCTTGGTTCGACATCCTCTAGACGATGACAGCATAGATTTGCGAAAATTAGAACTTTTTGGAAAAACCGTAAAACTTGAATCGCTTCTAGAGGGTCGGGGGTTGGTCCTACGGGGATGAAGTACATGACCTTTTTTTCTTGGTTTGAGGTCCCCTACATGACGGCATCAAAAGAATCGCCACTTTCGGGAAAACATTTTTTGATCGAAATTATTCTAAGTGTCGCGCCCCGGTTCCTATACAAGCACGCTTTAGAACTTCAGTCGTCTCTACACGGGAGGGGGTTGGTCCTACGGGATTGGGCTACATGACCTTTTCTCCTTGGTTCGACATCCTCTAGACGATGACAGCATAGATTTGCGAAAATTAGAACTTTTTGGAAAAACCGTAAAACTTGAATCGCTTCTAGAGGGTCGGGGGTTGGTCCTACGGGGATGAAGTACATGACCTTTTTTTCTTGGTTTGAGGTCCCCTACATGACGGCATCAAAAGAATCGCCACTTTCGGGAAAACATTTTTTGATCGAAATTATTCTAAGTGTCGCGCCCCGGTTCCTATACAAGCACGCTTTAGAACTTCAGTCGTCTCTACACGGGAGGGGGTTGGTCCTACGGGATTGGGCTACATGACCTTTTCTCCTTGGTTCGACATCCTCTAGACGATGACAGCATAGATTTGCGAAAATTAGAACTTTTTGGAAAAACCGTAAAACTTGAATCGCTTCTAGAGGGTCGGGGGTTGGTCCTACGGGGATGAAGTACATGACCTTTTTTTCTTGGTTTGAGGTCCCCTACATGACGGCATCAAAAGAATCGCCAATTTCGGGAAAAAATTTTTTGATCGAAATTATTCTAAGTGTCGCGCCCCGGTTCCTATACAAGCACGCTTTAGAACTTCAGTCGTCTCTACACGGGAGGGGGTTGGTCCTACGGGATTGGGCTACATGACCTTTTCTCCTTGGTTCGACATCCTCTAGACGATGACAGCATAGATTTGCGAAAATTAGAACTTTTTGGAAAAACCGTAAAACTTGAATCGCTTCTAGAGGGTCGGGGGTTGGTCCTACGGGGATGAAGTACATGACCTTTTTTTCTTGGTTTGAGGTCCCCTACATGATGGCATCAAAAGAATCGCCACTTTCGGGAAAACATTTTTTGATCGAAATTATTCTAAGTGTCGCGCCCCGGTTCCTATACAAGCACGCTTTAGAACTTCAGTCGTCTCTACACGGGAGGGGGTTGGTCCTACGGGATTGGGCTACATGACCTTTTCTCCTTGGTTCGACATCCTCTAGACGATGACAGCATAGATTTGCGAAAATTAGAACTTTTTGGAAAAACCGTAAAACTTGAATCGCTTCTAGAGGGTCGGGGGTTGGTCCTACGGGGATGAAGTACATGACCTTTTTTTCTTGGTTTGAGGTCCCCTACATGACGGCATCAAAAGAATCGCCAATTTCGGGAAAAAATTTTTTGATCGAAATTATTCTAAGTGTCGCGCCCCGGTTCCTATACAAGCACGCTTTAGAACTTCAGTCGTCTCTACACGGGAGGGGGTTGGTCCTACGGGATTGGGCTACATGACCTTTTCTCCTTGGTTCGACATCCTCTAGACGATGACAGCATAGATTTGCGAAAATTAGAACTTTTTGGAAAAACCGTAAAACTTGAATCGCTTCTAGAGGGTCGGGGGTTGGTCCTACGGGGATGAAGTACATGACCTTTTTTTCTTGGTTTGAGGTCCCCTACATGATGGCATCAAAAGAATCGCCACTTTCGGGAAAACATTTTTTGATCGAAATTATTCTGTGTCGGAAGCCACCTTTAATTGGCTCTAAATCTGAAAGCGTTTGTTTTAGAGAGGTAGACCATATAAGCTTTTGTGCTTTGTTTTACGTCTTCTATGCGATTCTTGCAAGAAAACAAGGAATAATTGAAGAAAAAAAAAACTCGTCGAAATTATTCTAAGTGTTGATAGCGCACTTTTAATTGGCTCTAGAAAGTTAACGGTTGGTCCTAGAAAAAAAAGTTATCTGAAGATTAGTCTTATTTTTATCTATTCTAAACATTCCCGGCAAAAAAAGCCAAAAATTCAAAAAAAAATTTTTTTTCATAAAAATTTTTCTAAGTCTCGTGCCCCATAGCGCCCCGTTTCCTATACTCCAACCTGTTAATCTAGTTTGTTAACTTTAAACATGTTAACCGGTGTTATTTTGAACTTTGTTAATTGAATTTCCATATTTTCCGAGTAACCACCACAATTAATTAGCCGTTTCGTTCGTGTCACCTTCGTGACTGTATGAAGGTAAATCGCGCAATTGTAAAGGTTACTTCATCATCAGCCCATCGCAGTCTACTGCTGGACACAAGTCTGTTAATTACATTAATCTTGTAACTGTCTGAAATAAATTGATTTAAGATTACCTAACATAAATTGTGGAACTAAGTACGGCCGCAGGTAGATAGGTATAGTTTTTACGAGGTGTACAAAGCACATCTTCTCGCTCTACGTTCTACCAACATATTATTATTCTGTGGTACTACTAAATTAGATACCGATTCTTATTTCATTTTTGCTGAAAAAAGTTTTTTCTATTATCTTAAAAAATATTATTACTTCTCCATATCTATGAAAGGCCTACTATTAATTTACGCTCACTAAACATTTTCTGATTTTAATCCATTAGGCAACTAAGGTAAACGGCTACTAGTTCGTGATAGTACGTAAGTTCGTAAGTTTTTTTTCTAACTCAAATAATAAGCAAATGGAATATTATTTATTTATAAAAATTCTTCATTACTACAAAAACTCTATTATTTAAGCTATCTAAAAAACTAAGTACCAACATTGTGGCGCCAAAAATGAGAGCAATACGAAGCTTCAAACTCTCAGAGAGCCAAAAACAGCCGTGCGGCGTGCAAAGGTTGCTCTCACCGTAAGGTTAGCGCTCCAACTTCTTAAGCTTATAAAAAGGCGAGGGAACGTCCATTTCAATAAAACTTGTAATAGTGGTTTCATGTGTTCCTTGACAATTGATTTGGCATAGAAAAAAGTTATATGAAAACGTAGAATTCCTTTAAAATTGACTCACGAAATAGCGTGCATATTATTTTTCGGGTGTCCCCTATTTCGTGACACTACCGATCCAAGGATATTATGGATAACATTTTGATGCTTGGTGTTTAAATAATCATTTATGATAATTTAAATGTAAGTTATGAAACAAATAATGCATTTATTTAAGTTTCTCATGACCTAAATTCGGTATATGTTTCGTCCACTAGAATTTATATGACACGAGTTTGAAGTTCACATATATGACCAATTTTAAGATAAATTTGCATAAGTAGTACCAGCATAATTTTGTTTTTATTTCGTTTTGTTTTATTTATCTTTGTTTATTTGTATTATACAGTGTGAGTCACGTTAAAGTGTACATATGAAAATAGATGAAACTAGACCTCTCTTTATCGACAAAAAAGAGGTCAAAAAATTTTTGAGATTTTTTTTAAATTTTTTATAGAATTTTTTTTCTTCCAATTACTTATTGTAAAGAAAACGTAATAACTTTTAAACTAAGCGGTATATCCTGATAAAATAAAAACAGTAATAATGCTAAATAACAAGCAATATTAAAAAAATACATAAAATACACAAAAAATGCCAACAAATAATAAAAAATGATACTTTTTGAAAAAAATGTGCTTTTAAATTCGTGTTTTTTTGGTTATTTGATAAATTTCTCCAAAAAATGCCCCATCAACAGGTGGTTTTTATTACTTTGTATTATTCGTTATCGTATTATCTTTGTAAAACCACAAATTGCATGTCTCTATCCCAATCACAACATTTGCTATGATCGTTTGAACAAAGGCCTGCCACAACATTATTGTCCGCTACAGGTAGAGACAATTTTAATTTTAACTAAAATGCTTATTTTACTTCGAAATCTTGTTTTTATTTGAAATATAACTCGTCTTTATCAAAATTACAAATCTAGAGCCATTTTCAGTTTCGTTGTTAACGAAGCGTTGAACGGCGCGCCCGGAGAGGCTTAGTTCAATCGATCATTGCAAACGTTGTGATAGGGATAGAGACATGCGATTTTTGGTTTTACGAAGGTAATACGATAGATAATAATACTAAGTTGTAATAAAAACCACCGGTTATAAGGGCATTTTTTGGGGAAATTTATCAAATAACCAAAAAAACACGAATTTAAAAGCAGATTTTTTTCAAAAAGTATCATTTTTTATTATTTGTGGGCCTTTTTTGTGTATTTTATGTATTTTTTTAGTATCGCCTGTTATTAAGCATTATTACTGTATTTATTTTATCAGGATATATCGCTTACTTTAAAAGTTATTACGTTTTCTTTACAATAAGTAATTGGAAGAAAAAAAATTCTATAAAAAATTTAAAAAAAATCTCAAAAATTTTTTGACCTCTTTTTTGTCGATAAAAAGAGGTCTAGTTTCATCTATTTTCATATGTACACTTTAACGTGACTCACACTGTATATGGGATAGATAATAGTTAATTGACACACTTTGACAATAATCCATGAATTTTACTTGGGGAATTTGGAATAATCAGTATCACGAAACAAGGAACCGTATTATTGTTACTTTTTTCCAAGTTCGTGATATATAAATGTATGGTGTTAGGTACTTTTATGCCACATACCATCAAAGAAATCGACATATTTTTTAGGTTTTCAATACTTACCTACCTAAGAAATTAATTAATTACTTACTTTTTATTATGAGTCATTGGCGTATCTGGGGTTATTTTCAGGGGGGGGCTACCCTCACTTAAAACAGCTCCAGGGGTGGGATTATGGGGAGAAGGGGGGGGGGGGGCACAAATCAAAATTTTATGGGTACGAAGGGGGGGGGGGGTAAGTTCCCCCCCCCATACATTTCTAATGGTTATATAAATATTTTCACATATTGTTACAAATAAAAAATCAAAATATTATACTAGACTCACATTATTTCTTATGAATATTTCAGGTAGGTAAGTAAAATCGTCAATTTCACATAATTATTTTATTCTAAATTGTTATTATCGTTTTTAAATTTATTAAACCCTTAAACATTATTAAAATATCCTAACTGGATGCATAAAACCTTATCCCGAAATAGGGGACATGACTTCACGAACTTAGAAACAGAGCAAAATTTTGTCACGAAACAGGATCCAAACATGAGGTCCGCAGAACAATTAATATAAAAAAAAGTTCAAACTAATAACTATAAATTATGTATTAACTTACTGTCAAAAGACCAAAGTTTAGCATACAAAAGCTTTCATACTGATATCATGCTTGGTTATTTTTAAATAAAATGTTAAAGTCGTAAGAGCCTTAATATACCGAAGTAGGGGGCACTTACCTTAAAGCTTTTATGTAACACTCGGAGCCTTAGTAAATATCGAGTGACTGGAAAATCTACTTCAATTAAAACGGTTGCATGATTAAATACCCCAGTTAATGCTTTAGGTGATTGGAAAATACGAACTATTTCTAAAGATATTGTGTTACCAAGGACCGGTACTTCAGACGCCCACAACATTTCGCATAGATCGGCAGACAGACGAGCTAAACATTTATCAGGCAGGCGTAATAAATTAACAACCTTAGGTAGGTAATTGGAGTTTTCAAGAATTAAGTCGTATCTTGTGGTTTTGTTAGTTGCCCACTGAACATGTTTTAAATTAACAAATCTTTCCAGAATTTTCTGACCTGTTTAAAAACGTTCCTACCTAAAAATAAAATTGTGCTTTAACGATGACTTAGTTAAGTTTTTGGTTATTTTGATATTATCCAGATAATAAAGTCTCATCTTTCAAGATTTTACTTACCCGATTGAAAATGTCAGTCACATTACTTTTGATCTCTGACTAAAACACAACAATTGTAACGTATAACGTTGTTTTGTAACAATACCAATACGATCTCCCAAATGTCTCCAATGAAGCATAACTTCCACTGCTATTCAGCTGTGAACACTTTCATGTAGGTAAGTAAATTTATTTCCATTCGATTGATGTAGAGACAAAAGCCAACCAGTTAGAAGATTGATACTTATTCAAGTATAATTGTCTGAACCCTTGCTTGCCTTGAGTTCTTTTTTGTTTCCAATTTGTTAAACATTCACTGGATTATTATTCTCTAAACTATGTACGGTTTATTAATTTATTTAATAGTATGTACCTAAATAGGTAAGTAATATTAATAGTTTAGTACCTACTTAGGAAACTATCGTCTTTGTTTTAAGGAACGTATCCTCAAGTAAATTGCAAAAATATTGATTAGAAAACTGTTGTTATAGATTTTATAAGCCACTATAGTATAGTAGCCACCTATGCAGACATAGACATAGTCAATAGTATATAATACATAAATTAAATATTAAGATATATTCTGTATTTATTGTAGGGTTAGTAACCTAACCTGACCAACCCTTTCTCGCTTTTGCAGGAATAAACACTTGGATGAGCAAAACATGTTCAGTGATGACTTACAGAGACCCTAATATAACATTTAGGGAGATACGACGAATACGTAATTTTAGAAGACAAATACAAGATAACGCAAGCAGAATAATGGGTGTTAAATTATCTCGCCTACTTACTTGATAAATTAAGAATTAAGGTTGACAAATTGTTCAATTAAGATGTACCTACTCGTATATAACTCAGTAATATCATGAAGCTGCAATCAAATTGGGAGATCGTAGGATCGTAAAATTTGAATTACCTAACTAATAGGATATATCTACTTAACATCCATAATTATATTCGAATCAATTGTTTTTGTAGTTGACTATATTTATTTTGTACGTTTCAGGAAGCTCAGTGCAGGTACTTATTTGATATTCATTTTGTAGATAGTATGATAGTACATTTACTTTGCCTATAAGTACCCTTTCTGGAGAAAAAAGGGTTTTGACAAACTTTGTGACAGACAACAAAGGGATTATTATAAGGGTTTTTCCCGTTTTCCCTTTTTAGATACGGAACCCACAATTACTTATACCTAAAGCAAAATAAGTATTTACTTCTTAATCAGTCCAAATAAATTATGGACCGCCATCTTGGTAGTCTACTTAAAATTGTACGAGTATAGCAAAGAAAGATGTGCTTAGATAGATCAGTATCTGGATTCTTGATAATTTATTGGGTACTTCTTGTGATAAATTCAATTTGTGTTTTTCTGTGAATTTCGCCTCTAACGGATTTGGGATAAGATAAATCAATTAAGGTAAGGTGCAATGTTTCTTTGGTTCGGGAAATATTAAATTAGTCCCATCCCATTAAGTTAGGTACCTAGGTAAGTACTTAAATAGCGAAATATAATATAATTTTTGAAGTGTTTCGTATACCTACGAGGTTTTGTGCAGGGTTCGAAAATATGCTTATGATATAATATATCGGATATATATCATAAATATCGGATATTTTCGAACCCTGGTTTTGTCACAAGTACCTATCAAGATAACTTTGTCTCGAAGGAGAAAGTACCTTAGATAAAAATCCTTTCAATAATAGGGTAAAATAAATCCCACCAAAAACATAAGTGCCAAGTTCTATGCAAAAGCCAAATATGTATTTATAGGAACAAAATAACATAATGAACAAGTATTAAACTCTATTTCTTTGCTTTATTGGATACTATAACAATATTTCTGTTATTTAAAAATGTGAGATCTTGTGAGTGAGTGGGTACACTATACTTTACATTCCACGTGATATAGACACGAGGAAATGACATTTTCCACTACACGATGATAGATTAGAAAGGCCTATTAGATGAAGGTAAAGCTGTTCAGTTTTCGTACAAAAAGATGTAGCGTATGCCGTGCCAAAAGCTCATAATGTTTACAGTGTTCATGTTGCTTAATTTATTTATTTATTTTAAGGACAGCCAACAAAGCATACACCTTATCTAATATCATAACCTTAATATATCAAACACTAGCTGACCCGGCGAACTTTGTTCCGCCTTAATGGCAAAAAATAAGCAGACTTTTTTTTAATTTCGAACGGAATAAAAAGTATCCTATGTCCTTCTCCTGGCTCTAAACTACCTCCCTGACAATTTTCAGCTAAATCGGTTCAGCCGTTCTTGAGTTATAAGTGGTGTAACTAACACGACTTTATTTTATATAATAATAATAATAATAATAAGCCCCCCAAAGTCCAACCTTTCGTCCGTGCTTGACCATCTAAGCCACGTGGGGGGCGGACACTCGCAACAAACTTACTTTGCGAGTGACCAACAGGGCAATGGCAAACCCATCATGGAGAATGTCATTAAGGAAGTATAATTTGCGGCCGCTGCCCGGGGGTCGCCGGGGCGCACCTGGAGCCGTTGCTGGGTGTCTCAGCATGCGAACCAGCGGCGACGAGGAGTTGAGCAGGCGGGCTCCCGTCGACAAAAATACTACAGCCGAAACAACCGATCCATCTGATACTCAATCCCTTTTCTCAGATGGTTCATCCGTTTACCAACCAGATTTGTATAGACCATCATCCTCTAATAGCAGTGAACAGACCGAGGATGTTGTGCAGGATGTTCTCGATACAGCAGAACCTGCACCCACCCCGAACAAAGTCTGTACGCGTAGAAGATGGACTAAAGACATGAACGTTTTTATTCTACGCACCTACCTAATGTTAACTAATATGGAAACTGACACAAAAAATTACATCGGACCTCTACACAACCAATTTTCTGAAAAATTTCCAGACATGCAGGTTACTGGACAACGTCTAGGTGACCAAAGAAGAGCTATAATACGCAACAAACTCCTACCGCAACACACAATTGACACAATTTATATGGAAGTTCAAAAAGATTTAAACCTTACATTCCCGCCTACTCAAAGTCCTAACACACAACACACATCCATATCACAAGTTACATCAAACACTAGCCAACGTATGAGGTGGACAAACGAACACAATGAGGTGATAATGCGATCCTACTTTAGAGCTACTAATCTTGAAAGAGACATCACTGCATACAGGACAAAAATACACGAAGAATTTTTAAATATTTTCCCAAATTTAGGTCACATTTCCGAACAAAGAATTGCAGATCAGAGAAGACTCATCGTAATGAATAAATGGATCAGCTCTGCTAGGTTGAAAGAAATAAGACAGGAAGTTGCTGAAGAATTACAAGTAGCCAGAAGAAATGAAGAAACGCAAGACCTTGAGGAGCACTTTAGTAACATAAATGTAGGAATAAGCCAGTCAACTACACAATTTGATCAAGATCGGACTACACTACATACACAACCATCACCAGAAAACCATACACTTAATGAAGAAATTGCTAGTGATAATAACGACAATTCCACAAACCCTTACATATTAAATCTTAGCCAAAAAATACAAAAAGAGTTTGAATATGCCCTCGATAAGTTTAAAGACAGTACCCCTACGGATAGGCCATACTTACCGAAACAAAAAATATCTAAGCAACTTAATTTCATTGTAAACTACCTAAATACAAAAATCCTACCCAAACATGTGTCTGCCGAACAAGACTTCAACAACTTGCACACTTTAATATACTGCGCAGCATATACAGCTGCTATATGTAATGGCACTATAAAACACAATAGCAATAACCACTCTAATCATCGAATCAATAAACCGCATTGGCAACAGAGACTCGAAAACAAAATCAGTAAATTAAGAAGCGACATAGGACGACTAACACAATACATGCTTGGTAACAGAAGTGCACGGGTCATTAGCGCAGTCGAAGATATTAAAGCCAAATACAAACAACATGCCCAGTACGATAACGTAAATGCCGACCTAACACAATTTATGGACACCCTTAAACAGAAGTTAAGTACCACGGCTAGTAGACTGAAAAGATACCTCACTTGCACTAAAAGAAAAAACCAGAATAAGTTATTCAGAAGCAACGAAAAATCATTCTATAGAAACTTAGGACAACCACAAACCGTAAATCCTACTACTGAAACACCTACTACCCAATCGCTACATCATTTTTGGGCACAAATATGGGAAAACCCTGTTTCTCATAATACCGAAGCAGAATGGATCCAGAAAATCGATAACACAAAAATAACCGACATGACATTTGAACACATATCAGTTGACACATTTATCAAAGTTATTAGTAGAACACATAACTGGAAAGCTCCCGGAACCGACAAAATTCACAATTTCTGGTACAAAAAACTAACATACATATACCCATATATACATAATCATATAAATAACTTCATACAATATCCCGATACAATACCTGAATATTTAACACATGGTATTACCTACATGCTTCCTAAAGATAAAGACACCAAAAACCCTGCTAAATATAGACCTATCACTTGCCTTCAAACCATTTACAAGATAATTACAGCATGCTTGAGTGAAACTATATACAACCATCTGGAAGAAAATGATATTTTATCCGAAGAACAAAAAGGTTCGCGTAAGTACAGTCAAGGGTGCAAAGAACAGCTCATCATAGACGCAATAGCCATGAAACAAGCACACACTAATAGGAAAAATATACACACTATGTAGGGGAAAGTAGTACGAGATGATCCCCTTAAGCGGGAATCGCTGTAAAATACATATTTTTCAATGTAAACCAAAAATAAAGACGATTACTACTAGTATATTTATCTATCCAACTTTCCTTATACTCAAAACCAGAAATTAATTGAGGTTTCATTAAAATATTTCATTTTTTGCAAAACCTTACAAAGTGATCATCTTGTACACCCCTGTGGGTAAGATGATCCCCGAGGTAGGGGTAAGATGATCCCTATGATTCTATTTTATGATCTATTCTTTTCTGGTTGTATTCCTTTCGGAGTACCTAATTATCCGAACAAATCGTTAAAAAGTTAGAAAAGAAAAACATTTACGAATTAAATAATGAAAATAACTTATTCTTTCTTAGTACCTGCTAAAAAGCGTTTAAATAATTTAAACGCTTTTTGGCTGGAGCTGTGTTGCATATATCACAAATAAATTCACCTGCTTCATCACCCTCTACCCCAGCACATGCTTTATGGCCCCATTTTACACATGCATAACATTTTATCCATCCTTTACCCTTGGTATCGCTTGAAAACTTCTCTGTTCAGTACAGCCATTCAGTATCATCTTCTTCAGACTCAGGTGAGTTATATGAAGTTCTCTTTCTTTTATTTCACTTCCCTTTACCTACTCCATTAACTTTTTTGTTCTAATTCCCAGGGATCATCTCGTACACATAGGAAGGGATCATCTTGACCCAAGTCCCACTTTTTGTTAAATATTTGCTACAATAATCTACAAGTACGCGGCCATGTTTTTATGGCCAAAATATTAAAATTAAACATAATAGAAAGCCTAAAGACAACAGTAGTTACATTTTACATTGTTTGAATAAAAGTAACATAAACTCAAAGTCATGCCTATTTTAGATCAGAAGTACACAATTTTTCTTTTTTCTCGTCAAATTCGATGTATCGCTCACGCCACCATTACGATTTGACTGAGGCGGGGAGGTGTCCAGAGCTATGTTTTACCAGTGAAAGAAACTAAATGACGTTAGTGGTTTCAGCACAATCGCAAAGGATCATCTTACCCCAGGGGATCAACTCGTACTACTTTCCCCTACGTAGACTATCAAAAAGCTTTTGATTCGGTTCCTCACAGCTGGCTTTTATCAATTTTAGAAACATATAAAATACACCCGCTTCTAGTTAAATTCTTAGAAACAGTAATGGATAAATGGCAGACAGTCTTAAACATTAGAAATTCGGATATAGCGACCGAGCCAATAAAAATCCAAAGAGGCATATTCCAAGGAGATGCCTTAAGTCCTCTTTGGTTTTGTTTAGCGCTTAACCCTCTCTCACAGTTATTAAACGATGCTCATTGCGGATTCAAACTTAAAAGCAACAATTCATATTTCAATTTATCGCATCTCCTTTACATGGACGATATCAAATTATACGCGTCTAATAAAAACGATCTGTACAAACTTGCTGATTTAACAGAAAGATTCTCACATGACATTAAAATGAATTTCGGGGTCGATAAGTGCAAAATATTTTCAGTACATCGAGGGAAAGTAGAAAACAATAGCTATATGTTACAAAATCAAGAAATCATAGAATCACTCGGAGAACATAATACTTATAAATACTTAGGATTTCAACAGGCAAAACAAATTAATCAAAAACAGACCAAAATAGACCTAACTCAAAAATTTCAACGTAGGGTAGATCTCATCCTTAGAACAGAGCTTAACTCAAAAAATATTATAAAGGCTATAAACACTTATGCAATCCCGGTACTAACGTATTCTTTTGGCATAGTAAACTGGTCCCAAACAGATTTAAAGAAATTACAACGAAGCATTAATACAAAACTAACTAAAAACAGGAAACACCACCCAAAATCGTGCGTTCAGAGACTTAGTCTACCAAGAAAAGATGGAGGAAGAGGGATAATTGATATCCAAAATCTACACAACAGACAGATCACGACACTCAGAAACTTTTTTCACACCAAATCACAACACTCACCATTGCATCATTTTTCCGTTTGCATCGACAATAATTTTACACCCCTAAATTTGCATGATACAAATCTACAAAAGAACGAGCACATTGTAGATAATGAACAGAAATTTAGAGCTTGGGCTGAAAAGTCACTACATGGCAGGCATAAAGCAGATCTGGATCAGGAGCATATCGACAAAGATGCCTCAAACAAATGGCTTCAAATAGGAGACTTGTTCCCTGAGACAGAAGCATTTATGCTTGCCATACAGGATCAAGTAATAGCGACACGTAATTACAGGAAATTTATTATAAAAGAGCCTAACCTTCCCACTGACTCATGCCGCCTATGCAATAGTTCAAGCGAGACCATACAACACATCACCAGTGCATGTAAGACCTTAGCAAACACCGATTATAAACACCGTCACGACCAAGTCGCTGCAATCATACACCAGGATCTAGCACACCAATACAATTTTATCAATCAAAAGACACCTTATTACAAATACAAACCGCCACCAGTACTAGACAATAGAAAGCACAAAATTTACTGGGACCGCACAATTTTAACCGATAGGACAACTCATTACAACAGGCCCGATATTACCATCCACGATAAAGAACAGAATATAGTATACCTTATAGATATTGCAGTACCGAATACCCATAACATACAAAGCACAATTAATGAAAAGCTCACAAAATATACAGATCTAGCCATACAATTAAAAATACAGTGGAAAGTAAAATCAGTCCATATAATCCCCATAGTACTATCAGCAACAGGCGTAATACCCAAATCCTTAATAAAGAACCTGGACATCCTCAAATTAAAAAGCAACTCATATCACTTAATGCAGAAAGCTGTTATTTTGAATTCATGCCGAATCACCCGAAAATTTTTAGCCGACGCGCGCTCCACATGTAACGAGTACTAAATTAAACATCATATCAATGCTATCCACTTGGTCTCGACCCGTGGATAACATTAATACCAGCATAAAATGCTGAGAATTTAAAACAACTCAAAATAATAATAATAATAAATAGTTTATTTCCAAACCATAACACTAATACAGCTTAAAATCTTAATCACGTTAATTAACAACTTCGTGTTTAAGCAAATTTGTTGTTCCCCTGACCTTCAAAATAGGAAAAACCTGAGCTTTGAAGGGTCAGTGGTTCGGCTCGCGATATATATATATAGATTATGTGATCTTTAGAGCCATTATGTGGTGTTGCCTTCTAGTAAGGCAACACCACATAATGGCTCTAAAGACTGCCACGACATGTAAATAAGTGTACTACTAATAGAAGGCAAAAATATTTTTTTCTCTTTTACATAAATCATGTTTAGAGTCTACAGTTCGTTTCGGATACATAGTCCAATCTTTAGACTATTTATCCGAAACGAACAAGTCATGCAACTTAACATTTTTATGCTGCAGATGAGCCGAAGTTCATGGGAACCAGCACTAACGTAACCGTGGTCGAAGGTAGAGACGCGACGCTCTCGTGTCGAGTAGAAAACTTGCACAAATATAAGGTAAATATTTATTCAAGTATCGAACTACAGATAGGCAAAAACACGTCAGTCGGTCGGTTGTTAGATAAATAACAATTCACATTTAGACCTATGTGAGCTAAATAAACGCACACAGGACTTTGTGTACACTTTAATTTTCATGCGATCTAAACCAGTCGATTGGGTAAAGAGTTCCATTTTAAAGCCTTCACTCAAAGAATGCGATGAAGCGTAACAACGCCTCCCAAGTAATTCCGTTACACCGGTGCCCATTTAGGGTGTTAGAGGCAGACTCAGCTTGTCTATTTACGTGTCCCATTACCAAGACTAATAGTTTCCATAATTCATTTCCCGCAGTAATGCGTTTCCATTCAAAGCGGTACACCCTCTCTTAGGAAAGGTTCCTCCTACAGAGAAATCCCCACACTCGTAAATATTAAGCCAAAGTGTTGGCACATTTGTCCCTTAGAAGAGCAATTATGAAGGTAAAGTTACTCCATTTAAGGCAACAGGCTTTGCTAAATGTAGAACCATTGTTCAATGTTCACTGCCAATTCCACTCCATGTTTTATTTCCAAACCCTTGTCGTCAGCAAGTAATCTGAAATCACGTTTCCTTTATTAAAGCCAGATTTTACAGGATCCGATTTAGCTATAAATTGTGCGCAAAAAACCATCTCGTAAATTCAATAGGTCGATCATTTCGTTACCGCTATCAATGGAGCTTTTGATAGGATCTCGGGTTGGGTTCAAAGCGGTGCGATGAAAATTGCTAAGTTGTAATTTTTTGATAAAATCATGTGTATAGTTCAAAATTCAGCCTCCTTATCATATCAAAATGTAAATAATTGTACCGCGGGTGTTTCTGACGCGAATGTCATAAGAAATGCACGTTAAGCCATTTTGGCAACCACTTATCATATTTTCACACCGCAATGAACTCGAGCAATAATTCCGCAGGTCCCAGATTCTGCAAAATATGAATCGCTCGAGCCATAAAACATGCACGGAGCTGAGGAAATTTAGCGAGAAGGTAGCACCGCTTTTGTTGTCGGAATACTTGATTCTGGTCCTGTGCTATTGTGCCTTTGTGCTGGGTGAACAACGCTGAACGCTAATCGTTCACATCTGACAAACATCGACTGAGTAATTAACTTAAAAGGGTGGAATCTATTGAAGTCTTTGAAGATTGCAAAGAGGATATGGCAGGAAGTGGCTCTAATTTACTTGTTAAAAGTTTACTTAGTGATATCTTATCTTGTTGTTCTTCCGCGTAAGTCTAAGAGACTCATTAAAATGAAAACAGAGAGGCTTAAAACAAGCCTGTATAATTTATAAATAATTTTACCTACATACTTATTTTTCCGTCAACAGGTGGCATGGTTACGCGTGGACACCCAAACCATTCTAACCATAGGTCCGCATGTGATAACAAAGAACCATCGGGTGAGCGTGACCCGCGGGGACCCCCAGGCGTGGGCCCTCACTCTCAGAGACGTGCGGCTCTCAGACGGGGGCCACTACATGTGCCAAATTAATACCGAGCCAATGATCACGCAAACGCACCACCTACAAGTTTATGGTATGTAAAATTTATGTTTGAAATACATAATGCATTGACGTTAGTGTTACTAATATCATTGGCTGGCTAAATAAATGTAGGTACTCGTTCAAAGTACAGACAAAATATCTCCAATATTTATGTTGGGGCGATTATAATTAAGATTTTAAACTGTGTCTTTGTCTTACTATTTTAATTTATTTTAATTAAAGTAAGTACATAGGCTGACTGTAAATCAGAATCCAATGATTCGATAGTGAGACTAAAGGTTCCTTCTTGATTATATCTTAATTTACTTCGGTACAATATTCTGTTTATTAATAATGCGATGTGGCTAGATAAAGCTTCCGTTATAACTTCGCTACGTCTATTTTGCTTCGTGATGCGATGGCGAAATTGCATTGTCACCTATGTAAAGGCAGGCAATTTGCTATCTCATTCGTTCTCCACCAGTTCCACCAGACATTACCAGCAGTAGCAGCGAGGTGATGGTGCGGGAAGGAGACAACGTCACTCTACACTGTGCCACCTCTGGCACTCCTCCTCCCACCATCACCTGGAGGAGAGAAGACTCAGCACAAATCCGAGTTGGACTTCAGAATGGTAAATAAAATATTTTGGTTCACAAGCACAAGATGATGGAGATACATTAATAACATAGATAGGCAGTATTAATCGCTATAACAAACTAGCTGACCCGGCGAACTTTGTTCCGCCTTAATGGCAATAAATAAGCAGAATTTTTTTTTATTTCGAACGGGATTAAAAGTATCCTATGTCCTTCTCCTGGCTCTAAACTACCTCCCTGACAATTTTCAGCTAAATCGGTTCAGCCGTTCTTGAGTTATAAGTGGAGTAACTAACACGACTTTCTTCCCAACTATCCCAACTAATATTATAAATGCGAAAGTAACTCTGTCTGTCTGTCTGTCTGTTACGCTTTCCCGCTTAAACCTCGCAACCGATTTTGATGAAATTTGGCATAGAGATAGTTTGAGTCCCGGGAAAGAACATAGGATAGTTTTTATCCCGGTTTTTGAAACAGGGACGCGCGCGATAAAGTTTTTCTGTGACAGACAAAATTCCACGCGGGCGAAGCCGCGGGCGGAAAGCTAGTTTATATATATAGATGATTCTCCGGTCAAAGACTGCAGCATCTGGAAATGTTATTCGTCTTTTATTGGGCATACCTTTACTTACTTTATAAATAGTTCAATAGTCAAAAAACCAGCTGATAAGGGAGAGTCCGCTAATTTGGACCAGTTTTTTTCAATCCCATTTTACACATAGTTTTCTTTTGTTTTTGCTAATGTCCATGGTATATAATAAAAGATACATTATTCAACTTACTATTTCATAAGTATTAATTAACATGATTGTTGTATATTTAGCACAAATCAACAAAGTACGAGTTCAGAGCTTCGGTCCAATTTAGCCAACCGGTTCGATAATTTGTACCACAGGGTTACTAAATTGGATTTTAATAAATTTCAAGCCTATAAAAAAACTAGGGCAAAATATTATACGATACATTCTTAACAAATTAGGAAACGAAAAGGAACAGTAGTAATAACATAGACAATCCATATTGTTTTACACGTTATCACGATTTTGAGTACAAGTTTTGTAATTTCAATTATCGTAACGCACACTTGTACCTAATCTACTTTGCCAGTCTTTTGCTTTCATTTATTGTTAGTCAAACATAACTACGCTATTATAACTTCAAAATATGATTTACTAAAAAAAAATTCAAAATCCTTTGGTAAAGTTCCATACAACTTGATGTGGTACAATTTAGCCGACTAGTATCACCTAGTCGGCTAAATTGTAAAAAATCGGTAAAAAATATAGCTTATAAATACCGAAAAATGTTTCAAATAATTGTAATCCACACTAATTTACGCTTCTAAATAATATATTAGAAACACCCTGTGATTAAATTTAACAAAATTACAAACTAAATATGTATTGTCAAAAGTTACTTGAAAACAATGAAAAAATACTTTTCAAAATAAAACACACGTGTTTGTTGTCACGGCAAAAACCACATGGCCGATATTAATTGATTTTAGTTGAGTATCGCTGAGTGTTGCAATTACAGACATTCAATAAATACTTTACGAAATATGAGGGTGGTACAATTTACCCGGCGGTACAATATACCGAACTCTCCCCTATGAGTTCCCGTTAGCGATACCTGTCTGAGCTTAAAAATATCCTTAAGTCCCAAAGAAAAGTGCCGCACACCCGTGCCAGTGAAAAGTTTCTTTTGTAACTAATTTGTTTTATTCCAACGACAACTTTATCCCTTTGTTCTTAACGTGATCCGAACTGTACCAAAACAAAAAAGTTTAATACTATGTTAGCACACGTATGACAAGGCGCCGAACCCCTTGTAATAAATGGTATTGAATACTGAACTTGAAACACCAAGAGGGCGAATCTCCCTTTTGGAGGGTAAGCAAAAACGTTGCCGGCCTATAATTAAAGTTTCGGGGTATTCTAATAGAGTAGCATATTTATACAAATAAAAACAATTTCAGACACTCTGTTTGGATTTCAACATGGAAGGATATGGGAAGCTGAAATTCGTGAAATCTTACCTGAAAGTTACCTGAATTTTGGCCTTAGGTAATACAAATGTATCGCGTACCTGTTACTACAAATCGTGTCTGAAGTTTCACTTTATCGATACGTTAAAGAAGTAATTTCTTATTTATTTAATGAGCTTAGAAGAACGTCGTATTTTTAACCGACTTCAAAAAAGGAGGAGGTTATATGTTCGACTGTATGTATGTTTTTTTTTCTATGTATGTTCACCGATTACTCCGTCAATTGTGGACCGATTTTCAAAATTCTTTTTTTGTTCGATTCTGAGGTGGTCCCATTGTCACCAAGTCAGGATCTGATGATGGGATCCTAGGGAAATCGAGGGCAACCCTCAAATTTTATAGGCACGTATATCGTATTTCAAAATTTTTCTTAAGTTATTCAAGTATTTGCTCCTGGAAATCATCATCTCATATTGATGAGGTGATGATAGAAGGTACAACTCCTTAATGCTTAGGAGTTGGAGGATAATTCTTTTAATTTTATAGATAACTATAGTTTCTAAATTTATTCAAGTGTTTGCATCAGATAGTCATCATCTCATCATGATGAACTGGTCATGGTAGGTACAACTCCTTAACGCTTAGGAGTGGGAGGATAATTTTTTAAATATTATAGGTACAATAGACCCACAGTTGTATTCTTTCATGTTTTTAAGGTAGGCTGACGGTTTAAGGTCTTTTTAGGTTGCCGATATGATAACCTGTATTTTGTAGGGAATATTATTTTACACTTGACATGAAGAATATAGTCTCAATGTACTGCCTACCTTCAGTGGTAACATCAAGGTTATAATTAGTTAACTAAAAAGCAAGAAATAAGTAAATTTTTATAAAAAAAAAAAAAACCGACTCCAAAAAACAGACACTAAAAAGTAGAAAAATAATTACCTACTAATTACTTATTTATTAGGACGAATTAATATTTATGTTATACCATGATTGATACTTTTGGAGTCGGTGCAAGCAAACTTCACACGTTTCATAATCTTGGCACCGACTCCAGAAGTATCAATCATGGTATAACATAAATATTAATTCGTCCTAATAAATAAGTAATTAGTAGGTAATTATTTTTCTACTTTTTAGTGTTTGTTTTTTGGAGTCGGTTTTATTTTACGTCCTCGATTTCATATAGGGTGATTGCTATAGTAATTGGCCTGTACATAGTTATTGGCCACCTTGGCTAAAATAAAAATAAACAAGCATATGTACGTTATTAAGAGTGGAAAAGAGACACAAATACTTTCTCTGAGCAATACGCTGTCCAATGTAGTATGTCAGAGTAAGAACAGATGGCACTCTAAACAGCAGAAGCTTTCTTTCGACAACGAGTCGTCCGAGTAGCCGCATGCTTGTCAAAATTTTAAGGTAAATATTTATGAATATTGTTCGTAATTTAATTGTTTTTGCTTGTTATAGTAATTTTACTGTTTTTTTTTGTAAAGAGATAAATGGTAGCTTATGTAAATAGATTAAGTTACTTTGTTTTGGAATAAAATAACTTTAAAATTATACCGGCCAATAACTATACCACGTTTCAATTTATTTCAGTTATTGGCCATGGGTGGCCAATAATTAAATTTTACTTTTATTGTATTTTTATTCAAGATTAAGTTAATTTAACCCTTTAATATTTGCTATTAAAATACTAACGTCCTAACCTATTAGGATCAGTAATTAGCCGGGGGGCCAATTACTGACACTTATGCACGGCCAATAACTATTTTTATTGATTTGTGGAGGACTTTCTACGGATTCCCCAAGAGCCAACTCGAAAAGGGAAGAGAAATATATCGCGATTACCGTTTCACATATCAGGCCAGAATTATCAGAGGATTCTGGAAGAAAAAGCTTAAGAAAAAGAAATCCTCAAGAAAGAAAAAAGGGAACGGAAATTGAAAGAGAACAAAAAAGAGAGGACAGAAAACGGAAAGCCGAAGAAAAGAAAACTGCTAAAATAAAAAAAGTAAGAATAATGTATCTGTATCAAAACAATAATAAATCTGTAATATTTGCAAAAAGCTCATAAAAAATAGACTTTTAGTATGCTCTGAATGTCACCGTGTCTTTCATAAATCTTGTGCAACAGCATATTACTGAAGAAGAAGGAGACAGTTATCTTTGTCACAATTGTTACAATGTTACTGAATGTACTGACGATGATGAGATAGATGAAGAAATCGATAAGAGTGATACTGATGACGAATTCTTAGCTAATCTTAAGGAAAGACAAAATGAGTTAGGATTACAAAGTGTGAAGTTTCAGTGATTTTTATGGGTTTTTTCGGTGGCTAATAACTGTACTTCTAGGAGCCAATTACTGTGTTTTTGGGGCCAATAGCTAAATTTAATGTGATCTCTGATATTTTTAAAATTATTATTGTAATTCTTATCGTATAACACCAAATAGGTACTAGCTTAAATAGCAGCAATATTGTTTTCTCATAATAAAATATAAAAAGTAAACAAAAGTCGAGTTTTTGTTACATTTTACACAAGTTAACTTACACAACGCTCTTAAAGGGCCAATAACTGTAGCAATCACCCTAGGTATATATTAGGGTGGAGCGAAAATTTTTTTTTCAGATAACTGTAATGTAATAGTCAAAATTTTGTGCCTTTAGGGCTTAAATGAAGTCATGCAAAATATAAATCAATTCGGTTTAGAGTAACTGCCTCCGCATCGACACTGAATTTATAAAAAAAGTTGGTTTTAGACCTCACTTAGGCGCCACATATCTGTGCAATATTTAAATAAAAATACTATTTTTTTTATCACAAATCGTTTACTGATATGCTATATTTTCAATGTAAAATACACAAAAAAAGCCAGGCTTTGGGTTTATAATTTTAATAAGGGCAGTGAGGGAGCGCGAGAAGATAATTTTTCTGGCCCTTTTCGCGACTCGCGTCTTTGTCAGATAGTCTACTGGAAAAGCTCTGGAAACATGTGAGAAACTGCCTATCTATAAATTTGAACAAATTGAAGGACAAATGTGATCAGAAATGGCCAATTATCTGAGTACTGATCAGCAGAACTTGCATAAAATTGCTTCGGCGGTAATTAGGCGTATTTTCACAAAATCTCGCAATAATTTCTCCTGGTGAATTGTAACATGCCCGTTAGATCACACGAGCGTACCGAATACTACGTTTGTATTGTAGGAACTTAAAATCCAATAGAAATTTTGATACCTCTGGCTACTATTGTGGTTAAAGTCTATGCTTCGTCCTGGTTTTTGATTAAGAACAAAACCATCATGCAAAGATGGCACCCGTCATCTGTTTAAAATAATTATGGCCTCGAGAGTTCTGCCAGATACCCTATGAAAGATTAAAGAACTAGTTACCCGGAGAAAAAGCTATTACGAGTATCCTGATAGCAGTCTTCTTACGATGTCAGAGAGCTGGCCGCTCGTCGCATACTAAAGTCACACAGTACGAGTTACCCTTCAATACCTAGAATTTTTTAAATACCAGTGATACACTTTAATGCTATTTTATATATTGATTTATTTTACTTAACCGAACAGGCGCTTTTGAGATATTTATTTGACTAAGAAATTCAGCACATTGTCAAATCTGGTGGTGAGAGCAAACCTTTGTTTTAACGCTTCTCTACCTCACTCAAGCTGTTGAGGGACCTGTGAAGATTACGATCAAAGATTCTATTTCTCACTGCATCCAGAAAGTCACTAATAAGGTGCAATAAAAGTCAAGTTGGAATCGCGAAACGTGATGCCTAAATTTTGATTAAAAAAGGATTTTCAGGCATAATAATTAAAGTAATTTATCTAATTCTTGTATGTATTTCTTGTTATATTACCTTAGTAAATATCTAATCTATAAATTATCTGTTATTTAATACCTTCTTACTAATAAATAGAGCGCAATATTTCACCTTAGACGACTTTCAACTTTAAATAAAATTTTAAAATTTTGAAGTCACTGCGGAGGCAGAAGATATTCATTAAATGGGATAAAAAATTACAGTTATTTATACTTTCATATAAGGCACAAATCCCCCCCTATTAGAACTTCGAAACTAAAAAAAAAATTTTTCCCATACAACCGTGCTCCACCCTAGTATATATCCTATCCCAAGAGTCGCGTTGTCTGCATTTTGTTTGGTTTGTGTTTTGTTCCTATAGCTAATTTAATAATGAGGCGAGGTGACATACCAATATGTTTTTAGTGAGCAAATGGAGCGGTGTTTGGTTGAATATGACCGACGTCCGCCCTGAACTGAACGGGGCCTTTCTATGTATCGCCACCAATGGCGTGCCGCCGTCCGTTAGCAAGAGGATACTGCTGCACGTCCTATGTAAGTGCACTTCTTACTATAGTTTGTTACTACTCCATTGGTTGTGTTTTTTATGGCGGTCAAGCTGTATAAGTATCCTGGCTACACAGGAGTTGCAGCGGTGGGAACGAGAGTTGGGAATAGCCCCGTATAGTTTGTTACTAATTTACATCCTTTCTAAACTGTTCTGGACCTATTTATGTCCCTATCACACTACACACCAAGAACATGACTAGCGTTATCTGTATTTAATACGGCTTAACTCTGTATTACCATGAATGGCGTGATACTTTTCTTGAAAGGGCTATGAGGACATCGATGTGATTAATCGATATGTTTTTAAAACATTGATAATATGGTCATTAGTAAAGTTCCTTGTTTTCTGTTTACTTCATTATTTAAACAGATACTTACAACACAATGCATCTAGAAAAAAAATTTAATTAGAATAATGTGTTTATCAACGATCCTTGCTTTTATCACAAGTGTCACAAGAGTAGCACAACATTACATTATTCCTATGAAAACGGAGCGAAGCTCTACAAAGTTGCTAAGCCTTGTGTCATGCACTTTACGACGTATAAAGTCTAAAAAAAGAGTAACATCAGACTGTATATGTACTTGTATACTACTCTATACTACAATTAACCAACAAATATTCATTTTCACATGTGAGTAGGTTACCTTAAATTCGACACCATTATAGATACTTAAGTACTCTTCAATGACAAAACAATATGAAACCCGCTTGTTTTCAAACAAAAACGGAACAAAGAAAAAGGGACCGAAAAAGAGCTTTGCTAAGCCTCTGGGTACACGTGACTACTTATATGTATTTTTTCTCTCTCTTTATGTGTTTGGGAACATTATTTGTTAATCCGTACTTTCACATTCATTACACACAATTTCAAGGGCATCTTTACCGACTAAACTCAGTCCTTACTCCATTTATAAACAGATTCAACCCGAAGAATTTCAAATCAAAAATAATATTCGCGCGAACCACGAGTATAACCCAAGTTTCCCTTTTTGTCGCTAGAGACCCACTTAGGTCTAAATAGTCGAACAGAACATTTTGGCTATGTGCTTACGATACATACCAAATTAGGGTTTAGACCCAAGTCTCTTACCCAGTCTGTGAACTAATGAATATTTCATTTCCCAGGTAAACCGTCCGTTCGGGCCACACACAAGATGATCGGTGGCTACCTTGGGGATCCTGTAGTTTTACGCTGCACGATGGAATCGAATCCTCCGCCCGCGGTCTTCTGGACACATATTGATGGCAAAAGACTTCAAAACGGTAGGTGAGATATTGTAATCCTTGTCCCCTGAGACTCGGAGGAAAAATACTCATACCTCATCGCTCTTATACTTTGGCACCTCTGACAAAAAATAAAAAATCTTTACACTTTCCCAGAGGGTTCTATTTTCACTTGTAAAGTTTCGTTTCGAACGAATCCGCCACAGCGATCTGTAAGAGCTTTTTTGTATAGTACCTACTTAGGTATTGTTTATATTTTTGTTTGATAGCTACCTAGCTATAATATAATAAGGCATAGAATCGAGATTGAGGTGGGTACCTCAATCTATGCCTTATTTTTTCTTCGGTAACAAACTTGAAGGTTTTCTTTAATCACGTTCATGATTGTGAGTTTATGAAGCCAGTTATTAGTTAGATCATTTTCTTTTCGAAAAACACCAAATGTATTTCTTCTATTCTTCGTTATAATTATTATAAATCCCTTTAAAATCAGAATAGATAAATAACTAAGATGCAAAATAGCGACATCATTTACCTACTGAAAGAAAATTTTACTCATGACAGATTGACTTACTTACCTAATTCAATGTAAAAAATTGTGTGCTAAATATAAACTACACCTCGGAAATCTCATCTCCATCACATATTGGTGCTACTACCGAGTGAAATGGTAGACCTAAAGCCTCTACCAATATAATATCGACGGTAAGCGTGTCTTTATAAGAAAAGATGGAGGCTGTGGGTGGGTATTAATGTGTAGAAAGAAATGTATGTCGCTTACGCAGGAAATATTTGATCTCTATTCCTTCAAAGGTATTATGGATAAATAAAATGTGTTTACATGTGGGTGATATTAAAAGGAAACCAACTTTTTACGTAGGTAGTACCTACCTACATGATGTATTTTTTGCACACTTTTCATCTTTCATTCTTATTACTTATTATCTAAGATTTTTTATATCTGAAACCATTAAAATGGACGAGTGAACTTTCAGATAAGTAATCAGATAGGTGTACCTAATGCCAACGAACTGCTTATTCCATTCCAAGTATATTCACGAATATACGTGGTGAGCAATGTAAATTAAGTTCAATGATTGGGTAGGTATACCTACTTCTAAGAAATCTTTTGATACGCTTGCCTATACTAAAATCACTAAAATGCAAAACTTTCAAGGTTCACAAAATACAGATGAACCTTTCTAGTGAAAGTCAAATTAAAGGCTTTATGTTGTTAACTAATCAGAGGGCCTAGTGTGAGATTTTTTCAAACGCGCTCACGCGCGTCAAAAAATGTCATTAAATGTATGACGGATTGTACAGCGCCCCTAACGGGAAACTTTCAAAAACTAAAATTTTCATACATTTTATAAACGCGCTCACTAGTGAATGCGTTTGATGTAATTCTTATTTATTTGAATATATTTGAAGTATTTCTTACTTAGGGCTAGTTTCACCAGTTTCTGATAAAGTCAGATAGACTTATCACGCTATTAAGATGGTCGCGGGAAGCACCTGGATGCGGGTAGCGGAGGACTGGTCGTTGTGGAAATTTTTTGGAGAGGCCTTTGTCCAGCTGTGACGTCTTTTGGTAATAACGATATAACGCTACTTAAAAAATAAAGGTTGTTGTTAATTACTGGAGATTATTATTCTCGTTTTCCCCATCAATTCCTAATTTTTATGTGACCCCTATGGCAACACAACAGGAATTTTGTTTTCATAGGGGTCAATTAAAAATTAAGGATTGATGGTGAAAACTTGCATAATTCTATCAAAAGATTCTGTCAAAAGATCCCAATAGGCTATCAGGGAGTTTATCAATAGCTGGAAACATTCCATAGTTACAAATAACCCCGTATAATAGGTACAAAGTACCAGGCAAGCATGACGTCGCAAGGATACAAGCACACTGCAGCGCTGCGGATATGGAACGTGTCTCGGGAGGACATCGGGGCCTACCACTGCAATGCTGACAACCCGCTCGGCAGCGCTAGAGACGACATCACACTTTACAGTAAGTTTTATTCATCATCATCATGATCATCATCATCAGGTCATTCTCTCTAATTTACCAGAGGCTTGACCTGCACTCCCCCGCGCTGGCCAGATAGCTAATTGCCTCTCAGTCGCCCTTTACGACATCCAAGGTCTCTATCATAAGTAATCATAAGCTGATCTTTTTCTACACACTGACAGGTTGAATCACATTTGAAGATAGTGGCAGTACCTAGTAGCGAATGAGTTATTTTATTTTATTTTATTTATTTGGTTCACCAACAGTTAATTACACCAATACAATTGTATAAATCTTGACAAGAATAGGTACATGTTCAATGTATTAACTAATTACAGGCAAACACAGCATGCATTTAACGTAAAGACTAATATTATATATTTGTTTGTAAATAAATATGATAAAGATAAACTGAACAGTCACTGAGCTGCTTCGGTAATTTTACCAAGTACCTTTTCACCTTTCAATACAAAAATCTACTCAAACGAGGTCTATGGATGGAAGATTTGGTTTTTTGTGTTAGACGGCAATATTAATAATTTACGAGTAGGTACTTATAAGATTTCCAAATGCTATTAGCGAGGATTACTTACTATACCTACTTGTATTAATGAAGTATGTAATGTCACATAATATTATGAGTATTTCTGAGAGTCGAATCTGCTACGCTAATATTGTTTATCGCGCTCTTCTATCCAATTTATAGTTACCATTGACTTATTATAACTCCACTTATGTAATTTATGAAATAGCCTTTACATGTTGGCTTGAAATATGGAAAGCTAATTTTAAACTCGTAGTCTTCATAATTAGGGTTCAATTAAATGGCCATTTACTATCCAATAAAATTATTTCAGAAAATATTAAGTAAGTATAGACCTAAAATGTAATCAGAATTTACTTCATTAACTAGATTTTGCATATTTCATGAGTAGCGTTTTCAAATATTGATATAGGCTCATTTTATGAACTTTTATTTTAAGTTTTGTTTTAAATACAATGTTATTCAGAGCTCTTAAAGTTTTCTTCAGTGATGTTATATTAACATCTTTTATTGTACTCCTAGCAAATGGCTCACGGAGTCACGGAGCTAAAAGTATGACGTATTAGTTTCTACGAAATATTATTATGGTTGGCGCTGCTGTGAACATCAGTATAATAAACAAAGTTGAGAGCGCCTGATACACGAGCTGTCGTCCATATTCAATTTAGCATGCACTTATATTCTGAGCATAATTTCCAGTATCCTGGTAATAATATTACTCAGAAATTAGTATTGAAGTGTGTCTAGATAATTGTTCTTAGTTTTCTTATACGATATTAACTCTTTAATTTAGGTAGTACAATCGTCCGCACAATTACTTTCTTATTATTTTATGAGCCATCATAACGTTCAAAATCCATTATGAAAATTCGCTATGTACCTAGTTGATTTATGTAGTGATTGTACTATTATGCTTACTTCATGTAAAATATAGGTATCTTTCGTATTTCACAGTAAAATTATTCTCGGCAGTATCAACTATCACTTCCTCAAACTATACGAATTCAGTATAGTCCAGTCAATAAAGCATTATAGATGGAAAACTGTAGAACACAATTTCTGACTTCAGGACTTTATTTAGACTAGTTAGGAGGTGAACATAGCAAAAGTCCCCGCCCTTAGCCCTTGAGCCGGCGGGGAGAGGGGGGTTTAAAGGTGCCACTTTTCGGTTTTTCGCTTAATCCTTGGAAACTATGCGTCCTAGTGACATGACTACTTTGGACCAAAAAAAGCATATTCAATTTGCTACAGATGAGATAGACAAGTTTTTCTATTTATTGTATAGTTTTCGCGGCATCTGCTCTAGAAGGTCTGTAATATTGGAAATTTTATTTTTGTCTTACATGTTCCCATCAGGAGAAAATCGACTAAATCAACACTGAGCAATCATTCTAGACATGCGGGAGCATGTTAAGCCTAGTTCCAGCGAGGGGACTACACCGTGCGTATATTTAAACGAATCACTTTGAGCCACTTTTGAGTCCTCATCACTCAAAAACTACTGTGCATTAACACTTCAAATTTGGCTCATGTGTTGAGACTTACAAGATATACATCAGTTTCAAATTTCATAAATCTGCCTCAAACGGTTCTTTAGATATTGACGTCCAAAAATCTACATGTCTGACCTATAGACCAAATTCTAACCACTTCCAGATGACCTCGAAGGTTCAAATTTGCCATCCAGAAAGGTAGTTATGTAAATACAAAGGAACAAATAAAAAACCAGTAAATTTTAACATTTCACATGTGATAGATAGATAGTAGTGCTCTAAATATCGATTTTTGAACGTCAATACCTAAATAACCGTTTGAGGTATATTTATGAAATTTGAAGCTGATGTACATCTTGCAAGTCTCAATACATGAGCCAAATTTGAAGTGTTAATGCACAGTAGTTTTTGAATGATGAGGAGTCAAAAGTGGCTCTAATTGGTTCGTCTAAATATACGCACGGTGCAGTCCCCTCCATGGAACTAGGCTTAACATGCTCCCGCATGTCTATAGTGTTTGCTCAATGTTGATTTAGTCGATTTTCTCCTGAAAGGAACATGTAAGACAACAATAAAATTTCCAATTTTACAGACCTTCTAGAGCAGATGCCGCGAAAACTATACAAGATATAGAAAAACTTGACTGTCTCACCTGTAGCAAATTGAATAAGCTTTTTTTGGTTCATAGTAGTCATGTCACTAGGACGCATAGTTTCCGAGGATTAAGCGAAAAACCAAAAAGTGGTACCTTTAAACCCCCCTCTCCCCGCCGGCTCAAGGGCTAAGGGCGGGGACTTTTGCTATGTTCACCACCTAACTAGGCTAAATAAAGTCCCGAGGTCAGAAATTGTGTTCCATGGATTTCTCTCTACACCGTCGTTAAGGCATTCATTGACTGGACTAGTAAGCGAATTACTGACTATGAAATTTAAGCTCATCTCATTATAATTAAAATTCATTCCTTTTTAGCTCCAGTCTATAACGGAAAATGCTCCATCCATTTCCCGTCACGGAACAAAATTAATTCTCTTAAAAATTAGCCCGACAGCTTTTACTAAAATAATATATCCAATTAATAGTTACTTTTGTGAAGCCTCAATGTAACCTTGTTGGTGTTCAAATAAATAAATAAATAAATAAATTGTGGTTTAATTAATTAAGGTGTTGGGTCCACGGAGCTACTAACAATGTTAATTAAAAGCATTTCCTCTTCGGTTGCGAATAGAAAATATTGTTAGGAGCCTGTTGTTACTCGCATCTTAATCGACCATACTTATTTATTTTAATTAAAGGCTCATTATCTCTTATTTACAAATGGTAATTACCTACTAAATTACCTTACATCAACGTAGTACTATCAGGCCTGTTCATCTCCGCGAGTTTACATCGAAAACAAAACACGCACGATGGCCCACCTACAGGATACTATTCGACAAGGCCTCACATACGAGCGAACATTGACTCACGCACGCGTATTCTTGTGTATGATGGAAGAAAATAAAGAAAATGGTGTACTAAATACTGTGCAGTATTTAACTGCCTAAATAATAATAAAAACACAGAATGTACTTTTTTAAGTTGCCTCAAGACACTGAGAGGTAAATAAGTAGTTAATATTATTCATGATAATTCATGCTAAATCATGTATTTCCTCCGCCATATTCCGCAGTTTGGCACCTCACGTCACATCATTTTACCGAAGTCAGCCCTATAGCTTCGGCGCAGTGCCGATCACCGACGTTTGTCAACAACATGGTGCTTGACTCTTGAGACAGGCTAAATTACACCATATTGTTAATGACATTGAGCATACATTTTTTTAAATACCTTCGCGAAGTAAAACTTCTGTACGTAGTACTTATTATTATTCTGTGGTACTATAAACAATACACACATTAAGCTTAACGCTGTAGCATTTTAAGTGGTTCTAATTGGGGCTAATTTGCAAAAAAAAATATAGTCTGATGTGCTGTTGACTGTATACCTAGACCTACTCAAGTAGTAGACATACTCAATATTCGTATAACAAAAGGAATTCCTTAACCTCCTTTGTGTTACCGAACCAAACAATCATAAGGCCTTCAATCTACGAGTAAATAGCCTTCTGGACAAGATTACCTGACACCTGGATCTGATTGTTACCAAGAACACATTTTTTAACAAAACATAAATATCTTCACATATCCCAAGTACACTCAATATGTAGGTACATATTGCAAGACAGCAAACGCGTGTGTTAAAATACTCGTAAATGTGACGAAAAAAACTAAACTTTAAAGCTGGGTTGCACTGTCTTACTTTAACTTTAACAAACGTCAGAAATCTGTCAAACTCTATACAAAACACACCGATTATCGTATAGTTACTGTTAAAGTTAGGTGGTGTAACTCAGCCTAAGATCATTATTACCTCAAAAGTAAAAAACGGAACCTTTATTTTGTAATAAGACACTAAGGCTGAGTTGCACCACCTTATTTTAACCGTTACAATTACAATAACCGGTGCTTTTTGTATGGAGTTTGACAGATTTTTGATGTTTGTCAAAGTTAAAGTAAGATGGTGCAACTCACCCTAATTGTACATTCTCATTTTAGCCCTTGTTACGACGACTTCGACAACCACAACGATAGCGACGGAGCCCACGACGAGTGAAACGACAGTCGCCACAACGCTGCCATGTAAGTAGTGTGACAAACATTCACAGTTTCATTGTAATATTTTGCTAACGATGTAATTTCATGGTGTACCTATGCTGTTATGTTTCTTTTTGAAGTTGAGTTGGTAGTAACTAGTTACTTTTGATACGTAATACTTACCTAATTATATTAATTATAAGCATCATGCGACGCTTTAATGTAATGTGTTCACTAATACTTTTTAGCCATACATACAAATTTTATTTAAAACTATTTTAAATTAAACGAACATTCACAAGTAGGATTGCACTTGTTCTTTTTAGTTGAAATCGTTCCAGCTAGGTATCTTCTTCTTTTTACATTTATTTGGAAGCATCGGTGCTATTCGAGTGAACACTGATTTTATTTAATTAGGTACTTTTTGCCTTTCGCCTTAACTCTTCTAAGCTTTTAGATATTTTCTTAACCTTGGGAAAACATTTGGTCAGTAATATTTTTCCTTGGGAATCAGAAAATATATTATTTTGGTACGAAGGCCCATCAACGCTAATACAATGAAACATTGATTGTGAATACGAATTGCTCATACACACAATATCTCGTATTTACGTGCTTACGAATAAAATGAATATCCAATAAGCCTTTGTGTGTAGCGGTTAGATCAAAGCTCGTTGCGAAATAACGTTGAAAACTCGATTTAGACAGATTTCTGAATTAACAATTATTGAGTGCAGATTCAAATTAAATTGTGATTGAAAATTCTTACTCTAATTCTTTATTTAGTAATGATAATGTTGCGCCCTTTTTAGGGTACTTGCACCCGTCCCAAATATAGCTCGCCCTACCACCATTTCTGTGAAGTACCTACTTAAGTACCTAGCTAGCGCTAAGAAGTGGTGAAAGAAACTCAGTCACCTTTGCGCTTCGTTATTATAACATTTATTCAATTTTAGAAATAATTTTTCTTGTGTATTTATAATCTCTGTATAAAAAATAATTATAATATAATACGAGTATAACTGGCACAAGTACCTACCATTATGATAGGTATTTATCGTTAAAACAATTTTACAATTTAGATAGCGACTGAAACGCTACGAGTACTACGAACGCTGTAGCATTACAGCTACGAAATTTTCGTAGCTAATGCCATGCTTCGTAGCGTTCGTAGTTTCACCGTAGACGTAAATGTTCATGAAAAGTTACATTGCAAAGTGCGAGTAATTAAATTGTGAAATATCATTTATACCTAGATACTGTAGGTTAAAACAAATATTTTGTTCTCTAGACGTGGAGCTAGAGCTAAATGAAGAAGAGCCGGAGCCATTCTCGGATGACGTCGTGGTGGTACTCAGCCAACAACAAATGCAGAATTTGGGTATGACGAAGAATTTACCTATTAGGGACTACACCTTCATTCTAAGCGTTCAGATTAACGATTTTTTTTTTGTAATCCAAAAAGGTTATCCTTCCACATTTTTACAAAAAACTTTTTCAAATCTACAATGAATTGAACAAAATTTGTTTCATTCATAATATAACTTGTGAAAATGGTAACGCAATCCAAATCTAACAATTCTGGCCCTCATTCTATATTTTCCCCGCGTTTTTCCTCGTTCCCAACCCTTTGCCATGTTTCTTTGATTAAATTTTGTCTATTACCTACACCTATTATTTTCTTATATTTTTCCTTTACTTTTAAATATTGCAAGCGATATTTTTATTTCTTCTTAGATAACTGATTTCAACAGCAGTTATAATTTTGTTACTAAATATATCGTAGAAAACGCCGAGAATTTTCTAGTGAATTTTAAGACACTTAAGTCTATAGAAGTAGTTTTCTTTTGCTCACAGATGTTTATAGTCTCTAAAATGTTCCTTGGCAACTCGCCAAAATCTTAAAAGGCGATGAAAGTTGTAATAGAATTTTTGTAAGATCGTAATTAAATCGCTTTTACAGATCTTTCACCGAGTTCGTGACCAGAGAGCGGAGACCACTGGTCCATGTGGTCTGCCGGGCATCGAACCTCGTCTTCAGTGCTCTGCGTTTGCTTTGTTACGGCTTTCCAAAGTCTGTGAAGTGCAAAAACTATGAACACGCTGTATATTCATCATTATGGATATTTTGTTACAATTTTTTAACAAACTCAGTGGCCAAAGAATAGACCGTCATTAAAATTGTAATTAAATAAATTGTTGCTAGAACGTCATTGCTTTTTATTTCAAAATATTTTTTCGCACAAACTCAAGTAGAACAATGTGGTAATTACTCAACACGAATAAGTAGTTTCTGATTGCGTATAGGTATGTCTTTTGTTTCAGCGACGTATTGATGAATCAATTAGCACTCCCTAAAGTCAAATTACCGAAAGTTTGTACAAGTTGTTAGAGAATAGATGGCACGAATAATTAAACTTCATTAATTGAATATTAGAGTGTACTACTGTACTATACATTTGAGTATACACGAGTATCATGTATATAGGAATTGAACTTTCAGTAAGTATAAGTATGTATTTTAGTATAAAACTTTACACAAATTGCTTTCTTAGTAAAGACAGGCCTGTTCATCTCCGCGAGTTTACATCGAAACCAAAACACGCACGATGGCCCACCTACAGGATACTATTCGACAAGGCCCCACATACGAGCGAACATTGACTCACGCACGCGTATTCTTATGTATGATGGAAGAAAATAAAGAAAATGGTGTACTAAATACTGTGCAGTATTTAACTGCCTAAATAATAATAAAAACACAGAATGTACTTTTTTAAGTTGCCTCAAGACACTGAGAGGTCAATAAGTAGTTAATATTATTCATGATAATTCATGCTAAATCATGTATTTCCTCCGCCATTTTCCGCAGTTGGGCACCTCACGTCACATCATTTTACCGAAGTCAGCCCTATAGCTTCGGCGCAGTGCCGATCACTGACGTTTGTCAACAAAATGGTGCTTGACTCTTCAGACAGGCTAAATTACACCATATTGTTAATGACATTGAGCATACATTTTTTAAATACCTTTGGGAAGTAAAACTTCTGTACGTAGTACTATTATTATTATTCTGTGGTAAAGATAAGGTAAATTGTTTTTACACACAAATTGACAGTCACGAGTTGATCTTTTAAAATCTTCGAATACGTTCTATAGTATAATATAAACCTTAAAAAAAAAATCTTATTCACCATTAGTTTTTAGGGTTCCGTACCTCATAAGGAAAAAACGGAACCCTTATAGGATCACTTTGTTGTCCGTCCGTCCGTCTGTCAAGACCCTTTATCTCAAGAACGCGTGAACGTATCAAGCTGAAATTCACATGAAATACTCAGGTCTATTGTCCCTTTAAGCTGTGAAAATATCAAACTTCTAAGCCAAGCCAATCAAAAGATACAGCCGATTATGTCGATATTTTCAACAAATTTTCGACACTCGCAAAGGAATCAAAACCTACAGGATACTTCCCGTAAACTCAGAATCTTGAAATTTGGCATAAAGCATTGTCATATAATGCAAATATAGGGAAAATTGCGAAAATTTCATTTTTTTAGTTATATAATATAATAAAAATATTTTAATAAAATGAAACTTACTACCTTATTTCTCACGAACGAATAAAGGTATCAAATTGAAATTTATACCAAATACCTAGATCTATTGTCCCTTTAAGAAGTAAAAAAATCAAACTTCTAAGTTAACGCGATCAAAAGATACAGCAGTTTATACCGACACCTTAGACGAATTTCCGTCACACGCTAGGGAATCAAAACCTACAAGGTACTTCCTGTGAACTCAGAATCTTGAAATTCGGCACGAAGCAACGTTATATAGTACAGATAAAGGAAAAATTGCGAAAATGATAAATTTGAAGTTATATACAATTTAAAATATTATTTTTGCTTACATGACATAAAATATTTTTTTAATAATTATAAACTTACTACCTACCCTTTTTCACATGAACGCGTAGAGATATTAAAGTTGAAATTCATATCAAACACTTCTTAAATCTAATTGCCTCTAAACTGTGAGAAATTCTAAATCAACGCAAAAATTCAAAACGCTGAGGTAGGTACCTACCTATAATGCAAATATAGGAAAAATAAAAAAATAAAAAATAATCATACCGCATATTTTGAAATTCGCCACTACTCGCAACGGAATCAAGTAAGTAATTTGATTTAATACGTCATAAATTGTAAACCGCTACGTTTGTACGGCGGAACCCTCGGTGTGCGAGCCCGACTCGCACTTGGCCGGTTTTTTTTTATTTAAAGAACGGAAAGCCACGTTATATTTTATTATTTTCAATCTTATTTGCTGAATTAAAGTAACATTAGCAATAAGTATAACTGTTGTTTCATAAAAAGAAACAGCACAGGGGCACAATAGAGGCATTTAAATACGTGATATTTGGCTGGAATATCGTTTGGGTATATTGCGGTAGTAAGATCCCCCAACGATTCAATATCTGCAGCGGGCGCAATGCAATAAAAAAGTTATGAACTTTGCCTAAACGAATGTAGATATCGAGTAGGACTTTTATTTGAGTCAAGTCTAATTAGTTCTTGAGCTAGTTTAATACACAACTACAACAACCTATAGAAATGGTATAATGGTAACTTACATTGTGTGTGAAGCATTGTGGTTAGCACCTTACGTGAGAATTTTCACTAATTAACTTATAAGAGAGAGCCTCCTTGCTATTGAACGATGCCTTACTGATAGTTTATAACATAAAGTCTGATGGTATTCTTAATGTTTTCAAGACCTCCTCATAAAATAAGTACCTACACAATATGTTCAGTACCTACACAATAGAATGCTTATAGTCATACCAAAAGACATAAACCATCATTTATAAAACATAATGTTTTATCTTAATACTTCAAACAACGCAGGAGGCCTGTGTGGCTGTGTCTAAAAGGCTGTAAAGTAATTGATGATTATTTATTATAATTATTTAGTACCTAATGACTTACGGTCTTATTCATAATAAAATGCTAATATAGGTTTAAAACCTACATTAGCTAAAACGTTTGATAGGCTTAAAACACTCTTATAAACCTCTGATAAAAAACGTTATTCATAATCGTTTACAAACCTTTGATAGCTAAAACAGAGTTTAATATTTTCTTTCCACAGACTATACAAAAAGAATGAACGAAAACAGCTTTTTTGGTGATTTAACTTGATGGACCATGTAAAATCATAGACAAATCGCAGAAAAAAAAAACAAAAAATTGGCAGCTGTGACGTTTTACTTACTGACATTGACATTTGGCACGAAAATTTAATAAAGTTTTCGGTTTTTTCGATCAACTCCCAAGTTTTATCAAACTTTTATAAAACTTGGGATTGTATGTTCTGGATTCTGTACCTCTTACCCTGTACTCTGCAATAAGCTCTTACGACGACCCGGATAGTTACATCGGATACTAATTATGTCCATGACGAAGGAGAACAGACCGCCTAAAAGGCAACGATCAGAAAACTGGTTGGAGGAAGATAAGGTAGTACTTATTTTTAGCCTGATAAAGTGCCTACTAATTTTTGTAGCATGGTTTTATTTATGTTTGACGCCTAGTGTTTGCTTTTCAGTATTTGCTGAAAGAGTTGGTGAAAGAAAGAGTAAATGCAATCGAAAATAAAAATACAGACACTAACACGAATAAACGGAAGGTTGCGGCTTGGGCTGATTTACAAACAACGTTGGTACATCTTTTGATTTCTGCCTTCAATATAAAATTTTGCCTTTACCTGTAATTCAAAATCCTGTCATTTCTTTTTCAGGTTTAATTCAATGTGCGCTGGTATGAACCGCTCCATTACCCAGTTAAAATCGCAATGGAGCCTCATAAAAATCAGTGCGAAGAAAGACAAGACCATTGCTAGGCAGGCTCAAATTAAAACTGGCGGTGGTCCACCATTATCAGTGCCTGACGATAGGGCTGATGATATAGCATCTTGGTTGCCCAATGAATTTGTAGTCGATGTTAACAGATTTGACTCGGACTCAAATAAAAGTGAATTAATTAACATTCAAGAGGAGGAATCAACTCAAAATACGCAAGATCAGGAATTGATAAATAATGAAGAAATCCAATATGAATTGGTGGTACTTGATGAAGAAATAGAAGATACACATGCTTGTACTACTAGAGGCATATTGGAAGATAAAGAAAATAAAAAAGTAGAGGCAAAAGAAAATAAAGCAAAACCTAATTTTAAAGCACCAGCAATAAAAAAAAAAAGGAAACTGTTAAACAAAGAAGGCTTAATTGATTTAAGCAAAGTTAGGATTTCCGAAATTGCAGAAACAGAATCAAAATGCCGGATTGAACTGCATGAAGTTCAAATGGAAAACGAACGGAAGAAAGGGAGAAACTTGGATCTTGAGCATCAATTATTACAGGAAAAACTTAAATATTACACTCACATTAATAAAGAATAATAAGTCTTTTGATGTTAAAGTTTTTCAAGTACTAACAGATTCTAAATAATAAGTTAGTTCCTCCCTTACTTCTGTTTGTTTTTAATTTGTATTTTATGCAGTTCCAATCCGCATTTTGATTGTGTTTCTGCAATATATTTAGACGGCTATGAATATGTTTACTAGTCATAACTTAATAAGAGTTTGAGATTACTATTAACTAGCTGTTGCCCACGACTCCGCCTGCGTAGACTACTATTTCTGTAACCTACAGGATCTGTGCATTTTTCCAGGATAAAAAGAAGCCTATATGTTATTCGAGACTATATAATCTATCTGTTTTAGCAATTTATTTGTTTATAAGAATTGAACTGTGATTTTTAGTAAGTAAGTTTAATAATTGTACTTAAATTAGTGATATAAAGTAAATACACATATGCCTAGTCACAAACATTCGCCTTTATAATAATAGTGTAAATTATGGTTATTTTGTTTTAAATGTAGAAGGTTGATAACCTCCGAATAGAAACGTTTATACTTAAGCAATTTCTTTGTTTTAAAGAATTGAACTGTGATTTTTAATAAGTAAGTTTGTTGAAACTAATTGTACTTAAATTAGTGATATAAAGTAATTTGTTTTGAATTTTTGCAGAATAATTGCTTTTTTAAAGAGAACTACAGGTTTTGTTTTTGTGATAGTAACAAATTGGACTGAAAATTGAAATACAGGTATTTTTCAATCAAATATTCTTTTTATTTTCATTAAGATGCCAGGAACAGTATCTGAAAAATTAAAATACAACATTTTCATGAACTCAAATGACATTACATAAAAGTAAATCGTTGGAATTTATCAAAATGTATTTTAGTACCATTCAAAAATGTTGATTTATAAAATTTTGTAGTATCAACTGCGACCTACGCCTCAACAATGAAGGTCGGTTGTCGTGAACACTGTTCTCCGTCGAAAGTTGCGGAGTTACAGGGACCTGCTCCATATGTTGTTCTGAAAAATATTATGAATTTGTCAACATTTTGTCATAAAGATTTGTATTCCTTATGTACAGTCAAATTGATAACATTTACCTAACAATGTGTCATTCATATCAATGGCTATATTATGTAATACAGCCAATGCTATGATCACAGCTTTTCCATTTTGGAGGCTTACTGGTAAGCCATGGAGTAGGCATTGGAACCGCTGCTTCCACACCCCAAAACACCTTTCAACAGTGTTCCTAGTTGAGATGTGAGCATTATTGTATGCTTCTTCTTCTGGACGACTAGGCCTTAAAATAGGTGTAAATAGATATGGCAGAAGAGGGTAGCCCGAATCGCCAATAAGGCGTCCTCTAAACTGCCTATCCTCAAATCGTTGTTTTATATTGCTCTCCATAAAAATTCGACTGTCATGTGTACTGCCTCGCCATCTAGCCACTATATCCATTATTTTGAGGTCAGCATCACAGACAACCTAAAATAAAAAAAACAGTATCCTGTAGGTAATCCATCCAATAATATAGTGTTGAATGTTGCTAAAATTTAGATCATACAAAGTAAAAATTATAGACATTATTAAAACAAATCTTTCTCTGTTGTAAACTGTATAAAATCAAAATATATTTTACCTGAACATTCAGGGAATAATAGCCTTTTCTATTAATATAGTACTGGGCCATGTCACCTCCGGTTTTTTTAATTTTAATGTGGGTGCAATCTATGGCTCCTATCACCCCAGGAAAATTTTTAATTGCTCTAAATTTGGCACTAATTCTTTCCTGCTCTCCTATAGTGATAGGCATTTTGATGAAGGAATTTGCCTTATTCGCGATTGCATGCGCGACTCTGGCGCATATCCGGCTCACTGTCGGCTGACTTAGGCCATGGAGGTCACCAGCATCATCTTGTACCTGAAAATGTATGAAAATAATTATAGCAGCCACGACAAAGGGATAAAATAAAACACTTTTTTGTGCTTACCTCACGACGTCCCCAACATCTTATGGCCACTAAAACTTGCAGTTCAGGACACGTGCCACCACCTCTAGCGCTCTGAACCAGATCATCTTCCACCAAATCTATGATGGTGCGCACTGTGTCCTTATTGAACCTATATTTTATTTTAAAATTTAGGTCCCGCAAATCGAATGGGTTGCTTCGTTGGCGGTAGAGCTTTCTACGTCGCGCTGGGTCGGCATTATTGGCTAAATGCACAATTGCATTTATAGCATTCATTTTCACAAGCAAGGATCACAGCAAGGATATTTTGAATAAATAAACCAACGAAGTGACATTCATATGAAATGACATTTATAAAAGTTAGGTTAAAATAGGTTTATTAGAGCTTTAAACAAGGCCCGAGCTCTCGATAACTTATCACACAGATAAAAGAGGATTTTAGCGCTAAATGACGATTATGAATAACAATTTTTATCAAACGTTTTATAAACCTCTAATAAGCATTTGATAAAATGTGAAAAATGATTATGAATAAGACCGTTAATTTATTATAAACAGTGGTTTAACACCAATACCCTACAATTTAAAATGTTATAAAAGTATTTGACTCAAATATGGTTGAAAATTCATTTTTCAGTTTTTCTGGTTAAAAACATTTTCTCTTTCTCGTTATTCGAAATTACATCCTCACAAAATGGACGTTAATATCGCAAAGGTAACATTAAGATATTATATTTTAAAAATTAAATATCCACCGAACCTCGAGTTCAACCAACTTTTAGAGTTCCCTCTCTCCAGGGAATTTTCCTGTTTTGACATATTATTATAATTATTAATTACCTTCCACGAAATGTGCTTTCATATTAGGGTACACGTTCCAAAAATATGAGCTAAGTGTTTTAGTTGGCATGCCGAACATTTTACAATTTGACTCAGAAATCGATTTCAAAATAATTTTGTGTGACATTTTATAAATAAAAAGTATAGCTTATAGCTTTATCTCTCAATGATTGGAATGTAGGTAGAGTGTAAAAAAATGACAGCCTATAAAGGTTCGGTCAAACCATCACCATAGCCATTAGCCATCATGCATGCTGGCTGCAGGCGTTTGATTTGGCCAAACCTTGAGATTTTTACTTGATATCAACCGTTGAATTGTTCTGATAAAACGTGATGTAATTTAAATTTTGCCCGTAAAAATAGAGCATTATTTTTCTGACCAGTGTATTACATGGATGTTTTCTTGAAGGAAATTAAAATACTTTTGTACGTACATCAATAAACTTTATTTACACATATTTATATTTTTACACGCAGAATACAATAAACATGAGTAATTACAATGGATATAATATGTGTAATCGTGTCTGGTGGGGGCCTAGCAGTAGGTCCGGATCACCTCCGTGGTGCAGGACTTAAGGCAGCACTCGTCCACGAGGCCTCGCTTGTGGCGCCCCCAACGCGCGCCCAGGGCATCGCGCCGCCCGCCCCATAGCCAGCCCTGGTCGTCCGCTGTGAAATAAAAGGAAAGATTAAAGTGGAGGTAATTAAACATTTACTATTCGTTACTTAGAATTAAGTAGGTCCGTAAATAAGGACTCTGCATTTGATATTTAACAAGAAACCGGATACCTATCCCTATTCTCTGTGCATAATGTGCGATATTTGTTCTTTGATGAACCAAAGCTGTGTTTAAAGTTTGGTAATATTCGCTATGGTGTTTGTACAAATATGATAAGTAGCATACTTAGTAATATTTAACAGTTTTCTCTAGTAAAGAGTTTTCTCTACTGATGCTATTGAATTAAAAGCTTGATTCAGTATGATGAATCTCTCCTTCGGACTAAGTAGTTCTCAAAAAAGGCTGGAGTTTATTAGACACATGTAAATTGAAGCATAATACATGGTATTATTATAATGGTATACTCACATGGTTCCAGTTGATCCACGCTTCTTTTAAACATGTATTCAGAGCCGAAGCATAGAAGCACCCTGGCCCGCGCCAGTTCTCGGCCACACAGCATCACCTTCTGCTCCTCGCCTGCAGCCGAGAGAACCACCACAGCCAGAGTGACCAGGACAAACGACTTCATCTTCCCGGGGTAACGTATGGTCTGAAATATCAAATACATTACAAAAAGTATTTTTGGCTTGTGAGAATTCTACTGCGTATTCTGTTTCACATTCTAAACAATATCAATTCTACGGTATAACTTTTTTATACATTCTAATAATTGAGGCGTGGAATTCACAATTGGGCTGAGTGCCATAAATTGTAGGCACTTTACACCTTCCATAAGGAATGGCAGTCTTTTAACACCTTCGAAAAGCAAAAACTTGATTTTGCTTCTTTGGCACTTAGCCCAATAGTGAATTCCACGCCTCAATTATTATAACAGTTTTACACACCATTCCAACAGATATTTAGTAACAATTTAAAGGATTTTGTAACTCTTTTAAGCTGTTAAAATTGGCATGGCTTAAGTAAATCAAAAACTTTAACTTACCAAGTTAAGAAAGCAGGAGATGCGTTGTGGTCTTGCGAAATATTGAAAATACATGCAAATTTCAGATTGACTCATCTTATATAGCGTCCCGGGGGTGAAGAGGCATGAATCACATTAGATGAGCGGGCGATTAGTGCTCAAAGCTAATGCACACCCTTTAGAAACCCACCCTTAATTTGACAATAACAAATTACAATAATCGCCACAAGATTAGTAGCATTGTTTGCTGTCTTTTATGATCCGTCGTGTTTGTATCTTTATCAATGTTTTGTGTAAATATTTTTAATTATGTGTTTTCCGCTAAAGCTTATCAACATGCTTATCCATTTTGAATAATAATCTCTATCCAACATGTTAGTTAAACATAGATGTTTCTACCTGTAACAGGTAAATAGTCCAAAAATAGAATATCGAGTGGGTTTGGACACTAATCTTTAGTGTCATTAATTTATTCTCCACGTAAATGAACGTCATGCTCTCATTTTGTTGTTCACGAATCACTGGTTACATTAAGTGAGTTATAAAATAAGTTTCTAGAGAGCACTTCGCAAAAATAACTTCGTATTTAAAAGTCATTTGGTTCGTGAAATAAATGTTTTATGTCCTCAAGACAGATGAAATGGAAATTACTTCTGTGAAGTACAATTTTCTGTTCGTGATGTCTGGATAGTCAGAGGTGAGCTGAACTACGTAGATGAATAATAAATTGAACAAAACATAGGTACCTACATCACGCGAGTTCAGGCGAAATGTTGCTTATGAATTAGTTAACCCGCTTTGATTGATGCCTGTTTCCAAATAAACAGTTGCTGGATGTATTTTTTGGTTTCTTACGCCCGTATTCACAAACATTACTATGAGGTCTCACAGTGCGCGTGGACGCTCAGGGACCAGGGCCAGGGTGACATACGAACCAATCACAGAGCTCTATTCAACGCTGTGCGTTTGATTTGCTGCTTCACTTAAGCAAATATCGTTTGTAAATACGGGCGTTAGTGATTTCAGATGCGATAAAGTCATTTTTTTAAATAACTAATCCAGAATTAACATAATTAGTAAAATTAAAATTTGCTTATTATCACCAATTTATTATCACAGGAACTTTACATTTATGATTGCTACTTACTTTAGTGTCAGTGAGTTCCAAGTCCAGTCGCTAGCTTATTAGACTATAAATAGATTGAATCATGTGCAACGAGCACTTGGACGGTTTTTATTGCTACCTGGCAAGATACCTACCTACCTATTCAAAAGATAACTAATTCTAAGAAAAAGGTAATAAAATTGGAGCTGGATCTTTAACTGATATTAAATTAATTAGTATCGTGGGGATAATTAAATTATATCAGCAGTCAATGACCTTCATTTGTGATAAATAAGAATATATTTGGATCCCAACTAATATTATAAATGCGAAAGTAACTCTGTCTGTCTGTTACGCTTTCCCGCTTAAACCTCGCAACCGATTTTGATGAAATTTGGCATAGAGATAGTTTGAGTCCCGGGAAAGAACATAGGATAGTTTTTATCCCGGTTTTTGAAACAGGGACGCGCGCGATAAAGTTTTTCTGTGACAGACAAAATTCCACGCGGGCGAAGCCGCGGGCGGAAAGCTAGTAAAAATATAAATAACAACATATAAATAATATCAGATCGTTTATTTGATATCCTTAAATTCATAATCGGCGGGAACAAAATGTGATTTTACAATCGAAAACACAATGTTAATTAATTAATAGGTATATTTTCACTACTTTCATAGTTTTCATCAATTACATTAGGTAATGAATACATTATAATACTCTATTAAGGCCAGATTTGGAATTAGGTTATGGGTCACATTTAGATTTTGTAAAAATCTACTCAGATTGAAAGAGCATAAAGTACTTAGATTTAGATGAAATTTTAAAAAATCTCTAAAAAAGATTATATTATAGAGTACCTACCGAAATTGGCCTTTGTAACAATGTAAACTTAAGATCGTTGCATTAATTTGATCATATCATTCAGGCTAGTAGGTACGTCTCCTGCAAGTTAACCTACCATAAAACGACGCAATTCCTCAAGAGATTTTGAACATTGAAGCTTTTTAATAATAAAATAATATTTAATTAATTAATTATTTTCTGGTTAGGTGAATGCGTTAACAAAAAATATTTTATTTTAATAATTATTACATTACATAGGTATACTTTATTGAATAAAACTACAGCCAGAATTGTTATGTTTACTAAGTGAAAGATTTTTTTTTACTACAATTTAGTGAACTAATGTTAATGTCATTATTGTTAATGATATTTAAACGTTGACTTAGATATTATCTAGAATGTATAAGGCTAGTTATTTTATTGCTTATTCGAGCATAATATTCGTTAATTTATAACCATCCTCCTTATTGAAATTGTCAAGGTAGTTCTATGATAACACCTACCACGAAAACTTTCGCTTTACACAGCCAAAACTGTCTAGCACTGTGACTAGTAATTAATACGAGTATGTCCGCACACATAATATTAATTATTAGTATGACACAGGTAGAAACAGTAATTTATATTTGAAACAACAGCTAGGAATATTAGAATAATAATTAGACTAATAGATAGTAACGTTTCTGTTTGTTTGTTACGTTTTCACGCCAAAATCATTATTAGCTCAGTGGGATTTAAATGAATTTTGGTTATAGATAGATTGCTGGCCTATAAAAACTCTACATATGCTACTATCTCTAGTCACAAACAACTATAAAGAGTATTTTTTTATGGAAAGCCCATCATTTCTTTTATTAGGAATTGTATGTAATATGTATATTTTTTGTAAAACAATAATATGGTGTTATAGGAGATCGCGAGAGAATAATGAACTTTTTACGTACAGTTGTCTGTTAAAACGGCTTGAGGATGGTTATTGAAACTTTGAGCATGATTACTAAACACTTGATCGAATAATGATCGATTCACACATATCAGTGAAACCTCAGTGAAGTATCAGTGCTATGCAGTGATTCAATTTACATATTCAGTACTCAGTTCACGGAGCTTCAGTGATACGTCCGTGATTGCCGGTATCGGCTCTGACACTGACAAGTGGAGTTAAGTTCATAGAGAATGTTAGTTCCATTATACTGAACTGTCCTATCCATGACATTGACAGCGGGGCGCCACCGTCAATACCGGATCGCTGGCTCCGATTTTTGCCATGTTGGAAACCATATAGTTGAACGATGGTAGCGCTCCCCTGTCATTGAGTTTGGTGGGACAGTTCAGCCTGGGTCATCTTTAAATTTATAAACCCTGTAACTTTGTCAAAGCTGTTTACGTGACATTGGCGAAATCATGGTTCTCAAAACCAAATTGTTGCCAAAATAAAAGAAGAAGAATGTAGGAAAGAATATTTCACACTATACCGGTATAGATGACCCACGCTGAACTGTCCCACCAAACTCAATGACAGGGGGGCGCTACCATCGTTCAACTATATGGTTTCCAACATGGCAAAAATCTGAACCAGCGATCCGGTATTGACGGTGGCGCCCCACTGTCAATGTCATCGACAGGACAGTCCAGTATTTTGGAACTATACTGTGCCTGACTTCACTGTTATGTGTGAATAGACCTTAGCGGCCTTATTTACAAAAAAAGTTAAACCTGGGATGAGCACTGGTTTAAAGTCATTTTAAACTAGAGTCCAACTTTAAAGAGTTAAACTTTTTGTATTATAGAAATATCAATCCTTAATTTTTTGGTGACTCCTTTAAAAAAAATTCCTGTTGTGTTACCATAGGGGTCATTTAAACATTGGGGATTGATGGTAAAAACGGGCATAAGTGTTTAATCTTGGAAGATGTCGGGCCTCTCCTTAAACAGTTTGGACTCCTCCGGGCAGTATTTGATGATGAGGCCGACGTTGCAGGGCTGGTCGCAGCACTCGCTCGCGATTTGTCTGCGCACACGCCGCCACCGCTCCTGTTTACGCACGCGCTCTTTGTCGCGCAACTCGAGCAGTGACTTTGGCGATAGCCTGTCTGTAACAAGGAGATAGGATCGTGATGGATATTCAAGAAACGCAAGGCATGATGTAAATCTCTTATTTGTGGTAGCCATTTCCTATTATTTGGGGTCGGCTTTCCTCTTTCTGCAGCACCAGGACAGTCTGTCCTGGGTTGTCAAAACATTTTCTAAGCTCTAACTACCAAGGCATGAGGTAAATAAACGCGTAATTAAAAAGATCGTCGGTCGGTCGTCTGCCACAAAATATCACTTGATTTCTTACGACACTGACTATTGACTGAAATGGTTGAAAATTACAACGATTTCAGTATTATGTATTGGTTGACGAATGTCCAAAAGGACATAAAAGTATTGCGACTCCATGAACAAGACGTTCAGGATGGAATCAAAATATGGCGGCGCATGACTGGGAAAACCGACCGTAACGTTAAGTATAAGGCGAGGCAGAAGAAGAAGAAGAGTTATAGTTATAATGTATCTGATGAGGATAGCGTTGCCATGTCCAAAATCACAAAAGCCGGACTTTATGCTTTCATTTGGCCGGACATTTTACCCTAAAAGCCGGATATGTGTGCAATTAGTGTCAGTAGTTCATGAGTGAGTACTATCATCATCGGTTGCTATCCAATATCCTGATGCGTGCGCTTCATATGATTCTGTGTGTAAAAAGCCTAACAAAAGCCGGACAAGGCAATATTTGGCCGGACTAGTCCCTAAAAAGCCAAACGTGTCCATGGACGCCTGGCAACCCTAGATGAGGAAGCAATCTGGTACCTATTCACAAAAAATAACCTGCTCCTTTTATTTTAGTTCCAGTTGGCTAAAACAAGATTATGCTAAGGAATTTTCCTTAGCATAATCTTGTCTATTTAGATAAAGTGGTCAACCACAGCGTTTTGAAGACAAAACATTATATATAACTTATGAAGATTACTGAGAAATGTATCATTCGATTATTATTTATTACCAAATAATCAAAATGGACCCAACTAGCCACTTATAACTCGTTCCTAAAAGAGATAACTCGAAATATAACTTGAACTTACAACCGCAAACGTAAACAAAACCTACGAGATAGTTCTTGAATATTACAAGTAATTACACAATAATAATCTATTTGTGTTTAAGATAATTGCACGGTAATGTGCCTATTAATTAATGTATAAATATTTACAATATGTCCGCATGAGGCTATGCTCGATTTGTTTCCTCGTGGTAAAAAACAATCTTTGTCACTTTACAAACAACACTTTCATATTGCATATGGTAGCCTTAAGAAAAAGAAAAAAAACATGTACCTATTGTGTGTCGTCAACTCAACATTACAACATCATCAACTCATCATCATCAACAACTCTTTACAGTTCACTGCTGGACTATAAGTCTTCTCCAATTAGGTGGAGGGTTTTTCCATAATCTCCACGCTTGGCAGGCGGGTTGAAGATCGCAGATTAAAAGATAATGTGATTGTGAATTGTGTGATTTATCAGAGAGCTCTGCTGCCCGTTTTCTGTTTAATGTGTGTTCCTAAGCTTTTTTTTTAAAGATTATTTAATAGCAATTTGTTATTGCAAAAATTACTAATAGTCCCGTTAGCCCCTCGTACTAAGCTAAATATGCTTGTGTCACGAGTGGGCTCACCACAATAGTCGAGTTGCGGCGGCCAGTCGAATAAGTGTTTAGTTCACTGTTCGGCTATCGTGGCTTTTGTTGTCTCTTACGACATCCGTGGGAAGAGTTGGTGATGTATTCTATTCTGCCTTGCAAAATTAACGGTAAATTAATGCCTCATGCCTGGACGCAGGCCGCTACCAATCGATCAACATGGAAATCATTGGGGGAGGCCGATGTTCAGCAGTGGACGTCGTATGGCTGAAATGATGATGATGAATGCCTGATTCAATGCCACTAACCTATCAACACAGAGCTGGTGTCCCTCTTGACGATCGTGATTAAGTTGTCGCAGAACCTGGTGATGATTCGCGACAGGTAGCTGCTGCAGGTGTACACAACGTCGGTCATGTGGGCAAGGCCGAGTTCTCCTTCCTTCCCGAGGACGCAGATGTATTGCCGCGATAGGAACATCGCGATGTACAACTGAAACAATGGGATTAATATAGAATACCTACAAAAACATTTAGGCTATGGTCTCCTATCTTCTATCTAGAGGAATGATCCGCCAAGTGGGAATTAAGCCTACCCTACACTACTTAGTCGTAACTAGGACAGACCAGGGAGGTTAAATCAGGAGGATAGGTGGTTTAAAACCAACGCAACGAAGAATGGCAAAGAACAAAGAATGGTTTGAAAGAACTAGTATTTATGTTCAAATAATACTATTCAGTTTTGCTCTACTTACTCCTGAATATATTTAGTAAAATCTCAATTCCAGAAAAAAGATCTAGTAAAATAACGTGATTTCACGGAATCCTTAAGCTTACGGAGAAAGACCGTTTGTTTAGTGTGTTTCCAAAATATTGTCCGTATCTGAAAATTGTTTCCCTTACTGTTTAAAGAGTTTTGGATCCGATAAAGAATATTTATTAAAGCCATAACTAAAAAAGACTAGGTAGATTTAAAAATATTCGTTTATATCCTGATAAATTAAAATAAGTATTATTAAAAAAAAACCCAAGCACAAAGTTGTTTCTCTTGTTCACAGTTTCGTTGATAATAATTAATTATTATCTATCCCTGAGGGGCATTTCTTAGATTAGCTAGTTAATTGACCTGATTGTGTTAAAGCCGTGTGCAACAAGTTTGTTCTACGAAGGTACTTTCTATCGCATAACAATATTATTCTTTAGTTTGAACGCGTAAGCTAAACGCAGCATACCCGAGAGAATTATAACGTAAGTTCTGTGTACCTACTTTAACTTTGTTACACTAGTTGTTTGAAAGCTTGAGTAAATTGATACGTCAATTTCCTTTTGTTTGGTATACCTATTGATATATTATGAGGTGTGTTAAACTTCATAAATTCGTAAGAGCTGTTTCCGGGTTGCTCCGTTCCACGAAAGCATTGAACCAAAATACCCAAAGCTTCCGAAAATGTTCACGGTTTCTGAAAAATCTTCGACAAAGTTCAACAAAAGCCATTAAATTCGCGAATATGGTTAGTATGATATTAGATAATGGGCAAAGAATTAAAAATTCACATTTTATACTTTACCCGCGGCTTTACGTATGCAAAATTTAATAGGTACAGTACCGCGAATTCTTAGGAAATCGTGAATAAAATAAGGGAAGATGAAACTAAATCCACCATCTAGTGGCGAGAGCAAAAGGGAAATATTTGAATAATACGATAATTATTTTAAAAAATTTAAAAAAATATTTTAGAACTGGACTGTTGGTAAAAATCATAATTACCTTACCATAGTAGACATATACATAAACTAAGTACAGTACCACTTCAACAAACATTTAACGAAAACAACCGAAACTCCAAGCACATAAAAACAAATTGACAAATAAAATAAAACACAAATCACGTACAACATATTGCAGCTTCATCGCGACCGGTCCTGTCCTGAGGATGGAAGACACGGCACAAGAGCCCCGCTTCACCACAGCCCGACGAATGGGGCGCTCCGCCTCGGGCTCCAGCTAAAAATAACCCCTTAAGGTCCAGAGTACGGAATTACTTAAAACTTGTTTATGATGATAACGCCGTTTACAAAATATTGTCATAGCAATAAGATAACAGATCCCTCTAAATAGCTTTTTGATTTATTGCCCGCCCGATTTTAGACATAGATGTTAGAACTGAATTTTGCTTTGATTATTATAATTTTGAAGTGAGGGCTAAAATTCTGATCAAAAATAGTTACTTTTTATAGATTGCTAAGATAAAGTTAACTAACTTATTGTTATTAAAATAACGAAATGAGCTTTCACACGTCATGATGTTAAACTTTTTTTAATTCAGCAAAATAATTTAAAACTTATAGAAATTATTTACATAGGCCTTTATGAAACACTATCTACACGGTCCAATGAAACTTTATCATTACAAAAACAAAAGTGTCACGATAACATAATATTACGTTAGTAAACATATTTTTGGTTAATTTTAGTTTTTAAACCAATTAATTTCACTATGATTAAAGTACCAAAAAAACTTTCATTATTAAGCCACTAGACACGACGTGTATTTTCAACAAAAATAATTATTAAATATTTTTAACTAAATCATTAACAGTTTCCAGCAAATCTCAATTTAATAACACAATACTCTTTTCATAAGAATAAGGTAATTTAATACGATAGTCGAGGTAATACACCGAGAAATACCAGGTCATTTCTCTCCCTACAGATAAATACTTTAATAATATAGGTAATTATGTTATTAATATAAACAAACGATATTAAAAATATCGGAAATGTACCGTGAAGGCATAATAAAAGATAATTACTTTGTTTATTTATTTTATTGTTTGGAATGTGGGCATTAAAAGGTAATACTAATGATCTAAAATAAATAAAATTAATAGCTTCTCTGCATTTATTAATCGAAAACTAAAATAACTAAGAATAAATGTTCGACATTTTTTTTACAGCTCCAAAGGACCTTGGGAATTGGGAATGCAGACTTGAATGTCCATTTGGCGCAGTGGCTTAGAACTTTACATACGTACGAGTGGCCGCGAGTTCGATTCTAGCTTATTACAAGTAAGTGCAAGAACATTATCTGAGAGTTGAGCTGGGTGTTGTCTACCATACCTACAACATTTAACATGAAAAGTTCTGTTTTCTGGGACCAGTCCCAAACCAGTACCAGCACTGGTCCCCTAATAAAACTTTGCTTAGTTTGAAATTGAAACCGTGGTATTAATCATAATCATAATCATAATCATTTATTGATTAAATGCCAAATGCTTATTAGTTTAGGCTCATCAGTGAGGGTCCAATATAATAGATTATCTTGTAGGTAAGCCAATAATAATGGTACTTAAATGTAAAACAAATAAAAATCGTTTAATTACAAATTATCGGTGCAGTCGCCTCTAAATGCACTTCACTCTACGATGGCATGCCCTGGTACAGTCAGTGCACATAGCAACGCGCCGTCCAAAATACGATATCTACCGGAACTATGAGACTAAAAATAAAGGGTCACAGGCCAGCATCCAAACGATGTTTGTTTTTCTCAAAATTTGTTTGTTGTTGTCGTTAATTATTTATTATGGTCGATGATTACAAATAGTCTAATTACGATAGATAGATTGTTCCCCAGACGCCATCGGCATGTTTGAGGTTACAAGTAGGTACCTTACGAGCTTATTTTACTTGCAATGTATGTTCATCTTGCAATGGAGCGTGCTATGCTCGGAGTTTCCCTGAGAAGGTCGCGGGAGGTGCCTGGATGGTGCCGGTCTTCGTGGAAATCCTTGGAGGAGGCCTTTGTCCAGCAGTGGACGTCTTTCGGATGAAACGAACGAACGTAATATGTTCATCCGATTAAGCTGAAAGCACAGACATGTACCTAATTGAGATAACAATGCAACATAACGATGAGCTGATCTGATTATGAAGCCGGAAGGTGGCTGTAACAAAACGAGGAAACCCTGTAGACTGGGCTCGTTTGATTTGTATTGACAAGTAGGTACTCTGGTCTTGGATGATATCCAGGGTCTAACCATAATGGAGACAAAAGGCAGCCGTCATAAAATCTTGTTTTTAAAAAGTTTTATTACCATAATACTTACTTACCTATTCATTGATAAAAATGTGAAAGCTCATCCAAGTTGAATCAAGTCTGCCGTCAAAATAGGTGATGAATTACTGATATCGCTAATTGGTTTGTTTATTGAATTAAACGGCTGATTGGATTTATGGACGTAACAACAAACAGTTATTATTAGTAACTGCCCTTATTAGGAGGCGTCATGCTAGTTCGGAATTGTCTGTAACAGACGGCAATATTTATTAATCGTTATAATAGTAAATTGACCTAACCTTAATTTGTTGTTATTGTTCGTCGGCGTGTGATAATGACATCCCTGGTGGCGCCTGATAACCAGGAGTGAAGGCGTAAACAACCATGGAAATAATGCATCTGGACGTGAGAATGTAACGGCAGCATTAAGGTAAAATTTATCTGTATATTGGAGTTTCATAGTTTAACCAACTCCTTGTAAACCTTGGTTGTAAATATATTAATAACTAGCAGCTGCCCGAGACTTCGTACTCGTGGATCCCGTTTTACCCCCTTAGGGGTTGAATTTTGCAAAATCCCGTCTTAGTGAGAACGTTCTAAAAGGAATCCCCATGCAAAATTTGAGACTCCTAGCAGCAATAGCAATCAGCGACCTTTCGCTTTTATAAATTTATATAGATTACTGAAATATTTTTCATCATCATCTTTTCAGCAAAATCAGCATTCCACTGCACTGTAAGCTTCTCAGGAACGCTGCGCTGCCAGCCATCTTCTTCAGGTTAGTCTTTATTTTATTTACTTGAAACAGTAACTACATAATGATGCAACTGATGCAACCTTTGCAAGACGTGGAACTGCCATGAGAAAACGGCATATAGCCAAGAAAGGCTACATATTATGGCTAATAGTGAAACTTTTGACTAGAGTTATGCCAGGAATACAGGTTTATTTAGGAACTAGCGGCTGCCCGCGACTTCGTACGCGTGGATCCCATTTTACCCCCTTCATCTATCTTACGCGGTTTAGATTTTTCATACAAATGTTTTTTCGCGCTAACTCCCGTTCCCGTGGGAATTTTGCAATATCCTGTTGTAACTAAGCTTTAAGTTTACCAAGGTACCTGCATGCCAAATTTCAAGCGTCTAACTTAAGCGGTTTACATTTTTCATACAAAGGGATTTTCCCGCTAATTCCTGTTCCCGTGGGAATTCCTAAGTATACTATAACCTGCCCAGGAGTATGAAGAATAATTGTACCAAGTTTCGTTAAAATCCGTCGAGTAGTTTTTGTTTCTATAAGGAACATACAAACAGACAGACAAAAATTTTACTGATTGCATTTTTGGCATCAGTATCGATCACTAATCACCCCCTGATAGTTATTTTGAAAATATATTTCATGTACAGAATTGACCTCTCTACAGATTTATTATAAGTAGATGACAACTTTTTTTCACAACATTGCGTAAGAGGCTGCTGATGTGACATTCTAACTCAGTAGTTACTCATCTAGTAATAATAACTAGATCTATGTAGTTGTGCCGTATACACACATAAGTTTTCTATGTATTAACTTCTATTTAAATAAGTTGTCATGTAAATTGAGTCAGTGTAATACGATTGATCGGAGCAATAAACATCGTTCAAACCACAAGAATTGTGTCGTCTCTCATTAATTACACTCACCCCGCGCATACGCGCGCACATTGGTGACCCGCGACATGCAGTCCACGCAAGCAACACCAGAAGACAAAATGGAACTATCAGCAGTGACAGTGTCTTCAAGGATCCCTGATTTTTGGCGTGACCAACCCCGACTTTGGTTCGTGCAATGCGAGGCGATACTGGGACCGCAAAAATTAAGCGACGAAGCGAGATACAACTTGGTGGTCACAAAATTGGGAAAGGAGGTCGTCGAACAAGTTAGCGACATACTACTGAAACCTCCCGAGTCTGGAAAATTCGAAGCCTTGAAAACTCGCCTAATGACTGTCTACGAGGAATCGGAGATGCGACAGTTCCAAAAACTCTTAAGTGAGATGGAACTTGGCGACCAGAAGCCCTCCCAGCTCCTGCGTCGCATGAGAGACCTAGCTCGCGACAAAATACCCGACGAGACTCTAAAAATCATGTGGCAGAGCCACCTTCCGTCGTCCGTTCGAGCCGTGCTTGCCGTCAGCGATGTCCAGGTTTTGGATAAATTAGCAGCCATTGCTGATAAGGTCATGGAGACCTCCAGACCCATACAAATATCCGAAGTTCAGGCGTCACCTTCAACCAGTTCAAACGGTGACCATGCTTTTATTTTAGCTGAAATAGCTAAACTAACCATGAAAATTAACGACATGGAGAGAAACAGAAACCAATCAAGGAATTTCAACAATAATAGAAACCGTTGGCGATCGCGATCCACGTCACGAGGTCGTAACCAGAGCCGACGCACGCCCGACAGTCCTAATTGGCTTTGCTTCTATCATCATAAATTCCGTGGTAGAGCTAAAAAATGCGTAGACCCGTGCTCCTGGAAAAATGATGATCATCGTCAGGAAAACTAGATCAGGTGCAATCGCAGGCGGAGATATGCACCATATCACCTGTGAACCGCCTTAGTGTGACCGACAGCCGTAGTGGTTTGAATTTTTTGGTGGATACAGGTGCGAACATTTCTGTATTACCAGTGCCTAGAAAACCATTTTATCAAAATCAGTGCAGTGACTATAAACTTTATGCTGCAAATGGCAGTGAAATAAAGACTTACGGTGTCAAAACATTAGAATTAGACTTTAAATTACGTCGATCCTTTCGCTGGACTTTCGTGATTGCAGACGTTAAACGCCCTATTTTAGGTGCCGATTTTTTAAAACATTATAAACTATTGGTGGACGTGTATAAACGAAAACTTATAGACTCAGTGACTAATTTACGCTCAGAGGGAACAGTGACGTCATCGCAACAAACCTCTATTTTCACCATAGACTTACGTAGCGAATACAGTGATCTTTTGTGTGAATATCCGGACATAACTAAACCGATGTGTTTTAAAGACACTCCTCGCCATTCCGTAGTGCACCACATCGAGACCACAGGCGCACCCATTTTTGCGAAACCGAGGCCATTGCCTCCCGATAAATACCAACGTGTGAAAGCTGAATTTCAAAAAATGCAGGCAATGGGCATTTGTCGTCCATCTAACAGCTGCTGGGCAAGTCCCTTGCACGTCGTTAGCAAGAAAAACGGCGATATAAGACCATGTGGCGACTACAGGAAACTTAATGCCATAACTGTACCCGATAGGTATCCAATACCTCGCGTACAAGACTGTACGTACCTACTAGCCGGAAAAACAATATTTTCACGCATAGACATACAGCGAGCATATCATAACGTGAATATTGCTGACGAAGACATAAAGAAGACCGCCATAACAACCCCATTCGGTCTTTACGAATTTCCCAAAATGATGTTCGGATTAAAGAATGCTGGACAAACATTCCAGAGATTTATGCATGACGTCGTACTACGCGATATAGACAATATATTTATATATATTGATGACGTCATCGTAGCTACAAACTCGGAAGAAACCCACAAACAGCAGTTAAAAAAAGTATTTGAACGTCTAAATAACTTCGGAATGTCTATTAATTTGGCAAAATGCGAATTCGGAAAATCAGAATTAAACTTTCTCGGATTTCATATATCAAAACAAGGATTGCGACCATTAGAAGAGCAAGTAAAAGTTATCACAGAATTCCCAAGACCACAGACTGTTCAAGAACTTAGGCGATATTTGGGAATGCTAAATTTCTATCGAAAACACCTTCCACGAGCAGCAGATCTTCACGCAACTTTGAACTCATTTTTGGTCAATTCTAAAAAGAATGATAAGCGACAGATCCCTTGGAGCGATAACAGTATCCAAGCGTTCGAACAAAGTAAACTCAGCTTGAAAAAAGCGGTAACTTTGTCCTTTCCATCAGCTGACGCACCGATTGCCTTAATGACCGACTGTTCTAATACGTGCGCTGGAGCAGTTTTACAGCAGAAAGAAGGAAACAAATGGAAACCATTAGGATTTTTCTCCAAAAAACTCAGTGACGCACAACAAAAATACAGTACATTTGACCGTGAGTTGTTAGCAATATATATGGCTATCAAACATTTTAGATATCTCATCGAAGGCAGAAACTTAATCGTGTACACCGACCATAAACCGTTGGTTTACGCGTTAATGAACAATTCAGTTGGCAAAAATGACACACCTCGCCGTATTAGGCATCTAGATTTCATCATGCAATTTTGCTCATCGATTCATCATATAACTGGAACAGATAACGTTGTCGCAGATACTTTGTCACGAATTTCATCTATAGAAACATTAGAAACGCCATCTCCAATAGATTACAAGGAAATTGCCAAAGCTCAAGTAAATGATGAACAACTGAAAGAAATGATGCAATCGAACACAATTAAATTGAAACAATTATTTCTACCTAATTGTGACATACCCATATATTGCGAAGTATCGAAAGACTCAGCGCGACCATATTTGCCACCACAGTTTCGGATATCTGCCTACAAAGCGATTCACGAAATCAGTCATCCAAGTATTCGCGCCACTAGAAACATGATTCGCGATCGATTCTTTTGGAAGTCGATGAATAAGGACGTTACCAAGTGGACAAGATCTTGCCTAAACTGTCAAAAGTCCAAAGTCCAACGTCATACAACATCACCGTTTGGCAATTTCGTGCATAGCAACAGATTCGAACATCTTCATATGGATATAGTGGGACCCTTAAGTTACTGTGATGGCTATCGCTATATAGTAACCATGGTGGATCGAGGTACAGGCTGGCCAGAGGCCTATCCAGTAAAAGATATCACAGCCGAGACTGTAGCCAACATCATATTCTCAGGCTGGATTTCGAGATTTGGATGTCCATTACGTCTAACCACAGATCAAGGTAGACAATTTGAGTCGTGTTTATTTAGCCACCTTGCGAAGAAAATGGGCATTTCAAAAATTAGGACCACTGCTTACCACCCTCAGTCGAATGGACTCGTAGAAAGATGGCATCGTATGCTCAAAACAGCTTTAATTTGCCGAGGAAACACAGATAATTGGGTTACAGAATTACCTGCAGTACTTTTGGGCTTAAGAGCAAGTTTACGCGACGATACGCAAATAAGCGCCGCCGAATTAGTTTATGGCGAAGTACTGAGGTTACCTGGAGATTTCTTTCAGCCGTCAACGCAAGATATCTCTGAAAACGAAACTTTCTTACAAAACCTTCGACAGAAAATTTCACACTTATGCGCTGTCCCTAGAAGAGAAATCAGACAAGACAAAATATTCGTACATTCTGGTTTAAAAGACTGCACACACGTATTTGTACGTGACGACAAAATAAGAAAACCATTAACGCCACCTTATCTTGGCCCATTCAAAGTCATAGAGAGATCGGACAAATATTATAAAGTATTGCAAGCAGATACAGAAAAAGTTGTTAGTATAGATCGCTTGAAGCCAGCATTTACAATTGAGTCTGAAGAGCTCTCACCTAATAAGGAAAGGCATTCTGTAAACAATCCGATAGTTACAAGATTTGGACGCATCAGCAAACCTGTCGTACGCTTTGCGTTATAATTATTCGTTCCCGAGCATTACGTACATCACGTCACGTTCTACTCGTCAATATTCAGTCAACTTTATTTCATCTAAACATGGGAAAAGGGTCAAGCAAAATCGAAAAAGAAGAAATAATCATCGCACAAAATGGTGCTGGAAATTCTGCATCTGCTGCTGAAGCCAATCACCATCGCCAGACGCTCCAAAGCATGGAAATGTATTCGACAATAACTGTCGTCATACTATTCGTCATCGTTGGATATTTCTTATGGAGACGCTGCAAAAACAATTATGGTAGATACATGCGGCGGGAGCTCCAAGAGCTTCCTACCTGCATCGTCGAGCCCACGACCAGAGCTGAAGGCAGGCGCAGCCGCCAAGGCTACGCACCTTCGCAAGTCATCGGATAAAAGTGAAATTGTGTCGTGCAGTGAAAAAGTCAATTTATCAGTGAATCTAAGTGTAATAATTCAGTGTAGGTATAACAAGTGTAATCGCGTATCTCTATTAGATAATATTTTTGAAATAGCAAATTATCCTATTTTAGTTTAACAAAATGTGTATTTACTGTGTACTAATGTATTTTAAATGGTATGTATACTCATAATATTTTTATTATCTACACTAACGTCATTGGTTAAAACTCTCGAAAATAATTGTAATATTTATTACGTTCTTTACATAATGTGACTTATATTTTTTTTCACATACTTTCTTTCAAATTAATGTGTCATTACTTAGTTTCTTATTTTTAAATTATATTCACGGAAATTGTATCAATATTATAAAACATTACAAATCTTGTAATTTATGACATAAAAATTAATAAACCCGTTTGCATAATATATTTTTTGAGTTTGTATAACATTTGAAATTTTAATAAATGTGTAATCCGTCACTTATTAATTAATAAAATTATATCAATGTATACGAAATAAAATCAATATAAAATGGATAAACATAATAAATAAAAATGTGGACAGAACGTTACTAATTTTTAGCAAATTTTTTAACATAGTTTTTTTTAACTTACTTTATACTTATTAATTTTATTTCCTTTTCAAAGGGGGAAGTAATGTGCCGTATACACACATAAGTTTTCTATGTATTAACTTCTATTTAAATAAGTTGTCATGTAAATTGAGTCAGTGTAATACGATTGATCGGAGCAATAAACATCGTTCAAACCACAAGAATTGTGTCGTCTCTCATTAATTACACTCACCCCGCGCATACGCGCGCACATAGTCAAGGATTGGGCGCGTGTCAAGCCAACTCGCCTGCATGACACGATTCAGCCAGTTCCCCTGGATGCCGCAACCCCGCACCCGATAAAACGTTCAGCGTTGACTCATTTGCGAAACAGCATACAAATATGACATTATCTACACGCTCCATACAATTTTATAGCCGCATAAATATTATTGTCCTTATCGCACTGTTATTTTTACAATCGAAGTCTCGACTTGGCATATCGCTTTTGGTAACCTACATTTATTGTTGTTACATGAACGCTTGGGCAATATGATTTTAATATGTAAACAAAACTTTATTTTTCTTTTACTTTTATACAAGCTTTTGGTTAATATGGAAATTATTCTTCGCGTAGCAAGCAAAGTGTAGGTACAATAATAAATTGTTAGAGAGTTCTTGTAATAATGCTTGTTAGATAATTCTTTATATTGATAGGTACTACCTTTGTTTCACAGAAACCAGGAAAATGCTTTATACTCGTATTAAAACTGAAACAACACTTATTCTAAACGGTTTGTTATAGAAGAAAATAAAAAAAAATTAAACGAAACCAAGACGTTGAGATTTTTGTATTTTAAAAATAATCTTATACATTTTTGACCTCGTAGTTATTGGAAAGTTGAAACAACAAACTTTTTGTTTTTGTTGAGAAAACAAACTTCTGAATCCTAGGCTGAAACCCTATCTGAAAACTTATTTCATTCAATTTACTGACTCTACATATTTATTGGATTATGTTTATTTGACCAAAAATTTAACAATACATACTTATTTCATAAACATTGTAGTTAATAATATTACGCTTCCATAAGGTGTCATAAGGAGCCGGTCTGAGCGTTGCCTTCCTGAGTAATTTAAGTAATTATATTTCGCACTACGCTTAATTGACTCTAACTATAACTCAATAAGCGCGTATGGAAATTGGAATATAATTAGTGATATGTAGAGCTACGTAGATCGGTTAATAACTTAATGCACGAAGACGCTGATTCTTTAGACCACAATTCGGTTTAATATTTGATTACTTACTAAATATCTACTTACTTCTTTATATTTTACCTAACCTAAATATTATAGGAAAAAGCTGCGTGGAACGTCCACCCACAAGGTGGACCAACGACCTGATAAAGGTAGCAGGAAGGCGCTGGATGCAGGCCGCTACCAACCGTGCGATGTTGTAATTCATTGGGGGAGGCCTATGTTCAGCAGTATGGCTGAAATGATGATGATGATGAACCTCATTATTAGTATGCAGGTACTATACTCAATTAAAATCATCATCCAATAAACTGATCTACAACGAAATACGACATAGCGTCATTTGTTAGATTTACTACGAATCGCTTTTGGATTTAAATACTTTAATTGGATCCATGGAACCATTTCAGAGCAACTTCAAAATGAGCGATTAGTGAATTTACCGTATTTGAATCCAGGAACCGGTACCTAATTATGTTTAAAATAAATTACTTATCGGAAAATGACAGGCGAATTTCAATTTAGAAATCGTATTCGAAACGCCTGGTAGAGGCATATGATTGGAGTGTTGATAGATTTCGTAGTAGGTACTTGGACATTGATGGACTTTTGGCAACACTTTGGAGGCGATCACTATGTTCTGGAATACACACTATAATCGATGGATGACTATTAGGTATTTAGCCATTAGTTATTTAGGGCCATAATGTACCTAATTGTTTGTTGTCCCATAGACAAAAATAACATCTCCGTGCTTCAGCAGGCACATTAAAATTGGACTCTGTTAATACGTTTTAGTCGTTAAGACTACTCAAAGGCTGTTTGACAATTTCTGAAAGTAATTGTATTTTACACAAACCTCCACCGATACGCGGTAGGTAGAGAATAGCCTGAGCTACCTCACAGTTGGGGTGAGGCCATAAACTTTGCTTTTTGGTTTTGCTTCAAGGACTGCATTTGCACCTTGATCTTATACAATCTATGTACCTACATTGCAGTGCTTCGTGATGGATTGCCCGCCTTACCGCGTCTCGGGCGGTTAGCGCGACTCCCGCCCAATGACGTAAAGCACTTCATCACAAGGATTACTAATTATTATCAAGCCTGCACACCACGCGCGTGTTTTTAACGTTGGAACGCGCGTTTTTTTAAACGATTATGCAAATAGGAAATGTGAGTGCTTTGGATCAATCTGTAAGCTCATTTTCAAAATTGAAATGAAAGCCTTTCACTGTTCTGTTGCAATCACTGACATCACAACACAACAAGTTCTTATGATAGGCTGAGATCAAAGTACCCACTGTAATTCATTTAAATTACCTGTTAGGTATTATAGAGCGTTAAAAATAACGCGCGTTTTCTAAACACTCGTGCTAACATCTCCTAGTTACCGATGGATAAATTATAGGCTTCGTGGGATAGATGACGTAGATCTAAGCGATATTGTCTGCTTATCTAATATCTGTTATGTACTTAGTTTCACCCTAATATTAACTAAAGAGTTGATAAGGTCATTCAAGTAGATACCTAACTACTTGGCTGTTTGACATAAGTTTCTTTGTATAAAATTTGCCTAGTAACTTATAACAAGGGTTTATTGTAATATTCTTATATTGGTATAAGAATATTACAATAAACCCTTGTTATAATAAGTTACTAGGCAAGTATTTTATATTATATCCAGTATATTAATCCTTCTTGGAAGTTATCCGACAAACTCAACACGTTTTCGCAAGAAAATGTTGGCGACAGATCTGGTAACACCGGTGCTAGGCTGTGGTCTATGGACGGCAGCCTAGCAACGGTGTTAGCCATCTTGTTTTTGGATAATTCTGTTGCTTTGCCTTTTGTGCTTTTTATGTGATCTGAATACAGTTTCGTATTTTAAGCTGAGCATTTTCCATTTATGTAGCTAACATTCTGTTTCGAGCCGGATCTGATTTAAAAACCAGTTTTTCAAAATTCTAAATTCTTTTGCTACAAAATGCTTACAAGATCACAGGCCCGTGAGGCCAAAAGCCAGGCTCGCTCCTCATCCTCTGCGTCATCGGCCACAACAGTCGCCCGCCTCAAGGCCGCGGAAGCGGCTCGCAAACAACATCTTGCCGAAATTGCGAAGCGGGAGGCTGCAGCTGTCGCGGCGGCTGAGCGAGAGGCCGCCATTGAAGTAATATTACTAGGTACGTATAGAACAGACATCGCGAACAAAATATGTGCAGTGCGGGGTGCGGGGCGGGAATTTGACGGACAGCTGTCAGTCAAATCCATGACTATCAAGTTACATAATTTATGGCGATAAAATCTGCACCAGAAAATGTCGTACTTCATTGCTAGGATTGCGCGAATAGTGACGTTCCTGCAGTCGCCTCATCATAGACATTATGAATCGATTGTGAAAAAAAAAATCGACCAAATTGTGTTATTTATAATTTTCATGGTGCTCAATAGCAAAAATGTTCAGCGACTTACATTATTTTCTTTTATTATATTGTGCGTTTCCTGTAATGTAATCTAAGCGTCCCTCCCTTAAACTAATAATTAGCCCTCCTAGACAAAACGTGGCAGTTGAAACATTCGAAATCACTTCGCTCTGCCGTTTTTTGGTGTTAGTTACTTCACTCTGTGATGCGATTTTAAAATAACAACTGGCGATTCCGAATTCACAACTGAGGGGACTGAGGCTAATCGTGTTACTTGTGCTACAAGTGCGTATGGGCTTCATACTGATGCTTAAGCCATTAATTATTTTTCTTCCCGATTAAAATCTAATGTAATCGATAATCGCCTTGAGAATCTGGTATTTTCTAATTCGATAAAAAAATTACCCATCTCTAGTTTAAAACTGTCATCCAACAGCGCACGAAATATTATGAGTTATAGATAATGATACCATTACAGAGGCGACACTTCGTTTACGTTTAGTTTCTGCCTATTGAATTGGATACTGTAAGGAAACATCGTCATCATCATTTTAGCTACTGGACGTCCACTGCTGAACAAAGGCCTCCTCTAATGATTTCCACATCGCCCAGTTGATAGTGGCCTGCACCCAGCGTCTTCCTGCTATCTTCAGTCAGTCCATCTTGAGATTTTAGGAAAATTCCCACTCGTCACGGTAGGAACAAAGCTAGGGATGACCCACGCCTTCATTCCAGAACCTATTGTTAACTATCTCAGTGGTTGAGTACACGTATAATAGCTGTGAGGTAGAAGTTACGGGACTATTCCCACCTCTCCTTTTCACCGCTGCATCTCCTGTGTAGCTAGCACCTAGACTAGTTGATTTAAAGCCAAGGTATATCAGTTTTTAGGTAATGACTTAGTGCATCTAAAAATGTAAAACTTTCTAGTTTTTTGTAACATTGAAAAATCTAAAAAGAAGCATCGTTTTTTTACGTTCAAGTGTTTCTAAGAAATTTAAATGGAAGCTTTTGATGACAACGTATTGCTTACTTTTTCAGCTGTCGAACGAATCACTTTTATACTCATAGGTCCTGTACATCGGTAGATTTGGTAAATAAATGAATCCATCCGGACTCAGCAACTAAAAAAATTAAAATAGCTGTAATTTTTTAATACTGGATTTGTCGATTAAATTGATCATATTACTGCGCCCTAACGGGTCGGACACTAGTGACCAGACACACTGTACAATTATTATAATTTTAGCCTATCTCGTGAGCTAGGTGACAATAATTAGGGTGATTTACTAACTAACCAGTCGCATACGAACAACAGCAGTGAGATTCAAACAAGTTTGATCCATGATGCCGCACGACTATTGTGTGAGCCCACCCGTAACCCAAGCTTATTTAGCTTAACACAAGGGGCTGGACGGGACTATTAGTAATTTTTGCAATACAAAGTGCTTATAATCTTTAAAAAAATCTTTTTATTGCTGTATTTAACCTTCCTTTCGTATACTAATTTATGCGCCAGTGTCAAGTCTGCGATTTTTATTCTTTGAAATTTTCGTAAAATGGCTGCCGCCGCGGTGACGCCTTATAATTAACAAATTAAAATTAAATTAGTGTTTTAAAGTGCATAAATGTACAACTTAATGGTAAAAAGTCATTCCTTGATTTTTACTTAATATGTATCTGGAGTTATTTGAACAGTATATTCGTCTATAGGATGGCATATTTCAAAAAACAAAACTGCACTCAAGCGTGTTGTCACAGCAACCGCTGAGCACATACTAATTGAATTTCGGTCCATGGACCTATTTGCGTGCCAGAAACAGTCTAGTTGACATGTCTTCTCTAGTACGTAGTACATTATAACTCAATGGAGGCCGCAGACGCCACTTTTGAAGCGACTGTCGCGGCTATTGAGGCAGAGGAAGTAGTCAGTGCAAGGAGCAGAGCCACAGCCGACTGGGTTGAGAGAACTTTTACAGGAGCAGCATCAGTCGCAGCTAGCGAGCCGCCCGATGAGGTTTTGCCGTGTGGACACGGTGAGGTTGATGTTTCCGTGCATCCTGCCCCGGTTGCGGAGCAGGTGCACGACGCCTCACGACGTTCACCGGAGATCACTCGCCAGCTGCATAAAGAGGCCCTGCGCTGTGATTCGTGTCCCCAGCAAGGCAATAACGGTAACGATAGCAAGGCCCCGGTAAGTGACATCACGAAACTGGCAGAAGCTTTGGTATCATTGGCTAAACCGAACGTAAAGGCTTGCAATACTGAGCTTCCCAAGTTCAGCGGCCACGTCTCGGACTGGCTTTTATTTAAGCGGTCATTCCATGACACCAAAGCCTATTTCAGTGCAGGCGAGAACATAGCAAGATTACGCAATGCTTTGTGCGGGGATGCCAAAGAGGCGGTGCTTGCCCTCTTGCTATGTGCTTCTGACCCCGAGCCTGTAATGGTTTCTTTAGAGTCGCGTTTTGCTCGGCCTCAACAAATTGTTCTTAATGAACTTAATTCAATAAGAAGCCTACCAAAAGTTGGGACTCATCCTAATGCATTGGCTATTTTTGCTAGCAAAGTAAGAAACTGCGTTAGTGTAGTCAATTTATTAAATAATTCACCCTACATACATTCACCAGAACTTATTCACGTTCTAGTGTCAAAATTGACCCCGCTACTGCAAAGCAAGTGGTGCGACTACGCTGCGGAGCGCTGCCTGCCCGGTCATCCGCAAATTGAAGTCTTCGCGCGCTTCCTGGAGGTGGAAGCCGATAAACAAGCGAATTTCGGCCCGTGTGACATCTTCAACGCTCCACATCAAGGCGACAGGCCTAGGGCGACGACACCACAGCATACTGGATATCCGCAGCGCAGTAATTCGTATCCGTTCCGCATTACACAGGCTCATCATCACACAGTTTCGTTTCCATCTGCAGTACCATCAAATTTGCCATCACTTGGCAATGGGGGGCCCTTGCAGTGCTTGTATTGTGCTGCCGGAGACCATGGAATCAAGACGTGCCCGAAGTTCGTAGCCCTAAACGTGTCTGATCGGGTAGCATGGGTTCGCGAAAGTAAAACTTGTTCAAAATGTCTACGCAGGGGCAAGCACAATTACAAGTACTGCAGGGCCAAGCCATGCGGAGTCGACGGATGTGAAGAATTCCATCATAGACTTCTGCATTTATGTAAATTTTCACAATCACAAACTCATAATGTAAATAATGTCATGTCACCCGTCAGTCAAACTCCGTTGACATCAACGTCTGTCAATCCTTTTGACAAACAAAAAGAAAGAAATATTTCAAAGGAGGTTTTGACTCAAGTCAGTGAGTTGTCATCAAATTCCGTTTCTATGGATCGGAATCACGCAGGTTCGGGTGCCGCATATTCTTGCATGCCGAAAAGCGAGTGTGCATCCAATATACTTTTAAAAGTTGTACCAGTGGTACTTTCTGGCCCAAAAGGCGAAATAAATTCGTTCGCTCTTTTAGATGATGGGTCTACGGTAACCCTCCTTGATTCGGAGTTGGCAGAGCAGCTAGGTGTTACCGGGATCGAGGAAAGTATGACTATTGATACAATCACTGGCACAACGAGTAACATTCCGGTCAAATTCATTGACTTTGATATTCGCGGAAAGCACGGGAATGAGACGTATCGGGTTCATAAAGCTCGTGCCATTCCTAATTTAAAGCTGCGACCTCAGGAGGTAACGATTACTGACACGAATTTCAATCATCTCCGGGACTTATCTGAAGACTTGATCTTTAGCATGGCGACTCCTAAGGTGCTTATAGGGACCTCGGATTGGCCCTTGCTGATTTCCCGGGAGAATAGAGTGGGCAACGCGCATGAGCCGGTGGCCACTCGCACCGCTTTAGGTTGGGTTGTATTCGGGGAGGTGCCACGCAGCGTTTTTTTTACCCATTCTTTCAATCACGTGTCAGACAATAAACTGGATAGTCTCATTAAGTATTATTATGAACTAGACTCTTTAGGCATCAAACATGAAAACAAAGTTAACAAGGAAGATGCTAGGGCCATTAGCATATTAGAGACAACAACACGTAGGCTCGAAAATGGGAGGTTCGAAGTCGGTCTGCCGTGGCGCGAAGACGAACCTAATATTCCATCATCATATCATCTAGCCTTGTCTAGGTTTGAAGGCTTACGTAGGCGTTTTGCAAAAGATAAAGAGTACGCCGAATTATACAGGGTGAACATAGAAGCATATGTTGAGAAAGGTTACGCGGAGGAATGTAATGACAGCCATGGTAACTCAAGTTCGTCGTCGCGCCGCTGGTATTTGCCCCATTTTGGGGTGACTAACCCGAATAAGCCGGGTAAGCTAAGGATAGTGCACGATGCTTCGGCTACATCCTCGGGCGTCAGTCTCAACTCGCTCATCCTCCCTGGGCCTGACATGTTACAATCTTTGCTAGGCATTTTGATGAGGTTTCGCGAGGGTCAAATCGCTTTAAATGGCGATATACGCGAGATGTTTCCACAAATTAAGATCAGGGAGGAGGATCGAGATTGCCAGCGGTATATTTGGCATTCTCCGGATGGACAGCTGAAGGAGTTTAGGATGTCATATTTAATATTTGGTGCATCAGCTTCCCCATTCACGGCTATTTATATAAAAAATAGGAATGCTAAAGACTTTCAGGATAAGTATCCCAATGCTGCCGAGTCTATTATTCGCGATCATTATATGGATGATTTCTTGGGTTCTTGCGATGATTTAGATACAGCAGCGCGTCTAGCAGCTGATGTGCAATTTGTGCACCAGCAGTGTGGCTTTGAGATGCGATCCTGGGTGTCCAACGCCCCTGAAGCTTTGAAATTTATCCCTGTTCAATTACACAAAACCAATACCACTGATGTCGACCTCAATTTAGATGGGGGTGCACAGAAAAAGGCAGATGTGCGCGTCTTGGGGATGCATTGGAATCCTCGAGACGACACATTTGGTTTTAAAATTGATATTGACATTCCGTTGCCTTCAAAATTTACTAAGCGTCAGGTTCTTAGAGACCTCATGCGTGTCTATGATCCTTTGGGACTTTTACAACCCATAGTGACTCGAGGTAAGATCCTGTTTCAAAGAACGTGGCGGCTAGTAAGTTCTTGGGACGCTCTGCTTCCTCCTTCAGAGCGAGAGCTCTGGGAGGGGTGGTACCGTCGCATAAAGTCGATTCACGCTTTAAGCATACCTCGCTCGTATAAACTTATCGCAAAGTGTGTAACCCAAGAACTTCACGTGTTCACAGATGCGAGCGAGGTAGCTAATAGCTTATGCATGCGTCGCGTACTGGCGCTTTACATTTGTCGACGGTACCACTCATCTCGCCCTGATCGGAAGCAAGTCTAGAGTAGCCCCCTTAAAGTCAGCCAGCATCCCTCGACTAGAGCTCCAGGCAGCCTTGCTTGGTGTGAGATTAGCTGGGACGATAATTATGTAGTGAACACCGTGGCCAAGCTTCTCGTAGGGTATTTTGGTGTGATTCAAAGACCGTTCTTGCTTGGGTGAGGAGTGATTCTCGTAAATACAAAGCCTTTGTTAGTCACCGGTTGGGCGAAATTGCAGAGCAGACGCATGTGGACGAATGGCGTTGGGTACCTTCAGCTCTAAATGTGGCAGACGACGCCACTCGTTCTAATTCAGTCTCTCTAGATAGATGGTGGCTAGGCCCCTCTTTCTTAAATCAAGTAGAGGAAGCTTGGCCTCGGGAAACCGATCAAATCACGTCTACAGACGAAGAAATGAAAACCAGTGAAAAGGCTGTTAATATTAATTGCGTTGCTTTGTCTTCAGAACGGTTTTCGGATTGGCGGCGCCTACTAAGGACAACCGCACGTGTTTTCCAATTCACGCGTCTCCTGAGAGAACGCGAGACACGCGCGGCCGACACAATCGGCTGTCCCGGTCATTGAGTTATAATGTACTACGTACTAGAGAAGACATGTCAACGAGATTGTTTCTGGCACGCAAACAGGTCCGTGGACCGATCTTCAATTAGTATGTGCCCAGCGGTTGCTGTGACAACACGCTTGGGTGCAGTTTTGTTTTTTGAAAATATACCATCCTATACACGAAAATACTGTTCAAATAACTCCAGAAACATATTAAGTAAAAATCAAGGAATGACTTTTTACCATTATGTTGTACATTTATGCACTTTAAACCACTAATTTAATTTTAATTTGTCAATTACAAGGCGTCACCGCGGCGGCAGCCATTTTACGAAAATTTCAAAGATTAAAAATCGCAGACTTGACACTGACTCATAAATTACTATACGAAAGGAAGGTTAAATAAAGCAATAAAATATTTTTTTAATGATTATTAGCAATTTGTATTGCACAAATTATTACTAATAGTCCCGTCCAGCCCCTCGTGTTAAGCTGAATAAGCTTGGGTTACGAGTGGGCTCACACAATAGTCGTGCGGCATCATGGATTAAACTTGTTCGAATCGTTTTAATAGTTTTAAGTACCCAAAATATTGTAAAGTTATCTCCTGGCCTCCACGAGACAGGCTTGCCTAGTGTGGAGTCCAAGATTAATATGAAAAATGTAATTGTTTTTCTTGCAATAAACGATTTTATTTATTTATTTTTTTATTTATTTTATCTCACTGCTGTTGTTCGTATGCGACTGGTTAGTTAGTAAATCACCCTAATTATTGACACCTAGCTCACGAGATAGGCTAAAATTATAATAATTATACAGTGTGTCTGGTCATCAGTGTCCGACCCGTTAGGGCGCAGTAATATGATCAATTTTATCGACAAATCTACTGATAAAACATTTTATCCCTACTATTTAAAAATTACAGCTATTTTAATTTTTTTATTTCTGAGTCCGGATGGATTCTTTTATTTAGCAAAATCTACCGGTGTACACGACCTATAAATATAAAAGTGAATTCGTTCGACAGCTGAAAAAGTAAGCAATACGTTGCCATCAAAAAGTTTACCAAAAGCTCCCATTTAAATTTCTTAGGAACACTTGAACGTTAAAAAAAAATGATGCTTCTTTTTAGATTTCAATACTCAATACGTTTATTGCTTCCATAATAGTAATATAGGATTTTTCAATGTTACAAAAAAAATTAGAAAGTGAACTTACCTTTTTTCTATTTTTAGATGCACTAAGTCATTACCTAAAAACTGATATAATACCTTGGCTTTAAATCAACTAATCTAGGTGCTAGCTACACAGGAGATGCAGCGGTGGAAAGGAGAGGTGGGAATAGTCCCGTAACTTCTACCTCACTTTATATAGAATTGAGGTACCTACAGCTATTATACGAGTACTCAACCGCTGAGGAGCTCAATAGTTGACAATAGTGACAATAAAATAACTGAACGTCAGAAAGGTTCCGGAGTGGAGGCGTGGGTCATCCCTAGCTTTGTCCTTACCGTGACGAGTGGGAATTTTTCTAAAATCTCAAGATGGACTGACTAAAGATAGCAGGAAGACGCTGTGTGCAGGCCACTATCAACTGGGCGACGTGAAAATCATTGGAGGAGGCCTTTGTTCAGAAGTGGACGTCCAGTAGCTAAAATGATGATGACGATGATTCCTTACAGTATCCAATTCAATAGGCAGAAACTAAACGTAAACGAAGTGTCGCCTCTGTAATGGTATCATTATCTATAACTCATAATATTTCGTGCGCTGTTGGATGACAGTTTTAAACTAGAGATGGGTCATTTTTTTATCGAATTAGAAAATACCAGTTAACGATTCTCAAGTCGATTATCGATTACCTACATTAGATTTTAATCGGGAAGAAAAATTATTAAAGGCTTAAGCATCAGTATGAAGCCCATACGCACTTGTAGCACAAGTAACACGATTAGCCACAATCCCCTCAGTTGTGAATTCGGAATCGCCAGTTGTAATTTTAAATTCGCATCACAGAGTGAAGTACCTAACTAACACCAAAAAACGGCAGAGCGAAGTGATTTCGTTTCAACTGCCACGTTTTGTCACTTGTCTAATATTAGTCTAAAGGAGGGGCGCTTAGATTACATTACAGGAAACGCACAATATAATAAAAGAAAATAATGTAAGTAGCTGAACATTTTTGCTATTGAGCACCATGAAAATTATAAATAACACAATTAAGTCGATTTGTTTATTTTCACAATCAATTCAAAATGTCTATGATGAGGCGACCGCAGGAACGTCACTATTCGCGCAATCCTAGCAATGAAGTACGACATTTTCTGGTGCAGATTTTATCGCCATAAATTATGAAACTTGATAGTCATGGATTTGACTGACAGCTGTCCGTCAAATTCCCGCCCCGCACCCCGCACTGCACATATTTTGTTCGCGATGTCTGTTCTATACGTAGTAATATTACTTCAATGGTCCCGGTTTGCGTCCGCTACTCGCACGTGACGTCAAGAACGCCGAGTTGTATCTCCTTAAGCAGACCCAACGCGACTCCTTCGCCGAAGAACTCGACTGCCTGAAGCAAAATAAGGACATTCCAAAGAGGAGCCGGCTAAACAAGTTGGCTCCCAAGTTATGCCAAGATGGCCTGTTAAGGGCGACCGGCAGAATCAGTTCCGCTCCAGAAGTTGCCATTGAAGCTAAAGAGCCGATTATACTGGACGGCCGACATCCCACGATCAGACTCTTCATCTCTCGTTATCACATTTGGGCCTTACATGGAAACAACGAGACAGTGGTGAACGAACTGCGTCAAAGATTTGCCATTCTGCACCTTCGGCCAGCAGTTCGCTCTATCGCCTCGCGGTGCCGAGTGTGTCGGATGAGGAAAGCCACGCCAACAGTTCCACCGATTGGAGATCTGCCCATGGAACGACTACAACATCATCACCGGCCCTTCTCGTTCGTCGGATTGGACTATTTCGGCCCGGTGGACGTTGCAGTCAGAAGATCGCGAGAGAAACGGTATGTGGCCCTCTTCACGTGCTTGGTCACAAGGGCCGTACATTTAGAAGTTGTTGGGAGTTTGTCAGCGGACAGTGCGATCATGGCCCTCCGCAGATTTATCGCTCGGAGGGGCTGTCCCACCAAAATTCTCTCTGACAACGGGACAGCCTTCGTTGGTGCCAACCGTCTTCTCAAGGAAGCCTGGGCCGAGATTGACCACACGTACATCCGGAACTTTGCTGCTACCAACAACATCGAATGGGAATTTATACCGCCGGCGTCGCCGTTCATGGGCGGCACTTGGGAGAGGTTGGTGCGAAGTGTGAAGCGAGGCCTCGCTGTTGTACTTAAAGAAAGGGCACCTAGAGAAGAAGTCCTAGCTACGCTGCTGGCCGAAGTAGAGCAGGTGGTAAACGCCAGGCCCCTGACGCACGTGCCCGTGTCTCACGACGAAGCGCCGGCATTGACTCCGAACCATTTTTTGTCTGGAGCGAACGCATGCCTACCAGCCCCGGCCTCTACCGAGTCGGACCTTATTAGTAGGCAAAATTGGAAGAAGGCAGTCAGACTTGCTGACCAGTTTTGGTCTCGTTGGGTGAAGGAATACCTTCCCGACTTACTACCTCGAGGCCTATCGTCAAACCAGCACCGAAACCTCAATATCGGGGACTTAGTTTTTATTGGTGACGGAAATCTTCCGCGTAATATTTGGCCTCGTGGTAGGGTCGAGAAAGTATTCCCTGGGAAAGACGGGATCGTGCGAGTGGCTGACGTACGGACTAGCGCAGGGGTCCTACGTCGACCTGCGCGTAAAATTGTGAAACTAGACCTGTCGCCGTAGTTTCTTTGGTAAGAACCTAGGTTCTTACCAGGGGGGAGAATGTTGGCGACAGATCTGGTAACACCGGTGCTAGGCTGTGGTCTATGGACTGCAGCCTAGCAACGGTGTTAGCCATCTTGTTTTTGGATAATTCTGTTGCTTTGCCTTTTGTGCTTTTTATGTGATCTGAATACAGTTTCGTATTTTAAGCTGAGCATTTTCCATTTATGTAGCTAACACTCAACACGTTTTCGCAAGAAAATGTTAAGTAAAGTAAGACGTAATTCATTCGAATAAACGGCTTTATTTGTAAAACACTTTCTGTTCCTACATAGGTATTTTACTTCGGCGTCACATTTTCATTGCTCTCTGATACTTCCTTCTTTAGGCACGTATAATAAATAAACCACTTTGTTAAACGAGTATTTACGAGTTTAAGGCGACGGCTCGTAACATAATTGGAAAATGCTAGCAAGATTATCCTCCAAATAAAGAGAAATGTTTATGTCTCCAATGTTTTAAATAAGGTTATATAAATTGTTCTATCGAATTTTCTATTTTAAATAACCAATCAGTTTCAGTGTAGCAAGAGAACTTAATTAATTTGGCATCAAAGGATAAACAATGTCTGCCTGTTGTTCAAGCTCCATGCGAAAAACCAGCAACCAATTCTTGTGAAGTAGACACGTGCTTACTCTTGACAAAAGGTAGGTATATTTTTCTATCGGAGTTTTCAGGATTCTGAAAAGTTTTGATTAAATTAAATGTATTTTCCCATTTTCCTATTATATTATTTACTTAACTATTTTCTTTATATTTAAAGTAAGTAAGTTGTAAGCGTTTTTTTTTTTTTTGGAAAAACATCTCGTGTCGTCTAAAAAATTTACGAGAAAAAATATAACATTTGAAACATTTCCTTGAGGAAATATAAAATGCGATCGAGCTACAATGCGAGGCGTGCTTCCTAGTGTAATTCGGAATAGAAAACCCAAGAAAAGAGTTTCCGAGGTAAAAATACTTTTATGAAAGGATCGGCATACGTGGCCTCGCTAACCCCAGTATGATTATTGGGTCATGATTATATGATTACCCACGTAAATACGCCTTCACTTTCCGGCTAAATCGGGTATTCTATTTGAATTCAAGCCATATGCGGAGATCAACACCCATTTATTCTGGATCAGTTAAGGAATTGTTGGTGATTTTAACAAATAGAATCGGACTTACAGGGGACTTAGCGTGTGGTAAAGGCGTAGTTTAGGATAAATACTGATACAATGTTAAAAGCAAAATGAGACTAAATTGTAAGGATAAGGATAAGACGTCATTCTATAGCATACCGTAACTATCTGAGATAATAAATCGCATTTAAACTTGAAAATCTTTCTTCGTGTCAGCGAACTAAAGTCGCTGACAGCCCGACGGATTAGCAAGCTGAAGTGGCAATGGGCAGGGCACATAGTACGCAGAACTGACGGCCGATGGGGCAGAAAGGTTCTGGAATGGAGGCCGCGTACCGGAAAACGCAGCGTGGGACGTCCACCTACGAGGTGGACCGACGACATCGTAAAGGTAGCAAGGAAGCGCTGGACGCCGGCCGCTACCAATCGATCAACATGGAAAGCATTGGGGAGGCCTATGTTCAGCAGTGGACGTCCTATGGCTGAAATGATGATGATGATGATGAAACTTCAAAATCAAATTAAACATTTTACACCTTTCATAATCTTATTTCTGTATCGTAATAGTCTACAACTCTAAGTACACCAAATTATAAAAATTTACATACTGGCATCGTGCCTTAAATATTAAGGATACACAAAATAATATCACACATTCGGTCTGGCAGCTTCACTGGCACATTGTCGAAACTCCTTTGGGCAATATAATAATTTGTTCAAAACACGTACTGGGATAACGAACATTACTGCCGAACCTCTTCTATTACCCGTAACAATCTCCATCGCTTTCCATTGCCGATCACGTCCTACTTCAAATGAAAGAAAATCTAATCTTTTTCTGCCCTCCGAAGTGATTGGGCTCGAAGTATTAAAGTATATCTCAAATGGACGTTTCCACAATGCCATTTGACTGTGAGCCCTTTACAAAGCAGGATTAGAATTAATTTGCATAATCAGCACCGAGATGGGGATTGGCGAAATTTATCTACTGTCTGTGTGATTTAAGCACCTATTCGTGTCGTGCGCGATATAATTACGTGTAATGCTACTCTAATTTAAAGAAGATTAATCTAATTTTAGATTTCTATTTTTCTGTTTTCAGAGTTCCGTACCCAAACAGGGCCAACGGGACTCTATTATACCTCCTTATAGTTTCACTCTCTGTTTTTCAGCGGGTATCTCATGAACATCATGGCAGAAATTTTCACATTAATGTGTTTTTCTATTGCCGTTATAACAACGAAAATCAAACAAAAACTAATCCAAGGAACTTTTTTGATATTTTTTGTGTTATCTAAAAGCACATAGGTGCTGTTCAATGTACTAAGCCTACATAAGATGGTCGTATGATACCGTCGTTTGTGCAACTCGCACTTCGCCATCTTTTATGTGTTTCATTAATCATAAGCAAACGTATCCGTGATTAGAGTGTTGAACTCTCGACCCGGTACTCTGAGTTTGATACCCCAAATGAGAGTGTGAAGAAATCAGCACTTTAAAGACCTAAGAACAACAAAAATATCTATTAAAGCTAATTAGACAAACTTTTCTTAAAATAATCAAAAACAGTTAATAAAAAACATACTTAACTAATGTATTAAGATACATAATGAACGTGCGGTCGACACACGTTAAGATAAAGATGTTTTCACCATGTAATTTTACTGTTGGATGATTTTGCCACAGAAAATACATATAATTTAATTTTAAATATTTTCTGTTTGTTGTACTGTGTGACTCGTCCTTTGTTTCTAGTTTAGAGAGGGTCGTATGGAGACAATATGATCTGATAATATTTTTTTTTTTAATTAGTTACATCATAGCGCTCCAAAATATGCAATATTCTAGTGAGCTACAAGTCTTAATCGTAAACGTGGCTTAATTAAGCGTAGTCTCATTATCTCTTAGGGGCTTATTTTATTCAAATCCGTGACTAAGTAATGAGTACGTACAACACGATCAGGGACTAGTAGCTAAAGCAATTAGCTCATAATTCGATTGTCTTGTCACGTAGAGCGGTGCGGCGCGGGCGCTACACTTTACTATTAAGCTGAGTTACAACAGCTAACTTTAACGGTAACTATAACAATAACCGGTGCTTTTTGTATGGACGTTGACAGATTTTTGACGTTTATCAACGTTAAAGTAAGATGGTGCAACCCAGCCTTACTGTTGAGTCGTAAACACCGGCTTTATGACTTCTACCAGCTAGCTTAGTGATTGGCGTGACGAAATAAACATAGGCTTTTACTATCAGCATTGGTAGGTATTAGTTTGATTTACGTATCTAGCTTTATGGCTTATGTCATGCAGTAGACTGCAATAGACTGAAAGATGACGTTTTTACGGTTCCCATGGGAATGGTAAATTTTGTCTTTATACTAAATAAATCCTGCTTAAGTCGATATTTAACTCTGTTTTTTTCTATATAAATAAAACGATTAAATCTAAACCAAAACTTTCACATGTTTCCTAACATCGCAAAAATCGTAGCACACAATAGAACAAAAAGTTTAAGCCCATGTTTTCCTCAAATAATATTTTTACTCTCGGGAAATATTTCTTAAAGTCCTCTATCCAAATATTTGTGGTCCGGCGCTGTGCCGAGGTTCGGCCGGCCATGTTTTTATAGGCGCAGCCTTGCGACAGCAAGAAATACCCATTAAAACTGATATTACGCAGGCCAACACAAATACGTAAGGGAAAATACTGCCCCGGAAAACGGGAATAGTGAATGAAGGAATGTAATCAATGTTTACGTATAGAAAGCTTTGATTTTTGCAATCTAAGTACCGGTAAAAGTCATAAGAAAATGTAAGACCTGCTTATTTTTTTTAAATGTGATGTGCAAAAAAGTTAACTCACTTATTCTCTTGCCTAAAATTAATAACTTGAATAGTGCTATCTCTTAAATAAAATAATTATTAAACCATCATCACTGCAAATCCAAAGCTAGCCCAAGATAATTTGTATAAGTGAGGGAAACACGATAATCTAAAACGAACACAAGATGCGAAAGGATATTGGCAAACTTTCGCCCAAAATAGTTGCGGATAACAATTTCCGATTTATCGCCATCGAACTTCATTATTTACTCGTAAATCTCCAAGAAATTTCAGACGACTTGGCAAACGTAAGCCAGTTTACGTTCACACCTCGGTAAACATTCTTTTACGTTCTTCTAAATTGAATTTAAAATAAATAAAAGTGACGTCATTTTTCGAAATAGAAAAATGTGATTATTTGTTTATTTATTTAAGGACCGCGCCAACAAAGCATACACCTTGAAATTACAAAAATAGTAAGGGGTTCAATAGTTCCCTGAGTTACCTACAGACTGCCACGACATACATAATTTCGTAGCATTTGAACGAGCAAACCTAGCTAGATAGATTAAAATATGGAAACAATAAACATAAATGAGTAAAATTGATATTATTTTTATTCGCTTACCAGAAATTGTTTAGCAGTACTTAGTTTAGTAGTATAAAGGAACAATGGATTGAATACATCGCATGAAACTTTAGAGCTTACACCGACTTTAAATTAATAGATCTACCGAGATTGTTACATAGGCATTGATGTACGAGTAACGTAGGTACATAAGTTAATACCATACCTATTATTATAGTCATGAGAATTAGGTTTCTAAGCCATCATTAGCAGATTCCGCGAAAGCGATTGATTACTCGTAGCCTTGAATTAAGCTAACTTTATCACTCCTGCTTCCTACTACAACTTAATAAACAAAGATATACCTAATTACTGATAAGGAAAACTTACCTACTTACTTACTTACGAGGTGATTCTGTAGGTATCAAAATTGCGATAACTTTTCAATATAAGACTGACAACGAAACTATCGTTGAAAAATATGTTTCTAGGTTTTTCCTCCTATTTGACAATAGGCTGAAAATATCATAGACACTGATAAATCTCGTAGCACCTACACTACACCTAACCGCTACGGCGTGTAAATAGGTACAATACCGCCCGCGCCCCCCTTTAAAGGTCTTTGCGCCTCCCCTGGGGGGCGCGCACTCCACTTTGGGAACCGAACCGACAGATCTTTTTAAAATTTAGAGGTATTTTAAAAAGATCTGTCGTAGCGTGACATTGCGTAGGTTACTTCGAATTAACTACAGTACCGGGCGATAAATATTGCACATCGACCTTTAGAAAGAGAAAATCGGCTAATTTCGGTTTCGTAGAGCGTTATCACTGTCGCACTTGAACAATGACTGACAATGACGTTTTGTCAAAGTGTAAACAAACTTTATTTAAATGTGTGCAATTGATTTTGTGAATTAAATTGCTAAAAACGTTTTTTAGTCGTGAAAGAAAAGTGGTTTACAATGTGTTAAAGTATTTGTCGAAGAGAAATACTAAGAGTTCGAACAATATTTTCATTGAATAATGTTTTGTCAATGACGTTTAATTTGTCAATCGTATGGATAGTGTGCGACAGAGATAACGCTCTACAAGCCGAAATTAACCGATTCTCTTTCCAAAGGTCGATGTGCAATATTTATTGCCCGGTACTGTATTATTTTATTTTTTTTTGGGATGGACTGTCCCGCTGAAGCGCACAGGGCGCCACGCAGTGATTCTGCCAATGTCAAGTAGTTAGAGAGATACACGTGACTTTTGATTATTTGGCCGGTATTTAATATGTGGGTATCTCGAGAAGTTAATTGTTTAGAGTCTTTAACATAAAACTCGCCACCTAAAACAAAACAACACATTGCAAACGTACACGTACATCACAAACAAAGTTATTGGGAAGGGGGAAGTTAAAATTTAATGTTATACACAGAACAATATTTACTTATATATTTAATACTTGAGGATATTGTTAGTAGATAATGGAAATTTAGAGGACGGGGATATTTTAAGGGAAGGACGTCGTACAATGAGATTGGATATTTCGGGCAGTTGAAGAATATGTGGTCAGTAGTACCCTCATCTGTACCACAATCACAAAAAGAACTGTCTTTGATTTTAATTTTATGTAAAAATTTAGGTGTGCAAGCATGGCCAATACGTAAACGACAAATTGTAGAAACAGAGCGTTTATCGAAGTCACGGTGATAAAAGAACCAAGGCTTACGAGGAATACGCGGTTGGATGTTGGCGTAATAGCGGCCCGGTACTGTAGTTAATTCGAAGTAACCTACGCAATGTCACGCTACGACAGATCTTTTTAAAATACCTCTAAATTTTAAAAAGATCTGTCGGTTCGGTTACCAAAGTGGAGTGCGCGCCCCCCAGGGGAGGCGCAAAGACCTTTAAAGGGGGGCGCGGGCCATCTGTGTACTTAAATATAAAAAACCTGCGACCGATGAGAGAATGTATTCCAGACTGCTCGATACGACCAAAAAATAATCTTGACTGGAGGAGGGGGACGCGGAATTTTTTGTATGACCGAAAGAGGGCGCGTCTCAAATAAGTTTGGGAACCAATGCTCTAAAGGATTTGCCACCCTGGATGCGGTCTGCTGTCAGATCAAAGTAATCATACATTATGCGGGCTGCATTCACTTTGACCTGACCGCAGACCGCATCCAGTGTGTCAATTTCTTAAACCCCTTTTTACCAATCATAATAATTGACTAACCAGTGCCATTAAAATGTTAGCACCTTTAACCATGTTACCAATAGACATTTAACTATCGGTAGGTAGCGGAATAAATTTGCTTAGTTCGACCAGGGGTTTGCATTAATTCAGGTAGCATCTGCAAGTACAATTCGAAGTGTATCCATGGAGCAGAGTTACGACTGCCGATTATTGTCATTTATGGTGACCATAAACCCATTCCAAGTCATTAGTTTCACACCACGTATTAAAAAGTAATAATTAACAAGTTGTGATACAAGAGATGAATACTAAAAAGGTAATCTTAAAGTTAACTCATTTAGTTACTTCGTGAACCTCATAATCCTTTATTTTAAAGTTAAAATTAATGTATATAATGTATATATAATGTACCCAAGATAACTTTTATGTAATTAACAATCACAACTAAAAGTTAAATTAAACTCCGGTCATTTTCCATCTGGTATGCGCCGTCAAGTTATGTATACGGGTTGTTTAACTATCACCTTAAAAAAATGGCTTTCTTTCTCCCAAGTTGACGTCAGTTTGGGTTTCAGCTCCAGTTACATACCTACCTACGCTCTACTCGCACAATTTTTATTTTATTAGTAAGTAAACCCTAATTAGTAACACGAAAGTTATTTCATATCTTGCTAGTGTACGTGAAAACAATAGGTCTATCTGTCTGCCTTCATTTCTTCACCAACAATAGATTTTCTTTTATAAAGACATCAAAAGATTTTCCACCTTTTTAAAATCGCATTGTTTAGTTAAGTAAAAATCTTTAATTTCTAGGAAAAGGGCTCAAATCATATCGATTCTGAGTCCACTTTTTAAGTTTTCGCCTACTAAGTATTATTACTTACACCCTGTATGTTAATAGTGCATAATCACATACACAATTGGTGCCTGGATGTGCAATAACTCCGCACAAATACTAGGGCGCACCTGCGCTCCAACCTCTGGCTTTGCACTAATTTCGCTCGACTTACCTACCGTAATCTGAGCATTCAACATTGTTGTTTGGACTGAGCCCCAATGCTTCAAGAAAATCCGATTTTCTACTACAAATTAACATAAAGAAACAATTCGATTAACACGTTGAGTGCGAAACCAGGTCTATAGACCTTGTGTGCGTCTCGCTTACCGTGCGGCTAAGAAAATTATAGTCTTCCTTGTCGTGCGAAAGGCATAACTTCAATTGGGTCCGGTGTAGGAAAGTGATGAATATATATCTATGATGTATTCTTAAAATAGAATCCAATGATGTACCTACCTTAATACCAGGTTTTTAGACCTGGTACCGCACGGAAGTAATAAAATGTCTTCACAATGCGAAACCAGGTCGAAGCACCTTGTACCCTGCGCACCTGGTACCGCACCCCACGCTAGCTTCGTGCAGCCAGTGTTGCCTTGCATTCGTAAGAAACGCACATGTCGACATGGCGTCAAGAGAAACAAACAAAATCAAAACTGCAAATTGATTTATAATTTAATTTGCTACACGATTTATTGCTGATTTAAATAATGTTTTTCGTGACAAACATTTGAAGTTGTAACTAAATGTTATTAAATAATATGTTTTCTTTAAATATAGCTTATTTAAGTATTTATGCACGTATGTCTTATTTGTAAAATATTTAGACTAAATTATTAAATTAAAACATCTTTGTTTGTTACTTTTTTAAATTTTTATTCAAACTTAATTTAAACTATCGATATTTGTATTTCACATCCCTAGAATACCCACCAGACTTCCCTACTTCAGTGCGGCACAGGGTGCATAAGCCTTGTATTTTGAAGATAGCTATATTTTTTATACTAAACAAGTTATTCACAAACGCCTTCAGGTGTATGTCAATAAATGCATTATTATTAATATTCAAAGAAAAAAAACACAATATCTATTAACATGAAGCCAAAAATAAAATTAATATATCTTAAATATTACAAGGTCTTTAAGCCTTGTGCCGCCACAATGTAAGTTTTAATACCAGGTTTACTGACCTTGTACCGAAGGAATGGAAAGTATTAGAAAGTTTCTGCCGCAGCAAAGGTGTTAAGATTTATTTTTTTTAGATTCACAATAAACACCAATCTTCGAAGAATTATATTGAAATGAACAAATAGCCTGCAGTCCTTCAGAAAAAAGAGAGAGTAATTCCAAGAATTAAGTTTTATGGAACAACAATTCCGTAATTATAAAGCCTCCGTTACACGTGTTAGCTAGGTAGTTCGCTTTGAAATATATCCCATCTACTTATAATTATTCTTCTTTGCAGAAAATGTCATCTGAACTCGGACGTTTCCCTTGAATATAAATGAGATCTCTAATAGAATTTGATTAAACTTTCTTTAGACAAAAAGTGTCAAGTTTGTCGTATGAAAAAGTAAGTTGTTGACGAGGGCTCGGGATCTTATCCCTTATTTATCATAAGACTCGGATTATGTAATTCAATTTACCTATTTGAGTTCACAAAATTATGACCGGCTTCGCATTCAAACAACATCTGAGGCAATATTAAAGTCTAAAGGAAAATTATTCGAATAACGTTCGGTTGACTTCTTTGACATTCTATTTTAGACGTTATGTTCATTTGTTCTGAACAAACACCGAATGCCTAATCTAATTGCTATTAAATGAATCGTTTATGTAATTCCACAAATCATAAATTACAAGGGCCTGTTGTGAAGATATTACAAAAGTTGCTGCCGTTTGTTCTAAACGTAGGTAAATTAAACACAAATTGCGGGCTCTACCCTAAATCCTTTCGTATGACAAAGTTATCGTAAGGCTGCGTCCTCATCGAGGAAGGGGTGTGAGCAATCGACAAACTCAATGGTCAAAAAGCCTGATGGCTATGTGCGGACGACAGCACATCAAGCTTCTTAAATAGTAGTAAATTTATAAGGTCTGATGATGTATTGACTGTATAAGCCAACTGGTTATACTTATTTGGCATGAAGATGAATACTGGAAAATGTGAAAATAATGGTTTTAATAATAATAAAATGCACTAAAGTTTAAACAAGATAAGTTTAAAGTTTAAGACATTTTACACATCCAGCTCCAAACTATGCAAAGCTTGTACCAGACAACGAACATTTTAAAATTCATTGGGCTATCTGTCTGTATAAGTTGTATAAAAAGTAAATAGAAGTTAGTTGTAATATTTGAATTTAGTACAACATCGTATCATTAACGGTAACTGTAACGATAACTGGTGCTTTTTTATGTAGTTTGACAGATTTGTGACGTTTGTCAAAGTTAAAGTAAGATGGTGCAACCCAGCCTAAATAATTTCAGGACATTTCTTAGTGAACCCTTAGTGGACATAACTATGCGAAATTAATTCATATTATTCCGTAACGCGATAAACCATTCGCCGAATTTTAATTTCCACGAAACCTTTAAAGTGTAACGAAGCTGGCATCTGACTGGAGCACAATCAAATTAAAGTACGCACGTCGCGAATGTTACAAAGGAATTATCAAATCTGTCGCCAGCCTAAAAAATATTCCGCCTATTCTGTGCGTGTTCGCGAACGTAATTAACCCAGATCTGATTACGTGGTATTCAGAAAACAATCATAACAGGAGAAAACTGTGCGGATCCCGCAAATGGGAATGTCAACGTAATCCCGACAAATGGCCCCGAACATTCTGGCTGAAAGGCAATCGGGATTGAATTGAGATCGCCAGATGCCTTTATTAGGACTTAATTACTGTATCTTTGCCAAATTTCCGTGAAATACACACAGTGGCGGCGTAGCATGGGTTGGTACCCGGGGCGATCCCCCCCCCCCCCCCCCCCCGTCACAAGTCCTATGGCACCCCCTGGTACCCCCCAGGATTTTGGTCGATTCGAAGATTGAAAGACAATCACACCCCCCACACCCCCGTATCATGACATAGACCGCAGATTTGCCATGCAGATATGCCAGTGAGTACTAATCTGCGCCACTTGTGTCACCCCCTGATGCTTGGCACCCGGGGCGGACCGCCCCCACCGCCCCCCCCTTACGCCGCTACTGAATACACATCAATTACATGTAGTACGACGTGTGGGACGAAACCGAAACTCAGCCTCAATTACGTACTCATGTTAAGCTACTTAAGAGTCTATGAGATCCAAAAAGGTACATATAATATTTAGTTACGATTAACTAAATATTACATTTCACCGACCACGTGCAATGTAAAGTTCCGAAGTTAAGAAGAAAGTAATTAGGTGAGTGAGTACCTGTAATAACAACTTCTTCGGGGCTATTTTCCACGAATTTTGTTTTGAAGTCATACCTTAACCTCTTACCTATCTCTTGTACAGCCAAATTCACTTTTTTTAATACTTAGGTATTCTGCCACCACTTTGACGCTGTGGATTAGCTAGAACCTGTAACAAAATACGCCTTCCTTGTTGACTAAGCAACGCTAAAAATCTTACAGCTGCGAAAAATTTTAGGGATAGCTAAAGACAATTAGCAATACGATAAGATAAAACTGATTTCTTGTTTTTGTAGGTATTACTGAATTAGTTATGCTGAAAATTGTAACTAAAAAAATATGTTAATCCCCTGGATTTATCGTCAATGTGATGTAGATAAGTGCCTAAGTGCGTAACTCAACACAAATACAATGCAAACTTACATTTCATTTAATAAAACGGAAGAAACAAGAAACATAAGTAAACACGAGTAAAGTTGTTTTCTACTTAAGAACATAAGTGTAGGTAATTTTCCATTTTCATAACTCTACCACAAAATAAGATAGTATCAAGGACACTACTCAAGTTAAAGTTATACATTCTTTTTTTTAATTCTTTAGGAAAACAAACAACTGAACAACACATACATATTGCTTATTGAAAGAGTAAAAAGAGTTTACCACAAATTACTAGTTAATTGGATTTACCTATCAGTCTCCAAACGTGTCAGATAAAATAAGTGTCTTTTAAAACATAAACCTCGATCTGGTGCAGTAGGGTAAAAAATCCTGTAACACAACTCGAACATGTAAATTAATTTCTATAAGATTGAATAAAATATAATTTTCTCGGGGTAAATCTGAGAAACGTCATTGCAGTGCATGGTGGTGTTGGGATTGTAGGTAGGCTACCTATTTTCATTTAAATTTTCCTATTTGAACTTTATTGACATTTTAATTAAGTAAATTTTTCCCCTTCCGTCGCGCTCGCAGTTAAAAATACGGGTGCAGATCTACAACCTTTATCAGAGCACTGGATCTGACATACAACAAGTTTTTAATTAAACTTTCAGTCAGGAATGCCTTCGTAGCCATGTAAATTAAAAGAATAACGAAATTATTTCGTTGGAAAATATGCTAGATTTAGCTTGATGTCTGGATTTATACGGTAAGTGAATTAACGTTGGATATTGTAAAGATGATTGATGTTAAAGAATGTATGTAAAGATTAGCATTTTATTTCGCATTATAATAATATGTTTTAGACATGAAGCAGATTGTAACTTTGTAGAAACCAGACATAAAGCTGCACGTAGAGATAGATAACACGTATAAAAAATTGACATAACTACTTACTTACTCATACATATTTATATACGTCATATTTGTAAAATATATCATTTTCAAGTTTTGAAGAAGAGGGCGACGATATCTGTAAATTTTTATGAACCTGAAATCTAAAATCCAGGTTTATCCTGGTCCTGAATAATAATAGCTTTGGAGCATAAAATGATTTGTGACTAGGTATATCTAATTGCTTACTGACATATAATATTGTGGTTAAAGCAGTGGTAGAGTCGTAACAGAGAGTGGCTGTAGTACCTAGACACGCGAAAGTGTATTTTCAAATCAAATTGCAAATACCTACACTTTACTTGCAGTGGAAAGTAGGTTTTATTTGGAGGCGTGATCAGCAATCTCCAAATGTCCATCCCCAGACACAATCACACAATACCTTTAGAGAAGTTGACAAATTGAATCGGGCCCAAGGTTCTATCCCGCAAAATGCTTTTTACATTTATATCCATTCCTTTCACACAACTAGATGAGCGAGAGAGAAAGGAAAGCTGAAAATACGGAATTATTTTTCAAGAGTAGGACTTGCACTCTGTTGCGAAAGGAATCTCGGTAAATGTGATTGGTTTAAAGAGGTCTAAACCTGGAGAAACGTTTTACGGCCATTCTCAGATGAGCTAGTTTTTGCGTGTCCGGGCTGTTAAATCGTTAAAAATGACAAATTAGAGACATGCAAGTATTTTTATATGTTACTTAACAACCCCATCCAGTTGTGCATTAAATCATAGGCCTCTATTTTAAGTATTTGTGACTTAATTAATTTCATGAACCTCTGTTCTCTAATTACCGTTACGCGTCCGCACACCGACTTAATGTTAAAACTTGGCTGTAATTTTTATGTCGTACAGATTTGGTTTACTCCATTCAACATTTTAAAGAGTACAAAAGATTGTCTTACGCATAGCAAAATATCTATTCAATAGAACCATTCTGTAAATAATTAGAATTAAAAAACTGCTTGTCCGAGCGAAAGTCCTAATTCCCGTGACGTTTTCTGTTTTTGGGCACACAAGCCTAAATAATAATATTTGATACATCATTTACGAGCGCGGCGCGAGCCCTTAGTTAGTTCTAAGACCTGTTAGCAAGTAGACGTCTATTGCGTTGGCGTACCGTCGATGAATTGCGTAAGAGTATAATTACCATATCTTTGGTTTTCAATTTTTCTATTTACCATGTCCTTACTTTTATACTCGATTTTTGAAGGTAGATCCACGTTGTGAATTTAAATAGATTCAGTACTTTGGGCTTCATACGTTGTAGTAAGAGAGTATTTGCATACGCTGAAGATTTTGGAAATTTTGAAGAAAAACTATCGTTTTATAATTTCCATGTACTTATTACCGTATATTTATAATCACCGTTGTATGAAATTGTTACCTACAAATTGCACTCACGATTGAATAAGTATGATGATAAAATATGAAATATACCTAGACTTTCGCATAACAACTGTACGGACTTTTCTTCCAATCTGACAATCAAAATTTTAAAAAACTTTCGTTAGAGTAACCTCGAAATAGATTCGATTTCATGACGAATGTTCAGCTTTAGTTGCTGCATGGTTGTTGGATTTAAGAGTATATTTTAACCCCTAAGGTGACCCCACAAAAAGAAGTTGCCTGGAGTGAAATCGGGGCTTCCTGATGGCCAGGAGATGTCACCCCTGCATGAAACATGTCTCGTACCAGATATTTATTTTTACTATTGGTATAATTGATATTAACATCTTAAATCATTAATTAATTCTAATATAATACCATTAACATCTATCTATAATACCTTTGCCCTAAGAAGATGAGATTTTCCAACAGTAACACTTACCTGGCGTGATCACATTAAGAACAAAAGAGAACAAATCAACAGACAATGGGACTTTACAAGGCAAGAGTGTATAGGCACTTTGTACCATCCTAAACTGCATCCTATCTGCTTTGTTATGCATAGAAAAAACTTCGTGATATGCAATGGGTACTGGACAGAAGAAGCTTGGAGAACAAACTATATACAAATGGATCCTAAAACCCATGTAGACATGGCATCGACTTAGCCTCGCAAATGTAGAAATACTTTAACGTTTTCAAAATAAAGTTTTAAAAATCTTGAGCTGTGCACCTTGGTTTACAAAGTCCACTGAAGTGATACCAAACGTCAAAGAGGGTGTGGAAAATCCTGTAAAGCTTACAACCAAAGACTAGACCTTCATGCAATCTATTTGCTGCATCCCTTCTAAATTCTAAGAATTCTGCATTTAGGCTCAGGAGAAAGCGAATAGCATCATTCTGAAAACTTATTGTAAAAGAATCGAGGTGACAAATTAAATCATGGGATATGCTGAGCTGGAACTGTCATTATTACAAATTCAATTTAATCTGATAATGGGTGATGGATCGCAGATAGATTAAAAAGAGGAAAAATCACTTAAATCATTAATTAATTTTTCGATATTTTATATGCATATCCGAAAAATCAAATTTGTGAGATCTCCTGATCCATTATCTGTACGTTAAATCGTTTGTACCACATTGAAATCAAATAAATGATGATTAAGATTCTGATGAAATGTGACACGTAGCCCCTTCTGGCCGAAACTAAGTGTTCCTGTTATAGCCTCGATTATTGCAGTATACTGAAAATATCTTGATACAATAAATAATAGAAATTAGTGTTTTCCTTTTTTCAAAGGGTTATTAAGTGTACCTACAGCGTTTTTTATGACGCTATATTTTTATATACAAATTTATCAATGCAAGATATTGTTTTCTTGCTATTTTACATATTTTTTCTAATTACCGTTAGATTAAGTATTAGCCTTATCTAATTACCGTGACCATAAAATGGCAATGCCAGATTTTGTATGGAAGGTGGCGTCTTTTTTTTTTCGCGCGGCCATCGACCAAACTTTGTTTTTTGATTACAAAATAGTGTAATAAACCAAACTTACTATGGCATGTATACCTCTAAACTCAGTCTGAACTGAGTTACGAGCATTAGAAGTTTGATGATTTTCATACTAGATTTGCTTTTTGCGCGCAAGTTTTGTAAGAAATTGCAACAAAATATTGCGCTATTTTTTTATTGCGCTGATTCTGCTGCACACTGATGTCTGGAGCCTTTAATGGATGATATTGTTTGTTTACACATACAATGTCACTATTTTGTTGCAATTTCTTACAAAACTTGCGCGCAAAAAGCAAATCTAGTATGAAAATCATCAAACTTCTAATGCTCGTAACTCAGTTCAGACTGAGTTTAGAGGTATACATGTCATAGTAAGTTTAGTTTATTATACTATTTTGTAATCAAAAAACAAGGTTTGGTCGATGGCCGCGCGAAAAAAAAAAGACGCCAATTTCCGGCATTGTCTTTTTTGGGTCTCATTTACGCGAAAACCGCTTGGAATAATTTGACGCCTTAACGATTGTTAAATTCGTACTTTTCATGTGTTTCATTTTTAAATGCGTTTAAGTCAATTAAGCCAAATTTCAAAAATTATATGGTAATTAGGCTGAGAACGCCTAATCGTGAGAATGACCGTTTAGTTTTTACTAAATTATAGATTATTTACAAAATGATTAGTAATTACGTTACTGCACTGTCTTAATAAATACCTATTTATAGTGCTGCGTTAACTATGATACTATTTGCATTGTTTTAATTGCCAATATAAAACCAATTATTATTTAAATTTTTGTTCTTGTAACTATTTTTAGACAAAAGATACTTAGTCAAATGGTCTAGTGATAGCTAACTGAAGATAGCTAAGGCTGGGTTGCACCATCTTACTTTGACCGTAACTATAACGATAACCGCTGTATTTTGTATGGAGTTTGACAGATTTTTGACGTTTGTCAAAGTTAAAGTAAGATGGTGCAACCCAGCCTAAGTGAAGTATATTATACAAAGCTTGAGTTATGACACTATGTTCTGACGTGAAGCGATAAGGCATATCACAGCTGATATCGCTGATAACGTATCACTATACATTATTTTCACTACTGCAAGCGCTACGCAGTCAAGCAATGTTAATAATTACAATTATGTAGCAAAAACATTGTTTGTTTAGTTCTAAAATGTTCATTAAATAGTGATGCTTGTGTCAAAAGATCTCAGAGAAAATGTGCCATTGGTTAATGTTGTTCAAGGTGTTATCAGTGTCGGTGGTGGTGTTAGCAGACGACGTCAGTGATGAGTCGGAAGGTGAATTCATTGATAAATTATTACATTACTTGAAGAAGATTTAAAAATATATACTTAATAGTTGGTTGATAATAAAATCATGGAGAAAAATTAAAATACAGTAGAATAACGTTTAAAACGTTAATAATTTTGGTAGTGTACTCGACGTATCTACACTATTCGCGCGAATGTAAGCATTATTCTATTAATATTAAGGTACCTATTTTTCAATAATTTATAACAAATATACTGCAAAAACCTGCGCTACCTAATATTAAATATCTTTTCAAATATGGTTTCTAGAAAATATTAACAACATTATTTATCAAAGCGTTCTCTCTATGAATAATTAACAATGAAACTAGAACTAATTGCCTACCAGTTATAATAGAGCACGCTACGACTACAATGAATGTGCTACCGGAAAATGTGTAGTAGGTAGTAGGTACCTACTTCAGTCATTTCAAAGAATGTCTGATGATTGATTATTTTTTAATTAATTCCTATTTAGGAAGTCTTTTGAATAAACCTTTAATTAAATATTTGATAGCAAAGTAAAATAACGAGACCATTAAATTGGCTTATTTTTCTTTTGTTTAATACTATAATCTCATGTTGATAGCCCAATAAATAAATATATACCTGAGGATACCAAGGGCAGTTAAATATCTGTTTGAGTCGACTTTTATCATATCTTATTTAGCTACCGTTTATGGCGTGGATTAGATATACCTAGCATTATTCATAACAAAGGCATTTAGTTATAATGACTGAAATCAGTATTTTACTGTGGCTTAACTTATATGGTATGATCGACGTTTCACTTAGTAGGTACTTATTAACATTCAAAGTAAGTATGAGTTATGAACTTGTTATCAAATGAGAAGCTAGATAGTAGGAAACGAATTTTGTATCTACATACTTAGGTGCATTCAAATAATATTATAATAATTGTATGAATATACTTACCTATTAATTTATAAAAACATCTCAATCAAGTCGTATCATGAGGTCGAACGTTTTATACATAATTCAGACTCCGAACCCAAAGTCAACGGCTCTACATAAAAGTTCCTTGCTCTCTGTAGGAAGTGGGAAGTGGGAAGACATGGCGAAGCGAGTGGAATACGATGAACTTTAATTAGTTACTTGGTTTTTGGTAGATTTAGATAACTAAGAAAATAATGTGAAAATGCCTACAGAATCAAGTGTTCCTGTGAAGTTTCGAGATTGGGTTCAATTCTCAGATGAGTCACAAAGTGTAAAACCAAACGTAGTGTAATAAAATTTATTCCGATAATATCGATTCTATAAACCGTTTCGATTGTCCGGTAAGTAATTATGATTCCGTAACTTTCCGTAAGTAAGTAAGTATTTCTCAGAGCACGTTAAGCCGTCGTCGATTCTACTTATTGAGCCATTAGGTTTATTAAGTCTAATACTAGACGTTTTATAAATAGCACAGTTGTAAATAGCGGGCAAAAGATAGAAAATAACTTAGAGAAAAATGTGATTTCTTTGTTTTCAGAGTCATGTGGTCCTAAATGTATAGGAATAGAGTACGAGTGCATTCACGGCGCTTGCTACTGTTCTGATGGATACTACCTCAATTACTTCCAAGGCGCGTGCGTCAGGTGTCCAGGTGAGAAGGTCAAAGTCAAAGTCAAAATTCCTTTATTTGCATGGACTAAAATAGTGATTGCAAACCGTCAATGGGAAGGGAAACGGGGACATCAATGCTGTAGATAGAATTAATTTAAAAATAAGACGTCTTCATAACATGGGCCCGACTTGACCAAATTTTTATCCGAGAATAACTCCTGGTATAACTGGCACATTGGCAGTTTCAGTATGGGAAATATGACGAAACTGACGATTTATTCTGAGATTAATATTTACTCTTGTTTGGTCGAATCCACCCTTAGTAAATTAGTTAAATAGTGTATTTATTTACATTTAGTCAATTCAGTAAAGTTAAGGTTGTTACTACTTTCAGGTAGAACTTAATTTTCAGAATATAATAAGTTTCAACTTACACACAGATTTTCCTTGTTCCTGCATGTTTTCAATTTACATGAAACATTGAGGAAAATAGGTACAAAAGGTTATCAACGATCAATTCATCTTGATGATGATAAGATGTCGCGACATCTTAACATGTCGCTGTAATCCATAAAATCTTACATATGCCTTCGAGATAATGTCAATGTTACACACTAGTATTTTCGAAGAGTACCTATGTAAACATTATGAATGGGAGATAAGTTTACTTGAGTAAGTTAGGTATAGTTTCGTGGACATTAGAAGAAAAATAAATAAAAATCTTTAGAAGTAAGTAAGGCTATGAAAGTGATGTGATTTCCTTGTTGAAAACTAGGTTCCTCAAAAACGAAATATAATTAAAAACTAATTTATAAATCTAATCAAGTTTAAGGGCCCGTATTCTGACAAAACGTTTAAAACTCTATTGAAACTCAAGGATAAATAGAATCTGGTCTAAACACTTATTGAAATTCAACCAATCACTGAATTCGATGTTATGCTAGAGTTTAATCGAGTTTTAAGTGCCGTCCTAGAATACAAAACCTTATTTAAACATTCAAAAGTTCATAACGTTAACGAAGCACTGGTCTGAAAATAAACTAGTAGGCATAGTACCTACTTAACGGAGTTAGGTTCCAGCGGTGTTGGAATAGGACCCTTGGCATCTGTGTAATAAAAGTGCTTTTTGAAATCCTACTTATAAAAATAAAATAAAAAATGAATTGTAAAGCTGTTCCGATATAAATATGTAGGGTACTGTACACACGGCCACACTGTTAACTATCCATTTCCGTTTTTGCTCTCGCTCTCATCAAATGGTGATTCTTTGCGATAGAACGAAACGACATGACAGGCAATGGAGAGTTTCGAACTCCTCCTATGTTCTTCTGATTAATTTCGTTGCGGGTCCAATGACAGTTTAACTTTCCCCCGGGACAAACTTGACCTTCATTGGTTGGGTTTTTGTGGCGGTCAAGCTGTAGATCCTGGCTACACAGGAGTTGCAGTGGTGGGAACGAGAGGTGGGAATAGTCCCGTAATGGATAGTTAACACTGTTGCCGATGGTAAATGTCTGAAGCACATCTGAAAACTCACTAACATTGCACTTTACAAACTGCACCCCCTCCCGCACCCCTCCACTACCGCATGAACGTACATAGTTAGTGCTACCATGTACCTATAGTTATGCTATTATCTACCTTTACAGGAGAAGGTGAAAAATGTTTCGACAATTGTTGCTCGAAGACCTTGCAGTGCTGGCACGGGAAATGCCAGCCATGCTACGACTCTTCAGGGAAATGGACTTGTCGGTTAGTCATTTGTACATAGGTAGTTTTATTAACCCACCAAATCAATCTAATGTATCTGTAATTATTCTATTTTCTAATAAACTCTTATTATTACAGATAGGAATAATCCCTAATGTCTACACGCTACATTTATTTAACATTAACTACATTCAAGTATGGATCTGCCATTGTCCTTTAAGTATTCGTAAGCTCTGAGATGAAAACTTTTAATTCCAAGTTCATCCAGCTTAGACAGAAAACGTTTCAGATCTTTTTGAAACGAAAAATCTATTTACGTTATTTGAAATGTTACAGTAAATTTTTAATTTTCCATTAATCTGTTTTTACTGAATAACGCATTATTTTACTTTAATTAAAGGTCTTTGATCACAAAGAATAATAAATAAATATCCTTGGACAGTTTACACTGCGCTTCTAGTCCCAAACTAAATAAAGCGTGTACTATGGGTACTAGACAACGGATATAAACATACTTAAATACTTTTTTTTGGTAAATACATACTTATTAAACATAGAAAACACCCAGTCCAATACAAACAAATATGTTCATGCACACAAATATTTGTACTGTGCGGGAATCGAAACCGCGACCTCCGGAATAAGCAGTCCGTTTCGAACCACTACACCAAACGGCCGACGAAGAATAATACGAGTACAACTATTAATCGAGTTATTATTTGAATTTCAATTATTTTCAGGGATCCAGTGGATCAAATTCTTTTAGTGTCTACGTCCCAGGTGGTGATGGGCACGGCGCTCATACTTGGGATAGTTGCAACGCTTGTGTTATTATTTAAATTATGCGCAACGACGAATTTAAGGTAAATTAATAATGCTTTTTACACAGGCATCTCCACATTAAATTACGTTTATTTTATCAATATTAATTTGGGATTACTTAACTGGTAAGAACAAAATAAATTAGTTTTACCTAGTTCATTACAAAACCTCTTTTTTACAGGCCTTTGGGCAGCGGATCTCATTTTGATGGGCGATTATCAATAGGAAGTCTGCAAATGTACATAGAAGAGAGGCTTCGAGATGCACCACCGAGGTAAATTTTATTAGTGGATTTTAATTAGTAATTAATTCATCTTCCAACAGTTGTGGGTCCAATGTTCGACTCCTGATTTGTTCAATTTAGATAAGGATACAACCGTATCTGAAAGTTGTATGTACACGTATCTACCTCTATTACAGGGATTCCCAATTTTTTTTTGCCAAGGAACCCTAATTGATTATGCTTTTACTAGCGGAACCCCCGTACTACTCCGCCCGCACGCCCTGCCCCTCCCGTGTGCGTAAATAAGTCGGTGCGCGCGAACAACGTCGGTCACGAAACGTGGGATAATATTTTTTACGGAACCCTTGCGGCCTTTCCACGGAACCCCAGGGTTCCACGGACCACCTATCGGGAACCGCTGCTCTATTACACGTGCATATAAGGCTCTTCATACGGAACTAACGCCAGTTTGTGAATACAAACATTACTATGAGGTCTCACAGTGCACGTGGACGCACAAGGTGACACACGGACCATTCACAGAGGTCTATTTAACGCTGTGGGTTCTATTTGCTGCTTCACTTAAGCAAGAATCGTTTGTGAATACGGGCGTCAGCATCAAACCGCTATTATGGAAATCATTGTGGGAGGTCTAAGTGGACGTCCTGTGGCTGAAATGATGATGATGATTCGGAACTAAGTAATCCTTTTTTAGAAGAACCACTGGCAAAGGTTAGACTTAGTAGATACTATTTCTAAAACAGATTACATCCTTGCTTCGTATAGTACCTAACCGCCTACTATGGTATTCACATGCCCATCCTATTTAATTACAGTAGGTACTAAGTATAATAGTTTCCCTGATAAGAGCTACCTGGCCATCCTATCTCTATGTCAGCCTAGACGAAGTGTCCCCTTGAGACTACGCAGGGTCTGTATTTGCTCGCACGGCGATCCATAGACAAATATCATACCGGCTCAGGGAGACACTTCTCAGAGATAATTCATCTTGTCTCTAAGTACCTACCTACATTAGATACAATACAAACAATAAGCAATTCTAGTTAAATTGTATCTTAGTAGGTAGCGAACACCGAGATCATAGTAGATTTATTCTGATTTATCTAAATAATGTAGACTGTAGGATAATACTCTACATACAGGGATGAGGGTAAATACATACCTAATGTTATCACCTTCCTTTTACTTAATGTGCAATATTTCTTATGAATGATAAACATAAATGTCTTCTTTCCTTGTCTGAAAATGCAAGTAAGTTTTTTAGCATCTAGTAAACCATTCTGACTAAGTACAAAAGTTGAAATCTCATTTGTTGAATATTGTGTCATCTAGGAAAGTTTGATGTTTGTTTCAAATCTGATGATATCAAAAATATGTATATTACAGATATTCCAGAACAGCACCCGCCGGGACGGTATCGCAGAATGCGATGGCCTTCCACAATGAATGTTTTGTAAGTTATTATATCGTCGACAGCATTAACTTTTAACTAATTGATATAAGGTAGAGTTTAGTACCAATATCTTTACCCTATCTAGGTACTTTAGAAAATCAACTAAGTTGTGAAAACATACCTACATAAATCATTTATTATGGTTTTCATTTATTTTCTCACTTCTATACATCCATTTTGATAATGCTTCATTTCATTTTAACTTCCAGGTACACGACAGCAGTATACCACCGCCTCCATATTCAGAAATCAAGCACGAAACCAATCAAAACGCTACTTGGCATATTTAAAGAAATAATTAAGTTTGTAATATAATAGAAATAATGTTGATTAAATCTGTGATCATAAGTTAGTATTTGTTTTAAAAATAAACAGGGTTGGAGCAATTATATTGATCTCACAGTGTTATTGTGAATGGTTTTAAGAAAATTTAATTTTATTAGGTAAGTAAGTATGTAAGTAGCGACGTGTAAGCTCAGTATAAGTTTATTGAAGCGTAAAAATGTAGCGCGTGTGTATGCTTGTAATTTTTTTAATGCCAAACCTGAGTGCCAAACCTAGGGCACCTATTCCAAAGTTAGGACTCTTTAAAAAGTAAGTTATCATCAGGCTTTTATCTACATAGCTCAGAGCATGGTGCTCTAAAAATTAACTATGTAACATAAATTCAGATTTTCTGGGTTCGATTCCCAGGTGGAGTCGCAAATAGTGCAGTGTTTTTTTACTGCTCAAATCAAATCAATCAAAGTTTATCCAGTATAAAATGATGAAAAAATATAGTATTGTAGTATCTAACAAAAATCTCAAACCGGCTGAACCATGGAGGTACTTGCCTGAACGTTTCCGTTTTGCTCTGCGCTGCTCGGGAAGCTCCTTTGGAAACTCCCACCAAACAAAGCTTCCCATTTTCGAACCGTGTAGGTAGCGCCATCTAACGATAATGACGTAATTTATTTTTATAACGTTATACAATAGGGGTGGGCATAGACTAAAACAACGATTAGATAGAGCATCGACCACAGAGCGTACCACAGACAACGACTTTGACAACTTTGACAAGTGGTGAACCAATTGTCAACTTTCTTGGTTTTCTTTTTGTGTGCGAAGTGTGCGAGTTGTTTTACTAAAAATGAAATTATGAGAATTGCACGAGTTTAAATTAAAATATCTTGGTTTACAATTTCAGGCATTTGCTTAGTTAGCTTAGAATTTATAAAACACTATAATTTACAAAATGGCAGATGAAGAAATCAATGGTGATACAGACGATATTCAGCACGACAAGGATAAAACTCAAAAGAAGACTGCTAAGCACGATAGTGGAGTAGCAGATTTGGAGAAAGTAACCGATTATGCTGAGGAGAAAGAAATATCCTCTCAAGATATATCAGGAGTAAGTATTAAATTCTTTGAGATGAACACTGCAAGCCTAATAGGTTATGTACAGCGATAGCATATCGGACTATACATGTTTGTTCGAAAATAGCCTGTATTGCAACGAGATAAAACACTACTGTGCTGTCGTCCGTACCAGCTATAAGGTTTTGTTGCTAATTATGCGATGAATAAAATACACTGTGATTTAGCAGAAAAACTAACAAGAAATTTTATAATTTCCAGGCACTTTCACTGATAGGCGATAGAAGAAACAAAGAAGCCGCTGAACGACTCGAAAAAGAAAAGGAACTTCAAAAAGTATCAGTAAAGAAAGATGATATAGAATTAATTGTAAGTAACAATATAATTTATGAAAATCTATAGTTTAAATTGTCTTTAAAACATGCACAACAATACTCTGAGAGTTATAGTTGCTCCAACCCTGTTGTCTATATTCTGCAAAACTGGCCAGTTAGAAGTGACTGAACTAAAAAATTAAAAGCAAAAGATCTATTTAGGATTTATAAATAATTATAAGCTATAGAATATACGGGCGTCAGCATCAAACCGCTATTATGGAATAGATAGGAATAATGAAAATCCTATGTAATCCTTTTTTTGTACTAATAGCAAGAAACAATTTATTATATGTAGGTACCTCAATTAGAATAATTTATGCTCATGAGATGTTGAAAACTAAATGTAACTTCTCTATTTCAGGTAAAAGAATTGGAAATATCCAGAACACTAGCAGAAAGAACTTTACGAGAACATCGAGGGGATTTGGTAGCGGCCCTAACAACTCTCACAAATTAATGCTTGGATTTTGTTGTACATACATCATCCAGCATTTTTTTGCAACTATGTAATAATGTTTTAAAATAGATTTTCTATACTTCAAATATCGTTTTTTTTTTTACTGTAACTAAAGCTATGTGTAGATAATTATGTCTTTGGAGTTTTGAAAAGAAGTTTTGTAACAGAATTTAATAGTCTGATTTGCAGTTGGTTGGCAGTGAAACCAGTTACTGTAGGTTACTGTTCTATTACAAGTACTGCAAGTAGGTAGGTAGTAGTAGTAGGAAACTGGAATAAGGTATTTTTTAGGAAAATAATTTTAAAGATTCTGCATTATAATTGAAATTGTGTGGGAGCCATGATTTGTGCAGGATCTACATGATGGGGCATCATACCGCAAACATTTTACATACATAAATAAATAACAAACAATGCTTACAATGCAAGATTTTTTAACTTCCATTTTTCTAAGCGGTTTTTATTTCATGCTAAGTTTCGTGCTTAGGATTCCATGCCATCATATTCCTCAATACAATCAACCCGTACCCTACCTACAATCAACCTTTTTAAAAGAATTATTAATTAGTGCGTATCAGTAATTAATGTGTCCGTAAACGAACCAAAGTCGCTGACATAGCCCGACGTATTAGCAAGCTGAAGTGGCAATCACAGATTAGAGAGTATGTCTAAAGGTGGCAATGGGCAGGGCACATAGTACGCAGAACTGACGGCCGATGGGGCAGAAAGGTTCTGGAATGGAGGCCGCGTACCGGAAAACGCAGCGTGGGACGTCCACCTACAAGGTGGACCGACGACATCGTAAAGGTAGCAGGGAAGCGCTGGACGCAGACCGCTGCCAATCGATCAATATGGAAAGCATTGGGGGAGGCCTATGTTCAGCAGTGGACGTCCTATGGCTGAAATGATGATGATGATGATGAGTAATTAATGAACAACTATTACTTTAAAAGATAGCCAATAGATCTATGTAGTCACCATCAATAATATTGAGTGACCATGACCATGAAAGATTAAATTTTAATAAGTTTTCTTTCTACCTACTGATGATTAGTATTGATTTGCAACTGAAGCGAAATGCTATGATTAAACAATGAGAATATTGTTATTGCATAAATATTCGTTTTACAACAATTACAACGCCAATGATTTACATCATACTATTAGTATGCTCTATAACCTCTCCATTGGTACGCTCGGTGTCTGCCTGTCACTGACTGAAGAAAAATCATAAAAACACTATGAAACATCTATTTTGTCTATGGTCTATGAAGTGTGCTTGTGCTGCTGTCGCTCCTTTTGTTTTTATTTCCATCTTTTACAAAAATCTTTCGTGTTAATTTATATTTTGTGAGTAGAAAAGATTATTTCCGCGCGTGCAAGCCAGCTGAAATAAAGGGACTCCAGAATTCAGTAAGTAAATGAGCACTAGACCTCACACACTGACGTTCATTTTAACAGATTTCGCCCTTGACGTTTGATTTTACAAAAATATTTTTACTCGTTCTCAAGTTTTAAAATTACCTTACAAGGCACTATCAACTTGTTATGTAAATTAGAATAATGTCTTCCTGTATTCTAGCCTATGTATCCAATTGTAATCCAACATGAAATTAAAAACTTTGCCTGTCCTAGAACCATAAGGCTATCCTTTTACCTTCTATTACCTTCTTAGCAATATATTACAGCCTTGTTCGTAATATATTACTGATGTGTCCTATTCAGCATACTCTCTAAATTAACATATGCTGTAATCCTCAGAATCAAGTGACATAAGCTTACAGCTGTAACAGTATCCTTACACTACATTTAATTAGAATAAAACTAAAAATGTAGATAATGGGGTAAAGCAATTACCTAATGTGTCTCTCCTTATTACTAGAAAACTTGGTAAGAATTAGTTGTCACTGAATTTTTCAAGAAATATATTGTCGAGACCATGAAAGAAAGCTGAATATAAATTCTTTACCTATCAATAAAATTATTTAAGTTTTAGAGATTTTCAAACTGATTGAATAATAACACTACAGGACAGAAGTCACCTTTTTTTTGAAAATGGGGTACTTATAAAAATGTTTAAAAATTATACTCAATACTGCACAGATGTGCAACATTGCTTGTATATTTAGGTAGGTGTTTTGCATTAAAATTTAAAACCAAATGTGCCTACAAAATTACGAGAATAATATTTTCGTGTTGAATATTTTGTTTCTTCTATTTTAGTTGAACTTTGATTGCATGCAATTTGTTTTTTTTTTTTTTTCAAAACTTATAATCGGTCTAAACCACTTTTGACTGCAAAAATCAGTCGAATGGTTTTGACTGATGCCCTTGGTCAATATCACTTTTGACTGATTTTTCCAGTCAAAAGTGGTTTTGACCAGGCGCGTTACAAGTACAACTCAACAACAATATTATTTAAACATATGTATGTTCCACTACACAGTTAATGAAAATGTATTTATTATTTGCCTATCAATTTATAAAATTATAAGATATTTTCTTGAATGAAAGATACGATGCTTTCCATTTTTGGATAAACATCCACATTCCAAAGGGATCAGCATCCATTCTGTAGTTAAAATGTGTAATTGATTTCTTATGCAAATCCAAACATAATAATATGTATGATTATTATCGATGCAAAAGTAACTCCATCTGTTTGTTTAATTTTAAGCCTAAATAGTTGAACCAGTCATTTATTGACATCAGGGTCATTCCATCGTTTCGGGTGTTACATTCGTACGCACATATTTAACAATTTCATGTATTTTGAAATAGTATTTTAATAATGTTATTGCCTTAATCTGTCCGTTTTTAGTTATTTTATCTAAATAATAAAGTTTGTACAGCTTAGAATGTAGGATAACGAAAATACGAGTCGAAAAGTGTGCGTTTCGGGCGTTACGAGATTTTACCTCTATGTTCTGACTGTTGCTGCATTTACTCGAAATTTAGCGAATTTTCTTAAGGAATCATACCTAAAACTTACAGGACTTCTAAAGTATGAAATTTACAAACCACATAACATACAATCACTGTTACATAAAACGTTTTACTATTTTTTTATAAATTTTTTCTTTGTTTCGGGTGTTACAATGGTTCTGTTTCGGGTGTTACGAGTACGAAAATTCAACGCGTTTTACCGATAAAATCTATGTTTTATTAGTCTCTAGGTACTACAAAATAAGGAGTACAACGAATAAACACAAATAGAGCAAATTCTGGTGTGAAATTACGAAGCAGCTTTTTTTTAAAAATATACAAAGTTCAAGTTTAATTTTTCCTCAGCATGTAGCTTTTTCTATTGTTTTTGGCTTGAAATAGCATCACTTTAATTTCTAATTACGATATTTATTGGAAATGTCGAACATCGAGTCTTTTTAGCAATACCTTAATTTTAGTGTTAAGTCAACATTTCAAAAAAGTCTTAAATAGAGAAATATGACTCCTTTTCCGATGCCAGCGCTCGCGCTAGTGGGAGGTCTAAGGAGCCTCACAGTAATACTTTTTGACTTCTCCAAGCAATATACACACATTATCGACATATAAATAAAAATGTAATACCTGAAACGTTTCGGGTGTTACAGTTTTTAATCAAGAAAAAAACATACTAAATTAGTATCATGCTCAGATATTAGTTAGTATTTGAAATCATTACTACCATGACCTTACTTTTACCAAATATTGTTACCCTAATCCATGTGTAAAGTACAATAATAAAACAAATACCTGTTTTTTTGTTTCGGGTGTTACATCGCCGAAGTAACAAGAAAACACACTTAAAACTTGATGATTATCAATTTTTTTGGGACTATGACGCTATCTACCAATACTATGATAAATACCCTCAAATCATATAGTGGCAAAACGATTCACAGATTGATAGTTTTTTTTAAATTGTATTACCAATAATTAGAGAGAAAATGGTCATTCAGAGAGTTGACTTAAGTATAGACTTTGAAGACTAATAACTTAAAAATTACTTGTTTCTTTCAGATTTTTTTTGTTGCACATTATAATTTGGAATGTTTACTTTCAAAATTCATCAGATTTAATGCGAATAGAACATATTTAGTTTTTCACCCTCGGTAACATTTGTCATGGAATGACCCATCAGTAACTTGTGTTTGCAAAGAACTTGAAAATGGTGACATATTTTGTAGGTAAGTTATATGGTTAATCATTCTCATGTGTGGGCTATGAAAATTAATATACTTTTTCATGCTTGTTTTCACCATCAATCCCTAATTTTTAAGTGATCCTTTTGAAAACAAAATTCCTGTTATGTGTTACCACAGGGGTCACATAAAAATTAGAGATTGATGGTGAAAATGGGCATCAGTCTTCTAAGATGTATGTTTAGTTTTTTCTCAATAGAATCTATTTTTTCTGTGCCTTTTACAATTTCATTTGGGGTTGGCCCTTCCAGTTGTAAGGTGCCAAGACTGGTCTGGTTGTTGATATGAGCTGGTTCAAAATCATTTGAAACCAGTGTTGGCAAAAAGTTAATCTGATTAATGATTAAAAATTAATGATTAAAATCATAATCAAAATTTTTTGATTATGATTAATTAATCATTAATCAAAAATTTTGATTAAGATTAATTAATCATAATCATTAATCGTTAATTTGATTATTTGATTAACTATCTACTATTTACATAAGAAAAGGGTTGGGGGTGTATGAAAAGGTACCCGCGACTTATAAAATGTCTAGCAAAGGGGGGATCTGGAGTTGTACTGTCGTTTTCCCAAAAAACTGCGTCAATTTTCACTACTCAAAACACTTATCGCACTAGTTTTGTTTCTCACAATTCCTTCTATTCTTCCGGTATCCTCCAGCAAAATTTGGTCAGGAAAGAAGTTAAGCGGGCTGGCTGACGATAGGGGAGTCCCCCCCCCCCCCCTCCCAAGGTGAAGGGGCAAGCGTGGGCAATTCAACAGAAAGGTGGGGTTGCTAAACTAGGAGGTTTTGCGTGTTGGGGAGGTGCAGGAGAGTTCGTACCAGAAGTTTCGGGGGGAGGGCCACGCGTGGGCAATTCAATAGAAGGGTGGGGTTGCTAAGCTAGGAGGTTTTGCGTGTTGGGGAGGTGCTGGAGAGTTCGTACCAGAAGTTTCGGGGGGAGGGCCACGCGTGGGCAAGTCAAAAGAAGGGTGGGGTTGTTAAGCTAGGAGGTTTTGCGTGTTGGGGAGGTGCTTTAGAGTTCGTACCAGAAGTTTCGGGGGGAGGGCCACGCGTGGGCAATTCAATAGAAGGGTGGGGTTGCTAAACTAGGAGGTTTTGCGTGTTGGGGAGGTGCAGGAAAGTTCGTAACAGAAGTTTCGGGGGGAGGGCCAAGCGTGGGCAATTCAATAGAAGGGTGGGGTTGCTAAGCTAGGAGGTTTTGCGTGTTGGGGAGGTGCTGGAGAGTTCGTACCAGAAGTTTCGGGGGGAGGGCCACGCGTGGGCAATTCAATAGTAGGGTGGGGTTGCTAAGCTAGGAGGTTTTGCGTGTTGGGGAGGTGTAGGAGAGTTCGTATCAGAAGTTTCGGGGGGAGGGCCACGCGTGGGCAATTCAATAGAAGGGTGGGGTTGCTAAACTAGGAGGTTTTGCGTGTTGGGGAGCTGCAGGAGAGTTCGTACCAGAAGTTTCGGGGGGAGGGCCACGCGTGGGCAATTCAATAGAAGGGTGGGGTTGCTAAGCTAGGAGGTTTTGCGTGTTGGGGAGGTGTGGGTGACTTCGTACCAGAAGTTTCAGGGGAGGCTAGGGGTGGGGGGCAGGTGGTGGGAGTGTGGGGTTGCAAGTAAGTGCTGGAACGGTAGGGGAAGTGGACTGATATCCTCCTACGGGAGGTCGGAAGACTGCCCCGGAAGTTTCAGCGAGGGAAGGGGGCGGGGGGCAGTCTAGGTTACCTTATATTTATCTAGGTATGACCTGTCATAGAATTGTAGCCTAAAACCAAACATCTAATATTAGAATTCAGTGTTTTAACATTGTTTTCGATAGAACATTTAAGAAGTTAATCAAGTTAATCAAATTAATGATTATTGATTAATGATTAACAAATTAATCATGATTATGATTACTTTTTTAATCATGATTGTTTTAATCAGGATTAATTTAATCATGATTAAAATTAATCAAATTAATTAATTGATTAAAAAATTAATTGATTAGTGCCAACACTGTTTGAAACATAGTTTTAGCGAGGCAAGGGAAAAGGTTAGCAAGGCCTAACCCTCATACTCCTAAATTGAACATTATAATTTTTTATATGCTTTCAAAGTCTCGATATTGCCTTCATAAAATGTGCATTTTTCAAAAAATCCTTTAAAATTAATGTGCTCATAGGTACTTCTCTTGCCTCATCCATATGTACAACATTAAAGTTAGAGTAACCAAGGGATCAGTTTTGGGCCCAGTGCTGTATTAACTGGATTACTAATGTTTGGCCAAAAAACGTTTCCCAAATTATCACATCGCAAACAACGTTTCGAAAATTTTCATTTGGCAAATTCTCATTTGGCAAAACAACTTATTGCAAACTTTTAATTCGCAAATGTCGTTTTTGGCATATTATTGTTTAGCAAATTATTGTTTGGCAAAATATGTTTTGCCAAATGTTTCATTTGGCAAAACATAACATAATTATTTCTAAATAAATTTTCATATTTCATTCTTTTTATCGAAATTTCCAAATGATTCATTAACAATAGAGATGATTCTAGCGCTCGGCGGCCGCTACCGCGGCACGCTTCGCTCGCCTTCGCGCATTAAGGGTCACTGTTCTAACCTAACCTAACCTACTATTTTCTACAATACCTACTTTTTGCAACCATACTATTTTCTGCAATCTCTCTGTTTTACATAAAATTATTGTGAAAACCATGACCATGTGCCTTATGCTTTGATTTGTGGGTAACGGTGGGTACTCGTAAGTATGTGAAGTATCAATTTGACCAAGCAAATTATTTGGAATATAATATTTGGCAAAATAAAACATTTGCTATATAAACATTTGCCAAGTAAAATTTGGCCAAATGTTAATTTGACCAAATGAATTAGTTGCGAAAAGTACAGTTGCTAAAAGTTTATTTGGGAAATGAAACTTTGGCGATAAGTTGTTTGCGAAGTGAAATTTGGCGAAAAGTAATTTGGCCAAACGGAAGGATACCGTATTAACCTTTTGAACGCCATTGACAACTATAGTTGCAAAACGGTCCCGTAACTAAGACGCCATTGGCAACTAAAGTTGTCTAAATTTTGCTGCTTTTTCAACAATATTTTTGTTTTTTACAGGACGCCCTAGAGACTGTTAATTGCGTTTTAAACATTCTTAATAATGTTAAAATACATTATAAATTAAAATTTGTGTAATAAATTTAGTCAGTAAATGTGAAAAATGAGTTTAAAGTTAGTATTGAATTCTTACGATTTTGTCACTTGTTACGGCGCCAATGACCACTTTAGATGTCAGCTAGTGATGGGGTAATATCGTATATTTTTACCTAAGAAATGTGCTCATTTAGATAATCATATTGTAATAATCAAATAAAAACACTTAGTAATTCAGTATTATTATTTAATATTTGAAATCAACTGAATGTCACTTTCACATAATTTTGACGAAAATTTAATATTTCAGCACTTTTTTCAGTATTCTGGCGACGGGCAACTTGAATTTATACTGCGTTCTCCTCTAACTTTACGAATGAAGTCAATTATTTTTACGTAAACTAAGGAGCGATCCTCTGGTGGTACCTTCTCCATTTCAAACGCTATTAAAGCAGCAAAGCTTTCGTTCTGCGGATCACGAGGATGTGAATTGAAAAAGTGTGCATCGTCAACATTTATCATAACGGCACGGATGTCGTCCTCACTGACTTTAATATATTGAACATAGCTGCTATCTGTTTGTGAAGCTTTGTCTTCGCTGGTTTTTAGTTTTCGTTTTCTGGGATACAAAATTGATGGGGAACTTTGGCGTTCCTCCTGACTGGCTTCAATAATATCAGAATTTTTATCTTGTAACATAACGATTACACTTGGTATCTTGAACCACAAGACGTTAAAACCACGAAACTATTTTCTTGTAATGATGTGCGTAACTAATTTATTAAAACTGACCGCCTTGAACCACTGCCTGAACTCAATAAACGTTAATACTACGAGTATTATCGATAAGTAGGTATACCCTTCTAGACGTTTCTAGATTTTTTTAAATCATGGTCATCCCTACGCCATGGGCAACTATAGTCGCCCGCTTATGACGTCATAAGCGAAGCTAATAAACAGATAGTGATGTGAATATTATGTCGGTAAGTCAATATTTTCTTTTTTCACTACTACCTTCCAATACAAAGTAGAAGTCTCTGTATGACGTTTACCAGTAGTTCCCGAGATAGCGCGTTCAAGTAAACAAACAAACAAACTCTTCAGCTTTATAATATTAGTATAGAGTATAGATATTAGTATCCTACTAATATTATAAAGGCGAAAGTTTGTGTGAATGTATAGATGTATGTTTGTTACTCTTTCACGCAAAAAGTACTGAACGGATATGACTGATATGGATGATACTACAGTATCATTGTTTATAGAGTAACTAGCTTTTGCCCGCGGCTTCACCCGCCGTGAAATTTCGTTTGCCACAGATCGTCATAAATTATAGTCTATAATATTTTATTCTGGGTTATAAACAACTAGCTTTCCGCCCGCGGCTTCGCGCGCGTTGACTACATTATCTACATATTTTACGGAATCCTATTTTTTTCCAAAATAAAATTTAGCCTATTTACTCGTGGATAATGTAGCTTTCGAATGGTAAAAGAATTTTTAAAAACGGTCCAGTAGTTTTTGAGCCTATTTATTACAACCAAACAAACTAAGTTTTCCTCTTTATAATATTAGTGTAGATAATACTGTAAAGTATCATCAAAATCCGTTTAGTAGTTTTTGCGTGAAAGAGTAACAAACATCCAGACATCCAAACTTTATAGAGTAACATAAAGGCTATAATGACGATTTGCGGGTGTTACTATTTCACGCGGGCGAAGCCGCGGACAAAAGCTAGTAGATTATAATATTAATTATAGATATATTCATCGATATAATAATTATGTATTTTTCCAACTCTATTTTTTTATAAAAACACTTATTTGGGGACGCCGTAGACAACTATAGTTGCCAAATAGTGTTGTGAACTTTACCTTGTAATGACATGAAAATTTAGAAGGTTTTTATTTTTTTCTTATTGTATTTTATAGATTAGAAATAAAATCTGTTCGAAACTGTTATGAAATTGTGTTTTATTGCAGTTCAGTTCGTAGTTATTACTGTTAATCACCCCAAATTCCAAAAAATACCTAAACAATACTTGTGGATGTCCCATCACTAGAGAAAATCACTATCACAGGAAATTTTACTAAGCTTGGCGTCGGGCGTGAAGTGACGTAAAAAGGGGCTGGCGTGCAAAAGGTTAACTACACAGCTTTCAAGATAAAGAATAAGCTCTAAGCTTTATTCACGTCTGATCTTTGACTAAAGAAAGAAGCAAAAGTTATATCGGAATTATGTCCCAGCACCCTAACTGCTTCATAAGATACGATTATGTCATTAAGTCTGACTACGCACGAAGGACCTACTTTCAAGCTATCGTTTTATTAATTTGAAACATGCTCCGCTTCCCGGCGGTGTTTTTTTATATTTTTGCCTTCATACCGCTACGCATCCGCCTAACCTTGCTACGGAATGGAATCGCTCAACTGATCGTTCGATTCGTTGCCTCCACCCCCAGTCACGTCAATTCGACCTTGTTACTTAGGTACAAGGGGTGTTCTCTCCCTATGTATTTCCGGGATCCAGTGGGCCTTGAGCAAGTTTTGTTTCAAGGACTAAGGGCGCATGATAAATGAAAATCTTTTCAGCTTCTAGGTCGCTCCCGCCTGCCGAGATGGGATGGCCCGAATACGAAATTTTATAACATTGTTGTTGCTATGTTATTATCGTACGTAATAAGGATTCAGATAATAAACCGTGGAGTGCTCAGTATGACTAAATAGCTTTGTGATTCTATTTGCTTCTCTGCTTGTGAAAGATTCTGATTTGTGTTACAAAAAATCCTAAAACCAGGGTTCGAAATTATCAAGATAATTACGCTTCATGATAATTATCGGATAATTATCAACAGTATAAGATACATTTGTCTATATTGTTTCGAAATTCTGATTGCGAATGTTGCTTTATGTTTTTGGTTGCTGATTGTTGTCAAGTTATCCATCTAAATCATAAAAAAATATCATAAAGCTTGGAAAATAGATCAATATTTTGACGCTAGATAACTAGCGATCATTGTGGAGCTAAATAGGATAGGTTTTATAACTATCTATGTTGATTAACGCCCATCACTAGACGCAAGTGCGGAAATACACGTTCGAAAACTTCGAATACAGTACATTTTCACGAGCGCATTTTTTGTCATTATCAAACGATAATTATTAGTGATGGGCCGACTATGGTCTTTGCCGACTAACCGACTAGCCGACTAATCGGTTTTCAAATTGCCGATTAGTCGGCCGACTAGTCGGCAATGCCGATCATTCTAATACCTACTTGTACGAAGAATACTATCTAGATTTCTCAAATAAATTAGAATATCTAGATTTCTAAAGAGATAAATATAACTTCTTTAGAAATGAGAAAAAATATGAGAAAAAATAAAAAGCAACATTACAATCACCTAACACTTACCTAAGGTAGATGTCATAATTTTCGACGGCGGAGGAGTCAGAGGAGGTGACAATATGATCGCTTCCCCCTGGGCTAGGATGCGGATTATTCTTACTTATCGACGTCAAAATGTATGGGCAAAATTGCGCTTATCGCGGGACGCATCCTAGGCCCACTGATTCCTCTCCACCCTCCACGGTGATGGTCAGAAGCTGGGGGCGTGGGGGTACCCCTGCCTACATAGCACAGACTACTACCACCGTCGGATTGGCAGGGCCCGCCAATTGCTGGCACAGACTGTGATAGTTGATGGCTTTGTTCGGATTCCCATATGATAGTTCTTCACACTAAGGCGATCGACGGAGCTCAGGGGTTATTTATGTGGGTATTCCTCATCCTTCCGATGAAAGGAGCCCCACATAATCCACCACTTTCCCGCAGGATAGGTATGCAATTCCATGCATTTTTCCCCCGAAAAAAGTGTCATAATTTTTATATGGACAAATTACATATACTTTACACATTTTTGATGATTTTAACTAATCTTAACTTTGTATGAATTGAGACTGATTGCCAAAATTTTAAATCAGGTGAAACCACTTTTTACTGATTTTTTGCAGTCAAAAATTAGGTTTAGATAAACGCCTTTGATCTACCTCATAATCATCTTGGTGATTATGAGTTTTATTTCATTAACATATTTAATTTTGTAATGCGCCGATTATAATCGGCAGATTTTGCCGAATAGTCGTCACTAGTCGGCCGACTACAAATGATGCCGAATAGTCGGCTTTCCCGACTAGTCGGCGACTAGTCGGCCCATCTCTAATAATTATCCATCTGTTATTATCACGATAATTTATTTATTGATAATATTATCATTTTGAACCCTGCCTAAAACATAACATGTTGACTTTTGAAGCCGCTCAGATTCTTCCTAGAACGTAATTTCAGCTTAATTATTAAGCCCGTAGCTTTCGGGAACTTACCTAATATGTAGGTACTAAGAAGACGAAGAGTATTAGGTATAAAATTATTTCATAAATATGAAACCTTCAATGCCTATTTCCGAATGTCATAAGCTTCATATCACGCTAGTAATATAAATAACTCGGCAAAGGTCGGGAAGTAATATGCAAGATAGATTTTCTTTCACGTATTGAAATGCAAAAGCTACGATACAAATAAACTCGATAATGGAACCACATTTTCGTTGTTATTGTTAAAATGAACACGGTTAGGGTTCAACTGTAATTTTGTACTAGCTATTTCGCATAGTGTAACTGATAGATACGTTATCGCTGTGTTATCGTGTTTGTCATCGCTTTACCTCGATCTAGTTCGGTACCTACAATCTAACATGGTCGATATGATAGGTTTACACGGAAATATAACAGTAGGAAATGTTACAGTACCTAAGTATTATATCTTTCGTCGAAACTTGTTCTAATACGCCTAATGACAATGTACCTACCTACATAACATATCAATTGAAGGGTAGATAGATTAGTATTTAATAATGATGTTGGTAGTAATAACAAAACACTAACGACAATCAATTAAATCTTACTGGCGTTGTTGTTGTAAAAACTCTTCGAGCTGATAAATTAAAAATCTTTAAACCTACTAAACTATTGTCAAAATAGATATCAGGTTATAATGTCATGTGGATTATTTGTGTACCTAGTCAGCCAGGAACAAGGCTCTGTATTTTATTCGATAAAATGCATTTTTAATTATTCAATGTTCTCCTACAATTTTGAATAGCTCATATTACCTAAATAGGTTTGAATCGCATAATAAATATTTTAACCTCATAGTAATTTGGTACTTATTGCCATTTTAATTGTGTCCAGGACAGGTCAGTATCCCCTGTACTCTTCAGTCGGGGCGTCGACCTCCGATCGCGCGCTGGACGCTTGCATTGCATTGTCGCACCGACTGGCATCGCGCTGCGTGCTTTGAATCAAAGCTCTACAATTAGCTCAATGCACTATTGCAATGGCGCCGCATTTTATTGCGAAACAGGCTTCATTAAACCGCTCGACTAAACGTTACATCATTAAAGAAATAGGCTTTGTCATTGAATCAAATTAAACTCGGTGCACAACCGCATGCCTTTACAATGTTAGTTTTATCAGCTTATAGTTATTCAATTTGTCAATTAATTAACTATAACTTTTAGTCTTATTTTGTGTAAACTATGCCACTTATTATTTAGAGTAAAGATGAATTTGGAATCCACATTAAAAATATCAAATAAAATTTCCAGTAATCCAGATTTGTTTGGTGCGCTATTTGCTCACCCAATTTCAATGGAAGCATTATCTGTGGGAATACCGTGCATCGGTGGTTGTGTCGAGTGAATGATGACAAGTGGTCTGCAAATCAGGTTATCGATTCGTAATGTTAGCGACACAGGCCGGGCGTCGACCCTCCGGGCCTCGGTGCACCGGGCGACCGGAGCTCATCGTTGACCCTTTGGGAACCGGTGCAACTCAGGTAGGGCACTGCCACTAGAAGTCTACACGTTTTGTTGGCTCTTCGATAGTGAATATGGAGCTAAAGCTTTGTTAGTGAGTTTAATAGTAATCATTATTACCTCCTAACTAAAGAACAAAAGCGTAGAGTGAGGATATTAATTTTAAATTATAATTGTTGGACGTAACTTTCACAGTTCTTTTGGGTAATCAATTATAACGATTTAATCTGTTGCGCAATTATCTATCCTATTAATAACTTATTTTACATTCCTATCAAAAATCAAAGTTCACTAAGCTCTACTTAAAGCTGTTTCGATACATTCTGGTAGCAATGATTTTATATTTGCGCGAGTTTTTCCCTGATCCTGTTCCCATTTAACATTTAACGATCGCACATCCAGTATCTTAGTTATTACTTTGTAGCCTAGCTTTCCTTTCGTGACTCTTGGAGAGGGAAACCAGAACATTTTAATCAGCGACTTAGTCTTTCTATAGTTATTTAAACCTGCAGTATGCTTTTTTCTAAAACGTATTGGATTCTGTAAAATTCAGTAGCAATGTTGAATCTGCTCTGAAACTTAGGAACATGGCACTTGTATTGAGCTCATCATTGGTATTATTTTTAAAATCATCACTGTCATCAGAAAGAAACAACTGAGGACGATATTTTAATTTTATTTATTTATTTGTACGATAAACTAAAACATTTTTGCAAACAATGAAGCATCAATTGCTCTCTAAGAGCAATATTTTTTGTGCATTGAGCTTTTAAAAAGCTTAACTTGAATATAACAGTTTTGCGTGGTTGTTTATTTTGTAACTACTTTAGAAAATGCTTTCACTCCGTCAACCACGTGTTGAATGCTAGCTGGGACACTTTTCACCTGGGATGTGATACTATGATAGCGCTTATCTAACATTGTTATATGCGAGCCGATTAGATCCGCGAGCTGAGGTCACAGAGGGTACAGGGGGGAGGGCTGGGTCACGAATTTACGGGTACGGGTGTTCTCGTCCCCAACTCGGTTGGAGTAAGTGTGCCACCGATGTATGTAGGTTAACATCGGACTGCGCTCGATACGCCACCGCTGCCGCCGATGTCGACCACCTAACCTAGATCAGGGTGTAGAGAGATCGCTTATGAAATCTGGCGCACGCTGACTGCATAAATGAAATGCCTTTTATATGCCCATGTTTGAAAGTATTTGAACCGATTTCGAATCTCCTCTCGGTCCCTTTCCCTTAATTGCATGAGATCTCACGCATTTGCGAGTTTATTCCAAATACATGCTCTATGCTGTGTATGAGAGCAATAAATGAATATCTGTTTGAACCAACTTCCTGCTGGGCGATATTTTATGTCACAGACCAAAGTCACAGCACTCACAGCTGAAACTAAAGAGAGATTCTAACTAAAGAGCTTGTAAAATTTCTTAATTAAATCAGAATACCAATAATACCTCTTCTAATATCTAATAATAATTCTAATATGAATATATTTAAAAAGCAGTCGTGTTTTCATTCAAGGAGTAATCGAATAAAGAATGTAAGTCATCATCAACATACAACAACCACGCGGCTCCGTTGCCGTCGCATGAATGGTACGTCATAAGTGGTTAACAAAGAACGGCTGCTTGACCGCGTGTCATGCGAGTGGTGTTCTTTCAAAACCACAGATCTAGCGAAATTATGTCACATTCACCGTGTAGTGGTTAATGTAATACAAATTGCAACAACAGTGATGTTTCGCGCACTTCTTATTCAGGTTAACAGAAAATTTTAACTACGAGAGAGAGTCGCTTACAACAAAAGCTGTATAACGGATCTGAAGTTGCAAATTCGAAAAGTTTGTTGAGGCAATACTGAATTGTGGCGCTTTGTCGTTGTTGATATGGCTTTAACATTTTCTTTGGAATAACGACTGCTTACAAATCATACAAAGGGGTGACGAAAAAGAAACTAAATTGAATGAAAAGAAAATCTTTTCAAGTTGTTACGCCATGAAAGAGGGTCAGGAAGCTCTACATTATAAAGTGGACGGTCGTGATAGTCTACTAGAAACGACAGCATTCATTGATTGCTAATATGATATGAACTGATGATAATACGTTGTATAATGTTCAATTAGTGCTTCAATACTTGGTATTTCTACACAAACGTTTGTTATGAAACGTAAAAGGCCTTAAGATAGAGCGAAAGATTGTGAATCTATGGAACTGACTTCCTGGAAGCTAATGGATGTTTTGCTTTACGATGCCTCGCTAGTTCCTCGATGATGTGATTATCTAGACATCCGTTTAGCGTCGCGAAGGCACTGAGAATCTAGATTATGCTTTAAGTTCCGCAGTTAAGTCTGTTTGCATTATTTCAGTCAAATTGACATAGTTATGTAATATTTCTGTAGCATTTTGTTATACCTTTTATTTCATGTAACTTTACGGGTTTGTCAACATCCCTGTGAAATCTCCACGGATATATGACTTCTTTCTAAAACCGTCTGAATGGTGAAACGTGAAACTTTTAAACGTGAAATTTTTGCTTTGTTTTCTTTACGAGTAACTGTAAGATGAATATATCCAACTCATAATACTAAATCTTCAAATTGTTGCGTTGAATTTATTCGCACTACTTTTCAGTCTAGTAATTCATCTAAGAAAAGATTATTTTTCAAATGTGAATGCTCTTTGCATATTATATTACCTACATAATAAAGTATGATATGGTGTCGGCTATCACGTGAAGTAACAATTTCTGGCCTTCGGAATAATGCGATGAAAACGTAAGGCCGTAGAAGGGATTAACTTTCATGGGCTTTGAAAGTAACCGGGGCGTAATTAGCTTATACACACAGCCGATTTAGGCTGGCGGTAGGTGTTGTTCCGTCCAGAAGTGTATCGCCAGCAAGTCGAGTGGCTGCTTTAGAAACGCTGGAATGCGTTCCGCTACTGTTCGACTGCAGCTGGTTCGCTTCTGCCCCGATACGGCCAATTGTGCGCGCCGATTTCAAAACGAAAGTACCGCGCATCTAGGACGGTGAACGTATTTCTCGCTGAGATCTCTTGCAATTTACCAGCCAGTACTTTGTTAGAGAATGTGGCATAGTCAGATTGTTAGATATTCATAACTTGCAACAGCCAGTTTTGCAAGTTTCTAATGTTGTGGATTTATGTATTTATCCCTACCGCGTATCGCGATACTGTCACTCAGAGATCTAACTTGTGATTATGTTAAAATACTCGTGTGTCACTTTTCCAAAGGTTTCTATTGAAAAGTTCTCGATTTTCTTTTAATTTTATGGATAATCGATATCAGTTTTTCTGCGTATTAACTTTTACCTGTAAGCTTTTTTATCGAGATGTTGAGCTTTCAAGTTTTTTCCACATCATTAATATTAAAATCCTCAAACTTTGCAGCTTCATGCACTCATTTTGTTTAGAATTAAATAATCCGAATATTGTTTATAAAATATTTTGGCAAAGAAGACCTAAATGACAAAATTGGGGCCATGGCTCCTGAACTGTTTACCAGCTTAATTTCTTTACGCAATATTGTTTGTATGGTTGACAACTTGACAGTACGCAATATGGGCCGCGTAATAATTTGTTTTGGGGTCCTATAAATAAACAAAACTCTTTTGAGTCCCTCAAACAGTTGAGTTAATTTAGAAGATTGTTTCGAAACATCGAATAAGGCATAAAATTGGACCGCTACAGTCGGACGCGATTTATATTGCATCGAGCGGCGCCCGCGGCTGTTATATCACACGAGATATCGTAACTTTTGCTCGTTACTTTTGTTCACTGTTCTAATAGAAAGTGCACCAACCACTCGCCTTTCTTAAACCGTTTATTACACGGTTAATCCGTTAAAAGGAGTGCCTCTACCATTTCCTTTTTCGTTATTCACCAAATTAACATTATTTTGAATTAAGGCATTGAATCTATTCTGAGAATTCAATAAATATAAATTGTGTATGAATTTGGAATGTTCAATTTAAGTATTTGATTTAAATTGAGATTACTTCAATCTACAATTAAACTCAAACGCGACTATCGCATTGATTGCAAATTAAATACATGGGTAGTAAAAATAATTACTATAATAAAATGATATCAATACTAAATTAATGCACCCGTGTTGCACTCGATATTTAGTTTCCCTAGTGACGCAATGTTTATCAACAACATAAAAATTATCGATACAAGCACAGTTACGGAGCTAACATTCTTCGGAATCAGCATCTCACGTCGATGAGTTAATGAATCTTTGTGATATACGCATAGCTGGGCATTAACTCGTTAATCCGTTAATCGTTAATTAACGAAGTTAACATTTCTATTAACGGATTAACTTTTAAGTTAACTTTAAAAAATGTTAACGGACTCGTTAACTTCCGTTAAATTATCCTAAGTCCGTTAATCGTTAATCCAGTACCTACTATTTACCAAAAAGATACAGCAGGCACGCTGAAAAACGCTATAAAAACGCGTTCTAACAAGTACGTTCGGGCTTCCAGAACTTCCAGAACCCAAAACAACAGTTTTTGTGACCAGATCACTAACGACACTTGTTAGTATGTGTGGGACAACTCTTGCAATTGAATTTAAGACCAGTTTTCCTCAACCGATTGAGCTGAAATTTTGTATACTTGTATGTAAGTACGATGACAATTCAATGTTATGGTACCATTGAGCTGGTCTGATGATGGAGTCATGAGGTGGCCATAGGAACTCCTAAATGAAACGGCGGCATCGCATCGAATTTGGGTTCGTTGGATTTGTCTTTTCGAGCACTTTAGTACTAGATGATGTCCAGGGTCCTGATGATGGAGTCAGGAGGTGGCCATAGGAATTCCTAAACGAAACGGTGGAAACGTATCGAGTCCGGGTTTGCTGGATTTGTCTTTTCGAGCACTTTGGTGCTAAATTGTATTGTAATTGAACCAAGGCTCTGAGATTGAGATAAAAAAGTGTAAAATAAAATTATAATAATAGGGATGATGACTGGGTAATTAAATCGAAATTCTATTTAGTCCGTCAGACAGATAATGGACAACACGCATAAGTTGTAATATTAAGTTAAATTATGACTTAATTTAAAGTTTAGATCACACACATTACACTAGTTTTTATTTCACCTCAATCCATCCAGTATTACCGAAGATAGAGCCTCGAGAAGTTTACGGACTTTTTAAAATTTTCAAAAATTTCCAATATTCGCGCGTGACGTCACAACATGATTTTGCAGCCCCCGCACGTTAACCCATTTACCACTTTTTGTCTTTTTCCAACTAAAATAAAATTTTACCTAACTGACAACTGTTGTTAGTTGTCATCGTTCAATCACATTTCAAACTAGGCGCTAAAAAAGTAACCATTATTATGCCACCTATTGCCAATTTTGTGCACTATGAAGCCATTTTTACATTAATTATGCACTTAAATATAATTTTTTTGGAAAAATAACCAAGTTTGTGTCTCTGTGCTCAATAACGAGTAAATAGTCCAGTTATTTGTTAATTTTACTTGGAAAGTTTTCCGGAATTTTTGAAAATTGGTGAATAAATAGATTTCGCTATGTTCTTTCCGAATTTTGTGACCTCGTTTATAGTCGCGCGCGCGCCCGCCTTATTGAAAAAAATCCGCCTTAAAAAGGTTTTTGACAACTACTTTTTTCATTTTATAATTTTTGGGACATAGACAAGCTAAGAAGCTTTGATAAATGTGATAAATTTCATGTAATGTAAGTTAAATAGATTTAGAGTTGTGAAACAGTCAAATTAATGTACCTGCTAAATTGCGAGTTCTTTTTTCTTTGATCATGGCAGGACACGCTGCCGGGTGTCCTAAATATGCTGAAGTATAAAAAAATTCGCGTTGCTGAAGTATACATTTTTTTTTGTCTTGTTTGTTTCTACATAACATAATTGTATCCTACTAATATTATAAATGCGAAAGTTTGGATGTCTGGAAGTTTAAAATAAAGTAAAGTAATGTTTATTTCTCACCAACATAACAGATAATATTATGATAACAAACAATCAGGAAAAACAAAAAGTAAGAATGTTGGTGGGTGAAACCTGACAGACCTGAACTAAGAAGATTCCTGTGTCTCAGGTTTGTTACTCTTTCACGCAAAAAGTACTCAACGGATTTTGTTGAAACTGTACAATATTATTGTTTTGTTTGTAACCCAGATTAACATATTGGCTATAATTTATGCCGATCTGTGACACTAAATTTCACGCGGGTGAAGCCGCAGGCAAAAGCTAGTCGTGAAATAAATAGGAAAGTTTAAGGTTCTGAAACGTGGTCGCTTACTATGGGCCTCATAAGAAGGCTCAAGGTCACCCAAAGGGTGATGGAGCGGGCTATGCTCGGGGTTTCCCTGCGTGATCGAATCAGAAATGAGAAGATCCGCAGGAGAACCAAAGTGACCGATATAGCACGCAGAATTGCTAAAATCAAGTGGCAGTGGGCGGGACACATAGCTCGTAGAGACAGACAGAGTTGGGGCAGAAAATTTCTTGAGTGGCGACCACGGGCTGGAAGACGTAGCGTGGGCAGGCCTCCTACTAGGTGGACCGACGATCTGGTAAAGGTCGCGGGAAGAACCTGAATGCGGGCAGCGCAGGACTGTTCATTATGAAAAACCTATGGAAAACCCAAAGGCCTCTCGCATTTGTCCAGCAGTGAACGTCATTTGGCTGTAACGACGAAATAGGAAAGAATGTAACTATCAAAAATCTTCTCTAAGGCAGCATTTTTCCAATTTCGCAACGAGCGCGGCAATCACACTTAACTAACAGACTAACAGAGAGCATAGCGAAATCTATTTTAATCACCAATTTTCAAAACTCCCGGAACACTTTCCAGGTAACCACGTTAATTTGTACCAAACGACTGGACTATAATTAAATTGATATAAAAATTTGGGTACATCTTCTCAAAAACAAAAGAACTGGTGCTAAAAGGGTTAAGTGACGTTTTGACATTTGTAGAGGGCCTTGTAGAAGGGGAGGCTATGGTGCTGAATGTGGATTAACTCGAGTGTCATAGTAACTTATTAGACTGCTAAGCTTGATGATAAAAAGAAAAATATTTTGTTCAATGTACATAGTCTGGTTTAAAAGTTTAGTTTATTTTTTCATTAAATGATAGGTATAGGTGTACCAGAATCTCATGGCAAACAAAAATATTGGAAAAGTGTGTCTTTCATATGGCAAATGTCTCTGGCTTTATTGTCACCTGTCAAAGTAAATCAAGTGAACTGTCAGTCGCTGCAGAAATTTTGTAATCTCTTCATGCCTATTTGTTATTTTTGTGAAAAAGTCGAAAAAGCTCAAGCAAGTCATTAGGGAATGCAGAATCGGTTCTGGTTTGAGGAACCGGGTTTTTCGGGTCTGGTGGTCATAAGAACCGGGAGCCCCGGTTTTTTCGGTTCTTTCGGTTCCAAAAAAACAATATTTTGATTATGTTTTTTTATTGAAATAACACTTCTTTGAATAGACTAGGAATAATCAACAAACATGATTTACAATATTTTTCTATTTTTACTAAATTCTACTCCCAAAAATAAAAAAAAAGTAAAATAATTAGTTTTCAATTGAGGTACCACAATCAGTCTTTTTCATCCAACTTATCGATATATTTGACTATTTATATATTGACTGTCAGATGCAAAGCAAATAAAGGAGAAGGAGTGTTGCCAACTCTCACACAAAAATATCATCATCATCATCATTTAATTTTAAACCATAGGATAGGACGTCCACTGCTGAACATAAACCTCCTCCAATGCTTTTCATGTTGATCGATTGGTAGCGGCCTGCGTCTAGCGCTTCCCTGCTACCTTTATGATGTCGTCGGTCCACCTTGTGGGTGGACGTTCCACGCTGCGTTTTCCGGTACGCGGCCTCCATTCCAGGACCTTCCTGCCCCATCGGCCGTCAGTTCTGCGTCCGCGTCGGGCTATGTCCGCTGAATCCGCTGACATAGAAATGAGGAGATCCGTAAATGAACTAAAGTCGCTATTTTAGTTCATTTACGGATCTCCTCATTTCTGATTCGATCTCGTAAAGAAACACCGAGCATAGCCCTCTCCATAGCACGCTGTGCAACTTTGAGCTTCTGTATAAGGCCTATAGTGAGAGGCCACGTTTCCGAGCCATAAGTCATCACTGGTAACACACATTGGTTGTAGACTTTCGTCCTCAGGCACTGAGGTATTTTGGATGAAAAGATGTTGCGTAGTTACCCGAACGCTGCCTAGCCGAGTTGGATTCGACGATTGTCTCCCTTTTCGAAATTGGACCTACCTAGCTGGATCGTCAACAATCTCGAGGATTGAGCTCCCAACCGAAACTGGGTAGGGCGCAACATGGACATTGGACATAAGCTTTGTTTTGTCCATATTCATCCTCAGGCCTACCTGTTAGGAAACTCGATTAAGGTCTTTAAGCATTGTGCTAAGATCTTACAACGATTCTGCCATGACCACAATCAGTATCGTGGGCAAACCGAAGGTGAGTGATGTACTCGCCATTAATGTTTATGCCGAATCCTTTCCATTCAAGGAGTTTGAAAGCGTCTTCCAATGCAGTGGTGAACAGTTTAGGAGATATAACATCTCCCTGCCTAACGCCTCACTGCAGAGGAATCGTCCTCGTGCTCTGCTCCTGTACTCGGACCGACATGGTGGCGTTTTTGTACAAGCACTTCAGCACCTCGATATACCGATAGTCAATACGGGACCGCTGAAGAGACTGTAAGCACTGCCCAAGACCCGAACGAATCGAACCTTCTCATAGTCTACGAACGCCAAGCATAGTGGCAAGTTATACTCGTCAATCTTCTGTATAACCTGTCGCAGCGTAAGCGCAAACAAAAATATGCCAGTGATTTTAAAAAATTGTAAGAAAAATGCTTAAAATATTTACATATCTCATAAAAAAAACAAAATACAAAACCAATAAGTAGGTAATCTTTATTAGTAGGTAATCTGATATCTTTAGGTTCTCTATACGTTCGCAATGTTCTTGTTACGACTCATGCCTAATACCTATAACAGATTTTTAGATAAATATGCAAAACCCGAAAGTACCGAAAGAACCGGGTTTTGAATTTTTAAAACCCGGTTCTTAAGCTGTCGAAAAAACCCGGGTTTTCCCGGTTCTTTCGGTTCCGGGATTACCCGGGTACAAACCCTACAAGTCATATTGTTTTCAATGTGTATTGTAAAATAAGGCATAATTAAAAGTCAATTTTTGATTTTAAAGCGCGTCGTTGAGTTGACAGTAAGTTGGAGTGAAATTGGATACATTTAGTTTATTACCTAACTGCGTCAGAAGGAGGATTTTTTAAATATTATTCTTATAATAGCTGCTTTATCGGGGGTTTCAGGTGTACCTCACAAATTGGTGCAGAGAAATGGTGAAAATGTTATGACCATGTAAATAAAATTGAAAAAGATTTCATCAAGTAAGATGTAAGATAGAATAATTGAAATGGTGGAAGAGCAATTTATAATAAATACCTCTTTATCTTGATCATCTATTGAAGAAAAGTGGAATCCTTGGAATCGTTTTCTAGTTCTGAATGAAGTGATTAGTTATAAGTATGATACATAATAAAATTAGTTACATAAAGTAATATACGATTTACTTATTTTTCAAGACATTTTCCTATTATTATTACTGACGGGATTGCTACCATGTACCTTAGTTTTGAGTTTCCAATATTTCGGCACTGTTGCAAGCGCCATGGTCACGGAGTAACTGAAGAAATTAAAACCAGACATCGTTCAGATGTGCGTTCAAAAGACCTGAGATTTAAAAAAATCCCACGTTTTGTTTAAACAGTAAGCGAAAAAAAAGTGACTTGAAAATGGAATACAAAATGATAAGGTATGGTAAATGATAAGTCTTTATCAATGAAGAAGCAGAAGTTCAATTTCATGTGTCCTCCATCTAGGCTAGTTTCCATCGTCACTCAAAGTTTGACTGCGGTCTCAAATTTGGGCTTAATTGAGGTATTTTTTGGGTGAGAGGCATAAGAACTAATGCCGTTTTATATCAAAAATTCATACTTAAAGGTAATCAACCAGGTACAAAGTATTTCCTTGTATGTTAGTCTGCCACTCTTTAGTAAGTCCCGAAATCCCCGCTTCGGCTCCCCTACTAACCATTCTAACCATTGTACACAGATAATATCTTACATGCAGCTTTTCATGTTACTACGTCACATTTTCAAAATCCGCGCGGAAAATCGCTCCTAGCGGAAGAGCGCACTTTGAGCTTGAATAATTCAGTCATTTTTAAAGATATCAAAAAAGTAAAAATACAGTATTCATTCTAATTTTTTGTAGTTTTTTTTGGCATCTTCAACAAAAATTGTGCGCCATGTCCATTAGAAAATATTAGACTCATATTTTTTATTTTTTTCCATAATCCAATAATTACAGTATTATATTGAGTTGAAATGTCGCGTGACGTCACTCTTGAGTAAAAATTCTACTCAAGCGTGACGTATCGCGCCATTTCAACTCGATGTAGCACTGTTATTATTTAATTATGAAAGAAAATATAAAATATGAGTCTAATATTTACTAATTATCTGTCTGACGGACAAATAATTGAAATTTTGTCTATTAAAAAACTTTTTAAAAACAAGCTTTTATTCCGAAATGCAGTTGTACTAAAACGAAAAAAATAATTGTAGGTAGGTAATTATGCAAGGTTCAAATAATTTCGAAAGCTTGTAGCGCAAACATAAAAGAAGAATAAATTCCATGCGCGATACAAGCTTTCGAAATTATTTGAACCTTGCATACAATTATTTTTTTCGTTTTATTATCATGTGTTAACGGATTAACGATTAACGTTAACTTGCGTTAAATCTTGCGAAATGTAACGTTTTAACGTTTAACGAAGTTAATTTTTTTATTAACGGTTTAACGATTAACGAAGTTAACTATTTGATTAACGGTGCCCAGCTATGGATATACGGGTCTATCTAGACGTGCGTTCTCTCAACCTACTTCTTGAATGCCGTAGCGGTTGTGAACAAAAATCAACGCTAACTGCAAATACTTAAAGATTAAATCGTTACTTATTCGCGGCCGTTCTCAATCTGACAATTAGGAACCACTTTTGTTGTACCACGGCATAATGCGCCTTAACGTTGTGGAAAACGGCATAGATTAAAACATAACGAAATGTTTGAAGACTGTACATGTTCCATTCAACCATGAACTCCTTCGAGGAGCGTCCCGCGTTGAGACCTCAATTCTTTTAAACTCTCTCACTTATTGGTCAATCGGCGTGACATTTGTATGGTAAACGTTATATTGTTATAATGCGCTCATTGCGAAAGCGCGTAACGTAATTATAATCCGTAATTTCTAAACTTATTAGCAAACATAAATTAAAAAACATTAACAAATATTTATGAATGCACCAAGTGAATATAAATTAAATTAATACATAATCCGTCTTCTTCATATTGTTATCATTGGGCCACATTTTATAAATACATCTGTCGGCCTGTAAAAGCAAACAGTGTCAAGGCAGCTTATATTGATTTCAAGTTGTAATGAGTACGAATGGATACACAATTGATTTTAATGTTAAATGGCATTCGTATTATTTATATTGTTGTTCTTCTGGTACAATATTTTATGAATGAGAATTTTGGTGTTTTGCGTTAACTCACTCTACATTTATGTATAATAAGCAATGACTAACCATAAATTTTATTTATTTAATTTTGATTAAAATTTAATTTGCATAACATTTGAAAATCTTAACTTTGTTTTGGTTGTTGCAGGCATTTCCACCGGTTTTTCGAGCGTTACAAAAGTGTAAGTACCACAGTATTAATAAAATAGAAAGTCATTGCATGCAAGTGGTCGTTGATTCCCACGGCTGTAGCCATGGGTCCCGCGACAGCCGAATCGGTTGTGTAAGCGCAGCACCAGCGTCATTGCTCAATCAGATGCATCTCGCGCCGTGTCGCCGTGCGTGAGAGTCCAATTTCCTAATAGGAGACAAGTCGAGCGCTTACCGCCGCGGTTTCCCAATAGAAAGTCCTTTGATGCAGGAAGCGCAGTGGTTGCACCGCACGTGCACGGAGGGGCGGCGGCCGATGCACTTTCGTGCCGGTGACGTCACGTACCTTTCGTCAGCGTCAGCCCGTAAGAGCTGTTACGCAATGAACGCGCGCCGCTCAACTTTCCAATTTCGACAACGCGCTATTGTGTAGCGCTTTCAAATTTTACTATACCTTCGCCAGTCCGCGCTTTCTTACGTTTCTCCCTCTCTCCTCACGACTGAAAAATACTCTGAATGCGATGCGCAAGCGCAACGCGGAGATGCACTTTCACTATAAAGTTTCGCCACTCGGTTCGCGAGAAAAAATAAAAACACTCGTTACACAAGATTTGGACAAAAACTATAGATTAAGATTTTCACATTTTAAAAAGTTGACGAGGTTTCTTTCTAAACTTTCAAAATTCGATATCGGAATCCACGTCTTTTGAAGGTTTATTTTTTGTGCCTACACCGTTTCTAGGAAATTAAATAAGAGATATATTAAAATGGAAGGTTCTTACTTCCGTCCTATAATTTATAATCAGATACTGGAAAATTAAGTTACAATTACTTTTAACAAATAAGGTAAAATTAATTGTTATACTTGCGCAGTTCATTATTTAATTAACTCTACTAGTATAAAATAATTTGACACTAAATTGTAAAACTAATTTGATGTAGATAAGTCACCACTTACCACCATCAAAGAAGTTAGATTGTGTTTGGTTTCACTAATAAATAAAATAGATAAAGCTGTCGATATTTATTTCACCAAACCATCTAAACGGGCAATAATAATTCCTGAGTGAGAGAAAACCCTTAAACCGTCAATACCGTCATGGTTTTATAGATATTAGATACTAAAAGTTATCATATAAAATCTCATAGAAATGTATTAAAATGTCCAAGTAGTTTTCTATCAAGTCCCTTAGTAGATGTTAATATCTAAAACATGTGCATTCGCGCCGACCCCGTAGGGTTTCACCGATCTCTACGTCTAGTTGCGAGCTTTCTCAGTCTCTCTAGCTGGGAGCTGAGGACTAGTGATGCCCAACTAGCGATAGTTTTGTTATCGATAGTTGAACTTCGAAGATAGGAGTATCGATAGTGTAGTAGTAAAGTATACTACAGAAACTAAACTACTAACAATAGTCTGAAAGTTTCGATCGCACCGAGAGTATTCGATAGTTGCTTTGCTTTTCAGGAAAGAAAATAATATCGATCGACATTATTTTATGAGTGTCAATACTATTACAAGATATGCAAGTCATCAATAGTCTTAATCAAATTTTGCGCTATTTATAGTATTGAAAGTTCAATCGATAAACATAGAATCCTTGGCTAATCGACTATCGATAAATAATCCTATCGATAGTAAACTATGAAATGGCATCTCTATCGAGAGTAGCGTGTGCTCAACCCAGAGTTCACTTGCGGTCGAAAATCATAAAAGAAAGCCACAAGTGTCACGCATACACAATTAAATATTCAAACTATCTACAATCTATCTGTCATCTTGCACGTTACTGTATCACGATTTTGTTGCGAAAGAAATTAAGACTAATTTAATACGTAAATTAAATAAAGTTGGAAGAAAAGAAATCAAAATTCTCTGGCTGAAATAAACTTTCAATAAAATTATATTATCATATTCTATCAATATTTCCATGGAATTTGTTTTTTACAAGTTTAAAAAAACTTATGTACTTGTATTTTTATATTTTATGATATGTAAATATCATTATTAAAAATCGTATTATGTAATTCTATGATTTTTTTTATTTAAAAAAGATAAAAGAAATGAAATTTTAGTCGAAGGTGATTAGGTACTGTATTTGGAGATTATGTAAGTATCAGAAGACTTGAAAACAACATCCAAAATCCAAACAATTAATGGGAATACCTACTAGGTTACAGGATTATTGAGCTCTTGAATCTGTTGGAAAATTTCGTTAATTTTATTGGCAAACAGCTAATACGTAGATTTACCATCTTCGTTTTGTCCACAAACAAATTTTGAATACGAATGGACTGTGGTATAATGACGTCAGCGATCCTGCGGTCTGTGCCGTTTTCCTGTACGTTTGTGGAACAAAAAGGCAAACCACGAAAGACACTCCTTCGAAGACCTTCAAAATGCAAACGTGCAGCGAATCAAAATACGCGATTATTGGATACAACCCGGATTTACATGAATAACTGCAAACAGAAAACCAACGTATTTTCATAAATGTGCCTTATGGAAATACGCATTTCAAATAATGATAAGGCTAATTTCAGTGACATTTGTCATGATGATGAACACTTCCACTACAAAGAAAAAGGTGTGTTAGGTACAGCAAAATTATGGGCATCAAAACTGTATTTTACCAATGCTAAATGTTCACCTATAAGTAAGTTGCATGAGTAATACATAATATTTTTTGTTCAACCAGTAACCTAACAGTAATCCACTAGTAACACATTTATAGTAATTAACCAAAAAAGGTAAATTGATGAAACACAAACGTTTTACGTTACTTGGTATGAAACTTTACGCTGCTAACTGAATTAATTAGTTATTTGTAACGTTTATTAGCGGTCGTGTTTAGTTGTTCCTACACACTGAAACTTTCCATACCTACCAAAGTAACCCACAAAAACCCGATAAGACAAAACAGGGAAATTCAAATGTGTACTCAATTTCAGCTTTGGTAACGTTATCATAATCACTCAGAGTATTGATATCGTTTACATTAATTACAATAATAAGTCGTATTAAGGCAATATAGAGTCGATAATCAAGTGGCCTCAAAAGTTTCAGTTTCAAGTGTCATGAATTTGAATTGTCAATTGACCCTTTCGAAGTGAGCGCCATAGAAAGGAAAGGTCAACTCGAATTGTAAATGAGAAAGTTAATCGTGGAAAGTGCGCGCGAGCGGATCTGAAGCACTTGTTGCAGTTTCTAAAAAATAAATATGCTGATGATGGACATTCGTTATGTGGTTATTCTCATAAACATAATTCGAATTTTTCGTCGGGTTCTCACTTCACTTCTAACTTTTATTGCTTTATTGATGAGTAACAAACTAACGTTTTATTGCTTTAGAAACCGAGGTTGGCCTGACTTGGATTTGACAGACAGAAATAATTGGATTACTGGTTTTTGTTTGCAAGTGTCAAGTTAATTAATTTTCTATTAAAGTTATGAAACTCCTAGCATCTGCGCCATTTATCATGCAAAATGTATTTGATACATTTTTTATTCTATCTGAATTCCAAGGTCATGAAATTAATTAATTTAATTATTACATGTCGAGTTCTTTTCGGTATGAAACACACATTTAATTTTGCTGATCACAATAAAAAAACCGTGCATTATATCGTAAAAAAAAAGTTTCTAACATTGTTTTGAAAGAGGAGAGCCACAATATACTGAGTAAACAACACTGCGGTGATACGAAAAACGCGGTGTCAGGTACGCTTACCTGAGTGATTATAAAAAGTCGGCCCGTGACTGTTTCGAACAAAAGCCAATTATAATTATAACGAAACATTGAGGTGTGTTGGGGTGTTGTGTAAATGGGGTGAGGGATGATCCGGCCCGGTGCCCTTGATGCAAGGATCCAGGTCATAGCGCAGCAGCGATGATGGCACGGGACCGCGCCCACGCGTCAACTCCGCCTAACACGAGTCAACTGCAAACAAACTAATGCAAATTGCATACTCGTGCGTGAAACACTTGTGTTCAGAATGCTCTGCACATAACTCCGCTGTGCAATTAAATTTTGCTCACACTGTAATATGTTTACGAGTTCAGAAGCTTCAGTTTACTACGTTAAAGCTCCCGTGGCTTGTAACATTGTAACATGAACTATTGATTTCGATTTGACTCAGTCGCAGACATCTACATAAATGATTTGTACCGAATATAGGGATGAAGCAATATCAAAACAGATACCAGCAGAGTAGTTAGCAAAAAAAAAGTAGAGTTCTGTTCTTCTTAAATTCTTTTAGAATCTTAGTATTTAATTAGATATCAATTAATGATCAAACAGTTTTGATAAAAGTAGGTGTTAATTCGTTACTTTATTAGTGCGAATTTGACGTTGAACATTACGAACAATTTGTACAGTGGATGTTCCAACGCAAACTCGAAAAGCATCTACGAAAAGTTATAAACAAAAACAAAAATGAGACTTTACGTGCCATAATTGATAATTCACTAAGAAATACAAAGCAGACACGTTCATTTAAATTTAGATGACTATTCCAATTGAATAAAACGTGGACCGGACGACCGCGGTACTGGCACAAAACGTGCCTAATAACGTTACAAAACGATGAATCATTTTCTTTTCTTCGAGAGTTTTGAAGTTTCAGATGAAGTCCTTTAAGCCATATTATTCATACCATTCGTTAACAATGATGTGTTATTCATACCGGGTCAACGTTAGCTAAGAACAATAAATGCTATTAAAGATTCGTTTCTGGGATATGTATCATTTGGTATATGTAACCTTCACTCATTTTTCTTTAAATCTCTACATTTGGTACTAATTTTTTCATCACAGCTCCAAAATATTACTGCATTATCTTTATTTTCCAGGAACTTATGTCTTAAAGATTTTCATACAATAAAATTTTTTTAGAGAACATTTCTATTCATTTTACATTTCTTGCACACCGAGGCACAAAGTAATGCCACGACGAACAAAAGATCTAAACGCATTATTAGCAGGTAGGCTGGGTTAAGGAATTCCAGTCTGAAGGGCCTTTTCCCCTTGGGAGGTTAACCCTGAAGCCCGAACCAAGGTCGACGGGTGCTCGAGACGTCATTGGAGGGATTTGACTGGATGACTTTGGTGTACCCTCGTCGCATTCGCATTATTCCAACGTCGCAGCCGATGCACGCGTTACTGCGGCCACTCGTCTGCCTTCTATCACTGCTCATTATGAATCATATTCATTCCACGTTTTACATATCGTATCATCCTTTGTTCTCAAACTTAAAATTTGTACCCAACACACTTTCTGAACAAAACATTGCTAACGCGAATACAATCATCACAAATTGGAATGATAATAAATTGGGTTTTGTGTTTAATTGAACACTTTCCATTAGACGTTGTAACGGCAAAGTTTATTATTCTGTCGTTAAAATGCTGTATATTATCAATTTTAAAAATATTACTGCTAAACTCTGTGGATATTAAGACAAAGACGTGAGCGTTGCACGTATGTATGTCGATACTACAATTAGAAGACATAAAAACGAGTGGAATAGTTGTGTCATTCCATTTTGTCCCCGAACGGTTGAGGCAATTTGCTGCTCTTAATCTTTCGACGACCCTAATTCGCAGGCGTAGAGTTTAAAACGCGGTCGACTTGATGTATGCAGAGCTTCGTCGGCCAGGGCGGCTCAAGGCTCCACACGGGGGCAACAACTTCTCCCTTCGTGCACTGAACCAACTTGTACTTGCAATTGAATATTTTAGGTCTGCTACACTGTGTCTGAAATATTCGTAAATTACAACCAGACGCCGCGCTCTGATTTCGTTTTTATTCATCATTCTTAATATACAATGTAATAATACAATGTTAAACTATAAAATATTTTTGTAGCATTCTATTTTAATTAAATTCTCACTTTTTTTAACGATTGTTTATCCAATTTTTCATTTTAGAAAACGAAAGTTATAGATTTGCGTGTGTATTGCATAAAATCACATCAAAATGCAGTTAATTCAGAAAAGTGTATCATCATGAATTCATAAATTTTAGATTATAGTCTATCCAATGTAGCTTGATTAGAATGACGGCTGTCAAACGAATGTGACTAGTGATGGGTATGTTTCGTACGGTTCACATAGATGTATCGATAAGTTTTCGAAAAAATGATATGAAAAAATGCACCCAATTTTTCTTCATATATCTTTATTCATAAAAATGACAATTATGATTTAAATTTAAAGACAGTAAAATTTAAAATTCATGTCAAGGGTGTACAACCTAAGTCGTAGTCATTATCATCAGTGTTCTTAGGCATCTCTTCTAGAGCAACGGTGCTATGAATACCCAAAAAATTACCGGTGATTGATTTCCGATGTTTGATTATTTAAGAATGAAATGTTTTTTGGTTTTTAATAGTGAACATTTAGAAAAACGTATAACTTGACTTAAATATGTTAAAAAATATGTTAAAAAAATAGTTTTAATTTAAAATGACTTAAAAACTAAAATTTTAAAATTACTTATGATAAAAACTAAACACTGGCACTGGCTAACAAAAGGCTGGCAGCATTGCCACGTTGAATGGCCAGGCTAATTCTCTGGCCGAAATAGCTGCCAGCCTTTTGATCACCGGTCACCTCGGTGAGCCTCTTTGCCAGTTCCTTATAAAAGGAACGAGCGCTTGGACCCCATGGTTTTAATTTAATATGACATTTGTCGATATGTCCCAACACTAACATTTTTGTAACTCGAGATAACCTTGTAGAGACGTCGTTAATACTCTAGCTTGATTTTTATAATTTCGAATTACTACTTATTGGTGTAATTTAACGCTGCATTTACACGAAATTATCATTTTTATTGGAAGCACTGTCGTCGAAAATATTGTTTGTAGGTCAGACGTGAATTATTTCTTGTCCGCCAATATTTAGCTCTCATTGATCGCTACTACAAAGTTATGTCGTTACTTTTGATGACAGCTGTCATTCTAATCAAGCTATATTGGATAGACTATAATTACGCAATAAATATGTTTGTCCCAAAAGCTCTACATCTTATTGTAGCTTTCAAATCCATTTAAATGTGGGTACTTTGAAAATTTCGAAATACTCAAGTATTTAATTTAATTTCATAAGAGGATATTCGACTTTCAGCATAGTCGGTTTTCGGTTAGCGTGAATTGTAATAGCGAAGAGCTTGTAAACAGGCTTAAGCTTTCACCATCACAATGGAGACGGAGCGGAGAAAGGGTCCGTGGTGCGCAGCTGTCCCGCGGGCGCCGGCTGCGGGCGCTCCGCCCTCGCAGGCCCCGCGCCTCCGCTCGGCTGAAACCCCCAATCGGCCGCACTTGACGAACAACACCACTCCAGTCGCCCGTCAGACGTCGAGCGTTGCGCGCGTCTGTCACGACATCGCCCGCAACTCGACAGCCATGTGGTGAAGTGAAACTGTCAAACGTGATATCGTGATACACTTTCGCATACCGGTGATTATCGGTACATGTGAACATTAACCATACATCTCCGCTTGTGATTTGTGTATTCGAAGTGGTGCCACTGTTTTGGAAAATTGGATTATACGAACGAATAATGGCCTTAGCCAGGTGAGCTATTTTGGTTGTTGGAGTCAACACGGAACTAGTTTATTTTATCATGTTCATCGAAGGACTTGCGGTCGTTATTTGATTTAGAACTTGAGAAGTTGGACCGGTACGGAAATAGTTTGTGGACAGACCTTCCCTCAGCGTTGTGGTTATGACCCTCTTGTACCCTTTGTATAATTTGGCACTAACTTCCTGTAATGGTTTTAATATGGTGTGTTGATTTCGTTTGTTACTTATCGCTACAATGGGCGAAAGTTGCTTTGCACCACGCGCATTTAACTTTCCTTGTTGTGTAAGCTAAACGATAAACGACAGGTAGTAGAGGGAGCCATTTAGAAATCGAGGCACTTTTACTACTACTATTATTAAGCTAATGAACAACACAACACAATTTCATTTAACTAATAAGACTAAAAATATTATGCTATTATCTTTGTCTGAATTTACCCCAAATGGATCACCAAAGCATGTCGTTGATGCTATTTCTATGTTTTCTGTTTATTCCTTCGCACCCTCGTTCGCTACGGGAACCCTAAGTATTAACGAAACCCCTGTTTCGTATTCCCTTATTTTTGATGGCGTGTTGGATTTGGAAATTGTTGATGCAGGAAATAAACTCTCTAAAACGAAATGTAATTCAACGGTCAAACTAACGATTTCTTTTACCTTAATGTTAATTGTACCAGTAATTTCATTATTGTTGTTAACGTGTTTACCAAATAATGACTGAGTTTCTACTTAATGTTCATGGCTAGTTTGTAGAAAACGTATATTAATTAGTTTACGCATTAACTAATGTAAAATGTAGAAATCTTTTACATTCTAGACAAACAAATTTCAATCTTCCACTCTAGAATGTAGAGTCGTTTTCTGTGTTATCAAACACTGTAACTTGGTAATACGTAAACTCTTAAATAACGCGGATGATTGATACTTCGAGCCGATCAAGAGCCGATTCACCCCAAGCAGGTAGCAAGTCAGTCCCGACCGGAAAACGGTTGCCACTTCCAATAATAATGTCTTTTTTCGTGCCACTTTTTATAGAGTTACACAAGCTTACCAGTTTTCTACATTGTTGTTATCCTCTGCGTATCTGTATCACGTTGTTTCTACAATTAATATCGCAAACATGACGTAAAAACTAACAATAACATTATTTGTATTATCATTAGCATTTCAAAGCAGTAAAATGTAAAATTCAGTAAGGTTTCAGCGAGACGTTTATACTTAGGTAGAGATATATTTGCACCGTCTTCGTTCTCCCCTAAGCATGCGACGTCGAACCGTCTGTAGCTAGATATATTGGTGTGGGTAGCAGTAAGGATTTGCGGAGATGCGCCTTCCCGAGGTCGTCGACCTGCACGGAGAATGCACGGAAGAGCAGCAACGTTGCGGGTAGGTGGCACCGCCTCTACTCGACCGTCCCCTGCGCGCCTTTTCCCTTCCTTAATGCTTCAGTTGCACCGCTCTTACAGGAACAGCTGAGGGATGTTAGTTATTATTTTGTTTCGTTTTCAATATTTATCAAGTTTGCATGTTGCAGCCGTGTGCAATGAACTGTTTCGATTTTCTGCATGGACTACTATAAGATTATTCTTCTTTTCCGTAACAAATGGAATTGAAATTTCAAGAAATTTATGACTCTTAATACTATTTTAATAGCGTCAGTAATTTAAATCTAATGTATTTATTGCATCAATCCCTAATATGTAAGCTGTTGTAATGGTGTACAATTATGTACAGCATTTAATGGCCTTGTTGCAAGTAGTTTAACTGCTTCGCCATTCTCACCTTATGAATTGGTAACTTTTTGTCGCTTTGCGCTCTGCGAAATTTTACTCATTGTTCGTCAGTTTTCTGATACGAACACAACATATCGTGTGTAATTTCTCGCTTATCACCTTGCGGTTGTTTAAGTGAAGCCTTTCTATTTGTTTCGATTGTGTTTCAAATAAGTTGGGCGAGGTTATTTCGCAAGAATGTATCAATTTAGCCGAGGGCCGGTGCGCTCGCTCACAAGAGATTGTGCCGGGCCGGGCCCGCTCTCAACTCCGTGCTCCTGTTTCGCTGACAGCGGAATGCGATAACTAAAGTGGGTTTTGGCGGCACCGAAGTCGTATTTTGGTTACGATAAAGCCCAGTTAAACAGAACTGTCCGTTAGGCGAAACGAAACGGTGTTACGCTGAAATAATGAGAGTCGAATCTATAAAATTGCTGTCGAGCAAAAGATAACCACGTTTGCTATACACTGGCTTTGTTCCAAAATCTAACAGCATCATAGCTAATAGCTATTTTCTTGTTTATAATTTTTTAAATTGACGCCTCTTGAATAATTCTTTTTTAACAGTTATTATTTAGTTATTTATCGAATTAGTTTAAATGAGTTTACCTAACACAGTTACGTAATAATAACGCACATCAGTATAACTTTGTTTGAAGTCATTATGTATTTCCAACTGTGTTTTATTATCGCGTTTTGTACGTTTCACAAGGCCAAGGCTATTTAAAAACAGCTAATATTTGTTTGAGAAAATTCGTAAAAGAACGATTACGAGACGGAATTCGTAAAACTTGAGGAAGGTAATACTTTTATTTGATCGTTTCGATTATTGATTGTGAATGTTGTGATATTTTTTCTCGTTCTTGTTGTTGTTACGGTCGTTTGTTGTATCGTTGCAAGGGAATCGAGAGAACGGCGGAGTCAAATTGTTTCTTTGGTGAAACTTCATAATTTGAATAACGCGTCTTTGTCGATGGAAAGTGCGTCGCTGTCGTCGTCGTCGTTTCTTCGGCGCGATGCGTGGCGCCTTCTCTTTTGTGCGATGATCTCGATTATAGTTTCACCAACTCGCGGCTCTGAACGACTCGCTTTTCTTTTCGCTAATAGCGCTCAACTCATTCTGACAGTGTAATGGCATAGCTTTTCAATAGAGATCTCTATTCAACTCACAATGTTACCTTGTAAAGAAATTAGAAAAGATAATTATGTATGTTAAAAAGGTTACTGCGATATTGATGTGAAGACTACTATTTTAACAGAAAAATAAATCTGTTTAATAATACTTTTGTCAGATCAACAAGAAAGCACTTTTCTGTGATGATTGATTTGTTGTTGCAAAAGTACACGTTATTAGGGCCAAGCTGAAAGTACCCCTGAAACCGCTACCAAATTGTCACGTACGAGAAAATTATGAGCTCGTCTCGTGCACGCTTAGAGTTTTCAAGAGTCCTAGTTTTTATTGAAGCTAATGAGTGTGTCCCAGTGAAAAATAAACAAGATGAATAAGTATAACTAGCTTTATAAATTTATCCGTGGCCGATTTGGAGCACGGCAGCAGAGGCGTTAATTTGCCGAGGGAGCAATTCGGAACGGGGACATCGGGCGTACTCCACTAGCTCGGAGAGCGCGTTGACCCATTTTGTGCGTAACACGCCGTGGTGCGTCGAGGAATCGATGATTACATAGAAGCCGAATCTCGAGGCCTCCAGCGCTTCACTGATGAGTGCGGATCTGTGTCAGGGTCCTCCCCCGCGGGCCCTACGCCCTTCGAACCCCTCTGCCTCCCACCGGTAGCCCTGCCACAGTTGACCCGTAAACTTGAGTATTTGTGCTTACCTTACTTAGCTCTGTTTAATGCTTTAGGGTCACTGGTTTTCACCTTGTTATGTTGACGTTATTTGGTAATATTACCAGCGTTAATTTAAACATAAAATATTTTGGTGCACTGAACCAGATTATTTTGAAATTGAGCTGGTAAAAAGATTTTTCGTGACTTGCTCACTGATCGTGTACTAGAGTCACATTAATTTCACTATCTTGCAATCTAACGCTGGACCACTTCCGTGAGATGCAAGCTTTAGAATCATGTTGCCCTCCCGCAGATGATAAATAAAAGTTGTCTACGTTAGAGGTCGGGCCATTCGCATTCGACATTTACTTTCAAGGGTTTGTCCTGAATGCGTTTATGTTGTCCGCTTTTTGAAACATGATTTATTAATGGGATTTTATGATTGTGGGTGACAAGTAACAATCTTTTGAGGCTGCATAAACCAGCTTCAGGTTAGTGATCGAATGTTGACCGACCTTTGCAGCCTCACCTTCATGAGCCGACAGCGGCTGTGGCATTGTCGCCTCGTCGCCAATAGGAAGCAACACGCAGATCGCTATTGGGCTTAAGGCCATTTTCAATGCACCATCTTTTACCTTGTGCCCCTTCTGTGTGGCATGACCCGAAACTGGCGTGCTGTGGTTATGAGGTGGAAAGCGCACGCACAGTTCTTTATTACATGAACAAATACATCTTTATGTACCAAAAAAGATACCGCTTTAGCTTTCCATTTAGAAATGTTTGTCAAACTATGCCGACAAACAATTTGAAAGAAAACTGGTTGCTTGCTTGTAGTATTGATAAATAAAATAGACTAAGTATAAAAAGTGGATTGAGTTATTATAAAAAACTACACATGCAAATCAAAATGTAAATAGAGAGATGAGGTTATGAAGTAATGAAAACGATAAATTGCTATTATCGTTGATTTTATTACCAATGCAAAAACTTCACACTAGTCTGACATTTGTTAACACTATTTATGTGTAGTAAATAATAAAATTTTTACACCAAACGTTTTTAAAGAACCCTGAACTCTCAGCACAACACCCAATACCTTGCCTAACTTTTTCAAATGCCACTCATTTGCCATGTAGGTCAAATGCATTACAATGCCAAATTTGACCCCGTTTTTCCTGCTTCAACAGTATAAACTGGGTAATGTAATGACTGATGGATGCCACAGATTTTATGTCACTGATGCGCCGGTAATTTAATTTAAATTATAATTTATAATCCCTCTTTTATAATCCATGTTCTTTTATGATTATGGAGTAGACTGTTTTATAATAAGAGTTAATGTGTATCCCACATTAGACTTCAAAAGTTCATTCATAAAGACTTCTCATTGTTACGTAACATTCTCCGAACAATTCATTCTTCAATGGTCTAAAATGATTTTGTTTTTTACAATTCCATATATTTAGATCTATTGCGTATGGCAATTTATAACTCCTGACGGGTGGTGATTAACGCATTGTTGAGATGTAGGAAAGTAGAACGGGGGCGTCAAATCCAAGGTTCTACTTCGCAGTCGGTAGTTAGGTACGCATGATCTAATTTATTTTAAACTGACAAATTCACCGCTAACTTGGCGGTTTTAATTTCATTTCCAAATAGAATCTAATGATGACAGCTCACATCGCGTTAGATGATTGATTGATAGCCATTGTAATGTCGGTCCCGTAGCGGTTTTTCTATATGCCTATTTGCTGCAATACTAAGTGACTTGGATTTTTTCGTTTTGTCTCTCATCTGTGCTGAGATCGGTTCAAAATCAGGTTTTCGAGTTGCCTCTATCACTATAACATTTCAATGGTTATTTAAACGATTGTATTGCAATTTAATAAATGTTGCTTTCAACACCCAGTTTTGCAAAAAAGTAGCATTTCTGCTGTTAGCATAGGACGTTTCCTATCGTGTTTTTTATCTAGTATTTCTTAATATACACACGGTCCGCACACGAAGACTGAAAGTGTACGTCCGCCTGGTTTTGTGCGGCCTCAACCGAGTTTTGTCGATGCTTTCTCGAACAGCGAACCGGGTCGCGTTCTCGATGCCCGGTGCTGAGCTGGTACCGACTTCAGCTGAGTCTCGAGTTGACATACGCACACCACCAAGCGCGACCCCGCAACACTAGCACACGCCCACAAACAAATGACGTGTCAGGGCTACCAAACACATTTTAAAGTCAACAATTCAATTGCACCCTGACATTTCTGTTTTCCAACCTAGACTCTATCTGCTTTGACCATCATAAAATTTAACGTAATTGACAGCGACGACCCTCGCAACCGTACGAGGAAGTGGGGTCATACAATTTATATTAGGCTGAATTCAAGGTCTAGCCAATCATTTTAGTCATCTAGTAATTCGTAGGACAATAAAATTTAAGGCCGATGTTTGTCTTTTTGATTAACACATTTTCACAACAAGTGTTTGCTGTAAGGAGTGAAACTTAAAGGTATAACAGCAATTGTGAACGATATTTTCCTTTGATCTGAGAGAGATCGGTTTGCATATTCATGTTAAATTAAAGTAGGACGTGTGCAGTAGGGCCGAGGTGGCACAGTTTCTCGTTTGAATCGTAAATCAATCTATCCCAGTTAGATTAGCGTTTCCACGCCGTGTTTCACGGCTGTCGAAGCCTCAGCTTTCCAATGTGTTGCCAAATGTTGTTGCACGTAAGGCGGAGCGCGGGCTGTGGCGGTTTCGGTTCCCCGCGCTGGCCCACCTTGCATCGTGTGTCGCGGAATGTTGCATAACTTAATACGCCCGTTTACTCTTGCTCACATCACTCTTTGTATTTAAAACACCAAGTGTCATCATAATAAATTGACACTCGACCCATTCAGCGCTGATCCGGTTTACTTGGGGTTCCTGGGAAAAAGATGCCATTCTCTTTTAATTGTATGCTCGGTTTCGGTATCGATATGTAAACTTTTTATTTCTTTGATAATTTGTGGGCAAATTGATAAAAACTTGCCAAGTGAAATGCGATGCTGATATTTTCAATAAGCAAAGTACTAACTCACCTACGAGTTTTATCACCTACCCGTTTAATAAGTGCCTCAGTAATCTGCTGAATATCTAGCTCTAGATAATTGTAGAGTTTATCGATTTCCTGAATATTATCGTAACGCGAACGCAACGCGTTGAAGTATAGTAGGTATATCTCGCGTCGGAATGTTTACCGCTTCAGCTGTACGTAGTTTGTGAATTGGTCGTTCGTCCTCGTCCTCGCCCGTTCGCTTCCGCCTCGCAGCTTATCCTCGCCTCGCGGTGCCAATGATAATCTTTTGTGCTACAAGCCTTGATCCTAGTAGACCTTACTGCCGTCTATTGAATTTCTGTTATATGAATTTTCATTTCCTTTCTAGGTATAATCAGCAAACCGCGCGCTCTCCTTGGTTAAAGTACGTAATACTTTTTAATTCTTTATTTTTACTTAGTTGTTACTTTTAATTTAATTTCTCTTTGGGAGCGTTAGTGATGCTAGGTAATGCGTAATTATTAAGTAGCATAATAGGCCACGTGCAAACAGGTAGGCATGCATGCGGCCAGCGGCTACGTCACAGCGCCGCCCATGAAGGCCATGACGTAACGCCCAGTCTCACCATTATTTAGTTGGTCGATCCATCGCTCGGGTTTCTTCACGAGGCCATACCACTTTGCCAAGCGACAGCAGAGGTTGTGCTCATTATACTGTTTCCTTTACGCCACTTACACGGCTGTGGAAAGACAATGACAACAAAGCATTTACTTTGTTTGAACAAGGAAACTAACGTTCCGTTAATATTTTTTATTTTATTTATTGATACATTGACGTGACATCATACATTATTACGGTAACCTTCAAAGTATCATTGTTATCGAGTTGGGGCCTTGTATTTCCCATAGATAGAAAGCTAGTTACACAATGTATAGGCAGCCGTCGCTTATCCCTACGACTTTGGATTGAAGCCAAGACTCAAGTGGAACTTCAGTGGTATTCAGAAGCCGTGTCTTGAATATTGTTGGTAAATAAGACAGTTGTTCGCCATTTGCCAATATTTCTCTTGATTACTTAGTATCACATTTGCTCTATAAGTGATCTTTAAATATTTGTTACTTGTGAATTGTGAGCTGCTGATATAAATAGCCGGGCTTGTTATGTAAAAAATATGATAATTTCCGTGATTTCCTATACAAACGAAACCTTTAAAAAATTCGCTCACGTGTGCTAGGCATTGGTTATAAACTGTATCCGCAGCAATCATTCATATTTTCGTCATTGAATGTTTATCTTTCAATGTCAAAACGATAACAATTTATTAATATTTTATATCGTACCCTATCGATTCCAATAACTTCTCGATCGATTATGTCACCCGATAAATAGTAATAGGCTCTGTAGGTAGTAAATAATATATTTTTTCTAATTGTATTCTTTTTTCTTTTCGTGTGCGTCATTCCAGCCTGTATTTATGCGGCATAGTGCGACAGCGTGCGCTTGACGCTAGTCGCGGTCACCTTGCGCGTCCCCGAGCATCTCGGACGAATAGAGGTGGTGCTCATCAGTTCCGCGTAGGGATGTGCGATGTTTGCATTACAACTGATATCTGACATTCGTACCGATTCAAATTCAATTGGAAACAAATGCTGGGACTATATCGATGTCTCTGACACTATTGAAGCAAGAATGTAGTATTTGGAGCTGTTTGAAACTAGATACAAAATCTAACAATTAAAAATATATAATACATGCGCTGAACTAATCGCTACGGATGATCTCTTCCAGAACACACAAGACATAAACTAAATTGATTTAAAGACAGTAATTTGGCAGACGTTCATATTTTCTAATTTTGCCAACCGCGCGATATAATAGTTGCTATACCAATCGATTTACTGATAGCTATCTCTGAATAATCGAATATCGATTGTAGGACCTCTAGTTCTAAGTAGGCTCTCGCAGTCGTCATGTACTGGAATGTTTATTTATGTAACTGCTTTGCATATTGCGCTGCATGTTCTATAACCTCCTATGATGCGTTCATGCGTCCATCGATATCGTATGTGTAAATCGATTTACATGCAAATTATGAACGTGCTTAGCTGGGAATAATTGTGCCAATAGTTTTGTGAAAACCATCCGCATCGAGATTCAAGAATTTTATCAATTCGCAGATAATGTATATCCAAATGTCACGCTTTGCAAAACATAAACTGACACGTAGGTGGGTGCTGTGTATCAGAATAGATAAAAACACACACAGCACGGATTAGATACGTGATCGTTGGAAATACTTAGTGGTAAAATAAGAATCTATTAAAAAACAAAATTGCTAAATTAATATAATAATTTATCCAAAATGAAATTCAAATTAACTTGTCTCTTTTAAAAATTGAAATTTTTTTGTAGTTAGGTATCATTCGTTAACTGTGCCTCCTAGTTCACAATACAATTTTATTTCGATACACTCAATAAGTAAATAATGTTATGAAACATGAGGAAATACCTACACTAATAAATTCTCAAGCCCGTGAGCAATGTTTAAATAAAATTAAAGACATGACTCTACATGTCCAAAAACAAAGCAAAAGTCGAGAAATCAATAGAAATTGTAAACATTATTCTATATTATTGAGATACGCATGCTGCGGTTATATTGTATTCTGAAAAAGAGCATTTGATCTTTGTCCATTTTTTCTTTTCTTTCTCAATTATCCGGCTTTGACATTGAGCATTTATCGTTACACTTGCGTCGGCCTGAGACGGTGACGACTACCGCAGCCTTGAGAATGTCGTGTGTTTGATTATTCCGCACATCGTAGGTACCTATTGTTTGCACTGCTGAAGCCATTTATTTAAACATATTTATGAAAAAATATCACGGCTCTTTACGTAATAAGTCATTAGCAAGTTAGGTGTGAAGTACCTAAATGAAATAAAGAAGAACTTCCGCTCTTTCCCCTACAATTTTAAAATTCTTATTTTAAAATTGTAGGGGAAGGAATAGGGATTTTAAGATATCTCCAAATTATGACTTCTTTTATAAAAAAAATTCAAATTAATTTATTAGGTAAGTATCGCCTACTTCATTTCGTTTGAAATTGCTAAATAAATTATCCATTCTTTAAGTAATTTGATAGAAGCCCTGCTAGTTACGATCGCACTGCGGTATTAGGTACTCTGTCGAAAAACAACTGCTAGCCTCTGAAACGTCTGGAGGTCGTAGGTACCGCTCAGTGACACGACGCCAAGCCGGTCTGTGAAATTAAATTCACCCCGAACCCGCGTTTTCAGACACTCGAACTTCAAAGGCACCAACTTCATAAAATAATATCTTTAGTAATTTGGTTCAGCTAACTAACTTCTCCGAAAATGTTTTAGCATAAACTAAACCGTTTCAGCATTCAAGATCGCTTTACAAAGGTTATTAACAATTTAAAGATACCACCTCGGTAGTTTGAGGTTGCGGTCACAGCGTAAACACGATACTTTATGAACAATTTTATTGTGTGAACAGTTTTATACATTGCCTCCGGTCAATCTCGCTCTATCAATGCCTCCGTTTATCTCTTTTTAGTGGACAAAAGCAAAATTACTTATTTTTATGACCATGAAAGGTATTACCAAGCGCAATATCCAGTAGGTCATCCATGAACACAATACATCTGTTATTAAAGTGTACGCTACAAATAACATACGCTAGAGATATACAATAACACGATTTCTTAATAGCATTAGTTCTCAAATCTAGCTATTTAAAATCAAGGAACCATTAAAAGTTAATGTTTTCTAACTACGCATAGAAGTAAAGATGACTCTACATACTCTTTTATCTGGTTTGGTTTGGATATAGAAAAAAAACTAACAGCAACAACTTTCAAATACTGTAATTCTCTGTGCCCTATGATATAATGTAAGTTATCAAAGTTGAAAAGCCATATTTCAGTACCTAACTTATATCAAACCGAAATCCGAGCTAACGTTACGGTGCATCACTAAAAATGCTGTCGAGACCACGTTAACCTCGTTACTTCAAACGTCTTCTGTTATACAGCACACACTGAAAATATCTATTTCAAGCAGTAACATCTTTTATTCACAGTCACAAGATCACCTTGCGGCTCGAGATATGTTAGGATTAACTTGTAAAGTCAAACTCTACATTTTTCTAACACCGGCGATTTTTATTGTTCTTGAAACTCGTGTTTATTAATATTGACTGTACTGCTCAAGTATGTATGCACATTTATTGTATGCTATTGTGAATCTCAGATTCTCAGTTGCCATTGCTGCAATAAAATTGCAAATTAATACGAATACTATGTACAAGGTACATTTATTAATAAATTACATCTGAGCCTTAGATTTTTCCTGTTACAGGTTTGTAATGGCGGCAATTAACAATTGAATACGTGGTATCTTTGTTATGTTATTGTCGAGTTTGCGTTGTCGGTGTTTACAGAATTGAACCGATAGCGTTGGACATTTGTTCGCGGTAAACACCCCGTCCTTCAGATGAGCTCAGTCGAGGACCCTATAATGCCGGGTCGTCCTGAGGGCGTCTGAGTCACAGTATGCAGTTGTCGTAAAGAGGGCATTGCTCACTTGCTTCGCCCCCCTTGGCTCGCCCGCTGCATCAATGAGCGATTGAAAATAAAACCACTCATATGCGTATCAGGACGCTATTGTTCTACACGTCCTTATTCTAATTCTATTGTCTCGCCAAGTGTCCGCCATTTTTGTTATTCACTGCTAAATTATGGTGGCACATTGGCTATTGTCAACCTTTAAAAGTTTATCGAATGATCGGATAGTATTATAATTTTTAATCAATTGTATTTTTAAGCTTTAGCCTCCTATGATACAAGCGGAGTTACCGTTCATCCTTTCAGGTCCGATCTTTCTCATTTAGTTTACAATCTTTCTGACAGCTCTAGACTAGGATATTATGAAATTGGACCAATTAAATCTTGATTTATCACAAACATTGCGAAACGGCCGATAATAATCGTTTGAAGACTTAGTTTATAATGTTGATCTCAAAAATGTTGTGAAACGACAACGTGAGGACTTAAATATAGAAGAGGATGCGAGCAGGTCGGGTGACATCTATAATAAGACGGCGGGAGACCGATGATATGTACTACGTAGATTGCCCAAGCTTTCACGGGTTGTTGACTTCAAAGTCCATACAAACGCATTTATATTTATATGTAGTTAAATAAAATAACTTAGAAAAGTAAGCGGAAAGTTGGGGGAAATTACGGTGGGCAGGCGACGACAATAGGTAAATTGAAATAATATTTATTTTCATTCAATCTACCTATTTCAATAGTAGCATATTTACCACAAATCATTTTTGGTTGAAAACATCAAATAAGTTTTCAGGCGTATTTGCACTACCTACAAAATAAATTCAATGTAATTAATTTGTCGTTATACGTTATACATATTAACAAATCTAACATTGTTTCAACCATAAAAATTACTACTGAAATCCTAATGTATCATAGAGCCGTAACTCCAATGTTTAATAATGAGTGTTTTTTGTGCCCAAACGCTAGTCCATTTCGTGGGTGGTCCGCCCGCCGCGGTTGTCCCTTTACCTACCCTCACTATGTTAGCCTTAATAACCACGGCTGTTGCCTTTATCAGAAAATGAATTTTTGTGCTGACCTGCTTTTGGGCTTAAAGATGCGTGATAAGATGATTCATCTATTGTTAATCATCATAGGAGCGGTTTACTGTAGCTGTATGTAGGTCGGGCCGCTCTATTTGTCACAGTGGCAAATTGTTGATCGACCTCGGACGAACCGTTGCGAGTGCGATATCTTATCAGCATTTGCACTACTAAAAGTTGATCACGTAGTACATATTTGTATCAGTACCTACTGCAGGTAAATGACTCTCAATCTTCAAAGCAACTCTTAGATGGACCTAGTTTTTCCACAGACTAGAGCGCATTATTGCAATTTTCTGCAGAAGTGTTATTCGATAAGATTTTCCATTTCCAGATTTTTTCCCGGATGTCCCAATTAATTGTGCGAAATATCACAGCCTCAAAGGACCTGTATTCATCTATTTATTTACTCACAGTTAGTTACATTTGGTGTGAAAATACTGAAAGTTTTTCTTTTCAGACAGCTAGTCATTCTAATTGGCCGAGTTTTCCGCCATAGAAAGAAACACTCAATTAGAATACTAAGTTAATGTCTTCTCACAAAACAAGTTTTCAGTTCGCCAGATTTCAGAATCTGAAAAACTCAATTTCAGAAACAAAAAGTTATTATTAAAGCTCCCTCATTAAAACTTCCCATTAAGCATCAACTAGTTACTTCAGGGTGATTGTAAACGGCTGTGCTGAAAAAATGACCCATAATATTATTATTGTCTATTACATTACTATAATATACAAATTAGAATGGTTGCTCAGTCCCATCTGAGAATCATGGCTCTCCGTCCACGCGACTTGTTTCTGGGTCGCGCCGATTAAATTCACTTAGCCTAGTTTTGTTTTGTGTTGTGTCATTTTTTATGTTCAACATTACTTCGGGGCTCTAATTATACCACCAATTTGATTTCATAACACACATCCCTCATAGATCTTCCCTGCTGTGTTCAAATCGCTATGTTCCAAGCAAAGTAACATAAAATCTCAAAGCATCTTATGATGCCTCGGCCTTGTAGTCGCGTAATTTGTTTATGGTCTACAGTTTGCAATGTGCAACTGCCCTCGTCACACATATTGCTCAAGTAGCAACTGGGCTACCTAAATATCTAGATTTTTAATGGGCACACGGACACGGATATTGAGGTCTTTAATAATCGTATTATTGTGTAACAATGAGGATGAAAAGGCAGAATTAAACAGTTTAATTTTATCAACGCTCCAGTATTCAACGATGGCTGCGGCTGACACAATAACAACGCTTGTCGGCGAGCTGCAACCGCAGGCCCGCTGCGCAAGGCGACGCGATAAGCTGCCTTTGACCAGTTTACTGAAATAGCTGTAATTAGTCATTAACACAGCGCAAGTATAATCATTTAACCGCGAATATTATTCTGCATTTAACAGTGGATTAATATTTTAACTAATAAATGATCTGCATTTTGAAATTGTAAAATTATGCAATTTTCAATTTTGCGACAACAGTTACCGAACCGCAATACAACAAAACGTTTCGTAATATTTGTTGTGCCTATGTATCGGTTTTGGATCTATTCACTGGTACATAATATGTTTCATACACCCACGGCAGAAGGCGTGAAATGTAAATCCGATTTCCCTTCACGTGCATGCACAAGCTGCGTTTGTCGTGAATACTCTTTAATTTATTGTAGGGTAAGTGCGTTAGTTTTCGTCCAATTATCGGAGTTGCCAACTTTGTGATGCGAAATGAATATCTTAAAATACCCTTACTCATATGAATCATATGTCATTTTAGTCCTTATATAGTCTACTTTACGTTAATATTATATGACAATAAGTAAATACCACGGGTTTTTTTATAAAAAATATTTTATGCAAAAGAGGCGATTTCACTAGTTTTCGTCCAAAAAAATCAGTTTTCGTCCTAGTGTACGCTAGTTTTCGACCACTGTGTAGAAAAAAGGGTGCAGTTGAATTATTAACTTAAAACCAATTCTACAATACAGTAACTATGGATTGTGGTATATCATTTGAAAGGTAATTTTGTTAGCTTTCAAATGATATCAAAAAGATTTAAATAAGTTTCTTACCTAAATTTAGGAAAATATTGCAATAGGTCGAAGGATAAATGGACGAAAACTAATCTACAGGAATAGCTAATTTTGGTTTTCGTCCACCCCAGTGCTTGCTCATGACGTCATGGACGAAAACACAACAACGTTTAAAGCTGTTTTTTGTTTTCGTCCACATCTTTTTAACGGTTTTTATGGGTTTATCACTGTTAAAAAGTGGACGTAAACTAAAATGTTTAATGTAATAGCAATAAAGATCATATTGGAAGAAAAAACATTGTATTTTGTAGGTCCATTGAAGTAAAATGATTATTAAAAATATTAACTAGGTGTCAGGGTTTCCGTCCACGTGGACGAAAACCAAAATCTTGCAAAATTGTTATGCTAGTATTAGTCCACTTAATTATCTAAGATTTCTATACAAAAACTTTAATAAACCCTTGAAATAGTGTTTATTATGCTAATAATTAGACATACGTGCCAAAAACATTACGTAAAGTAGCTAAAACAGTAATCAAACATATCATGAAAGTTCCCTACCGGCACGTTTTTTTTCTAACTTGACGACGTTTTCCATTCACCTGTGTGCAGCAGCAACTTCCGTAGATTTTTTTGGAGTTATTACTTGTCAAATTACATTTTCATGCAGGCAGAACTGTTACTTAGATATTATAGATTGTAACAAGTCCAAACTTGCACGGAAAGTTAGGTTTGTATTCTAATTTTCCGTATTTGTTTGTGGCAAGTCGGTCAAATGGACGAAAACAGGAGCTGGACGGAAAACCGGCGCAATTACCCTATCTGATTAACACGTGTCAATGTCGCAGGGACATAAATAATTACGCGAACACGTCACAGGGGCTTTAAATTTTATGTGTGTTAAATATTGAGTTGAATCAACTGGGTCGGAAAAATGAGGACTTTGGTGGCTTCTCGGAGGTGTAGGATTGCAGGATGCTCATTGTAGTGAATGACCGGCCAGTGGTCAGCGACGGCGCGGGAGTGCGTTTAAACGACTACACACATCGACGGCGCGCTTGCCGTGAGCGGATGCAGTGCGGTGATGAAACTGACACAGATTCTAACGCGTATTTGGTAATCGAACTACAGCTCGTGAAAGTCTCGCAGGACGGCCATATCTCACGCATTGTACTTGTCCCACTTAGAGATACTCTCGACATTTTGACGGCACCGAAACCCAAAATCTAAATGATACTTGCAACTCTTCTTTCGTCCGATCTTTATTGTTCATAAACGGCAGCCCCGTACGCACGTACGGCCACGCAAATGTGTTTGTATGTATTGTGTTCGCGTCCCAGATTTGGGAAGCGAAACTGCAATCGTTGATTGGTGTATTACGACGTTGCTACATTTTCGCCTTGCATTCAATTCCATGAGAAGTATTGCCTTTTGGCTAGTAGGTCACCTACAAATGCACAGTACCTAACAATGCTGAGCTTGTTTACAAATGTAATGTGTAGTGTTTTAATTGATTTATGCTTTGTTCGATTTTAAATCACGTATGGATTGAAACAACTATTTACGAACGTGTTAAGTATATAAATCAGGTACTGGTTATGATTGGTGAAATGGTGAGAGAACTACGTGATTCCATCTATAATCATGGTTTCATGACGTTCTCTCCGTATAATCTACTTTCAATTGAAAGCGTACGATTGACGCATTAGTAAGTGGTGTGCGTCATTTATAACACGTCCTACATTTTATATGTCAAAGATTTCACATAGTTTATAGGTATTATGTTGGAATAATTTGATTTTCAGACAAATATTTCATGCTTTCATTATTTTGTGACTACAGTCTACCTACAGTTTAAATTTTTTACAAAACGTAGAGTTTTTATGTTCTACGTAGGTATGCGTTGAATCATATCGTTCCCTATTTTTGAGTCATGTGTCGTAGGTACCGGAATAGCAAGCTTGAGTGTGTAATGATTCATTTGTCAAGCTGAAAATATTCTAAAAAATAGATTGTTTCAGATTAAATTACAGAGAACAATAAACTTACAAAAGAAAAGGAAACCACGAGATTATCCAATGTCCCGGTATCGGAGTCAGACAGTCCACCCACTAATAATTAACCCTCCGTGTACGAGGTGACTAAAAGTTACGTCCCGTACCAGGTGGGGTATGACATACCCCAATATACAAAGTGATAAAATTTTCATTGAACATTTTTTTAGGTGGAATTTAATATTTAATATTTATTATTTACGTATGCTAATTAGGTGTAAGAAAAGCTCTGAGCTGTAAATGTGTATTATAACATTTTTATCATAAAATAACAAAAAGACACAATTTCCGTTGTTCTTGTAATTGAGGAATCAGTTTCTTATGTATAATTTTTAATTAGTGCCTTTAATTATGAAAACCGTTTTATTTAACAAAGTACAAGATATTTACTTATAATTTAAAAGTAAATTAAAAACTGGAAGGGTATAAATTTATTTTGATTATCGGTTTTCAATTTATTACAATTCTGATGAAAGAAAATGAGTATGCTCAATGCATAAAATGGGCGCGTAACAATTTTATTTATTTATAAAATATGCTGTTCCATTTCAGTAGCCCATAAATTGTATCACTAAGTATAAATTGTAGCCCATAAGTGTATGTTCACATACATCTTCGGATCTCAGTATTAAACTTCCAGGTTCACACTAAAAGTCATCTCATTTGACTAAAAGTGCTTGAAAATTTCAGATTCCGTGAAAATTATGAAAAATATTATTTGTATTGAATTTTATTCAATTAACAAAGCTAAAAATATATAAATTATACCAAAACTGTTAAATTATTTTTTAACTTTTTTAACAACGTCCCGTACCAGGTGGGGTGTGTGACACCCACACGCACTTTAAAGGCATATAACTCAGTTGGTAGTCACCGCTGGACTGATTTTGCAGCGCTGATCGAAGCAGCAGCGCCATAATTCCAGCTACTGAGAATTTCAAATTCAGCACTAGCAAATTTTTAAAATTATGGCGATTTTTAAAGGCCTGGGGTGTGTCACACCCCACCTCGTACAGCGAGGGTTAAAGCTAAATGCCTGTCTGGCAAAATAAGACGCATTGTTATTGTTGCAAATATTGCTATTAAACTTATAGTATAAACAATTTGTAATCATTTGTTTTTATTCTACTACCATAAAAATGATTTATTGCTTGTAAAATGGGATCTTAAAGCACTCGGAGTTAAGATAAAACATGATACCCAGATTTCTCTGCTCTTAACTACTGTTGAAAGTTTTAAAACTATGCCCATAAAATCTCTGGGGCCAATGTCGGACGCTATTAAACGTATCTCCGAGTGAACCAACAACATTAAGCGACTAAATAAACTGACAGCAAAACTATTACCTGCTGCTAAAGATCCCAAACAATGTAGCTTCATCCAACTCCCCCGAGTTCAGGTACCGGAGAAGCCTTTGTTTGAATTTGTTTGTGTGGAATACATCGAGTGAGACCGCCAACTATTTTACGCGGAAAATCTATTCAATTACAACTACAAAAAAGTCATATCCCGTTACAAAATCGTATTACTAAAATGTATTTATGGTGTGGAGCGTCGCTTCGTGCCATCGAGTGCATTTATTAATATTTATTCACCAACAAAAGGTGTTCTAGGGCGTAAACACGCTGCCAGTTAAACTTATTACTAGGTAAAATCGATAAACTAGCTTGAGACTTGCACAGATGGATCAATGCTGCGGAAATAGGTTTATGTCACTCCTTTGTTTGTATTTTCCTGTTACCAGCAATATTGTATTTTTCTAGCGATCGATTATAGGTACAGACAGTAGTTGCAGCTAATACTAGTTGTAATGGCTAGATATTCAGGGCGTATTTGTTTTTTAGACGCGGTGGTGGAAAATTTCATGATACATAGTAGTAGAGTTCATAAAGATGGTAGTCCTATATACACGCCGAGGGAGCAGGTTCTAATGATGATGATGAATTGTTCACTCGATTTTGAAACTATGAACAAAAAGCTTGATTGACAAAAAGCTTATATCAATGTGCCTGTCAATTTCAAAACTCTGAAAATTTAATTTCCATAAACTTCAGATGTCCATCCATTCATCCATCCAACGCTGGATCTTCCGCTTTACACCGCGTCCAGCTTGCAGTGAACAACAAACAGTATCCATGTGTTGTGTTCTCGCAGGCTCGGGTCAGGCAGCGAGTGCGGTGGAGGGTCGGGCGGCGGCGCGCCCGCTCCTCAGTCGGCGCGCGTCTCATCGAACGGCGCCGGAGGGATGGCGGTGAGCCGCGTGCCCAGCCCGCTGCACGACGGGAATACGCCCGTCGCAGAGAACTGGTGCTTTACACAGGTAATGCAGGCAATTATTATACCATTAAAGTGGTTGCGATGGGCATGCCCACAACAACCCTAATAGACTTGTGACATCACACTTTCACGGTGTGCACAAGTTTTTTTTTAGTGCTGGATACGCACCTGTTTTGGTAGTGTAGGCAGGCAAAAACCAGTGCGTGCGAACATGGCTGCACTAGAGGCCCAAAACAATGGCTGTAGTTTCGACTCTACATCCTAGGCCTAGGATACTGGCATTAAGTGGCATTGGAGGCAGCTTCGTCCTCACCAAATGTGGGCGGCGTAGCTTTAAGACAAGTGCGTGTGAGTATGGCTGAACTAGAGACTCAAAACATTGACCTTGGTTTTGGCTCTACGTCACAGGATTCTAACGTAAAGCCGAAAGTTTTACGCTAAATGTCGGGGCTAATGCTTTCTTCATGCATACCCTACGCCGCGCCGATGTGTCTAATTGTCATGCATTGCGGCACCAACCAAGCGTTGGTATGACTATCGCAATATGTATAAAATGTACGGTGATCCGCTACAACATGTTTCATAGTATAAGTTCTAAGCGCAAAGCTGCTGTTCTTGTCTATGTGGCATAGACAATTCCACTGCGTTTACAAATCTGATAGTGGGATAATGTCTACCTCTTATGGTTTGGTATAACCGCCACTCCTTAGCTAAACAAGGCAATTTTACAACCATTGTCAATTCTCTACTACATATTTTAAAAGTTTTGGCTATTCGTCTGTGAATTGTGCTCTGGATCATGGGCAACTGCCTTCGATTGCGGAACTAACGAGTATTGTATAACATCTAAATAAATTAGTTGTTGTACTATCAAAGAACCTTGGTTAAATACCACCAAAATCCTTGTTCTTTTAGACGATGTTGTTTTTGCCTACCGGAAAGATAAAGGTCATGACTAGACGATGTTTGCAGTTAAGATGGCACCCTTCAGTACCGGTTAGCCGTTTTAAGCTAATGGCTCCTCGTAAAACTTAACCATGGCCGGTGTCATAAATTATCGACTCCTCGTCAGATGTACAACAACGAACATACGATAAGACTCCGTTATCGGTGAACTTGAAACGTTACGCGTACGCATGTGTTAACTTGTGATTATGAACCAACAAGGAAGTAGCTATACACACATACGTGGTCGCTTCGAGTGTGGAGGTGAACCGTGCGTCACGTGTGGAGAAGCTAGCTATCGAGCAATTGCAATGCGCGGACATCGGATGGCAACGTGACGGACAACATTGCGAACCCCTTAAACTTATGATAATGATAAGCTGAAAGATTTTAATTAAATAATAATCATTTATGCCATTTATTATTTCAATGATACGACAGATGACGCTTGAGGATGTAGGAACATATTAAAATCTTCACTAATGTACCTAACGTAGCTCGTTAACTCTTAATGCAACAGTCGTTTGATGGTCACTGCTCAGAACAATTGGGTCGACCGTTGGACGACTTAGCCGCTGACCCGGTATTACCTTTTTTGATGTTTTTTGCCAAAAATCTATTTAGTTCGCGAACAGTAACGGTATATTATTTCGCTTGGTGTACGCCGACGCTTCGGCTCGGCACGTTTACTTATTAAGGTCTGTGCCTCAGCTTTTTCAATTTTAACGCGTCCGTTGATGATGGTTCGCCGACCGTTAATAACGGCTCGTATACCTTAATGTTCACTTAGGTATAACATAGTGCGTTGCGGGGTGTGCACAATAGATTTTGTCGTGGGTCGCGTTGGCTTTTCCGCGTGTGCATAACCCTGAATCTAAGCTGCTGCGAGCACGTGCCCTCGGCGCCTCTGTGCCCATACACGTGCCGGGCGATAACCACTCTCTTCATTACTTGGAAACGCGTCAACAATAAACCGCGTGTTATCGTCAGAATTAACGCTCTCCTCAAATGTACCACCTCAAGCTTTCAGAAACAACAACGTTATTGCTTTACGAAAAGGTAATCACAACACTACATTGGGTTAATGAAGCAGACATTTTACGACCGTTAGCTGATGGTTGACGACGTGACATAAGATAGACTTGTTGTTAACTTGTTAAGTTGTTATTATGATGACAAGTTATTACAAACGGGTACAGACACGACTCGTGTTATGACTTCTATTTATTCGACTTCGAGCGTTTATAGTTATTGATTATCTACTGGTTTCTAAGTATGAGTTGTTACTATGAGACAAAGGAACACTTCGCAACAGAAACAAGTTGATATTTTATGCAAATTATTTAGGGTACTTACTGAACAAATAAGACCTGCCTAGTTAGGCATTCTGCGTACATAACAAACATAATCGTATCATCTCCACGTATGGTAGTTAGTACGCATTGAAATCTGCAAACGGACGTTATCTCAACGTGCGGGGATGATGCGGGCGGCCTTGGATCGGGTCGGCGACCGGGCGAAGACCCCAGCAGCACCGCAAGCCCGAGCCCGCAAGCCAAGCAACGGTCGGGGGCAACGACCACCAGCCTGCGCCCGCGCCTCGACCACCTCCTCCTGACCTTCACTGGCCAAGCGTCCACCCTGACACACCAGGGCCCCATAGGCTACATACCACACAACTAACTCTCACGCACGCCACTTTTTAAACTATCGTTGCGCAACCATTATCTTTGACAAAAGCAAACAAAACTTTGTTGGAAGACAGGACCTACAAAACGCATGTTTGCATTCATTCCTCGAGTTAACGAGACCGCCGTTAATAGAACAGGAGATACCGCAAACAAGGGAGACGTAACCTTCTCAGTAGTTCGTTTACTAAAGTTCCATTCGCCATAAATAAGTCGTAAAGCGTGGGCCCGTGCCGGCGTGTTTTACAGGATACCTGTCAGCAAAGCAATTAGTGACCAAACACAATGGAATTTGTTAGGAACCATAGAATAAATGGATAATAGACCCTGGATTCGTTCCGGGACGATTTATGGGCCTCAGAGAAACTGCCCTTTCGAGGACATCTTGAGAAAGTCATGACATTAAATTCTTATTTTTACTTTTATTGCGAGAACATTAATGCTATGTGCATATTAATAAAGACGCCATTTAATAATTCAACATTAAAAAATACAGTAAAAAATGATATTACCGATTTAATAATTGTCCAACATTTTCCTTGTCCACTTAATATTTTTATTAATGTCGTGTTTTCTTTTGTTTCAGGTCAAAGTGGTGAAATTCAGTTACATGTGGACAATTAATAATTTTAGTTTTTGTAGAGAAGAGATGGGTGAAGTGTTAAAATCATCGACTTTCTCAGCCGGTGCTAGTGACAAATTAAAATGGTGTCTGCGCGTAAATCCCAAAGGACTCGATGAAGAGAGCAAAGACTATTTATCATTATATCTATTATTAGTGTCGTGTAATAAATCAGAAGTGCGTGCAAAGTTCAAATTCTCAATATTGAACGCGAAACGGGAAGAAACAAAAGCGATGGAGTCACAGCGAGCATACAGATTTGTACAAGGCAAAGACTGGGGATTCAAAAAGTTTATCCGAAGGTGAGCATATTTTTATTATTATTTCATACAAACCAGACGTAAGTCCGTCCGAACCGTCATTTTTAACCATCATGTTTTCCCGCTCTCAGACTTTGATTGAACTAGCAAGGGCCAGACCCCATTTAATGACAATGGGGAGTATGCCCTTCGTATGATAATATCGTGGGCTCGCTCCACGGGGCATTATTGATATCGCCGTGTCGACGTCATCAGTCTCCTGCTAAACAAGTCAAATGTTGCTTGTTATAACTTTAAATTTCCGTTGCGTGGTTACAGTACTCTAAAATGCTGTTTACAGTTTATATTAAAGCATTCAGACGTCAAGTTTTTATGAGTTGTTTTGACTATAACACGGCGTCGACAGTATCTTAATGTCCACCCACTTTTCCGTTAATTGCATTACGTTCTTAGAAAAAAAAGTAATAAAGAAATTCAGATTGGCTATCAGTAGTTGATGCGCATTCGACGCGACCTTGTTATATCTCTTGAATATGTAGAGCTCATTGTTACTGAACTACGTTAATCGAAGAACCGCATCGAACGGACTAGTTTTTTAAGCTTGTTTTTCTGCCAGTCCTCAAGCTAGTTTCCAGTATTAGATACATTTTTTACCAGAAAAACAACATCTCAAAGTGTTACACTACAGTTACCTTCTTCGCTCGTGATCGCCTTTGAGCTAAATCGGCTCCCATAGTAACAAACGAGAACGACTGACGAAAACTCGAGGTCGGTCCTAAATAACACAGAAGGTTATGATAATATCTAGAATGTATCTTTCCGTCTGTTAGCCATTGGCTTTGGAGCGACATATGTTTACAATTACCGGTGGCCCTACACCGTAACATCAAAGCCATCCATGTAGTGACATGCAGCAGCAAGGCACAGTAAAGATTTAATGTTTATAGGCCGTAGACTGGTGACGTTGATACCACGTGGATCGTAGCAGATCATTATCTAATGTTTGCCTTGAAAACTATAAATAGAGACCGCTAAAAGGAATCGCTGAAGAATGTCAGATGTTATAGTTGTTACCTACGATAATTTCCTGGGTAAACAGTTATCTTAACATTGTCCATCTTACAATTTAATCTTTACAAGCTTACGACGGATATTCGCATCATAGTTCCTCGGCACATCAATTAAGCTAAATACTGTTGCTTATGTAGTTCTAATATGTGCCAATTTGCAACAAAAATATTCTGATGTGCTGATGACTGTACCCTTAGCTAGACGGGTTTCGATTTGGTTACGATGCGGCGAACGTGGCCAAGAATGTCTGATACTGGTAAAAAAAAAGAATCTGTAAATCAACAGTAACTTTTGACAGATTTGTAAGACTTTCTGAGCTTTATAAGAGCTAGATTCTGATTTTTGTGACTGTTGTATGTAATAACATGGATGGCGACTTACGCTATGTAAGATAGGTATTGTGTTAATTACGTTGTGTTTACGATTTAACAATAAAACAGATAATAATTTCTATGAGTACCACCTATATCTGCAAAATAATGTTCTTACCTAGACCTCCAGGAATCGCAATATTAACTGCGCACCTAATTATAATTTCTGCAGTAAAGATAAACTCATTATTAAGTGCCCATTATTAATAAAATTCTGCGTACTTATTTTATTGTTCCAATGTGCAACTTGATATCTATGTTGTTAATAAAAACTATATTTTCTCCTTTTTCCAGAGACTTCTTGTTAGATGAGGCAAATGGTCTGTTACCAGAGGACAAACTGACGATATTTTGTGAAGTGTCAGTAGTCGCAGATAGCATAAACATAAGTGGACAGAGCAATGTGATGCAGTTCAAAGTGCCAGAATGCAGACTCTCGGATGATTTGGGCGCGCTGTTCGACAACGAAAGGTTCTCTGACGTCACGTTAGCGGTCGGGGGCAGGGAGTTCCAGGCGCATAAAGCTATATTAGCAGGTAAATATAAACTGTTGTTACAGACGACAAACTGAGCTAAACAATACGGCATCTTATGTAGGTAGTTGTTATGGGGGCTGTTATTACACCAAAATGTGTCTGATGTGAACTGTACAATGTCTGCCCCCAGACAAAATGCCAAATGTGACAGTTTTTATGTCGAAAGATGGTATAGTTCCAAAATACTGAACTGTCCTATCCATGACATTGACAGTGGGGAGCCACCGTCAATACCGGATCGCTTTTTGCCATGTTGGAGACCATATAGTTGAACGATGGTAGCGCCCCCCTGTCATTGAGTTTGGTGGGACAGTTCAGCGTGGGTCATCTATAGAAAAGTTTTATTTATGTATGGAGTTTCAACGGATTCGATTTTCGATTCAATCAAAAAGTGCCACTTGCCTAGACCCATAGGTACATTTCCAATACCAAGAGTTTAATAAAACCCTGTTACTGCTCGATATAAAGAAAGAAAGAAAGAATTTGGGCTGATATTAAACCTTTTAAAAGAAATCGTTTTCCTACGTTTGCTTCGAAGGAAGGAGGATCACAATATTACTTCCAGATAATTTTCATTAACATCTCAAGTTTCTGGCTCATAGTTAATAAAACTTGTTTAATAGTAACTGAACAGATTTAATGTGATGTAAGGCTATGCAAATGACTATAAATTAACCGTAGATCATTATAAAAGTATCACAATCGTAGTCCTTGTTACGCCGCAAACATTATTATTATAAAACCTTGTTTTAATTAACAAATGAAATTAATTATATCTGACACTATTCCATATTTAGATAACCTTAATTTACGTACAATGTAACTGAGGAAATTCCGACCCATGTTTTGTTTTCCTCGTTAAATATTGGCCAGATTAAAAAATCCCGAGTGTGAATAATATCAAAATACTGTTTAAAAAGTGTAGATAATTATTTAGTAATCTGTCATGAAACCAGGATAAAATGTAATAAGCAACTGCAAGAGCTAATTTACTAAAGGCAAATAGAGGATTTAGCTTACACTTCCCACTTTGGCCAGACGGCATGGGAGACCGGCCTGATGTTCAGAGATTTGTCCCTTTCTTCTTTTACAAGAACACAAGAAGTGTGAGGGTGTACTCCCATTCTGCTCTACTGGAACCACTCTTATCAACAAGGCACCGGGACTACTCAACCTTCACTGATTGGGTTTCATTTGTGGCCAAGCTGTAGGTCTTGGCTATACAGGAGTGGTGGTATTAGTCCCGTACTAGAATCACATCTTTACTCTTTACTAATATTATAAATGCGAAAGTAACTTATCCGTCTGTCTCGCTTTCACGCCTAAACCACTGAACCGATTTTTATGAAATTTGGCACAGAGATAGTTTTTATCCCGGTTTTTTAAACAAGAACGAGCGCGATAAAGTTTTTCTGTGACAGACAAAATTCCACGCGGGCGAAGCCGCGGGCGGAAAGCTAGTCCGATAATATAATTATTTATTTTATTCATAACCTAACTCAATTCTTTTTTATTTTCTTCCAGCGCGGAGCCCCGTCTTTGCAGCGATGTTTGAACACGAAATGGAAGAGAGAAAAAGAAATCGTGTGGACATCACAGACGTAGACCACGAAGTGTTAAGAGAAATGCTTCGGTTCATATACACGGGGCGCGCGCCCAATCTTGACAAAATGGCAGACGACCTACTGGCCGCCGCTGATAAGGTAAATAAATAAATTATCACAATTTAACAAGGGCGTCCACCCACAAGGTGGACCGACGACCTCATAAAGGTAGTAAGATGGCGCTGGATGCAGGCCACTATCAACTGATCATTATAGAAATAATTGGGGGAGGCCTATGTTCAGCAGTGTATGTCATATGGCTGATATGATGATGATGATGATGATGAAAAAAGGCATTTCAGTGTAACAACTACGCAACAACTAAATACAAGCAGTTATAAACATTTAGTATGTTTTTGTGTAAGTAAGTCAGAACATCTGTTATAATGTCGTGAAGTCTGTTATCTTTACTCTATTCTAGTACTTTTAGACTAAAAGATTTCCGCTGAAGACTTCCCTAACTCTTTATTCTGATATAAAAAGTGAATAGTACAAACAGAAATACCGTTTAGTGCAATTAAAATTTTAGTTGATATGTTTAAGTAGACATTATTTTTTTAAAACAATGGATAGCAAAGAAAACGTTACCGATACCTTCACACTTCCCACCTTGTATTAATATTAATGTAGCAAATTGCAATAAATCTACATATTATTTGAGAAGAATCTGGGGCAAGGTGTTGTTGTACATGTTTTATTGGTCTATTATGCAACAGCTGATAACAATAAACATTGTTATCGTTACGTAAACAGATATCATTTTTATATAAAGCAATGACATAATGGAATAATGACAATAATAATTCGAATTACGTTGTTGTTTAATCAAAAATATTCTTATATCTATCTAAGAGACACAAACATTTTATGTGGCTTACTGAAATGTTAAAATATTATTTGTTTTACCGATTTTTTATTGTAATTGGTAATTTTACGTCAAAGTGGCGTCTCAAAACGACGGCTAATGAAGTACAAAGATCACTTTTAGAGGCTCACAAACACCAGTAAATAATCCAATACTAATAACAAGTCCTTGAATTTGTCAAATCACTAAATTGAAGAATTTTGCTAGATACATCACAACATGGTGGGATTTCGATCAAATACCTGCCTTGTTATGCATAAAAAAACACAATACATTTGGATTAGTTTTGAAGTTCTTTGTAGTTTACACCTACAAAATCCAGCCGGGCTAGGATAAACGCCACGATAAAATGTTAACGATGCTTTTAAAAATAAAACGACAAAAGCATGAGCTTATCGTCTAAAATCGATAGAGTGCCTCAATAAGATTATATCGGGGCGCGCATCCCAAACCTACAGATATTTATTTAGTTTAAAAACCATCTTCTTTTTTTATTCCAGTACGCTTTGGACAGGCTAAAAGTGATGTGCGAAGAGGCGTTATGCCTTAGCCTGTCCGTGGAGACGGCGGCCGACACACTCATTCTGGCCGACCTGCATTCCGCCGACCAGCTCAAAGCGCAGACCATCGATTTCATAAACACGTAAGTACATATTCATTATTTAATGTCTGTAAGTGTAGTCTCCATCTGAAAACAACTAATTATAAGTTTGGGAATCCCATAAATAGGAAGATATGTACTATCCTAGACTGCATCTCACTTAACACCAGGTGCGATTGCGGTGAAATACCTGCCTTGTTATGCATTAAAAAATGTAGTATGCTATTCCAAAACTAACTCTGGAACATGTCCAGAGCTAAAAAATGTAGGTATTTGCAATATTTATAAACTTTTTAATCTCTGGTTTATTACAAATACAATGTGAAATAGTAGTTCGTTTTCAATGTAATTGGCCCAGCTTTAACTAAATAACTGCCTGAACTGCAGACTCTGTTATTCTAAAGAATATTCTGCATTTTAGCTATTATAGCTAAGATAACATTTAATGCATTATGAATGCGTCGCATTTATGCTTATTATCTTTCTTTACGAGTAAAGTAACATTATGCGATAAGATTTGTTCATTGCGATATTTCTCAAACTCGTCCCAAGGATTATTTTAATATTTAAATTAATCTATTATTATACGAGATCTATTTAAATTTTAAATATTATGATAGCCCCCAACAGTCAAACTAGAACAGATACGGATTCAAAGTGTGCGTAAGAGGACGTTTTAAACGCACTTGTTTGATTTTCTAGTGCCATATTAAAACATAAACAGTACCACTTACATTACAAAGTAAATGTTATCTCTACTGATTAGGGCATAGCGATTACTAATGCTTAACTTATTTAGATAACCGTGTCGAGTAATGAGGCGTGATGTTAGGAGAATATGGCCTGCTGACTTTGTTCATAAACGGAATTTTAAGTGTTTGTTTAGTTCGATTTTATTAACCTAGAACTACAAATAATGATAGAGACATTAAACATTTGTATCGCAAGTAAATGAGAGTAACGATGACAGATTTGAGGGTAAACTAGATTTTAAATTAAAATGGCTGTATCCGGGTCACGAAGATGGTTATTGTATAACTATCTATCAGTCGGTGTATATCATTAATTACGGTTGGCAACTATTTTCAAAAAGGAACGTTAACGTATTTTAGATATTCAATGTTCACAAGGCTATCAAAACCTACACACTGGGGACTGTTAGTTTGTGCCTAATCCAAATACAATCATCATTTAAGTAAATAGAATTCCTTCCTTAATAGCATTCGGGGATATGGTCGATCTTATTTATATTAAAAAAAATTGAATCGATGGGTTATTAGGAAGCTTCGTTCCTTAAAAGAAGACATCGAAACAGATAGGTGTTAACTGCTACCGTCACATATAGGGGCCAATATTCAGGGAAGTCGAACCTTAATTTCGAACTCCTCCTATGTTCTTCTGATTAATTTCGTTGCGGGTCCAATGACAGTTTAACTTTCCCCCGGGACCAACTTGACCTTTATTGGTTGGGTTTTTGTGGCGGTCAAGCTGTAGATCCTGGTTACACAGGAGTTGCAGTGGTGGGAACGAGAGGTGGGAATAGTCCCGTAATCAGGGCCGTCTTTAGCCTACTAGGCTATATGAGGATCAAGGGAGGCCCTTCTCATCTGGAGAAAGATCTTTTATGAGAAAAGACGGGGGCCTTCTCGATCGCAGAGCGCCCACGTGCCCAGTGGGAAAGAGGGGTCTGCTCATAAGATCTAAAATTGACATCTAATATATAAAATTCTCGTGTCACAATTTTCGTTGCCATACTCCTCCGAAACGGCTGGACCGATTTTGATGAATTTTTTTGTGCTTATCCGGTATCCATGAGAATCGGCCAACATCTATTTTTCATCCCCCTAAATGTTAGGGGTAGTCCACCCCTAAATTTTTATTTTTATTTTTTAGACAAAATTTTTAATTTCTATTTTTTTATGATACAACATACAAAAATACATACAATCCTCAATTTTCACCCTTCTACGATCAACCCTTATTTTTTAATTATTATTTGTCTACACTAGAAATTACTAGGAAATTATTTATATGGCAAAACAACGTTTGCCGGGTCAGCTAGTTAATTAATAAAGTTCCTTTTTTCTTCTTCCAGGAGTCACGCAACGGACGTGATGGACACAGCCGGGTGGAAGAACATGATATCGTCGCACCCGCACCTCATCGCCGAGGCCTTCCGAGCGCTCGCCACGCAGCAGCAGCAGATACCGCCCATCGGGCCGCCGCGCAAGCGCGTCAAGCAGGCCTAGTGCGCGCCACCCACGCCCGCGCGCGCCGAGACCTCGGCCTCTCGCGCCCACCGCGCCGAATAGCGCCGAGACCTCGGCCTCTCGCGCCCACCGCGCCGAATAGCGCCGAGACCTCGGCCTCTCGCGCCCACCGCGCCGAATAGCGCCGAGACCTCGGCCTCTCGCGCCCACCGCGCCGAATAGCGCCGAGACCTCGGCCTCTCGCGCCCACCGCGCCGAATAGCGCCGAGACCTCGGCCTCTCGCGCCCACCGCGCCGAATAGCGCCGAGACCTCGGCCTCGGCCCACCGCGCCGAATAGCGCCGAGCGCGCCCGAGCGAGGCCTAGCGTTGGTCCTTGCCAGAGTACCGAACATAAATCTATACAGTACCGTAACGTTTTTTGAAATTGGAACGCACGGCTAGGTTTGGTGTCGTACAAAAACTGTACCTCTAGCACGAAAAACTTTCGACTTCGAATCGTTTGCGTATTCGAATCACCATCAAAAGATTTAGTACGAAAACTAAAACAGCGCCCTTGTGAACGTGTCGTAAAGTGAACTTAGTATGAGAAATGGTTGCACGAAACTTATTTTGACTATCAAAATTGTCACATTATCGTTTAATTCAAAGGTTGGGTATCGAATTTCGTCGAACACGCAAACGATTCGAAGACGAAAGTTGTTCATGCTAGAGGCACTGAGGGCGTGCGAGTTTACGTCAAACGCATTCGATGTCGACTGCGTAAAAAGTAACATGTATGATTTTACAGCGCCCCTAGCGGAAACTTTCAAGAACTGAAATCTCCATTTTATTAACGCGCTCGCTGGTGATGACGTTTGATGTAAACTCACACTAAACTCTCTGTAGGTCAAAACGTCATGTCAAAAGATTTGGCTGTATGGCGTATGCCTTTGCCTTTTTCTGCAAAAAAGTTGCAATTTCCGAAGCGTGACACTTCACAAATTCGGGCGCTAGCATGTAGTTGCGAGTACTGTATGATTCATGTAAAGCCTGGTCCGTGAGCACGTAGAATTTTGTCCAATGACCCCAAGCTACCCATCCTTATCGCTCGCGCGTAATTATGTTGCTGTCGCGCTCGCACACTCACTGCGGGCGCCCGTCGCACAGTCATGGGTAGCTTGGGGTCATTGGACGGGATTCTACGTGCTCACGGACCAGGCTTTAGAGGTACTGGATTGGGCGAGCCGGCACTCGGACCCCGGTTGGGCTCGGGACGCGGGCGGCGCTCGGAAGCGCTCGCGGCCGCTGCGCGAACTCGCGAGCCCGCGGGCCCGGCGCTCCGGCCCACGGGCCCAGCGCTCCGGCCCGCGGGACCCTCCTCGTTTACTATGATTGATCTCAAGACGATATTCGATCCTAATGTTTTTTTCTCTCGCGGTCGATTAGTGAACCGCTTTTAATGGTTAAAGTAATGTATGACGATGCTGGACGCTTTTTGCGCGTTGATGTAGTTACGGAAGTAGGCTTGGATTTTAATATTTTATGTAATGTCGTCTCCGTGGACGTTCCCTCGGTTATGTTCAATGTACATTTTACTGTGTATCGAATATGAAGCTCGCGTGTGAAAGGTTATCCGTGTCATGAATTGAATCACTTGTAACGTTCGTTGGCTAACATGATCATATTATCATATGAAGTGAATTCTGAAAGGGAACTGTAGGTTATTGGAGTCATTTAAATTAAAATCATTATACCCCTGTCCTAATGCAGTTTTTGTATTATGATATTACTCTTGGTGTTTATATTGTTTCCATAGAAATTGATCAGATACATTTTATGAAAGATTTCTTGTTAGGAGTTTAAAAGTAGCACTTTTGAACATTTTGAAGTAGTGTGGTAATTGAATGCAATAAAACTGTAAAGTATGTATCATAGTTTTGTACAAAATTTACAGACAAAGTGAGTACAGGTATCCATAGATGCCACAAATCCTCAAGCCTGATTGTATTGATTGAGTGCATTCTGTACAAAACTGTGCTACATTTAGAAGAAGTAGGTGACTCGAGTGATTGTAATAAGTCTATTGAACTTGTCGGTATTGTATATAGATGAGCTACGATCCCACCATAAAATATTTCTAAGTACTAACTTGTAAGTGGTATCACAACTGACACCATTCGATGTTTATTGTATCTGTAGGTTTTAATTCCAATGGCATATTGTGATTTTCTTTTAAATTTCCATAGTTCTAAAAACACATGCTTTTTTTTTGTTATCGTATGTAGATCACCATAATAATTTAATAAAATTGAAGTGTATTGTTGTCGTTGATTTCGCTTAATCAAATTGTACATTGCGTGTCAAGTAAGTCAACTTTCTACCTTTCATTTATGCTCACTTTCGAAGAACCGCGGTCATTTATTTCGAAATCTTAAATTTTATTTTTGAACTCTATTCTACTTTTAGGTATTACTTTTATGTATTTTACTTTAAATTTTCATTGAAATATTATATACGCTTCTCTATATCACTGAAATATACCTAATGAATGTAATATCCATTTGTAGGTATTTTATGAATACCCAATGTTAATTAATTAATATACTGTGGCCAATAAATAATATTTAATACCATTTTGTACCCATTTCCCATTTACATAGAGGACAGCTGTTTTGGTGTATTATAGTTACAAAACAATTGTCAAAAATAACTGTGATTTTCGAAATTGTCAGTAAGTTGAGCAAATAAATGAAATGATGTATTATAATTTTTTTTTTCTATTTTCCCAAATGCAGTAAGTATGTAAGATTTCAGGATTACTCAATGCAAGTCGCACGCTTAATTTTACAACATCGCACTGTGATTCGTGTAGAACAAGCTAGCTGGACAAAAGTCATTGTTGAATTTCTGATTATCGTTTATAAAAAACGATAAACAACATCCCAGACATTAAGGATTCCACAATTTTTTACTTTGTTAATTACCTAGTCGTGAGTAATTAACATGGTAAGTGAGGATATGAGGATAGTGTAATTTTTAATTCCTAATTTTGCTCAACTTTCGACAACACCTGACATTATTTTTTACTATGGTGACCAAATATTTGTGTGATGGATTTTGAAGATAAGGGTAAGTACTTTTTATTTTCTGTACAATAAGGTGCATAATAATGCACATAGTTTTAAAAAGTATGGCGAAATGTTGACCTTTATATTTTTCTCAAAATTTTATGTTTGGAAGACTAGAAGTTGTATGCCCCCACTTGACCCCAGTCTGGAATTTATATATATTGTAGCTGTAACCCTCTAGTATTCAAATATACCAGTTTCAGTTTGCACACTTTTGCACAACAATTTTATTTTTTCAGATTAATAAAAAATCTAGTTTTTTGATTAATGACTAAAACATTGAAAAAGTGACCAGAATAGCATGATTTTTAATTTATATTCTCAAAATGTGATGTATTGGGATCACGAAAATTCGCTGAGAGAGTTGAAGAATAGCATCAGTCGCATTTCAATTTCATTTCAATGGACGAAATACGGCAAAACAGGGAACGCTTCATGAAAAACAAAACTGAGTGGATTCCCGGAGCCATAGTGTTACATGTTTCTGTTCATAAAGTTCAGTCTTCCACGTCGAAAGATTCTACACCTGGACGACCACTCAAGGAGTTCGACGAGTCCAGCAAAAAGACGAAAAGAAGAAGACTTTTAGACCTCATTTCCTCAAGAAGTACTTGAGAACTGATATTGGCTGCTGAAGCTGCAGAGCAAATGTCTGCTGGCCACAGCAACTTCGCAAGTCATTAATGTTGTCCCAGTCTACCCACTAAATTAAAAAAAACTGAGATTCTTTGTTCCATATAAATCGCAAAAATGTTTATATCAAAAAATTGATTTTCATTAAATTCTCTATAAAAAACGGGAATTTCATACTTTAACACCTAATACATCATAAGACCAATTATTATTATACTGTAAAGTTAGTTTCTTCTTTCCTTTTTAGTCTGTTTCTCTTGATTTTAGGAAATAAATATTTTATTACCAAAAAAAAATTTTTTTTAAACCTACTTATAATAATTATAATAACAAGCCTAATTAATCTTAAATTGCACAAAAAAGTAAGTAATGCGTGTATTAAACCCATTAAAGTAAAAAAATAATATTGTCCAGCTAGCTTGTTCTACTCGAATCACTGTGCATCGGGGAATTTCTAGAGTAGAGGGCTACAATATTATTATAGTTTTCTAGGAGTCCACACCGCCGTTATGTATGACGTCACCATTATATTACGTGCTCCATAACATAGTGTGAAGGCAATTTTTTTAACTGGTCGCACATCCTGTATAACAGTCTAATAAATACCTAACCTATTTATTAATCTTTTTTGGTCTCAACAAAGCCGTGACCACCAAAGAATATATTATGTGACCACTAGCACAAAATATAACAGAAGGTAAACTCATGTATGTACCTCGCTTTGCATACCTCTCTCGCTCGCACGCTCGGCCGTCGCGCTAGGGTTGTCTTGTCTTGTCATGTGTTGCGTTTATTTCGATAAGATAGAAAAATGTTACTCTTAATACTATGCAAGAAAGACAATAACAAATATCCACGTATACTTATTTATATTTAGTACGTTATTATAGTAATAGTTTGCAAACAAATACACGAGAAGGAAGTAGTATTTAGTTGAGTGACACTATTATCCAACTAATATTATAAATGCGAAAGTTTGGATGTCTGGATGTTTGTTGCTCTTTCACGCAAAAACTACAGAACGGATTTTGATGTAACTTTACAGTATTATTGTTTATAACCCTGAATAACATATAGGCTATAATTTATGACGATCTGTGACAAACTAAATTTCACGCGGGTGAAGTCGCGGGCAAAAGCTAGTTATCCAATAATTCAAAAACCTCTCTAAAACAATTTGATATTCCTAATAATTGAGTTGGCTTTCAATTTCAATTGAAATTCAAATAAATAACTTACTTACCTCCCCGAATCAAATGGTAATTTAAAAAATGAAAATTCGGTATTTAGTGATGAGTTTAAGCAACCAAATACCGAACAATTATAAAACGACTTTTTCTGTTCACTCATTTTCGTCAATTTCGCAAAACAAAATAATATCACAGGCGGTTGACCGGCGCGTGACTCAAGCGAACCACAGCGAACGTGTGGCGAACGTCTGTCGGGCCACGTCGCGCTCGCATTCGTCCAAGACAGTCTTGCTAGAGTGGTGTCTATGTGTGCGTGGCTCGAGCGCGTTTAGTATGGAGTTTGTCTTCTGTTATATTTTGTGCCACTAGTAACGAGTGGGAAAATGACCCGTATTATGCAACCATACTGAGTGACCGTTATGAAACCGTTACATCGCTTTTTTAGAAGCTTTTATATAGGTATTTAAAACTAGCTTTTGCCCGCGGCTTCACCCGCGTGAAATTTAGTTTGTCACAGATCGTCATAAATTATAGCCTATATGTTATTCTGGGTTATAAACAATAATACTGTAGTTTCATCAAAATCCGTTCAGTAGTAGTTTTTGCAAGAGTAACAAACATCCAGACATCCAAACTTTCGCATTTATAATTATCCGGATATTAGTAGGTTATCACTAAAGAGTGATTATATGAATTTGTTTCAATCTAACGACAACTTGAGTAACTACCTTGCGATGTTTTAATTCTTCTTTAATGTTTGTGTTCATCATTTGTGAGATCCCGAACAACTCGTTTAATTACTTGGAATGGGTGGTATAGCCTGACCAGGAACATAAAAACCCTGGCATAGAGGCGCGTCAATCGCATTTGATAGTGCAACACTGAGTACAGTCGTACCTGTGTTAACTTAATAGGCTACCTTTATGTATCAGGATTCAGGATTACGGGCTAATTTGATATTTTCATAAATTAACCAAAAAATATTATTATAGGTAACCTGGTTTAAATAAATTAAATGAAACCATCAATCGAGCTAGTAGGATTTATTTTATTATTCATCAATAATCAAATTCAGAACTTGAATATTCAACTGCAATGTTTGGTCATGAACGCTTCAAACTCGGTACTTCTTTCCCGATTCCATAAAATTCAACACTTAGAAAGTGACAGAAAAGGACATTGGGAACTTTAATATGAGAAAATGCCCCAGGGCGGACAAAAATGAAACGTATTTTATTTCAAAGCTTTATACTTGTAGGTATATTCATTTAAAGCGCTATGTTGTGAGATATGGGAATTCTGAGATATGACGAGTCTAAGTTGAAAATATATTTGTCTAAAATGATTTGATATTTTTACATGTTATGTTGTTTGGCATTGCAGAGTAACCAATAAAAGTAAATAAAATAATATAAATAAATAAAAAATATAAATAAAATAATATAAATAAATAAAATATTATAAATACTTAAATTAATATTAGAAGACATCTCATATATTACTCCAACCCAAAATAAGTAGCTAAGGCATTTGTGTTATGGAAATCGGGAACGACGAACCCAAACCAGAGACAATGTGAAAAGATCGTTTTCTATATTGTCCCGGCCGGGAATCGAACCCGGGACCTCAGGATTGGCCCGGCACACCTTGAAAACCGGTGTGTGCGCCTCTCCGCCACGGAGGTCGTCAAAAATGTTACCTAAATGTAAAATAAAATAAAATATTAAAACTTCATTTTCTCAATATTCCCATTTATGAGAGAGAAAAAAAATGCACGGAAATTCATTGGATATTAGTATGTATCATCTGTGATAGGTTTCGTTTGTGTCCGCTACTTTTCGAAAAGTGGGGCAAAAAGTTCCCAATGTCATTTTAAAATAGGTAGTTGAAACAAACCACAGCTAATTTTCATAGTGGACTGTACTATACGATAAACATGACAGTCAATTTGACAACCTTTGTCGGAAACATTATTCAATGAAAAAAGCGCGGGAAACGTCGTACTTGGTGGACGTCATTTTTCTTGCTAAAAATTTTTAAATTAGAAAAAGGATCAGATTGGTGGTTTAGTGCATAATTAAGTAGTATTCTAAGTTATATTTATTATTTTATTGTAGTGTAGCATTCACTTCTGCAGTTCTGGGTGAGTTTTAATTGTTTTTTCTCGTGATGAACGAGCCGGACGATCCTGGCGGGACAACCCCCCAGGCGTCAAATTTTGTTACTATTTCAACATGTAGCCAGTCAGGTATGGATACGGAAGGTTCTGTAATGGACACGGACGGATCTGAAAGTGCTTCTAACCCTTCTAAAAGAAAGAGAGTAGTTGTACGTAAAGTTTGCAAGCATTGTAATAAAAAGCGTAAAAGTCGTCATAACAAATCTTCTACATTGAGCCAGGTACCTAATGATTCTGATTGTTGTTGTGCAAACACAGAGAACGTAAATAGCGCTAAAAAAGTTGTTGAAAATGAGATTCCTTTTGTTACTCCATCAACTCCTGTTGCTACTCAGTCCCACACATCTGATTCGACCCCTGCTGCACCTAATTCGGTAAGTAGATGCTTTTATGAGGCTACTGATGTTGCGCCCTTTGTTGTTCATATACAGAAAGAACAATCTATGCCAAATGAAAACTGTACTCTGCACCCCGTGACTGTGGGTCATTTTCTAAAACGAAAATCTATAAGAGGTATTGTTGATGGTAGTCTGAAAAAAATAGGCAGAAATCGGATTTCTGTTGCTTTCTCTCGTTTTGAAGATGCCAATGCATTCCTTAATAATGACTTGCTTAAAACCAACAATTACAAGACTTTTATTCCAACATTCAATATCACACGGATGGGAGTGATCAGAGGAGTTCCTACAGAGTGGAATGATGAGGACATCCTTAATAATATAACTGTACCAATGGGGTGTGGTAGAATCTTAAAAATTAGAAGGTTGAAAAAGAAGAATTTTGTTAATGGAAAGTCTGAATTTGTCCCCATTGAGACAGTTGTATTAACATTTGATGGTCAGGTTCTGCCTAAAAGAATCTTTGTTTGTTACAACTCTTTGCCGGTTGATCTTTACATTTACCCAACAATCCAATGTTACCAATGTTGTCGCTATGGTCATGTGAAGAGTCAGTGTAGGTCCCTTCCAAGATGTTATAAATGTGGTCTTGGCCACACTGGTGATACCTGTAATGTTGAGGAGGAAAATGTATTATGTTTCTTGTGCTCAGGTCCCCATCAGGCTACTAGTAGAAAATGCCCTGAATACACACGTCAAAAAAATATTAAGGAGACAATGGCCAAAAGTTGCATTACTTATGCTGAGGCTTTAAAACTGCATCCTCCAATTGGTAAATCTTTTGCAGATGTTGTAAGATCTGGTAGCTCGACTCAATCTCATTCTCAAACTTCTGGAAATCTTCCCCAGAACTCAAAACTAAAATATGTTCCTAATAATAACCCAGGCTGGGATTCTTACAAAAAAACTGTTTTAAAGAAACCTAGATCTCCGTTCAACCCAGGTAAAAGTTATGACCGAGAACAACATCAAAATATGACCAATGATTATAATACTCCGTTTGGCCCAAGCCAAAATATTTTATGTAAAGATGACAATTCAAACACCTTAACAAATATGTCAATTAAAGAATTAATTATTACTCTAATTACCTCTTTAAATCAATCTAATTTAGTACCGTCCCACGTTGCCCTTCAAAATAATGATCTCGTAGTTGACCTTAGTTCTATTGCTGATGGTAAAGTTCTCCCTAGCAGTTCAATGGAACTGTCGAAGCATTAACAGTAAAAAAAGTGATATATTACATTTAATTAATGAATTTGATCCCTTTTTAATTGCCTTACAAGAAACCTGGCTCCGTCCAGATTCTAATTTTAAAATTTCTGGTTTCTCTTGTGCCAGAGAAGATAGATATGATAATTATGGTGGAGTAGCTTTGTTAGTCCATCACTCTATTCCATTTACATATATTCCTCTCCCAGCACACAATAATGATTTTTCCATAATAGCTGTTTCTATAAATAACACTAGTTTTGTGTCGGTTTATATTCCTCACCCGTCAACTGCTATATATGATGAGGTAGAACAAATTCTTAGCAACATATCTAGGCCTATTATTATCATGGGCGATTTTAATGCTCAACACCAGTCATGGGGCAGTAGCAATTCCAATTACTATGGCAATAGAATTGTAGATTTTCTGGATAATAATAACTTGTGTATTCTTAATACTGGAAATGCTACTCGTCGTACCCAGCCGCACGAAGGTGTGAGTGCTCCTGATTTAACTATATGTAGCCCAAATCTTGCTTCCTCTTTAGCCTGGTCCACCCTCCCTTCCACCTATGGGAGTGATCATTTTCCAATTGTCTTTTCTTTTCCTGATATTAATAAAATTAATACTAGACGCCCTCCACGATTCAAATATAAAACTCAAGATGTTGACTGGAACCGTTATAAAGAAAAAGTAGAACTGAAAATTCAATCACTGCCTGTAGTTCAAAATGATAATTATACCTATTGTGCTGAAGCACTAGCATCTGTTTTAATAGAAGCAGCAGATGAAGTTTTTCCTGTAAAAAGTAGTAATAGAAGTAAATTACCCCCTCCCCCTTGGTGGGATACCGAATGTACGGCCGCTATTAAAAAGAGAAAAGAAGCCGAAAAATTATATTCCTCTTATTCTACAGCCGAAAATTTTGATAATTTATCGAACGTAATTAATAGTACTAGAAAACTATTTAAACAGAAAAAGTGGGAAAGTTGGAGAGCTTTTTGTCGTTCCATTTCACCTGATACTTCGCCATCTGCAGTTTGGACCAATATAAGGCGTTTTCGTTCAGCATATAAACCACCTACACCCAAGCTCCTTCATGAACCACTAATTGAACAATTTTTAGATAGTCTTGCCCCTTCTTTTGCCCCCCAAGATCTTTTAATTCCAAATGAACAGTTTTCTACTAATTCAGATCAATCTGAATTAGGCAATCCTTTCAGTCTTTCAGAGCTGAAAGGTATTCTTTCATATGTGAAAGATTCTGCACCTGGCACTGATGGAATTCCTTATTCTTTTCTGGTCAATTTAAATGATTCAACTTTAACTTATTATCTTTCTCTCATAAATTTTATAATGCAGTCCGGAAACATTCCTTCTCATTGGAAAATTCAAGAAATTATTCCTATCTTAAAACCAAATAAATCTCCATCCAACGCTGACTCTTATCGCCCAATAGCACTATCCTCTGTTCTTTTAAAATTAGCTGAGCACCTTATTAAAAATAGACTTGAATGGTTTGTAGAAAGTAAAGGTCTACTGAGTAATTTCCAGTTTGGCTTCAGAAAAGGTAGGAGCACTGCTGACAGTATTGCCATTTTTATAACCGACATCAGACTAGCCTTCTCAAATAATGAACACCTTCTTGCAGCATTCCTAGATATATCAGCCGCCTATGACAACGTAGTGTTATCAATCCTCAGAGACAAATTAATAAAATTAAATGTTCCTTGTATTTTAATAAATTTCATTATAAATATTTTAGTTGGACGTAGTATTAATATTGCATGTGACGATTCTACAAAATCTAGAATTTTATGGAATGGATTACCTCAAGGGTCTGTTTTGAGCCCACTACTTTTCAATATATACTCGTCGGATTTAGAAAGCTCTATTAATAATAATGTTAGTATTTTGCAATATGCAGATGACCTTCTCCTTTACTTTTCTGATAAAAGCGTTGCAAAATTATGTTCATCACTTAACTCTTCTTTACACTTGCTTAAGTCATGGCTGGATAGAAACGGCTTAAGTCTTTCTGTTGCAAAAAGCTCAGTTGTACTTTTTTCCCGAATGCGTCGCCCTCCTCCAGTATTAGTTGAGTATAACAATTTAAGTATTCCGGTTAATAATGAGGCCAAGTTCTTAGGTATAACTTTAGATTCGAAACTTACTGGAATGTCACATTTGTATAATATTAGTGCTAAATGTGAGCGTACACTTAATATTTTAAGATGTTTAGCTGGAGTATGGTGGGGTGCCCACCCATTCAATTTAAAACTTATTTATAATGCCTTAATTAGGAGCTCTCTTGACTATGGCACTCAATTTTTAGAACCCTGTAGCATGGTAGGAATTAGAAAGCTTGATGTCATCCAGACAAAAGCACTCAGAATAGTAGTTGGGGCAATGAAATCTAGCCCGAATAACGCACTGCAAGTTGAATGTTCTGACCCGCCTTTAACACTTCGTCGTCAATTTCTCTGTGATAAATTCTTATTTCGAGCTTTTCAGTTATCAAACCATCCTTTGTTTTCAAAATTAGAAGCATTGTCTGAACAAGTACAAAATTCTCCATATTGGTCTCATAAAACTCCACCATGTCTAGTCATTAGTTTCCGAAAACTCCTTTCTTTACAAGCACCTACTCACAAATCTATGTATTTGCCTGTATTCTGTGCAAATTATAATGCATTAATCCTTTCTCCTAATGTTAAATTTGATATTGATATTTGTAAGTCTGATATTCATGCAAATGTAAAATTTAATATGATTTTAGACAATGAGTGGGACGGTTGGCATCATTTATACTGTGATGCCTCAAAACATTCGAACAATGGACATGTTGGTGTTGGAGTGTACCACACCCAGTATAAAATTTACCAGATGATTAAACTGCCACCTGAATCATCTGTTTTCACAGGAGAGTGTTTTGGCATTTTCAAATCGTTGGAGTATATTTTACTTATGAAACTTAGTAAAGCTGTAATATTTAGTGATTCTAAAAGTGCATTACAAGCATTAGTTAAGTTCCCGTTCAAATCAAATTCTTCTTATCCTATTATTATTGATTGTAGAAAACTGTTACTAACTTGTTCATTGTTAGATATTGTAGTAAATTTTGCTTGGATTCCTGGACATTGTAAAATTTTTGGTAATGAAAAAGCAGATTCTTTAGCTAATAATGCTGTGACTGTGGGTGACATTTTTCCTTACAAAAATTATGCGCATGATTTAATTGCATTACCCAAAGTCTATATGCTTGAAAAATGGCATGAGGAGTGGAACATCAGTAGTCAAAGTAAAGGTAAAGCTTATAAACTGATCCAACCATGTATACCGACAAAACCTTGGTTTTTCAAAACAGATCTTGATAAATTTTCTGTTTCAAGCATTATCCGTATGAGACTGGGGCACGTATGTTCCCCAGCTCATTTGGCAAGGCTTAATATAATCGAAAATGATGTGTGTGACTGTGGAACGGAGTCAGGTGATTTGAATCACATTTTCTTTGCTTGCCAGATTCACGATCGCTCCTTCTTTATGTCATCTCTCCTAGCCCTCCGTGTCCCTCTCCCCACTTCGATATCTTGCCTGCTTGGTTTAAATGATTTTGATATTTATAAATGTATTTCTGAATATTTAATTACAAATAATATTAAACTTTAATTTATCTCTCAAGTATTTAAATGCAAACTTATTATATTATATTAACATTAATTCCTTTATATATTTTAATTTTATTATTATTATTTAATTTCTCACCTCCCAACCTGATCCTCATCCTTTTCTGTACTCCACCCCGGTTTTTTCTTTTCCTAAACGTTTCCTAACCTTTTCTCCCACACCGTTGTGGCTAAACGCAAACCGCGAAAGCCAAGAAAAAAAAAAAAAAAAAAAAAAAAAAACATTATTCAATGAAAATATTGTCCGAACCCTTAGTATTTCTCTTCGACAAATACTTTAACACATTGTTAACCACTTTTCTTTCACGACTATAAAAAGATTTTAGCAATTTAATTCACAAAATCAATTGCGCACATTTAAAATAAAGTTTGTTTACACTTTGACAGCAATAGACTGACATGCAAGGTGACATGTCAATGAAGTTTTCAGTTACTGTTGCCATTAAAAGAAATTAGTACCATTAGTTTTCCGCAACATGGCGAGGGTTTTTATGTTCCTGGTCAGGCTATAAATCATTTTCGCTGCCAAGGGTAGAAGTGTGCAAGCAAGCGGTAGTGCCGGTAGTATAGTCGATACCCACTCCATACAAGCTTGGAGGGAGACCACCACGTCACGACATCGAAGGCAGATGCATTATATTCGTTTTAAATAGTTATAACTACACCTTTTTGAAAGAAATAACTTTATTGTAACAGTAAGTATTAAATTTAAGTTAGCAACTTATGATTGATTAGCCAATGACCCTGTTGAGTCTGGTAAACGTCTGGCAACACTAAAATTGACAGTTATCATAAACAAGACAGAAGATTGTCAAAATGACAGATCATGACAGATTTCAAAAGTTCCGGTTTCATTGCTTTGATTGAAAACTCGGATTTATTTTCTTTTCTCATTTCTTATTTGCTACAATTTGTAAAAATATTAACTCCTAGAGACATCAAATAAATACAATAGAATTACTCGGGATACAGAAAATGGACATCGAATACGAGAGTCATTCATCAGCTGAAGAACATGATTGCCCGGGTAAACTAAATGTTTTAGATTCTGAAATCCTATTTAAATGATAGTTAAAACCTTTCTTCACTTGAAATCAAGTAACTGATCATCTTAAGAATAAACCTTTTGTTGCCTTAGTACGTGTTAGGGCACATAAAAGCGGGTCAGTTAGTCCAGCGGTAATGCATGCACTTAGATTAATAAAATAATCTAAGTGCATGCAGCTGTATTGAATTCTATCCCGACTATTGGTCTACATTTAATATTATATTTAATTTCGATTAATTCCGACCTGACTGGGTTCAGCACCATTATCTCAATTTATAAGCCGATTCTTTTAATAATTCCCATCAGATGAAAGTCCAGTCAATGTACCCACCAGAAGAGGTGTTAGAAACAGAACAAAGCCAAAAAAGTATGGGGATTTCTTAAACCTGTCACCAACTAAAAGAAAAGTACAATCTGATTCACCAAGTTCTGATGAAGATTTTGAAGAAGGATCTACTCAGAAACCAACAGGTTAGTTTATTTATACAGAATTATACATTTTGTTGTATGGTCCAAAATACTATCACACTTATTAGTAAATGAATAATAATGCCCAAGGGTTGCTACTAAAGCCACTAGAAGTAAGTGTTTATTTTTTACAAAATTACTCATAATAAAATAATGTTTATAAAAGAAAAAAAGAGTTCTATTATTATTTTACTTTTTAATTTTCACACATTTCGTCTTTTTCTTTTACAGCTTTGTTTAGCAAAGACGATGTTGAGGGCCAGGACATTTTCAAATTCAAATCTAGACACACCAAACTTGACTTACAGAATAAAGTGAAAGCAGCTATTAGTAATTCACCTAAAGTGACACCACTCAGTACTCCAAGGAGGAAAATGAATGCTGGGTTACTTCATAGCCCTTTGGCAAAGGCATCAGATGCCACTCCGAAGCAAGCTAGAGATTTAATCAGAAAAAGTAAGCATTTTTTATTGATCAAATTAAAAAAATATCAGGAATTTAATTTCACTGTACTGATGTCACTATAGTTTTTAAACAGCCACCAAATCTAATCAGGATAACTTGTTTTACAGGAATAATTCGTGAAGTGGAGAGTGATAGTGAAGACAGTGATTTCTCTGGAAGCAGTAGTGATTTTGTACCTGAAGAAAGTGATAATGATGTAAGTTGTGACTGTCAAATGTATTTTGAACTTGTAAAAATTTTTATAAATGTAAATTCAAATCTTATGTCTTTTATAACAATTTTGTGAATTTGTAAGACTACATATCAATTTCTTTTCATATAACAGGACTCTAAATTCTAAGACTACATTTCCATATCTTTTCATTTTACAGGACTAATTTCTAAGACTTCATGTTATTTCTTTTCATATTACAGGAATCTAATTTCTAAGATTACATATCCATTTCTTTTCATTTTACAAGACTCTAATTTCTAAGACTACATATCTATTTCTTTTCAAATTACAGGACTCTGATTCTAAATCACATTCAAGCAGTTCAATAGAAGATGATGAAGAGGAAGAACCAAAGAAAGCTGCAACAAAAGTACAAATTACCAAAAACAAAGATGCTAGGTCAAAAGCAAAAGATTCTGAGTACATTGTTACACCAGATAACTATTTCCTTATGAATTCTAGCAAAAAGGTAACTTGTATTAATTAGCATGCAAATGATATTGACATTCTTGATTTTGCTAACTATGAATAAAAATTTTCTTTTATAACTTTTTAAACACCAAGATATGAGAAGATTTACTTCAATGATGGTAAAATATAGAAAAAATCATAAGTTTAAACAAATATTTCTTTCGATTTTTCAGATTGCAACTTCAGACCACACATTGGCCAGACTGAAAAATCTAAACCTGGATGAAATGGTTGGTAAAGATATTCAAATGTCAGCTGAACATAAAAACAAAATAAAAGAACTCAACAAATCATATGAACAGCTATTTAATAGATGGCTGTATGTTTTGAGTGAAAACTTTAACATAATTTTCTATGGAATTGGATCCAAACGAGCAATTCTCCAGCAGTTTCAAATGGAAAAGCTGAAAGACTTCCCATGTATTGTTGTGAATGGATTTTTTCCAAGTCTAACAATCAAGAGTATCTTGGAAGCTATTGTAGTGGATCTTTTAGAAAATACACATGTACCTTCCAACTTAGGTGATGTTATAAGTCTAATTGATACTCAACTGAATGAGAATGATATTGAACTGTTTTTGATAGTTCACAATATAGACGGCGTAATGCTTCGAAATGCTAAAGCTCAAGCAACTTTGTCTAGTTTATCACAAATTAAAAATATTCACACAATTGCTACCATTGATCACATCAATGCTCCTCTATGTAAGTACATAATATAAACTAAAATATCATAAGCCACAATATGTATGTTATATCATCGTTCGTTCCTTTCAGCCGAAAGATGTCCACTGCTGGACAAAGGCCTCCCCCAAGGATTTCCACGAAGACCGATCCTGCGCCGCTCGCATCCAGGCACCTCCCGCGACCTTCACCAGATCGTCGGTCCACCTAGTGGGAGGCCTGCCCACGCTACGTCTTCCGGCTCGTGGTTGCCACTCAAGAACTTTCCTGCACCAGCGGCCATCAGCTCTACGAGCTATGTGCCCCCGCCCACGGCCACTTGATTTTAGCGATTCTGTGGGCTATGTCAGTCACTCTGGTTCTCCTACGAATTAGTTATATCATAAAAACAACTAACATTTTACTGTCTTGTTCCAGTATGGGATCATTCAAAGCTGAGTAAATTCAAATTTACTTGGTGGGATGTCACTACATTCCTGCCCTATACTGAGGAAACTTCTTTTGAGAATTCCATCATGACACAAAGGAGTGGGGCATTGCAGCTTTCGTCCCTAAGAAGTGTTTACCAGTCTCTCACCACCAATGCGAAGGGAATATTCAACATTATTATCAAATACCAGTTGGAGAATCAGAAATTAAGTCACTATCAAGGTAAGTTTATTGATCGCTTTGATTGAATCTTTTCAAAGATGCTGTATGCTGCATTTGGCAGACAGTCGCGCGCGAGCGTATTCCAAATGCAGCATACAAGATAACACGCTGGTGTTATAATAGCAGCACGATACGTGCCCTGGGGCCGTTCACGAGCCCTAAGGAGAAAACCGGTTCAGTCTTGATGCGTCAGCTGTCGAATACATAGAAACGCAATATAATGCTCGTGTTTTGCGCATGCGTAACCCCATGGTACTTCTGCATTTTTCCAGGTTTTACCAGGTAGAGCTAAGCAGATTTAGACTAGTGTTTTTTGGTAGGCCTCACCTTTCCTACAAAACCCATTGGGGTCTATATTCCAAAATGTCATCTTAGTTCCATTATTACAAACTATTATACCAGATCCTCAATTTCATAATATAAAATTAGAATTTTATATTAATTTGTCTATCATTTTTGTTTCAGGTCTTCCTTTCAAAGATTTGTACTCAAAATGTCGAGAGCAATTCCTAGTGAGTTCTGACTTAGCTTTGAGAGCTCAGCTCACTGAATTTTTAGACCACAAGCTTGTGAAAATGAAAAGAAGCTGTGATGGCAGTGAAAATTTGGTCATACCAATCGAAAATACGTTATTACAACAGTTTTTGGAGCAGCAAGACAGTTGACATTGCTATTGCGTGTTGTACACCCACCGAATCTCAAGTTATTTTGAATTGAGAGGAAATAAATGTGTTTTTCTTTTACATGATTTTTTTTATTGGCGAGTCATGTGATAGGACTGATAGGATTGTGTGTAGTGTTATTTTCAATGAAACTAAATAGTTAAGTTTAGCTTTTATTTTACAATCCCAGAAATAAAGTCTTAATAGGATTATATAATATATATCAACAGGACAAGTTGTAAATTACTTAAACTTAATGACTTACATAATATAATAAAATTATTAACTAAAATTCTCTTCAACATATCTGGCACATTCACCATGATGTATCAACCAAACATTTCATTGATATTCTTAGTGCATAAATTGCTCTTTCAAGATTTAAAAAGATTGTAGAAAAATACTCTCTGAACTCATCGGACATCAAAAATTGATCTAATTATGCATTCGGTTAATGTTATTTACTACGCCCTTTGGAATTTCATTTGAAACGCTGATCAACATTATCAGTTATCATTAGTGAGATTACGAAATATATAAAAAAATAAATCTTATAAACATAATATAGTTGATTGTTCACATTGAACAGGAACAAATAACGCTGGAAAAGCTATTCTGCTAAAATTTGCAATACAGATTGAAAGAAATAAGATATCAGGTATCTTATAAATAAATAAACACATAATACGTAGACTATCAATTTTAGATATGTTAAAAACAAATAAAACAATATTTATTAGTAAAGTTAATATCAAAGTGTTGCCTAAAGCGGCATAATTTTTTCATTTATCTCACTTGTACTTTTGGAAATAAAATAATGGACTAAGTCATTAACAATTTTATATGTGAAAATTGACCTTAAGTGTCCATTGTGGTGTATGTCTTTATCAGTCTAAATTGGTCATCATTAACAGGCGGAGCCCACTTCAGGATTGTTGTAATATATTCCAAGGGCATGAAATAATTTTGTTTACCCTATTTAATTTATGTTCCTTCCACTTACAGCTAACTAATATAATTCATTGAAATTGTAGGTTTAAGAATGAGAGCTATTTTAATCCTAAAATCATGCACTTCCATTCCAATGATTCATCTAAAATTAAGCATGTCAATAGAATAAAAAATGATTATTACATAAACAATTTAATTGAAACATTAACTTGTCGGACAACAAACTACAGATTCCACACAATAGACATCAACATTCAAAGATAGAAAACATTTCATTTTAAATCGTTTCTTGTCCGCAGACACGTTAACACTAGGGTGAAAGCGAGTTAACCTAGCCTCGTTCGGTGACGGAATCAATCTCACAAATGACAACTAGTCTAAGGGATGACTGCAACGTAACGCGATGTGTTGTGGCGACGGCCGCCGGTACAGGCCCAGGTTTATTGTCCGATGCATCGGAGCGCTGTACACTTACAAACTAGTAAGATAACTCCGCTTAAGGCAACACTCAATTCTCGTCGTCGTCCTCGTGTTTCCGCTTTTTACCCCGAGTGCTTTCCTCGGGCTCGCCGTCTGCATTCTCGTCACCGTCTGCAAGCCGACAACGGGTTCATTTTCTACTCATAAATGGAACAAACTGAGATAAACAGAGAAAGTAGATTTCCAAAGAATGCTGCAAAATGGTCTGTAACAAGTCAGAGTTAATGAGCCAACATTGGTGTTTGACATGTTTGGGCCTCTTTAAGCTTCGGTCATAGATCCCTGGGAATCAGGACCTGTGTACCAAAGATCTGGCTTTTGAAAATGATTGGCGATGAAGATCCCGCTAGGTGAACTCATTTCATCAGCTGCGGCGATGTGTTGGTTTTGCGTCACGTCATCATCACGTGTTCTTAACAGGTCTTGATGCTTGCTATCGTGCCTATTAAAAGCTATCACTTCACGATTTGCTATTTCACGTTAACCGAAAATGCTCATTGAGCGAAAACATAGCTCACAACACGTGGTCATAGTAAAACATCCACATCGCGAAATTCGTGTTATGGCTCTAATGAAAACGCTCACGATGTGTTGTGGTAATCACAGAAAGACCACATAGCGAAATTCGTGTCGAAAACCAGCTTCTACCAGTGAGCTTTCGCAAATCATCACTTCAATAAGTCCTCGCTTGCTGAGAGTCGCGGTGTTAATCTAAGAACTCGATAATTATTGTGTGAAGACATCCGAAGCAAACCTAATAGACCAGTCAAAGGGTCACTGACCTTGCGCCTTGCTGTTGTGCTCGTTCTCGGCGTCGTTCTCGCCCTCGTCCTCGTCGTCGTCGTCCTCGTCGGACACGTCGCTGCCGTCAACCATCGGCCAAGTCGCTGCCGTCAACCGTCGACCACCTAATGTAAAGCAGCAATATGCATTATAGCCCAAGGGCCACTGACCTTGCGCCTTGCTGTTGTGCTCGTTCTCGGCGTCGTTCTCGCCCTCGTCCTCCTCGTCGTCGACGTCGTCCTCGTCGGACACGTCGCTGCCGTCGAACATCGAACCGGCGGAGCTCTCCTCAACTAGAAAGATTCATAAATTGATTTGAAAAATCTATGTTACTGGAGTTATAGTTTGCACTTTGCAGAGTACTTAGGACTTTATGTATGCGATTCTGTTGCAAGTTGGGAATTTGAATTATTTTTGTTTTTGAGCCTATCGCCAATGAAGATAATAATGACTATGTGCTAGAGAAGAAACTAATGAAGCCATTAGTTTTTTCATAAGACGATAAGGGGTTTATTTCCGCAGCGAAACAATAATGTTTTATCAAAAAAACCACCCAGCACACCCAGATTCGAATTTTCCTGAAATCCTACTTTGGAGCCCAAGTGTGGTACATTTGCGGCTCTAAGGAAATAAGGATATCTCCATTCTCCAAAAGATTCAATCTTATAATGATTAATGCAATTAGAAGTTAAAATATTACATTGTTTCCTGGACTTCCTGTCATGATAGAATAAAGTCAGTATTTCAGACAATATGGCAGAGTTCAATGGCTGAAATAAATAAATAAGTTCTTACCAAGATTATCATTGTAGACGGCACTGAGTGAAATGTCTTCATCTTCCTCATCCTCAACATCAGAACCTGAAAAGAAAGATATAATAAGCATAAATATTTGTTTATTAAAGTTTCTCAATAGAGTAGTTGCCCCCATTGCTTAGACTTCACTCAATTGACTTCAATTTTAAAGTACACACCTGAAGTCTCAAAAAAAAAGGATGGGGTATATTCAGAGATTAGAGAGGGACAGTTACGTTTTGTAAATGTGTACATACACACCTAAAATTCTTATCAGTATTTTTATTTAGGTCAATACTGAGTTAATTAACATTGTTACACTGTCAGTACAATCTTTTATGGGTAATCATCAGTTAACAAACACATAACAAGCATCAGAAAAAATGCGATGCTTACGTCTCATGAGATAACCCATGTGGAATAGTAGCCCATACACACTGTATAATACCATTGGGAAGGTGGTTCTGTCCTCCGCTGGTCTTTCCGTTATGCTATCGTCATCTATCACCAGTGAACCCAAATCTATGTCCAAATCTGTAACGCAGTATAAAATTTGGAAGACCCAATGGTGTTATACAATAGCTATAGTAAAGCTACTACAGACAAGAGAGCAAGCTATGGAATGATGTTGGTTTTTATGATACATAAATCTTATTTTACCAATGTTTTTATGACACACAAGTTCTATTTACCAAATTAATTAATGGAGTTTAGAATTTTTTATGATTATATTTCTTCATATTTCAGATTAAAAAAATAATAAAATTAAATCAGATACAGCTAGGAGTATTTTGCTGTCAAATAATTAAATGTTGCAGACATTTAAAGTAATTTGTGGCTGCCAGCAGTACCAAGACCATTTTATCAGTAGACAGAATTTCCTTATTAATACTTACTCTCTTCGTCACTATCATTGTTTCCATTCAATTCGTCTTCTTCTTCACTGTCCTCAACTTCACCATCGTCTTTGTCAAATCTGGAATGATAAAATATAAATACATTCATAAAAATAGTCACAGAAAGTATCAAGGGGATTAATGTTATTCTTATTATTGTATTTAAGTATGTGTTATGATATGAACTTACCCATCCAAATATTTTAATGATGGATGTAAACCGAACACCTTACTCCTGTAGTCGTCGATACCTGTGACTTCATTGTTGAAAAGATCAAGATTCTTCAGATACTCAAACTCTTCCAGGGGTTTCAGTGTTTCTAAATCTTTGATTTTGTTCCCCGATAGGTTCAGGTGTGTCAACTTCTTGCAGCCATTGAGGAAATTGAGGCCATTGGATATTCTGTTGTCAGAGAGTTCCAGCTTCCTGAGTTTTGGAAGTGTTGGGAAACCTTTGAGGGTTGTGAGTCCAACATTATTCAGGCTTAGTATTTCCAAGTTGGTGTACTCATCTGTGAGGCCGATGATGTTGGTGCTTCTACAGTTGTCCAGATTCAACTCTTTCACCTGAAATAGAAGCATTTTTTGGATTTTAGAAAATGGAGCATTGCTACATGGGTTTACTACATGCTGTTGAGTATTTATAAGAATATCAAAATTATTATGTTTTTGGTTTATTATTCCTTCAACAAGGTAATAATAATTACAGGACTAAGTGAAACAGTCAAAAAGCTCAAACTTCAAATTCATATACTTAATATGATTCCTCCTAAGATTGATATAATTAAAATTCTAAAAATTAATTTATGCATCTAGTCAACTACTTAGCTATAACGCCGTTTCGTAATATGGGGCTTAAATATTGCTTAAATGCTGATCCTAATACATTATAGTGTCAATTATTGCTTTAGTTAAATATGGTAGGTAGGTCATAGGTAGTTGTTGAGACTTGTGATGTGATAATCCGACAGCATGGACTTATCATAGCTAGAGTAGGTACATAATAAAGTACCTAGGTAGGTACGTATTTATACCTACTTAACAACAGTGTTTCGAGCATGTTTCCAGAACATACAAAGATCTGTATACGTCGGTTTTTGAAAGTGGATTCAATATATAAAAATATGGTAGGATTTTACGACGAAAAAGGGCTCGAATTGGTAAAGAATTTCGATTAATTGATAAAATAAGTATTGAAACTGGCTTGATGGTTATTTTTATTGATAGTAGAGCGAGAAACGTCAAAATGGTGTGAGTTGTCAAAGCGACTGGCGCAGTTGCTAAAATCTGAGAAATGAGTGTCTTTTTTCGAGAAATATTGATTGAAATATCAATGGGATGTGTTCGTGAAGCTATTTATACCACAATATGTTATTTATGTGTTGTATTTTGCGTATAGAGTTGAAATCGTTTTCGTTTTGCAATGGCGGATGACACGAATCATCGCGACGCAATAAAAATGGCCGCTGTATGTATTGGTAAGGCGTGCGTCAATGACTGCAGACAAAAATGTGCTAATAGAATGAGATAAACTCTTCAAAAAGCTATCTACATAAAAATCTTATGTCTTAATTAAATTCATTGATCTAACGCACTTCAATCGTAGTTATTGCGGATAAAATAACAAGTAGAGTGAAAGGGCGCGAAATTATGCCGAACACCTAGTTAGTTTAGAATAGAAACCCTTGCGGTAGCAATGTGGATATAATTAAATGAACTGTATAGATTTATTGTAATGTTGTTCACGCTTAATTTAGAGAAGATAGACACGATAAATTGGCTTCACAAAAATGTATTGACATTGACAAGCCATAATCAATGAGCCCTATTTTTGAAATGCAATAGGGTTTCGGTGATGATTACTACTTTAATTTCACATTATGAAGTGAAATCAATAGAATTCAGACAATTTAATTTACTGTTTTACAGATTAGGATCATAAATAGGTCTAATCCACGTAAATTCGTACGTTTCGACACTTAACCTCAATATGTGAATATTTACAAAAGAAATGATTCCACCTGCTAAAGAACCTCACATGAGTGTTCTCTGATTATGGGTCATAAGCCTAAACTAGTAGTATTATCAGAACTTTACAAATATGTAAAATACATCTGTAATAAATATGTGCACATGAATGAAACGTAACAGTCGGTAATGGCCAATTTTCTGTATACAATAGCGCCACATATCCAATTAGGAAATGGATTTACATACTTGATTCACGAAATATCATGAAGAACCCACAAAAACAACCATCTATTGAAAGTATTCCCATTTTTTACGTATTACATCTATGTACCTGACGAAATACGTATCGACAAAACATTCCAATTTATCGGAAAATAGAGAATAATTACCTGTGAAGGATTCCTTCCTCTTAGCTCCAAGGCGACCCTCTTTTCCATCTTGTGGATTTTGGTATTTTACACTTTATTTCACTTCTCAAACGCTTTTACAATATTTCTCAAGGAACTATTCACTAAGCTTGGGTTTCAAAACAGAAGGAAACTATAGATACACGAGTGACGTCGCGCTTGTGGCGCTGTCTGGTGGCAAAATATGGCAACCGGAAGTACAGTCATTGAGTGTCTTAATATCTCAAAAGATAACATTTGAAACCATACATTAATAGTAAATTCTATAAATTGGTATAAATAATTTAAAAATAAATTTTAAACTATAGTTTTTAGTTTATTTACTCCTTTAAATTAAGTTTGGTTCACTTTTACCAGACCCTCTTATGGTTGTGTTGGTAGTATTACGCAGTTGGCAGCTTTGACCGCTGCTTGGCGGGATTTATAAACAAATTGTGTTCCTGGTATTGTGGCAAGTAGGTAGAGCAAGTGCCCAGGACGTGGACCCAGGAATATTTTAGCAAAGTTTTCAGAATAATGAATTGAACGTTTAGATATTATTTTACTTCATCGGTTTTACAAACTACTGTTTTAGAATAAATACCACGTTGAGTTAAAAAATGTTTTCCAAAATTAATACAGACTTGTAAAAATGACTTTTTTCACAATGTACCTAATTACCTAATAATAAATAATTGAAGAAACAAAATTACTAAAACTTGACAGTAATTATGGCAAATGATGCATCTTTGTATGAAAAAAAATTAAGTAAGTATTAATTTAAAAGTAGGTAAGTAAGTACCTTGGGAGGAACAGTGGTCGACAGCAAAATATGTCATACTAAATTAACTTAAAAAAAAGAAGTTGTGTATGAAATAAAATTCCACTCATTTTGTGACTGTGTAAAAATACCACGTTGACCACCGAGCGAGTGTTTGTTCCTCAAGGCAGTCAGTCAGTTTTTTTGTCAGCAAAATAAAATAACCGTACAATAGTAACTATTGCTAGGTGATTTATTATCTGTATTTAGGTAAGAATGTAATAAATACGAGGGTGGTCTGAAAAGTTTCCGACCTAACATAGATACAAGATTTTTTTTCTTAAAATTTATTTTTATTTTTCTACATAGTCTCATCTACAGTAATTAGTCGGCGCCAAAACTCGGATTTATTGCGCCTAAACTGCGCCAACAGAGCATTGGAAATGTTCATTCGAACACGTCGTTGGTCTGACGTTAGCAAACGCGGCACCCAACGCGCGGACAGCTTTCCCATGCCTAAATCTTGATTTAATATGTGACAAACACGTTCTTTGGACATTTTCATTGCCTCTGCTATCTCTCTCACTTTAATTCGGCGGTCGTCTAACACCATTTGGTGAACTTTAGCGATGTTATCGTCAGTAGTTACAGTTTTTGGACGTCCCGAACGTTCATCATCTCCCAAGCTCTTACGGCCACGTTTAAATTTGGCTGCCCAAAATTTTACTGTGGTAAATGACGGTGAAGAGTCCCCGTACACAGAATCTAACTCATCTTTGATTTGCGTAGGGGTATTCCCTTTCAAAAACAAATATTTTATAACAGCTCGATACTCGATTTTTTCCATTTTCACAAAAATACTCACATCGACTCACTCAAACGACTTTCAAATAAAAACCGCGCGTCCAAAATGGCTGAAACTTTGAAGTGTTGCTGTCAAAAGATGCACAATTACATTCCCTGACTTTAATTGATGTGTGCTGCCATCTTCACGTTGAGGTCGGAAACTTTTCAGACCACCCTCGTAAAGCTAGCATAAATTAGAACTTATGATTTTATTTAAATATAGTCTAGTTAACTGTTGTATCCGGCGACCGTCGACCCGGTGTGGCGCCACTGGTGCGCAGCGCTGATAGCCACGGGTTCGATTCCTGGTTTAAATAAAATTGTCTCTCTTGCTAGTACCTGTTATTTTTAATTTTTGCAATATTTATTGGGGGGAAATGTGAAATTAATACCAGATCCATTGTATGATATAACCACCCGTCCACCACCCTACGAATATTATGAGCTATGAAATATAATATTTTCTTTTGAGGTAGATAGATACATAGAAATGCAGAGAGCGGTGATGTATGGATTATAATTATTTTGGTCTACCTATGTATATTTTATGCTGTACATACATAGAGAAACTCTGTCCACGACTTATGCTCTACATCTTTGTTTTTTTATGGCCTAAGCTCTATCGCTCTATGCTCTAATTTGGCAGAAGACGTGTGTGTCATGCAAGTTGTTGTCGCAACTTGTTTACATTTTACATCAGTGTTGTTTTGGATTTATCTTTATTTCATAATAAGCACTATAATCTTAATGGCTCGCAATAAAATTGAGTACTACATCGGCATCATAAAGAAAATATTGATTTTCTGCATAATTGTTATAATACTGTTTGCTTACAAGGCTAGGAAGTTGCACCAAAACGAAGTCGCGTCGCAAATACCCAAAGAAGCTTTAAAATACATTTTCTTTGAAAAGAAACGGCACAAGCAGCCAAGAGATACAAACAGTATTGCACATTTGATTAATCTCCACAATCAAGAAGAAACCATTCTGAACGCAGATATTTACGGACCTATTGCAAAAGATACGCTCGTTTTCGTTGTAACAGTCCATAAGCTTTCAATTTACTTGGAATTTTTACTAGTTTCGCTGTCTCAAGTACGCGGAATTGAAAAAGTCCTAATAATTTTTTCTCATTCATACTACGATGATGCTATTAATAATTTGATTCAGAGTATAGATTTCGCCCGTGTTTTGCAAATTTATTACCCTTACTCTATACAGGTGTACCCAGATGAGTTTCCCGGGTACAGTCCGCTTGACTGTACCCATAATATGAATATGCAAGATGCTGAAGCAGTGAATTGCACTGGAGCACTGTACCCAGATATTCACGGGCTATACCGAAATCCTTCACAGTCGGAAACTAAACACCAATGGTGGTGGACAGCCAATACAATATTCGACAAGCTTTCATGTACGAAAAATCACACAGGAACTTTCGTATTTTTAAATAACGATATCTACTTGTTACAAGATTTCATATACATGATTGTGTATATGAATCAATTGGGCGAATTTCTGCCCCATCATGATTTCCTATCTTTAGATGCTGTGCTAGATTTAAATAAAATCGATGCATATCGTGCTGATATTGAAAAATGGGTGCCAACAAACAACCCTGATGTTTTAGCCTTCAGTGCTGCCACCTGGAACAGCATTGTTTATCATTACGATCTATTTTGTCGTATCGATGATTATTCTTGGGCTAAGTCGCTGTATTATATCTCGTTGAACAGGAAGGATAAAAAAGAACCATTCAAAGTGATGTCGACGGCATTGGCCAGAGCGTTCAAGACGAGCAATTGTGGGTTTGAAGCGAAATTGGTGGACTGTGACGTCATTGAGACCGTTTTTCAGGTGTCAAATTTGCAGAAGAACATTAAAGATGACTTGTTCCCTTCATACTTGGACGTATACACCAAATTGGAGTTGCATGACGAATTTGAAAGTATCGAATATGCCGACCTCAATGGAGGATGGAACGATCCGAGAGATAAAGAAATGTGTAACAATATGTTGAATAGAGAAAAAAAGACTACACCATCGGATACAAAGATTACCAATTACAACAGTGATTACAGAGATTTTAGTATTTAGAAAATATAATTATTGTATAATGGGATTTAAAATGAAATCGCAATAAAAGGTTTTCACTACATCTTGAAATTGTAAATTACTTATTAATCAAAGTAAGGATTTGCACTTACCCGGTTTTAAAAGCCTTTAAACTGTCAAAATCTACTTTAATTTAAACGTGAATTAAACACACTATATTATTATTATTAGCCTTTTGGCTTTCTGGTTTACGTGCTAGCAATTAATGCTTGCTGGTTCGAATCCCACTTGAGGAAAATGTTAACAAATTTGGTGGTGGTTAAATAACAAGCTTTGTTTCAGTTCTGGCATGTTCTGGCTAGGTTATTCGTGCGAGTTATTTTAGAAGATAATTTAAGTTAGTTATAGTAAAATTCATATTGTCTACAAATGTACCTAACTACTTAGTTAAAAAAAAATTGCACCTTAGGTTACGTAAATGTTAATGATTTATGGGTAAGCATGGTGAAATAATTAGTCCATTGTAGTATTAGTAGTATTTAAAATAGCATGGTAAGTTGTGTCACAAAGACGGTGTTTCAGCATGAAAAAAAAACTTTTCAAAGTTGCGATTATTATGCAAACTTGACCCGAACTTGCAGGTGTTATTCGCGGCAGGCATATCGAATAGTTGATTAGCAGTCATACGACAATTAAGACGGACAAAGAGGATGTCACCGAGGCAGTGCGCGTGGCGGTGGCCGTCTAGTAGGGCGGCTTGGGGCGCGGGGAGCCCGAACTTGCGCACGCAACCTCGGCCCGGCCGAGAGCAACAGTCTGCTCGCGTGAGCCGTCGCGATTCGGCCCAAACCGCGCGTAACATGTCCCATGGTAAGCACCATCACCACCACAACTCGATACCCACTACCCCAAAACACAAAATCACCCCAAACACCGATCCCAACCCAAAACAAACCTCCCCAACAAACTTTTCAGTGATGAATCCTCCGCTGTTTTCATTATTTATTTACGTGGACACGGCACGGACCGGACTTATTTTATATTAATACGAAACAATTATTTTTTGAAATTGTTCTCGCATGAAAGTTGGTACGAAAATAAGCTGGGAATATTGGAGAATGTTAAAATTCTCGCTCCTGCTTTCTTTACTTACAATAGCTGAATTGAAATCACGAGGCGTAATAATAACAATTAAAAGAAAGTACGCATTTTTGTGATAATGGTAGAGAATTGTGACTGACAATGCCTGGAAAGCTCAACTTTTGGCGTACGTAAGTCTCAAAAGAATGTTGGTAAGTATTCATACTCCTTATTCTAGTAGTTTTAAAACATTCTTACAAACTTTCACCATTTTGAGCACTTTATTTGAGACGCAAAAAATAAAACAAAAAATTCATCCTTTACTTATATTTTCGTGGTCGCTCGCAAGACATTTAATTAATCGTTAACAACTTTAATGAAGCATTATTTAGATACAATTAATAATTTTAAGCATTAAAACAACGCAAAGCCAACCCCATATCATAAATTCTCATTCGATGCGAAAGGTCAAACCGCAATTAGAGAGCGGTTAAATAAATGTGTTAAGTATAATTAACACATTTATGTTACGTCCCTCCTGGCTGCCTTAGGTATGAATCAAATGTAGATATGAGTACCTATGTAATGCTTTATGGTTTATGCATGTAGTTCTATTACGTTTAAGTTAATTGTTTAAAGTAGGTATAGCTGAGCTCTTATTTCATTTAGCTCTAATTTATTAATAATCTCTCTCAGTGAGAAATCTTAGATGAACATAATCTAGTGAAAGAAAGATTCAGTCTCTGAAAATTCACGTAAGTCATTGGTTACATTAACACGGGTTTAATCTTTACACGTTGATGTGAGAGAGACGCTTTTGTTGTAACCTGGCGAACTCTACGGGAGCATCTGCGTCTCAATAGACAATGAACCTGAAGGAATTGAGCTCTATGATTGTCTTTTGTCTTTTTTAAATTGTCTCACGCGCGTGTGTCTGTACCTATTTAGTCTTCTCTTTCTTAGCAAGGACTGTTTTAAGAAAGTACTAGGTACCTACCTCAGATTATTCTGACAAGATAAGTACCGGAGCTGTAAATTATAAATACATTTATTATTAAACTTGAAAGACTTCGCACTTAGTTTTAGCTTTTATATTTTCACTGTTTTATTAAGACTTCTTCTCTGAGCTAAATAAATTAAAGAACATAAAAGTTTACGTTTTACAAATCTCTCTACTCGTAAATGTGACATGGAATTAAAATATAAGAAATAAATTGGATTCCTTTTAGAATTTAAAACTTCGACGCTACCAAGTTCTTCTGAAAGTTTTAATCCGACAAAAGGTTGGCACTGGATAATTTCGACAAAGGATGTAAGCAAATCTTCCATTCTCAAAGCTCTAGTGCAATTTTCCTCGTCATGCACCTTGTACTTTGAAATGAGTCAATCATCCTATATTTAGCGAGTCCTAATCCATGTCAGTACAACATCAACACCGCGGAGCTACGGCAATGAAAACCGTAACGTTATTAGTGTTGCCATGTTTAATATTGCAAAAATTCAGGACAAAAGGACAATTCGTATCTTTTGGATTTAATTCGGATCAAACAAACTATGATTTACAGAAGGATTAGACGGTGAAATGTGGCCGTGTGGCTTTTAACTCGGTACAATGGGCGAACCCTTAACTCTACACTGCGTATAAACTATTGGCAATTAAGAAATCCTGCGAAAACCAAAACGTCTGGCAACACTACAACCACGATTGACTACGGTTGATGGAAGCTATTGTGTAAACTGGCAAGTACGTAAATTGTGGCTTGTAGGATGTGTGCGTAAACAATGCCGGTTACCATTAAACACCTTAGATCCTTCGTAACCTATGAGTTAGTAGTCATACCTTTCCTGTTTATCAAACCGAGAAGTATCTTAGTCTATTTATAAGGTCAGATGTTGCATTTCAATGAACAGAACATGTTACCTGGATAGAACGTACCTTTGTTTGTATAAGTCTAGGCATAGCTTTTGTTTTCTTCGTTTAACAGCACTCGTGGCACTTCAAAATTTACCGCGATATCAATTACTAATTGATAACATCAGTCAACTAAGTAAAACAAAAATCTTTTTTCAGGTTTTGTTCATTTTCTGAGCCTGAAAAACTGAAATAAGATAGCAAGTAGACGATGACTAAAGAAAAGATAAAAATAAAATAAAGTTTCAAAGCACTGCAGATTGTATCACTTTTATTGTAAAACATTTTTGAAAATGAATGTCGATTTTGAAAAAAAGAAACAATTATGTTGTCTAACATCATGGAATTTCAAATTCTACATGAACATACCACAAGTACCTAATCAAAAACAAAGCATATCTCAACAAGACTTAACTCTAACCTTTTAGTATTAGCAATCTTAAAATGGAACCGGGATTAGAGGATTAGTTTGAAAGTTAGTAACGTACGGCGGTTACACGAGTAACTAAACGCTCCCGTTCAAACAACTTTCGAAATGGTCTCGTCTTAATTGTAATCCTGGGTCCCTTGGACTAATTATCTCGCTTAGCGCCAATTTGGCCCTTGATAAGAGACACTAGATCAGGGGTTCCCAAACTTATTTTGTCTACTGCCCACTTTGAGAATAAATTAATTTTAGCGCCCCCATTTGTAGTTGAGTCTTCGAGAGCTCAGTCGGTGTTAAGAATCGTCTTAGTAGATAAAATTAGTACATATTACAAATCGCTTCCCAAGCCTCCACACAACGCCCCAATTTGTTTTCTGGCTCTCTTACCACCCACCTTTAGGCCTGCAGCGCCCACAAGGGGGCGTCATCGTCCACTTTGGGAAAGGCTGCACCAGATTAATATGACACGGTGAGCAGGGACACGTACTCTGTCACAAAGGCTGACGTCGGCAAGCTATTATTCCGAAATAGCTTGTCGTGCTGAAGTCTGCTGAACGTGATCATATTCGTGACATGCTCGAGACTAAAACCAAGTTTAAACATGTAGGATGAGGATAGGCGCTCCTCAAGATATCATCCTTAAATATTAACTAGCTTACGCCGGCAGCTTACCTGTTTCGTGTGTAGATAAATATGAGTTTCTCTACTAAAATAACCATTATCTTAGTTTGAGGTAATTTTTCCCTTATTATTTAATCTAAATTAGTACTAACCACTGACCCGTTGTTACCCAATTAACAATACATTACCATTATTTAAATTTCATCATAAAACGCGTATTAAGTCTGATTAAATCTAACCTTACAACTGGAAGTGTCCAATAAACTAACCGCTTTACATAAAGGCACAACGCGGCAATTTACTTCGGCCGTAAAAGGTCCAAAAATAAACTTCAATTTTCTTTTATTTCTGGTTATTTTCATTCGGAGCACGCCCCGAGATTTTCAGGCTTTAGATAAGGTGTAACGATATACCTACTCGCTTCCTTGTAAATAAATAGCTAACAATTGATGCCTGATCCTGTCTATCCGGTCAGCGAGTTCGAAATGTTGCGTATGAACTCGTAAAAAACACCTACATTTATGTTCTCAGGGTGAGATATTCCCCGAGGAATTTTAAACCCGATTTTGTAATAAAGTTACAACCTATACGTTATGAATATTATCATCCAGATAAAAGCTCTTAAAATATTGAATTAAAGTTTGTTGAATTAATTTTAACTCAATATCATGCCTTTCAAACATGATTAATCTATATACAATGGAAGAAGCAATTAGGCATACCTACAGTCTTGCTAGACTCGGTATTTACTTATTTATATTTTTTCAGGAGATTAAAATGCTTTAATTAATTAAGCAAATTACGCTGTCGCCCAGTATGAAGATCGCTGACTTGCTGCCCTACATTAGTGCAATGGTCCGAAGTGCAATTAGTGAAAGTGACGTCAATCGACATTTTCCTAAAAACTGTAGTTCATTATTTTATCATTCCATAATCATACTTCGATTAGGTCTCATCTTGATTTAATTATAAGTATTTCATGTAATTTTCTAATTTCTAATTAAATCTTTTATAAGTATATTCGGTTTTTTTTCGATCCTCCGATCGCAGCTAACGTATTTGGCGCAGTCGGTAGGATACTCGCGGGCCGGTTCGCGAGAGTAGATCTTTCTAAATCGCGTCGCGAGTCGCCCGGGAAGCTGTCAAGATTCCATCAACGAGTATCCTGAATCTACGGACCTGCTGCAGACCAGGAGGAGAATCCAGAACTCGATTCACGGAGAGAACCAGAATGAAATATATGTGAGTACACTTGAATTGATCTCGTGTTGCTTTCCTTTTATCATAGTGTTTTAGATCCTTATATTATCCTTTGTGTGTTAATCTTACAACTTCAAGATTTATCACCCTAGAGCCAATAGTCTCCGCGAGTCTGAATCCCGTCAGGCTCGCCAGTGTCAATTAGATAATAGTAGAAATATAGATTTAAATCAAAGTTTAAATAACTCGTTTGACGAAATGTCTCACGAACCAGACACGATATTCAAAGCCCTCCGCCTAGTCCCGGATTTCGATGGGAATCCCAACGTTCTGACAAGGTTCATTAACGTTTGCGATCAGTTAGCAGTAAAATATTTGAGTAACGCCCCAGGCAGTGAGTTTTCCAATCTTTGCTTAATAAATGGCATATTGAATAAAATAACAGGACCCGCTGCATGCACAATCAATTCCAACGGGATACCTGATAGTTGGTTAGGTATTCGTACTGCCCTTATCAATAACTTTTCCGATCAACGGGACGAAACGGCTCTGTACAATGACCTCTCTTTAGCCACTCAAAGTAACAAGACGCCGCAAGAATTTTACGATCATTGCCAAACTTTATTCAGTACGATAATGACTTACGTGACTTTACACGAGACAGTACCTACGACTGTACAGGCTAAAAGGGATCTTTATAAAAAGGTCACCATGCAGGCATACGTTCGTGGACTCAAAGAGCCCCTGGGATCCCGTATACGCTGTATGCGCCCTCCTACAATAGAGAAAGCCCTGGAATACGTCCAGGAGGAACTCAATATAATGTATCTCCAACAACGTAACGAACCCAATAAGATTCATGCCACCCCTAAAGTGGCAACACAACCCCTGCCTTCATTTGCTCCGCCACCACGGCATAATCTCCCGATGCCAGTGCCCAACTGGCCTGTTCCCGTAGGACAACAGCCCATGAGGCCTCCGCCTCAACCCTTCAAACTCCCAGCACCAGGCGCACCTAACATGCGTATCCCAACGAATACTCAAAGGATGTTTAGTGCTCCACCTCCTAATTACAACCCCCGCAGTAATATGTTTCGCCTTCCACCCCGAAACAATCAACCACAGTTTCAAGCCCCTCAACCTATGAGTGGTGTCCAACGTTTCACCCCAAGGACACTGCCGCATTCCCAAATGTTGACTGGACATGACTGGACTAAGTCAGGGAACCCACCTCCAACAAACTATTTTAAAAGCCGAGAAATGAATGTGAACGAATGTTTGACAAACGACGACGGCTACTCATATTACAATAACTACGACCTTTCTCATGACCCAGTTTACAATTACTATTGCGATTATTATACTAGCGACTTACCCGAGTCTACTCCCGAATTAATTTATTATAATTCGACTGACGAATACCAGACGACTGATGAAAATCAACCACAGCCAAGTACTAGCCATGCTGAGCAGGATTTTCAAGAGATTACGACATTAAAAAAGCAAAGATAGAAGTTAATCTTCAAACACAGAGGCAACTTCCGTACATTAAAATAGCTCATCCTCCTCTTAAACTATTAATAGACACAGGTGCAAACCAATCCTTCATAAGTCCCGAAGCTGTTCAGCAATACTTTGCTAATTATCCCTTAAACTTTGATCCGTTTGAAGTGACAAACATACACGCAACAAGTAGAAATAATTACTCTATAACGTTGCCGTGTTTTCCTGAGTTTTTTGATAAAGATAATATGAAGCTATTTGTATATCGGTTTCACGATTACTTCGACGGTCTTATCGGCCTAGATTTATTAAGTAAATGGGAAGCTCGAATCGATCTAAAAGAAAGCCAACTTTTGACCCGTTTTGCCTCAAACCCTATTCATATGTACAATTCACGGAACGTGAACCTTTACGAGGATATTATTCCAGCAATGTCCTCTAAAATAATTAAGGTTCCCTTAGATTTGGCTAACGGCGAAGCACTCATCCCGGAACAGATAATTTGTAACTGCATCATTCACGAGTGCCTTACAACCGTCTCTAATAACCGTGGCTACTTAGAAATAGAAAACACCACAGCAAACGATATAATATTCTCACTTGATAGCCCCGCGCACGCTGAATTATTTAATATCGAGTGAACTCGCACTCAACAACCAGCGTCGCGCGCTGATGACGTCATCTCGCGCTTACGTACCGAGCATTTGAACGAAGAGGAAAAAGCCAACTTAATCACTCTTTGCTCTCGCTACGCGGACGTTTTTTATATTGACGGTGAGCAATTAACATTCACAAATAAGATTAAACACCGGATCAGGACCACCGACGAGGTCCCTGTGCACGCTAAGAACTATCGATATCCTTTTGTTCACCGAGAGGAAGTTAAGACTCAGATAGGAAAGATGTTGGAACAGGGCATCATCAGACCCTCCGACTCAGCCTGGAGCTCACCCATCTGGGTGGTGCCCAAGAAAATAGATGCGTCCGGCAAACAGAAATGGCGACTCGTGGTTGACTTTCGCAAACTGAACGAAAAGACAATTGACGACAAATATCCCATACCCAATATCAATGACGTCTTGGACAAGCTAGGGAAATGCCAGTATTTCACCACACTTGACCTGGCCAGCGGCTTCTACCAAGTGGAGATGGATCCCCAGGATATTTCTAAAACGGCCTTCAATGTCGAGCATGGACATTTTGAATTCCTTCGAATGCCCATGGGACTTAAAAATTCTCCATCCACATTCCAACGAGTGATGGATAACGTCCTCAGAGGCCTCCAAAACGATATTTGCCTAGTGTATCTCGATGACATTATTGTCTATAGCACATCCCTCCAGGAACACATGGTAAACCTGGAAAAAGTATTTCAAAGACTTCGAGAGTCCAACTTTAAAATTCAGATGGACAAATCGGAGTTCTTGAAGCTTGAAACAGCTTACCTTGGCCATGTAATCAGCAGGGACGGTGTTAAACCAAACCCTGACAAGATCTCCGCTATACAAAAATATCCAATCCCGAAAACCACTAAGGAAATTAAACAATTCCTTGGACTTCTCGGTTACTACCGAAAATTTATTCCCGATTTTGCACGTACCACTAAGCCTCTGACTCAATGTCTAAAAAAGGGTAGAAAAATACTACTCACTCCCGAATACGTAAACTGCTTTGAGAAATGCAAGACCCTTCTCACCAATGATCCCATTCTTCAATATCCTGACTTTACTAAAGAGTTCAACCTTACAACAGACGCTTCAAACGTGGCTATTGGAGCCATATTATCCCAAGGTCCTATAGGATCTGATAAACCTGTGTGCTACGCTTCTCGAACACTAAATGATAGCGAAATTAACTATAGCACAATCGAGAAAGAACTCTTGGCCATAGTGTGGGCTACGAAATATTTTAGGCCCTACCTATTTGGTAGAAAATTTAGGATACTGACTGACCACAAGCCTCTTGAGTGGATGATGAACTTAAAAGAACCAAATTCACGTCTTACTAGATGGCGACTGAGACTGAGCGAATACGACTTCACAGTGCAATATAAGAAAGGCAAAATTAACACCAATGCCGATGCTTTGTCACGAATAGAAATTCATCTAGGCGACACTAGATCATTAATGGAAGAAATTGACGAACTTAATTCCCTATTAGGCAACCCGACCGAAGTAGCCCTCTCTAAACCTAATTCTTCCACTGAGACTGTACATACTAGCCACGAACACCCGATACTAGAAATCCCGATAACTGACGAACCCCTGAATAAATTCAACAGGCAAATACATCTCACTATAGTTAATGATGTTAAACGAAAACCCACTGTGACCAAACCATTTGACACACACACACGAACAAGTATACAGCTATCAGAAACAAACTTGGAAGAAGACTTAGTAAATGCTATTAAGGAATACGTCAACCCCAAAGTTAAGACAGGACTCCTCATTAGCCCCGCTCTCGCAATGTACTCCATTATCCCCATAATACAGGACAAATTTAAGGGCTCTTCAATGAACCTAGTACTAACTAAATCAGAAATAGAAAACGTCAAGGAATATCTCCGCCAGCAGGAGATAATTCGTCACTACCATGATGGCAAAACTAACCATCGTGGCATCAATGAATGTTATTTGTCCTTATCCCAAAAATATTACTGGCCCAAGATGAAAGACCAAATCACTAAATTTATTAACGAATGTACCATCTGTGGTCAAGGCAAGTACGACCGAAATCCTATTAGACCTCAATTTAATCTTGTGCCTCCTGCAACTAAACCCTTTGAAATAGTTCATATGGACCTATTCACGGTACAAAGTGAAAAATATGTCACCTTTATAGATGTCTTTACTAAATACGGTCAAGCATACCATTTGCGTGACGGTACTGCCCTCAGTATACTACAGGCTTTATTACAATATTGTACTCACCACGGAGTGCCCGTGACGTTAGTAACAGATAATGGTACTGAATTCACCAATCAGTTATTCTTAGAATTTACTAGACTGCACAAGATCAACCACCATAGAATCCTAGCCCATTCCCCTAACGATAATGGTAACATTGAGAGATTTCACCTGACTCTCCTAGAACATCTAAGACTCCTGAAACTACAGCACAAGGACGAACCCGTTGTGAACCTTTTGCCATATGCGCTTATAGCTTACAATTCTTCCATACATAGTTTCACAAAATGCAGACCATTTGACTTACTTACTGGACATTTTGACGCTAGAGACTGCCTAAATATCGACATAACTGAGCACCTTTTACAGCAATACCTTCAGAATCATAGGGACCGAATGAAGATAGTTTACGATATAGTTAACAACAAATCCCTAGTAGACAGAACAGCCATTATAGAGAATAGAAATAAAAACCGGGAACCTGAAGTACAATATGCTCCCGAGCAACAAATTTTTATTAAAAATCCTTTAGCTGAACGTCAAAAGGTAGCCCCTCGCTACACTCAGGATACAGTATTAGCAGATTTGCCCATTCATATTTACACATCAAAAAAACGCGGTCCCATAGCTAAAAACCGCTTGAAACGTATCCCTAAAACAGCTAATTTGTTACAGGATACTACTAGGAATGATCCTTCGGATCACTCGGTCTCAAGAAATAAAACTTGAGAGCTTGGCTGACGGACCAGGACTACTACCCCACAAACTTGGACCCATGAGATTGACTACTCACCATCATACATTTATACAATATGTTCAACTTGACCTCATCCAAGAAAAAGTCGACTCCCTACAAACCCAACTGACGAGTTACAAGTCCCGACTTATTAACGATACACACTTACTTTATGAGACTCAAATTGACTATCTAACTGAGAAGCTTGGCAAAGTATCAGTACAATTAAAATCATTAGAACCCAGCCGCGTTAAAAGAGGTATTGTAGATGGCCTTGGATCCGTTATAAAAAGCATAACTGGTAATCTGGACCATTCTGATGCAATAAAATACAATAAAGCCATTAATCTTCTTAAAAGTAACCAAGATAAAATTGTCTCGGAACTCAATAATCATATTAGCATTAATAAGGAATGGATATCCGAACATGACAAAATTTTGACACAAATTGTAGATAACCAGAATAAAATTAATACAACTATTGAATTAATATTGAAAAGCAATGTATACAACGAAAATAGTTTAGTTAAATATGCCAGACTTGCTCAACTCTTAATTATAATAAGCGAAAACGTTGAAGACCTTGCTCAGGAACTAACTAGGTTAGAAAATAGTTTAGCTTTTATCCGTGCATCAAGCACACACCACTCTATGATCGATGTGGACACTCTTAGATCTATGATAATTAAACTTAAGAATATCTATGGAAATGAACAAGTATTAAATCTTGAACTTAGGCAATATTATGATGTCATTAAACCAGGCTCATACTATACCGATAATCAGATAGTTTTCATATATAAATTCCCAATAGTATCCAGGGAAACATATAGCTTCTATCATCTGGTGATCCGTCTGCTCGTTTGCTTCCTATAACATAAAAAAAAAAATAAAAAAAAATCTATCCATAGTCCCTAATAGAAATAATCAGGCCCTAATCCCGACCTATCCTTTCCTAGCAACAAACGAGATTTCATTCATGTACATAGAGACAGAATGTCCGAAGCTCAGCAACTGGTATCTCTGTGGAGACGCTACTCACCACCAGCTACGCAGCAAACCTGATTGCATCAACGAGCTCATCGTCAACCAGATCCTGAAAGAAAATTGCGAATTCTCTACGGTCACCCTGAAGAAAGAAGCCATGGAAAAGTTGGACGACCAACACTACGTCTTATCTTTTCCACAACCCAGCAAAGTCCAACTCCTCTGCGGGAGACGAGACTACACCACACTTCAAGGAAGCTACCTCATCACGATTCCTGTTGGCTGTCATCTTAAAACTACAGAGTTCACCATCACCAATGACAACGACGAAATAAGAGGACAACCCCTAAAGCTGACAGAAATCCCATCTGACACGGAGAAGCAAATCAGGATAGCATCCCACATCAACTTGAACTCCATTGACCTGCAAGGACTACACAGAATCCAGGACAAGATCACTATGGAAGCCCCGATCAATATCACCGACATCCCACTCGACGTATATCACACAACCATCCCATTTTATGTGATACTGCTTGCTGCGAGTATACTTGCAATCTTCATCGCATACCGGCGCTTAAACAAGAAAAGGAAAGATAGCCAGACTAAAAAGAAGGAAGAGCATCCAGCACCTTCCGGAGATCAGCAACATCATGACGCGATCCCGGCAACATTTTCACTCAACGTGATAAAATAGTTGCCGTTCTAAGGGGGGAGGAATTACGCTGTCGCCCAGTATGAAGATCGCTGACTTGCTGCCCTACATTAGTGCAATGGTCCGAAGTGCAATTAGTGAAAGTGACGTCAATCGACATTTTCCTAAAAACTGTAGTTCATTATTTTATCATTCCATAATCATACTTCGATTAGGTCTCATCTTGTTTTAATTATAAGTATTTCATGTAATTTTCTAATTTCTAATTAAATCTTTTATAAGTATATTCGGTTTTTTTTCGATCCTCCGATCGCAGCTAACGTATTTAGCATTCAGTGTTTCCATTTACAAAACAAAGTTAAATCGAACGGTTCAGGCATGACCTATACACAATCTTGTTTTCATTTGATTGTGAAAGTACGAGTATACACCCACGCAACTCTTTGAGCAAAATGCGGCTTACTTGTGATCTTACTAATGCTTAAAATTTCAGTGTGCGTTTAACGTTTAACTCACGGACCTGATGGGAGACCGAGGAGAATAGTGACATTGTCAATTTTTTGGAACTTATTAACTACAGTGCGCGTTTTTTATTTCAAGTCTCGAGCTAACAAATACTCGCTGTTGCAAGCTAACTGATAGTTAATAGTTTGCCAAAAACCACAACTATCCTCTGTCACAACTCTCCTCGGTCTCCCTTACGAGGGTAAAAGTATAGTACTCAGTTTAATAAGGATAGTGTATACTAAGAATGTTCACTTTGCGAATTTAATTTGCACCTGTACCTGCTGCGTAGTAGGTTTTTGCGCGTAATTTTCGAGGACCAAACAATTTTGGTGCTGAGTCCACCTTAGTACCTACATAAAGGACAGCTCTGCAAGCTCTGTGCTTAGCGTTTCTATTCGCGTAGTCTGACTGGTTTGCGCAGGGATGTGTTTTTAATACATACTCGCAAATTATGTAAATTCGCAATTTGATGCGAATGTTCCCAGTGAGTGCTCTACTTTACGCAAAATTGCGTATTATCATTGTGTCTGAATTGTGCTGGCCTGGGTCAACAGGCTAGATCATCGTGTTAATTGAAAAGGCAAGCCCCTCGCTACCCACAATTTGTCAAATCTGCAACTTTATTTTATTTAGGTAATGCGTACATGCAAAATTTAAATACGGACCCTTACAATTATTCTCTGTCACAGCTCTGTATTTGACGTTTTAAGGATCTTCATTGAGACTATAGTAATTATGGTTATAATAATAACTAATAGGTTGATTTATTAATTAGGAAAATATACTAAAAGTTGGCAATTTAGATATTGCCCTTATTTAAATAACACTGAAAATAATTTTAGCATTGTAACCTACAACGAAAGGTTTTAATGAAAATCAATAATATCACCGTAGTAACGTAATAAATGGGTATTTTAATTAATAACACATAGCATTCATTGGAATTCGCAATGCCACGACAAATAAAGGCTTTCTATACTTAAATGGAAATTCCACGAATAAATTAATAATTGGCTCAGAATAATGCTTTGAAGTTGATTTATTGACTGACAAAAACGTATTAGAGAAATATCCCATAAAATAATATATTAAAAGATTAGGTAAGTATAATAAATGATCCACGCACTGACTCAAAAGTCAAATTGTACTGGCAATTAGCGGCGCCTTCCTTCCCCCCAAAACAGCTTATGACAGTCCTTACCCATAGAAATGCCATTTATTTTTTATAGATTCATGAAAGAAAAAGCCATGTTCCTGATAAAAAGATTCCCTCGTCTTCGAAAACATCCCATATTAAATACGTGAGTACATTTTGAGCACGTTAAGCACTTCTTTGACTTTGAGCTGGGTCACATAATTACGAGTACATCAAGGGATATCAACCGTGCGGTTTATCTGGCTATAAAAATTTACGGCCTGGGTCCATGATTCAGCTCTATTCGCATGATAATTATGAGGGTATGTTGTTTGAGTTGATAGCTTGAATGATGTGACGGTATTTTTTGTAAATTCAAGCATTGATCGATACATTGATAGTTCAAATCCAACTCTTCACCTAGAAGGCTAAAATATGTAGTGGGTAGGTAGTTGGTTGAGAAGGTGCTATTTTACAAGAAAGAAAAACGTTTCACTGTCTGTTTTTTCCGGTTTGATTACCAATCATTACAGTTTCTCTACTATACAGTAATTTGCTTCTAATAAACTCGCTATGAAAGATTCTAACAGTATGAATTCTATAAGAATGATGAGAAATTACTTAAACTCTTTTCATAAAAATTATTTCACGAGACCAGTGTAGATTCTTTATGTGCAATATCTATCTGTTGTACCACATAACTAAAACAAACCGCACCTTATGTTCTCCAATAACTGGCAATCTAGTTTATATTGCGCTGCGTAACGCCAAGGAACACAAACACTGACTATCCTAGGATTATGCGGTAGTACCAAGGAAAAGAAAGGCGTCCGTGATAACGAGCGCACATAATGGTGGCGCAGAAAGCCCCTAATTACTAGGGGGCGGTCTTTCACTGTAGTACTGAAACATTATACACGTTCCTGTAACACATACCATGTGTTTATTTTTCTTAGGCTGGTTAATGGAATAATAATCGCTCTCTCCGAATGTTATAATCCGGGCCTCTTCAAGATGAGAGTGAAAAGGCACTTATTTAATTGGTGCAAAATAAAGATACAACCATAAGAGAACAAAGTAATTCGCTGTCTGTTGCTGTCTTTCCCGAACACTATAATCCGGGCTTCTTTAAGGTGAGAGTGAAAAGATACTTATTTATTTGGTGTAGGTACAAAATAGAGGTACAACCATAACATACAATCAGAGAACAATTAACAAAGTAATGCAATAATGCTTATAGCAGCTCCAATGACAACTTAATGATGATGACTTACAAGACAGGTACTTCATACCACCCTGGACTGCATTTCACTTAACATCAGGTGTCAAAAACCTGCTTTATTCTGCATAAAAAATGTAAAGATTCTCGGAGGTGGTTTTGTTTCTTACATTGTTGGTTGTTTGAAGGAATTATGAAGATAATATATTCACTTTCATCAATCTTATACGTTGTTTGTAGAGCCACCTACTCCAGATTTGCACGAGTAATCAAATGAGGGTATAATACAAACATGAACCTTCGTGGAACACTCCACATATACCTAGGCGAAACCCTAAAATAGTTTCTATCTTAGTAAATGTATATTTGAACTTTATAAAAGTTTTCCAGTAAAATTGCTTTTACTAAAAGTGTATTTTACTTAATTAATTAATGGCAGTGTTCATTTTGTAGAAAATGTTATTGGCTGCTTGCAATTTAGTCTATTACTTAGCTCTTCAACTCTTACTCTCAAAAATATTGATTTTGAAGACTTCCATTAAATTATTGCAGTCAGCGAATCGACATTTGCTCGTGTGACTTAGACGTTTGTTTATCAACATAGCAAACTCGCAACCTTCCGAAATAATCGATACAAGGCTGCCTAATAAAGTACAAGGAAATGTTATAATGAAATATTTATCATTCTTTAAATCAGCCCCGCACTTTCATGACGCAAAATTTCGATTAGATTGTAATCGAACACTTTTCCTTCGTTGCGTCACGCGGAGGGAAAAATAGTAGATTTTGGGGCACAAAATCTATGAGTTTCGTATTTTTTTTAATCAAAGATTTTTTTTTTTTATAATCCTATCTTTAATAAATCTTTGAAGGCCAATACGAAATAAACTACTTTTACCAAACTTTGTTGGAGTAACTTTTGCTATTTAGGGAATACATTATTTGATTTGTATTTTGTTAGGTATTGAGTTATTCTTAAGACTTTAAATAATTTAATAAGAAAACTTTTGTCCAATTATTTTCCGAGATATATTCAGGGAATTAAAGGGAAAACTTTAACTAAATAATTTTAAGAAATGAATGATCTAATCATATAGGCACTTTACATAATATATTTTCATTTAAGAACATTCTTTCTCAGTAACGCACCTATTTTACAGTTAACTTTGAGAACATAATCTTTAGTGACTAAAAATACCCGCAGGTAAAAGCCCATGAAAGCTCTAATTTGTAGAAAAAAGCTAAAATTCGTATAAACACGTTTATTGTTTCAATTTGACCAAATACAACAGTTAAATGATATCAACATATATACGCTTATGACCGACAATTTTCGCTTAAACCCCGTTGAGGCAGTCCCAGAATTTTAATTACGATTAAAACGTGATGTTTGCACGAGTCGCTTACCAGTTCAAATGGTTGCAGTTTTGTTTTACTTTCCCCGTAAAAGCTTTAAAAGCTCGTAGGAGTCAAACTTGAGAACTTAGTTACAACAAGAATAGTTAATGTTATTTTAAAGTACTGAAATAATATAATATTTAATAAAGTACAGACATCCATACCAATTATAAAGTATTGTACGCTGAAACATTTCACTTAGGTTTTTAAAACCATTAATAAATCACTGCCTTGTCTATTCATCTCCTGACAAGTCACTGAACCAGACTCTACCTATGTAGATAATTTGCTTAATCAAATAGTAACGAACGAACCCGAAAACGTGGCACTTCAGTATTATCCCAACCCAATTAGGCTTTGAGATTCTATAAAAATCAAATGGCTTGTAATTATCATTCCGCGCAGATAATTGCTACGTCATTATTCTTCGACGTTTCCTTCGGGCTTTCGAAGTGGAGCGCTGAAAGGGATTTCAGGCGTTTCAAGAGTCGGTGCGTTGTGACCGCTTGACCCTGTTCAATCCTACTCGAGTGACTCCATGTTGCCTGACACGAGTAGGGTAGGTATAAATGATAATATTGAGATTGTAAATACAACAAAAGGATACGTTACTGTTACTGTGAACTTTTTCTTACTATTTTTGATGTCCACTCCAGAATAATTGAAATGTATTGTTACGTCATAATTGCTACGTCATTATTCTTCGCCGTTCCCTTCGGGCTTTCGAAGTGGAGCGCTGAAAGGGATTTCAGGCGTTTCAAGAGTCGGTGCGTTGTGACCGCTTGTCCCTGTTCAATCCTACTCGAGTGATTCCATGTTGCCTGACACGAATAGGGTAGCTATAAATCATATTGAGATCGTAAGATACAACAAAAGGATACATTACTGTTACTGTGAACTTTTTCTTACTATTTTTGATGTCCACTCTAGAATAATTGAAATGTATTGTTACGTCATAATTGCTACGTCATTATTCTTCGACGTTCCCTTCGGGCTTTGGAAGTGGAGCGCTGAAAGGGATATCAGGCGTTTCAAGAGTCAGCGCGATGTGACCGCTCGTCCCTGTTCCTACTCGAGTGACTCCATGTTGCCTGACACGAGTAGGGTAGCAATAAATCATATTGAGATCGTAAGATACAACAAAAGGATACGTTACTGTTACTGTGAACTTTTTCTTACTATTTTTGATGTCCACTCTAGAATTATTGAAATGTATTGTTACGTCATAATTGCTACGTCATCATTATTCTTCGACGTTCCCTTCGGGCTTTTAGTCCAGTCATTTCGTCCGAAAAAAAGGCAAATAAAAGAAAATGAATTTGCGCTTCTATTTTTTTAATATGTTGTAGGAGATACCTAGAAAAGCTTAACTTGAGATTGTCGACCAAGCTTTCCTAGGAGCTTTCGCCGCCATCTTGGAAAACGCTTAAAATTTGTTTTTCGGCAATAACTCGGCTATCCGATGAGATTCGAAAATTTTTGTAGGACACTTTTTGTAGCTTTCTTTGTGCTCTACAATAACGCCCGAACCATTTTTGTCTCATCGAATGTGAACTCCGGCGACTGGTTTTTTCTCGAACGTCGTACTCTTTCCGAAGTTTTCGTTCCAGCGAGTGTCATATCAGTGGGATAACCGTCGAATATGATTGCAACCTTTCCTTCGAAGTTATGTTGTACGTATCTGACGTTAATTATTTAATTATACCGAAATAATTTGTGTCCAAAATTTTTGACTTTATCGATCGATATCTCGATAACGATGCATGATACGCTAAAAATGGTTCGGGCGTTATTGTAGAGCACAAAGAAAGCTACAAAAATTGTCCTACAAAAATTTTCGAGTCTCATCGGATAGCCGAGTTATTGCCGAAAAACAAATTTTACCCCTTTTTTCAACATGGCGGCGAAAGCTCCTAGGAAAGTTTGGTCGACAATCTCAAGTTAAGCTTTTCTAGGTATCCCCTACAACATATTAAAAAATTAGAAGCGCAAATTCATTTTCTTTTTTGAATGTTCGTAATGACTGGACTATTTGGAAGTGGAGCGCTGAAAGGGATTTCAGGCGTTTCAAGACTCGGTGCGTTGTGACCGCTTGTCCCTGTTCAATCCTACTCGAGTGATTCCATGTTCCCTGACACGAGTAGGGTAGCTATAAATCATATTGAGACCGTAAGATACAACAAAAGGATACGTTACTGTTACTGCGAAGTTTTTCTTACTATTTTTGATGTCCACTCTAGATTTATTGACGCGTCGTGACCGCTCGTCCCTATGCCTGTTCAGTCCTACTCGAGTGACTCCATGTTGCCTGACACGCGTAGGATAGCTTTAAACCATACTGAGATTCGAGGCTTTCCCAAAAATCAAATATAAGAAACGTTACTACGAACTTTTGCTTAAAATACGAGTATGTATTCAGCTTTCTTTGACTTATTCAAAATCGGATCCTATTACGAGTAATTAATCAAAATATTGTTTTTCTATTAAAATGAGCAATTTAGGTATAACAAACTATAACTTTATCATCTAACCAGCACGTCGTATTCATTAGGTAGTAATATCATATTGTAAATTGTATTTGCTATGTAAATTAATAAATATATAGGTGTTTTTGCCACCTTCACGGCATTATATTGTAATGTTAATAATAATTCAAGGATTTAGACTAATAATCAGATAAAAGTAAAAAATATTTTAGTACATGGTGACCCTATTATACAGGTAAGGGTAACAAACAATGCTTGTTACTTGCAGAAACGTCGCTGTGTATTGTGTTTTATTTTGAAATACAAACAATCTAACTTCGCTTGAGATAACTTTTGGATTAGTTGAAATAGGTTTCGAATAAAATACTAGAAAATTAAAGGACAATTCGTAATGTAATTACTTTATTATAATGACGTCAGTCTTATGTTTTCAAAGCGGTTGGATGCTTTAAATAATATCCTGAAAAGTAAATTGATAAGAATCATATTCCTAGGTTTTTTTGTAAGAGGAGGTACTCGAAAACGTCCAGTAACGGAGACAAAGTGAAGTAGGCCACTTGGCTAAGAGGCTATCGATCAATTAATTCGTTATTTATTGCTCACGTCAAAATCACAATCATGGTCTGGAGGTGGAGAAGTGGATCTCTTCATAGGATGATTAATTTAGCGGTATTTGCTAAATGCTTTTTTGATTCAGATCTGTATAATACAAATCTGTAGTAATGATAATAGAGACATAACTCAAACAAGCGCCGTCTCGAAAGTTTTGGGAAACGTTCGAACAAGGGTTTTTACTAATAAAGTAGTAAGTACCTACTTAGTTAAAATTTAATTTATATTTTTCTTGTAATTACTTTCATGTATACTACCACCCCTGAGATAGGCGTTGTTTTACAAAACTACACCTGTATAATCTACTCGTTATACTTGTTTTGGAATTATTTATTGCTTTATAAGTAATTAAACCATTCCAAGGCCTCCTTCTAACTTAGCGATTTAAGTGAAATTACTCGAGAAGGATTAACTTTTAACTCACCTTCCTTTCCATTGTAATAAATATGATGGGATGATCTCCATTCGCTGCTTGCCATCGCGTAAAGCTGCGTCTCATTGTCTAAGGTAGCATTTGGCTGTGATTTTGTGGTTTTACTTTTGACTGTCTGGCATTAAGGGTAGAGCCATAGAACCACTTTTTACGCTTCACCTACTTAGTTAAATTTGATATTAATATTAACCACATTGTTTTATGAACGGTCCTGCGCTGCCCGCATCCAGGCTCCTCCCGCGACCTTTACCAGATCGTCGGTCCACCTAGTAGGAGGCCTGCCCACGCTACGTCTTCCAGCCCATGGTCGCCACTGTGTGTCATTGTAGAAAACTTTGGGCCTTTGTCCAGCAGTGGACGTCATTTGGTTGAAACGAACGAACGAACATTGTTTTACTACTAAGGTTCTACCTATGTTATCTGTGGTCCTACTTTACAAATCTTTGTACATATTTTTTCACATTGACTTACAGAAGAGATATCCTATTTCAACTATTCCAAAATCATTATTCGTATCACTCTATCTTTGTAAATATCTCCTCAGTTTAAATACACTTTACGTTAAATTCGTAATCTTTACACAAGATCATCTTGGCAAAGTAACTGCGTAACAGAAACGCTTACCTCGTCGGGGAAATGAACCTGTGTTATCTTTGATCAACGTCGCCCGCCTGATAAATTACACGTATTCTCTCAATTTCGCTTTCTTAGCTCAGCTTTATCTCACGTGAAGACGGTACTTTGACGACGGCTGTGTTTATTTGTTTCTTCCTCTTAATAAGCTTAATATTTTACTTGTATCAGCCGAGCAAAAGCAATAAATAACTTGTGTTGTAAAACAAAGAGTAAGGGTCTCAAAAATTCTCCTCCAGCTAACTAAAGACGAACCTTATTAAGGAGGTTATTTTATCTTTTGTAAAACCAAAAATAATGGAGCCTATTCCCTTGACTTTCGCCCTATTGATTGCTAGTCAGCCGTTAAATTGAATCACGCTACCTCGCCGGCTCAGCGATTGGTCACTTCACCTAGCTAAGGGTAGGATTTTCATTGAAAGACATTTTCAATTATCTCCTAGATAAATAATTCGAAAGAAAGAAGGCAAAAAATTGTTTATTTGTTTCATAAAATTGTATTTGTTAAAACCAAAATGACAATCACTAAATCATACTCTAGGGTAGAACCCAGAATAGATTGCACGACAGTTATAAACAACGGTGTAGTGTAAAGACAATTTCTTTCAAATATCAAATGTAAAAGTATCGCTATATTCAATCGTATAAATGCCTAACTATTATTTATACCTAAGTATTAAAAGATCAAAATGGTAGAGAAGAGTTTTCAATAGATATTTAGGTAGATTATGTATAAAAGCTTAGTGGTGATGCACAAATCGGTTATATGCGGTTACGAGCATTTCATCAAATTCAACGTAGTGTAACTTTTCAGTCCATCAAAGCTTTTGGTTTGCAAATAGCTTTTAGTAAAACGTGAATGTGGCAGGTAATATTTACAGTTAAAATATAGCGGGATACAAGTAGGTGTATGCTTTGGACAGGTTCGTGGAAAATAAAGAAAAAAAAATGTGTGGCATATTAAGGCTGAGTTGCACCATCCTACTTTGACTTTAACAAACGTCAAAAATCTGTCAAACTCCATACAAAAAACACCGGTTATCGTCATAGTTCCGTAACTATGACGATAACCGGTGTTTTTTGTCCGTTTGCCCGTTTGGTTTGACCGTTCAAAGTTAGGTGGTGCAACCCAGCCTAAGTGAGTTGCACGTTTTGTAATGTAGGATTTGTAGGAAGTAATGTACCTACAGGAAGTACATTTTCATTGCAAAATGACACCTATTTAAAAGCCTTTAAGGTGTCTCAGTATTTACCTTGATGTGCCATGTTACCTGTAATGCAGCGTTGTCTAAAGAGTGAATTATACATTACGGCATCCCGGTTACACCGTCCGCAGCCTCAGACGTCCCCAGGGACCCATCCAGCTTTCCCTTTTTTAAATTTTACATTCGTCTTGTGATGAAGTGGCTGCGTTTGCCGTGTTTTATTTTCAGTCTGGACGTTGCATATCGTATTTTTTTATGAACATACTTTTACGGACTTCATCAGATGTAGGCAGATTTGAATACAGTTAGGAACATTATTTTATATTAGCTGTTTAAGTACTTAGTTACTTGCATCTAAATAATTAAGACGCTAACAAGTTAAAGTTAGCTCACTGAGCTCTATTTTTGAGCAACGGTAATTCAATGTGGTAATTTATTTTGTAATATTTATAAGAAGGTGAAGACTGATCGTTGAGTACCTATCTGATCAATAGTAATAAAGTAAAATACACATTGAATTCTATGTCTTATTATTAACTATTTCTCTCTATGATTTGTGAAAGCACTCCTAACTGCGAGTTGAAATCACTCGATCATACTGACGGTTTGTCGTTCGTATGTGAGCAAAAAGAATGCCAAACGAATGCTTGTTTTACGTTGCCTTTGTTGTAGAGCACCTTTATTTGTAAAACTATGAAAACTTCACGTGGAATATGAAATAACATTTTTGTGCACACAAAAATCTTTGTAAAGAGTGCGCAATAATTAACTTTTAAAAAAAATAAAACCGACTTCAAACGCGTGAACACAAAAAAAAACTAAAAATTGAAAATATTGCGTATAAAAAAGTTCATCCCCAATTTTCCACCCTTGGGGGTGAAATATTTTCTTCAAATTCGCATGAAACCACCCTTTTGATAATACCTATTCAACAAAAAAATAATCGTTCAAATTGATTTATAATCGGCGGAGATATTGCGTATAAAAAAGTTCATCCCCAATTTTCCACCCTTGGGGATTGTTTTTTCTATTATTAAATTTAAATGGGACCACCCTTGAGGTATTACCTATACGCAGAAAAAAGATTTGTTCAAATCGGTTCATAATTGGCGGAGTTATCGCGTAACAAACATAGAAAAAAAAAAAAAAAAAAAACATACGGGTCGAATTGAGAACCTCCTCCTTTTTTGAAGTCGGTTGAAAAGAGCGTTTACGCCGTTTGGCGCAAAAACAGTACTTTTTCAACTCGTTACAATCATTAACCAGTAATACTACAAATATGTTATAGGCATAAATAGTTAGGCAATTTCGTCGTCTAAATAGTTAATTGAGAAAATATTGCGATTAGTTTAGCATTTAAGAATTCTATCAAGATAAGTCCACACAGGTTTTGTAAATTTCCACTTTAGCGTCAGTTTACAAGCTGAAATTTTTATAAAAATACTGGGAAAACGATTTAACAAACATTTATATCCTACTAGCTTTCCGCCCGCGGCTTCGCCCGCGTGGAATTTTGTCTGTCACAGAAAAACTTTATCGCGCGCGTCCCTGTTTCAAAAACCGGGATAAAAACTATCCTATGTTCTTTCCCGGGACTCAAACTATCTCTATGCCAAATTTCATCAAAATCGGTTGCGAGGTTTAAGCGGGAAAGCGTAACAGACAGACAGACAGACAGACAGACAGACAGACAGACAGACAGACAGAGTTACTTTCGCATTTATAATATTAGTTGGGATAGCATAGATCCTTGGGCAAATAGTTATCTGAGAAAATTTTTAGATTTAAGCATTTTACAATAAGAAATCACAAATTAAAAGAACGTGAAATACCCAAAAATCAAAGTGATTTTTTCACCAATATTCTTCTTTTATTCAACACAAAAATAGCTTAATATAATAGAAGAATATCTTATCTCAAATATTTACTTTGAAATTTAAAATAATTCATTGTAGTTTTTTTTCTATGAGTATTTCAAAAGTACTATAAAACGCCGCGGAAGAATCGTTCAAATTCAGTCCGCCTCGAGGCGTTCCAGAGTGAGGTCACGTCGCTCGGTGCTCTGCTGACATGTGTCACGCGTACGTTGATCTTTGACAGGTAGCTGGACTTTTATAGTGTATCCGCAAAATCTTGGTGGTAGATTTTGCGATCACGTGGTAATTAAAATATTTTATTGTTATTTTTCATTACAGTCTATTTTTATCTATTTCAGACGTAATGAAAAATAAAATTAAGTTATTTTTAGCGATGAAACGAAAACGAATGACGAAAATTTGGAACAGCAAGTTATGTATGTATACCTACTAATATTATAAAGAGGAATAATACTAATAATTTATTTGCCATAAATAGGTGGTTACGGAATAGTTAATAGGAATGCTCTGCCAGCAGGGTCCCACCTAGTTGTAGGGGGAACATACACAACATATTACAGTCGGAAAATCTTTGCGGTAGGTACCTCGGATTGTAGTTAGTTGGACAGTGGTCATTTGACGGCCACTTGAATCGTCTCACCCCTAAGCTTTTGGCTACCGCCGGCGCACTAAGCCGGTTGATGCCTAATCTCGGAGGCCCGGCTGCACTGAGTCGCTGACTATACTTTTGCGTCGCGCGTTATATTATGGTTCTATATGGGGCTCGAGTATGGCACAGTGCTGTGTAGTCGTGGAGCATCCTACTGTTCAAAAAAGCGCAACACATGATATCACTGAGGCACAGGCTGAGGTAATTCGTGGATACCACATAGTATCCGCAGTCCGTCTATTCCCGGTTGTGGACACTGACTATGTCCCTACTGAGGATAAATGGGAAAAAAAATATTGTCATTAGTGGCGACGTATAACAATCCTACTAATATTATAAATGCTAAAGTTTGGATGTCTGGATGTTTGTTACTCTTTCACTCAAAAACTACTGAACGGATTTTGTTGAAACTTTACAGTATTATTGTTTATAAACCAGATTAACATAATTATAGGCTATAATTTATGACGATAATATGTGACAAATAAATTTCAATAAATAAATAAGACGTGTCTAAAAAGCGCAATCTATCGTCATTGGTTAAAATCTACAGCGCTGGACAAACTACTGTTTTTGACGTTCGTAAATATTCATGCGGGGGAAGCCGTGAAACGCCATCTATCAACATGATATCAAACAACAGATTTTACGAACTAAGGAGTAAAACGAGGTCCACGCGTACGAATTATTAATAAAATTAATAATATTTGTATTCATCTGGTCTTACTTGACTTTTACTTTACGTATGTCATGCACGATGACATTTGCGTCAATATTTGTGTACGTCCCCACTAGGCATAATTGGGATGTATTTTTCTAATTTGTCATAAGTTGTGAGAAAGCCTGTAGCTACAACTGGGAAAGTATGTGTCACCACTGGTGACAATCGATATTATTTATGCCATTTATCCTCAGTGGCGACAAAGCTAGTGTCGACAACCGAGAATAGACGCCAGTTGCGAGGTGACCATAGGTCCCAAAGGGAAATGTACGTGTACGTGCACCACGAGAGGTGGAAACCAAAAGGTAGAGGCTTGAGGATCTAGGCCCTAGAGTGCTGAAGGGTACGCCTGGCCGTCAGCCAAATTTTACGTCGCACCATAGAGGCAGTTCTGCCTGTATTAGAGGAGTGGGTGCGACGGCATGATCGCCTCACACAAAGGGCGACCCAGGTTCTACCGGGCCATGGGTGCTTCGGGCCATTCCTCCACCGTATAGGCCGAGAGCCTGTAGATGGTTGTCAGTTAACACTGCAGTCTTGGCACGTGAGTCACCGCAGCAGACTGATACGCTCCAACAGTGCCCAGCCTAAGCGAACGAGCGGCGGTTGGAAATGACCTCTCCCTACCAATCGGGAAGAGGCGTGAGATAGATATATAAATTGTTTATTTGTTGTAACACACTTTTTTTAATGCTTTTAACACACACATTATGTATAGTTGCTATTGAAATTCAATTCAATATCGAAATAAAGTTAGTTAGTCAAGAAACACACTAGGTGACACCACTGGTATTTTGTTACACAGGTTAGTAATAATTTCAACAGTTGCAACATAACAAAAGTGACAAAACAACATAAGATAAAGATGACTAGCGTTTCAAATAGTTCCCTGCGTCAGAGTGATGTGTGCCGCAGCGATGCAAAAAGCAAAGAGCTCTGTATAAACACTACCCTCAAAAGGGCAGAACACTGATTTTCAGCTTTTGCTAGAGAACGCATGAAGCGTACAGGTACGGAATGAACCCGCTCGCTTTCGGAAAAAATATCTACATTAGTATAAAATATATGATGAGACAAATAATCTTATGGTATAGCGTGCTTACTTTCTGTGAAAGTGTTCTTTCACAGAAAGAAGCAGTGGAAAGGGGGAGCGAGAGGCCTCAGCCGACACTCCGGTTATCCGCCGCCGACACCCTGGGCGCAAGAGGACAGCTTATGTCCCTTCCTAACAGGCCTCGGTCGCTAGACATGGAGGTGTCTGGTGGCGGCTAAAGACGAATGCTACAGGCAACAGCCAATGGCGATGTCCCGCGTTCCCTCATATCACTCATATGGATCATGGCAGAAACAGTCAGGTTTTTAGTGGGTAGGGGCTACCCACCTTCTGGTAGGAAGAACCCCACATAACCCACTAGCTGCCCCCGCAGCTGGTGGGTATGAAATGTTATGCATTTTCCGGATAAAAAAAGAATAGTAAACAGGAAAAGTTTGTTTTGAATAGAACCGATTTGAAAAAATCTCTCACCATTAAAATTCAATTTTTTTTCTGCTGAACATAGGCTGTATAAAATATTCTCAAAATAGTAAAAAACCTTTGATAATTTACTATTTGATAAAGAATTTACGTATTTATTATTGATTAGGACTAATGTATACCTACCATTATTTATAATTATGGAGTCGGTGTTGGAAGATTTGAAGATTTTATAGTTTCCTTGAGCTGTCACTTGACAGCTTGGCACACTTTTAGGATGGTGGATCAAAGTATTTTGGTTTGACTATAGAGCGTGAAAACACGCACACAGTCATAATTATTTTAGTGTGAATAAAACTAGCATCGAAATTACCTAAACTTGACATGCCACGCTAGACGTAAACGCTCTTTCAGTTTTTATTAGCTCGTTTTATACTTCATAAAGTTGTAACTGTTTTTGTTCTCGAGTTAATTCTTTTGCTTGTTTGTATAATAAAACTGAAAATTACATCTTAAAGTATTTTTAATGGACGGTCAGCATACGAATTATTTACCAACTCTACACAAGAGATTGGTGAAACTCAAAATTTGTCACGACACACTTAAGATTTGTACATGAATTAATTAAATAACTTTTGTTTTTAGCAACTACACGCTAAATTCTTTCATACGTGTCCAGTGTCTTGTGTCGAGTTGGTGAATAACTCCAGCATTTAACCGTAATAAGTAATTATACTTATGTTATATCACTTAGCATGCCGTAGGACAAGCTTAGTAGAGATAGGCCGTATAAAGATGAACTCGAATTAAGTCTGGGATGAAAAGGCTAACGTATTCCTCAGTAAAGTTCCTCTTTCCGTAATACGCCGTGGTTACTATTGTCCTCTTCCCGCCAACAAGGATAATACTCTTTGTCCTGAGCTATTTTCTTTTAAAGCCACCACATAGACTTCAAATTTTTGTTGCAAACCCGCATCTATTGCAATGGAATAAGACGCTACAGGGTTTAGTTTGATGTGCTGTCGTCCGTACAGTCATCGCATATTAGACTTTACGTTTTTGTTGGAAAACCACATCTATTACAATCACATAAGGTGCTGTTATTTACTTCGTGAGTTGAGTAGCTACGTCAGTGAGACGTTTTCTTTTCACTTAATTACGTTTCAGTACCTTTGACGGAAGTACCTAATAAATAGGATCAAACTCGGTTATGAATCATCTTTATTCAGATTTATTAAGGTTGGATTGCACCATCTTATCTTAATTTAAATATAAGAAGCGTAAAAAAAGTGTCAAACTCCAAACAAGTAAATTCTGCTTTAGTGACGTTTTCATACTGTATTCGGTACAGTTAGGTAATATAGATAACAGCTTGAATGCAATAAATTTTGGGTGAAAACATTTTTGCACATTGTGACACCTGATTTATTAAGGTGCTTCCACGCGATATTCATCAGATTTATCGCGAAAAACAAACAGGTCCATCTATGTTATGCTCATAGCTGGGCATTAACTCGTTAATCCGTTAATCGTTAATTAACGAAGTTAACATTTCTATTAACGGATTAACTTTTAAGTTAACTTTAAAAAATGTTAACGGACTCGTTAACTTCCGTTAAATTATCCTAAGTCCGTTAATCGTTAATCCAGTACCTACTATTTACCAAAAGCACGCTGAAAAACACGTTCTGACAAGTAGGTACGTTCGGGCTTTCAGAACTTTTAGAACCCAAAACAACAGTTTTTGTAACCAGATCACTAACGACACTTGTTAGTATGTGTGGGACAACTCTTGCAACTGAATTTAAGACAAGTTTTCCTCAACCGATTGAGCTGAAAGGACATCATCCACGTTTCATATATTTTTGGTCCAAAATCAAAAGTGCCGGCCAACAAAAAAAAGTGCTGTATTCTGACAGAATACGTCTGCCATAGCATTTGTTACTATGGCACCAAAGCCGTAGCTCCACTATGCGTCGAGTATTTGAGATCTAAAAGTCATCGACTATTCATACATTTTTTGTTCAAAATCAAAAGTGTCGGCCAATAAAAAAAAAAGTGCTGTATTCTGACAGAATACGTCCGCCTTAGCATTTGTTACTATGGCACCAAAGCTGTAGCACCACTATGCGTCGAGTATTTGAGATCTAAAATTCATCGACGATTCATAAATTTTTTGTTCAAAATCAAAAATGTCGGCCAATAAAAAAAAAGTACTGTATACTGACAGAATACGTCCGCCTTAGCATTTGTAACTATGACACCAAAGCTGTAGCACCACTGTGCGTCGTAGTATTTGAGATCAAAGTCAGTTGTTTCATATATTTTTAGAACTCAAATACTACGATGCACAGTGGTGCTACAGCTTTGGTGCCATAGTAATAAATGCTAAGGCGGACGTATTTTATCAGAATACAGCACTTTTATTTTTTGGCCGGCACTTTTGATTTTGGACCAAAATGGATGATGTCCTTTGGTATACTTATGTAAGTACGATGACAATGCAATGTTATGGTACCATTGAGCTGGTCTGATGATGGAGTCATGAGGTGGCCATAGGAACTCCTAAATGAAACGGCGGCATCGCATCGAATTTGGGTTCGTTGGATTTGTCTTTTCGAGCACTTTAGTACTAGATGATGTCCAGGGTCCTGATGATGGAGTCAGGAGGTGGCCATAGGAATTCCTAAACGACACAGTGGAAACTTATCGAGTTTGGATTTGCTGGATTTGTCTTTTCGAGCACTTATTGTAATTGAACCAAGGCTCTGAGATTGAGATACTTCTATACTTATAATAAATCTGTAGAGAGGTCAATTCTGTACATGAAATATATTTTCAAAATAACTATCAGGGGATGATTAGTGATCGATACTGATGCCAAAAATGCAATCAGTAAAATTTTTGTCTGTCTGTCTGTCTGTCTGTCTGTCTGTCTGTCTGTCTGTCTGTCTGTCTGTCTGTATGTTCCTTATAGAAACAAAAACTACTCGACGGATTTTAACGAAACTTGGTACAATTATTCTTCATACTCCTGGGCAGGTTATAGGATACTTAGGAATTCCCACGGGACCGGGAATTAGCGGGAAAATCTTTTTGTATGAAAAATCTAAACTGCTTTAGTTAGACGCTTGAAATTTGGCATGCAGGTACCTTAGTAAACTTTAAGCTTAGTTACAACAGGATATTGCAAAATTCCCACGGGAACGGGAGTTAGCGGGAAAAAACATTTGTATGAAAAAATCTAAACCGCGTAAGATAGACGCTTGAAATTTGGCATGCAGGTACCTTAGTAAACTTAAAGCTTAGTTACAACAGGATATTGCAAAATTCCCACGGGAACGGGAGTTTGCGGGAAAAAACATTTGTATGAAAAAATCTTAACCGTGTAAGATAGATGAAGGGGTTAAAACGGGATCCACGCGTACGAAGTCGCGGGCGGCCGCTAGTCTTTTTTAAAAACAAGCTTTTATTCTGAAATTCAGTTGTACTAAAACGAAAAAAATAATTGTAGGTACTTATGCAAGGTTCAAATAATTTCGAAAGCTTATAGCGCAAACAAAAAAAATTGGCCAAGTGCGTGTCGTGGCACGCGCAGTGTAGGGTTCCGTAGTGGTCCGTCATTACCACAGTATATTTCAGAAGCAAGCAATTACTTCATCTACACTTTTCATATTTTCTTCTAAGGAATTTTCACTAGTTAAGAAATTTTGTAATACATGAGTTAAATGACTATTACTCTCAAACTAATAACTCTCTTAACCGCTATAGTTTTCCTTGAAAGTTCATGAATAACAGTATTATCACCAATTTTTCGGGGGGGACGCCCTACTCGAACAAAAATTGGCACTTTAAACTTTAATAATTTGCAAACAGATCCCTAAATGGAAAAATGTCTTAGGAACTCCTAAGCCATTTTTAAGACCTATCCAACGATACCCCACACGATGGGGTCAAAGATGAAAAAAAAATTCATCCCCACTTTACATGTAGGGGAGCTACCTACCCTAAAAAAATTTTTTTTTTCAAAATTTTATTCTACCGTTTTGCCGGCGTGCTTAATATACATATCTCTACAAAATTACAGCTCCTTAGTGCCAATAGTTTCCAAGCAAAACCTCGGACAGACAGACAGACATCGAAACTAGGGTTCCTCGTCAGGACTACGGAACCCTGAAAAAGAGGAACATACAATTCTTTTTTCGTTTTATTATCATGTGTTAACGGATTAACGATTAACGTTAACTTGCGTTAAATCTTGTGAAATGTAACGTTTTAACGTTTAACGAAGTTAATTTTTTTATTAACGGTTTAACGATTAACGAAGTTAACTATTTGATTAACGGTGCCCAGCTATGGTTATGCTACCCACACAGATATAAATAAAACTCACTACCAACCAAGGGATGGATTGAAATGACCTAAACTTCAAAATGGTGATTGTTTCTTAAATAAAATATAACATTTTAGAATATTAATGTAAAGTCATATAATTATACCTATGTAAATTGATACTCGTTAATTAACTATGTTACTATGTAAGTAAGATTTTCTAAAAGCATGCTATATTTCCCAAAAAAATAATATCAAATGTGTCGAGAACCAAGGCTTTAATGGCACGTGTCAGCGCGACTATGTTTGACTCCATTAATTTTAGGAGTGTACACGATGTGTTTGCTTTAGAAAATGACACTGCGACACCTGATCTATTACCTCTCTGCAGCACTTTGCAGTTGATCCAGTGGGTGGGAACGAGAGGTGGGAATAGGGTGCTTGAAAATAATGATTCTGCTCAAAATATGGCTTCATAACTGTTTGTATTATTAAAAATCCCATTGAATTTTTCTTGCTGGGTTCATATTAAATATTGAAAGCATGCAAGTTGTGAACAATTTTATTATAACTGGAAAATGTTTTGAATTGCATATCTATTAGCTATGCAATGCTGAGCTCTTCTCACAGGAAGGGAAAAGATTGTTCGAAATTATTCAGCAGAATAAAATAAAAATATTTTAAGGTAGTTACTGAAAATGTAATTACCTCTTGAGGATTCAGACAAAATTCATTGCAATTGCAGAAATGCCAACATTGAAACGTAATTTCAGGGGCTGCATTCCGTGTTCCATAAATTTTGGAAGCGGACCTGTTGGATAGGAAACGATACTGCGGCAATACACATTGCGCCAAGGCAAGTAATACATCTGTGTTGAAACCAGATATTCACTGAAACGTTATAATATTCAATTTGAGAAAACTGATCCGTTCCAAAAAAACACCCTTTGTTGCCGCGCAGCCAAACGTAAAACTAACTGAAGATACAAAGATTTTGTTGTATTGTAGCATGAATATTTTCTGTGTTTATGAACATCGAATTATTCCTTTTACATTTCGAATGATGGACTTACAACATTTTGCTCATTTTAATATTGTATTACGATTTTAACAACAACCTATTTTCTGAATGAAAGCTATTATGGCCAATATTATGAAAAACCTGAAAAACACTCAATATCAACATAGCTAAGTATTGGTTTAACTTTAATGGAATAATTATAAAATCTCAAGCTCGATCATCTTAATTAAGTATCGATTTACCTATAATACATGTTGTTTACTTCCAGGACATTTGATATTAAAACTGACAGTGTTGTGCTACAAGTTTTTAATGCTGTATCCACTAGCATTTTCCCCACTATACCAACAACATTCGCTCGCGGTACCTGTATTGCACCGCCATACTAGCATATCAAGCGCGCACGGCCGGCCGTGGTTCCGGCGACTGCCGCCGACTTCCCGCCGGAAGAGATCCCGCGGGAATCCGCGCATTGTCACGTGCTGCGCTAATACATCTGTCATGTGAACGTTTGAATGTGGAACGAAGTATCACAGATTAGAAACGGTGATGCAAATTGAATGCGCACTTTTAGCGCAAATAGATTTGATCGTCGTTTGTTTGTAATACCAGAGCAAAACGACTGATAGAGTTCATTAATTTAGTTACAGAACTTATTATTGAAAGAAATCTTGAATGTTGTATTGTCTGCAAAAGAAATAAGATACCATACTTCACAAGGCACGTTATGAGATCTGATTAGGCTTTATTTAACGCTTAAGGCGGTTCATAAAGTAGGTATTAGGACGAGGGCTGTGACATCAGTTTTTCCAACTCACACATTAAGTTTAGTAGAAGAATGTCTGTAGCTGGTTAGATGATAGTAACAAGGTTTAGGTCGTCTAAACGTTCTTGTTATGACTAGAGATTATAGACATAATATTATGCAACGTTTCTTTCATGTTTCTCACGTGAAAAGTTTCATTGTTGAGTTTAAAACGTGTAAATGTAATTAAATTATTTCATTGCCTCCTGTGGGTTTACCAATTTAATTCCAAAATGCGAAAACATATTCTGAGGCAAGTATTACCCCAGGAATAAACCGCAAAGCTGAGTTTGACAAATAATGTTTAATTCAGCGGGGAAATCGGAAACGTTCATTATTATTTCAGACCAATACTATCAGTTCTACCGGTTATTCCTATATTATATGCATCTGGGGTATTCGGCAGGAATTTGATATTGAAGATTGTGGGGTCGCGCATACATACTACAAAGATTTTCTTGATAAAATAAGTTTAGAGCTGAGTTGCATCGTAATTAAACTTTAACAAACGTCACAAAACTGTCAATATAACAATAACACCGGTTATTGTTATAGTTAGGTAAGAATTTTAACATAGCTTTTACCATAATTGTACTGGTAAAAAATTAACAAGAGTATAATCGTAGTTTAAACAGCGCCTTTAAAATTTTCGGTTTTCCCTTACTGTAAATAGGCATACAAACGTTTATTTTTTGGTTTTCAAGTCAACGAGTGGTGTTGTCAACAGTATGCTGGTGTGAGTTTGACCTTATACGTCCATTTTATGGATCCAATACTTCTGAAAGTCGTAACAAACTTGTATAACTTCCAGTTTTGTAACACTATCGGCTGATTGGCTGGTGCTATAACAATATAGAATTTACGAGACTTATATGATGTAGTTATTTGGATTTTTATTATTATTACGAGAGATTAAGTTCGCTTTTAGCTTGTCATTTATATGGGCCGGTACTTGGATATGTTTGGCCAAGGATACCAAGAAATGCCATAAATATTTAATTGATGAACCATAAATCCTATGACGCAGGAAGACGAGAAAGTTAATTTAAAAGTTTTGACATCGGACTGCATTAATTCAATTAACCGTGGACGTTTGCCAAATTGAGATTCATTTGGGCCAAAATAGATAAAGTTAAATATCTCCATCCCACTGTTAACGGGCTGATCCATCTTGTCGCAGTATATAAAACAGATTTTAATAACTATAAAATCAAAATTATTCTGACCGAATATTATTTAAAAAGTTAATTACTAACTAAACTAATATTGATATGAAAACAATAGAGTTAAAAGTCTATTTGCATACTTATGCTATGAAAACAATATGGATAGTAAGTAAAACTTTGGGCAAATCATATAAAATGTATTAGTAGTCAAAATTACCAACTTGATTCTCATTATTTGTTTCGTGCCATAAGTGGATTGTAACAACGTATATTCATTAGTAATAGTAGAGATCTCAGCAAGAGGAAAACTAAATTAACAGTAAATAACTGTTGATTTATGTACGTACCCCAGTTATACAAATAAATGAGGGTACTCGGATTGCGCGTAGTTGGTAGGATATGCATGAATACCCGGTCAAGAGCTCCTCGGGACGTAAGCAGGGTTATGAGCCCACTTGTGCTATTGCACTTTCGTATAAAATAAAATACTACTTAATGAATATTAATTAAGGCCAGGTACACCAGTTCCTGTAAAAGTTTCAGATTTTTTGACACTGGATATTATGTAAGAAATATATTCCTATCTGAATCCTGTGAAACAAAAAGTTATAGCTTATCTAACAGACAAGTCCCTATTAAGTCAGGCAATAACATTGTGCGATTTATTCGGATATTACAGTTAATAGTTTTAAATTTCTACCAAGATTGTATTGTTAGTACTTGGTAAAAGAAATATTTATTATGTTAGATTATACCATTTATAAAGTTTAAAAACAGTTTGCTTTACAAAGTATTTAAATAAAGTAACCATAATTTTAGTCACAGCTAGACGTTATCGTCGACTAAGTTTTTCTATTTTTCTTTTATTTTTCATTGCTTATCGTGCTGTAATTTAAAACTTCCATTCTCATAATGGCCGCTATCGACTGCACATCACATAAAAGAAGAAAAATCTCTCCTAAGGCTGTAATAATAACCTTTTCAAAGTTACCGCCGTAAGTTACGAAGAATTTGTAAAGAACTCTCTAATAAGTTGATTCGAGATTCATGGCGGCTTCAGAAGTTTCCGACTAAAGATGACACGTGATTAGGAAAATAAAAAAGTTAATGCAGCTTTCTTTGAAGTGGTGAGAAAGTTTAAAAAATGTCATGTACAAAAAAATCTAAAGTAGTTTTTTGAGTTTGTCTAGGTAGTTGAGGTACTCTATTTTATAAACGAACTACCGGCCGCCCGCGAATTCGTACGCGTGGATCCCGTTTTACCCCCTTAGGGGTGGAGTTTCGTAAAATCATTTCTTAGCGGATGCTTACGTCATAACATCTACCTGAATGCCAAATTTCAGCCCGATCCGTGCAGTGGTTTAGGCTGTGCGTTGATAGATCACTATATTAGTCAGTTAGTCAATCAGTCAGTCACTTTGAGTCAGTATACATATTTGGAGAGCTTTATACAGGGTGGAATTTTGTAATGCCACCTGGAGGGAAAGTACTCTTAATACTGTAGATAGAAAATTCTCTACCATACCATACAATTTTCTGTTTCCACCACAAAATTCCACCCTGTTTATTATAGATACAAGGAACCAAAGCCACCAAAGGAAAAACACCATTATTGTGAAGATTATTTGTTCTGTAGCTGAATCATCGAAAGGCAAAATAGAAACAACAAGAAAACAAACGAAACAATAAAAAGAACTCGTCACCTTTGTAGGCTGTCGAGGAAAAATAGCTACCACAGTAGTAAATACCTAGTAAAGTTTTATTTTCGAAAACCTTGACATCACAGAGTCGTCAAATAGGGAAGCAATAGGCTTTATATCCCAAGTTTTGTGTCGGAATGGCATAATTTCCACATGAATATCAGGATTAGTTTGTCCGATTTATTGTGTTATTTTTGTCCGTTTCCTTCGCAAATACGTCTAGGTAAAAATACTAGGGTTACCAGATTTTACCAGAGAGTAGATATACTTATCCCCGAATTATTTTTTTTGTCAATGTTAGGCACTATTATTTTAAGTAACTCATACGTTATATAAATTAAAATAGTTTGTTTATTAATATGTTTAGTACAATATGTTATAGCATGTTATTTGTAAAGAAGATGTAAGGGCTAAAATTCCGGGTACTTATGTCACGAAAAGTGATCTGGTAACCCTATTTTTACGTAAGTAATCATGTTTTATTCAGCATGTACCTATGTACCTACCTGTTTCATTTTATTGTCATGTTTTCATTGTTTTCTCCTCACTATAGGAAGATTATTATTATACTACAGAAAAGTGGGTTACCGTTATAAGTTTGTATTTGTGCCTTTCTGTAGCATCATGGTTTACCTACGTATGAACCGATTTTAATCTAAGTAGTATTTTTTTCATCTTTAAAATGTGATCGTGTTATTAGCTACGTTTCACGAAAATCGGTTTAGCCGTTATAATTAAATATGTAAACATCTGCTTCTTTCTAAGACACTTTTGAAATCTCGCGTTTACTTTTAGATTTACGATGTTCGATCTCGAATAAGACCCTAATCCCGACTGGAAGTGTGGTGTGGATACGTCTGGAGAGCCCTTTATGGGTCTCGGAGCCTGGCGATTGTTAAAAATTCATCGCATGTGCTGTTTGTACCCCATTCGCACATCAGCCTTGCCTTTTTCTTTAGACGTCATAGGATTTCACCCACTGGAATTGAATGGAACCTATTTTTGGAACTTGTTTAATTTTAAATACGTACCTCTTGTAGAATGTGATTGGGGTTATTTGATTGTAGGTGGCAATTATTTTATTTTTATGAAAGATTTACCACCTCTACAATCCAGTGCTCAGAGAGTAGGACACTCTTGATTTTGAAGTCCTGGATTGAATTTCCTTGTGACGCACTAGGACATGTCAGATGTCTGCCCATGAAATCTGTCACCAAGTTTTGATCTCTATTATTATCAGACAATAGAATAAGTTGAGTTCAGTTGACTAAGGCCGACTCTACAATTCCGTGGAGGCGGCGCGCGTATGTGTTCACGCGCACCGTTAGCGAAGAACAGGGAGGTACAGACTACTCCCCTGAAGCCAGTCGTTGCTTGCTCAGACCAACAGAGCGAGCCACAGTCTGGGGCGGAGCCGCGAAAGAATGTCTAGGCCGTCTAGCTCGGACAATAACTCGCAGCTCCGTCCCAAAGACTTCGGGAGGACACCGTCAGGTTTTAGTGAGTAGACCCAGCCCATCTGGCAGGGAGAGCCTCACATAACCCACTGGTTCCCCCGGGCCAGTGGGTATGCAATTTCATGCATTTCCTGAGGAAAAAAAAAGGCCGAAATTACAATAAGTCAGAATAAGCACAACGTTTTAACAATTCGACTTATTTGCCGTAGCAGTTCTAATACACCTAAATTAATAACCAAGAAGTTGTTACGTCATAAAAATTCATATTCAATTTTTATTGCCTCCATTTGAGTCTCAACGGACCGAAAGCAATTTTCGATCTGTTATTTATCGGGTGCTGAATCGAGTTTGCTAGCAAAATGTATGCCGAAATTTTGTTTGCGTTCACAGGCGCCATGTTGTTTGTTTACTATTTTCATCAGTGAATAAAGCGCACATACTCGAATGTATTGTGTTTCGTTTACTTATTTTTATTGGTTTGATTGTAAAATAATTGTTATTTGGTTATCGTCCAATTTATTTTCGATGCTTACTTAATACTTGCCTATAAAGCTTTAATAACCACAACACATCCTAAGTTATGTAGATAAAAGTACCAAGTCTAGAATGTTACATAATTAAAGGTAATAGAAATATACCTACTATTGACTGCTTGCTCCATTTGAAGACGTATTCTTATTGTATGTAAATGGTCACATGTAGGAGTTTTTGTCCCAACATTCGTTACGTCCTAAACAAAGTTTGTATATTTAGTACTTAAATCAAAGCAAACGAAATTGGAGGCCGACTCGTCTCAAGAGCAGGCCCCGGCTCATCTTGTTCCCTTAATTTTAAGTTAACGAAACTCTTAGAACACGATACTTAATTGGTTTTTAATGAAAAAACAAATAAATACGGAGAGAAAAGTCGAGGACGAAATGAGCAAGTTATTCAGGTTTCAGTTCAAATAGTCAATCTGTATTTCATTTTGCAACTTGCTGAAATAATTCGTAGGTTTGTTTGTTTGTTTTTAGTTCAATCAATTTCATTGAATATTTTGTACGAGACACGTAGATGACGAAACTACTACCTACTTACCTACTTAGATTTTTGCAAACACGGGAAATGAATATTTATCAACATGGATAAATATTTATTGACTTCTTTCTTCTTCTACTTTAAAAATGTATATGTTGACTCACTTTATCCAATGATTTTCTTTCTTTTTACGATGTTGTAGCAAGTCCTCCAATAGGAGTTTAAATTAAAAAAACAATATTTATTTCTCAGTAACAACTGTCTTAATTATTAATGTAGCTGGCTGAAATTATATTATCAAATCTTTTGTCGTTATCTGGAGTTTAAATTCGTCTGGGTAGTGGAAGTGAACTAATGCAAAGTTTGCGCGAGACATAGTCGATGCGGTTACGATTAGCCGTACGTATTTAGACTTTAATTTAAATTGCTGTTAAATAAAATGACAAGCTTGGGGTCGCAAATGAGAATCTTTTTTTTTTAAGTCGGTTAAAATGGAGCCGTATTAACGAAGAAGGCTGTTAAAAGTTTTAAGAGTCAGAATAAAAAAGAGAACTGTCGTATTTTACCTTTCCAAATTAAATTAAAGATAATGAAGTTGAAATAAAAAGCTTTGTTTCAATAATCTTTGAATTTATCATCTACGTTGGAGTTTAATTAAATTCTAAAAGATGATAAATCATGATTTTATATCGCGTTTATTCGGATGTCACAAACGTTAATAAGGATAAAGACTCGTTTGTCGAGAAATTACGTCAATAAAAGGCAAAGAGCGCTCCGTGCTTGAAGGAAATGATCAATCAAGAGGGTACTGTATCATACCACGGGGGATATTATCCCAATCCCAACTAATATTATAAATGCGAAAGTAACTCTGTCTGTCTGTCTGTCTGTTACGCTTTCCCGCTTAAACCTCGCAACCGATTTTGATGAAATTTGGCATAGAGATAGTTTGAGTCCCGGGAAAGAACATAGGATAGTTTTTATCCCGGTTTTTGAAACAGGGACGCGCGCGATAAAGTTTTTCTGTGACAGACAAAATTCCACGCGGGCGAAGCCGCGGGCGGAAAGCTAGTTGAAGATAAACATACATTTTCTTCAGATTTTCACCAATCTTTTATTTATAACTTCCATTGATTGAGTGGTATTTTATTTAAGACTTTGCCTTTATCGATATAAGAAAAGTAGTAACCTTGTACTGGTAATATGTTCTTTCGAAGGTCAAATTATTTTTAGTTTACATACATAATTAGAACGGAGAAATAATCTTACTGACAGTGTATGATAATGACTGTATGGAGTATTAATAGTTTTAAATATCTAATAGAGTTGTGTTTCGATTTCATGCATTCTAATTCCACCCAAGGGAGAAAATATAATTTTAAAATCGAATCTGTCGTTAACGTTACATCGTTTAAAAGACCCAGTCTTTTTTTAAGCATAGGCAGGTACTTATTTGACCGCAATCGCACCTGGTGCACATATTATCTGCCCTGTAAGTGCCTATTCACTCTCGCCTTTAAAAAGGACCGGATTTGCGACTTAATCAATACTAAATTGAAATTATTGTTTACAGGCACTTATGAGTTTGCCTCAATTAGTTCAAAGTTAGGCATACATATAATACTACTCGTATGTATCTATCACACATCTCTATTTATATGTATTGTATACCTCATATGTGTTGTAACTAACACCCCCGCACGTACAGCCTAACTGATTAGTTTCCCGACGGCAACATAACAAGCAATGTTGTTAGCAAGTGCCCCCTAAGTTCGGCAACAACCCGGCAACTTGCAACTGGAACAAACGATCTCTTCGTTGCCTAATTAGCCGTCTCGATTTCAGAAGTTATCGGCAACTTATTAATAGAATATGACAACAAGGTTTGCTTCAAAATGTATTGTGGAACTTATAATTAAAGAGAAAGAAGATTTTGCTTACTCGTGCTGAGCAAAATGAAGTCCACGAACTTTTAGACGGAAAAAAGTTCAAGCTAATAATTTTAATGAAAGGACTAATTAATCCCTATTAGTAATAAGACAATCCTTGTCCATGACACGTAGTACAGTCTACAGAATATTCTGCACATAATGTCATTTAAATGTATATTTCTAGTCCCTATTCTGTACGTGTACCTTTATATAATTTACTAAAACATACCAAGCAACTCACGTATAGTTTGGGATTGCGGTCGGCAGTCGGAAAATACTTTGTTTGTTGCTTTGTAGTTGTGAAACTAACCATTTAACTTGAATCGTGTGTAAATAAAATATGAGATAGGCGTACTGTAATGAGTGGTGTAGAGCAACGCCGCTATTACAGCTCTAAATTCATGCTTTATTCGAGAGAAATAATACATCAAAGGCCAAATAAAGTAATACAAAATGAATTCCCTTTTTTGTCGGTCCGGAGTCTGCTAATATGTCATTCTTGGTTGAGTAGGGTATAATAATGTGTGTATAAATACCAAACTTCATTGCGATGTTTTGTTTTCGATGGACCAATTTTGTTGAATGTTTGCAAAGCATCAATATTCATGCTGACACACGCATACTGCTTTGTTCCGGAAAATCTGACCCGTTTAAGGTCTTCAAAGGCATTTTAATAAAAGCACCACGTCACATCATTGTCTGTAGTAATTTGACGTGAACTTTCGGCATCCAGTAGCGTAATTTAGCCGCAAAGCCCGCTTCGCAGTGGGCAGAAGTGACCTAAATAAACAGATTGGCTCCAAGTAACTAACGGTTCGAAAAGCTATGTTCACTTTATACAGGTATTTGCGACGTACATCACTATCCGAAATGGAATTGACTCGCTCTCCTTTATATCGTAATAAAATATTACCGAATAACGATCCCGGGGAGATGGTAAACATGTTAGCAAGATCAAAAATGTTATATGTTATGGAAATCTCATGTTAACTTCTGACAAATCGTAATAAACTTACGTCGGGGGTTTCTGGAACGAATTTATTCTTCAAAATGCTTTGCGTGCTGCGCAAAATATAAAAGTCCAGGTGACGGAGAGAGCTCGATAGAGAAGGATCAACTCTATAAAAAGAACTGCCTTATAGGCATTTTAATTTGTGCTAAGTTGGACCCGATGGGTTGATTGGATAGAAGTATTTCATTAAAAACTTCGGTGAAGTCCATTGACACACCTACCAGTTCTTTATGTATATAAACGCACTATTTATTAATTACCTACTACTATAGTAGGTTAACTCAAGGTTGTATTAATTAATACTATGTTGAGTTCAGGTTTATGAGTTCTAAACTTGATCTTCACTTGCTTACTGTACGAAGTCAAATATAGAGATTTTCTGGAAAATAATTTTCTCGCGCACGAAGTCGCAAGCACACCTAGTTAACAACACAGGCTAGTAAAAAAATTATGCTCCGGCTTAAATTAAAAATGGCTTTGTTCTGCTCCTAAAGGTTCATGTGTTTCCGCGATAAAATTTTTGTTCTTGGTTCCGTATTTTAGAGATCTACATAAAAATGCTCGAATCATCTAATCCTTTGAACCGTCAAAGCGTTCCAGTCTAACAAACCCCGCTTATGTTTGCACAAAAAAGGATTAATAATGTAACGAGGTACCTTGAAGTTAAGTCTAAGTATATAAATATTTAAGTAAAAGATACTGTTTTAAATGGAATGTCTCTTGAAGATTTATGTGTCTGTTAGTCAAAGCATTAAGTGCAGACAAATTTTGTTGAAACCGACTTTGAAGTTGCTTACTTTTGATTTATGTATGAGCTGCATTGCATTACAAAGAGGCATGTGGAATGAGATTGTAGGATTCCAAGAAATGTTAAATATTAAAAAGTAATGAACTTCACAACAAAGATGCTTTAATTAACTTAATTAATACGGTTTTGTTCAGAAGTCTACAAAAAGGTTTGGTTGTAAAATAAGTCTTTTGTGTGGCCTTGTTATAATTTGCGATTCGTTTTACAAATGAATAGAAATGTACGTCTATTCAGAGGTTCTGTATGATACCTCGTATTTATTGAGGCGGGTATCCATCAATGTTTGGCCGTAATTACAACCCTTTTGTGTGTATAATGGAAACCATTATAGCCGAGCAATAGGCCAGGTGCTATGAAATGTGGAGGGAACGAGGTTTTGGAGATATTATATTCTAATGTTGTAAGTCAAAACTGTTATATTTCAGCTAGTATTCGTGCAATTCAAAATATTAAACCTAATCATATAAAAAAAATCTAATGTATCGATTTTAAGCATACTCGTTAGTATATTAAATGAGGTTAAGAAAATGTAAACAATAGAAAACATTATTTTTTTAGGTAATCAAACACGAGTATGTTTCATTTACAAGAACACATTTCTAACGATAAAACAAAGTTTACTGCCTTTAATGGCATGCAATAAACAGCGTACAGCTGTACTAGAATAATTAATTAGGTTAGGTGCCATAATATAATTTTGCATAAAAAATAATAATATAAAAGCTGCAAATAAATATTAAGCGTAAGTGTTGGTCTATAAAATTGTGATAATGGTGTCGTAAAGATAGTTAAACATTAATTTGGTCGATGGCTCTCAGGTTATTACCTTCTGCAGACAAAAATAACATGACTAAACTTGTAGTGATCGATATAATTTATTATTAATTTTAGAAATGTTGAATAACGCCCGTATTCACAAACGATGTTTGCTTAAGTGAAGCAGAAAATCGAACGCACAGCGTTGAATAGAACTCTGTGATTGGTTCGTGTGTCACCCTGTGCGTCCACGCGCACTGTGAGACCTATAGTAATGTGAATACGGGCGTAAAACTTTTAATAAACATTATTTCGTGCAGCCACGTAATGAAAAAAAATGTACTCAAATATTTTTTTTGTATAGTAAAGTTATTATCATCAATGTTCGTAGCGGCTTTCGTAGCAAGCGCGTAGCAGGTGTGAGCAGTCTACGAAAATCGTAGCTTCGTAGTCTTTTTTGTAGAGAGCACATGGTTCCACGAAATATAGTGTGTTTAGCATAATTTATGCAAGTTTTTGAAATTTATGAAACTGCGTATTATTTGAAATAAAATTCTACCTCTGTTGAAATTAGCTTTATTTAAATCCTTGTTATATTTGAATTTACGTTGAACTGTTGAAAATGTGTGTTACAAAAGCATGTACGTAATTCGTATTTCTCTTTTACTTTCTGTAGTTTACACTTGCAACTAATAATGTATGCGAGTCATTTCTACTATGTAATCTGTAAGTCTAGATATTAGCACGTCACTACCTTGTTTAATATACCACGCAATTTTGTATACCCATTATACACTATACAAGAATGCATGGTAAATTCAGTGAACTGCTCCTGAATCGAATGTACCTACTACTGCTATTTTCTATTTATTTATATTAACCGGCAGACAGTGGTGACTGAGTTTGTTGCGGCGCTTCTTCTCAGCACTTGCCAAATGTTGGTCTCGAAGCGCTGGTAGGGTAAAAAGATTATGAGACATGTAGAGGCTCCTTAAGAGCAAAATGACGATTTGTAAGAACTATTTATTAGTCTAAACAAATAAAGAAATTTTGACTTTGACTTTGACTTTGAAATATTGAGACTGGGTTTATTCAAATGAATGTTTTTTTGATAGTTTTAAATATAAATAAACTAATATAAATGGAATATGAAACGTTGTTGATTATTATACAACGTAGCTATCACAGTCGTATTAAGCAATGAAAGCTCGATACCTACACCGTAACACTCGATTGTGGCGATGACACAGACAGGACAGTATCGAGCGGTGAATAATGACATCGGTTTCTGCTTAACTCGAATCGATACAACACAAAAGACTCGAACACAATCCTTTGAAAGGCCTCGTGTGCTGTGCCCATAATCCTGGGATGGATACGGATTTAGGCGGTTATCACACTGCGCCGCGCTCCGCCGCGATTTTCATATAAAAAATCACGCGCGGAGACGCGTTATCAGTGTGAAGTGCCGCGCGTGTTTTCTATACAAACTGAGGTACTTGCATACAATGATTAAATCTGTCGGCGCAGTGTGATAACCGCCTTAATCTCTATACGGTCTGTAATGGAAGCTTGGGGTGGTTTATCTTTGCAACGAAAAATAAAGCCTACTGTGTGCAAGTTTTAGCATCACTGCAAAGATTTTAAAGTAGGTACACTTAGTGGTCTATGAATGGTCTTAGTGGTCTTCTTCTCAGCACTTGCCAAATTTTTGTCTTGAAGCGCTGGTAGGGCAAAAAAATAATGAGACATGTATGGCCTTGAGAGCATTTGACGATTTGTAAGTACTTAATTAGTCTTACAAATAAAGATAATTTTGATTTTGATTATGTATTATAGGTTTAGTGCATAACTTAGTAAGTGCCTGAGGTATGGGAGCGGCACGGGAGGGTGTTTTTTGTTGTCAAATGTCAGTGAGACTTCAGATTTGTAAGCTCTGTCACGTTAGACTTATGCCCGTTTTCACCATCAATCCCTAATTTTTAAGTGACCCCTATGGTAACAGATAATATGAATTTTGTGTTAATAGGGGTCACTTAAAACTTAGGGGTTGATGGTGAAAGGCATAAGACTATAATCCGGGCCTTTTCAAGGCGAGAGTGAATAGGCACTTACAGGGCAGATAGTACCATCCCAGACTGCATCCCACTTAACATCAGGTGCGATTGTGGTCAAATACCTGCCTTGTTATGCTTAAAAAAAGTTATAAAATGTCAAAATCACCCCTATGCCGCTCCTATACCTCAGGCATTGACTGAGTAATTAGTCCTAATAGATAAGCTGCTTCTGTGAGCTGTTTAGAACAAAAATGTGTCATACCGCAAGCGCGCCCCGCTTACCTCTGATAACTTTTTCATTTGTTTTTGATGGCAATGACCTCGGTTTTGGAGAAATAACTTCTAATGAATGCAACAATATGAACAACAAGAGATGTGGGTAGTTGAGAGATCGTTTGATGACTACATCCTCCGCGGGCCTCGAGGCAATTCTACGTATACTTCTCTCGTAAGCAATATCACAGTTTCAGTACACCAACAAACTTGAAAGCAATATCTCAGTTCAGATTAAGTATCTGTACAAGTGTAGGTATGTACCTATGTATATTGCTTACTTACAATGTGCTTGACTTCTATGTACTTCATAGAAGTTATTCTGTAACATTTGTAGGTACTTATAAGATTTTAAACCCGCCAGTGTGCTTGTGACCACGGCTGCAGCATAGCAGTCGACGTCAAGTGAGTACATAGTACGAGTATGTAACTCATATAGGTAAAAATGTCGCGTGTTTCTCTATTCTTGTTCGCAAAAAGAGAATATTTGCATTAATTTGATATGTCCATTTATTGTGGAAGGCTTTTGGCTATTTAAGATCACCCTTCAGCCAATAGGGACAGAGCAGTAAAGAAAAATGTTACAAAAAAGGAAAATATTACGCCCGTATTCACAAACATAACTATGAGGTCTCACAGTGCGCGTGGACGCACAGGGTGATACACCAACCAATCACAGAACTCTATTCAACGCTGTGCGTTCGATTTGCTGCTTTACTTAAGCAAGCGCCGTTTGTGAATGAATGAACGAGCGTTATACTTTTTTCACGCGTACGAGGTCGCGGTTATAAAAATGTAGTTTCTATACTTTTTGGTGACGGTAAATACTTTTTGGTGACGGTATAGTATAAAACTCTTGCAATTCTTTTCTTCAGTATTATCACCGACTTGTAGATGGCAGTAATCATTAGCCTACTGTTTGTTAATGACAATTTGCATAAATAAAACCCACACGAGTGCATAAAGTGTAAATAAATCTCACTGTTTTAGCACCTTGTTTTGCTTTAAAAATACACAAAATAAAACTGAGTGTATAGCATTTTTAAATGGACTTTTGTGTGTAACGTCTGTTGGTTCCAGTGTTATACTAATTTCCATGCAAATGAATCTCGTGCAATAATTGTCACCGGCGCGGCGAGTGTTTGCATAATGGACACCACCGCAGGCAGATGCTATGTTTCGGCACGAACGCAATGCAGTTATACTGCTGGTACTACAATGTACGCAATACGATTGAAAGAGCCGTGTTTTGTTTTGACATAAAGGTAAGGGTCTAACGAGGCCCAGCATGATAAGCACCTTTGAAACTCATGCGTAGAGTGCGTTGCGACGTTCGACAACATTTTTACGGGTATACGAGTGAGTTTAAAAGATAAGCTTGTTTTTTTTTTAATTTTAAAAGGTCATACATGTCAAAGTACTCGTACAGTTCATACGCATTACTAAGGTATATTGTAAAGGTTGACAAACGTGGATAGTGATAACAAAGAGCGAAAGATAATTCGTACCTACTAAAAATGGTTTGTTTTTGCCAAATCTATAATAGATTTTAATTGGAAAACTGATACTAATAAAAGAAGATAATGTTTTCGTTTAATTTATAAAATCATCCCTTCTATCTCAAATCCAAATAGAGTCTAAGTCCTTAAATAACTTTTCCTAATAAATCAAGTTGAACTTTTGCGACTTTGACGTTGCATGACTGAATTTCACTCGCTTTATCTCAAACGGGACTTTATCTTCGCCACTAACCGACAAATACTCGTACGTATGATGTCATCCATTCCAGAATTCTGTGTCATAAGTCCTACACACAAGTATCTTCAAGAGACATGATTTCACTCTCACAGCTCCGGGGGCTCTCATATTTCACGTCCGCTTTTTTGTGGAATAAAAATGCCCTCATAACCTAAGTAGCGTTCCCTTTTGTTACTTGGTACCTTATGATACGAGAGCAAATAACAAGTAAGATAATGGTATGCAGGTGCTTACTTTTGCATAACATCATCCGAGGTCGTTGGACGAAATTGTTTTGCGTACCATATTGTTTCACTTCGAAACAAATGGGTTTCCAAAAACACGTGGGAAATGTACTTTGATAATGTAAATTGCTTTTTGTTGCTTGTGTACACAGTATGTGTACACAAAACAAGCGACGTGTGATCTTTTTTGTACCTACCGCTTACTTACTCGTAATTAATGAAGTCATCATCAACATCATCTGAAATGATTTCAGCCATAGGACGTCCACTGCTGAACATATTCTTCCCCCAATGTTTTCCATGTTGATCGAAGGGTAGTGATCTACGTCCAGCGCCTTCCTGCTACCTTTATGATGCCGTCGGTCCACCTTGTGGACCTTGTGGAATTAATGAATTATTTTAGTAGAATCATGGTCTAGTAACTAGCCTAATGCAGTCTATTACCTCTATAAATACTCCGAAATTGCTTGAATCGAAATGTTACACCGATATAAACTGATAGAATGCGTGCCCTCAGCCCTGTAGACCAGGCCTCTACAATCCCCTCACGTACTTGCCACCTGTTACCAAATAAATAACGTCAATATATCAATAGCATACAGGGCCGTATCTATTGTAGGCTCAGTAGCCGTGGGGCAGCGTAAGAAAAACATTTAAGTCAGATTTTCATTAGATAACTTCTAAGAAGTATTTGTTCATTAAGTAGTTAATAAGTCAAGTGCTTTATTAGGTTGAATAAGGATACTTATCCCTATAACAAACTTTTATCTTCAGTAATTGACTTACATAGGTACCTAGGTACTTATACTCGTACAAAATTGATCCTGACATGATCATTCCTTTCTGATGCCATTGGTATTAGTTTTTGGTATTGTACAGGAATTAGATTCGTTAGTCAACTTTTACAATGAATAATAAATACAACTGCTTTTTTGTATAGTCTTAGAATTATGTATAATTTAAATATTTCGTTTGCCTCAATGTTTTGACCCCCGTTAAGCCGTTTATTATGTAGTTACAGCCCTGACATCATCCACACCCAAAGTTTAAAAGTTATAAATCAAAACTCCCTTTGTATGTGCGTATGATGTAACTAAATTAAAAAATTAAGGCTTACTCGTGGTCAGAGGACTATACATACTCGTACTTAATTGTAAATAGGAAAAATCCACTTTTAGCATTAAATATTTCACGATAAAAACAATTTATTTCAATAAGTTTATGTTCAGTATTGACTTTCGTAACATTATTTTGAAATAATGCGAACGTCCTTTTAGCCTAATATATTTACGGTTTGCCCATTTTATGACTAAAGATCGAATTTTCGTTATTTACCAATTTCACCTATGACGCTATTTACGAATATTAGATAACACAAACTGATCTCTACATTATGTACCTAAGTGTCTATATTTTCATACGAGAACATGGACCAATTACCATAGGTATAGTAGGTATGGATTTCACAAAAGGAGGCGACCAAAAGTTTTAAAGTAACAGATAAGGTTTTTTGACAGAATCGCGATAGTTCTTCGTAACTGTTGACTCAAGAGGTGTGATAAATTACGACCGTTAGTCAGGCATGGTGTCTGGTTTGGAAGGGATTGGGTGATGTCGACATTACTGCACTTTAAAACGCGAATCTTTCTTAAGTTTCAACAATTTTTATCTTTGCAAAATGACTTATAACCTAAATGTTATCTATTTAAAAATACGAGTACCTACTTACCTACTATTTCATGATAAATAAGGCTGAGTTGCACCACTTAACTTTAACCGGCACTTTTTTATGGAGTTTGTTATATTTTTGACGTTTGTTATAGTTAAAGTAAGATGATGCAACCCAGCCTAAGATAACTTGCGAGCCATAAGTTAAGAGCGACTGCTGCTATGATATTTCTTCCATAACATCACTTTAACTTCCTACACGCTCTCTCGAAACAGTCAAAACCTCAGGTCAAAATGCTTGCATAAACAAAGAAGAGCACCGCTGCGGTTAAGCATTTCAGTCCAAATAGCCATTTTAAGTATTTTTTTCCTGTTGCCCTCTCTGACCAGCATCGCGCTTCCGTAAAATGAATTGAAGTTTTAATTTTACATTGTATTTTACGTTTTTTGCCGCGCCTGCTCAGTGGCGTGAAGACTTGGAACTAGCGCTTAGGGGATTGTTTAATTGGTTCGGCTTCGAAGTTTGTAGAAAGTTTAATGGATTTTTATAACCAAACTGTCACACTTCATAAATGAGTGTGAAACTTAAATAATTTAGCTACACGATCCGTGGACACGATATTTTATTTCATTGTCATTGTCATACCCTATCCGAAAAATTCCTCCTATCAATCCTAGTCCTGCCTTAGTCCAAGGGCTTCTAAATTTAGGTTTAGACATACAATTTGGCAAGGAACAAGATAAAAATAGAGTCTTTTTCCGAGAAAAAAAGTTAATGTTAGGTATAAATTCACTGTTCGAGTTTTCGACAAACTGCCACGTTAACTTGTATCAGCTGACTATTCTATTGAGTTGGAGATTTCGCCAAACTGTCACGAACACCTGTATAAGCTGGACGGTTGTTGCAGGTGCGGGGAGCCCGGTAGCGACCGGTGCGAGGCGATGATCGGCCTCATGGGCCGGCCGCGCGCTCACGATGCGACAGCCGTCGACCGACGTAAGTACACCATGCATTGTTTATCTTATAATCTATAGACTGCTTTAAGGCTACATTTTTTGTATAGATGCCCATCCATCCATTACTCTATTCATCTCTTTAAGTTTGGCACGCTCTTTACGGGTTCAATATTCTAGTCAAGCCTATTATTAATTGTCCAGAAGCAGTTTAGGTAGGGGCTTCAAATGTAGTGTCAGATCGAAACTGAAATGTTAAAGCAAATAGTTACTCTTATAATGTTGTTTCTTCTAATATTTCGCTTAAATTTCCTTTTTATTAATTGATTAAAGTCCTTGAAAGTTTAAAGATTGGATAGCCACTTATTATGAATGATGCTTACAATACATCACTGTCAAAAACTCATGAATAGTGAAAGATAGACTGAAATTGATTGAGCATATCTTTTTCATATAAAGAAAGAATATAAGAGAATTTATACATATTTCATGAGATCCATCATGAAGATACAATTCACTATGTTGAAAAATACACATTCTCCAGAATGTATAAAAGTGCACACGAACAAAAGAAGTGTTGCTGTGATTTTAAGACCAACCCGAAGAATTTATTTCAGTCATAATCGCTGCAATAAATCCTCAATACAATCGTTTATCGCAGCGTTTTAGAAACATATCTTTATTCCCTTCAGGTTAACGATCTGCATATAAGTACATAAACTAGCTGTACCCGCGGCTTCACCCGCATGAAATTTTGTCCGTCACAGAAAAACTATCGAGCGCGCCCCTGTTTCAAGAACCGGGATAAAAACTATCCTATGTCCTTTACCGGGACTCAAACTATCTCTTTTCAAACATTAAAATCGGTTAATTAGTTTAGGCGTGAAAGCGTGACAGACAGAAGGTGGTATGAACTATGATAATATATCTTTTCGAACCAAACGCGGGTACTATGAGCACTTCACTGATGCAGTGCAGTGACCTGGATCGCGCAAGCTGGAAACTTTCGGTCCGAATATGTTCGATCTAGCGCATAGGTATTCAACGTGTGCCTACTGTGAAATGGTGGAAATGCTACATTTATTCTTAGAGATAGAACCAAAAGTAGAGTCTTATTTATTAATGCAACAAACAAACAATTCAAAATGTTTTTTTCTATTGTATTATACCACTTGTGTTTACAATGTGACGAGTAAATATAATAAAATAAATGTAGAGTTCAAAATAACCTACATGTTACTAAAATTGTCTCAATGATTTGTTACCTACACAGTTCTATGACTTACTGCTTTGATAAACCTGATATTGATACCATCTTATTATTATAGGTTATTAACATATTCAATCTCCATGCTGGGAATGTGTAGCACATTGAAGTACTAACGATTTGTATATCGTAAATAAATACGAGTAGTATTGCAAACTGGAAACTTTCAGACATTGCAGTTTGTGCATGCAAAACTATTGTTTTGCAACCTTAGTTGCAGTTGTTGTTTTATATTACTACAGTTAAACATTCATAAAGCGAGCTAGGAGCTTTATATTATGTACTGAGTACCTATTTCCATCTTATTTTTGTTGTAATATGAAATTCGAAAATTTTCCAGAGAGTCTAATTTTCAGTTTCTATGATGCCTAAGTACTTTTAAAGTAAAAAACAAAAGCTCAAATTACTTTGATATTTAACTTCGAAATTAATTTCATAAGGACCTTTAAACTCGGGATAGAGCTATTTGCTAAGGACAGTTAAAATTAATGTTCACATTATCTTCAGACATTCACTTAATGGGCTAGTGGTTTGTACAGTCTGGTTTACTTCTTATTTGTATATCTACTTGGCTTCTGCCCACGTCTTAGCTCGTGTTAAATGCATAAAGTATTCTAAATCTGTTATAATCTAATATTAAGTATACTTTTGGAATGTAATGCTGCATCGTGACAATCAGTTCGGTACTTTTTGCGAGATGAAAACAAACATTCAATTCCATTCATTTATTAAACTTTCACGTTAGTATTATTTATGTACCTACTCGTTTATTAATTACTAAAAATACAAATTACTTATTTCGCCCTACATAAAGTCATCAAATATGTATTTGGTGTTATTTCGAATGTTCTTACGCGCTATTACGTAGTCTATTAATGGATTGATTGTTGTGTGATGATAAATTACCACCATGACCTCGAGGCCGTCTCTTTTGATGGTTCACAAGGCCAAGACAACAGACCATAAAGCTTTCTATTGTATTGTAAAATAATATATTTTTATCTAAGAAACATATCTGTTATTTTTCTATTAACGGCTACTTCACATTTTGGGCAGCTGCCAGTTCACTTAGTGGTTAACATAGTGTGCTTAAAATGTCCTTTATAGAGGCCATTATACAAATTTTGCGGCTTTAATTTTGAAGTACAGCCCAATTTAGGTTTATTAATTTATTAAAAGGCTTTTATAAATATCAATAACAATTTACGTAGTCGTTTGGAAAACTCATTTACGCTTCGCTTTTCAAAGGGGATTTAATTGTTTCGTGTTCTTTGCTCGTGGCGGTAAACAGAGGAAAATAATTTGCATAATGTCTAAACAAAACAATTAATTTCATAAAATACTTTATTTCGAGTTTAATTAGTAAATTATTTTAATTTCCTGGTAAAACATTCATGGCAGTGAGTGAACCTATCGGCACTATAACTTATGATAAATGTACACGACAAGTTTGAAACAAAATCTAAAAGAGGTATCGACAAAAAAACTGACAGTATCAGCCCAAAACTCCAAGAGTGTCGTTATCAGCAGCCTTCATTAAATCTTCCTTCGTGCAGTTGTTTGGGCACGCAGGGCACGACATCATGTGCTTCGTCGACTGGGGAACATAACCACACTTGCACTCCAAGTTTGAGCCATCCAAGAATCCCTACTTGAACAGATTGTGTTACTGAAGTGGCTAATAACGCCCAAATGAAAGTCAAAAATATTTTTGAAACCGGTTTCAAAGACACAATTAAGGCTGGGTTGCACCTTGCTTTAACTTTGACAAACGTCAAAAGTCTGTCAAGCACCATACAAAAACACCGGATATCGTTAAAGTTAAGCGTGACACAGCTTAAGTGTGACGTTGTATGACTCTCCTTTTATCAATTTCAACCAAATAACAGAGAACAACTCTTGATTCCAGACGGTCGACAAAGCAGTATGCACGGAGGAGAGCGGCGCGGCGCGGCTGGAGGCGGTGCTGGTCGCGCTGGTGGAGCGCAAGGCGCGCGCGCTGCACGCGGAGCAGGCGCGGCGGCGCGCGCGCACGCACCCGCTGCTGCTGCTGCTCAGGGACCACCTGCCCGACGGTCAGTACCCTGCCCTCGCTATGACGTCACTAGCTCAGTAACACTGGAGGCGGTGCTGGTCGCGCTGGTGGAGCGCAAGGCGCGCGCGCACGCACCCGCTGCTGCTGCTGCTCAGGGACCACCTGCCCGACGGTTAGTATGCTGCCCTCGCTATGACGTCACTAGCTCAATGTGACACTACAGCTAGACCGTTTATAAAAACCCAACCAGTGGACCAGTGGAGTAACAAGGCCAGTAAGATACTGGAGGCGGTGCTGGTGGACGGATCAGGCTAGACTAGACCCTAGCGACTAGCTAAAGTTGAGACACTGATGACCATGGCTCTATTCTTTCTCTCATAATCACAGAATTTGGTATGTAGATAATCTAGTCAGAATTAGAACAAACAAACAAAATTTACTTTACCTACTTCATGTAGGTAGGTTTTAATAATAAATTCATTGCAGCCAATGCATTAATTCGAGAAGACTTATTACGAATTCATATTGCGATGTGGTTGAATACTTTATTAGTATTATGATGCAAAACCTCAATGACCAAAGCTGATGATGTGTTATTTATACTGGTCAGTTTTTCGTTAACCTTAATGATGTTTTGATTAGCTTCTCAGGCCTAAACTATTCAGATGGACTATATTTTAGATCTTGATTTTACTGATTTATATCGTTTACCGTTTCAGAGGAGGCGTCGATAATTGGCAGCCCGGGCGAGGAGCTGCCCTCCCACTGGTGCGAGCATGAGGTCTCCCGGCACAGGCAGAAGAAGCTCAAGCTGCAAACCCATCATAGGTAATTAGAGTCGCAAAAGTAGTATATTTATCTCAAAGTTCCTTTTCGCTATGGTGACACTTTAACGGCATGGATGCCGAGTCGAAAATTCAGGGGATAATTTTGAAATTCGTATAATTGCGCTCAATTGCGGTCACCAGTTGGCGCCAGTGGCTAGTGACAGGACCTTACTTTACAGTGGCGCTACTCTAGTGAGAGCAAATACGATAACCCCCATTAGTTCACATTCGAGTCTATAACTTTTGCAAAGGCAGGTAAGGCACAAAATATGTATTTTAATTGCTTGTTTAGATGAATAAAGAACCAACTATGAAACCGCCATGTAGGCATGTAGCATTAGGTGCTACATGCCTACATGTTTTCGCCATAATATGTACTTACTTTTTTTTTTTAATTTATTTAACAACTAAAAGACAGTGACATTGGGACAATTACATTTAGATAGCTTTAAAAACCACTAGGGTTTGATGTAAAGCTAACGAGTTTGCAGTGGGTACATTCACAATTTCACATACAATTAACTACATAATACTTAAATACTATATCACCAGCTGATGAGCCGTTAGCTTATCAAACAAATTATTCAGACATCATTAACATTAGGGCAGGTGCGATTGCGTCTACCACCTACTAACGCCTTGTTCTGACACTATTTAGATTTTTTACTTATTTTGATATTTGGTTGTGTTCCTCTGTCGATGAAGCACAAAATATCGTGACCTGCATGCCCATACAACTGCAAGCAGGAAGATTTAATGATTGCTACTGTCAACGCCTCTCTTTTAGCAGAATTTTTGGGGTCACACTGAGTAGGTTTGTTGTCGACACGAGAAGAAGAACTGACACTATAATTATTCTCGTTTACTCCAGGGAGCTGGGCAGCCCCGAGCAGCTGGAGCTGGAGCGGCGGCGAAGGCGGCGCCGGCGCAGCCCGCACGCGCACACGCACAAGCCGCGCAAGCACCGTACACTGCTCGTCTCCGCCATCGACGAGCAGGCTAAAGTCATCCATGTAAGTTCCATATTTGTGATCTAAGCACAGAATAATGGTTCTGGTACCTTGTGTCTGATACCTTGCGCAAATGTCCTTGGCGCTAGTGTCTTTTGCGCAAATGTCTTTCGCGCTAGTGTTTTTCGCGCTCATGTCTTTTCGTGCCAACGTCCGTTCGCGCTAGTGTCTTTGCGCTAATGTCTTTTGCGCAAGTGTCCCGATACGCAGAATAATAGTAGTAGTCGAGAGGGGACCGTAAGAAACCGAACCGAAACCCTACGTCATTTGATACTAAGATAAGCTCCATGGCACACATTCAGAAAAGTTGTGCTAAGCTTGGAACAACCCGTACTGAACCGTTTTTTTTTTCACGGGAAATAGCAATTTTTTTGTACTTTCGGCCAAATCGGAGTTTATTAATTAATAGTTCCAAGCTTAGTACAACTTTTCTGAACGTGTGCCATGGAGCTTATTTTAGTATCAAATGACGTAGGGTTTCTTACGGTCCCTTCTCGTACTATAGGTATGTTGCTTTTCCCACCGAATCTCTGTACAAATAGGTAAGAAGTTGGACTAACGCATGATTATTCCTCAAGGAGTCACATCGGCAATACTTAGGTCATCAGCTGACCCTCTCGACAAAGTACCATTCATGGCAGTTTTAATTCCGGGGGTTTTACTTTTTTTGTAAACGTATGTAAATACAGGGCCGGATCTACCTATGGGCTGATTGGGCTGCAGCCCAGGGCCCCGGGGTTACAAGGGGCCCCCAGATCCCGCTAAAAAGTAGGCCATAATTAGAAAAAAAAAATAGTCTGTAAAGTCGGTTTACGGACGATATTTTTACGTGACAACGTCATAAGAAGTTTCAGCCCAGGGCCCCACAAATTCAAGATCCGGCCCTGTGTAAATATTAGTTCGCTTCGAAATTGAATCTGTCGTTATTAATATTTGATTAGAGTGCTCTGCCCCAGCGTCTCGTTTTATGAGTGGAATAGGTAAGTAGTAGTGTAAAAAACTTTGGTATAAAGAACCGCAGGCCGATCGTAACCGTCATTATGAGTAGGTACCTACCTAGCTAGGCTAAATTCAACCATGTTTCAGAACAGTTTACATATTATTGTCTGATGACAAGCTATTCTTTTGCACCAATTAAGTACCTATTGATCATGATAAATGATCACTCATTATCATCATTTCAGACACAGGAAGTCCACTGCTAAACATAGGCCTCCCCCAATGATTTTTACATCGCCCGGTTACTTATTGGTAACCTTTAAATTATCATGATGCTTCTTAATTTTAAGTTTCTCTACGCTCATGTTTGTTAACGAACTTTAACTGTTTTTGTGTATTCGCCTAAACATTTCACAAAAAAAAAACTTTGTTAAACATGACGCTTCACTTTACCGCCAAAAAGTATAAAAATCAACGTAGAACCTCTTTTATATTTTGGTTGTTTAACGCCATCTATCCAAACGTTACGAAAACAAATCGCACGGAACAGAGGAGGTTCTCCTATTTTGTAGATACAGCGCCATCTGTTGTCGAAATAAGTCATTGGACGCTCTTTTAAAGTACATCTAGTGTTCGTAGATGGCGTTTTTTACGTGTGACAAGGTTTTTGTTTTTTTCATAAGGTGATTTTAAAGTGAAAAGCCTGATTTTAAAGTTAAATAACTAATTATTTCTTTGTCCTAGGTTCTGGATCCTGATGAGCTGCCACGTCGCGCGCGTTACACCATCATGGTGACCGCGTGCCTGCTGTTGTTCCTTTGCTTGTTGTTAGTCGGCGTCACCCTGAGGATGGCGCCCCTTATTGATGATATGGGTAAGTTTTAGATTAGATTAAAACTATATAAACTGATCAGGTTCCAGTAAAACGAGATTAGAAATCAGTAATGGTTTCTTGATTAATTAATAAGAGCACAGATAATTGGATTTGAAAGACTGAAAGTAATAATATGGTAGAGACTCTAAATTATATTATTAATACAATAAGTATTTATCGATTGAAATAAATTTACTTAGTTTTTAAACCTCAAATAGCTCGTGACACCCAAAGGAGCCAAAAAGTTCGCAACGATTAGCTGTCATTGTAGCAACGTGTTCAGTATTCATAGATGTAAATTACTCACGCAATGTGCTTATGAGTTGTGCTCCAATTTTTGAACTTCTCTCAACTCAAATGTGTCTTACGGCATCATCTGAGTTACTGGCCTACCTATCTCCTCAAATTAAATTCAAACTTTTCTCGCATAGGTATTTTAAAGAGTTTAATAATATTTACATAAACCTTCATGGTCAGGTATGTAAGACTGAAACATAGTACTGTATGCATGTTTTAGTCATAGTAGGTACTGTAAACATTTTTCTTTGTCTACCATTAAGTTGGTACTTACTATTAATAAAATAAACACAGAACATTTCCCCACATGTGCCAGTAACATTATTGGGACGACATTTCCTCAAATGCTACAGACATTGATTATATGGAGTTGACCAACCAATTGTATGATTCGGGTAAATAATAGATTGTTTATTTTTTCTCTCATGTATGTATTTGTGTTTGGACTCGACGCGCTTCATGACCGCTGTTCTTCGCATCTGAAAGGTAAGTCAGGTAAGTGTAGAATAAGCAATTTAAAATACAGCGACAGTGTAAAAAATGATTGTTAACCACTATAGCATTCAGTAGGGAACAATGACGATGCGACGTACTTACAGGTCTTATTACGTAAATAATTATCATCCCAATTTTTTAATCAAAATAGTAAAAATATGAAGTCCTAAGTCTAAAATATAAGACAATCCATCCAATCATTATTTCATGACACGTGACTATATTGTGTTTTTACTGCAATATTTTCAGCAATTATGCAGATAAGAGCCTATATAACAATTACGTGGGTCGTAAAAATCTATTAAGCTTTAATGTAAATTGAAATAAATAGGGTGTAGGAAGAAATATGGCCGCCTTTTACATCGTTATAAGAAAAAAATTCGGCATTTCATTTTAAAATCTGAAGAAACTTTCAGAAACGGTAAAATAAAAATCAGAAGTAGGTACCTACTATCAAATTTTAATAAAGACGGCTAGGAGTTTGTGTTTACTTTACTTTTCAGATAACTTGTTTGCGGCTTCTTTATTATTGAAGTAAAATGAAAAATAGGTTATTCGTGAAAATTTTAAACAATTCAAAGTAATTTTCAACGAACTGCTTTTGTTATGCTGGTAGGTATCTTGAAAAAACTGATTTTACGTACAATTAATAGATTAAATAACAATATATTGCGCAGCCTTTTATTTCAATTACGTTCTTTATTTTATTCTCCAGAGTTCATGTCGAAGGGTATTGTAGGTATTATGCTATGATTAACTCGTTATTAAATTTCAAATTACATCGTCAAGCTTTTCTTAAGAAAATCTAGAAAGCTCTATGGTTAGGTCTAAACGTAAAAAAACGAACTTAAAGATTTGCCACCTAAATTAAATTCTCTATGTAAGTATCAAAACCTATTTACTTATTCAGTTTACTCGTTAGCACAGATTAGGTACACTACTACCCACTCTATAAAATAAAATCCGCTAACATTTATTTGATAAAAAAGTTAGTAAATTAATGTTTTTCTTTGAATACTAAATACATAATTTATCGGTCTATTTATTAAGAAATTTTGTTGACGCTGAAGCGTGTCTTATTAACTAATGACCGATGTCCTAGTTAGTTTAGTCTTGATTAATTAATTACTAAGTTGATGGTGATCAATTTAAGTGTTACCTTTATGTCCGAATCTAATAACATTAGCGGAGGTAGAAAACGATTTTGGTTTAACAATGACGACATGAAAATTATTTTTTACGTTTTACGTTTCATTTAAATGACACTAAGCCGATTATGGAAAGGTTTATTCAAGAAAGAAGAATATTTCTATACTATGAACCTACTAAGGTTTCAAAGACATTTATAATATTAGCGATGATGGATTGGTAAAAAAGTTTTTTATCTTTGCACGAATATTTTTTTCATTTTGTTTGGCACTCTGCCAGACGGCAAATTCAAATTTATGGTTTGTGACGGTAATAAATATTGCATTTTCTTTGACCCATAATGTTTCAACTGCAGCATTACTGTCACTGGATACTTTGGGTTCTCGCTTTTGCACACTTGTAGAATGTAGGTACATAATCAGCGTCTATTCAGCCCGCACTGTCAAGAGTTTCTGTGCATGTGAATGTAGAGACGCCGGTACATCAAACAGTGTGGCACTTATGTGCTTGAAATAGGAACCATTTTACAGAAACGATTTTGTAGACTGACAAGCTGTTGACTGTATACTGTGTGGTACGTGTTAGGTAACTTTTGGTGTAAGGGACGAAATAGTTAGATTGTTAATATATTATCTATCATAATTTGCTTCTGTAGTGTATTTGTAATACCGTTATTACCATTTATCCGTATAAATGGTCGTTTTAACGAGACCTTTGCGTCTGAAGTGGGTCTATCAAACCGACATACTACGGTGTGAAATGACCTCTTTTTTGGAATCTTCAGTGTTAAAATCAAACTGTAAATAACTGACAATCGATTGTAGGATCTCTAGTCTAGACAACGGGAGACACATTGTCACGGTAAAATATTACAGAAATTACGCTCTCTAATAAAACCGATACTTTCAACTTCCTGTAAAGATATTTCCAGTATAATCAAGTTCCTGTAATATTACACCGTGAATCGATGGATTTTAGAATGTTATTGAATGTTTTAATAACGTTATTACTAATAATAATACTACGCTGGTCAGTATTAAAGCTTCATTTCTTCCACGAAGGTTTAATCCATTGTTCGTAGGGCACCGTTCTTTGGGCGGGTAGTTTAATTTTGAGTCGGGATTACAGACGCAATCCCTTCGAGGTCGGGGCCAAGATTCAGTGCCCAGCTTAGTTTCATATGTCTAACACTTTGTGATGATTTCGAAGTATTATAATTTATGTTTATATTTTAGTTTATGGAACGTTCTGTGCCCGATAGATTCAAAATTCTTTGAAGGTGTTCAAAATGTATCTTTATCGTTATGCAAGTTTGTATGGCTTTTCACAAAATCGAACTTTTTCAGGAAATAAAATCTATCAGTTTTGTTTCAACTCAGGAACATGGTCTGACAAATCTATGTTAACTTGGTAATCTAACCCTCTCATATAAGTTCCTATAGAACAAAATGAGTTTAATATTAAACAAAAGAGTAAACTACCCTTTTTTCAACCTTTCGGCCAATCCTCCGGGGCTTAGCTCGAGTAGTTCTACTTTATTTATAACATTAGCTATTGGGGCTTTGTATAAACATAATACACATGCGTCCGTAATCACCTGCATTCACCGGCAGAGGGCGCCCGCGGCCGCGCCTTGAACTTTCTGGAATAGCTAATAGATTTTACCGCAACCACTCCAAGTTCTATGGAGACATTATTAAGCTAATGAAATACTTAATGGTGCAGCGAAGTTTGGGATGAATGAGCGTCTATCAATAAGTTATCACTTAACACACAGTTAGTACATTCTTGTCTTGTTAGAGTCTTTTTACGTACGTTAGCCACAAAAAGAGACATGTTTTCGGTTTTATGAGATTTTTTTTAAACATACTTAACTACTGAATAACAAGGTTCCAATTTGTTTAGTAAAAAGTCTTCCGTTTCAAGTTATAATGAAAATGAGTGAAAATTGTTAGAAACATAGAAAATTGAAAAATATTCAGTATCACACTCCACACAATATTTATTTGCATTTTTTCACATAGGTAGATAATTTTATGAATTAAACTATCACATTAAGGCTTAGTTGCACCAACTAACTTTAACCGTAACTATAACGATAACCGGTGCTTTTTGTATGGATTTTAACATTGGTTAAAGTTAAAGTAAGATGGTGCAACCCAGTCTAATAAGTGGTATTAAATAGAAATAGAAATGTACCCTACCTCTACGGACGAGGTTGAAGGTAAACTTAAATTGTGAAATGTAACCTCCATTGTCCGTGGCCTCTTAATCTTCCTTTGTTCTTGACCACGTTCAAATTGCAGTCGTCATTACGCTCGTCTTTCCGGGATGCCATTTATATCCGACGTAGGTAATTACTGCACAAATACAGGGCTACTTAGGATTGTAATAAACTCATTGTAATAGAATTTAAAAAAAAGACAAGGCATTTAAAAATGTAGCTGGATAGTTGATAAAAATTTTTGTTTGCCATAATAAATCGTTATAGCTATTCTAAATCAGATTGTATACAAAAATTTAAAATATGCGTCTCATAGCGATAGAAAAAATATTGGTTAAGTTGCTTCACATGTGAAATATGATTTAAATCTAACCTGTTAACCGAATAATTTCTTTGATTCCTATTTTTCTTTTTATTTAAATCAACTTTTGGACATAATGCCAAAACACTACTTAGAAGTTTTCTCACCAGCAACCCACTCTATTTTCATCTCTAGGTAGGTGTAATCTTAATTTATTCGCTTTTGTATTCTATGAGTTTTAATTATATCATACTTATTCAGTGTAAAATTGTTAACTTGAATAGACATCAACATGTCAACGCGGATGGGAGCTAAGCCAGTTTGCTGAACTAGCCCGAACTAATAATTTTATTACCGTGTTACGTACTCGCTCTACTTATAGCATAGACTTTGATAGATGGATGACGTTAATAAAACTTATCTAGGAGATCTTATTACGAACCTAATTGGGTTCTATTGGTACATGAAATGTTTATTTCTGGATAATTCTAATTAAATGAATTTAACTCCTACAAGCAGGTAAAAAGAAAAAATAATAACTCCACGAGCTAATCGCATAATGAAAATACAGTAAAAAAGAGTTTCAGAGTAAAGTTCTGGCTAAAGGGTGGACTTCACTCACCCCCTTACTAATAAAACTTACACGCTCGTTGAACAGTGTTTTAAAGTGACGTTTAGTATGGAAATGTCATTTTAAAACAGTGTTCAACAACTGTGTAACTTTTTATTAGTAAGGGGGTAAGTCAATAACAAATCATACATTCCCAATCAAAATAAACTTTTCTACACATTTGACAAGAACTTGCTAACGATTGTACTACTTATAAAGGCATTAAAATTTCCACGCCGCGAGAATTCGTAGAGAATCCCGTCTGAATCTATCACGGCGATAAGATGATGAATGTACTATGTTGAAAGCCGTAGTATTAATAAGGGCCTTCAAGTCGAGTTATAATGAACCGCAAGGCACAAACAAGGGAATGTCAGATGTCTCCAGCAGACGCCCGTGCCGACATTCACCGCGGCTCACGAGTTTGGGCTAGTGATGAGCTTTGTCTACGAATGCCTATCTATTAAAACAAATCTAGTCGTGCGTACTTTATCGACAAAATTAAAACTTGTGAAATAAGTTGTATCATAAAACATTTTTGAATAGTAATAGTGGTACTTAAATAATTAAATAAACATTTTCACTTGTCCTTGTCAAAGTATTTATCGTAGATCTGACTTAATAAATAAATATAAATTTTCATGCGTATTTATGTATCCATGGCCCTAGTCTGGATATAAGTAGTTCGCAAAACTCTAATTATTGTTAGTGTTGTTGAAATCTGTTTTTGTCTTAGTTTTTATCGAACACAGAAAACTGTCTATGTAGCAACTTTCATTGAAAATTAGTTTACTTACATCTTGAAAAATACGTCACAAATCGATTACATCGATGAAATAGGAACACAAACGCATCACTAGTAACGTGCGTTAATTAAATAGTGGATGGTGGTGTTCCCGTTGACAATACGTCGATGTACGATGTAGGCAATTGTGGTTGCGATCCGCGCATTCATATGCCAGGCCTATGCCGGAGGTTATACATACATATGAACGTCTTAAGATTCTATAGGAAATTTTACTTGAGTAAAGGGTGTGTGTTCCCAAAAGTGAACTAAGCTGCAGTTATGCTTACGAAGAACTTTAACTTAGATCCAGCTCCAACTAGTGTTACAAGAAGGTAGCGAGGGTTTCACTAGGTAGCTTTAGAAATAATCGTTAGCTATACAGCAAGTTTATTTAAATTTCACAAAGTTCCTAAAACAACAATTTTTGGTGTTAATCATTCTCAAAAATTCGAACTCGAATTTGGTTCGCACTGGAAATAAGTAAGCATTAATACAGGGTTCTAGATATTCAATTAAAATTAAATTTCCCTCACTGCGTAATAACAAAACGGTGCCAGCCTAAACCCTCCGCTATTTCGGCACCTAAATTCAAAGTTGATTAGTTCTGCATCGGACCTCGAAGACGTCTTGAATTTCACGTCAAATGTCAAATTATAAATAGCCAAAGCTTTTGCGAAGATTTGTTGAAAAAACGAGCTCCAAATTGGGGTAATTAAAAGCTCTCCAAACAGATGTTTGGGGGCTGATAAATTGTTTGATGCCAGGGCGGCGGGGGCTGCAAGTCACCCCGAGTGATAGTGTCACTCACACCGCCTACCTGCTTTATGCCGAGCTGTTTTTAGCCAAAGAAGATAAAAATATGCTTGTGGCACACCCGAATTAAGAACTCACGAAATAAGCCTCCTGATGCGCTCGGATTTGTACTGTTTGTTTAAAGAATTATTCGAGTGAAACAAACATACCAATTAGCTTGTAATATTATGAGTACATAATACTCGTATTATACTAAAATCTCTCTTTGTCTCAATATTAAGTTTTATGAACTAATCCAAAGCCTTCGGAGTTTGACGTATTGGGAATAAGTTGCCCACTGAATCGGAAAATCTAGTTATAAAGCGCCTTCAACTTTTTATAAAGAAAGGTATAGCGTGTAAGACTAAACCTAGAATAACTTAGGCATATGAAAAATTCCAATAGGAGCTGAAATCAAATAATACCCCGCGACTGTGTAATAGTGATACGTATTTATTTCCAAAGTCGAATAAAATAGAACGGAGCACCCGTTTTATTTTTTCGCCTCAACCCTCCACTACTTGCTATTCAAGAGTAGGGGAATCAAATCCCGAAATGTCTAATTTTAATGTCGTGATAAAGTGGGAAAGGGTTAGGTCGGGTAGACGTTAAAATCGGACTAGTGTAACCTGCTGAATTAAACATGGCCCCACATGCCGACCTGTTGAGAGCCCTTGGCTTGGCGCCAGTAATTCAAGTAGTATCTGGTCTGTAATTTATACATGACCTGCTTGCACTTTCCAAAAGTTAACAAGTTAATTATTAATAACTAGCTTTCCGCCCGCGGCTTCGCCCGCGTGGAATTTTGTCTGTCACAGAAAAACTTTATCGCGCGCGTCCCTGTTTCAAAAACCGGGATAAAAACTATCCTATGTTCTTTCCCGGGACTCAAACTATCTCTATGCCAAATTTCATCAAAATCGGTTGCGAGGTTTAAGCGGGAAAGCGTAACAGACAGACAGACAGACAGACAGACAGACAGACAGACAGAGTTACTTTCGCATTTATAATATTAGTTGGGAAGTTGGGATAAATAATAAATATCCTTGGACATTTTACACTGCGCCTCTAGTCCCAAACTAAGCAAAGCTTGTACTGTGGGTAGTAGACAACGGATATAAACATACTTTTTTTTTTTGATAGAAATCAACAAGTTGTTTACTTGGCAGTCATTTACAGTACTTAGGAACAATTACTCTTAGATAATTGAAAATGTTGTTTACTCTACATCGGTCCTTTTTAATATTCTGAAAAGGTCGCGGAAGTATTGATTGCTTAGTACTAAACTCTTGTTTACTCGTACCAAATAAACGTGGTTCAATTGCTTATTTTTCTCTGTTATGCCATCAGATTTATGTTGTTTTTGCATTTAATCAGAACATAAAGTTCTACCTCTGAAATATTTCACGATAGTTATTATAAAAGGTGAGTCATGTTCATGAAAACCAAGGGATTTTGTTTCGTGTTCAATTTATTTGATCCATTAAAATTTCGCTTTCGATATTAATTAAACTTTCTAATGGGTACGAGATCGGTTCGTCCGCTATGTGCAAATGTAAATATGTGCAAAACTGTGTGTTTGCTGCGGTGTGGGCCGGGTATACCGGGTAGTATCTCTGTCAGCACATTTTAATGGGCCAGGCTGGAGTACTCACGGCTTGTGGCTCGAATAACGAATATTGAGAATTTCGCCGCATATTCTTGATTCAATTTTGCATTTTACGCATCGACGAAGTTAATTTTCGGATGTTTGGCGCTTTTTAAGAAGTAGGAATGTTCTTTATATTGCAAAAAGGTCGTATAGGCACAACGTTTTGTTTTGTTTTTTAGATAGAGTCAAAGATACTTTAACAAGCCTGAAACTGCTGTCATTTCAGTTGAAAGGTATTATTGTATTTTTTTATGTCGGGATTCGGGATTATATCTACTCTTCTTCAATTTCAGTGTTACTAACCATGAAAGTAATGGCTCGTTAGATGTCTATAGTTCATTAAATCATAACTTTTTAATAATGCTTTTAGTTGCATTATCTTTATAGTGCACAGAGCATAAAACTACGCCATTGATGGCTGCGGTATTATTCTTATTCAGTCGAGTCGTGTTTTGTGAAGGAAATAATCAGGCCTTTTGTATTTCGGAATAATGAAGAAATATTTGCTCTGGATCCCCAGACGTTGTTGGTGCTTACTGAAATAGATTTTAACGATATGGATCTACTATAAAATTACTTCCTGTTCTTTATTTGTGTATGTGTAATTTACATTAAAAGCTGAACAATATTTAGGTCTGTTATCAGAAAAAAGCTCCAGATGATTGTAATAATGGTTTTAGAAAGTTATATTTCAGTAAAGTAAGCACAGTAATTGTTTTCGTATATTTTGGCAAAATTTACATGCTGTAAGGGATAGGTCGGCAAAAACTGTTTAGTTTGTTCCGACCCGCTTTTACGTTAAAAGCCGGTGGAATTTCATCCAAAAAGACATATTTTTCCCCACATTTTTTCAATGTTAGTACTTTTCATTTTTGTGTGTAGTAACTTCGTAAAAGTAAATACGGAATAACATTGATTAATGTTTTAAACTCTTAGTTAACACTATCTTTTTCCAATGTTTTTATTTTTTAAGTTGTTTCTTGTTTGTTTTTCATTATTTTTTTTAATATTTAGTATTAGCTAGACGCAGGTTGAGAATATCACGACAGAAGAACATGAACTAGAATCACCCATCAAGATGGAATAGTACAAATCCACACTGAAAAATGATTTTCGTTTTATTTTTGTCTAAACAAAATCGTTTCACTGTCCAGTCGGCGCAGTTTTAATACCAGTGCAAAGTACAGTCGGCCACAAACAAACAACAAAGCCTGCAGATGTCACGTGACTGCTGGTGACACTCCGTTTAATTGGAGAGACCCTCCTATTATTAAGAAACACAATTTTGTTTAGATTTTTAATAAGTGCATTTCGCTTTACCACGGTTTGTATATGTAATGTAATGACTCCTTTAATAAAACATTCTTCAACATAAATATTATGAAATTGGTATAAATATCGACGTAATAGTTATTTTCCAGGTAAGTAAGTATGTGTAGTCTATGAAAGATCGTCTCGTAGTGCTATAAAAATAGTCCCACGTTGGGCGCCAATCATTTTATAGTATAGGAAGCATACACCAATCTTTCGGTCACGTAACATGTCACAGTATATTGTGTTGCGTTGCTGTTATGTAAAATACATTTATGTGTTGTCACTGAAAATGTTTCAGGCGAAATGTTCATACTGAATGCTATGTAATTTCAGCTGAAATTTTGTCAGAATAAGGTCTCGACGTATAGTTTTTAGTCAATACACCAACGTTCAACTTATTATATCCTCAGGCTAATTTATTGTCATTCCTGAGATAGGTTATCTCGTGATTGAGCCGTTCATAAACTTAATCGACGAACGCGATGCTCGGAATTCCGAGCCCACAGTGATCTAATGAAATACCACGGCGTTGTTCGCATAGCAGACCATTCTTTTATTGTAGTGAGTTCGGCTTGAATTTCATTGGTTATTCGGAAAACTTGAATAATTTGTTCGTTTTCACAAGTACAGTCGAGCACATGAGACAATTTGTTTTTGTTGAAAAATCGCACCTATTACAACCGTAATAGATGTCACAGTGTCAAGCTTGATGTGCCGTCGTCCGTACAAACGGATCGTGGAACAGAGCAGGATGAATGCTAACTTGTGGTGAACTCGGTGTTACAATGGTGTCGACAGGGCTCGATGGTTTCGGAATTTGCTGTGTATTGTGTGGACTGTAGGTAATAGTCTGGGTAGTTATTAGGTATTAGTATGCTTTAATGAAACTAGAATAAATCTCATAATTTTAACTATGTAATGTGTGTCAATTCCTTCAATGTACTTTTTTTGGCCAAAATACATCTTGATTAAATAATATGTTACGTCTTATCATGATTTTTGTATTTACGACATCCAAGCATCCTCAAAGTAATATCTACTTTGACTACTTACTATAATTTGTTTTTCATGCAGCGCAATATCCGATTACAAATACTTTTCCAAGTGGGGCGGACTTAAAGAATTCCTTTGGAGCCTCGGATGGACATACTTTTCCGGTTTAAAACGACTCGGAATACAAATAGCCTTTTAAAGGCTTGTGAGGGCTGTCAGACAATTACAACTTGCTCATGATTAGCGGGGCACTCGCGCGGAACGGATTTAAATCGACTTATTGGAAGTTGATAGAGCTAGTTTTACGAGACTATTGGGATTTAATTGTGGAATTTTTGAATCAAACTCGAAGATATCTTCCCTTTTGTTTGTTTTTAGTAAGATGATGGAATAACACCCATTTTGCTCATGGTGAGCAAGTAAGACAGGGGGAGTGGATTCGGATATTCGGATGAAACTGTAGGTAGAGTTGATAATTTATTTATCGTATTCTTATGTCGTTTCACATTTACGTATTTATTTCCTCCCCTTATCCGACATATATTTTCAATTATATTAACAGAAATAGCTCATCCTATCGCTACAAAAGGACTACGGCAATAAATCATAATATAAATGAATCACAGCTACAAATCTTGGCTCACCCCATGCGATAACCGCGACCGTCACGTTATAGGGCTACTTGAAGGCATTAGGCCAACTTTAATACGTCCCCCGGTTCGTATATCTCGCTTCTTTACCAACAAACTTCGACCTACGCTTAAATGAAACTAAATGACCCTCATTTACAGTAACAAAGTGACCGATTTATGTAAAGACCAACAGTCATTTATCCTCATCGGGCAACTAAAAACAGGTCAAATTATTACTTAAGTTAGACGAAACTTGAGGTATTTGGGGAACTAACGATTGTATTTTTTGACCTTCGGCAGTTTGGGCCGGTGTTTTCTTTTGAAGCCCGGGGTTTCTTAGGAGTATTATTTTATCAATCAGACCGGGTTTTGTTTTGTCTCTATCCATTATTTTGGGAAAGGTAATACACGTCGAAGTTTTCATAAAACTAAGACAAAAGAAGACGTATAGAGGACGAGAAATAACTTTTAGTTGATTGATTATTTTAATATGCAAAGAATTTCTTTCTGTTAAGTTTTCATTTCTTCTTGTTTTTCTTGCTTATCATTTTTGTTTTGTCTTAATAAGATATAAAATAGAATACCTACTTACATACAATGATAAAATAACTCTATTCATTTTTGGAAGATTTAATGGCTAGTTTTTGGAGGCGTTGCTATTTGTCAATAAATGGCGGGCGGTGTAATAAAAAATGTATAAAAACTACATTTGTGTTACATGCAAAATAAAGAGGGAAGCTGTAGGTGTTACACTTTTAAGGTCGGGGTTTGGACCTCTTAAAAAGCTTTTAAGAACCCTTACGCGTTACCGGGCGGTGTTAACCTAATTTTACGAGTTTAGTGGGGGTTTATTGTGGTATCATTGATTTATGCTTGTTTTTTTGCACGCCTACACGGCGAGTAATAAATCTCCAGGTTACTAAATGTCGCTTTTTGATTTGGGTTTTCTTTTTTAGTTCGGCAAGGACTTTATGGTATTACATTTTTTATGATAAGCCATAAAGTAAGTTAAAATTAATGAATAAATTAATTTAGTAAAAAATAAGTGTAAAAGAAATTTCTTAAAAGCGAAACTGGTCAGCATTTTGTGTCTCTATCCTGGATCTCGTTTTGAGTGACAGGCAAATGTATTAGAAAGTACGAATTTCTGATTACAAATAACAGATTTTACGTTTTGCGGCCATCCACTAAATTACAGAGTGGAACGGGATGTTTCGTCTATGCATTTCACTGCAGACCTAATGCAAGAGTAGTACCTAAACACGTTGTGGTTAAGCATAGCTCGCGGCAATGTGGCGCCACCACCCAGTGGCAAAAGTAAAATAATATTTTGACGTCACGTATAGTATTGTATGTCATTTGTTGTTGTGATCTCCTTTGATCCATAAACTATAAATAGGATACTAAACCGGTGCTAAGCACAAAAAGAATTAGCTTGAGTGGTCTGGTCAATATCATTTTTGATTCGTTTATAATGATAGTATCATAGCCTTTATGGACCAAATCTTACTTATCAGAAAACCAAATAGTCCTGATAATTGGTATTGCGAAAATAATATACTGAACTGACCAGCAATGATTAGTTTACTGTGTACCAAGTGTGTATATGGCCAGCATTCGGTTAATATTTGTTCAAATTGACTTAAGGCTCCAATCACAGCGAGCAAACATTGGTCCGGTATGATCGTAAGCCAACGTTCTTAATTGTAACAAATATAAGTAATCGAAATCGCTTGGCTGATATAAAGCAGGGAAAACAATTAGAGGGCGACACTTCACTTGACCTTCAGATAATATAGTAATAAATACAGCAATGGTTTAGCCTTTTCTTTCGAGATTCATGGATGTTTATAAAAAGGGCATAACTTATACATAATTCGTCTATTACTTTATATTGTGTTTCTTGTGATTAGAGACGCAATGCTTATAGTTTTTCCAGTAAGTACCAAGGCTGAGTTGTACCACCTAACTTTGACCGTAACTATAACTATAACCGTTGTTTTGTATGGAGTTTGACAGATTTCTGACGTTTGTTAAAGTTAAAGTAAGATGGTGCAACTCAGCCTTAGTATGTAACCTGACTTTCTCATTTGCTTCCCTCATTGATTTGCATATAAGATGCAGTCAAAATTATTTATAAATCAATAATAAAAAACCGGCCAAGTGCGAGTCGGGCTCGCACACCGAGGGTTCCGCCGTACAAACGTAGCGGTTTACAATTTATGACGTATTAAATCAAATTACTTACTTGATTCCGTTGCGAGTAGTGGCGAATTTCAAAATATGCGGTATGATTATTTTTTATTTATTTATTTTTCCTATATTTGCATTATAGGTAGGTACCTACCTCAGCGTTTTGAATTTTTGCGTTGATTTAGAATTTCTCACAGTTTAGAGGCAATTAGATTTATTATCTCTACGCGTTCATGTGAAAAAGGGTAGGTAGTAAGTTTATAATTATTAAAAAAATATTTTATGTCATGTAAGCAAAAATAATATTTTAAATTTTATATAACTTCAAATTTATCATTTTCGCAATTTTTCCTTTATCTGTACTATATAACGTTGCTTCGTGCCGAATTTCAAGATTCTGAGTTCACAGGAAGTACCTTGTAGGTTTTGATTCCCTAGCGTGTGACGGAAATTCGTCTAAGGTGTCGGTATAAACTGCTGTATCTTTTGATCGCGTTAACTTAGAAGTTTGATTTTTTTATTTCTTAAAGGGACAATAGATCTAGGTATTTGGTATAAGTTTCAATTTGATACCTTTATTCGGTCGTGAGAAATAAGGTAGTAAGTTTCATTTTATTAAAATATTTTTATTATATTATATAACTAAAAAAATGTAATTTTCGCAATTTTTCCTATATTTTCATTATATGACAATGCTTTATGCCAAATTTCAAGATTCTGAGTTTACGGGAAGTATCCTGTAGGTTTTGATTCCTTTGCGAGTGTCGAAAATTTGTTGAAAATATCGACATAATCGGCTGTATCTTTTGATTGGCTTGGCTTAGAAGTTTGATATTTTCACAGCTTAAAGGGACAATAGACCTGAGTATTTCATGTGAATTTCAGCTTGATACGTTCACGCGTTCTTGAGATAAAGGGTCTTGACAGAAGGACGGACGGACAACAAAGTGATCCTATAAGGGTTCCGTTTTTTCCTTTTGAGGTACGGAACCCTAAAAAACGTACATTCATTTACATTGTTCAATCCTGAGGTTCAATCTTAACCAGGGGCAAAAAGTAAAGTTCATTTTTCCCCATCATGAAAGAAACCAGTTTGTGCCTTGATGTTCATACTACGCCGTAGCAGATCATCAGTAATAATGTAGTCGTAGTCGCATTTATTTTTCCGTAGCACGTAGCACTGTCAGTTGTCAGCAAGTTAAGCTGGGTAATATTTACATTTCGTAGCATATTGTCAACCCTGTATTTGTTCCTTAGTTAGAAGTTTACATGATCAAAATTTTTAAATAATTAGTAACTTACTAAAAACTTAAATGCAAAAATTATGTTTATTTTAAGCCGTTAAATTGCATTATTTATAAATGTATCAAGAATACCGCTAAAGATATGGGTGCATTCAATTCAGTAGGTACAGTGAATTTTGATATTTTAATACATAAATTAATAAATGTTTTGAATGTAAGCTTCTGCAATACTCCCTGAAGTCTCTGAAGTTTATTACATTCCAATGTAACATTTCTACTGCACTTTCAGTAAAATATTTCCTTTTAAATAAAGCTCCACATGACCCATTTAATTTTACACGGGCATTTCACTTTACTTTTATGTTATTTCACTTAATTGGGTTACACAATTGAACTGTACAATCTTTACATAATATCCTACAGCATACAATGTATTGAAACATTCATAACTTCATATAAACAAGGTAAAAAGTAAAAATAAAGATTGCTGCACACAATATACTGTAAACTTCACATAAACAAGGTAGAATAAAAAAAATGGCTCGTTCAGTTATGGATTCATTATTTAGATATTATTATGGTTTATTTGGCCAGGAAAAATACTTTATTCCGCTTAAAACTCTGACTACGGTCTTTTTAAGATAATAAGTATTTTATAGTATAATTTCGCATCGAACTTTTTTCAATGAAAGATAATAATCTATCAAGAAATACTATAACACCAATACTTATAAAGTATGACAATATTTGTTAAAGGTTTTGTTACGGACAAAACTCAGTTCGCTAATAATTTGTGAATAATTTATGAGCAATTACTAAAAGTTGCGTTTTAATGTCCTAAACAATTTTCAATGTATTTGTAAGTTCTCTGAGATAAATATTTTGGTGACATCGATACGCATATTTCAATATTTCAGTAAATAAATTAAGGAAATTGGACGTTTCTGTAATTTATAGGGCCCGCAGATAAATATTCAATTTATCGACAGTCGTCCGTTTTAGAGGACCGACCTATATTATTTTCTGTTGTCGATTGATGAATTTATCACGGTTATTGTTAAAAATACATTACGTAAGTTTGTTATTCTTCCTTTCACAATTATTTTATCCAATAGCAAATGCTTGACTATTCAAGCATTTGCTATTTGTATCTTTTACGTCTATATTAAATACCTACCTTGATATAGATCAAGGTATTTAATATAGACGTAAAAGATACTCTGCAAGTTAACGTTGAAATTCAGGAACTTTTTTCTTGCTGGACATCGGAATTCGTGTTTTAAATTAGTTTACAAGGAAGGTAAAGTTTTTCTAAAAAATGTCTACTGATAAAAAAAAATTACAGAAATATCCAGTAACAGTTAACAGGAAATTTAAAGAAAACCTCTACTCGCAAATATCCGGCCGGATACAGCCATCCGGGAAATTTTGAGTTCAGAAATTACAGTTTCATCGAATACGGTTCGTTTGCCGAAATGAGCTCTAATGACTGTCATTGTGCGATCTGATTAAAGAATTTGATTGTCTAAAAAAAGAACCGTCCCGATATAAAATCCGTTTAAAGAAATCCCCTCAATTAATTACGTTCCGAGAATGTTCCTCGGATTTTTGCTTCTGAATACTTTATTAATAACACTAGGCTAATTTAGTAATGAAATAATTCCGCACTGCACAGAAATCATTGTTTAAACACTCCGAGTGATTCTATCCAGACATTCTGACTTGTTGAGGTTTTAACTGAGTGAGTTATTTATATAATGAATCCTGAAATAGCAAAATACGCCGTTAACTCAGCACAGATTACAAGAGGTTTGCTCATCATTTTCGTTATGGTGGTTGAATTGTTTCGAATATGTCCCCGGGTTGTCTGGGAGAGATGGCTTTGTGGAGATAAGACCGCCTAAATTGTACCATTTAAAGTTATTGTGTACGAATTGTATAGGTAGGGATTATGGCACATCCAGCTGTAAAAAAATCTGGCGAATTATGATGTTGTCATTTTGCAACAAAAATGGGTAGAGTTCTATCTTGATTACTGTTATAAAACGTGGCCTAATTATATCTATTCTGTGACAGATGTGAGGAAATATTGCAGGTTTTTCTTTTGTTATCAAGAGTATACTTATTGGTTTTATCCAAAATATTGCCAAATAAAATGAGCAGAACTATTTCTAATATAAAACGGTCATATATCTTGATATGAGTTCTATATTCGAAATAAGTGAATATACGAGTATTTTTCCATTTGTTATTGTACCTGTTACGGTTCGTATTTTGTTCGCATCAAAGGTTTGGAACGGAGCGTTTGTATCTTATCTATGGGACGGCCGATATCGTCCCGTCATCACTCGGGCATTGTGCGCCCGTGACAACTGCCACAGCGAAAACTTGCGACTTGTCAACCGACACATTCGTGCCGTGTAAAGAAAAACAAATCAACGTTTAAAAAAGGCGCTACATTTTTGTATACGACTGTACCATTAACCGTGCGCTTACCGCAGCATTAAACGAACAGCATTTCAACGCGTTACAATCTCGAGCGTGTTTGATGTTTATGTCCGAGTATTGTTGCGAGTCTGCGGGATTCGAAAATTAATTCTGTTTTCATTCGAAGAATTTTATTCACTTGCCGAAACAACGGCTGGCAATATTATGACGAGCATAGTACGAGTAGCGTGTCTCTGTCGTGCCTCGTATTGAATAGTGTCGATGTGGCGGCCTCGCGGCAACTTCTCTACTATCTGTTTCGTTTCCCGCCTCCGAGACAATTTAACTTGACAACGTGGACTCTGCAACAAAGGCTGCTCGCTCTATTTAGCTCTCAGCCTGTGCCAATGGGAGAATTGTAGATATTAAATGCTTTTCTACCGTGAAAACTTACCATCAAAGTTGCTTACAGAAAGTTTACTAAACACATTCGGTTTCAAAAAGTTAATAACTGCAATCGGTTTTGAAACAACAACAAAACATTTCAATTAACTCTACAAATAAGTATTTATTGCATTGAAATGTCTGTAAATAAACTTTTATTTACGAACACGGTTAACTTGTTAACTAAATAATTCCAAAGTTGTTGCAATTCCGAGGACTGAGCAAACGTTTGCTTGATAAGCGCGAAAAGGAAGTCCAAATACCTTTAATCGTGTAAATACGAAATCGGCGACATCCATTTGTGCGAGATTTCACGTAAACGTACCTTGCTATGTGGAGAATATTTTGTGAGCGTTCTTTGTGAGATCGGGGACGAGTGTAAACACGGGTGCGCGGCGCGGCGTGACCACGGGCCGGGAGGGCGGCTCTCGCGCGGCATTCGGGCGGCCGCCGCCGCGCGCTCCGCCCGCACCATGTCGGTGCGCGTCGATCACCGCGAGCGCGACCGCGAGCGCTTCTCGCGCCACTCGTCGCGCGCCTCCGTGGACCTGGCCTTCCCCAGCAGCTCCACGCGCGACCACTCGCTGCGCTCCGTGCACTCGGCCCGCGTGCCGAGGGCGGCCAGCGATGACTTGATGGTGCCCGTGCGCACCCTGCGCTCCGCCTCGTGCCGCGTGGCCCCCGGGGCCCCCCATCGCCTGCGCCGCCACCACTCGTCCGCCGCGGAATGCGAGCGCGCGCGCCGCTCCCGCCGGCACACCCTCGAGCTGCCCAACAGCCGCGGCCCCAGCGTCCGCAGCCGCTCGCCCGAGCCACCGCCGCCGCCGCCGGAGCCCGAGGTGCCCCCCGAGGACGCCGGCAAGGAGGCCCGCCGGCGCCGCGTCGTGGCCGCCGTCGCAGCCTCCTTCTTCGCGCTCGCGCTGGCGTCGGTCCTCGTCGTGGTGGTGACGCTCACCCACAGCTCAGTGCTCCGAGCTCACAATCAAACGGCCAAGTACTACACGTTCTCCGTGCCGCCGCACCATCCTCTCAGTGAGCCCCGTTCATGTTGCCCCACCGTCGCCCCTCCCGCTTCGCATGCGACTGTCTCCGACCCTGAGTGCCAGGGGCTGCGAACGTCACCGCGGTGCCTCGTCTGCTCGCCACTATACGCGGTACATATTGTGCAATACTCACATGATTAAACAGACTGACGCCGATAACGGCAAATGCTTAGCGATCTTGTTGACTCGTTTGAACTGAACTCGGAATTCGAAGACCGGAGATCACAGGAACGCGAAGGGTTTGTGTGATGTGGGTTTATGGGGAACAGAACCGCTAGGCCTTTGTCAAATTAGGCGTCAGTACATACAGACCACACATAATACGCACGTTCGCAACCCCCTCTTCTGCATGATTAGATACTGTACTATAGATGTTATGTGTTTGTGATGGTTAATGTTAAGTATAATTAATCTATAAGTTCGTCGAACCACATACTTTGGTGTATTTATACTGTGTGGTGTGTTTATAAAAGTGGTGATTATTTGTATAGGTAGATATTATAAATCTATTTATAAAAGAAATCCCTGCATCGATCGGTTCACGGAAGAAAACAAAAGCTAGACTTGCCACGCAGGTAATTAATTGCTATCCGCCGCGACAGCTCAGTTAAATCTCATACTTTTACAAGAATCCTTTTGCTGCACCTTTTCCGGAGGCTTACCCAGGTGAACTAATATATCTTCAGGGGTTTCCAGCCTCCGGCAGGCCGAGCAATAAATAAGTTTATGGATCTATCGGAAAACGTATTATTGCCATTTAAAGTAACGTTTACGCAGAGGCGGCGTAAGGCGTAGGCGACGTGGGCCACCGCCTACGGCCTCGCGGAACAAGGGGCCTCGCGCATCAAAAATTTTGAAACATTGACTATTAAATATAAATTATCCCATCAAAAACAATACTTGTCAAAAAAACCAAGTCTCGCAACTCAGTTGTTCTACGGTAAAAAGTTGTGAGATCCATGTAATACCAAGTCCATGCCAGGAAATCTTTAACGTTTTACATAAATTATTGACTTGGCCATCGCACTAAATAATTTAATTTACACGTGTTTTCATGCGATGGCCAAGTCAATATATGTATTTATGTAAAACGTTAAAGATTTCCTGGCCTGGACTTGGTATTTTACACAACTTTTTACCGTAGAACAACTGAGTTGCGAGACTTGGTTTTTTTGACAAGTATTGTTTTTGATGGGATCTCATTTCTTTTTGTATTTTGTAGACAGCAGTTATGTATCTAGAAAACTGGACCAAAATTGAAAAATTTTACTCGACTTGGCGGTTGCACTACCGTGCCCCCAAATCTCATTTATTTTTGTATTTTGTAGACAGCAGTTATGTATCTAGAAAACTGGACCGAAATTGAAAAGTTTTACTCGACTTGGCGGTTGCACTACCGTGCCCCCAAATATTTTAGTTTTTCCTTGATTCATACACCAAACACTACTTATATTCCAAATTTGAAGCTTCTAGGTCTGCTAGAAGTGCCTTAGAATTTTGATGATCGGTGAGTCAGTCAGTCAGTCAGTCAGTCAGTCAGTGAGTGACAAAATTAAGTAACTTTGACCCGTTATAATTCTTAAACTACTGGTTCAAATTGAATGAAATTTTAAATATACCGTGTCTTTACAATGCCTGCATAGCTAATAAAAATTCAGCCTTCTAGTTTTAAACACAACGAAGTTACAGGCGGTCGAAAATGGCCTGAATTGCTTCGAGAAAAGGATGGTACGGCCGTGCCGCTTTTTTGCTCGACTTGGTGGGGGCACTGCCGTGCCCCCAGATTGATAGCTAAACAATGTAGATAAAATTTTTTTTTTTTTCAAACAAATTCAGCCATAATCAGACACAAAATTAAGCAACAACACGGTTTTAAGTGACAAACATTATTCTTTGGCGCAAAATTCCTTTAAAAATAATCACTGAATCAAGAAATCAGAAACTGTCAATGAATAGACCATTGACCCGTTTTTTTTATTATTTCATAAAATCCGTCTTCAGGTCGCCACAGAACAAGGCCTCGCGAAATCTGTTTTGCCCACATCAAATTTAGGTCTTGCCCCGCCACTGCGTTTACGTAGCTGTGCTCTTAAACAGACAATGGATATTTAACTTAGTTCTGATTTGATTAAACTTTAACTACCTAAATTCACGATTCCCACCCAAACACAACTCATAATTCGCCACTTACTGAAATGTGATCGTAATTTAATTAAAGTGTCAAAACGTTCGTCACGACATAGACATTCATTAGAAATGTTCCCAAGTTTTGAAATGTTACTCCATTTAAAGTACATTTTGAACGGTAGTTAAATTTTCTACGAATACTCTCGCTTTTGGATACGGACAATCTGAAAACAACAGGTTTTAAGTTTTAATCTCGTCGTCTCATTTTCATGAACCTTAATATCGCTGCCTTAATGAATATAAGGTGCGAACGCTGATTGGTGATCTCTCCCAAATCACGTTGTATAAGGCAGGTGGCATACGATCCCTCATCTCATCAATATACAATTCCCCGAGCTGTGTGCTCTAATCACAATAAGGCCCAGTAGCGTTTAGCGGACATTAATTAATGTTATCAAAGCCAGTATTGGACGTCAGTTGGTTAGTTCACTTGATAGGTATCTAGTCAAAATAGTGATACAATCAGAACATTTGCCATATAATTAGTTGTTTACACCTGAATAGATAATTAAGTATAAGTATAATTTTAGAATACGATCGTTACTATTTGAGTCCTCTATCATCAACATCGTTATCTAACTCGATGAGATAATTTACAATAACATAGTAATTTATACAAAATGATTTACGATAAAACTTTGGTTCAACTCTATCAGCGCTTCGGGACCAATTAATATGTTGAATATTACATTAATAGACAATATTGTTATTTGCTTTAAAATCATATTATTACATTACATAAGTTGTAGCTACTTTTGTGCGGGTTTTGACATTTAATTTGACTTTTTTTCCAATCTCAAGTTGTTCAGAGCCGCAAAGAATAGCCTTCAACTATCTCTCGAACGACTTTTCCGTAAATTAAAGAACGTTATAGCCCAGTTACTGTCACGAAGTGGCACCTAAATTGAGTCTGTTGTAAGCCGGTATAAGAGTGGCATTACGGGCGATCTGCAGCTATAAAGGCGAGCACAAACAATCCCTCATCAATATACAATCCCTCGTGCTGTTTGCCCTAATCCCAATAAAGCCCGTTCAGTCTATAACGGTCCATCTTAAGGGAACGATTAATTATGTCATGTTGCTGTTGTTGATGCGTTAACGGACACGTATCTAAATCAACACGATTACACTAACTACTCGTATTAAATCCAATATATTCAGTATTTCAGATATTTTGACGATTTTGTTACTTTAAGTACAACACAGGAAGGAAAACTGGATAATCAAAATCTACTCTCTGAACGTAGGTACATAGTCGTAAAAGTACCTTTATTGTATCCAAATAGTTAATGAAATGTGTAAGTAAGCTCTACCATACATTTATTTTCGCGTTTAATGAACCAAAACCCATTTCAGACGGTTCCTTTGGAGTCAAAGGACATCCATATTCCATTTTATTTATCTTGTTCCAATGTCGGTAAGTATTTATTATTCTTATGATAATCTTCCAAATATTTTTTTGGTATTTCGCTGTGACGTGAACTTTCTTTTGGGGAGCTACGTTAAAAACGTCTTTGTCGTAAAAGATAAAACTTTCAAAAGGGTCTTGTGACATTATTCCCTTTCGGAGTTATGGTAGCAATTTTAACGATGCAACCCGCTCGCAGCCTGCGAGCCGTAATGGCTGCCGACTTGTTGCGCGGGATGACCAAATCATTTGTCAGCTTTTGAGTCAAATATTTCGGTTGTAAAACATACAGTGTTACAAAATTATTACCGTCTATCAAGTGCATTCATAAGTTCGAACTTCGATTAAAATGTTCTGATACAAACAAAAAACGTAATAACTTTGCATCCGCGTTAACTTCGTTATATTTTCACAAAGCAAACTCATTAATACTGGCCACTTTATTTTGTTTCTTTTCAAAAAGAATGCTAGCAAGTTTGAAACTCTGTGGAACGCGGTTAGATTCTGAGTTTTATTATTCTCCTCGTTGCGCGTTGTGGGATAATATTTCTTTAAATATTTGTGAGTTAATCATCCCACTCGAGATAAGCACACCTTTTAATATATTCCCGTTTTATCTTGCCTTTCTAATAACGCCACATGTTTCTGGCAGCATTTAAGACATTTAACGTGTAAGCAAGGCTTACATTCTAAGAACATTGTTTAATTTAGTTTGGAGTGAAAAGTGAAGGGGCGAAGGTAACGTTGAAATTACTTGTACATAGTTCTTCAGGTCACTTAATCAAGTCTTTAATAGTAAATTATAATACAGCGTTGAAAGTTACTTATTACAGACTGCAATCCGAGCGGAAGACGAGGGCGTTATTTAGCTCAGAGTGTAATGACTAAACCTTCCACACTGAAAAGTAAAAGAAAATTAATCAACATCTGTGTCAACATGTTCATCTATGACTTTGCTCAGTGGTTATGGTGCTCGTTATGTAAGAAAATTTGTGGGCTTGACGCACGTTGAGCCCCACCTAGTTGTCGCTTTTAATTCATTAGGTAAGTAGTTAGGCATTACCTCGATTTCACGATAATAGATTTTGATTACTTTCCAAGTAACTACATAGATAGGTATACCTCGAGAAAATCGTATTCCTTCCCTAATTATGGAAGACAACAATACAGAGAGCCCAATAATACAAGTTAAAAGGCTTCGTTATTATCATGTTCCTTGACATCATTCCGAATACAGAGCGAATCCAGCGGTTGTCCGTATCCATTCCTTTGTGAATGATTAATGGTATTATGAATAGGTTGTAATACAATACACTAATGTGGTCTCTATTTGTAGAGGCCTCGCTGGACAGAATCTGTATCTTTCGTTAAGTACGTAGTTTGGGGCGTTCGCGTCACTTCAGTGATACTTTTCACTAAAATACCTACTTACGAGTACCTACGTTTGTTTTCTGCATCTAAGCCATTAAAGTATTTAAATATAGCTTTTATACTTTGTGGTTTTGGGCTATTATACTCTCGGTCAAGTGTGTGTACTGTGATTATTAGGAAATATGTACTGTAACCACATAGCGTTAATTAGTGGAATAGTGGTTAAACCCACGTGTTTTTGGTTTTCTTAAAATTATTCGTCGGTTAACAGTTTGACATTATGACACGTGAAAATACATACGTAATTGATATAAGGTACCTACTTGAAAGTAGGTTTGTAATATAATCTGCAGGAAAGTAAATATCGCAAATCATCTATAATTACTCGAGTAGATTATGTGGGACCACCAGTGCTCTGAAGAAGCTCTGCAAACTCAATCACTGTTGTCAGCCTTTTACAAATCTTCACAAGATGTAGGTAGATATACTGTACCTACTGGTGGGAGCTTGGGGGTTCTAAGTCAACACAATTTTGTCTTTTGAAGAATCTTTTAGTGACTTTCAACTTGCCGAGTAAGAAATGTAAAGCTCTTATTATTAAAATGCTTAATAAAAGTGTTCAACGTTGAACTCGTGTTCATTTCGTTACAAAGTTGCAGTAATAGTAGATACGGAATATTTATTTATATGGAAACTACAGTAATACCTATGTACCTAAGACTATATTTGTTAGTTTCCGAAAACTTAATTGGTCTTAACGCTGATAAAAACTACCTCCTACTGGATTTGATAGGTTTAATAATGGTACCCTTTTATCAATTTTATGAGCTCTCTGAGCACGTATCTGTCTGTTACATATTGAGATTACGATAGTTTAAATATTTGTTAAGTATGAGTTAGATACTTCAAATCATGGTTAAAGTACCTAAGTTCTGTCGACGGCACATTAAACTAAGGCTGGGTTGCACCATCTTACTTTTAACTTTGATGAACGTCAAAAATCTGTCAAACTCCATACAAAATACACCGGTGACCGGTTATCGTTATACCTACTTACGGTCAAAGTTAGGTGGTGCAACTCAGCTTAAGTAGCCGTCTGTACATTCGATGTATTAACTTACATTTTATCGATAGACTTTCAGGCGAACAAGTTTCAGCCTTAATTAGGTTACCTTGTATAAACGAACGGCTCACAATAGACGCAGCCATCGTTTATAATCATCGGTAAAAATATGCACGGTTATCATCAGCAGACGCGGATGTGGTTTAAATTAGGGATGGGCCGGATTTCGGATAAAGATACGGATATTTTGAACCAAAAATAGGTGTACAAAAACGATTGTTTGCGAATACTTAACCGTTACGAAAATCAGATTTTTTATACTTTTACTGATAGCGGTGCGTATCGGTTAAGAAGCGTGAGTTGAATATTTAATTTACTTATGTTAAGCAGATTAAATGAAAACCGGAGTTATACCGAATGTCACCGGAGATAAATTACACTAACTCAAAAAAAAATTACTCCACAATATTACCTAATATCCGTTTGTTGGTGGTCCCTAATTTTTAAGAGACCCCTATGAAAACAAAATTCCTGTTTAGCGTTATCATACACACTTAAAAATTAGGGATTTATGGTAAAAACGGGCATAAGAGTACCTATTTCGTAACTAAAACCCTCAATACTAATAGAATCATTGTATTTGAGCAGATACACAATAGATAATAACGATAGCTTTATAATTAAGTAAGATATTATTACAGAATTCAATATGAAATTCTTGCTATCACTGCACGAGATCAGTTAAAATGCAATATTATTTTAATTTCAGACGCTCATATCCATGATTGTTTTTCAGTTATAGATTGTAATTGATATTTTGCAATGCTTGGGAATGGGACAAAGCTATTGGGTGTCTGCACATCCCTAGCCTCCGATTTATATTCGCTGGCCGTAAATACGAGATGATACTGATTTATTTCATCAAAGATAATTTCGGGATGCGTGGTACGTTCGTTGTTTATTTTATTAGATGCGTGAGTTCATGACTGTGCGCAGATAAATAAAAGTGGTACAACCATTTATTAAACCCTCAAAACAATGGATGTTATTTTTAAATAAGGAAAAACGGATTCACAAAGATAGATGATAACCGTTGATGTATTCGGGAATTTTTTTAATACCTAAAACAATAGAAGAGTAAAATTGTCTTTAACTTTTAAAACGGAAGGATTTATTTATCGTTCAGCTAATTATAGCCATTGATTGGAAATAGACTAAGAGGCTATTTCCATTATTGTAAATACTGTTTTCTAGATGTATTTTATTTTGATAGTAATTCGTCTTTGCTTCAATTTACACTGAGAAATGTATCAATATTTCAAAAAGAAACGCAAAAGCCCAGCCAAGGGTGCAATATACGTCAGAGCGATCTGACTTCAACTGAGCATGTATAAATCCAATCTGCCAGTCGATCGCATTCATCGCATTAGACACATTTCCACCTTCTGGCCCTACTACCAGACAGTTTCTTGGTCGAAGCTCACGTATGAGAATTCAATATTTACGTATAAGTCACTGAATGAAAGTTGAGACAGTTGAGACAAACACGTACTCACATTGATGTAATATTTGAATACGGAACAGAAACAACACATTACACATTCAAGTTTGAATTTCGAATATCTACACTAGCTAGCTTTTATTAAAGGCCTAAAAACGAGACAGTGGGTCTAGACAAAGTGCAAATTATAATCGCAAACCAGTCGATAAGTGGTCGAAAAGCCCCTTTTTTGTATGGAGTTTTGACGGATTCGATTTTAGATTCGATCAAAAAGTGCGTTTTGTCTAGGGGGGCAGAAAGCACTTGTCAGTCCGACAGCGTTAGTAGACAGCTTATACACAAGTCTTTGCTTGTGTTGATGGCCTCAACTCTCGTTGCGCCACCTATATTAAAGTGCATTTCAACAACATAAAATCATATTTCACCACTAAACGAGTTTTATAATAAATATTTTTCTATTATTTAAAGCAGCAGGTGACAACAACCGTTGTCACGATAATGACAGCTCTTATACTAAGTTTAATTAAACTCGTGTACGAGTATTTTATTGGTTAAATCTTCTCTTACATTTGTAACTGAAACTGGATAGAAAATAGGTAAAGAGTTGTAGGCGTTGTTCGAATTTAAGGGTAGTATTTTATTGCCATTATTTCATTCATTTACCTACGCCTGTCCCCAACAAGACCCGTGACAATAAATAACATTAAAGTGTTTTTGTATAAATATCGCAGATTTAATTCTATCGAATTCACAGTCGACAGCACATTAGATTAGACTATACATTTTCAAAATAGCATGTAGTTAATACAACGAATTAAGACGCCACTGTTTTAGCTTGATGTGATAGTGATTCTATACATAAAATATACGGATATCATAAAATAATACACTTTTTCGTGGCAAAAACACTATCAGTTTTGTTTTTAATTTGCGTGTTTTCTTCCAAAAAGGTTTAAGCAATCAGCGTTCGACTACATTCCGAGTTGTTCTTAGTAGCGCCTTCGTCGGGAACCCAGACATGGCTTACCAACCGGTTTCATTTAATTCGCGACGCCTGCCGCTCCAGTGGTCTGGAAACCTCCAGTACCATTTCCAATTTGAACAATCACACCACGGTCCGAATCATTCTTGAGCCGGCAGAAATCAAACAACGATTTGGATTCTGGCAGTATGACGTCTTTTCAGTGTCATGTCTTAATATTTGGACATTTTAGGGTCTTGAATATTTATTGTTCAGACAATTAGTTTTATGAACCAACTCAAAATAATTGTAGATTGTAACAAATCAAATCAAAGTAATTGCCTTCTTGTTCAGGCGAGGTCGGGCATCGCGATGTAATAGTTTCATTTGTTTTCTTTATGAAGTGTTCTACAAGAGACTTGACTGAGAGACTGAGGTGGAAGTGGAATGCGGGATTCCAGTTGGCAGACTTCCAAAGCCTTATAGAGGTACAAACTGCGAAAAACAAACGACTAAAAGGATAAAGTGCCATAAGAATTAGTTATTTCTATTGGTAGAAATTTAAACAGGACGCTGTGCTTATAGCTGCTGTCATTCACAGCGAAATCAGATTCTATTATGATACAATTCCAAACTGTGAAATGAACAGCGTAAAATGATTTGACTGTCGGTGTTTATCCCACGAATGCCTAGTAAACATACGAAAGATTTTAAATTGTTTGGATGTCTGAAAGTTTAGGACGAAATTCGGACCACAAGTAAACTTTCCTGAATGAATTAAAACTTTTTTATCCTAGTAATACGTAATGGAATAATCGTGATTTGTGGCTAACGTAAAAAAGGTTCATGAAAACAAATTCACAGATGAAATAATATATGTATTTACTTACGTAGTATGTAATCAGGGTAAACTTAATCTAATAATTGTAAGTTAATCCATCACTATAAGGCTGAGTTGCACCACCTAACTTTGACTGTAACTATAACGATAACCGGCGTTTTTGTATGGAATTTGACAGATTTTTGACGTTTGTCAATGTTAAAGTAAGATTGGTGCAACTCAGCCTAAGGCTTTTAGTTTGATTGAAGTTTATAGAGGCCTACAGATGAACCCAGATTTAGGTCTAAATAGTCCTAGGATTCATAGACTAAGCTGGATCTAAAATATCTATAGGACTACAATCGCTGTAAACAGCGTCATCGCAATGAAACCGAAAGAGGGTCATGTTATTGTAGATCGTTATAGCAGTTGTTTCCAATAATAACTGGAGTGTTTGAGTGCAGCGTTTTATGAGATGTACAGTCAACATAACAGACTGTTATTGTAGCAAAATAGTTCTTATCATAACTACATAAGATTCTGTTGTGTTAAGGTTTATGTGCCGCCGTATGTACTGTCAGCTAAAGCACATACACGCATTTGACAGTTTGTGGATCATATTCATAAACACATAATTTCCCGTATTCACAAACGATACTTGCTTAAGTGAAGCAGCAAATCGAACGCACAGCGTTGAATAGAGCTCTGTGATTGGTTCGTGTGTCACCTTGTGCGTTCACGCGCACTGTGAGACCTCATTGTAATGTTTGTGAATACGGGCGTAAGAGTCAATAGCTGTGAAAAGTTTGTCTCTACTTTTGATGCAAACCCTATAGAGCGTTTGCGTTGAATCCATTCTTGACAATACGAGTCCGCATCATGCAAAAAAGTGGTAAAATATCGTATATTTTAAGTTTGTTCTTTACAATTTTGTACCAATTGTTCTACCACTCGGCACTCCATGTATTCGAGGTACATTTATATGCGCTGGTGTGTAGTTTTCTATTTTGTATTTCATAACTTTTCAGATGCATGAAAATTGACCGATTCTTGATACCTATCGTAGTATCTCTACAACCCGAGTGAAAGGCCAATATTTTAATACTTCGTTGGGGTACCTATGTAAGTAATTGATTTATTTTTGGTACTTACACCAGAATTCATATTATATTTCTGCTACTTATACATATTTCTATTTATTTCTATGCAACAGTACAAAATAGAAGCTGCATAGAAAACTATCGTGGAATGAATAAGTCTAGTTTAACCAAGAAAATATCTTAACATTCAGTGGGTAATTTGAATTTTGCGATTTATGAGCGTCACGACCGCGCTTGGCTCAGCCCACTGCCTGTACACTACAGCTCTACAACATTCGTATTTGCTGCGAGCAACAGGCTGGTGCTTTCATTTGGTACACATTGGACCCAGTTTCGAGATAGTACTATTTCTTTTAGACAGAGTTTGTCCAACACTTTCTTTTGTTGGTAAAAGAGTTGTCATTTGAAACGGGAAAACTGTATTTAGTGACCTGCTGCAAGTATTGGAGTAATGTTGTTCCAATTATGTTACATACCGCTTTGTATTATTACCAAAATGAGCGTGATTAAAGCAAGTAAATTAATATAAACATAACAATTTTAACCGGAAATTTAGGTTACTATGAGTTAATTATGATGACGAGAAAAATCTTTCATTAACTCTACATTGAGTGGCGCCAAATATTCAGACCACAAACCAAGCAAAATTGACAAAACACTGCTGCGCAAACATTGTTTTGACCTGAAAACTACCTCTACATGAAATTTTAAACGGTAAATATTAATTACCATACCTATAAATATCCAGCCGCATTTTAAATTATGCAAACACTAAAGTGCAAGATAACCGCACGCTGCGTCGTGTTGTGTTGTGTTCGCAATTTATTACGCTCTCGTATCTACTAAGTAGGCATTTGTTGCACGATTAAGTGCCGGTAGGGTAACACACAGCAATGTGAAACCATATTAAACAAATATAAGCCATAAATTGTGCTGTGAACTCTTCCAGTGGACTGAAACAAACCTAGTTACACTTGATGATAGCAATACATACATCTTGTTACAGACATTAAAGCTCTAAAAGTGTGAAAATTTTTTCAGCGATATGTTATGTATGTAATTTTTAGGGTTCCGTACCTCAAAAGGAAAAAACGGAACCCTTATAGGATCACTTTGTTGTCCGTCCGTCCGTCTGTCAAGACCCTTTATCTCAAGAACGCGTGAACGTATCAAGCTGAAATTCACATGAAATACTCAGGTCTATTGTCCCTTTAAGCTGTGAAAATATCAAACTTCTAAGCCAAGCCAATCAAAAGATACAGCCGATTATGTCGATATTTTCAACAAATTTTCGACACTCGCAAAGGAATCAAAACCTACAGGATACTTCCCGTAAACTCAGAATCTTGAAATTTGGCATAAAGCATTGTCATATAATGCAAATATAGGAAAAATTGCGAAAATTACATTTTTTTAGTTATATAATATAATAAAAATATTTTAATAAAATGAAACTTACTACCTTATTTCTCACGAACGAATAAAGGTATCAAATTGAAATTTATACCAAATACCTAGATCTATTGTCCCTTTAAGAAGTAAAAAAATCAAACTTCTAAGTTAACGCGATCAAAAGATACAGCAGTTTATACCGACACCTTAGACGAATTTCCGTCACACGCTAGGGAATCAAAACCTACAAGGTACTTCCTGTGAACTCAGAATCTTGAAATTCGGCACGAAGCAACGTTATATAGTACAGATAAAGGAAAAATTGCGAAAATGATAAATTTGAAGTTATATAAAATTTAAAATATTATTTTTGCTTACATGACATAAAATATTTTTTTAATAATTATAAACTTACTACCTACCCTTTTTCACATGAACGCGTAGAGATATTAAAGTTGAAATTCATATCAAACACTTCTTAAATCTAATTGCCTCTAAACTGTGAGAAATTCTAAATCAACGCAAAAATTCAAAACGCTGAGGTAGGTACCTACCTATAATGCAAATATAGGAAAAATAAATAAATAAAAAATAATCATACCGCATATTTTTTTTTTTATAAAACTCCGGACTTTGACGTAATTTTGGTTTAAGTGAAATGAATGGTGTCCATTGGCATAGCTACAGGTTTTACCTTAGAATACTTGTTTTATATTTGTAGATAGTTACCCTGCCTAAAAAAAAACCCTAGCTACGCCAAAGCTAGCGTTATTTGATAAGGATCAGATATAAACACAAAATAATCTTGCGTGCATACCAATGTTATTTATACCATTTTGCAAGGGGAAAGGGATTTGTGGTTAGCCCTGACTACTTAAGGACAGGAAAAAATCAAATGATACCGCGAGCTAACTACGAACAGCGCCATCTATTGACAACCGTGCGAACTACGTAGTGTCGTTGCTCGGTGATAGGTGTTGCTGATTGCAGCTCATTGTTACAATACTTTTTATTAAAATCGGATTTTATTCCGGAGGTTTTACAATTTCTTACTACTTTCGCAAATCATTACAAATGAAGAAAGGAATTTACGGTGTGGTACCCTCAATGTACAATTAGATTTCGAGCGATACCACTTTTGGGCATTCTCCTTTTAAGTAGTTATACCACCAAAAAAATTGTGATTGTAAACATAATTTTAGTTACAGCAATGACCGCGAGTTATTATACTATGTATGGGGAGGGCAATATTTTTCATCCATAAACATGTTTCCGTTAATAAACAGTAGCACTACACAAAGTTGTAAAACTATTGATAACGTTTTTTCGAACTTCAATGTTCAATGTGGTACTATTCATACCTTTTTCAGTCACCATTTACAGGTCTGGTTCAAATTTAATACTTAATTAATATTTTTGAACCAGATTTCTAAATAGTGACTAAAAAACTTAGTAAATAAATAACTTTAATAAAAGAACTTTCGCAAGTCTGCTGCAAGGCTAGTATAAGTGTTTCAGTTATATTATAGATAAATGATATATGTTAATATAAAATAAAGGATTACTTAAACGATAAAGAGATCTTTGTCTTAAATTTATGCTCCTCCATCTTTCCCCATTGTAATGTTATGAATTTCATTTTGCAATAAAAATACCATAGTTATGACTCGATTGTCGTAATGAACGAACTTTGTAAACCTTGCAGGTTTGTACGGAACCCTCGGTGCGCGAGTCCGACTCGCACTTGGCCGGTTTTTGATGATAGTACGATATTATTTACACGGGTTTATTAGGTTACACGGCGATATTACATACGTAGTTTAATAATTTGAATTTACCTAATAAGTAAGTATACCAGCAGTCACATGATTTCATCCACAATCCGAAATTATGAATACCCATAGGTACCTAGATTTAATGACCACTAGATCTAGGCCTTCAAATGCCTACTAAACATAATATTTCGTTTGTTTATTCTGAACAGAAATGTTTTTACCTAATTCACATAATAGTCTAGTTCAAAGGTCCTGACCTGACCTGATCCTTTGATCCATATGAAGTCTTAATTAGATTTGTTAATCCTAAGTAGACAATCCTAAGCGTAATCAAAATCCGCTCGCAACTTTTCGGGGAAATCACGGCCGTGTTACACAGTTGGGAAGGTAAACAAGAGACGTGTGTTTACTCGTACGTAACGTTTTCGAAATAAACTACACTTTTTTTGTACAAGATAGTTTCAGCTGCACACGTTCTGTCCCTTTGTGCGATTTCGCTCACTTTTATAATAAAACTAGCTTTTGCCCGCGGCTTCACCCGCGTGAAATTTAGTTTGTCACAGATCGTCATAAATTATAGCCTATATGTTATTTTGGGTTATAAACAATAATACTGTAAAGTTTCATCAAAATCCGTTCAGTGGTTTTTGCGTGAAAGAGTAACAAACATCCACACAAACTTTCGCATTTATATTATTAGTAGGATATTTGAAATGTCTAACAGTAAATAGTTGATGATGAATTGTACTAAACGTAATATTTTAAACCTACTCGTATGTTTGAAAATAAATAATTTTGAATTTGATTTGAATTTGCAAATAAACTTATTTTTAGCCGTTGTTGTGATTTTTTTGTCTTTTAATGTAGGATTTCCTTTAAAATTTAAAGGCTATTGATTTAAAGTTTAAATCAATAGCCTCTTCAAATCTTACAAAGTTTCAGATTTTTTAAAAATATTTTAACTTATGATAATATGTGAATGGACGGAACTCCTTGCGCGCTTGTTTGACTTGCATTTTATTGGATTTTCACATCCTTGTGTTACCTGTTTAATTTCCCTTGTGCTTATGTTACGTGCCGTTTTGTTGTTAATTCATAATAACCGAGAAAATGTATTTTCCTTCCCAAAGTGAGCCTTTAAAGGTACTTCTGTTTACTTTGCATTACGAAATCTCAAACACTTCACAAATTGTTCAGATGTTTTGCGGTGGTTAAAAATTTTTGCTCTGCTTGGTAAAGAAAATTCTTCAAATGTTGAGACTATTACAAACAACTTATGAAAGGATTTATAAAAACAAAGTTTTTAGGTAACTAAGCGCAGTCTAAGCTATAATCTTCAATTAATTTAAATCATAAAGCTCACGCTGGGTGCGTGGAGGCCGTTTGTTTAATTTTGCACGCGTAATGAGTTAGTTAATGAGTAGAATGAGTTAACACGTATCTGACTTATGTAATAAATTTAAAAAGATATTGAGGAAATTTGTAATTTTATATTAAGTTGATGTGTGACTAAGAGCATGTTCGATAAAGTAATCAAGTAATATCTGTAAACGAGTAAAATAAACGTTTTTAAACGTAAACATAATGCAATCTCCTTGTAAAGCATTCATTCTCTAAAAACAGATCTTTGTTTGTGATAAAAAGCACAATAAGCTTCGTGCCGTGTAATCTGCTTGCTTTGTTTTCCACGGTTCTCCTAACTTGCTCTTTCTTCGAGAGAATTTTAGTTCTGTAGACCATTATACAATATACATAAATATAAGACTGTTGAAAGTAACACTTATTGTATTTAGGAACCACTTTAAATGGAAGGAAGTAACAATTTCACGCCACAAATTATTCCCAGAAAGTCGCTTATGTATTACACAGTGAATTTATGAATTATGTAATATTTTAACCTCAAGTAGCGCGTCGGCTTATAAAAATGTCACAAAGAAAAGGTTTAATAATGAATAGCACGAGAAAAATCTGGCATCCGCCTATAATACCTTGAGAGCTTTCTTTAGATGAAAAGGCAAAGGAGCTGTATTTTGGGTATTTTAATCCATTCAATTGAATCACTCGGGGCGTGGTCTACCCCAAGATTAATTATAAGTTTAAATTCTACCACTGTTTCTTCGGAGTGGGCATAAACGGTACATTAATCAATCGGTACATGATACAACGCGGATTTAATTAAGAAATATAATAGTTCGGGTTCATTGAGGGGTTGGTCGGCTAATCAATTATGTACGCCATTCGACACCCCTTTTATATTTTCTGCTGTAATTTAATTTATGGGTAACTAGCTGACCTTACAGACGTTGTTCTGTCAAACAGTTGTGTGAAAAAAACTAATTGGCTTTTACGTTTCCGAGAAAATTTTCTCCATTTTCTGTTGAAAAAGCAAAAAGTCGAATGATCCAGCGATAGAACTTACCTACTCAAGTTTGCAGCATGCAAAACAGCTAATCTCAGTTTATTAGAATACATAAACTAACACCCGTATTCACAAACGATGCTTGCTTATGTCAAGCAGCAAATCGAACGCACAGCGTTGAATAGAGCTCTGTGATTGGTTCGTGTGTGACCATATGCGTCCTCGCGCACTGTGAGACCTCATAGTAATGTTTGTGAATACGGGCTTATGTTATATTTTAGCGAAAGCTAAGTGCGGTTGCGCGTAAATAGAGTGGATTATAGGAGCGGCTCCCGCGCTCGGAGCCTCTGCTAGTGCCATTCTCAATTTGACTCAAACGTCAAATTGGGGGTGGCAATATGCACTCGCCTCATTTGCAACGTTCACTGACGTTATTCCGTTGGAACGAACCAGCTTTGGCATTGGCTGATCGAATAGATTGAACCAGTAGAGACGAACACACATTCGTCTGTACTAAAAACAAAAAAAAAATGCTTAAAAATTTTAAAAAGCGTTTCTTAATTTAACTGTTCATAGTGTTCATTGTAAAAGGATTTTATTCTTTTTTCTACTCTAATTATGTAAATAACTAAGTGTGTTTGTTTTATTTCATTTTTTCTTTTCGATTCTTAATCACCCCTGAAAATTGGTCTCTACATTTTACACCTTGTTTAGACTCCTTTGTAGAAACTGACAACTAATTTTGCAAGGCAGTTTAATCAGTGGTTTAACTAATGATATTTGTAACCATTAGTTACGCGTTTAATCCGTGGCCCGACTGACGGAGGTAATCCTCTCGTGATCATCGGCCGTACAAATTCTATTATTAATTTGACTGACGTTGGCTTAACTAATCTTTGTGCTTATGGTGGAATAAACCTGATGATTTTCTAACAAATCTTTTGTTTACTTGTGTAAATATAAATAATGTAAGTTTACGTGAAGAATAAGGAACTCTATTTTAAAAGTGAAGGCTGAAAAGGAATACAACTTCGTTTCATTTAAAAATTTATTTTTTTAAATACCTACTTACAGAACGCAAGAATGGTATAAAAATAGACATAAGTATTTACTTGAATGAAAATACTTAAGAAAGTCCTAAAGTACTTAAGTACTTGAAAGGTATTTTAGCTTATCATTCAAAACATAGTTTGATCGGGGCAAATCCGTTGTAATCTCTTTGAAGATTTCTCAAGCACATGTCTGAGGATCATTCTAAGTATTTTATAAATAAAGGATTATGTCCTCAACGTGGGTTACGTTGTACCTTAAAAATACCTGGAGCTCAAAATACATATCGTCACCGTCGTGGCAGAATTAAATAACTGACACTTTTGGCAAAAAACACTTTTTCCACTTTTTGTATAGTAGAAAGTGTTACCTATATTTTGGTCTTTCTCTCGTGGCAATATCTATGATATTTCCAAAGATATCTTCAGTTGAGTGAAACTATTGACCATAAATTACAACTCTGTTTGTTGTAGAATTTACGTGGCAAAACTGAATAAGTGACTTTATTTAATTCTGCCACAACTCACTGCGAAACATTGCTTCAAAATACTTGTACTAAGAAAGTCAATAAGTGACTTTATTTAATTCTGCCACTACTCGATCCGAAACATTTCTTCAAAATACTCGTAAAATTGTGTTTTTGATTTATTTCATTTTTGTAACATTACTTTATATGTTACTTTTAATTTCAATGTTCATTACTCAGATGTTGAATCTGGATAGTTACCTTCATCATCATCATCATTTCAGCCATATAGGACGTCTACTGCCGAACATAGGCCTCCCCCAATGATTTCCAATATGACCGGCTGGTAGCGGTCTGCATCCAGTGCTTTCCTGCTACCTTTATGAAGTCCACGTTGTGCTTTCCGGTACGTGCCCTCCTCTCCAGAACCTTGCTGCTCCATCGTCTGTCAGTTCTGCCTATTATTTGCCCTGTCTCTTGTACAGAAAAACCGAGCATAGCCCTCTTCAAAGCACGCTGTGCAACTTTGAGCTTATTTATAAGGCCTATAGTAAGAAAGTCGCGTTCTCGAGCCGTATATCATCAGTGGTAACACATACAGATTGTAGATTTTCGTCTTTAGGCACTGAGATATTTTGGACGAAAGGATGTTGTGTAGTTTCCCGAACGCTGCCCAGCCAAGTTTGATTCGACCTCTTTCTCTACCTAGCTGAAACGTTTGTCCGAGGTAGACATACTTGTCAACAATCTCGATATTCGAGCTCCTAACGGAAACTGGGTAGGGCGCAACATAGACATTCGACAAAAGCTTCGTTTTTCCATGTTGTTCACCCGAAGGTCTACCTTTTGGGAGATTAAGGTCATCGTGCATTGTGCCGAGGTCTCCCACTGAATTTTCCATGACCACACAATATCGTCGGCAAACCGAAGGTGAGTGATGTACTCGTCGTTGATGTTTATGCCGAATCCTTTCTATTCAAGGAGTTTGAAAGCGTCTTCCAATACAGCGGTGAATAGTTTCGAAGATCCGGAGATATAACATCTCCCTCATGCCTCGCTGCAGATGAATCGCCCTCGTACTCCACTCCTGTACTCGGACCAACATGGTGGCGTTTCTGTACAAGCACTTCAGCACCTCGATATGTACCGATACTTTTCAGAAACCGGCTTGTTCGGAAGGCTGGAAGTCATCGAACCTACGCGCGAGATCATTCGTGATAACTTTCGAAAACAGCTTGTAGACATGTGTCAGAAGCGAGATGGGTCAGTAATTCTTCAGCAAGGTTTTATCCCCTTTCTTGAAGAAGAGTACCACCACACTTCTGTTCCGTGCCTCTGGCGTTGTTCCCTGGAGTAAGACGAAGTTAAATAGTCTCTGAAGGACTTGACTTCAATGTCGATGTTCTACCCGCGTTCAGAAGCTCCGAGGTTATTCCGTCATCACCGGTGCCTTGTTGTTCTTTAGGTGTTTGCGAGCCATCCTAATCTCGTATAGGCTGATAATGCTGATATCCACAACATCTTCGTCGAGGTATATAGCTGTCCATAAAACTTTTCAATCTCACCCAGAACCTCGGCTTTTGTTGACGTTACACTATCTTCAGCAGTCTTCAGCTTCGTCAGCTAGCTTCAACCAATAGAGTTGTCTCTTGCGAACACTTTCGAGCCTTGGTTCCGCTCTATCGCCTCTTTAATACTATTTGTATTAAAGTTGCGAACATCATGTCGCAAGGACTTCCATATCTGTCTATTGAGCTGCCGATGTGCTTTAGCGTCAACGGAGATCTGCAGTAACATTGAACGTCACTGCAGATCTCCGTTACCCTCAACGTCATAGCAGAAGCTATGACGTTGAGGGTAAGGGATCCCTATGGATCCCTAGGGAGAGATCCCTATTACAGTTTTATTGTTTTTGGATTATTTTAATTTTGATATTCATTTCGATGTTGGTTCTTTCAATTTAATTTCAATGTTATAGGAATCTGATGTTGATGGTTACCATACCAATTTGTTAAACATTGATAGGTATTAAATAAGTAGGTATATTCTAGTACCTATTATTTAACAATTTTACAGATTTTGACTAAAATCGCAATAACAGAACAAATAAAATAAAATGAATAAATTAACATTTAGGTCAATAAAAGTGTGGCAAAATTAAACAAGTGTACTTATTCAATAGAAATATTCGTTTTTGTAATACCTTGGTTGTGGCAAAACTAAATAAGTGACATAAAAAAACTAAATAACTGCAACTTTGTTGTAAAATACGGTTGTGGCAAAACTAAATAATTACTTTTTTATTTTTTTTATTTAAAATAATACAAAGTAACACCATCGAAGAATATTGAATTAATAAAGGTAAATTGCTGTATAAAATATCAAAAGATCGACAGTAAAAAAAAATTACCCTTAAAAGTTATCGCCATTTTTAACGAAAAAAAACACAAAAACGTGAATATCTCGCAACTTTGGTTTTGTCAGTTATTTAATTCTGCCACGACGGTGACGATATTAGCATATTCCAAACATTAAAAAACTCTTCGTGGGTGTATGATGGTATAAAGATCGAATGTTTGAATGCTCTATCGCCAGATTTGTTTGTAATATTATGTAAAGAAAAATATTATAATAGGCAACAAATCCTTTTATACGATTAAGTACAGCGAATAAGAAAGAGCTTACGTAGAAATATCATATTCACAGGTTCTTATTGATACAGAAAGACGGTGCCAAAAACGATTATATTCGCATAAAACGATCAATACTTATAGAATAAAGTGGGGAAGATAAAAAGTGTAGCACCATTGATTTATTACACTCTCAGTTTACCGAGTGAGATACTAAAGAAGTAGTAAAAAGTCGGATATTGCGCCGGCGATGGAGGTATAAATACACAGCAACACGGGCTACTGAGTGCGTAATATTATGATATCATTTCCAGACCATATACTTTGTTAAATCAGTTTTGTTTTTTATGGTTGTGTTCCATTATTTGCTTTAAATTATCTCGCGTCAAAGCTATTTTCGTTTGCACCTACAGACGACGGCGCGTGAATGTTATTGCTTCTTATGTCGTTGTAATAATATGCTATTTTGCAACGAAATACGAAACCAAATTGTGTTGTTAATTGTTAATAGTAATACCTACTATTGATTATAGTTTTAAAGTGTTAAGTGTAGAGTTTTGTACCTAAACAACTCTCAAGTCGCCGTTTGACTCTAAATAAACTTACTACCACAGCTATGTAGGTAAGTACTATTAATAGTAAACGCTGCAAATATAAACCTTATTCGACCATCGGCCTGCTCATTCGCAACTTTCAGTGCAAACCACTAACAAGCAACCAGTGGCGCGTTCTCACTGTAGATATATGAAACTTTTTTAATCTCACGCTCCATTCGAGCCGCGTCCACACGCCAAGAACGCACTGTTGTCACTCCGCTGCTGTGTGCAACTGACTGATGTGTTTTCTTACACATCGCTGGTTTGATAGATCCCAGATTTTCGTTTTTCCAACGCGAGACATCAATGTGACGTTTATTCGAAACAGACGCTCTGGCGCGAGTAACATTTTCGATCGTCATTTATCTTTTATGTGGGTAAATAAATTAATGTGCTAATACGAGTACCTACTTACATTAAATGCTCGTGTCGTGCGTGACTGTACCTACCTAAATTAGTATGTATTGATTTACCATAAAATATTTTCAATAACTTTTCGTACTATTAAAAAGTTTTAAATAATTTTCACGTAAATGTTACAAAGGAAAAAAAATGGCGAAATCAAAGAGCGCAAGTACTCAATAATATCGGCGCCAAAACAAAAGGCATTTATACTTACGTACTTAATACTTATTAAAAACTTGCGAACGGCAGTTCCTCTTCCTTTTTATTCCAGATCACTTAGCGAGTTTGTCAGTTCCACAGAACTTTCTTTAATTTGTTCGCTGTCTCTGAAACAGGAGAATCACTGGGTCATTTCAAATAAGTTGAATGTTCAAATATTGCTTACTTACCTCACGTGTCAACTTTGTATCATTTGGAAGTAGAGTATGACATTTTAGGGGCATTTCGTTTTTAACTTCTTGTAAATCCTGCTTGGAAGAATTTACACCGTTTTGAGTGAGCAGCTAATAAGAAAAAACAATCAAAAACTAACCTAAATACTATTTTACTCACATAGGTAGTTATCTTAAAAAAGAGAAATGAAACGAATTAAAAAACTTTAAATCGTGCAATTTACTTTTTATGAGAATGATTTTAAAACATTATTTTCATAGTATGACTTATCATGATAAATTATAAAATGTACGTTTATAAGAAATGAATGAAATGAATCTCGTTATTTATTTACTTTCCGTGTTTCTTCAATGATGTGTAAATAACTCCGCATTTGCACATTTAATACATAGGTACTGAATTTATTCATCCGAGAAACAATTTAATAAACTTTACAGTGCTGTTTCTATGTATAATATGTAGGTATGTATGTACAAAAAAAAGTATTTAAGTATGTTTATATCCGTTGTCTAGTACCCATAGTACAAGCTTTGCTTAGTTTGGGACTAGAGGCGCAGTGTAAAATGTCCAAGGATATTTATTATAAAAAAAAAATTAAACTTTTTGTTCTTTGTTGTTAGTGAATTCCAAACTTTATAAAAGTCTCTTTCCCTTTCAAGTAGTTTAACGGATGGTATATCTTCTTTTTCAAGTAAGGAGTATCTAACGGATGGTATATCTTTCAAGCTTGGAGGGATTAAAGAATTAGCAAGGGTGGTTATAAAGGGAGACCTCCGAGTAACTTCAATAATATCGGACTAACTTATCTAATAGCCGATTCGGACGATATTGCGAAGTTTACTTTACTAAGTTTTTCCTTGTAAGTTCATATAAAATGGGCATTGCGAATGACTTGGTTATAAGTTCCTATAAAGTACAAAGTGGATGCTAGCCTTAATTTCCTTAAAATGTTTATTATTAAGTTACTGAACTTGAGGTAATACCACTGATGTGACTCACAACCTAGTGTCAGACTTCATGAGGCGATACAAGCGACGTGATTCAATTGGACTGATGGCTTTTTACGTATAGTCACCCAATGACATCGCCATCCGAGGTAGGTAGGGAATAATGTTTTTCTGAAATCAGAAAATCCGAATGAATCAAACTTGCGACCCGAGTAGCAAAATCTGGTACTATAAAAGAGAGCGAAACCTTTTTAGAACGTGCTAATTTGTGTTCAAGATTAGCACTATATTAGTGTTGTAAACGTACCTACCCTAACCGAACTGGTTACAATTATACACAAAGTAACTACTTAGAGATAAGTAATTAAGTTAAAATATGTTTTTTTAAACTAAATTCTACTTTATAAACAAGAAATCAGAGCTTAAAATAAAATTGTGTCTCATCAAGACGAACGAAATAGACTATTTTCTTTGAGCTGTAGTAAACAAGTTAAAGCCCAATAAATCTCTTAGTTACATTTAATACCTTTTATTACTACCTGCGTTGGGAAGCACAATGCTCTCAGGGAATTTCGCTCTATAAGACATATCCAGATTAAAGTTGTTTACATCGTAAATTCCCCAACGTAACGGCCTTAAACGCATACGTTGGATACCTTCACCTTCAGGAGATTAGGCCAAAAAGGACTCGGTTTAGTTGTGATTCTTGGAGATAGTTTAACATTAAAACTGACTTGGATTCGTCTCTGGATAACAGTAACGTACTCGTATGTCTGTATTTTTAACAGTAACAATGATTATTTTCAAGATTTAAGTTCTTTTAAATTATGAACTCAGTAAAGTAGTTTTTAATTAAAGATAAAATGGTTTTGCCTAGAGATGAGAATCCCAATGTTTCCGACCCAAAGGCCACATTTCGGGAAAGCTGCCAGGAATATTTCAAAAGTGGAATGATACAGACGAGTATCGCACTGCTGGACTTATAAACGCCAATAGTAAGTTTGTACTTTTCATTCATAGATTCATAGGTTAAAAAATAACTATTCTCTATGATCTAGCGCGGGTAACTTTTTTCAAAAGAACTGTTTCAGTTCATGCTGTTCATTCGTTTGTCCTGACGGATTTTGCCACAATATTTGATGTTTTTATCTCCGTCACGCGTGCGAGTTGCCCGCAGTTGATGTTTGTTGATAGAGCCGGTTCGCCACGATAATTCCAACCGCACTGTTGAATGAATCTCAGAGATTATGGAAATCCCAAATCCCACGTTAGCGAGCTTTTGTATCGCACGTAATTACTAGCGGACGCCTACATACTCGTTTGCGTGAACTTCAAAACTTTAATACCCCGTCTTAACTTTAGAGGCGCAGAATATACAAAAACATTACTACTTCTACTATATTATTACTTAGTCTAAGCGGATTTTTATAGACTGTAAATTACATTTCAAAACGATATCTTACGTCATAAGTACCTGCATTGGCAGTCCACTGTCGCACGTACCCAAGTCTCCCCCAAAAATAACAGAAAACTTGATGGGCTGTCTAAAGATGCACTAAGAGCTATTTGGCACTAAAGCCTTATCCATTTATATTTTGAGCATATTATAATATGTTCTTTAAAGAGAACATTAGCCAATATCCCCGTCAAAACTTTAATACTCTAACGCCAATCTACATTAAACAGCAATCCAACAGTGACAAAAGCAATAGTTGATGATACTAATCGCGTTTGCAATCGCAATACATTCCAATTCGTCGGCTGCTACTGTGAAACTGCTGTCAGTCAAACTCGATTGCCAAAACTCATCTGCGTTCAGTTAGTTTGGAGTTAGTTTCATGTTTCATAATTAGAAGCTATTAAAGCAGATCCGAGATGAAAGCGCTCCATTCAACCAAAATATACGCAAGGTTATTTTTTCTTTACTATTTTTAGACAACCTTATTTCAATAGACTTATGGAGTGTTGTGGTATGAAAGTTGTTCATTTGTTTTTATAAATATTGTATAAGTACTTACTTAGGTAGTTAAACTACTTTATAAAAATGAATGTACCTATAACTTTACATGCCTCACTACAGCGGTGGCTTATCATTTCCAGCACGGAACTTTGAAAGCTTTCAGTTCTAAGTTTTCCTTTTCACGTAGCTCAGAATCACGGTTTTCTTGAGGTCTAGAATTCAATAAACGATCTTTAATAAACTGCGTAGGCAGAGACCTTTTGCTACAAAATGTACTCGTATTTTCATAAAGTTGTAAACGCTGGGTTAGGTAGACGTTGTTAAAATGTAACTAGAGAACTTACGTTAGTGATATTAATTTAGCGTGTGTCTATAAAATGACGTGCACTTTCAATATGAACGTTAACTTGGGCGCGGCTTATGCAAGCAGTGTAAAACTGTTGAAAGCATCGAGGGAGGTGGGTACCACACTAAAGGGAGGTTTGCCCTCATCCATCAAACCGTTTCTGCGGCGTACACACTGTAGAAAAACAAAGCAGACGTCATGTAAACCTTGTACTCATTGACTTTACCTACAGCTCAGCCCTGAGCAAACGGATTTGGTGTGCCTAATACGTTCGCTGGCAAACATTATAACAAAGGTATTGGCGCTGGGACTGTGGACGAAACGATATTGATGTCAGGTTTATGTCCCGAATGTACCTTAAGTTTGTTATTTAGGTACATTGCCTCATTCTAGCTAGGGCTTGGCGTTCCTACAATACAAATTGTACTTTATTAGTCAACTAGATCCCACCAAAAACATTCTGTAAAAAAACTAGCCAAGTCTCGATGGAGCTGCTTGTTTATCTCTAAAAAGTAATGAAATCTAGACAAAGTCGTGCCAAGTCTATGGTTCCTTACTGCGATTTCTTTATTATTATAGTTAATGTTGTGTGACTTGGCCGTTGAAGGGTGACAAAACCAGGTGCTCCATGACACCATTGCACCAATCTGTCGCCAGAACCGCTACCCATTGACGATGGAAAATTGCCACTTGGAAAACGTTGGTTCAACAATAACCAGTCAATTGTGGGTTCAGTAAAGCTGCGTATTTATAATGTATGATTATCTTAATAAAGATTGTTCAACGGCCAAGTCACACAACATTAACTATAATAATAAAGAAATCGCAGTAAGGAACCATAGACTTGGCACGACTTTGTCTAGATTTCATTACTTTTTAGAGATAAACAAGCAGCTCCATCGAGACTTGGCTAGTTTTTTTACAGAATGTTTTTGGTGGGATTTCACTTCTTTTTGTAGAACGTGGCAAAGTTATTTAACGTCGTCGTTTTATCGACATTTTTTTACGATATTAAACACAAATAAACTTAACGACCTTTAAAATGGACAACGAATCAGAATTGTTTTAATAACATAACCTAAGCGAACCTTATAGTATAATAAACGAAATCAACGAAATGCAAATTACACAACATTCAACTTAATCGACGACTTTCTCTAGAAAGAATAAAAATCTGGACACCGCTTGCTAGTGCTAGCGCCATCTAGCGGTGAGCGATACAGGCGAACACCACGGTATGGGAGTAGTATTGATTATGAATGTGGTTACTCCAGATCTACGTTTTTCCTAGTTTTTATAGTTTTCCCTTCATGTGGCCATTAAACCCTAACTCTGTACCAAATTTCAGCTCTCTGAGTTAATGGGAAGTACTAGTTCTATTTTGATGATCATCAGTGAGTGACTGTCGTAAATGCGAAACTTTGCTTTCGCTTAACTTCGGAACTAAATGACCTACAGACTTGAAATTTTGGATTTAAAGTATGTGATTATAGCTTACTAAATGACGAAAATTTCTGCGTTCTGGTCTTATCCAGAGGTTCTCAAATAGGGGCCTGAAAATGCGGCGAAATGGTTCGAGTAAAGGATGGTACGGCAGTGTTTGCTTCGCGCTCGACTTGGCGGGGGCACTGCCGTGCCCCCAGATTGTGTCTTTTGGAAATTAATTGAGTTTCCTTTAGTATACTGTAAATCTTCAGTGATTTTCGTTGCGATGTAATGTTTACAGAATCCTTAGTTACTAGAAGCATTTGAATTCCAATTTGTATTTAAATTCGTTCCAATCATGTGTATTCATAGACCTAATATAGTTTTGGGGCAGATGCGAATGCGAATTTCAATTTGAATGTTTTGTACAATATATCGTGGTCATTTAGCGTCTATTCTATTTATCTGAGAACATTAGAAGCGTCGTGAAATATTTCCTCACTGACAGATAACATTAATGCATCTGCGAGTGCGGTAAAAAGATGAATAGTCAGACGCAGCCTGGATTTTAATCCCGCGCCTGAGTTAGATTAGTTCGCTAATGTTTGTTTATACCATCAATCTTATGTTAGGTGTGTGAATGGAATAATAACTTTAGCTAACGGTTAATATAAATGCTTTTGCTTATATCATTGGAATTTACGTTTGTTTAACTGTTACTATGTTAGAAATCAAGAAGATGTTATAAAATAGTTTGAAAATAAATGGTTTTAGTTTAGAGTAGCTTTATAATGGTCTATTAATATAGCAGTTTGAAACAATAAGGCATCGTTTCATTCTGACCGAATATCAGACTTATCGCCCACACAACCATCTCAGTTTCATGTACAAATAGCGTTTAATGGTATTATTGCTTAGGCTTCTACAAAACTCTAAATATGAAACCTTGGGTATGTTTAAACAACGTTTTCCGTTGAAGAAGTTGCGTCCCTCCTTGCGCATACGTCGGATCCTTAACTGCAATAATGTGTGCAGTGCTTGCTAACTCTGCGTGAGTTTATCAAGCAAGTAAAGTGCTGCAGCCTCGACGAGCTAAACGAGTCGTTCGCCGAAGAAGAAGTGGCGTGCATCCTGAGGATGCTTTAGCATACGTCGGATCTTTAACTGCAATAATGTATGCAGTATTTGCTAACTCTGCGTGAGTTTAGCAAGCAAATAAAGTGCTGCAGCCTCGACGAGCAAAACGCGCCGTTCGCAGGTATTTGGCCGAAAGTTTCTCCATTGGGGAAGGAGTTCCACAATAAATTGCTGTCCTCGACTGGTTTGTTCGGGTTCCCGAGCGATAAAAATGCAGCGACTATTTTTCAGCAACGATCCTCATACGTGCTTGTATGGGAGGTTTGTGGAAGTCCTTTGTTATTATTTGTTTTTGGTACACAGGTGGTAGAAAGGTAAACTTTCTATTACTGAGAGCACATCAGGCTATTTTTGATTTTGAAACAACACCTTTTTTGTCACATGACGAACCAATCAATTATGTTTTGTAAGAATTCAATTATGTTTTACTGCGGGCCAAACTACGATAATTAATATCCAAGCATTATTTTATCATTCAAGCTTTTCCATACTAGTATTTATGAAAGCTAATTTTGATAAGACTCCATTCTGGTCAAGTCTCTGCGACGTTTCATCACATTTCTTGCCGCTTCTAAAAGGTTTTGTAATGTCAGGTAAAAGATTCGCTGTCTTTTTTTCTCTTTTAGTTTTCTTAAGAGCTGGTTAGACGTTCTTTTAAAAGCCACCCAAGGCGACAGACTTAATTGCCTTTCTTACAAATAAGCCACGACTATATTTTTGAAGTAAAACCATTAATTTCAGTATTCAGGTAAAAGTTATACATTTTCAGCACATCAACTTATTCTATCAAAAACGTTGAACCTTATATGTATTAACGTTATAAAGTTCCAAATCGGACAGAAATTTAGTCATTTTACCTGTTGGTAACTATATTTCGAGGCTGTTCATAACACATGAAGGACAGGACGTAACCAGGAAGGCCCTCTATGGGCTATGAAAAGGGTTGATGGGGTGTAGGAAATATTGTATTATACTCGTACTTGTTCTGTAACACGACAAGTTCGAACGAATCGTAAGGAAAATATAAGGACAAATATTATATTAACCCTTTGCATATTGACTTTTATACCTGATTTTTATCAATAGTTCAATTAATCGACGTTGTCAGAAGATAATAATTAATATTATAGTCAAATTCTGGTTATTAGCATAATTGTACAGTCTTATTTTCGGACGCAGAGCCCTCTGCGGATGTAGAGAAACAAAATCTAACTGCTAGGCCATGGAAGCATTCAAATATAACATTTATACTGAGACCACAAAATAAGTGAATCTGAATTGCCAATATTTTGAATCTCCTCAAAGTTATATATTCCCATTCATACATTTGCATAAAAGTAATTTTAAACTTTTCCCGTCTCATATTTTGCGAGTACTGTGACATAAAAAAACCGGCCAAGTGCGAGTCGGGCTCGCACACCGAGGGTTCCGCCGTACAAACGTAGCGGTTTACAATTTATGACGTATTAAATCAAATTACTTACTTGATTCCGTTGCGAGTAGTGGCGAATTTCAAAATATGCGGTATGATTATTTTTTATTTATTTATTTTTCCTATATTTGCATTTTAGGTAGGTACCTACCTCAGCGTTTTGAATTTTTGCGTTGATTTAGAATTTCTCACAGTTTAGAGGCAATTAGATTTAAGAAGTGTTTGATATGAATTTCAACTTTAATATCTCTACGCGTTCATGGTAAAAAGGGTAGGTAGTAAGTTTATAATTATTAAAAAAATATTTTATGTCATGTAAGCAAAAATAATATTTTAAATTTTATATAACTTCAAATTTATCATTTTCGCAATTTTTCCTTTATCTGTACTATATAACGTTGCTTCGTGCCGAATTTCAAGATTCTGAGTTCACAGGAAGTACCTTGTAGGTTTTGATTCCCTAGCGTGTGACGGAAATTCGTCTAAGGTGTCGGTATAAACTGCTGTATCTTTTGATCGCGTTAACTTAGAAGTTTGATTTTTTTACTTCTTAAAGGGACAATAGATCTAGGTATTTGGTATAAATTTCAATTTGATACCTTTATTCGTTCGTGAGAAATAAGGTAGTAAGTTTCATTTTATTAAAATATTTTTATTATATTATATAACTAAAAAAATGTAATTTTCGCAATTTTTCCTATATTTGCATTATATGACAATGCTTTATGCCAAATTTCAAGATTCTGAGTTTACGGGAAGTATCCTGTAGGTTTTGATTCCTTTGCGAGTGTCGAAAATTTGTTGAAAATATCGACATAATCGGCTGTATCTTTTGATTGGCTTGGCTTAGAAGTTTGATATTTTCACAGCTTAAAGGGACAATAGACCTGAGTATTTCATGTGAATTTCAGCTTGATACGTTCACGCGTTCTTGAGATAAAGGGTCTTGACAGACGGACGGACGGACAACAAAGTGATCCTATAAGGGTTCCGTTTTTTCCTTTTGAGGTACGGAACCCTAAAAAGATATCGTGGAAATGATATCTCAATTGAATCATATTATTTTTTGTTCAAATGCCTACTATGAAGATATTATGAAATATCAATATTGTGTTTGGGCATTTTACTTGGGTCTTTAAAATATGTTTTGAAAAAATTGGGGCACTTAATGATTTTTATGAAAATCGTTCGTTCGTTCGTTTCAGCCGAAAGACGTCCACTGCTAGACAAAGGCCTCCCCCAAGGATTTCCACAAAGATCGGTCCTGCGCCGTTCGCATCCAGGCATCTCCCGCGACCCTCACTAGATCCATCGGTCCACCTAGTGGGAGGCCTGCCCATTATGAAAATATTTTATAATAATATTTGTCTGTGTACATTTGTTGGATGAAGTATAAAGCAGACATTTTGAATAAAGCTACTTCAAGCATTTCTATTATGGACTTAATACAATTAAGTATTCATTTTGAGTAGATCCAAACTGCTTAAAGTTACTTCCAAAACATTGTAATGACTTTAATGTATTTTTAACCCTTAGCAGATCAGGAATCAAGGTGCTTAATTATGGCCCTTGTCGCTGTAGGATTACGGATAATTCCAAAGTACCTACTTAGAAATATCCGAGTTCTTGTTAAAATGGCTATTCAACACAAATTTTCATAATGGCTGCTTCGATTCGCTCGGAGGGACCATCGCGACCCCTATTGTGATGAATATTGTAAAGAATGTTGACCTTACGCCTTAACTTTCCTTTGCCCTCTTATTTCTTTTCAGTTATCTATTATTACGAGAGAAAATTCATTATTGTTTGCAAAAGATTGTATCAACAAATAGTAGGGAAATCCAGGAAAATTATGCACGTAGTACCCAAGAAATATCTATGGTGAAATGACAGAGATTATCTTTAGGTGAGTTTTGACAATTTAAATGCTCTGTTCAAGGCAAAAAGACGTGTAACTTTTTTACAATGCGAGCCATCAAAGTCTTGTCTTGGCAACATTTTACATGAAAATAATTTTGGTGTGATTATTTATGACTGATTTCAATATAAAAACTGTCACAAAATGAAAAGGTTTGCATGGAAGGAAAATAACATAAGTGTAGCATGATAAATAATAATAATAATAATAAATATCCTTGGATATTTTACACTGCGCTTCTAGTCGCAAACTAAGCAAAGCTTGTACTATGGGTACTAGACAACGGATATAAACATACTTAAATACTTTTTTTTGTAAATACATACATATTATACATAGAAAACACCCAGCATGTATTAAATAAATCCCGCTCGCCGTTGGCAATGCGAATTTATCAACTATGCTAAGTAGTAAGAAGTTGCATCGCGATGCACCCGCGCTCGATGCATTAACTATTCAGTGATGAGTTGCCTTCCATTGCACGGATACTTTAAGCCCTTTAGGGAGGTACATATTACATTGATTTCGGTAGGTACATTTATTACATTCAAAGTCACGTAGATGATTCTAGAGTTACAAACAAATACGAGTAAAACTTTACAACTGGTTAAAATACTTTCCTTTCTGGTGTTCAATAACAGTCGTGATTAAGAGTTTTAGGTGTTGCTGGTAGTAAACATAAACAATTTACCTTTAACTCCTAGAAAATATACCTGTAATTCGCTTGAATTAATCGGAGCATGGTTGTAAAATTACGTCGACATCACATTACATTCGACCGTAAAACCGTACAATCCAATAAAGAATATGAAATTTGAGAAAAATTTCCAGCGACAACCGTCGGTGGAACATGTGTTTACACGCTCAAAAATTACGTAAAAGCTTCCTAAAAGCGGTGGAAGCTCGCGCTGAGTTCCATTAGTTAGGACATTTTAAATCCGTGCTCGTGTGCTCACACATTCTGATTTAAAGCCGGTACACACTTGGTCGCGTCGCACCTACTCATCGCGGTGAAAAATCCTGATCCGGACTTCTTTTGTTTGTGTTGGACTAATATATCACACACAGTAACATACGTATTTTATGATGTGGCTTGCTGAGCAGAGCGTAAACGTGTCTGATATTTAGAGGATTATTTTAAATACACATTTGTGTTTCACCTTTACATTCCAGCCTAGAAATGTCCATAACTAAATATAGATCTGTTTAGGTAGGCTTTGGCTTGCCGAACCACGGGGCTATTTCGAGTGCTTTTCCACGTAATACTACCTATTATCATACTACTGAAAACTTTTTATTATTTATGTTACCTGTTGTTGTGTGTTATCGTAGGTACGACTAAATATTGGCGTCAAAAAAACAAATAGGCTGGGTTGCACGATCTTACTTTAACTTTGACAAACGTCAAAAATCTGTCAAACTCCATACAAAAAGCACCGGTTATCGTTATGTATAGTTACGGTAAAAGTTAGGTGGTGCAACTCAGCCTAAGATGTTATTTTCAAGCTTTATAGTTCGAAACTTAACCTTCAATATCGTACGAAAATTCAACAATTTACTTATTAATTCTTATGTTATCACGTAACTAAATCCATTAGATATCACGGCAGCCGTAATTTGCTTTGCGTCGAATCTCCGCACTCATCAGCCCAGCTTTGTTATAATGTTGTCAATATTGTGTTGTCATTCGATTATCTTACAGCCTTCGTACCCAATTTGAATCCATTATCGATAAATTGTTACGATTTTTGACGATTTTTCCTTAAAGCTACTTGAATTATTTCAATTAGGTACCTTTGGAATGAAAATGAATGAATCTGTTGCCGACAATGTTGACAATTCATTTCGTGATTGCTCGAATAAAAATTGAGTGTGTTTAATTCAATTCGTTATTTATAAAGTGTTTTTTAGTCACGGACTTACCAGCCCAGCCAATGGCTTTCATCAACCCATAACAAATGTAGAATTCTAAATGATGCCTAAGTAGTTTTCTCTTTACGGACCTGCGGTCTTCAGCTACTATCGACAACAATTATCTAGTAGTAGTGAAATTAATAATAAACAAAACATCGAATTATTGAGTTCAAATATCTAGTTCATTATTAATCAGAGTCCAAATTGAAAATGGATGTGGTTTGTAGTATTTGCTGTCCATATTCGAATAATTTCCTGGATCTCCGATATTATTACATTAAAATAAATGGACGTAGGCCATTGAAAATCCGCATTCATCATTCAAAGGCTTTTGAATAATGTTAGGTGTCTCTATACACAAATAGTGAACAAACCAATTAGCATATCGTACTAACGCCCGACATTCGGTTCCAATCTGTCGTCTGGTATTTGAAAACGATTGATAGATGAAACATTCATTGGAATATAAATGAGTGTTATTCTCGTGTATTGACAGCTCATATTATTGTATGTAGTATATTATGTAGTTTAGGTATGTTTTCGGGAGCATGAAAATATTTTTGATGCGTAACATGGTCTAAACTATTATGAAGACAGTAAAAAGACTGATAGACTAAGAACAATAATTGTCAAACTTCCTCTTCGTTCATCGTGTAGGTACGTTGTAACAACTACTTAGCGGCTGAGGGCTTTTACTTACATGCAGGAAGTGGTAGGTAACTGACTTTTACATAAGAGTAAACCACTCAGCCAAATCTTCAGCACCATCTATCCAAAAGACCGAGTAAGCTGAAATGATGATAATACATTTGCATGTCGGAATTTGAGGGGTTCTTTTTTCCATTTTATTTGCGGACAACGTTAGCCGTCATGAGGAAACTCACCATTCATTAATCTGAGGGGCGCCTCGTACAGATTGCTTAAACTTTGCATCCGTAAATTCGAAATTAACTCACATTGTTCCACTTCAAACGGCGAACAAAGGCCTTTATTCTCAAATCCCTTTTTCGAGCGAAATTGATTGATTTATTTTGAACTGTCTAATTACTTAGACGAAGATAGAATTATAACCTAACACCCAAGCCTTCTAATTGGATTCTGTGTGTAATTAACTCAAGCAACCAATTACATAGTTGAGATCGAAAAGGCTCACAGTAGGTAGGTATTTATAACGCCTATAAATATTTAATGACGGTTCGTATTGTACGGTAGTACGTACTGTTTAGTTAATCTCGAGAAGTCAGAATTAGTAGAGATTCCTTCCGTTTTCATTGTTTAAGTAATTAGTGAAGTTAAATTAAGTGTTGAAATATGCGAGTGAATTTACTTAATGTGTAATGATGAATGAATCATTATAAAATTAGAACACTAGGATTATACTTAACCGGTGTTTCATTGTCACTATTCGCTGGGTGCGAAGTACTAGGTGGGGGTAACATAATCTATCGCAGCGCTCATGGTGGTCAAAAGTAGAAATAATGTAAGCTCTGTCATCAGATGTATCTGTCAATGGCAAAGCGATTCTACATAATACATTTTAATATCATTAATTAATCGCATGAAAAGGGTCCTACTGGGAACTAAAATAAAAGAGTGGACTGTATTTCGATAGGGCTGGTTGAATAGCCGTTTACAATTTGGAAATAACTAGACTATACAACGTGGTAGTACAAAAATGAGTCACAGTAGTTGTTGTGCACAGATGTTTGCCTTATGATGAGAGCGTGAATTGTTGAACTCTGCCCTTGTTTTGTTCCTAATTCTTCTACATCTCGGACTTGTCCAGCCAATACCAACAACTTTCCTTTAATGATAGATCGCCCGGAGTCCTGCCAGCAGGACTTAAAGTACTTCCGGTAGGACGCAAAATTAAAAGATCACAGTTTCGTAAGTATACATTGTACAAATTTCAAATTTACACGAAAAAATAGAGTGTTTCTCTCTCTTTCACCCAATAGTGCCCAAGATCGAAAAACGCGACTAACCGTTAGTCGGAGCCCGATGGCGCACGAGTATACACGGGGGCAGCGCGTTCGCGCTCGCGCGACACATTTTGACGCGCCGGGCGTGGAGTCGGCAACATTTTGGCGATAATATTATAATGAATGTGAAGTATTCCAGCCTAATCAAACATTTATAATTTATTTCTTGTTTTTGTTTTTAACTTGTAGTGTATTTGTAAGTGATAGGTGTAATTTCTAATACAAAGTGACGTACCAAAGTAATTAATTTAAAGTTCCTTATTATAGTTCCTATTAGTTAAGTTGAAAGAAGATAAACAAGTTTATAATATATTAAGAAAAGTAAAATACTGGTTAAACAAAATGATTCTACGACATGACTTTTTATTTAATAAACACTAACCAAGTGTTTACTACTTCTGGTGAGGATGAGTTCAAATTTGAAGGTCACCGTACTGCTGGAAGGACCAGCAAGCAAACACGTACAAATTGCGTACTGCGGGCAGGACTTGCGATAATCTTCTGGCAGGACGTTTAGAACAAAAGACCAGTCCTTCCAGAAGAACTTCCAGCAGGACAAAGCACCGGGCGATCTATCATTAAATACGGTTTGTGGTTGGAATTTGATATTGTAACACTCACAAACCCGGTCTTCAAAACAATACTCATTTCGATCTGAAAACGATATTTAATTTATTACTAGCGATACAGGAACATTTAATTATATTTACTGTTATATAATGAAACCGTTAAAGTAGCTTTTTCTTTTTGTTTTACTGTAAAACTACAACTATAAATGAAGTAAACAAACCCTGACACAATCAAAATTAAACACACTTTTAGGACTTACCTCATTTGATTTGAATGACCAAAATGATTTCAAAACCTTTTTTCCACCCAAATCGTGATATCACAACAATTTATTAGTCGAAAATATTTATTATTTTTTCATTTCGATATTTTTTCACAAATATACGACCTAAATGTCAATGTGACAGAGCCCACAAAGTTGTGGACGCTAGTTGGCGCTGTAATCGTGCACGGAGCCAATAGATAAATAAACACTAATGAGTTTTACAAAAGTAACTAGGTACCATGTAATAAAAGTTCCAGATTGTCACAACTTTACATCGTAGACTAAACTTTTTAATTTTCTAGAAGTTTTCACCATTATAGTCTGACCAGTTATCTGAGAGCTGAGTTTTAGTCTAAGATAAAAATAGAGATAGTAAAATATACATAGTAACCATGATTAAAAACGTAAAATCATTTTGACAAGTTTTGGAAGACTTATTTTTTGTTAAATGAAAAGTGACTTTTCTTTTTCGCATAGAAAAATCTAGAAGAGTGAATTCTAATTGCGGTATCTCAGAGACACGCGTCAAAGAATATTTCAGAGGTTTTTAATACGACATCAATATTACTTACGAGCGCTCGCTACGTTTGAGCTTACGTTTGCGTTCGACATTGCGAAATCACGGTTTTCGACTCGTTCAGGCGTTTTATGAAACTAGGTAAGATTTTTAGTAGACTAAAAGCTTTTTTGAGTGCTCTTCTGCCATAACTACGAGCATTTTAAAATAGTATGTTTTCTGGTCCAATTACATGCTTGTAAAAAAGACGATGTTTTGAACATTGTGTACCGTACCGACCTAATAATTAATATGAATACTGACCTATATTGATAACTACTAAACTACGGTATTTTAGTCTGAGCTATGTAACTGACTGGCTTTAAAATAAGTCATCTTTACATCGCGGCTCAATTTGGTTTTACATCAGACGCGACGGTTGAAGTTTCTTTGAAATGAGCACAATGCATTAACGCGCAAAACTTAATGTGGATATTATCAATCTATTAAATTATGAACAGCTCAAAATTGCGCTTGGATTGACGAAAATTGGAATGTCGAAGTTCAGTATTTCGGAATATTTGAGTGTCAATTTTCCCCTCTTCTGAAAATGCTGGTCTCTGTTATTATCAAGTGTAGGTACCTATTATCAGGTCTGTGATCTTTCTCGACAGCTTTTGCCCTCAATCTTAGATCCTACAATGAAATCACACTACATATTTCAAAGAGAATGCGACAATATCTCTCATATTTTAGTACGTACCTATTTGTATAATAAATAACATCGCTAACTCAATTTTTATCTAATAATCAATAAGTATTAGTTTTAGGTAGAGTTAAAAAGTAAAATAAGTCTGTACTTCTAGTAGAACATACCAACCTCAGAAAATAGAGAAAAATGCTTTGCTGCTTAGAATTAGGTAATCTTGGCTCCGCCATTGCAGAAATACCTCATGTTGTAATTTAAACTAAACGCAAGCTTGGTGTTAGGTTTTATAAGAATTAATCTTCACTTTGTGTAATCGCAGCACACCTCCGTCTCAGTCAGGCGCCTCCATCAAGTCTCTCCGTTATACTCTACACCTCGCATTTTCCAGTATAATTGTTTCACAAACTAAGTTAAGAATCCACACGGGAAATTCGTAACCGGTTGATCAATTTATTACTTCGTTATTTTCGTATCGAGGCATTTCTTATGTGATCAGAATATTGGAAGTTCTACCTCTGACGCCTACTTGTTTCGAAGTGTGAACAAAGTTACGAGTACATTGTTTCCTACTTACTTCTGTACCTAAACAGAACCCTGTGAATTGGAATAATGGACGTTAATGATGTATCAATACTGTGTACAGTAGTTAGGCCCTAATCGGTATTCACTGCCATTAAATTAAGAAAAAATAGATTTAGTAAAATAACTATTTAATAAAAACAAAATAGTATATCAAACTTTTTTCGAAAAAAGACACAGAACTTTCAAATAAAAACAAAACACGATCGCCATTTAAAAAAATATCCAACTCTTTGCGACCAGTTCGCGCTGCCAGTCAAAGGAGGTTGTAATTTAAACAATGAAATTAACTTTAAGACTCTCGTAACAACGAAAATGTACTCACTAAAATCTCAATCACAAACAATTGAATACATTAACTCGGCCACTCCCACTTGACCGAGCTCCGAGGGTCGAAGCCGCGGGCGACATTATGCTAACCCTTATGACGGCTTAACGGGAAGGTACCACTTATTCAACAGATGAACTGTGGCATTTTGATAACTTACTGCCCGTTCTACTGCTTTAGGTGTTCGTATGATATGATTTATAATTTACATAAAGTTACTCGTGGCAACCACATGATTCGGGTGTCTAATGGTAAGTACTACCTACTTTATGTAAGTAAGTATCAGTTCCATACTTACTCACATACTTAAAGTAGGTAATCTATGGTGATTATAAGATTGATCTGGTCTTTGAAGACAGGAATTGATTATAGCTTATTATAGTGCTGATCATTAGTAAGTCACGTAATATTTTTTAAGTATTTTATCTCTTATCAAAGAGACTTCAGTTATAAGCAAAGTATTTATACCTACCGCTAATATTAAACACAGCCTAGGTTAGTTTATGAAGGAAACCGTCGTTTCAAACTAATTTAGGTTGTGTAAACATTTTATTATAACCATTAACATACCTACAACCTTTCACCCCATATCAATACGAAACAATTTAAGATTTCTGGGAAGTCACACGGCAACCCTCGTCTGAAATGTAGTCGACAGCACATCAACCTGCCACAAAGTGACAAATTAACCCGATTGTTTTTGAACTTCATGCCTCTGGTTGTAAGGTGCAAAATCAATTGAAGAAACATCTGTCCCCAAGTGAATACGAAGCTATCGCTACAAGCAAAGACATCTAGGGATGTCACAATACAAATTAAATAAACCCCAATTATTTACTGTCCACATTTCCACAAGCATTCCCAATGTTTACAGCGCCACACGTCTTTATTTATTTTCCACATAAACTCCACCCGCGTATGCTGACCGAGAAGAATATTTTATAATTACACGCCATTTTAAATGAGGCGACTTTTTTTGAAACTGTCTGCTGCATACTAATTACTCATAATTTGGTACTAATTCAAAAAACGAGAGAAACGCCGGGACGTGCGCATGAATGATGGGTGCTTTGTCTTGTGTTAGACGTACTAAGTCCCCGCTAATCTAATTTCCCCGTGACGTTGTCTGCAATAAATTACCGATAGGTATTTTTTGAGTTTACCTGACGAGAATATTTATTTCGGAGGGGAGTTTCAATTTGGGGGATTTGGTTTTAGAGTTCCGTATCTCAAGAGAATACAGGATAATGAATTATTAAGTAACCCATAGTTTATCTTAAAGAATCAAGTTGTTTATTTGTCGGTTTGTCAAAACTTTTAGCTCGAAAACACGTAGAGACAGTCGTTAGCCGTGGAATTAATGTGTTCGTAGAAACCAACCAATCCTACTCGTCATGTAACAATATCAGCCATGTTTTTAGTTCTAAGTATTAGTTACGTGTCATTAACGCGACAAATAGGATTTCTGTTCTAATTATTGTTATTATCATTAATGAGATTTTCTTTGAAGTCAATAATATGCTTGTAACAACCTGAGCCATAAACTCAATAACTAAGCTCGAATCTTGTTACGGGTAATTGAAGGAGACTCGCCCAAAACAAGTTATAAACTTGTTCACAAACTTTTGCTAGAATATTGTTCAAAAGTGAGGGCTAAGTGGTAAACAGTAGCTAAACAATTTATATGTATTTATCCATCTAGAGTGCAGAGTTATGTTCGGTAGTGGACTATCGATGAAAGTACCATAACTTTTAACTCAGTTATTTTCTGATATTGGTTTATGGTTCGGTGCAGTCACAACTTATAGCATACCTAGTACAGGATATAATGGTAGACAAGCATTGCGGCCTATCGCCCGCGCTTCCCTTGACCAAAAAAGTCCTGGCTACATTCGTCTATCGCACTCCTTGGAAGGTTGGTAGTAATTCGCAAGCAATCTCAGAATCCGTACTTAATTGACAATTATTTTAGACCATGCTTTTAAGTTGAAAGTCCTCATCCTCTCGGAAAATTAACTGTTTTAGACAGCAAGAAACATTCGTGGGTATTAGGTATGTTCTTTCCAAATTAGTTTTTGAATAATTACTTGCAAGAGTTATTTTTCATGCTAAGTACCGCATCTCTCATTTCTATTTAGTCGTTCAGGTGCTTAAGATTGCATTAGAAATGGTCTACTTGTTGATATTAGAATTGTCTAGCAACTTTCTTGTCAGATTTTCATTTTCATGTTTAACGCGATGTAGTCCTCAGGGAATAGTCGAGTCATCGTGAGAAACTCGAAACATCAATTCGGTTCGTGTTGAGAGCTTAAATGACTTATGTTTTGTTTAAGTCATTCGACCAGAAACAGATTACCTTAGACCTTAGAGGGCTTGTTCCCACGGAGACATACCGTTTTTTGCAGGATCCCATTTAGTAGTATACGTGTTTTAATATTCAATCACGGTTGCAGCACGGTTGCAGTCACATGAGGTTGCAGTGTTCCGCAAAAAATCGATCCGTCCGAATTTGTAATTCGAATTTCAAACATACATACCTACTTATGTGTGTTCACACGACAGTCCAGTGGGCTGAGTGTGAGTTTTCTTCAAACAAAAAATGACATTAAACGATGACAGATTGTACAGCGCCCCTAGCGGGAAACTTTCAAAAACTCACTAGTGAGCACGTTTGATGTAAGTAAACTCACACGTTTTGCGAGATCCTGCATTACTTGATTACCGTGGGAACAAGCCCTTACTTGTCATCTTGAATGATTGCTATTCCCAAGTCATAAAAGTTGTTGTTTTTGGAATTCGTCACTGTTTTGTTTCATTACTGTTCTGATTCTCGTTGCTGTGGTTTTCCTTGAAGATTTTTCTCGAAACTGTTTCTGGAATTTAATTGAAAACAGAATTCGCTGCTTGAGAAAGACGAGCTATTATTAATATTATTTTACTTATACTATCTACTACTCCGGTACAAAAATTTAAAGAACAATTTAGCATTAAATGTTCTCGTCTGTTGCAATTTGTTTTTAGTTAGGCTCATGTTTCTAAAATCAATTCGATGTTATTTTTCTGTAATGAAATGAAATTTCCGTTTAGTATTACATCATTTTTACGAACTCAACTCAATTTTCTATTACGTCGACATGATATGGATGATAATATCGAAAAGATGACTACAGAGAATTCAATCGTCTGAGGAAGGTCATGTCCTAAATAGGTAGTAAATAAATTGCGAGAGGAGAGAACGTCCTGGATGGAAACAAATAATTCCGGAACAGTTCTACAATGGTCACTATTGACTTATGAGTATTGGAAATATTGCTCTAGGCTAGTAGCCTAGTTCAAGTTTATACTGTTTTGTAAGTTGCATTTTGACGTATTCTCGTTTCTGTTTGGCTCGTTTTTTAATCATCAATGTCAAAATTTTCCAAATTATTTCCGTGGTGTAGAACTTATTAACGACTATTTGAGTTGATGGGTAACTTAAGCAAAATTATTTCTGCAGGTTTTTCTACTCAACTGATAGTTGTTAAAAAACATAATCTTGCGTCACTGATTTCGTATAACCAGCTACATGAGTGACACGACTTCCTAAAGTAAGGGTAGAGCAAGCTATGTATATTTGGAACATGTATAGTGCCCTGAGAGAGCCTATAATTATAAAAAAATGAACAATTGAGTGAGCCTCGTGATTAAGTTTTGCTAATTTGAAAGGTGGTCATATAAACTTGGATATGGTCGTGTATACCCCGAAAGCAAACTTGCAAGTTTGCGGAGGTATCCCTAACAGCACTCGGGACGGGTAGACATGTCCGAAGTTGTAAATGAATAAAAACAAGTGAAGCGAACTTCGTGGGAATGAAGTAACTAGCAACCGTCCCTTTGGTGACCCACTTAACGTTTACATTCTCTGGACTTCGAAGACGGTTTCCGAAATGGATCAACGGTTGTTCTGTCACACGCAAATGTAATTGGACCAAAAATGTAACACAAAATTAAATCTACTCAATTTGGATACACAGTTAGGTTATTAGCCCATAATAACGTTCCTAAGCAGGGCGCATTGTCTTGGCTAACTATCGCTTGGTTGCTGGTAGTGGCTCCATCTCTTAGGCCCAGTGGGATTTGATGAAGTGAAGGAAGTTTGGAACCAACCTCAAGTTTCAATACTATCTATGTCGAATATATTAGGTAAATAGGTAATCGAGTCAAACTACAATGTGCCAAGGAGCCTAAAGATACTTGTTGAATGTTAATAAACATGACGTGTACGTGGATACGTATCTACGACGTATGGATACGTGTTATAACAAAGTTATAATGTACCTGAGCTAAAGAATGCTGTTTATTAATTTATTATACAGGGTGTATTTACCTAACACCCTGTATAGGTTTTTTCACCGAAATGAAATACGAACCTACCTAAGTTATGTGTTTGGAAAAGATATAAAAAAGTTGCGCCCTTGAGTGAATCTAATTATAGTAAAGAAAATCTATGAGGAAACAGCAAATTCAAACCATAAAAAAGTAGGTCAGTAGACTGATGGTGTTTACGTCTCTATTGTTTTTCTATAGTTACGTAAGTAGGTACTTTAACTTCACAAAAGAACAAGTTCGTGAAATGAGTAGAAGCAAACAGCTGTTAATTTGGGAGTTATTTTGGATCAAACATGTTAATTTTACTTATTTTCTAAACATCTTCACTTCAGTTTTTCTTTTTGTTTATAATAGTCATTTTGAATAAGATGTACGAGTACCTCTATCAGCGAGCAGAAAGGATGCAAAGTTCATTTTAATTTTTATGATCCCATTTTATAATTTTTCTTCTGTGACCACTTTTCCAAGAAGTTCTTAATTGTTTCTTACCTTCAATGAAAGAACTAAAAATGTATTTAAGAGTTGAAAGAGCGGGCAATGTAATTTCCTATCATTTCAGTTTTCTTGTGACGTTTTATTACCTTTTTCTATCAAAGGACGTCTTTCCGATATTGCATCGCGTGGAGCAAAGGGTCTTTTGAGTGTATTACATTACAAAACGTGAGTCGTCAAATGCACTTCAATAAGGTGCCGTCGTACGTTTCTGTGACACCTGAACTATATTGATAACTAGCGCCCGTGCTGTTCTGTGACACTTAGACTATATTGGAATATAAGGGTGTACTTTGACATATAATTTTTCAGATTACACCTAGGATAGGGCTGAACATTTGCGAAGGATATTACAATAAATATATGCCTTACGTTCAATTTGCTTTCATTTAACTTTTGGCCCCAAATCACTTGAAAATACGTTATGCTCGTATATTTCATACCTACCATCAACGAAATAGCAACTGTGATTACTTTTTACCTAGGCTCCTAACTCATAGGCTTTAACTATCTTTTTATAGTTTAAGAATAATCTATAAATTCACGATTCTCTATTAAATTAGGTATGATACCTCCGAGATCTGTTAGAGGCTTCCCGGAGTTCTGGGTTTGTCGATTTATTAGATAAGGCACTTAAATTGAATAATAACTAATATCATTATTTAGCTATCCAATTTGGTTTGTTAGACATAACAGGCTGGAGAATGACTGATTTTTAAAACATTTTCATAAATGCAAGGCACATAAAGTCGTCGTTCGGATGAAGCCATTTGTGTAGACACCTATTTTTGCAACAACTATAACCCATACGGTAATACAAGATTAATACGAATAGACCTCTTTTACGTCAGACGTTATGACTCTACCTGTTCCATTTCCATTTTAAAATACTTTTTGACTCTTTCTCTGTAGCTATGAGCATCACCTTAATATAAGGTTAATGGTACTGCTGTCAGATACTGGCTTTCATCTTACTTCTTCTTATTGGTGTACGGTATCCCCGCTATCGTCGCCGGAGATTAGACTCCTCGTAGCGAACTTGGTTAGATTAAACTGTGAAATCATTTTTCCCTTCGACTCATCTCAACTTGGAATATTTTGCACATTTTTACATAAGGTTGAGATTTTCTTTAAAAGTTAGATGATAGTTCTGACACTATTGAAATATAGTTTAAATCAGTCTTGTTATCTGCTCAAGTTTATAATATTATGGGTTTGTCGGTTACTCCAGTTGAATCTTACCTTCCAGTATGTAAACAGTTTCAGTAGGTTTATAATAATAGGTAAATATATTCCAGCTTCATTTCGATAAAACATATTGAAATACACGAACAACTTCTAGCAAAAATTTATGAAATCAATGCTGCATTATGATCTCAAAACTGAATAACAGCTCAGAGTTCCAAATCTTCACACAAACTTCCCCCAATTCATCCGCAGTCTATCGAACGTTTCCGAACCAATTCAACCGGCTATATTTGATTGTTTCTACGTCTGATAGTTACGTTTGTTGTTCATTCAAACAACTCAAGATCCGGGCATCGTCGTTGGCGGATCGTTAACTCAACTGCTCTCAACTAGTGCTGAGTGTAATCTTCTCTTGAGAACGAGCAGTCTTGAATTCGTGTGTCTTTAACTTCGATCTTGAAGGTAGCATTGTTTCAAAGTTTATAACATTGTTTGCGTGGAGCAGGGAGCTTCCAATCTGATGGTAATAACGGTTCCGTGATAGCCAACACTATTTTCTAATGCTTGTTGCTCGACGATTCACGATTATCTTCCTGTAACATAGGCCGTTCAATAAATTGGTCTAAAACACGGAAATAACATAGTAATAACTTGATGCTGAAATAAGTTACCACATGGTAGGCTGTATAAGGCGTCCATTTTTTAACATGAAATAAATGAATGACTAGGTTTTAGGTGTTTTCCTCTTCGTTATTTAATTCAAGTGTACTCGTAGGAACTACTACTATGTTAACCCCTCTCGTAACAACAGCTAAGATCAGGATAACTGTGACTTTCCTTAAGGCTGTGTATTGTGTTGTTTATAAATCTGGATTGGCCTTTTTTTTTCTAAAATATATTTTAATAAATACCATTAAAATCTTCTGACTAACTAAATCTAATAACCGTACGGCACGTCTCTAGTCTGTTTTGCTGAATCTAGGTAAATGCTGGGTACTCCTACAGACCGATACTCCGAAAATAAACTCGCCGTTGACTCTTGGCAAGAAACTTGTTCGGCAATTGTTGGGTTTGTGTTTTACAAATTAATAGCTCCTGTTGAATGTTGGTTCAGGTTCGTCTACCTGGAATAATTTCCCATTAAAATTTCGGACGAAAATAATCAATTTTATAATGCCACTCTGGGTTCCTTGACAGTAAGTTTGAGAGTTTCGTGTATTTGTGTTTGTTCGAGAAATCGAGAATAATAGAAATATTGGCTCGGGATTGCATTGTAATTCGGTTAGTTTTCAGAAAAAGTAATCAGGGGTTTCTTTACTCAATCGAAAGAGTTTTATTTATAAAGTTATGTTTATTTTGTTTGTAATGTAATTTTTACTAAGTTTTTTGAAAAAACCTTTAGAGCGAATGTTTTTAGTTCAATGTTAACAACAAGTTAATTCCAAACTCTTCCTTTGCTGTTTTGAGCTGTTCTAATTTTTCCGAGAATAGATTTTGATATTACTTGCCACGAGCACCTAAATACGGAGTGGCCAAAGAGTGGCTAAGTGAGAACGAACTTGGAGTGCGGCCAGACAATCACATTCCTTCGGATTGGCTCTACTTGGAACTGGATTTTAGCGAAACTTCTTGGCCTTTCACAGGATTATGGCTCTATGGTAGTCTTCAGAAATGCGAAGCCAGCGAGTTCTTGGAATTTTACAGCCATTGCCTATTTGGATCGTGTTCTATTGTCGTCTTGCAAAAGAAAATTATTCCTTCTTAGTAACTTTATAGGTGAGTTCTCTGGAACGTTAACTTTGTGAGTTCTCTGGAACGATTCCGAAACTATTTTGATTGATAATACCTACAAACTTTCATCAATTGCTATTATATTACTTAAGTAAGGATCGTATCATAAGGATGGAACTACAAAACTTACGTGTAACAACTGATGTGAATTTGAACTATAGTCAAAAATTTTATTTAACCCAAGAAATAGTACTTATATCTAACTATAATCTACTGATACTTTTCCTACATACCAATAGTTTTTCGATCAATATTTCTTCTTTCTAAAATCTCCGGGGGGTTTCTTAGTAACAACAAAGAAACCCCTTGGAGTTCCTATTACGAAGTTGAAAATAAGTACCAGTTTTCAAATGTCTCGCAATTCAGTTGGGACAAATTTTATGAGAATAGATTAGCAAGCCAAGTCTGCGATGGATCACAATACCCTCCAGAGTTTCATACATGCCTATAAATATGCCATTCCCGTCATTGTTGGCGAAAGTGACCCTTTTGTTGATAACTGAATAATTTGATGTGAGAGGCCCGAAACCGCCCGTTGTGGTTTTCAATAGAAACTCTAAGATTAAGATGTCTTTCTGTCGATGGAGACCCTTTATAATATGGAAATTAATTGTGTTTTCAGCCAGATATGATTTGGTGAAGAATAAAGGTCGCAATTATATAAGGTGTTATTTTTTATAGTGATCATACTTTACCAACGCATCTAATAAAATCATACAAATACAACCCAAGTGTTTTTAAAAAAAAATTCAGGCTAGTTTTTGTTTTTACTTTTCCTAACAAAAAAAAGATATTATTTTTACAACCATCCTGTCTTCACTCACTGCCTCTCTCTCTTTCTTTACTCATTTCATTCATACGAGTACGAACAATGGCCGCGCGCATTCATTCAACGTTCACACACATAAAGGTTAGATTACACTAAACCTACGTTACCAAAAATTATCACTCGTGAGTATGTACGATGTTACGTCATGTTAATAGGTACTACGCGCTGGGAGAAACAAAATCTAGCCACATAAGTAGGTAAATAAGTGTATTTTCATTAGTGTAATAGCGGGGGACTTTTCCAACGAACCGAGGCGAATCATCCTCGTTAAACTAGAAATTTAAAAAAGGATAGAAATTGGAATTCAATATCTACGGTTTCGTAATGCCTACGCAATTTATTTAGAGACGTAATAAAAAATTTATAGGTACATACCTATTACTACTTCGCTTCGCTTCAGTGGAAATGCACCCTAATATTGAATATGAATAGGTGTTGTAAATAAAACTCACTGATAAATTTTCCTGGTTTTAATTCCTAAATTATGATTTGCCATCACACTTTAGATTCATTGATTTTACTTATTCACACATTTACCTATTTTGAATGTTGTTATTTAAAGTTCCTAGGTTATTATTACACTAATCACAATACATTTTGAACGTCAAGCCTTTGTTGAATGTTCACGCAAACACTGTCTTGCACTGTCTAATCTAGCCACGATCGAATTGAGGTAATGCTTCCGGGCTGCACACTTGCTTGGTGTTCACTAGACACCACGTCGGATGTTGTATTCACAATTCGCGCACTAACTTTTTTACGGAAAAAGTCCCTTTCGCGTAAACAAGCACTCATCTGTCCAAATCACACTGTAGGTATGTACCTAGGTAGACTTCTGCAATATCCATCGATAGAACTCGGTCGCGGTCGTGGCCCTCTGGCAACAACTCCTTGATAAGGCATTCCGTATTTTTACGCAAAAGCCGCCGTCTGCGGCGCTCGCATCTGGGTACCGCCAGCACTGTGCCGGTGATTGAAATTGAAATCCAGAACTTCGTCTTCGAAGCGCACGGGATCTCGTCAAGTCAGGATACGGCTGCGCTCCCTGAAGCGCTGCGCGGCTCCTAACAAGCAAGGTGTGAAGGTTTTCGACTCGTCAATGTTTCTCGTCGGCCAGTTAGTGTGCCCGAAACATAATTTCACCTGCGTTTTGTTATTTATCAAGCGCGGCATTGTAATAACTCGCACATACACTGCAATACGTTTGCGCACATCGGACGGACTGGGACGATTATTTATGTTGTTGCGCTCCCGCATGCCGATCGGCGGCTCGGCGCGGGCTGTGGGCGCGGAGCGACTGGCAGCGATATCAATATGGCCGACTCACGCGGCGCGGCACGTGGCAGCGGTCGTTGCCCTCGGCCGGCTACTACGATAGTGCGTAAACGAATACTCACCGCGCTCAAAGGATGATTTATTTTTTATTTTTTTCGAAACATTCTTTGTCGTTTTACTCAAAAACTAGCCTGAATTTTTTTTAAAAAACACTTGGGTTGTATTTGTATGATTTTATTAGATGCGTTGGTAAAGTATGATCAGTATAAAAAATAACACCTTATATTTTAATTAAACAACATTTATCAGCAATTTTGCATAAAAGTTACATGCGCGTTGGACACTGTTTAAAGTGATGTTTAATATGGTAATCTCATTTTAAAGCAGTGTTGAACATTATGTGTATCTGTAATATTTATTAGTTAGGTCTATAAATATTGTTTCTACTTTCTACATTTGCAGAAAGTTGAAGGACTACAGATTATGAAAGTTCTTCCACTTGTGAAAAGTAGTCTATTTTTATTTGTCTATATTTCAGTCATGTTTTTCACCACAGAAAATACAGTTCCCGGGGGAATCACGATAGTAACTTAGTGATATTTCGAAATCGACGGGAAGAGCCGCGGGCAATGACTTGTAGTTGGAGTGTAAATAGATATCAGACATTATTGCTTTTCTTTTAAGATTTCATAAAGTACTACTTACCTTTTATAGTTATTACTGAAATATAAAGCCTGACATTTAAGTCTGTAGACAACAACCTAAGTAAATATCGCTTTCTTTCTCAAAAGCTCTCAAGTTCGTTAAATGCAGCTTAAGTGAACTTTTCAGTGCATTTACTTATGCTCTGTTATTTTCAAGATACGAGGCAGAAAAATATTTCTCATTTGTTTATTTTCTAACGAGATTGACGTTGGGGATTTCGTTAATAAAAGGATATGATGAAGTTTTTGTGTTAAATAATTAGGTAACTATGAGGTATAGCGTCCTTCTGTCATTGAATATTGGGTACGTTAGCTTCAAAATGAAAGAATATAGGTACGCTTCTTTTTATACGTAAGTAGGGTAAACCGTATAGCTATTGCCCACTTAAAGATTTCAAAACCAATGAGATGAAAAATTAAAGAAAGTATTTTAATTATCAACCATTTATGACTTTTTTCTTATAACTCAATAAACTGTTAAACAGAATATTAACAGTTTTTAGTTAAAACTTACGTAACTTAGAAAATATTGAAATAAATTTAAAATCCTCCAAAAAGTACAGTCATTGCCCATTACTTACACTAATTGCCCACATCAAAGCACAGTAATTGCCCAGTATCTTAAAACAAAATAATCAATTTTAAAATGACAAAATAGGCTTTAAATTAACAAAACAAAACATTAAACTTAAGTTCTAGTAGCACAGTCTTCAAAATTTAAAAATAAATTGTGTTTGGCCTTATTAAACTATATTATCAAATATTTCTTGAGCTGAATGTTGAGGAGTCAGAATCGGTAGAGACAGAATCATCTACTTCAAAACATAGATGACGATGATGAATTTTATTTGTAAGTTTTATATGTATTTATTTTTTTATCTTCTTTGATATCAGTTCAAGTGGTTGCTCAGAATGTTCAATTAGCTGTTGGTTATTCTTCCCTAAAGTTGTATCTATTTCCTTACAATTAACATTTTCACTAGTAGATTTAACGTAGGTTTTTCATTTTTTGTATTTGCGTTTGAATTTTTATCAATTTTTTGTAGCCAAACCATACTTTTCAGCAATTTATCTTGTAGATAAATTGTTGGATACATCGTGTACAGCTTAGATCGCTTTTTGCTAATTTTCTATGCTATATTGAACTTTTGGAGTCTTTGGCATACTGAAAATGAAACATTAAAAGCCATTTCAATATTTATGCCTGTAAATTGCAAAACAAGTCTAGCAATGAGCAACTTAAACACTGGGCACTGCTACTGCATTGTGGCAACACTCTAATAATAATTGCCCTGGGCAATAACTATACATTAACATATGGCAATAACTGAAATGATGGTGGGCAATAACTAAAAATATACAGATTTACGTGCAGTGATTACCCACCGTTAAAATGACCGTTAGAAATTAAATTTTATCAGTTGTTTTCATTGATAATGGAGAAAACACTTATAATTTCATCATGACTATACACCATTTGTTGAATATTAAATAACTTGCAAAAAAAAATTTAACCTCTAAGCAAGTAATTCCTTAGTAAAATTGTTAAAGTCTTTACCTGTTTGAGTAACATTTTCACCCGTCTTGACAAAATCCGCCATAACTGTTTTTTTTTAGTGTTTCCTATTGTAAATTATAAATCTACTGTACATTGATCTCGGAGCCATCTACTTAGTAAATTCAAATCTAACTAGAGTGATTCAAAGTCAGCACCTGACAATATTATTCTTAAAGCGGGCAATCACTACCAGTGGGCAATCACTCTCTGGTTTACCCTATGTCGAATCTCAAAAAACTCTAAGAAATTGTTCCACATATTGATGTGGTTCAAAATATTATGTCGTACGGCAGGAAATAACTAAGTATCTACACATCGGGAAAATCCGAATAGAGAACTATTTCCACAACCTTGCGCCCTTACTCTGCATCGCAATTCGTTTCTCATCTCTATCCATCGCTCTCGCACTTGCTGTCATCTCTGTACGTGTGACAAGGTAGGATAGATCGTAAACGGCCCTTACGTAGCCGAGGTGGCCGCCACGGGAACAATTGCAAGCACAGCTAGTTACAGATAATGCCTCCTATTCTGCATACGGTTGCCACTCGGCGGGGCGTACATTTGAAATCGCTTACAAATCCGGGTGTTTTGGCTCACCGTCCATACTTTACGTTTGGAGGGCCGCCAGAGCTCAGGTGGTCGTGGATGATATGCTTGGGGAGTTCTAGAATACAAACAACTGTATAACTTTACATGGTGGTTTTATTTAGTTGTAATAAGAACGACTTTGGAACAAAAATGGTAATCGAATGTACACAATAAGGTCTCACTTGACCATTATTTTAAAAAGGGTGCGTTGTTGACGATTAATAACTGGTAAACGAATCCACCGCACGAGGGCAATTGTTTTTGTTGTTATTTGCGCTTTTTGTTTAACATCTACTTCATACATGTACACTTACTTAAACCATACAATACATGTAATATGATTTTGATAAGTTACACCAATTTTGAAATTCAGGTAATAAAATTGTGTGTAGAATTGTAGATAGAAATTTCCAAATATTCATAAGCTTCTTCTAGTAGCAGAATAATATACTCACATCACAATATACCTAATCTTGCTCTGACGAAACTCAATCTACGAATGGAAATGAGAGTAAGGTCTGTAAGTGATAGAGAAGCTCAAGTTTCGTTGAAAGGTGGGTATACCTACGAGTACGTCCCTATTACACGTACGAGTTATTTGCGATGCGATCATAAATAAGGCTGGTGATACATTCTCGACGCCACTAAACGATGAGTGTCCCGACTTCCCAAGTTTACGCCATGACAATGTGTTTACGATAGCACTATTTCACGACCACCTGTGAGTCTTTCTTACAAAACGTTCAGCGTTCAGCGTATTTCTCTTGTGTTTGTTGGTGTTTCAAAGTATCGGAGTTACAGTTTGTGGGGAAACTTTCAACAGACCTGAAATAGTATTGAAACAACATGCAATGTAAAACACCTGTTTTTTGTGAAGTCACACTTTATTAGTATTTTTTTTAAGTTGCTAACATAAATTCACTAATATTTTTTTTAAATTTATTAATACAAGTAAAAATCATGTTTTAAAATGTATTACTTATGTATTGAAGTTAGTCTTACCATAAGTTTTATATCGAAAAAATACAGCATGGAAAAAGCCAACTGAAATAATTTACTTAACTTAGCGAATGTAAAATTTAACGGCTCCGGAAAGAATATGAACGAAGTCACGGACACAGGCAATAAAATATATTCGACTTAAATTGTTCTGTTCAATCGCTTTTATGTAGGTAAAGTATGTACTCTGCTTTAATCAAACGTTAAGCCTTTAATAACTGCGAAAAATTTAGCTGTACACGTTTGTGATGAACAATTCTGTTTCGACAGAAAACAATAAATAACGTTGCAAGTTATTGCCGAATGCATTCTGGCGTATGAATGAAACTGAAATAAATAATATTTCCAAGAATAATAAAATACCGGACGATTGAGCATTTCTACGGAAAAGCTTGATTGAGGTCCTTTGATAGTTTATACCCGAATATACATATTTATTTACGCTGATTACTTTTACTACGAATTCCAATTCGTTCGTTCGTTCGTTCGTTTCAGCCGAAAGACGTCCACTGCTGGACAAAGGCCTCCCCCAAGAATTTCCACAAAGACCGGTCCTGCGCCGCTTGCATCCAGGTACCTCCCGCGACCTTCACCAGATCGTCGGTCCACCTAGTGGGAGGCCTGCCTCCTGATGAATAAGAATTGGCAGTTTTGATTGTCTTGAACCAGTTTCAGTGGTTCCTCACATAGGTTTAGATGACATGTATATCTGACATCAGTAATGCTATCTAATCTAACAATAAGAGACTGTCAGGGACTTTATCAGCAAATGATGGGTGATGTCAAACTATACTTACGAGCAAAACTATGGAATCAGGCCGTTGTGTTTGGTTCCGAGCCATCTTAAGAACTGAATGATTATGTATGTATTTATAGTATCAATTTAAAGTGTAAAACATTACCTTTAAAATGATACCATTTTTAATTATCTTCTATTAGTCATTTAGTTTTTACGATCGCTCGGAACAAGTATGGTGATTCCATACTTTTGCTCGCGAGTGTAGAACAATATACTCGTACCTACGTGTGTTGTTCATTCAATGTCTTTCATAATGTGTCTGTCCTCGCAGTAGTTCAATACAATTCCTTCTAAGCCCTTTCTTTCACTGATACCTACTCTCTATTTAACTTTGTAGGGTCTTTTGCATATTTATAATGATGTAAATCTTACGTACTTTTTACATGCCCTAATGTTTTTGCATTAAAATAAAAAAGTACCTTTTAATCTTTTAGAACTGAGTAGAGTGATATTACCTCTTATATATCGCTTTTACAAATATTCTGATCTCTTTAAAACTATATCCCCATAAATAAAATGTCTATTTCATTGAATTATATTCTAAAAACTAGCGGCCGCCCGCGACTTCGTACGCGTGGATCCCATTTTACCCCCTTCATCTATCTTACGCGGTTTAGATTTTTTCATACTAATGTTTTTTCCCGCTAACTCCCGTTCCCGTTGGAATTTCGCAATATCCTGTTGTAACTAAGCTTTAAGTTTACTAAGAGACCTTCATGCCAAATTTCAAGCGTTTAACTTAAGCGGTTTAGATTATTCATACAAAAGGATTTTCCCGGTAATTCCTGTTCCTGTGGGAATTTCGGGAATTATTTTCTTAGTGCACCTCTACGGTACCTAAGCTACGTCCCTTATAAATTTCAAGTGCCTACGTTTATCCGTTTAGGCTGTGCGTGGGTATGTCAGTGAGTCAGTCATACAAAAGGAATTTCCCGCTAATTCCAGTTCCCGTGGGAATTTTGCAATATCCTGTTGTAACTAAGCTTTAAGTTTACTAAGGTACCTGCATGCCAAATTTCAAGCGTCTATGTTACGTGGCTTAGATTTTTTCATACAAATGTTTTTTCTCGCTAATTCCCGTTCCCGTAGGAATTTTGCAATATCCTGTTATAACTAAGCTTTAAGTTTACTAAGGTACCTGTTTGCCAAATTTCAAGCGTCTAACTTAAGCGGTTTAGATTTTTCATACAAAAGGATTTTACCGCTAATGTCCGTTCCCGTGGGAATTCCTAAGTATCCTATAACCTGCCCAGGAGTATGAAGAATAATTGTACCAAGTTTCGTTAAAATCCGTCGAGTAGTTTTTGTTTCTATAAGGAACATACAGACAGACAGACAGACAGACAGACAGACAGACAGACAGACAGACAAAAATTTTACTGATTGCATTTTTGGCATCAGTATCGATCACTAATCACCCCCTGATAGTTATTTTGAAAATATATTTCATGTACAGAATTGACCTCTCTACAGATTTATTATAAGTATAGATGGGGGCCTTAATAGCTGCGCTCTCAACGTGAGAGTTTTAACAACGTTATCCTTTGGCCAATTTAATTGCACTGTAGGGGTGCCACTTCACTTCAAATGATATTTTTGTCACAAAAGAAGTCTAAAAATAGCTTCGCAATATTTTTGCCATACAATTTTCAGCTTACGGACTCTGCTATTCGGCATCACGGCACAAATTATTTGTTATTGAGAATCATTAGTAAATATTTTTTTTAAAAACTTGAGCCACTCAAAGCACTTTACGCAATATTGTTACTGTATTTCAATAAATTGTTTAATAAAGTTCATTTAATATATTGTATATTATCTTCTAAAAACGTCGCTCTTCTCCAGGTAGGGTAAGTGCGTTAGTTTTCGTCCAATTATCGGAGTTGCCAACTTTGTGATGCGAAATTAATATCTTAAAATACCCTTACTCATATGTATCATATGTCATTTTAGTCCTTATATAGTCTACTTTACGTTAATATTATATGACAATAAGTAAATACCACGGGGTTTTTTATAAAAAATATTTTATGCAAAAGAGGCGATTTCACTAGTTTTCGTCCAAAAAAATCAGTTTTCGTCCTAGTGTACGCTAGTTTTCGACCACTGTGTAGAAAAAAGGGTGCAGTTGAATTATTAGCTTAAAACCAATTCTACAATACAGTAACTATGGATTGTGGTATATCATTTGAAAGGTAATTTTGTTAGCTTTCAAATGATATCAAAAAGATTTAAATAAGTTTCTTACCTAAATTTAGGAAAATATTGCAATAGGTCGAAGGATAAATGGACGAAAACTAATCTACAGGAATAGCTAATTTTGGTTTTCGTCCACCCCAGTGCTTGCTCATGACGTCATGGACGAAAACACAACAACGTTTAAAGCTGTTTTTTGTTTTCGTCCACATCTTTTTAACGGTTTTTATGGGTTTATCACTGTTAAAAAGTGGACGTAAACTAAAATGTTTAATGTAATAGCAATAAAGATCATATTGGAAGAAAAAACATTGTATTTTGTAGGTCCATATAAGTAAAATGATTATTAAAAATATTAACTAGGTGTCAGGGTTTCCGTCCACGTGGACGAAAACCAAAATCTTGCAAAATTGTTATGCTAGTATTAGTCCACTTAATTATCTAAGATTTCTATACAAAAACTTTAATAAACCCTTAAAATAGTGTTTATTATGCTAATAATTAGACATACGTGCCAAAAACATTACGTAAAGTAGCTAAAACAGTAATTAAACATATCATGAAAGTTCCCTACCGGCACGTTTTTTTTCTAACTTGACGACGTTTTCCATTCACCTGTGTGCAGCAGCAACTTCCGTAGATTTTTTTGGAGTTATTACTTGTCAAATTACATTTTCATGCAAGCAGAACTGTTACTTAGATATTATAGATTGTAACAAGTCCAAACATGCACGGAAAGTTAGGTTTGTATTCTAATTTTCCGTATTTGTTTGTGGCAAGTCGGTCAAATGGACGAAAACAGGAGCTGGACGGAAAACCGGCGCAATTACCCTATCTAGTTAATAAAGTAAAAGTTATTTAAACTTGTAATATGGCAAAGATCCATACAAATTAATGTAGTCTACCAACGGAATTGAATAGAGACGTATTCATAGATATCTCCACGTGATTACTTAGGGTCTTTCGTGAAAAGGAAAGCAATTTTCTCGGTTCAATCACAAGTTTTCTTCGGCCACATTCATTAATCTTCGTATAGTTGACATAGTAGTTTCCGTAGTACTGTCACTAAGGTCCATCATCCACCGCTGCTGTGATTCTAAGAGACCGGCGAACAATTATTTCTTCCCCACAAATCCTTGCTTTGATGTGCGACGTGCCTAAATGGGTTTACGTCAGGAACACGCCAAAACAATTGGTATCAAACTGAGCGATCTCCTGTAGGGAATAGAAGGCCCTTATCTCGTACAGTCATTCGTTCTTTGTTATGAAACCAACAATATCAACGTGAGAGTAAGTCGATAGGATTAGACGGTACTAATCACCTAAATAAAAGTGACATGTCCCTTGAAAGAGTCGGTATTCGGACAAGTTTGAATACTAATCCCTCTTGCGGACGCGACTAACTATTCCTTATTTTAGCACCTAAAAACAACATAAATTGTAAATATTAACGTAACCCTAATATAATTGGAAAGCACGAACAATTAGTTTTTTTTGACACTCTATCTCGTAAAGTTTATGGTCACTTTGCATTTTAGAAATAAAATAAGGCTCTTCATTGAATATAAGATATGTTGTAGAAAACCGATCTTAAGACTCGTCTTGACAGCCCTGAAGCATGTCATCATGAGGGCCTTACCCTTAGAGCACCTTAAACACGTGTGTATTTGTTTAGGACAATTAGATGTCGTTTCACCATTTTGAATCACTTGGGGCACAGTTACAAAACGCTGTTCCAAGTACTTACCTTCTTTATTGACATTTCTATCTTATTCGCTACAATACAAAGAAGACGTAAACATTAATTAACTACGATATTAACAAAAATGAATCAACAAAATGTCACAAGATCCAAATTAATAAATCATATTTGACTACCCATAAAATTGAAAATCTGAGCTGTACTCGTGCAATAAATAACGTGGATGAATTATGAAATTCATTTAAATGTATTACTTACTGCCATATTCTGCTACATATTTGTATTCATACCTTTCATTATTCGCTCCCGTGCACAACCACAATCTCCAAAAGAAGTCGTAGGTAGAGTCGTCTGTTGGCGAGAGGAAAATATTACTATTTAAATGTTGATTGGATTTTTTGTGTATAACATTTTAATACTCGGGTTTTACTGCCCATAAGATATAAGACGTAATAACATTTACCTAATAACTTTCAAGCAAAATGACAATAATATTTACTAATAAGATTAACATAATAACATGTCACTTAGGTAATAGAAAACACCTTCTAGAACTTGGAATTCGTTTGGAATCCCTGTCCCGATTACTGAAAAGAAATAGCCCCCTAGAACTAGTGTGATGTTAAGTCCCGGTTGAGTAGACCCCAACCACACGTGCTCGAGGAAATGTAAACACCTCCAAATCTAATGACGGTGGATAGAAATCTAGAGCTGTTAGTCCGAAGTGTGGTCCTGGCAAAGTCCGCCCTTGTCACCGCCGTGTCACTATGATCGTTAAGCTCCCATTTTGTTTGTCGGCAGTTCGGCAGGAGAACGAGCGCATGATGTACGACGTCCTCCAGGCGGGAGTCTTAAATCGCACCCAGTCGTCGGGGGCATCGCGCTGACGCCGCGCTACTCGCCGCGCCCGCGGATCGACAACGTCCGGCCGGCCGCCGCGCCGCCCGAGGAGCCCCCCGACAGCGGCCCCCAGGAGCCCGGGCCCGACCACACCGGCGCCGGCGCACTGCCCATCACGGGCCACCCGCACGTGGCGCCTCTGACGGGCCACGCGGCGAGCGACGCCCCCGTCGGGCACTCGTGAGCCACGACGCTCCGGCGGCCACCAGCCTCGCCCATGACCAGTGACGTCATACTGTGACACTGTACAGACAGAATTTTTACCCGTTCGTGATTTGAGTGACGATGCTGTGTAGGTAGATAAATGTGAAATTGTGAATAAATAGTCAAGAATGAAATGTTAATTGTTCAAGTGTAACGGATAGGTTATTAAAAGACAAATTGTCAATAATCCACGCAAGAAGGGTATTTGACTATTTTTGGTGTAGGTATAGATAGTTCGGGAATTTATGCTAAAGATTGGGAGCTTATGTCTTGAGATGGAGCGAACTTGGTGTGGCAATGCTATCTATGCTCTAATAGGTAGGTACATGCTTAACGCATGTGACTGAAAAAATACTCGTGTGAAATGTTAAGAAGTTATTTAACTAATTAAGTATCTGCGCTTAAGAAAGTGTCCATCTTCAGTAACCAAGTAATCTTTTAGCTTACAAAAGTAGACAAATACCCTATTGTAATTATAACTTAAGACTTCAATTATTATGGGAAGCTAAAGGAAGAAATCTAACTTAACTTTGTGTTTTAATATCTGTAATAATAATGGTATTAGTAAACTAAATAAGAATTTTATAACATCAAGGGAATTGTTGCCACATCGAAGTGGTATATTTTCCTTTTGTTTTACCTCTTTATAGGCGTTATGACTTTGAAGTTACAAACACTTGATTCAATACCTAAACATAAACCTATTAAGGTTGAATGTTCGATTTGGGAACAATGTTTATCCGTAAGTTACATTTCTTTCTTTAGAATGTAATTAGAATAAAATACAAAAATAAATGTGGAACAGGTGCCATAATAAGCACAATGAAGTATACCTAGTCAAGTATATGTAAAATGACGCCGATATGAAATAATGTAGAATACTAGCTATTGAAATGGTGTATGAGATGTTAATGATGATATTATTCTGTAATGAAAATTTAAAAGCCTATAATTTTACTAATAAGAGCACAAATTAATATATTGTTTAAATTAATCACAGTACACTTGTATGCTAATATATCCATAAGCTTGGATCTGTTTATTTTCTATTTCCGAACGAACTAACGCTTGGACACTTGCTGATATTTCATAGCCCATTATGAACCAGATTCTAGTCAAATGAGCTTTCGAATTTGTGCTTAAATCTGTTAAGAATAAGAGCTTTTTGTAAAGTAGTTGTTGTAGATATTATTCTAATGTGCAACGATGGGAATTTCTTGTCGATACAAGCAGGTACGCTTCAATAAACTTGTCGTGGGACATGGTGTTGGGTTGTCACAGGATTGTGGGCTGTATTGCGGGTAGATAAGTGTTAATGAGGCGTGCACCTGTGTGGGTCGTGCTCGAGTGAGCGGCAAGGGAGAGGCATCGGCCCGCAGCCCCGCACTCTCTTCTTGGCTGTTGGGTAATCTGGCGGCTTGACGTCAAAGTTACTGTCTGAATAAAAATTTTAAATCCGAATATCTCTTAAGTTCTAACACCACTTAAATCAGAATTATTAATAGGAGAGCAAAAGCTTTAGTAAATTCTATTTGTTAGTAGTAATAACCATTCTGTTCCTTATGGTTAATTTGTGAGTTTCATTAGGAAGTTTCTTGTTTCTTACTGGACCAATCGGCGCGACTTTTGATTCTCTTGCAATCTTGCAGTCTAGTCTTGTATTGCATCTCATAACCATGTTAGAACTTATACTATGTAAAGCTTTTTCACATACTTATGGACTTTCACTTAGTATGAATAATTTAGATAGGCCTAGTTACTAATGGAATCACTAAAGATTGTTATAAGACTTTTAAACAGTGCGTTCAATAACACCTCATGTTTCATGTGTAAAATAATTTCTTTTATCGAGTTAAAGCGTATCTATACTGTTGATAACGCTATGTCGAGAGTTATGAGAAAAAGCTTCACCTATTCAGATTTATGATAATAATAAACCATTCTTTTCCTGGAATCTGTGACAATATTGAAATTATATTTCCATTCGTTGTTCATACCTACTATGTATTATTTTATTTATACTTACTTCATTTGGTATTTGTATGCTTTTCAGTTATTGAAAAATATTAGCCAAAGCACACGATACGTTGCGGTGCCGCACCGCAAATATTTCGTGTGCCCGCCAAGATGACGCAGCGACACCGCTCCGGCGTCGCACCGCCGCCGCAACGCATCGTGTGCTTTGGCTCTTACTGAACATTTCAAGTTTCAGCGTTTTCTGAATTCGCCCTGGGAAATCGATGGAAATTACATTGGGAACTTCTAGTAAATATTGCGGGCCGATACGATAAGTGTTACGCTGTTATTGACACTGTGTTTATTGATTCTGACATATTATTAATAAGTGCTGTTAAATTAATGTAGTAGGATTCCATTATCTCCAAAAACAAGATATTTAAGATAAATTAATTATTATAAACGTCGAAACAACTTAATTGTAACAATTTATTCATTGATTACACATGATTTGTAAAATATCGGTAGAGCGATGTTATGTCTACCAACACAATTTTGTATAACACTGAAATTACACTTAAGAACTATTTAAGATTCTAAATACTAATACAAGGAAGTATACATTAATTATATTAAAGCCACTTGATAATTAAAGCACAGCGCATTATGCTCGAGCAAAATAAATTATTATGCAATATTGAAAAACATAAAGGTACCAACTCACTGTATTTTAAAGCGCGGAATATTCGGCGCAAATATGTTCTCCGATTCTTTTTAACGGTAACCGTTAAAATTCGCTTAGGCGTAATTTTTATGGGACCCGCGTCCACTCGACACAGTGACTAATTGCAGGGTAACACTCAGAGGGTTACTGTTCCATGTTACGGTACTATTTTAAATGTGGACGAGCGTACAGGCGCCAGCACATCAGCCTGTACATTTTTGTAGCAAAAGAGCACTTATTACAACGGCATAAAACATATAGTGTTAGCTTGACATGCCGGCGTCTGTACAAAGGTGCTCGGTTATCGGAAATTTCCGCATCGACGCCGACCGTTGGATTTCGTGTGCCATTCCGCGTTCGTCTTTTAAAATAAACCGCTACTTAGGTTGATGGGCGGCTCCTTCGAGACTTGGCGAGATGTGGCTTGTACAATACAATACAATGGGGTGTAACTGAGAACAGACTTGAGTACTGTAAGATTCCCTTGATTGTACAGGGAAACTGCGATTCCTTGTCAATATGTAAATTCATTTTATCCGCTCAAAAGTTTAAGACTGTAAAATTGAACTTGCGTTAACCCTAAAAATTATCTACTTTCTCTCAACTCAATGGAGTTCATATTTCGTACTCTTTAGAAGAACCAAAAATTTCGCATGCGAAATTAATAAAATTCATCTTTGAAGTGCTAGGATTGATTTCAATTTTTTTTAGAATTTTTCTGCAGACACTCATCCGCATAAAGTCGAATTTTTCGCGTTCTTTTTGTTACGTGCAGTTTCAGCAGTTACAAATTTTTGTTCGTATTTAAAGTTATATTCAGTTGAACACATGAATTCATGCTTTCATCAACAAAAGTTTACATGCTCCTTTAAGGCAGTTAGTTCATCTTACATACTATTTTTCAAACATCGATTCATTTTACTCTTACAAATACTTTAGTTCTTCGCTTTAAAAGCAATAGTGTCTGATTTAAAGAGCTGCCATATACATCAGACAAACCTCCACCAAATCGAGACGGCTTTGCGTGCTGTTGCATATCAATTTCCTATTGGACAGCAAACCTTTTCAAGTCTACAATGTCCATACAAAACTAGGCTTGTATCTATCTTCTAGGATAATTTGATACTACGCTTTGAAACTATTTCATACTTCAAATCACTTTAAAAAAACTACATAACATAAAAGAAGTTCTAGTGTGGACAAATCTCTTAAACGTCTCACTTGTTTTGATTCGGCCGGACTTTTGGCGGAGATTTATGAACAGAAACACCCTGACAGCTGCAAATGGACTTGAGATGATTAATTGCTCTTCGGACAGTACAAAACGTGGATTAACAGGGCAGTGTTTCTGTAGAAATTTCCGTTTGTATTACGATGTTCATTTTTTGAGCGGATGAAAAAAGGAATCGAAAAGCTTTCAATTTTGTAAAAAATTGAGTTTTGGACGCGTTATGAACAGTCAGCGTCAAATACTTGACACTCAAAGTGGTCAAAAAGTCAAACAACACAATCTTACTTAATACAAATTGTAACAAAGACCTTTTGAAAACTTTTTGTGTACTTGGGGTGTCATGAACTATTTGACGCTGACAGTACTTACTTATTTAAAAAGGTGTTGGCGCCCAACTTGAAGTATCTGCCAGTCTCATAGTCAAGGAAAAATATTTTTAGCTCAGCAGCATAATGTTGTATGATAGAGCCAGCTATGGGAGCCAGCCACGGATTGAAGTAACCAATAATTATAAATAATAACAATGTATGTATCAAAGTTACTAATATATGTATCGACATTAATGTATGAATTGTATGTATTAGCAAATGTAATACGACCCCATCCCCTCCCATCCTAGTGATACGATACGCTACGTGTTCAATATCGTACAGTAGGTACAACTACACTTAGGTAAAAGTTGGACGAACATTACTTACCTTAATAGTGTATTATTACTGTACTATGAGTACAACTACTTGCAATAGCTTTGTACCTGACCAGTAAGATGGCAAAGATCTGAAAAAAAAAATTACTTTAACCAAATGTTTTTTCATGCATGAGTCATGCTCAAATATTTTTCATACTTCTTAGTTAATTCTGAAAACGTTATTTAATATTACAATTTTCATACGATTTGTATGAATGTATAAATTCTATAGCAATTAAAACATCTGTTAGTAAATTATCAGTGAACAAATGATTCTAAGTGTGGTTGTACTACAATCGTTTTATCCCTAGTTCGCCTCCGCGCGAGGACTGTGCATCCATTCGGCTATACTAGAGATCAATTCCAAATATTAAACAGGACTATTAACGTAATTAGTGTTAGATGGAGAATACAAAGAATTTTATAGTTGTTTGTTGTAAATGTCAGTTTTAATTAATCTATTTTACAGAAAAAATGTTTAATAAAATCTTTATAAAATAGTGGGTTTTTAATTTTTACATTCTTTTCGTAGTTTTGTCCAGTCGAGATGCCTAGCACCTGGTAAAAAAATTCATATACCTAGTTCATAAATAAAATTTTAACGATGTTTAAGATACCTCAGCATTTTGATAATTACCTACCTACTTACGAGTTCGAAAAATCTTACTTTTGCGACTGCTGAAAAACCACATATTGCGGTGCGTGGGATGCCATGATGTTTCTTAAATCACATAAAAAATCATAAAAATGATTTGTGTAAGGAAGTTTGTTAAAACATGGTGTGTCATACTACGTATCCTATACGAAGTAAGTACGTATTGGTATTTAACCGTAGATACGTTTACGTTAGTTTTTCGGTCGGCCATTTTCAGTCAAACCACGCGAGAGGTAATTTGACTAGGGTCGCTCGGGTGTAAACATTAGGGTGGAGCACGGTTGTATGGGAAAAATTTTTTTTTTTAGTTTCGAAGTTCTAATAGGGGGGGATTTGTGCCTTATATGAAAGTATAAATAACTGTAATTTTTTATCCCATTTAATGAATATCTTCTGCCTCCGCAGTGACTTCAAAATTTTAAAATTTTATTTAAAGTTGAAAGTCGTCTAAGGTGAAATATTGCGCTCTATTTATTAGTAAGAAGGTATTAAATGACAGATAATTTATAGATTAGATATTTACTAAGGTAATATAATAAGAAATACATACAAGAATTAGATAAATTACTTTAATTATTATGCTTGAAAATCCTTTTTTGATCAAAATTTAGGCATCACGTTTCGCGATTCCAACTTGACTTTTATTGCACCTTATTAGTGACTTTCTGGATGCAGTTAGAAATAGAATCTTTGATCGTAATCTTCACAGGTCCCTCAACAGCTTGAGTGAGGTAGAGAAGCCTTAAAACAAAGGTTTGCTCTCACCACCAGATTTGACAATTTGCTGAATTTCTTAGTCAAATAAATATCTCAAAAGCGGCTGTTTGGTTAAGTAAATTAAATAAATATATAAAATAGCATTAAAGTGTATCACTAGTACTTAAAAAATTCTAGGTATTGAAGGGTGACTCGTACTATGTGACTTTAGTATGCGACGAGCGGCCAGCTCTCTGACATCGTAAGAAGACTGGTATCAGGATACTCGTAATAGCTTTTTCTCCGGGTAACTAGTTCTTTAATCTTTCATAGGGTATCTGGCAGGCCTCTCGAGGCCATAATAATTTTAAACAGATGACGGGTGCCATCTTTGCATTATGGTTTTGTCTTAATCAAAAACCAGGAAGAAGCATAGACTTTAACCACAATAGTAGCCAGAGGTATCAAAATTTCTATTGGATTTTAAGTTTCTACAATACAAACGTAGTATTCGGTACGCTCGTGTGATCTAACGGGCATGTTACAATTCACCAGGAGAAATTATTGCGAGATTTTGTGAGAATACGCCTAATTACCGCCGAAGCAATTTTATGCAAGTTCTGCTGATCAGTACTCAGATAATTGGCCATTTCTGATCACATTTGTCCTTCAATTTGTTCAAATTTATAGATAGGCAGTTTCTCACATGTTTCCAGAGCTTTTCCAGTAGACTATCTGACAAAGACGCGAGTCGCGAAAAGGGCCAGAAAAATTCTCTTCTCGCGCTCTCTCACGCCCTTATTAAAATTATAAACCCAAAGCCTGGCGTTTTTGTGTATTTTACATTGAAAATATAGCATATCAGTAAACGATTTGTGATAAAAAAATAGTATTTTTATTTAAATATTGCACAGATATGTGGCGCCTAAGTGAGGTCTAAAACCAACTTTTTTTTATAAATTCAGTGTCGATGCGGAGGCAGTTACTCTAAACCGAATTGATTAATATTTTGCATGACTTCATTTAAGCCCTAAAGGCACAAAATTTTGACTATTACATTACAGATATCTGAAAAAAAAATTTTCGCTCCACCCTAGTAAACATATACCGAGGGAAAATCACCCTCTGTTCAGTTTTACGTACTGTGCAGAACTCATGTGCATTCGGTATTTCCTTTTACAACCCGACCGAGTTAACTGCGCACCTGGCAGCCGTGACGTCACATCGATGCTCTAGTATGGACGGGACAAACGCGGAGAGGTGTGCGAGCAAGGGAGAGTCGCATTTCAGCGAGGTGCGCAATTAGCTGATCGGGTTGTATACTTTCAAAGCTTCTCTACATTTATGCACAGTCAAAAACACGTAAGTGACATTATGGCATTTAATTTGCTTGTAATATGTTTCATTTTGGCATCAAAAATGTATAGAATAATGTTCTGTCGACTGTACAGAAACACCAAACGTTATAATTATACTTAAATTTTAGAAATTATCGTTAAGGGACTCGACAGAATGCATGGGTCTTAATGATGACAGGTTTCGGTAGAGTGGCAAGTAAAACCAAAGAACAAATGATAGAGTAAATGGAATATTTATAATCAACAGAATCTCTACTAGAAAGAGATTCTACAGACTTAATAAAAAGTAAAAATCAACAGTTTAATCATGCCGTTCAGATTGTAGTAGTTTTATATTACGAGGATCCTGAAAATAGTAATTGTAAGAACGCTTGAGGCAATCATGTGAGAAGACTGAGTGGGTGAGTTTCTATCAACAGTTGTCTGTCTCGTATTATTGAAAGAAACACTGCAGGCTATAAATAAATTTAATTGTGTGGACCCAGCGTGCACATCTTCGTGATAAAATTATTTTCTAGAATGTAGCAGGTTTATTTTAAAAATCAACACATACTGTTGTACCTACACTTATCCCAACTAATATTATAAATGCGAAAGTAACTCTGTCTGTCTGTCTGTCTGTTACGCTTTCCCGCTTAAACCTCGCAACCGATTTTGATGAAATTTGGCATAGAGATAGTTTGAGTCCCGGGAAAGAACATAGGATAGTTTTTATCCCGGTTTTTGAAACAGGGACGCGCGCGATAAAGTTTTTCTGTGACAGACAAAATTCCACGCGGGCGAAGCCGCGGGCGGAAAGCTAGTATTGAATAAGCTTAGCTTCTGCCCAAGGCAACACTCATGTGAAATATTTGACACAAAAAATCTTTAATTTCACGCATCCAAAGTAGGTAAGTTACCACTATCATGCCAATTCATTTTAATCAGTCAATCATAATCATTTTCTTACCCCATTTTCACCTTGAAGTTTTATTTTTTGAGACAAAAGGTAGCCTAGCCTATACTCACAAGAGATTAGTATAGAGATAAATAATAAAATAATTGAAATTGCTTAAACATTTTTGGCATGAAAATGTAACAAACAGTTACTTAGCATTTATATTCTTACTAATAGTACCCATTTCATTACATAACCTATGGTCTAGATATCTAATGCTGAGGTATCCTAAACACACAAACATGTAAAAAGTATAAACATAAATCTGTAAGATATAACTGTGTGTACCCTACGTAAGCCAGACGACAAAGGTTGTATTCGAGCGAGGGCGGCATTCCTCCGTCCTCCGGGCCTCGCAACTATGCGGCCTACCTGCCGATGGCGCATCTGACAGCTTGTTAAACAATTTTATGTTAAACTTGCCAGCTACTTCTAAATTATGTACCTACGAGCAGCTTGCTTAGAGACTTGGTTTTGATGGAGCACAGTAAATATAAATATAGTTTAGCTACCAAGTCCCAAAACTTAGTAGTTTGTTAATACTAAAGTCTAAGTAAACCTAAGTAAAAATACATTTTGGAAGGATTACACCAAGCTGAACACTAGGGCTTATATTATGATGGTATTAAGTGCTATTTTGTTACAAAAATAGCTGATGTACTCTCTACTTTATATTCGTTTTAGCCAAATGACGTCAAAAAGTAAAAAAAAAGTCTCTTCCAAGGATTCCCACAATGGCCGGTCCTGCGCTGCCCGCATCCAGGTTCTTCCCGCGACTTTCACCAGATCGTCGATCCACCTAGTGGGAGGCCTGCCCACACTACGTCTTCCGACCCGTGGTTGCCACTGGAGAACTTTTCTGCCCAACGGCCATCATCTTTACGAGCTATGTGCCCCACCCACTGCCACTTGAATTTGTATGCTTTATAGGTACACTACTTTATATGCATGCTAGCATCCATACAGTTCTCGATCCTGATGTTTCCTTCACCCTAACCCGTAGTGGTTACCTACGTGAGTGCGACAAACGTTACATCGAATTTTGTTTCTTCGAAAACCTTTCTGCGAAGTTACTATACTGCGACGCCTTGTTATATCGATGCCTTTTTACTGCGATGTTACGTTACATCGAAAAACTTTACTGCGAACGATTTTATAGTCGTATTTTATAATTTATTTATATTTATTTTAATCTTCTTATGTTATTTAATCAAGGATGTAACTGTTAAATATATGTAATCTATATATATAAAAGAAAGTCGTGTTAGTTACTCCACTTATAACTCAAGAACGGCTGAACCGATTTAGCTGAAAATTGTCAGGGAGGTAGTTTAGAGCCAGGAGAAGGACATAGGATACTTTTTATCCCGTTCGAAATTAAAAAAAAGGCTGCTTATTTTTTGTCATTAAGGCGGAACAAAGTTCGCCGGGTCAGCTAGTAAGTAAATAAAATGTAATGTATTTATAATCTTATTTCATCTATAATTTTGTACCGCCCACTTTATTCTATATATGTATGTATGTAATTTCATTTTTTTATCTATCTGCTAAGTCAAATAAAGAAGGCTTCGCAGTAAAATCGTTCGCAGTAAAGTTTTTCGATGTAACGTAACATCGCAGTAACAAGGCATCGATATAACAAGGCGTCGCAGTATAATAACTTCGCAGAAAGGTTTTCGAAGAAACAAAATTCGATGTAACGTTTGTCGCACTCACGTAGGTAACCCTTCGTAGTGTGACAACGATTTCGTCTAGCCGGACCAACTTTGCCGACCTCTTCAAGAAAGATTAGGTAAGTGCAGTAAGTAAAATATACCTATATTATTATTAAGTATTAGAATACTAAAATAGCTAGTATGTTGATCTATAAGCTAGTGGAAGTTTTCAATACTCCTCTAAGATAGAGGTTAACTAATTAATACTATTTGTCTTTAAATCGGAAAATGTAGTTTTAGTAAGTACCTACATAATACAGAAAAAAGAAAAGCTATCGTAAGCAGGTAAAGTTCAACTATAGGAAAAACGATCGATGGGAAATGAAGATATGCGTAATCTCACCTACCCTTATTTTTGTTTTCCTCTATCGGATAGGTATTTCATCCCTTTCGAGATTGGAGGATGATTTTTATGAATAAATCGGAAAAAAAAGCTGGTGATTTTTTATACTACTATGTAGGTAGGTTACTTGTTTATATTGTAATCTTACGTGCCCGCTATGTCACAATTTCAAAACCTCTCAGACTAATATGGCAACATATGATACTACTAACTATTTTCCATAATTGATTCTGTAATCATGATAAAAAGTTGTAGTATTTAAAAACTTTTTACATTGTTTACCATTTTAACAAAACATAATTTTTGATATGACAAAAATAGTTCAGATCCACGTTTTCAATAAAGTCGTAAACCCACTTTGGCTGACGTATTACATACATAATTTCAAGGAGATTTGCCCACATAAGTACCTATACAAAAGCTATACGTGTGCGTGCATTCAGGTGGGCTTTTGTATCGGCTGTCGCTAAAGTTCCGAGGCTTGTAATATATTAATAATCCCTCTTTTACCAGATCTGGGTCGGCTACGAAAAATCTTCGCTCAGGATCGACGCTTAACGTAAGTGATTTGGGTTGCAGGTCTCAGGTAAACGAGCGGACCTATTTACACCATACTTTAATAAGACAAAAAAATCAAGGGATGAGTAACATGAGGGAAAGTAAAAACATTTTTCATAGACACGAGATAGGAGTCGCCTCTCGATCTAAATATTTTTTTAAAACTTGAAAAAATCGAACTACCTAAGGTGGGAATCGAACCCACGACCTTTCGCTTGCCGGGCGACTGCTCTTCCGACCGGAAAACCTTCGATTTTTTACAAGTTATTTATAAATGCAAATTATGAAACTTTCAATATTACTATAGACTATAGATAATCGCATATACATTAATAACAAAGCGACCTTACGAATATTTAATATCAGCCGATATCGCTCTAAGTAGAGACTGTTAAAGGAAAGATGAAGTCTGGAAATGTAAGAATATAAAGTAAGTTTGGTCAGGTAAAGCTATAATAATTTAGTTAGAAACATCTCTCAGTAAAACATGTGATGAAATTAAAAAGAAACATAACCAGTTAGCTCCATTTTACGACCCAAAATTAATTGTCCCAAACAAAGGGAAGAAAATGTATTTAACCTAATAAAATGGTGTCCGACTGCGTACCTAAAACGTTTTGGTTGTTTAATACATTATTTAAAAGGGTGAAGGTAAGTGCGTACATCCAGCTGTTTTAATATAAATTACTTTAGAAATTAAGACCATCATACTTGTATGAATTTGCCTTACCATACCTGTCAATGTGCAGCTTTTTCTTATGGGGCACTGTAAGACAAATCATGGGACACCAGATACCAATAAGTAACTACAAACATTTTCCATACCAAGTGAGAGAGAGTAGGTAAGTATTACTTTTTGCAACTAAGGACCCGTATTATTAAAGAAAGCTAAAAAATAGGTAAAAGCATCTGATTGACTGTAATAATTGTATTTGAAAAATTCTCGGACTTGAATAAAGGTACTCTTAGGCTGGGTTGCAACATCTTATTTTATCTATAACAAACGTCAAAAGTCTGTCACACTCCATACACCGGTTAACGTTATGCTTAAAAAGTAAGATGGTGCAACTCAGTCTTAGATTAATACGGGCTTTAATCAGTATCCATTCACAGCTCCCACATCCCTGTTTACTACGTTTACATCTTTAGTATCTTTACAACTATGTACATGAACTATTCCAGGCGCCCCGTAAATAGTTAACAATATTCCGTAGTTTCAATGGAAACTTGGATTATTCCAGAACATTCAGGAGTGCAATATACATAGGTGCGGGCAGGTAATTATCCTCATACTGAACTTAGTAGGTTGTAGACATATACCAGCTACTGTTACGGTTAAACTTTGACAGGTCAACTATGCGACACACAAACAATGTAATATTACGGTGTACCCAAGTACCGAAACAGACAAAAAAAGGCTTAAGTAATACAGAATGCGATCCATATAATAAATGTAAGCTTAGCCCATTAACATATGCCATGGGTCACTTTTGACCTTTTGACCTGTAAAACAGGTTCTAGGAAACGAGCGAGAAGGAAGAGCAAAAATATTTCTGAGCTTAAATGGGGTAATGTAATATTATATAGGCATTTCAGTACAATTATGCATACTGCTGACTTTTTTCATTTTTTCCACCATCTCTATAAAACACTTAGCAAAAGATGTCAACACGTTTCCAGGAAAAAATACTACATGTGTTACTTTTATACACCTAATTCGTTTTGCTTGGGTGAAACGTAAATTTCATACACGGGTGAATATCAACAAACTCGTTTTTTGCCTAATTCCGGTGGCGAATTTTAATTTCCACTTTCCAAAACTTTTTTGTGGCAGAAATAATAGTAAATAACTTGTATTATTCAATGATATGGTAGAGATCAAAATATTATTAATACTTCTCGAGATATGTCAATTTGAAATTATCAAGAGCCACCGAAATTGTATTTGAGCCACCGGAATTAAGAACCAATCCACCGAAATTTATTTATACAGCGGACTCCGGAATGTTACGGATGATTGTCTCAAATTACTTATTTATTTGTAATCAATTAAGTATTATTATCCAGTAAAGATGTTTATAATTAAAAACAATATTCAGGCCTGTGTTGTGACCCTAAAAAAGCATCAAATCTTCCCACGTGAGTCGTAATAGCCGACTAAGGAATCAAAATACTGGAGGGTGGGCTGCAGCATCTTTCCGGGTATTATACAACCATACTGGAACTACCAACCAGCCTGTTAAGCATGGTGATAACGGCAAAATCCCTCCATAGAGAACAAATACAAAACTTTCTGGCTCTAGCCGCCAACAGCCCCGTTATTCTAGAGTCATCACAAAGACATCATACATGACCCTCAAACCCAGAAACCAACTCTAGTCCCGGGAGGGCGACCAACTGCCCCAGGTTGGTGTTAGATTTATCTTCCATAAGTAAAAATATTGGTCCAGGCTAGCCAAGTTTTCATGATGGTATCATACCTATCCTATACTCAGAATTACGCAACTAATTATTCGCTAAAGACCATGCGAACTGGAGATTAAGTATGAAGATATTTCTAGATCTATACCAGCTACTGAACTAACACATAACATATTTGTGACAGGGTAATTTAACGGAAAACTATGCAAACCTAGCGACAATGAGCTAGATGAAAGTAGTACAATAAAGAAACGGAGGACTAAATCCAGCCAGCCTCATAGAGAGAGAAGGCCTAGCAAAAGATGCCAGAACTGTAAAAACGTACTGAGCTGCACCCTAATAGTACTGCAAAAATCAAAATGTAGTAATCATTTTTAGACGAACAGGCAATTTAATCACATTTGCATTCTCCGATCACCACACAGCTTATGACCGCAGTCTATGAAGGAACACTATCTGCGGTTGCGATCTTCATCAGTGAGGGACCGAGGAAGAAGAAGAAGTCATCACCGAAATAGAAGAATGCCGAATAAAAGATGCTCAAAAGCTGTCGACTGATGAAGCCTAAGCCACGACCAGTGCCAATCCAGCTCCAAAGCCCCACGAATTTTCATCTCGAGTGGCAGAATAGATTGCAACTTACGAGACTAGGGAAATTTTAGCTGTTTCAGGACTATTCTCATCTGTTTTTAGGATTCTGCTTAGTATCGATGTATAAATAGCTATCCAAGTCCTCACGCTGATACAAAGTGTATTATAGAGACGATTTTTTGTAATAAATCGAAAGTATGTATTTGCGAGGACCAAATTGAATATACCAACATGAATAACGAGGATAGCAGAACCATTTTGGTAAATGTCTAAGCTGCTAGGAGAGATTAGAAGCACTACTAGTAATTAGACTGAAGATCGAGATTATTCCGACACTTTAGCGAAGACATCCTAGACTTTAGCTTGAGTGAGATTAGAATGCCCTATTAAAAACAACAAGATGTACCAGGAGATAATGAAATCACAACTGAGCTTATGAAATCAGATGGAATGCTAGTACTAAAGTTCTCTTAAATACCACCATGTTTATTGGTCGATAAACCAAAAAATAAGACATGGTGGTGGTGCTAGAGACTGGAATGGAATGGACGTTGGCGATGGTCCAGAGTCAGGTGAGGCAGCTTTTTCCTGAAACATGACACTCTCGCTATCCAACATCCAGTCTCCCAGACAACCTCATTTTCGAAAAGACGTTCGTAATACTACGTATACATATTTAAGGCTGCGTCAAATTATGCAGAAGACTGAGGACTATAATCAGTCATTATTATTGGCCTTTTTGTACCTTTTTCGATTCGGTCAAGACCTGGGCTGTGCTACAGTCTCTTTAATGGCGTCAAATTGACTGTCGATACATGCAACTTCTGAAGTATTTGTATGAAAACTTCATCATATCAGCCCTCCCCCAAGATCAGAACTCGAAACTTATCTGATTGCTGCGAGGGTTCAGAGTTGGAGACACCATAATCTCTTAAAGTCTTCACTACCTCCCACTTAGAGGTTTTCAAGCTTCTGAGCTAGACCGAGCTTAGTATCAAGATACGGCGAGTACATCACACAACTTCGATTCACTGACGATATTGTAGTTATGACTGAGACCTTAGTAGACCTAGGTACAATGCTCCAGAGCCAATAAGACCAATTCCGGCAATAGATTTGCCACCAGAGCCACCGAAATTGCGCCACCGGAATTGAAAAACTGTTACAAAATTCAAATTATAAAGAAAACTATAATTCTGATCAATAATTTCTGTATGCAGATACAACAAAACACCAAACTTTAATCATGTTAAAGAATCGTTTAGCATCTAAGTAAGTAGCTTTCACTCATACACTTGCCAGCGAAATTGAAAAATTTTGTATTCCTATGCCGCTGATACAAATATTTACGGGTCTGCTGGAAAAACAATACCACAAGTCGCAAGTCTTTATAGCCCGATCAGGAGGACACAGTTGAGTGATGCAGGGAAGAAGAACTCTACGTCTCTCAAAGCTTCTTTGGAGAAGTAAGAGAGTGTCGAAATTGAGCCACTGTAATTGCTTTTTTTCGTGGGACAGTTTTGAAAGGCTATTTAAAACACTTAAAATATGAAATATCACATTTCTTTCATATCATTTGGAAGTCTTATTTAATGTATTTTATGGCTATACTATTTTTAAATTACTAGAATCCCCGAGAAAGAAGGAATAACACAATTTATGAGTAGAAATAGAGTTAGGACGCGCCACCGCTATTAGATTTTGGGTCTTTGAAAATTTTTTTAGTACATAAAATAACTACCTATTGTCCTGAAGACTTTGCTATCGTGTAAAACGCTGTATAAACTATATACAGAAAAAAAATCATCGCTCTAGTTACATTTCTCCCATCGATTCTCAGCTCCGCCGCGTAAAAAACGTGTTTGGGATATTCACCCTAACCAGCTTTCAGAGTGTGTCGCGACAGTGGAGACAAAGAAAATCTCTACAGGGAGCATTTTCTTGTTTTCCTCAAAGCGCCCTACACTCGGGTTTTAATTTGTTAATGTTGGTCATATTTTTCCTTCCAAAGGGCTCACCTAGTGAAGATAATAAGGACTATAGTTTCAAAGGCGATTGTAGCCTGAGAGTCTCAGGGTCTCAGGCTGAGACCCTTGAGCGTCTGAATGAAATCTAGCCCCATTTCTGTTATAAATATAGAACGTAAATCAAATCAGGTTTCAATGTTAAATAGACTTACACGCGAATACAATTAGACATAAGATACATAACAGAAACAATTTATATTATTGTCGTTGAATGTTCACAAATTAAATTCTCATGTCGCGAGATAAGAACAAAGGTACAACACGTATGGTCTTCTTAATAAATTAAGGTGTAAAACAAAAAATATTTAATAACAACATACTTACCTACTTAATGTCTATTACATATTATACCTACCTACATACGAGTACATTCATTAACACACTCATATAACGTGACAATATTAAGTTATTATTTAATATACATTTATGGTTAGGTACGTTAACCGTTGAGGTAACTTCCAGTAACAAGATAACAATGGATAACATTACACGTGGATAAGCGACCCCAACTTCTGCAAACCAATATCACTAAGTACTACCATTGAAATAATGGAAAACAATAATTAAGCAATGTGAATTAGCGTCAAAACTATCGTTTCCACGTGAACAGTTGCGAAAGTGGATTAAACATGTAATAAGTGTCAGTTACGAGTTAATCCTCGCAACCGGATCGTCGGTTTAGTGAATTTTAAATTCTAGTTTGTAAGTTAGTTCATTTTGCGGTATGGACCAAAATACATTTTCTACTTCTGACGTTGACCCTGGCGTCACGAAAGTTTTGTGACGGGCGAGTGAGGTGGCAACTTTGAACTACGAGTATTCCTTGACTTTTTATTTTATTGAGTTTAATGGCAAGCTATCGTTTTTGCCTGAATATGTAACTGACAATCAAACATTTAGTTCTTGTAAGTAATTGATGGATGTTATTACAGTAATTATTGCAGTAAGGCTTTTGTCATAAATTTGAATTAATTAGAACAAATAGTCTTAATAATTTTGACTTGTTTTTGTGCATTTATGTAGTTTAATTTGGGTAATAACTTTCCAAAAAACTATAGAAAGTAAATTGAGTTGATCGCAAATACTCAAATAACTACAATCAAAGTTTCACACTTCATATCCGAATATAGACTTCGATCTGAGTGATTCCGTTACACCTTAACACTAACAATATTAAATCTGATAACGCTGTGATGTTCAATCTTCGACCAAACTTCGCAAAGTAATAAGATCCTTTATCTCCTGAACCTGAAACACTAACAAGGTCTTAAATAACGTTTTTAAGAGAACTTGACTTTCGCCGGCTTATTCAAATGCCTCTTAGGGGTCTGTTCAATATTCCCAAGTCACAATATCGAGTAGCCGAAAAACAGTAATCAAATTCTTTCAAGTCCTTCCTTTTGGCTTCTTCGGTGCATAAATATTCAGTGGGCGGTGTAGTGATGTCGAGGCCCATTCTTGGAATAAACCTTTAAATAAAAACTCGCAGTTTGTGCTGAGTACTCTGAGTTATATGGGTAACAATGGAGAAAATTAATTTTACCCTTAATTTTCTTAAACTTAAAAGAAAATACTTTAAATGCTGAGAATTTTGTAGAATGGACCTAGTAAAAACTTAAGGCTGTGTGCATATAGTTTTACTTAAGGTTATGTGCAGTATTTGCCCTTTGAATATACAAACATATTATTACTTACCGTTAAAAAAGTACGTTCAAGGCTTATTTATTCCAAGAGATTCGTCCTCACATTGTATCAGTAGATGACAATAAATCAAAGATTTTCCTCATTTTGAGTAAGAACTATCGGAAAAGAGGAAAAGTACTTTAACCTTCTCAAATGAGACGACATGAAAAGAATTTACGCCTGAAAATAGGTGGAGATGTTTTTTTTATAACTAGATTATGAAAAGTAGTTAAAAGACTGTCTTAAGTTAGAGGCGGCATGTTTACCTAATCAAATCAAATCATTTATTTATGCAAGTAGGCTCCCAAAGAGAACTTTTACATGTCCCAACCCTACCACTGCTACCTTATTTTTATTTAATTAAAATCACTTTAGTTATCTCCGGCTTGTAACTAGCGCCGACTCTAGGGTAGGACCCTATAAACATAACAATAACTCATTTCAAACTATGTGCACGATCATTTTCGAGTAACAGCGTGAAAACCTTTCAAACCTCAGCCAAAAACGATTAGCTTGAAAGTGAATTCCTGACAATGAAGTGTAAAGTGAAAGATTAACCTAATACCTGTACCTCATTAAACCGAGCCAAGAGTCATCATCATCATCATCATGTCAGCCATAGGACGTCCACTGCTGAACATAGGCCTCCCCTAATGCTTTCCACATTGATCGATTGGTAGCGGCCTGCATCCAGCGCTTCCCTGCTACCTTCACGATGTCGTCGGTCCACCTTGTAGGTGGACGTCCCACGCTGCGCCTTCCGGTATGAGCCAAGAGTGCGTAATTAATAATAATTAAATCCACGCTCCGCCGAGCGATGTCGCCACTGCTAAACACAGGCACCGTAAATCCGCTCGCTTATCGCCGAGTTACGAAATTCCATTTCATAATGCATATTACAAAATGAAGCTTTAGCTACGCATAATCTAGGCACGGCTATGGTAATTATTATCTATATTCCTGGAACAGATTGTAAATCAAGTAACTCAAGTCCTGCCTTCGTTTTAAGTAGAATTCTCTGGGCCGAAATTGGGACAACTCCTTTAAATCGTTCGCATCCTTTTAAACGAAGACTCTACTCATGATAGTACATTCCTCAAATATGAGACAGAACCAATGAGTTAAAATTACATTTTAATAGTACCTACATACAATCGTCTTACACTCTTTAGAAGAGCACACTGACACAAATAAATAATAAAAAATACTGTCTAAGGTCTGTAGCTAAAGGTCTAAGCTGTAAGATAGAAGAATCTTTTAGCCAAAAAGATGGCAGATGCAGCAGATGTCAACGGATTTAAAACTGTAGTTCATATGACTCCTTGTAGACTTGAGTCTCTAGAGCGTCCCTTCCTCCACCATGCGTAAGAATGTTTCAAAAATACTGTCTATGGTCTGTAGCTAAAGGTCTAAGCTGCAAGATAGAAGAATCTTCTAGCCAAAAAGATGGCAGATGCAGCAGATGTCAACGGATTTAAAACTGGAGTTGATGTATGGAACGGTCGCTTTTTTGTAACTGGTGTGTATTATTCAAATTAATGACTAATGTTTGAACTAATTTGGACATATCAAGGTCTATCATTATTGGTATTTTTTTCAAACTTCTGCGTTGCGCCATTTACGAGATCTGGGACATCACAAAACATTACCCCAGCAAAATTCTAAATAACTTGAGAACCAGAACACGAACAAATTTTGCTATTCGTGGACAAATTACTACGCAACAAGAGCTATCTATCCATGTATTTGGTTCCGGGATAGAACGACTTTCAAAAAAAAAATTTGCCAGGGTAATGTTTGAAACGTTACCCCAGCAAAATCTGGTTTTTCCTAATAACTTTAAAACTATAATTTGAACGAATTTTGCTATTAGTGGACAAATTTCTGCTCACAATGGACTAATTATCTGCTATACTCTCGACTCTCTAAAGCACAACATTTATAAAAATTTTGCTGCGGTAATGCACTCCAGGTAACCGTGTGTGATGCTCATTGCTCATAGTGATTTTCGATACAGTACGTCACACGAATTTCATGATTTTTTAAGCCCCCCTCCGTCCTTGTCACAGGTGGTCACATTTCTGTGACCCCCCCTCTGTAGTGTGACGTCACATGTTTTGCAATTTCACATCGAAAAATTATTAAATCAACAGCAGTTCCGAAATCAGTTTTATTTCCATTTAAATTAAGTACTTTTTTTTATGAAATCAACATTAAATCAAATATTTGAAACAATTGAAATATGATGTCACGAAACTTAGGACCCCTCCCACCCCTTGTCACACCATGTCACACTTTGTCGACCCCCTCCCCCCCTCTTTACGTGTGACGTACTTTATGGATGACCCCTTATGGAAAGAAAACACCCAGACCAATTCAAACAATATGTATGCAATTTTTGATATTTTTATTTATTAATAAACAAAAAGACTGAACAAAATTGATGCGTGTACTGATTAATGTAATTAACCTCATGCAAAGTTTCGTGAATTACAACAACTATAATTTATTATCCAAGCTCTAAATAATCGCTACTACGAGTAACTGATCATACAATGTTTTTCCAATCGCTCAAGCTCCCGAGGATCTACCGATAGGTCGGGTGACGTAATCTTGAAATTCTTTTAGCCGGCGCGAAACTTCCGGAAGGTCGGGTGACGCCACGCCTCTTTGAACCGAGTTTACTATGGCAGTTATATTCTAAATTTATTCGATTCTAAAATATATTCCCAAAAATTTTGAAAGTTGTTTTAATTTGTATCACTTGGATATGATTTGTATTAGAAAGTGCTGTGAGTGTGACGCTTGAACGGAAGGAAGTCAACCTAACCTAACCAACTGCGTATTTCTATACTGTGTAGCCGCGAGAGCTCTTTGGCGCGCTGTCTTCGGCGAAGTATTGCGCGCGCAGATTTTGACAGCGCGAAATACCTACTTTAGCAGAAATACCAAGCCTTAAGGCTCTAGTTTCTCTAGTGAATGAATACCTAGTACCTAGGTAGGGGTTTCTTGGACAAGCTTCCTTCACTATGGTTCGCATCAACACACCCTTCAGAGGAGATTGTGATCAAGAGGAAGTCCAAATAAGTGAAGTCAATGAGGGCTATCGTTTTAGCGCTCACCAGTTAGCGCCACTGTAGAGTAAGGTCCTGTCACTTGCTAGTAGCGAAGACAGTGGCGCCAACTTGTGAGCGCTAAAGTGGTAGGAGGACTATCGCATTTGCACTCATCAAGATGGCGCCACTGTAGAGTAAGGTCCTGTCAATCGCCAGGGGTGCCAACTGTTAAGTATTGTATTTGCGTTTTGTTGACACTTTCGCATTTATGTTATTAGTAGTGGTAATTTATTAAGTATCTGTAGGGTACGTACATTTCATGTTCATTTTATTAAACTAGGATAACGGTGTTGACTGTCCAATTAGTCTGTATATTTATTGAACTATCTTAAGAAAAAATATGTATTGTTCAGTTGTTTGTTTTCCTAAATAAATTTAAAAAAAAAAAAGTATAAAAACGATAGCCCTCATTGCAAATGTCTTCTTTAATTATAATTTTCACACACCGCTCTACCTCTACTACGGTTTTCTATTTTGCTTGCTTCATTCAATTTCCTGGATTTTGCAACTTTTCATAGAAACTACTGAAGGAAGACCTACGATTTCCATTTTTCAAGAATTGCTAATATTCGTGTGTATTCAGCAGAACTCTTTGCTAGTGAATAAATGAGTAAATCTCAACACCAATATAGAACCAAGTAGAACTTGAGGATGCTAATAAACCTATACGTTTATAACGTGTAATTTTGTGAGGATGATGGATGATACATTAGTCCTATCCTTTACTCAAAAATCTAGACAGATTAAATGAAACTTTACGCATTTCACGGATCTTAATAAACATGATATAAGTATTTAAGGAGTAACTACGTCATCCGCTGTTATTAATTAGGCTACAAAATTACGAACGAAGTCGCAGTCAAAAGCTAGTAATTAATGAAAACTTGACATAAACATAAATGTTTACAATGACCGTTGGTGAGTAGCCAAAATAGTGATGTATCGAATTCGGGGAGGGGTTAATGTTAGTAATAAAGTCGCGTATGGCCCTCGATCGCCTCATTAGCGGACAATGTGACCGGCGGAGTGGAACTGATCCATCAGTCGACTGTGAACTACCCTCGATATCAAAATAATCGATTATCGTTGCTGACCGTCGTGCAGCAATGTCATCAGGAATCATGTCGGGGTTAACAGTAACGCGTATTGGCTGCGCTTGGAAAAGCTATAATACTCATGGCTAGACCTACATAAGTACTTATCGTGATATTGGGAGGAAAGACAGTGACAAAGGCACCAAACAATAATACATATTTGATAGACTTTTATCGTCATCATCATAGCTATCTCTTTCCGGAATAATATTATCTCCCGCTTTTTTCATCAAGGCATTTTCTTCTCGAAGTCGTCTGTCCGTCGAGCAGGAGGCATCCTCTAATTTTGGTCTCTACTTATTCTAGAGCCTGTTTACTGCATCTTTAGTCGATATTATAGTAGTTAAAGTAGTGTATTTTATTACTTCCGTAGTAACAAATCTGTTTAGTGAAAGCTGAAAAACAAAAGTTTCCCTTATACCACAGAATAATAATAAGTAGGTACAGAAAAATACTATTTATGTTTGTTTACTTCTACACACAAAACTTAATACCTTAATTGCAAATAATGAATTGCCCCGTGCTTCTACCGCAAACAAAAGGTATAAACGCGACCCTATCCGCGGGCACGTACTATCTACAGAACAACTTTTGTTCTACGAATATGATTTCAGCGCTCTCATAAAAGAATTCTCTTTGCATTTCAGTAGCTGCGCGATGCAAAACAACTCGCGATTTGTCCGTACTACAAGCAAATAGGTCAAATACGAGTAACTTTTACGAAGATATTGTTTTCGAGCATGTAACCGTCGGAATACTTGCCATTGACCTACAATTTTTACATTCTTTTTGTCGTCAAACTTTGATTGTAAAAGTTGTCAAAGTGTAGGTACTCAAAGGTTATTACGAGTATTATCGACGTTATTTTATGGATGAACATACTGTATAAAATAATCTTATACATACATAGATCATTATTCAGAAGTTTGATCTCATACTTATTATGCGTGAGCAAACGATGCATTGTATTGGGATTTTTCTGCAGTGCTCCTTTTAGTGGATTTTTCCGAAACTTATTTGTGATACATATAAATAAAAGAAACCTGATAAATACAGTACTTAGATGATACCGTTAAAATATTGAGTTATTAATAAACCTCAAGAAAGTTCGAACATTAAAATGAAAAAATCAACTTCGAGTTCTTAAGGATAATTTATTACTTACAACTTTCCGTTCAATATCCGCGCTTCAGTAGACAGACAAGTAGGCAGTCGTTACATGATTCATATCTATAACAGTTCTTAGTAGAAACCTAACCTACAAAAGATTCGCGACTTCGAAACTAAATCTCCAACATACAAATACAATAGATATAATAGGGAAGATCATCGCTTTCGCAGATGATACAGCGCTCCTTTTTCAGGGAGATTCGTGGTCGGATGTGTTTGAGTCAGCGCAAAGGGGATTTAATGCTGTTACTAAATGGCTAACCCACAACAAGCTCACACTAAACACTGACAAAACCAAATATTTAGCATTTGCCAGTAGGAAGACTACCCTACCTGAATCGGACACTCTGTCAATAGTAGCTCACCACTGCCCGAGGGATGTGGATAATGTGAACTGTTCTTGTCCCACACTCTCTAGGACTAACACTATCAAATACTTAGGAGTAATGATAGATGACACCTTAAGCTTCAATCCCCACATTACTCTATTAACAACCCGAATAAGGAAACTTATGTATATTTTTAGGAATCTCCGCCGAGTCGCCAACACAGATGTAATTAAAATGGTTTATTATGCATTATGTCAATCCTTGTTGACATATTGTATAACCTCATGGGGCGGTGCACCTAAATCATCAATGTTGCATTTGGAGAGGGCTCAGCGTGCAATTTTGAAAGTGAGCAACTCTTTGCCGTTTCTCTTTCCAACGAAGGATCTTTACTCACGCTGTAATGTACTTTCGGTTCGAAAACTTTTTATACTGCATACTGTTCTGCTTCAACATTCTTGCCTACAATACAATAATTATCTTAAAGGCACTAGAAGGGAATACAAGGTTTGCCCCAGCAGGGAATTACGTACACAGTTATCGCATAGATTTTTTTGTTTCCTTGGCCCATATTTATATAATAAATTGAACAAAATATTATCTTTCTACTCATTACCAAAGTATGCATGCAAAAAACTGATACTTGAGTGGCTGTTGAATTTAGAATATGGTGAGGCTGAGGATTTGTTGAAGGTTTTGCTATGAGGGCTCATTCATACTACACATGCCTGACACACAAAACTCACACACTCACATAACGCACTTAATATTACTAACAGTATCACGTATTTTTATGTATAGTGATGTGCAAGTACTTGTGATCTCTCTTCGCACTTTGCGCGTGTTTATTTGGTCAGATTGTTAAGTTCAAGGAGCAAGTTGAGGGCCTGGTGATCTATCACACAGGGATTACCCTAGTTTAGACACCAGTCTCTCGCAAAGGTTCTGTTATTGTAACATTCACAATATTGTAGTACCCATTATTCTTTGTTACCTTTGTGAAGAGAAAATAAACATTTATTTTATTATTATTATTAAAAAAAAAATAGATAGAGCAATCTTTCGCTAGATTTGTGAAATGTGACATTTAATTTACTTGTTATTTTCACAACATTGTAACGCGGTAAATTGGGTACAGTGATAAAACACTGGTTCCCCTGAAAGTAGTTATTTCTTGAAGCACTGAGGTAATCATGTATTTCTACAATGTAGAATTTGCATCCTCTGTAGAAGTGAAGAGAATTTACATATTAATGGCGAGTCTGATCATGATAGTAAGATGCGGTGGTTAATCGCTCTCTGTAAATGTAGAGACTTCCATTCCATTCTCAGCAGTCGAGAGATTACACTTAATACGAGCTTGTGGTAGAACGTAATCCTCTATTAATCCTTACTTCCAAACTAATATCGTAATTGAGAAAACTGTACCTGTTTGTTTGTCACGTTTTCACGCATAGACCATTTAACCGATTTAGATGAAAGGCATAGAGATACTTTGAAGTCCAGGGAAAAACATGACAAAGTAGTTTTAGTCCCTGTATTAGAAAATGCGCGCGTCCCGCACTATATAGTATATTTTTGTGATAGACCGAAACTGATGTGGGCAAATTCAAATTTAATTATTGTGAAACAAAGGTGTTTACAGATAATATTTGGTTGTAATAGTCTCACTATTTTTCGCGAAGACGCGGAAATTGTAAAAACGAGTATAATAATATACGAAATAAGTTGCAGTATGTTTTATACAACTCCATAGTAGAAAGATAATAAAAATAACCGTTCCATCAGATGTCTAGGGAAGTACGACCGCAATTATAGTGCCGTCCCAATTTCGCTTTTTGCAGCAAACTGCTACAACTGCTAAGGGCTCTTATGTCCTTAGTCAAGAAGCAAACGCTACGTAATATTCTCTTTTTGCGACCACATTATGGCTGACGTCATCGACAATATTGCAAGCTGAAGGGAAGTACGATGGCGGAAATTGTGTCACAGTGTTGAGAGCATTCTTGTTTGGTTTACATTATCTTTGATGAAATGTTAAGGGCTTCAAAAATATTTCATTAGAGAAGTACCTAACAGTTAAATTAATTTTAGATTAAGTATGAATATCTTCTTATAACTAAGTTAATCTGTATTATACCATTAACTGGGAAGGGGGGGAAGGTAAGGGAAGGGAAAAGTCATACTTATTGAAGTTTTAAGATTTCCAACGGTCAGATCAGTAAAAAATCTTCTAAGTGTGAGGCACAATATACAAAATTAATATTTTCTTGCGTACAAGTTGGTTAGTTTAACATTTTTATTAGCTCCAAGAATGCCATACATTATAAAAATATGTCAGAATATTTTTTGCATAATTACTTATTTTCATCAAAGGACATAATTTCCCGCGATCTGCGAACGCGTAAAGACCGCAACCCGCCGAGGCGTCGCAGCAATTTAACTTTCTTTATTATCACATGCAAATAACATTGAAGCTTATTTGAATAACATCTAATTAAAACGTTCATCCTTTAGCCTTGTTCCAACACTTTAATTAAGGAATCGTGAAGTTTCTTCTAACGTATTCATAACGCCCCCGGACACCGTAAACCTTTATCTTGCTATATTATCTAGCTAGTGTATAGGATAATATATGTTTATTTATGAAATTGTAGCCTTTACTTATTGTACGTTTTTTTCATACTCTACTTCTAGACCATCTTAATTTAACACTCCTAACTCAGAACTCTACAATTCAGTAATTTTAATTTTCTTCTTTTGTAAAGAACTTTTAAATTTTTTCCAATTACTCTTCGTCACTTATTAAGTTTCATTAAGTATGTCACATTTTTTAAAACCTTCTAAGATATTGTTATATAAAATAGTGAAAGGTTTTATGCGCAGTTAGGTACCTATTTCTATGTTTAATAAATTTTCGCTTACGCTTCGCCGACATTACTTAAAACCTCATAAAAAAGATTGGCGACTATAATATAAATAAAGAAGCGAATGCAAATAAAGATATATTGGATACATTTCGTTTCAACCTCCCGTTTCATGTCTCGTTTGCCTAAACTACACATGACGGGGCATGTGCTCCCAAAAATGATATTAAATCACCAAAGATCTGTCGCACGCTATTCCAAAGCTCATTTCTTTTTATTATTATGATGCACTGTGATGTCAAAAAGTTTCAACTTGATAAACAACATTACAGATGAGTGTTGCTGAACTTTATAAATTCCGAATACTGATAAAAATATTTGCTGCTGGGTTCGTCATGTTAAAACTTGAGTTTTTCTTAAACTTTTGTACACTCACTTGATTAATATTGCTTAGGTAAAAATCAAGATTAGGTAAGTATATCTGTATTAGTTTTATCTTTGTACCCTCACAGATACATAAATACAAGTTTAGGGTGTGAAATAAAAGTAAGTTAGCTGAATTTATCCAAAGTTAAACTACCTATATACTGATTATAACTACCAAGGTACTGAGGAGAATTTGAATTGAAAAATTAAATATGCATAACTCATATGCAACAGTATCTTAAATACCTATGCTACTCGTAAGTATTCCTAACTAAACCACGGCTCTTATTTATACTTGTTCATTACTTTTTAGATTCATTTACAATTTTAAGCTCTCGTGTAGAGATTGCTGCTGAAAATTAAATAAAATTGGAAAAAACGCAGCAACTGCAATGTATGCATGAAAATGCAAATTCCTTGCATGTTATCAAGGGTGTTATTCCGCGGTATGTCCACGGGGATACTGCTAATGAGCTTCAATAATCTAACCCATGTTAACATGGGCATATTAATGGTATGGTGAAGTCAGAAAATTGATACCTTCATTTTAATTATTTTAATTTTCATACAAATCGGATTTTATAAAATTTATTTTGTATGAAAATTAAAAAAAATAAAATGATGATATCAAATTTCTGACTTCACCATACCATTTTTATGCCCATGTTAATATGGGCTAGTGTCGGCTCATATACCCATTTACCAAACATCCTGTAAAGAAAGTAGTGTTAGTTACACCACTTATAACTCAAGAACGGCTGAACCGATTTAGCTGAAAATTGTCAGGGAGGTAGTTTAGAGCCAGGAGAAGGACATAGGATACTTTTTATCCCGTTCTAAATTTAAAAAAAAGTCTGCTTATTTATTGCCATTATTTAAGGCGGAACAAAGTTCGCCGGGTCAGCTAGTTTTTAATATTTACTAGATTACAGACACTGCAAAAATTCGGGAAATGACAGATTTAACTTAAGGGCAAATGGTTGAAAAACCTAGTTTATGATTTTTCCTGGAAAATTATGTTTTCTGTTGCGAAATACACTATGTAGTGTTTTCCCATTTATTCATATAAATATTTCAAACTGGTACGTAACTATTAACAACTAAGTATGATCAGGTCAGGATCAACGCGACGCATAAAACCCTTTCATCCAATGTTAGTAAAAACATTTTTTCCGCCTCAAAAGATCACACTCTCTATAACGTTTATGGAAACAGTACAGGTTACTATTACGCATTGGAAATAGACTTGCAAAATGTAATATTTCTCAGTTTCGCTTTGATCTGGTGAACATCCATTTTTCGTAGAAACATCCCGAATTTGGATTTTCGGAAGCTATCTACATCGAACATTCCCGTGATTTGACACTCATTCCATCGTTTATACCTTTAATATCGCATATTTGCGAGACATCCTGTAACAAAAATAGCGTACCAAATAATGCAAATATAGTTGACTTTTAATAAAAGTTATTGGATGCCAAGTAATTTCACCTTCCTGAATAAAAAAGAACAAAAACATACACTAAAAAGTAGAAAAATAATTACTAATTACTTATTTATTAGGACGAATTAATATTTATGTATACCATGATTGATACTTCTGGAGTCGGTGCCAAGATTATGAAACGTGTGAAGTTTGCCTGCACCGACTCCAAAAGTATCAATCATGGTATACATAAATATTAATTCGTCCTAATAAATAAGTAATTAGTAATTATTTTTCTACTTTTTAGTGTATGTTTTTTGGAGTCGGTTTTATTTTTTTTTATAAAAATTAACTTATTTCTTGCTTTTTAGTTAACTAATTATTACCTTGGTGTTACCACTGAAGGTAGGCAGTATATTCTTCATGTCAAGTGTAAAATAATATTCCCTACAAAATACAGGTTACCATATCGGCAACCTAAAAACACCTTAAACCGTCAGTCTACCTTAAAAACATTAAAGAATACAACTGTTGGGCTATTTGTACCTATAATATTTAAAGAATTATCCTCCAACTCCTAAGCGTTAAGGAGTTGTATCTACCATGACCAGTTCATCGTGATGAGTTGATGGCTATCTGATGCAACCACTTGAATAACTTTAGAAACTATACTTATCTATAAAATTAAAAGAATTATCCTCCAACTCCTAAGCATTAAGGAGTTTTACTTTCTATCATCAGCTCATGAATTTGAGATGATGATTTCCAGGAGCAAATACTTGAATAACTTAAGAAAATGTTTGAAAAACGATATAAGTGCCTATAAAATTTGAGGGTTGCAGTCGATTTCCCTAGGATCCCATCATGAGATCCTGACTTGGTGACAATGGGACCACCTCAGAAGTGTACCCTATCGAACAAAAAAAGAATTTTGAAAATCGGTCCACAATTGACGGAGTAATCGGTGAACATACATAGAAAAAAAAAATACATACAGTCGAACATATAACCTCCTCCTTTTTTGAAGTTGGTTAAAAACGAACTATTGATGTTACCATTATTTAATAACAACTAACAGCCGCGCAAAGAAAATTCCCGCAAATTGAGTTGTTCATTTGTTTTCCCTATAGAACAAAGTGTAATGTAATCAATACAAGCGAAGTGTATTTATTTACCGCGCAAAGTTCCGTGCAGTGTTGCCGGTACGTAAACCCGGTGACGATCGCCAGGCGCATCAAAAGAACAGCCTCGGTAATGGAAATTGACGCCGGCGGCTAATGAAAGCGTTACAAGTATACCGGCTGAACTGTAATCTCATTACTGGTTTAAAAAAGGTTTTGGCGGAAAGATTATCTGCGTTAACTCGGAAATTGGGACAGGGTAGAAGCTTATTGAGACGCTGGGCTAACTAACTTAGTACCTACTTCAACAACAAAACTAAAAAGATTAAGTAGGGATTCATAAAATCTTAGATGTTCATGTCTCCTAGACTTAAGATATGATATTAATAATTTATTTAAGCTAAGTTCTTCTTAGTTAACAAGCAAACGCTCCGATGATGGAATCCCAATACTTTCATAGCTTATTTTCAAAATAAAAGTTGCTCGGGGGTTTAAAATTAAACAGGCCAAATTAATTAGAATTCCACGAAACTACCGTTTGCTTGTTTGCTGAAATAAAAATGCATCAATGGCACAGATTTAATATTAAAGCATGTCATGTCATGTTTCACCGCGCTCCACGCTGCACAAATTAATATAACATTTGGTTACAAGCAAAGTCTGAAACTGAAAATTAGGGGCTCAGTAAGAAAAATTGTACCCATCAAATAAAGATATAGACCCCAATTCGGGACAGAGTTGGTGCCAATTTAACTGCGTAAAAGGGTCAGCCCTTTTAAGGTAACGATTGGTGCACATTAGGAAAATCCCTTAGGGTCGACAGACAAATGTTGGAACATGTTAAATTACTGTAAACAACTGAACTTTTTATTAATAAAATAATGTTAACAGGAACACAGATCATATTCATTTTCATCTTTTCATCACAGTAAAATCAATATTTGACAAAAAGGTGGCGTAAATAGGTAACGAAATTAATTAATTTTTTTTATTGAAGTCCTATCTATCGGTTTGTACTTACTTACTCTCGGAGTTAACTGCGTAAAAGGGTCAGCCCTTTTAAGGTAACGATTGGTGCACATTAGGAAAATCCCTTAGGGTCGACAGACAAATGTTGGAACATGTTAAATTACTGTAAACAACTGAACTTTTTATTAATAAAATAATGTTAACAGGAACACAGATCATATTCATTTTCATCTTTTCATCACAGTAAAATCAATATTTGACAAAAAGGTGGCGTAAATAGGTAACGAAATTAATTAATTTTTTTTATTGAAGTCCTATCTATCGGTTTGTACTTACTTACTCTCGGAGCTAATGGGTTACATGATTATTTTGGTGTCAATTTATTTAATTCGTCTTTTGAATTACCAAAATTGCTATAGAGTTTATTGGCAGTGCCTAAGTTTCGCTTGTGAGGCTTGTTTCTAAATTAAGTTGTAACATGTTTATACATAAACGTAAACTTTGAGTCAAGCAGTAAATAATAAAGTACTTAGTACTTGTATACTTTAAGCTCTATACTAATGGTTAGAACCTTCGATAGCCACGACACTGACCTTCAATTTGGGGAACAGAAACTCGGAGATTGGACGCGAGAGTGGACCGAGCTATGACGAACTAATCAAGATTTAGGCGAACAAATACCGGTGGTGTCATGGCAAGTTTTATTAATCACTTTCAAGCAATAAATAAATAACGCATTACATAATAATTATAATAAACCTCACGTATAAAGACAATAGATAAAGAGACAGAAAATCATTAATAACACATAGGTACCTAAATTCATGAAAATGTTCCATACACAGCCAGTTTAATTTTTTTTTAATGGGAACATTTAATTTTATCACATTCCTAAAATATTTGTACCATGGATTTACTAGAACCAATAAAATTCAGAATAGAGCAAAAGAGATAAAATATTCACGATAACTCTTTTAAAAGCCGGGAGTTAGATATCAGTACCAATTAACTATTCTGGACGCAAAAATAATATTTTCCCTGAAATTATATTTCGAACTATATTAATAAACAAAGCCAAAATATCCGTTTAGTAGGTATCTATAGAGATATCTCCGGACAAAGTCAACAGTGTGTAAGACGTAAAAAAAATAACAATAAAACATTAATTTGTTTCATACTCATTCCAGTAACCGAACCACGGAATAGTTTTACTTAATGTGTATTTTGGCCGACTCTCGGAAAAGTAGGACAAACAATAGTAAAATGAATGCCGTAAAGCTATTTGTTATTCTTGTAAATACGTCAAATCCGAGTGATGGAGATTCGTGGAGCGTAACTTAAATAACAACTATACTTCCAATTATCATTTACGCCAAAGGAATTTAACGCCCGTATTCACAAACGATGCTTGCTTAAGTGAAGCAGCAAATCGAACGCACAGCGTTGAATAGAGCTCTGTGATTGATTCGTGTGTCACCCTGTGCGTCCACGCGCGCTGTGAGACTTCATAGTAATGTTTGTGAATACGGGCGTAAGAGGCGTCTATGATATAATTGAATCTTGGTTTCAGGAAATAATGAAAACAAACAGTGCGGCTTAGCCACTGAAGGTTTTGTATAATTAATGGATTTAAGGGAAATCATTTTTCCATTAATACGGACTTGAGCGTTTGAATTACACGTCAGTTCTAGCTTTCATAAAATTAAATCCATTTTCAGTTTTACAGTTATGTTACTAATTCGTCAGCAGTAGTAATTCGATGGATATTTTTTTAGAAAACTTTAGTAGCCTTTCATTAATGCGTAGCCTACCATAGAGACCTCAGAGAGCCCACTCTGACCACCAAATCTTTTCTTGAACTTGTAGCTAAAAACTCTATCACGTTTCAAAGTAAAAAGTTATTAAGCTAACAGTAAGGCTGGATTGCACCATCTTTCTCAATCTGTCAAAGTTAGGTGGTGCAAGTCAGCCTTATTAAGTAACTGTTAAACTTTTTAAGCCTTAAGGGGCAGCAGTTTTTTTCTGATGGATGAATATTTCATATTAATAAAACCTACGTATAGATATAAACATAAAATATTTCCAGAGTCTTGTATACAATGTGCCGTACATAGCACTCTTTATATTATTTTATACCAACATACGAGTAAATGCAGCAAAGATGGGCGGAACGTTCAAATACCTTGCGGCTTGCAGCGGTATCCCACCAATCTTTTAGGTTTGGACTGCCATATTTGCCCAAATAAACCTCTGTAGATAAACAGGGAGTATGAATGCAACCCTGACTATTGTATTACACACCGTGGCATGACATTTATGTATAGTTTATTTTATTTAAGTAATATCTAAGTTATTTTACAAAAAACATGTAGACTAGGATATGTGTTGACATTTTGGGAGCAAACGCCTACAAATCTTTGGTGACTTAGTAGAATGTCTCTAATAAATACATTGAAATTATAAAAAAACTAAATATATCCTTATGGCATGAAGTTAGGTGTAGCATTCAATTGAAGTCTTTGCTCTGTAGTGCGTTTTCTTAGTTTGGCAAAATACAGTTTTATCAATCTTAAAAAAATGAATTTCTTGAAACCATTTTCTTGAAATTATATCCATACTTTTGTATTGAATAGGCATTAAGGCACAAGAAAAGTTTTAAAGGAATACCAATTTTCTTGGATCTAAAACATTCGTCAAAATATTTTGTTACTTTCTTTCTTAAGCCGCAGCAGTCAAAGCGTAAATTCTTGTAAATCTTTGTAGTTTTACTTTAAATGAATTCTTTGTTATGACGTTGTTTTTAAAGAAAAAAGATTTACCCTAACTTTAAAAATATTTTTTATTTTAATAAGTAGACTGACAAGTAAGTATCTGTCACATACCCAACTATTCTTCTAAGTAAATATTTTGAGTCCTGTTTTATTAAGTAATTTTGTCTAAAGGTTAGCTGGTACTTAAATAACACGACCGCCCTAAAAGTAGACATATATGCGTCCAGATGATAGTTCATAAATTTTAAATTGATGCGCCCATAAAACACCTCGCTATATTTCTTGCATGATCTCTTCTGACAGGTATATTTATGTGTGCTGCCTCTGGGGTCTATTTATGTGGGAAATATCATGATTGCAGTGCTTACTACACATTTGTTTCCTTTTTTTTTAAATAAATGATCCGTTGTGCCTTCAGTGGGCGTTACATAAGTAGGTACTTCTATTTTGAAAATGTGTACTCAAATTGCAGTAACTTAAATTACAGTTATTTGTGATTTTCTACCACTTAACTGATTTGCAGATTGACAAAATCTGCAGTCTGCAGTAACAAATGTGTTCATAGCCATAAATCCTTAGAGCTTTAACACCCTAACTTCATTTAAAATATTCCTCTTAGAGCAACTTATACATAGGTATAAGTCACTAGGGCGGTTTTTACTTTAACTTTGACAAATAACCGGTGTTTTTTGTATGGACAAAAACACTGGTTATCTTTATAGTTACGGTCAAAGTTAGGTCATCTCAATGTAAAAAATAGGCATGTTAGGCAACAAAGTATTTATGTCAGTGATCCTAATAACTTCATAACAGTGGATGTACTTGTACAATTCATATTCACAATCACAATACATACCCGCAATTCAGGCGAACCTTACAAAAAATGTGCGCCCAACAATACAAGGGTACAAGTGTGAATACCGTTCATTGCTTGTGTTATCTTTCCATTTCATTAATTCCTTTTAGTTAGTACAAGTCGCCATTTCAAACCTGTAGTGAACCGCTGAGAAACTTGTAAGTAAAAGGTTAATACGTTTCTATTTGACTGATTATATTTAATTAATATATCTTTCAGGCAACCTAATAGAGCATAAATAACTTAACTTAGCCTACTATTTAATCGTTATGTCTATTGTACCTATGTGATGAATTTGAATAATAACAACTAGGGTCTGGAATTTGTTGCCTGCTGCTGTCTTTCCCGAAGACTATAATCCGGGCCTTTTCAAGGCGAGAGTGAATAGGCACTTGCAGGGCAGATATGTACCATCCTAGACTGCATCCCACTTAACATCAGGTGCGATTGTGGTCAAATACCTGCCTTGTTATGCATAAAAAAAAACTGAAAATACTCGTTTCCTCAGGATCAGTAACTGTTCGGGTCTATGGTAAGAGATTACACAGCTTTTTAAAAGTTTAAATTGGAATCAAAAAGGACGATATTAATTCCGCAGGGCTCGGGTTGACGCATATGTAAAAAGGAAAATCATTGAGAAAAAGGTTTACGTAATAATTTAAATAGGTAGATAGAAGCATTCCTTGTTGCTTCTTTACTTCTTCTTCTTCTTTCTTTTCAGCCAAATGACGTCCACTGCTGGACAAAGGCCTCCCCCAAGGTTTTCCACAATGAACGGTCCTGCGCTGCCCGCATCCAGGCTCTTCCCGCGACCTTTACCAGATCGTCGGTCCACCTAGTAGGAGGCCTGCCCACGCTACGTCTTCCAGCCCGTGGTCGCCACTCGAGAACTTTCCTGCCCCAACAGTACATTATAACTCAATGGCCCCAACGGCCATCGTCTCTACGAGCTATGTGCCCCGCCCACTGCCACTTGATTTTAGCAATTCTGCGAGCTATGTCGGTTACTTTGGTTCTCCTGCGGATCTCCTCATTTCTGATTCGATCACGCAGGGAAACTCCGAGCATAGCCCGCTCCATCGCCCTTTGGGTGACCTTGAGCCTTCTTATGAGGCCCATAGTAAGCGACCACGTCTCAGATCCGTATACCATCACTGGCAACACGCATTGGTCAAATACTTTCGACTTAAGACACTGCGATATTTCGGACGTGAGTATATGGCGAAGCTTCCCGAACGCTGCCCATCCGAGTTGGATTCGACGATTGACCTCTTTCTCGAAGTTGGACCTACCTAACTGGACTGTTTGTCCCAGGTATACATAATTGTCAACAACTTCGAGTGTAGAGTCTCCAACCTTCAGAGGAGTGGGTGCAACACGGACATTAGAAAAACGCCACAATGTCGGTCCGCCTCCAGGATCGGGACTCGAAACCTATCCAGTTGCAGCGAGGGGTAAGACAGGGAGACGTCATATCTCCAAAACTGTTTACCACCGCCCTGGAAGATGTCTTCAAGCTTCTGGACTGGAACGGATTTGGCATAAATATCAACGGCGAGTACATCACCCACCTTCGATTCGCGGACGATATCGTAGTCATGGCTGAGACCTTGGAGGATCTAGGCACAATGCTCGATGGCCTCAGTAGAGCCTCTCAACAAGTGGGCCTCAGAATGAGCTTCTTTACTTATTACAAGTTATACTAAAGCGCAGGCTACACCGCGAATGAAATCAATATAGAGCTCCCTAAGTAGCAAGCGAGCTTAAGTAGTTCACTTAGCTTAACTCTATGTCTATTAGCACGCCGCGTGAATCCGAGTGCAGAATACCTAATACATCCACCTAGAGCATCAAAAGACTTAGCCTAACTAGTACTTAAGTACTTACTCGTAGCTCAAACAGTTGGTTGGTAGTTGACTCGTAACCATTTTCGTTCTTAACCATTTTATATCTGTTTTTGTAAATTAATGCATTTCGAAGTGAAATTTATTCGATTGAATTATTTAAGTCTCTATAACGAAATCAAAAGACTAAAACCTTTATTGTTAACAATCTACAACGCGAGGAAAGAAAAATACACATTACCAATTTTTCATAGAAATCGTTGCTAACCTACAAGGTGATCTTACGCATAAGAGAAAGCAACACCATATTTACCTAATCCAATCATTACTGTATACTTACCTTCTTCCAAGAAACTCATGAAAGGGATTCACCAAAACATGAAATACTCACGTAAATGTGTACACTCTAATTCTTTTGTGATGCTGCTTACCACATTATTCATCAGTTTCACTGGAATAACGTCCTTTTACGCGCTTATAATTTACATTACACAATTATTAAGCAAAATACAAATATGAATGCACAAACAGACTTCTCTGAACAGACTGCTCGAAAATAACCAATATTCAATACGCTACTTTATTGGAAAATTCTGTCATGCAGATACGGATTTCAAAGCGAACTTGAATAATAATGTTTCCGAGAATTTTTGGTTTTCGCGCCAAAATAAAAAAACAATGAATATAAAATTATGTCAGAGTAGGTAAAACCTACATGTATAAACAAGCATAATCGCAATAGTACAAAAAAGTAAAATGGGGAGAGGGTCCTCGTACTAGAAAAAGTCTCACCGTTGATTCGCATTTTACCGATCATTTCTATCATCCAAGAACTTTGAGCTTAACAAAAGGACACATTGTGAACCACATTCTTCGGCGCAAATATTTTTCTTACAAATTATGCAAGGTCTTCGTATACCAGAGAAGCGTTTCGCGTAATTCGGCACATGTTCCCGGTATTCGTGTCCCGCCAACCGCCGCTGATATTAGGAAGCATCCCGGAACGTCATCCCACAGAATCTGAGCAACATTTCTCCGTTAGAGATAATGTAAGAAAACAGGAACTACCAGATTTAGCATTTTCATATGAAATTGAACAGAAATCGTTTTGGCAATGGTGCTACATTCGTTTGAAAATTAATCGGTGGGTAGTTTTGAAATATAATTTATCTTGAGAAATTGTAATTACATAAGTAAGTAAGAGTAATTAATTTAACACCTGAACCAGCATAACAGTACACGGAACTGGTGTGAGTCCGTAACGTACTAAAAAAAATGTAGACAGCTGTAAGCACACCTAGTTCATTTTCATACTCATTAAACTCTAATTTATTTATTTGATAGGTCAACCAACAAGACATGTACACTAGAAGACAATCAATATTTACAACGTATTAATTACGAGTATGTAGATTTACGTTTATTTTATCTAACCTATAAATCTAGCCATCTTTTGAATTTTCGACAAAATTCCCTTTCTCAAAGTCTAGCTGTGACATAGGCCGAGGCCATGAGACGTAGTTTCAATTCCAGGGCTTGCTCACAATGCAACGGTGTGATATTTCACATCTCACATTTGACACATTCTGGTTAAAAATAACTAGTGACATTCCTAATTAATGTTCAAACATGTACCTATGTATTAATGTACATTGGCAGAATGACTTTGTGGCGGATAGTCCATTATAAATAATGGAAAAAATTATTATCCGATAGGTAACGTAAGAGATGATGTCATTAATGAACTTCACAATTATGACCACTTTAGTTAAAAGCTGTGTCAATGCCATTAGCATCCAACTGGGCGCGATATTAGTACTCCATTATCAACCATATAATGAATTTAACTAGTTTTTGCACGCGAATTTACTATGTTGGAAGTTATACCCCATATTTTTCCAGGAGTCTTAAGTAACTATAGTGTTTTCTCGCGAATTTTTAACGTGTTACCCCTTAGTTTTCGAGGAATTTTTTCCTTATCGTTAAAAAAAATAACATCCTTACCTTAAAATTTTCAGAGTTCGACATCGCGATGTAGATAAAAATAAGTAAGAAATAAGTTAGCTAACTGTGAAGGTGAAGTAGCCATCCATCAAAACTTTCCGTTCGACACGTGTAGCGGAGCGTGTCAGTCTCGCTTGACTTTTAATGCGAAAGTGAAATAAAGGATTAGAAGTTAGAATACACTTAGAAATAGGTAGGTACTCGTATTTTTATGAACTCTTACTTATCGTCGGTCTAGGATGTTATAACTCGTAAATAAAAGCTTTCAAACTTTTCAGGAAGAACAAAAGGGGTAATAATATTTTAATGGGACAGGAGGCAAACGAGCAGACATTTCTATGTATGTATTGCAGGAAACATTTATTTTAAGTGTGCATCAAAATCTCAATTTACTAGAAATTTATTCGTGATTTATAAAGTAATAATTTACCGTAGGTATCTTTATAAAGTACCACCTACTTACTCAATGCTTTGGTAGGCGTTTCATCATCAGGTCATTTAATTCCACTGCAGGAACACGACGCTCTCCTATTCACCAGAGGCAAATGGATCATTTGGCTTACACTCCCTAAGCTGGCCAGACGGGTTGGGGAGGCATTTAGCCGCTTTGATATATGCACTAATTTCCTCTTATTACAACGTCAAACTAACAGAACTCTACTTGATACTATAATTGCTGTTTTAGAATAGATTGGAATATGTAGAATCATAATTTAGTTGTGGTAGACTAACTTTAGACGTATGGGTATTATATTTAGTTTTCTGATCATTTGTATTGATACCTCAATTTAAAAAAACAAATAAAAGAAAATAAAAAACAATAAAAAAAAAGATAAATGCCCTCAGTATTGTAGCTTTTAACATAAATGAAAGAAGGCCAGAAAAATAGCTAATCTCGTAAATAAGGTGACTCTACCTCTATGGTGAATGCGAAAAGCAAATAGAGCGTCATGGCATAAAATTTAAAGATTAAACAAAAGAACAACGGTCGTTAAAATATTCACTTTTTAAGCTTTAAATATTTTTTTTCAACAAAATAATGGCAACGCACACGTGCAAAGACAATAACCGAAAAAAACATATTTATCTTTCAAACCATTTCTCGTTTTCATTTGTTTACTGACATCGCGGCTATGATTAGATAGTACTGCCCCCCTAGACAAAACGCACTTTTTGATCGAATCGAAAATCGAATCCGTCAAAACTCCATACAAAAAAGGGGCTTTTCGACCACTTTTCGACTGGTTTGCGATTATAATTTGCACTTTGTCTAGACCCACTGATGTACTATGCAAGTCTAGCCTCATTTGTAGTTCAGAGCGACACATGAAGCACGCTTGATTGCCCAATCAGGCCCTTTATTCCAGTGCTTGCATATTATTTGGCAGTCATTACCATGTCTGCCAAACTTAAATTGTATCAAAGAGGAGTTGCGTTGATATTTCAGTAACAAACAAATATTATTATTGTGTTACTTTTAATTACCGCTACGTACTAGTGTTTATTATTTGAGGGTAATGTTGAGCGTTAAAAATACACTAAAACTACCATTTTAAAGCTGTTTGATAATTAAATAGGATATAGGTAGGGATAGACGTGAATGTTTGAATTCATACCTAACTACGAGTACTAGGCATGCAGTTGTTAAAAATAATGATGACAACCAATGAAAATTATTTGTGTCTTCTTTTGCTATCAGTTTTTAAAATAATTTCAATTCTTAGTGTTAATTAGTTATTATAGTCAATTGTTAATTTTGATGGGTGGAATAAAAACTGGACTTTAGTTATTTATTAGGTTAATTAATGTACATTTAAGGTGATTATTTCAGAAATTGCGGTCTTGGCATTAGACGTTCCATGATGATTGCTGATGCCTAACCTATGGTATTCTATGGTCTTATTTATAGCCCGAACAATAGTGCTAGTAACAATATCGACGCGGATTGATACCAGATACTAAACAATAATTGTGTACCACAACAGAGCCTTATCGATGGCGTTACCCTCGTCACAGTGACGTCACCGGAGACAAGCGTGTCGCTGTAGTAACGGAATACGTTACACCATTTCAGTGACTATAAAGACTAGGTCACAAACTGATGATTTTCAATTGTATTGCTATGTGAAATATTTTTTAAATTACTTTGTGCCTTTGGTTAGCCAGAATAAAGCGCCTTTATGGCACTATTAATTACATTAACCTGCTTACATACATTATTATTATGTTTTCTGCTTAATCGGATTTTTTCTAATTCAAGTTTATGTTGTTTCTTTATCTATACCACATAAGGGGTCATCCATAAAGTACGTCACACGTAAAGAGGGGGGGAGGGGGTGGACAAAGTGTGACATAGTGTGACAAGGGGTGGGAGGGGTCCTAAGTTTTGTGACATCACATTTCAATTGTTTCAAATATTTGATATAATGTTGATTTCATAAAAAAAGTAAATACTTAATTTAAATGGAAATATGTAAAACTAATAATTGCTGTTAATTTATTAATTTTTCGATTTGAAATTGCAAAACATGTGACGTCACACTAGGGAGGGGGGGGGTCTCAGAAATGTGACCACCTGTGACAAGGACGGAGGGGGGGTCAAAAATCATGAAATTCGTGTGACGTACTTTATGGATGGCCCCTAATGTATAATGATCTAGAGATATTGATAGAGTGCCACTTATTAGAAGGAACTACCAAAATTTAATTAAGCGTTTCTTCCCCCACAGGGGCTCTATGACCTTTTCCCTACTACTTAGACTATTAACTATTGCAAACTTAACACATCCAAAACTATAAGCTTTGTTCTTAATTATTGCTTCTAGCTTAGCACACTGATTATGAACCCTAGTGTCTGTTTAATAAATTACATGGGGTCACGCAACTGTAGCACGCTTCATCCATCATCTCTAGACTACATCACTCAAGACCGACATCTTCGAAAAAAAATGGTTGACCTTTTGCCAAGAGAAAAACTACGAACATCTTTTGTTTATTGTTTGTTGCAATTCGGGCTACTCTAGACCTGTGACATGTTTTCGCACTTATGGTGGTGTGTAAAATTAGAGATGTGACAAGCCCTCCGTCTGCCCAAGGGACAATACAAATTGTCGGTGTAGACGGCCGCACCTCTAACTCAAAGGGCGTTCGATAATATATCGATAAATCGCTACCCTTGTCACCTGACGACATTCGACTCAGGTGTACTCATGAGAACAATATTAAAAACGCGAACGTGAACGTACATAATAGTGAGCTTTGTGGAAGAAAACTAACACCTTGTTCAGCTTTCATCATGCTTTTTCAAAAGCCGATAACGAGGTCTACTTTTGCAAGTATCGTTTAATACTTTTACTGATGCTGATCAAAATGGCTATAATTGTGAGAGTAGCAGGACTCAGTCAACAATAAATAAATAATAGAAGCACTTAACTTATACATCTCTAATTGTAAAAAAAACTGTAGTTAGTCAAGCAAACAGGTGTGTGCCAAATGTTAAATTACATTTGGTTAAATTTATGTTTTGAGATAAACGTATTATGGTTTTGTGGATTAAGAAATTGAAAACACTATTATTGTGCCTTAATAGATAACGAAATTGTTCTTACCCTGATTCTCGGAAAGAAACGGATTATTTTGAATACATTAAACTTTCTGACAAACTACACGACCCAAGCTTTGCTAAAGAATAACCTACAGTTGCAAGTCAATATTATGTGCGTCAACAGCACATCAAAATATAATTTTTTGTTTTAAAATCGCACCTATTCCAACTCCACAAGGAACCACCTATGTTTAGGTTGATAGGCCGCCATCTGTACTATGGCCGTGATTAAAACAGTACCAGCGGCCACGTGACAACCTTAATCGGTCCAATACAGGATGGATGACGCGATTCGTCATCCCCGAACCAACAAACAAGGCCAATATTGCAACGGATACAAGTTTTGCTAGGGAATTACTCCATTGGTGCGCCGGGAATTTCAATTCTTCGATATAAAAATATGCTGCACATAGTCTTTGTAGTCGTAGCACACATTAAACACGTTGTTTATGCTAGTTCTTGATTACCATCTTATCATGTATGTATGCATATTGCATATGCGAAATATGACGTAGCTTGCCTTGAAAGATGGCAATTCGTCAGTGAAGTTCAAACAGTGCGTAAGTCAAACATGTGCATTTTACAGGAGATTGGTCGGAAAAAAGCACGCGGTCTTTCTTCATCCAATGGCATCAAAATGTTAAAACCGACAAAAAATTACTTACGCACTATTAGAACTTGACTGACGAATTGACATTTTTTCCGCTTGTTCTAAGTAGAACTTTGGATTTTTTTGGCAACGATATATTTGAATTAATTAGTTTTATTTCTTTTCACCTGTTTCTTGGTATTTTTATTCAGATTCTCCTTTATTTAATGATACGATAAACGGTGTAAAGAATTCCCAAAAGACTTCATTCAGTGTCACGCTAGCGCCACGTGTTGCGCTTCAATTATAGCCTCAACAAAGCATCAAACGCAGGATTTAATATTTTATTTCTTTTCTTTTTTGTATTCTCGGAGTTCGCGGAGTTTTGTATTTGTCAGGAAATCACTAATTTTACTCGTACTTCTTCAATTTGCTTTATTTTTTACAAATGTAAAAAGGATATTATGTTTTTGTACCTAATACATCACTAGGTACCTATATTCATCAAAACTGCACATATCACTTGACTACAGCTATTACAGAGCATCAGAGCTTAGTTTCATGCAAGAAATTTAATATACTTTTTAGAAACAATGCTAAATTATCCGACTCTATTTTACTTTCGTCTAGCTCCTAAGTTTCGTTGACAACTGTATGTTTAATACAATAACTTAAGTTTAGCAATTAGTCTAAGAAGTATCATAAGCTTTAAGCTCCAACTTTGGCGCAACTAGAATCCAATGAAGATTAAAGCTCGCCCTGGTCCAATGTAAGAGCTTTCTAGTGAATTTGTGCAATTTCCGACACGTTACTAAAGTAAAACATTATTTGATTAGTCAGTTTAAATGCTGGAATTTAACAGACGGTTTAATTTAACTTTCAAGCTCATTGACCCACTTTCAGAGTTGTCTAGCTCAATTTGCTTATTTGAAATACTTTTGCTTTGAGAGATGTAATAATAGAATACCTATGAAATCCCAGAACTTTCTTTACATTCATGAGTTGTAGAGTAGTTTAAATGATTTGAGTTTACAACGTATAGGAGAGTATTACATTTTAATTCAATTCTCTTGTCGTTTTTTAAAAATGTAAATTTTAAAAACGTTTATTTGTCCATTCTTTTAATAGAATAGAATAGAATAGAATAGAAAACTTTTTATTTGCAAGAAAGGTATACAAGCAGGTAAGACATAGATTAAAACAGAGAGAAATAAACAAGTGGACAATTAACTGCTTGTGCCCCTCTGACAAAAAGGCACCCGCTCAGCGTACATCAAGACCGCCAGGGCTTGTCTTGAAACTGATTTTCAGCGGGGGCCTTTTAAGTATTATATCTAAGGATACAAAATTATATAAAATCTAAATACAGAAACTATACATAGGTACTCGTAGAATATGTACCCGTAAGTATACCCCTTGATGGGTTGAATTTTACACAATTAAAAACATTTATGTGTAAAAAGGCTCAGACCACTGTATCAAAAGAAGCGATGGAATCTGAAGTTCTCAGAAGAACCAAAAAGCCTACGGGCATGAAATCAACGAAGTAAAAGATTTGTGAATAGAATAAGCCTTCTCTCAGACGCCAGGTTTAAATGGTATAAGTACCTACCTACATTTTTAGAGTAACAATATTTACTTTGTCTACAGGCACTCACCAAAAATAACTTTCACTACATTTTTAGTCCACTTTGATTACGAAAGGTTTCAAGTCATTTTTAAAAGACGCTCGAAGTTCAATTGAAACTTAAAATCATAATTTATTATTTGGTTGATGTAGAGTCAAGTGATTGAATTTTAATTTTAACTCATCTATTCATGAGATTAGATCAATATTTGAGTGTTTGTTGTTTAAAACTCGACTTAATCTCAATCATAGATCATCAATTTGAAAATTATAAATAACTTGAAAAAATCTAACCCCCTAAGGCGGAAATTGAACCCACGTTCAACTAATTAATTGTCTAATTGTCCTACATTTTGCAAGTATGCGTTTTCAAGTTAATTATAATTTTCAAATTAGTTTGAGATGCATGTCTGAATGCTCAAAATTAAATAAACATCAATGCTTATGTTGAGGTTGAGTTAAGTTTTGAGCGTCTTTCTATAGTAGAGTGTGTCTTACAGAGGCAGTCTTTTGTTTTTTTCTAACATTCAAATCTGGGTCAACATTCAGCAACAGTCTGTCTATGAAAATTGTTTGTTTCCCAAATGTCAATATCTATCTATAACAGCCTTTGGGGGTTAGCCTTCGAACACTAGGCCTCCTCTTCAACCCTCCACCGACTTCTGTCCCTGGCCACTCGCATCCAGTTCACTCCGGCCACCGTTTAAATATCCAAATGTCAATACATAAACTAAAATAAAATTCTTCTAGAACAAACAAACACCTGATCCACCCTTGGTGCTCGTTAACTCGTGTCGGATATGAGCGATACCGGTATTTTATTGAATGTAACGTAATCTGACAAGTTACCAGTGACAAAGGAGTAAATGGATCCCAGCCGCAGCCCTGATGTATGGCGTAAAACGAGAGGTGTCTGGAAGGATTTTTACTTCATTATAAATAGGGTTGGCGATGTATTCTTTTAAAATACTCTCATCATCATCATCAACATCATCATCATTTCAGCCATAGGACGTCCACTGCTGAACATAGGCCTCCCCCAATGCTTTCCATGTTGATCGATTGGTAGCGGCCTGCGTCCAGCGCCTATATTATACCTAAATCCATATTCATCATCGCCATCCTTGTAAATTTGTTTTTGGGGGATAAAAAATCATTTTCGTAACGTAATTTCGTTGTGTAATAGTAAGTAGGTAATCGGTTAAAAAAAAGTGAATGAAGTCTCTCTATAACGTAACCTCAGCTCGTATCGAGTACACTATTTAATAACACACAATTTAAACACCCAGTGTGTGTACATTCGCGAACTATAAACACAAACAGTAAGTCAGCTCCATAAACCGCTTATCGTGTCATGCCAGGCCCTACGAATGTGGAATGACGTCATAACACTCTTAAAAAGACTAATTGTCCTACATTTTGCAAGTTTATGTTTTAAAATTACATGTCTCTTCTCTAGGAGTAAGTATAATACAATCTCTCTTATTGTTCTTTCGACATAAACTTTAAAACAAAAAAAAATCAAACGCAAAATTGATAATTATTAGGTCCGAGTTTTCCAGTTTAAGTGGTTCAAGACACATATTTCCTAATCTAATACTCTATTACTAAACTCTATGATGCTCTCAGTAAAAACATTACCATAAAAATCAATAGTAGGTATACCTAAGTAGTAATTATAATGTAGGTATATTGAATTGAATGCAATAGGTAGTGTATGTGTAGTGTGTACATTATCTCATTCATACTATACAATCAATATCACATTATAGTGCATTTTATAAGTAGGTGCATATTGCTATCCCGCTCATAGTTTTACCCTTTAAAGTTGGTAGTTCGAACACAAAGCTAAAGTTTTTCTTTCAACAGGTTGTTTCAACCTGAAACCTTAATGTTTTAACCACGAGCGCCCTCTCTTACAAAACGTAAGAAATATTTACCACAGGTTAAAATGAACTCATTTGTAGAATCTGTGTAGAGCGCCATCTGTAGTGAAAGCTGCAAATCACATAACACCCAACGCCTCGTAGATAGCGCCGTTACGTGCTACAAAGTTCGTAGCGTACTTTATTCGTAGTATAAAATAAGGTAAGAAGGTGGTTTATGAAAATTACGTAAGATGTAGGCATTTTGGCCAAGACAGTCGAGATGAGTGATTTTGAGATGAGCCAGCTCTTTCAAATGAGCCGGACGTAAGTCGTCCGTTTTCAGAACCGCACTTAGAAAATTGTAGGTATATCAACTGCGTTGGAATAAAAATGTTTATTACCAACAGTTAGTGTGCGGTCTTGCAAACACACAACTTATATACTGATAAGTAGTCGGTAGGTATTTAATATTACTACTACTACGAGTAGAATTTAATGGTTTAAAAGTAGCAACCAATTCAGAAAAGCAAACAAAATCACTTTTTCATACCTTTTATTTGCTAAATACTTACTTATACTTATATACCCGTGCGAAACCAGGGCGGGCCGCTAGTTTATATCATAAAGAACATCCCGCTTGCAAGCAATGTCTCGCAAAAAACCGATCAGTTCGTATTTTGGAATTCGAATTTCAAGCACACACTGTGTGTTCACACGCCAGTCGCCCAGTACATGACATCCTGCATTACGGATCCTGCAAAACTGGATTGCCGTGGGAAAGGCCCTTACTCAGTGAACAGTTCACTTTCTAGTTATTATTTATTCTATATACAGGGTGTCCCGTAATGTAACGTCAAGCCGGAACTGGGTGTTGAGGCAAGTTGTGCTGGTTATCAGAAAAATATAAAAAAAAATCTATGTGGCATATTTTAAAAATAATAGACATTTTAAAAAAATCAAAAAATTATACCCAGGTGACGGTCCTTTTACTCGTGTTGCCACAAATCTTCACTTTTTCCAAATTTTTTTTTTGTTATGTAACCCTGAATAATGTTTCTCTAAATTGCTATCAAAATTACAAAACCAGCTGCTCCAACTTGGATGAAAAAAATACATTATTCCCAAAAAAAATATCAAAATAAAAATTTTGCTTAGTTTAAACTGACTGTACTGAAATAAAATTGTACTACGCGAGTGTGGCAAGTGACGTCATAATTTGGCGCATTTAGTAAGGATTCCAAAATGGTATAACACTTTGTAAAATCTTGCTGTAATTGTCGACAATTTTTGTTTATTGGAAATAATCCCGTTTTTAACTTTATCTACCTTGGTTAAAAATATTATTCTAATGTGCCCAAAATTCAAGTTTCTGGCTTAAGTGAGGTGGAGAAGCCATTTTAAAAGGTATGAGCGGGACGGAGAGGGCCATCTTACCAAGCAGGGATGTTATGGATATCCGTAACCGTAACCGAAACTATCGGATATCCGAAATAAAAAAATGTCCATAACCGTAACCGAAACTGATTCAAAAGTTACGGATAGTTTCGGATAATACACGCCGCAGCTGCAATGCCGCGCTGCCGATTTCATAGTTTTGCAGTTTGCGGTTGCAGTTTGCGGTCTGCGGCCCGTCTTGGAATTGTACCTTAAATCTTAATATTTGTTACCAACTTGTCTGGCATTCGCTGGCACCATATAATATGCCAGCCTGTTTTACCTTTATCATACATGGTGTCGTCTTAGTTGGTACATAAAGTAGCTATGTGGGTCACGCTCACGCAGCATCTTGCTATTTGTATTATACCTACATTTTTGAAATTCTAATAATTCCGTAACCGAAATTATCCGAGACTTTCGGATAATCTGAAATGATTTCATATCCGTGACCGTAACCGAAACCGGTATTATATTATTCTAATATCCGTAACCGTAGCCATAACCGAAACTTCATATCCTTATTATCCCTGTTACCAAGTACAAGTGCAGGCAGAGCAGGTAGTAAAGGCGCGCGCGCACGGGTGACTTTTGTCACAGTATGTCAACTACTAATTACTGTCATGGTGACAAAAGTTTCTGTGACTGACTGTACGGTCGTCAGTCACAGAAACTTGAATTTTGGGCACATTAGAATAATAATTTTTAACCAAGGTAGATAAAGTTAAAAACGAGACTATTTCCAAAAAAACAAAAATTGTCGACAATTACAGCAAAAATTTACCAATTGTTATACCATTTTGGAATCCTTACTAAATGCGCCAAATTATGACGTCACTTGCCACACTCGCGTAGTACATTTTTTTTTCAGTACAGTCAGTTTAAACAAGGCAAAAATTTTATTTTGAAATTTTTTTTGGGAATAATGTATTTTTTTTATCCAAGCTGGAGCAGCTGGTTTTGTAATTTTGATAACAATTTAGAGAAGCATTATTCAGGGTTACATAACAAAAAAAAAATTTGGAAAAAGTGAAGATTTGTGGCAACACGAGCAAAAGGACCGTCACCTGGAGTAGAATTTTTTGATTTTTTTTAAATGCCTATTATTTTTAAAATATGCCACATAGATTTTTTTTTATATTTTTCTGATAACCAGCACAACTTGCCTCAACACCCAGTTCCGGCTTGACGTTACATTACGGGACACCCTGTATAAGTAACGAGTAATAATTAATCGCTAATACGAGCGAAGCAAAATTTACAATGTTTGTAGGTAGAAAATATTGTTTACGTTAGTCATAAAAATTAAATACATACTTACTACAACAAAAATTTATCACATGCAAAGTGAATGCCACTTTTTTTTCATATGCATCAGAGGTGGAATTGTGTGAAGCAATCGTTATCATTTGACAGTTCATAACGTACGATTATTCTGTCAAACGCTTTGTATAACGGATTTTATCCACCTCAGAGGTGGAATTGTGTAAAGCAATCGTTATCATTTGACAGTTCATAACGTACGATTATTCTGTCAAACGCTTTGTTTAACTGACTTTACGTACGTTATGAACTGTCAAATGATTACGATTTCTTTACACAATTCCACCTCAGATATGTATCAGTAATAAAAAACAGTAACTACTAATTACTTTCCATTTATGATACACTAGCGACCGCCCGCGACTTCATACGCGTGGATCCCGTTTTACCTCCTTAGGGGTGGAGTTTCGTAACATCCTTTGTTAGCGGATGCCTACGTCATAACACCTACCTGCATGCCAAATTTCAGCCCGATCCGTCAAGTGGTTTATTCTAATTATGGGCTTTGAAATTTTATTTTTATCTTTGCATTTCACTTGAAAATTTTAATTGAATAAGTACGCAGATAAAACCTTCTTCTTGTCTACGACATACATAGTCTCAAAAATCATAGGGTTTTCTCAGTTAAAGCTCCAAAATTAAGTAACAAAATATGAATTAATTAATAGTATGTAAAATACATAAAAAAAGCTTCCGAAATAGAACTGAACCCCAATGATTATTACGGTAAAAAAGTATGAACTCTAACCACTTAGTTTAAGATAAGAACATCAAAACATTAGTGGTTAAATCTACATCATCTCCACTCCATTATCTAATGCTGCCATAAATCACTTAAATCGGTGACATGATCAAACAATAAACTGGGAGCAATTCGATCCAGCGCTCATCACAACCTTTTAGTGATCCTTTGTGCGGTAAAGAGCCCTGACATAACGTGTTATCAAATAAAAGAAAGGTGTGAATTTTCACAGGCCGTCGTGAGGCCCCTCCTACTTAAGATGGCGGTATCCCCACCAACTGCTTATCAACCAGTAGCGAGCCAGCATCTCGTATCGCTCGTACCTACAGCACCACCTATTTTCAAATTCAATTATCAGATGCGACCATCTCAGATCTCCGGCTACTAAGAATTAGTCGCACCATCGGATTTCGGACACAATGGTCTTTCAATAAATTGTAAAAGTGAACTTTAATGACGATTGCAATTTGTTAATGCAAATTGTACAATAATGGACGCTACCAACGACATATCGAGCACGTGTGAAAATGATTCTTTATCAAGAAACGACAAGTTTTGTGACTCAAAAAACCTCGGAAAAAACTACGAATGTGAATCAGAATCAGAATATGACAGTGAAAATGAAACTATTGATGTTATTTGTGAAAACAGTGGTGATTCAAAGTTTGTTGAAAGAAACAGTAATATTAACAATCCGTATCATATTTTAAATAGGGAATTTTTTGAAGCCAAAACTTTTCAGTGTCCGAAAAACTTTGTCAGTGCGCCGAACCGAAGTAGTGCTAAAGATACATTAAGTAGTGAAATTAATAATAGAAGTAAAACATTTCTAATAGATAGTATATTAGGTAATAATAAAAATTGTAGCACAAATAGTACCAATACAACGAATACAAACGAGGAAAGTGACAATTTTGAAGAGTCCACGGATGAACACAACGGTAAGAGAACTCTCATAAGTTAACCATTACCTTAAATAAAGGTAATTTTAATAAATAAACACATGATATTAAAATGGTTAATAAAATAATTAACACAATAACTCTTGGAGATCATTTTTTTAATAATTAATGTAATTAATTAATTATGTCCATCATGGTTGTAATCATCCGCGCAAAAATAACTTTGCTGTATCTACTCTTTATTATCTCTATTGAAGTGAACGTGGTAGCATTAATTAATTTGATTTACTGTGTATAAAATAATGTGAATAATAAAATTAAGGAATCATTACACAAAACCTATTTTTTTAACCCCGACGCAAAAAGAGAGGGGTGTTATATGTTTTTTCCGCAGTAAACAAAACTTTATTTATGAAGGCTTTCATCACTTAAAATCTTCTGAAACAAGTATTAGGTACTCTCAGTTTATTATTTGCCAAAAAAACTCTCCTTTGTTTATATTTCGTATCTGCATTTAGACATGACTCTAAAGTCTCCATTTATAGTCAACACAACGACTAAATAAGTAAAGCCGTGGTACTCCGTAAATTAAGAGAAGTCACGAAAATAAAGAGCTTTAAAAAGATACCTACATTATTATAACTAGCTATCTTTTTTCACTTTTTTGTGATCTACGGTTAAGTAGACAAATCAAGGGATCGTCTTCTATGATGTATCCGTTGCGCAGAAAATTACTGATTACTAGACTAAAATACTGCAGGTTCCAGTATCGGTGTTGGTAAGGTAGTTAGTAAATAACAGAAGTTTTTATTAACATTTAATAAGACTACTAGGATAGTAAACGAGAACTCTTCGGTGTAGGCATATTACCAGTATTACCTACCATAAAAGTTAAGAGTTGCTTTGTCGTCTTATTAATCCATGGATATAATTGTTATCATAGATTGCAGTACAAATCAGTAACTACTCCAGAACTTTAGCATGAATGGGAGAAACGAGTAGGTGGAGATGATATACAGGGTGTCCCAAAAACAATGGATAACCCTGTAACCATCGATAGGCCTCGCCATGGTCTCCCTAACGTCCAATTTTGACCCCAGTAAAAATATCACCGTTTTCAAGATTTTTAAGTTTTTGTGCATTTTTAGAAAATTGCCACCTGCGATTACTTTTTCTCATGCCATTTCTACAAATGAGGATACTTTTCAATCTAGTTTTTTTTCCTTATCACAAGGGATAGTTGGGCTATCAAAAGAAAAGATTAAAGTTCAACAAACTAGTTTAAAAGTATGAAAAATTTAAGAAATTGCAGAGAAGAAGGAAAAATTAATTCATTGTCTTGCACTTTTGATCAGCCGTCGTGTAAAAAAAATGTAGGAAGACCATCGTGCCCATTACCTTAAAAACTTCCTTGGTTAATTGAGATTCTGAAAAGGTATCACAAGCTTATGTATTCTGTATTATTTTTATCTTATGGCTACTTGAATAGCAACTAGTTTGAAAACTGCAAAAATGAGTTTTTCTCGTAATAGTTAAACTAGGACTGCATAGTGGCATCAAATACAAATGGATAATTTTTAGCGTAGGAATTTTAATAAAGCAACATTTTATCATCATCATCATCATCATCATTTCAGCCATAGGACGTCCACTGCTGAACATAGGCCTGTACCCCAATGATTTTCATAATGACCGCTTGGTAGCGGCCTGCATCCAGCACCTTCCTGCTTACCTTTATGAGGTCGTCGGTCCACTTTGTAGGTGGACGTCCTACGATGCGCTTTCCGGTACGTAGCCTCCACTTGATATTTTCTTTTGATAGCCCAACTATCCCTTGTGATAAGGAAAAAAACTAGATTGAAAAGTATCCTCATTTGTAGAAATGGCATGAGAAAAAGTAATCGCAGGTGGCAATTTTCTAAAAATGCACAAAAACTTAAAAATCTTGAAATCGGTGATATTTTTACTGGGGTCAAAAATGGACGTTAGGGGAGATCATGGCGAGGCCTATCGATGGTTACAGGGTTATCCATTGTTTTTGGGACACCCTGTATGTATACATAAGTATATCAAGATCCTTTTGAGGACGGCTCTACCATAAGATTGATGCATTCTAAGTACCTAGCTAGATCGCATTACATATTCGTATTTCTTCTTCTTAGTCTGGGCACTCTTGTCAGAGTGGTCGTGATTGCGCTGACGAGGTACATGGTGGGGTAATTTCATCTCCGAGGGCAGCTCTCCTGGCGATGTGCTTCCACTTCTGACGGATAGAGGCGTCGCGAGTACACTGGACCATGGTGGACTCAGTGGCCTTTGTGATGGCGTCTATCCAGCGGGTTCGTATTTATTTACAGTTAATTTGTTTCTTTGTTATCAGTGACGTCGTCGACGTGCCCTGAGCTGAGCGCGCTGACGGACGCAGGGCTGCTCGCTGGCCATGCCTATGCGCAGTGGCTAGCCTCACACCAGCCTTCGTCTACATTCTATGGTAAATAACATTATAATCACTACATAGTATAAAACAATGTTGCTTTCCGATGTCTGTCCCTATGTATGCTTAGATCTTTAAAACTACGCAACGGATTTTGATACGGTTTTTTTTAATAGATAGAGTGATTCAAGAGGAAGGTATACTTTGCACCCGTGCGAAGCCGGGGCGGGTCGCTAGTGTCTTATAAATACAGCCCTTTAAATGTCAAGACGTCAGTCAAGTGATAAAGGTTTTTAAGCACTGTTAAGAATTAATATTAGTCTCTGTCATCAAAACTCGATCATTCTAGTATTTCTGTGGTATTACCGTGTTCTTAAGCAAATTCCTCGGCTTTTCTTCTTCATAGGCTTTGTGTAATTTGAAAGGGCACCAAAGAAATCCTAATTATTAAAAACAGCGGAGTTTTTTAGGAAGTTTGTTAATCGCAACAATGTACATATTCGTTTTTTATTTCGGATTTTGCAATTACACTACTTATCTTGGGTTAGCAAAGACATTAGCAAATAGCGTTTGCATCTCCAAAAAGGTATTGATTACGCAATACTAACCCCGAAGGTGTTTAGATAATAGTATAACATGCGCAATTGCGTGACGCGCGCGGGTGTGAGTGTTCACACGTCTCCGCACGCGATAGTGCAAGAGCTAGACTCCCATAATTTCACTCATCTTAATCAGTTTTCCTAGTTTTTTTTTATAAAGCCTATGCTTGGAGTCTTAACTGTAGCAAGTGCAGTATCGACATCTTTCCCAGTCATATATTTAAAGGTCTTTTTTACGACTTTGCTTTTCACTTATTAAAGTTAAATTCTTATCAAGTTAAGAAATGTGTGTAAAGTAGTTATGATACAGTTAAAAATCAAGCTGTTTGAAGTAATAAAAATCGATAATTAGCACTCAATTATTTTAGCAGCGATAATACAATAAAAGGCGTTATTTGATTAGCTTATTGTATGTAAAAGTACGTAGGTACGTATTATATGTAAAAGTGCTTTTTTAAGCCTATTTACAGAAATAAATGAGTTTTATGAGTTTTTTTATTTAATGTATTTGTGAAATAATAGTTGACATGCCAAATCATAAGTAGTCCCATCCCAAGAGACAAGATTTAAAAAATATTGAAATAACAGAATATTGACGATGCCTAGCCGCAAAGCTAGGCTTCCTCTTTTAATCTGTAGAGATCATTCATTTGCCACTAATTTATGATCAAGTACCTACTGTGCCAAGTGGTCCATATCTATCTATAAAATATTCATTAGTTAAAGTAATAAATTAGTTATTTCGAGTCTTTTAGTTTTCGAAAGAAAGCGTGAAAACAGCATTTGACAACATAGCATACAAAATAACATGAGACAAAATCAAAACCAATAGCAAATAAAATCAATAAATTATTTCGTATCATGAAAAGCGTTTTTCCTGAAAATATTAAGTAAGCTTCTCCGTTAAGCTTGTTAAATAACTGTAAGGTACTAAAGTGATTTAAATTCAGTGTGAAATACCTGATAAAATATGTATGTAATACGATTGATAATGATTACTAGGGGTACATTTATTACCAACAAGTAGACATTTCTCGTTGTTAAGTCAACAGCTAAGAGGCATTCGGTGGCTATAAAATTAGTGTGAGCGTGTCATCTCTGGGAAAAACTGACGAGGCGAGGTCTACTTGTCCTCAAACTTTCTTTGTCACCTAAGTAAACCCAGCATTCTTCTACTACTAGGATGTATTTTGAAGTAAGTCGTTTTTAAATAATTCCCTAAAGACTATTGAGTCTTATTTTTAATTATTATTAATTGGTACAAAACTATTGAGTTTTGCAAAGAAACTCGTACCAATAATTTTAATGCTGAAAAACTAGGTAGCACATGACATGACTTAGCACATGACTAAAGACTATGACTTTAGTTACATGGATCATGAGGAATAAAAAATTTAAGTGAATCATGACATGATGAAAATCATGCTCGTTTGAGCTGGAAAACTGAAAATCTCGATGGCTCAGTCAGACTCAAGAGGGAAATCAATTCGCCTTCCCAATTCCTGCATCACTTCAAAACTAACTAGCTAAATAAAACCACCAATACCAGCGTACACGCTCTAATTGTTATAACCCACACTGCATTACGTTTCGCGCGATCTGTCCCGCGACATTCGTTGAAACGTCGCCGGTGTCGCGGTGGTCGCGACTTCGCACCGAGGTGACAGCAAACAGCTGCTGCCGCGATAATTACCAACAAAGCTCGCTGTTTGCCAACTGCCTTAAGAACGCTACAACACTTCTGTGAACTGTTGAGGAATTTAATGTCCTCCGACTGGTTAAAGTTAGGGCTCGGTTTGAAAAGATGCCAATTAGCAGACTTCTGACGGATGGAATTCTGACTTTGCTTTCTGCAAACCAAATATTACGGTGTGTAGAGCATTTTTTTTACTTTGATTATTTATAGAAACACCTGTTTTGTTTAATTTGATAAACTATTTTTGAGACGAGTCCATAAAACTTGAGCAGTAAACTTCAGATTAAAATGTTCAAGTATGGATAATTTTAAAATCAATTACTTTGGTACTTATCTAAGTAAAACTTCTGCAGAAGTTTATTGATTCGTTTCAAACGGTTCAAAGTTATTTAAAGACCTTTTTTGAAGTAGGTAACTCTGTACTATTAATACTCGAGGATAAAAAAATCTAGTTATAACAATTCACTTGCGCAAATACTTGACGAGCAGTTAGCGCTGGCTAGCACACACGGCCACAATGCGTGTTGACACACGGCGACAACCGGCGCGGGCGCAGGCAAACACCCTGATTGTGTTTATAGCCAGTTAACGAGCGCCCGCGACAATTCCGATTAGTGCACGAAAAAATCTTTACCACGTATTTGTTTTTAGCGAGAGCAGCTACTTTGTAAACGGGGCGTGTTTATGAGTGTGCGTAGGTGACGATTGTGGATTTTAAGATTCAAAAGACTATCGGAACGGAACGGTAACGGTTGAATAAATAGTGTTCACCTACCTACCCACGTTAACTTATTTAAAAATGTTTTAGTAATAGAATGTGTTTCTTTAATTGGCTTACGTTCAAGTTGTATCTTCCTGCACATTTATGTACAATTTAATGCTGTTGAAACATTGTTAAACAAATAAAATAAAATAAAAATAAATATTTTCGGATAACACTAATCTACCACACCAAATTAAATAAGTAGGTAGGTACTCGGTAACAGAAAGAAGTTCAATAGTGCTCATAAATTTTTGCAGTTTGCATAGCAGCTGTATTTGCCAACTAAACACACAGTTAATGCAATGTATTTTTTAATTTACCAGATGACAAAAACAACAGAAGACCGCGGCGAGTGGGTCCAGAGCGCAAACCACGGCAAGCATACAGCGCAAAGCAGCTCGAGAGATTAGAAGCAGAATTCAAGCTGGACAAATACCTGAGCGTGTCGAAAAGAATGGAACTTTCCAAAGCACTGGGTCTGACTGAGGTACAAATAAAAACGTGGTTCCAAAATCGGAGGACGAAATGGAAGAAGCAGCTGACGTCACGGCTGAAGATAGCGCAGCGACAAGGCTTGTTCCCAGGGCAAATCTTCGGACACGCGCCGCAAGCGTATTCTCTTTTAAACCCGTACGGATACCCACCTCTCAGTTGCGTATTTACCCCGGTCACTTTGCCGTCTTCGCCTCCGTAGGTCTATGGTAACAAGATGTAGTACGTTAATTATTGTAGTACGATCACAGTTAGAAGTCTATTCTTATAATTTTTCAAATTACCAAAAGGTAAGCTAAGTTTTCGGTTTACTCTTTAGTAGGTATCAGTTTAACAAACATAATACTCCTTATTTCTTTCTAATCACGTAATCTTGACGACTTCTAAGTGCATCAACCATAATTTTATAGTTTTTCAGGTTCAGGTTTTTATAGGTTTCAGTATTCTCATGGAAATAGGTCTTTATTCATAAATTATAAGAGAAATCAAACTAGCCAGTAGATAACATATTTTAGCCAGTATTAAGTATTAATTTAACCATCCATGACACAACATTTGTAAATATTTTATCGTTTTGTTTCAAATTTTTATTTATAATTAAAATGGTTTTTAAAATGTCTAAAATTTTAGGCCATCTTGTCACCGGGAAGTAATATTATTTTTAATTTCGGATATAAGTGAAAAACTAACTACATAGTATCTAACTGAACTTACAAAATAATGGTAAAGTTCAGTATCGGATCTGTGGCTCTTAGTACATCTTTATTTAGCTGAATATAAATCAATTCAAAGAATCTACAGCCGGAGTGTGACTCAACAGTTAAGCTTTCTGAAAATGTTTCATAAATAGATAGGTATCGCGTATTTAAGTGTCACTAGTTAATTAATTCAGAATAACTACGTAATGACAGTAAAGGAATGTTCAAACACATAGCAGTATGATTTCAAGTTTACTATTAGTATTTTATGTCGGTGTTAAGTATTTTAATAACTGTGCGAAAAGCACACAATGTCACTTCGTGTCCTAGTTTAGAATAATTTACCTAGGGGAGACTGGGTACGGTTGAAACAAAGGACGGTTGAAACAGAGCAAATATCTCGTAAACAGTTCCTCGGGGAGTGAGGGGTCCTAGGGGAAAAAGAAGCGGAAGACAGGTCCGAACACGAATTTAGTGCCTAATAACTTCCTAACGCGTTGACGTTGTGTATAAAACACCATTTTGTTTTTTACTACCCAAAGTAAGTATTTTTCTTCAGACATTAACGCTTATACTACCTGTTCTTTTTATGTGAATGTATCGAGTGTGCGTTTGTGATTATAATGAAGCTTGTAGAATAAGGGACAGTAACTATTTTCAATGTGTGATTATTAGTGTCGAAGCTATAAAGTATATTTTACCAAAAGTGGGGTTGGGGACGGTTGAAACATTTTTTTTGGGTACGGTTGAAACAGAAAATGTATTAATATTTATTTTTTGTAAATGCTGAGAGTTTGGGTAAGGAAGATTTCCAGGGAGGAAATTCACTTGGTAAAGCATAAGAGGAGGTAAAAGCTGGAGATTCACTGCGGAAAGCGGCGGAAAAGTATGGTTTGAAAAAAAAAAGATTTTCGTTAACTTTATTCAGAATGTTAATATTATTTTATTATTAATGTTTATTAGATTTGGAAATATCATTTATTTTATCATATTTCTGTAAATTTTTAAATGTTTACTAGGTACTTATCAAAGGCTAATTAATGTTTTAGAAATATTAAACACTTAGACTGATTAATGTCGTCATGTGGTACCATAATTTTAATATTCGTAGTATTAATGATAAATAAAACACGTTTTATTAGTAATTATTGTATTATTTGTATGTATTTCAACAGACCTAAATCGCTGTTTCAACCGCCCCTGGCATGGGGACGGTTTTCTTTTTTTTTAAATTTCGGAAAATTTCTTTTTTTTTAAATTTCGTATATTTCCGAAAATAGTAACCCGGGAACTATAATGATACATCCATATCATAGCTAAAACTTCAAATTTCAATTTCACGTATCGTAATCGTCACTTGGTTATTAAACAACAAAATTATAGACAATAAAAGCAAAATTGTTTCAACCGTACCCAGTCTCCCCTACCTTTTGATTTTAGATATCAATACCTCAAAAATCATTGATCCAAACGAATATTATTATTTAAAAGTGATAATTTCCTTTTTGAAAATAACATTTAGTTTAATCATTAATAGACTGCTTAGGTAAATCATAAACGTTTAAAAACCATCCTTTACTTATGTACGACGTGCAACATTTTAAAAAATATGGATCCCTAACCTCTGTCTCTTTGCATTTTCTTAGAAAATACTTTGTGGATCAACTTGAGGTTAGATGAAAATTAAGGTATTTTGGTATTAACCTCTTACTTAAAATGTGACTCAAAAAGGCGTGTTATGAAAATATACAGGGTGTCCCAAAAACAATGGATAACCCTGTAACCATCGATAGGCCTCGCCATGGTCTCCCTAACGTCCAATTTTGACCCCAGTAAGGGTTCAAGTGGAGGCTACGTACCGGAAAGCGCATCGTAGGACGTCCACCTACAAAGTGGACCGACGACCTCATAAAGGTAAGCAGGAAGGTGCTGGATGCAGGTCCCTACCAAGCGGTCATTATGAAAATCATTGGGGTACAGGCCTATGTTCAGCAGTGGACGTCCTATGGCTGAAATGATGATGATAATGATGATAAAATGTTGCTTTATTTAAATTCCTACGCCAAAAATTATCCATTTGTATTTAATGCCACTATGCAGTCCTAGTTTAACTATTACGAGAAAAACACATTTTTGCAGTTTTCATACTAGTTGCTATTCGAGTAGCCATAAGATAAAAATAATACAGAATACATAGGCTTGTGATACCTTTTTAGAATCTCAATTAACCAAGAAAGTTTTTAAGGTAATGGGCACGATGGTCTTCCTACATTTTTTTTAAACGATGGCTGATCAAAAGTGCAAGACAATGAATTAATTTTTCTTTCTCTTCTGCAATTTCTTAAAATTCTCATACTTTCAAACTAGTTTGTTGAACTTTGATCTTTTCTTATGATAGCCTAACTATCCCTTGTGATAAGAAAAAAAACTAGATTGAAAAGTATCCTCATTTGTAGAAATGGCATGAGAAAAAGTAATTGCAGATGGCAATTTTCTAAAAATGCACAAAAACTTAAAAATCTTGAAAACGGTGATATTTTTACTGGGGTCAAAAATGGACGTTAGGGAGATCATGGCGAGGCCTATCGATGGTTACAGGGTTATCCATTGTTTTTGGGACACCCTGTATGGATATATAAAATATACGGAATACTTATACGCATGTAACTCGCAAAATATTTAAACCACTGTTTACAAATTAGTCAAAAATCAAAATTATCTTTATTTGTGTAGACTAATTAAATTAGCACTTACAAATCGTCAAAGTCAAAATCAAAATAATATAGAAATGTCCAATGTCCTTTCACAAACTTGGTGTAAGGCATCGAACACTTACTTATTAAGTAGCTATTGTATAATTTTATTCATAGATGTTAAGATGTCTCTTGACACGTTCGGTCATCCTCGTAAAAGGGAGTGTTAACTATTTTTATGACTGCGTTGGTAGTGCGAAATGTACATACATTTGAAACATATCGAGCAAAATAGCATGTATTTCAAGTAGGTATACAAAAATGCAAATATTTAACTTTATGTGCTCTAGTAAGCACTTGTGTGTAATTGACACATTTTAACCTTTTGTTTATTATAGATCAAAGTGATGTACAAATTATTTACCTACATAGCAAGTAGGGTAGACCGGGGACAATAGTACCATTTTTTGGAAAGTGTTAAATATTGAGAAATCTAATGAAATATAACTTATTCTGTTAGGATGCTGTAAAAGCTAGACTCTTAAGCTACACATTTAAGCATGCAGAGTTGAACTATTCTTTCGAATACTTAATGAAAAACGAATTTGAACTGTACGATGTCTCATGTTACAATTGACCCCTACAACGGGTCAATTGTACCAATAATATATGAGGCAATAAAAGTAGTTATGTTTATCTAATCATCACCTTTATTGGTATTCTGTACTCTTAACCTCCTACAATCATCAGTCTTTATTAATTGAGATCGAAAATATTTAGGAACAAGTATGAAAAATCAACACTTAAGTTTAAAAACAAAACAATAACTTTCTTCCATAAAAACGAAAAAACTAACTGTTTCTACATAGTGTGCCATGTATTTGGCTCGGATATTGCTCCTGAAACAACAGTAAGCATAATAACAATGATAGAAATATCAAAACTGAAAAATCTATTTTTGTATGAGGGTACAATTGACCCCTGGTACAATTGACCCTGATTATTTTTACCTACTACTGCTTCGACCTTTTAAGATTTTTTCATAAGTCTGTTCATAAAGGAATAGATCCGTTGATCCGCGATCCGTACTTTTGACTCTACGCCGAGGCATCTAAAACAAAACGTTTAAATACTTAGTTACTTACTGAATTAAGCTAAAATGTACATATTCAAAAGGGTTTTAGAAACCTGTATTAAAATATTTTAAGTAGGCATTTAGGTACTAGGACATCTACCTACTTACTTAATAAAACACATTAAGTATGTATCTAATTAATGCTTAATGCATGCAACTATGAATGAGCCTAGACTATTATTTCAGTAGGTAGGTATGCCTATAATTGTAAAAATAATAACCACGTGAATGTTTTATAATAAACTTATTTTATTATAAGTATAGGTACTTTAAAACCAATTTAAAATATTATGTAGTAAGTATAAAATAAGGTTCCGGGGGTTAATTGTACCACGGGGTTGATTGTACCGCTACAATTGACCCCATGGAGACTGGTACAATTGTTCCAAGTCGGTAGTCAAGAGAACTTCACCTAAAATTCAGTCATTTTCACAGTAAATGCCAATAATTTGCTGTCGATACAAAGTTTAGAGCCTGAATAAACTATTGACAACAATACCTTGGTAACTAATAGCATATTAGGCAACTTATGGGCTCATATATTTGACGTAAAAACTTACTGCGGCTGGGCAAAAAACAAAAATCCTTCCTGTACACCTTCGTTTCTCAGCGCAAGCGCCGCCGACTGGTGAGCGGATGGAAACACAAAAAGCGCATATTCTGACGCTATGCACACTAATAAATATACTACTAAATAAATATCGCCGATGGTACTATTGACCCGTGGTACTTTTGTACCCGGTCTACCCTTAGTACGAATTAGGTACTAAAATTGAATTAAAAAAATATCGACGAAAAGTTTTTTTAAGCTAGTAAAACATTGCTTGCAAAAGTCAATTTATTGTATTTATTATTTAATTGTTTAAGTGATTAATACTTATTACTTGTGTAGGTACCATTCTAAGAAAACAGCAATATTTTGTGTAGATACAAACAAATAACGTGCAATAAATTACAATATTACTTTACAATTTATTACGATTGTTTCATTCTTTGTATTCCCACATTAATAATTACTTTAACAAACGAAACAAACAATAGTCGTTTAATAAATGTAAGTAGAATAAATTAGTTTGTATTACCACTTCGCGTTATCGCTGTTCTTGGCAGTGGGCGGGCGGGTAGAGAGTGTCGCATTGGGCGCCGCCCAGCCCAAGCGCTGCCGCCTTTAGGGCGCCTAATGCGCTTCCCCGCGACCACGCCACGCCCGCACTGGAGACAAGCATCTTGGTTACGACTAAAGGTATCAACATCATAGCACACTTATCAACCTGGAAAAGGCTCAACTCCGTATCGCCTTTTGCCGTGATATCAACCGCGAGGCGAAGCATTTACGTTACCTTACGGTGCAGTAAATGTGTGTTGCAGTAAGGAGTTTCATACAAAAAATACTGACCGCCTCGCGTTGATACGGTTACGAACCGTTTCCGGGTCGATAAGTGTGCTTCGTCCTTAAAACTACTAATAAAATATATTAATGAAGAAACGAATGAAGCCTACTCGTATAAAAGGGTTAGCATGGACACTAGTCACCATAATTCCTTGAGCTATACAACTTAACATAACGACTTTTAATTATGTATGAAAATCTGGACCAATTTTGAAATGCAAGGGGCTGATAAATAAGTATGTAAATGACTCTACATAAAGGAGTGTAGACACTTTAACAAATAAAAAATGTGGCTCTATCAGAGGGCTACCTACCTGACACCATCCTCAGTATTTAAGCTAGTGGGTCCAAATTCCACCGGGGGCCAGGGCATAATTTCACACCCGATTTTGTGTAGTATTTAGAACATCTACAAATTACTTGCATGCAACTGCATAATTGGAAGTGATACGACTAGGTCGTTGATGTTAAAAAGGAAACTCAACATTTCCCCGAAGCATGCCAGCAGAAATCAGATTCCTTGCCGTGACACAGGTAGCCAACAGAGCATGTCTTTGTAGCGTGTTTATGTATAGCAATACAGAAGGTGTAGCAAGTTATTTACCGTCTTGATAGTAAACTATGAAGTTTTACTTCGTCTTCACATCCATTACTCGTTTATTATACGAAAGTAAATATTGTAACTGTAACCAATGATCCATTTTTGATGAAGCAAATTCCCAAAGTATAGATCTGGGGGCACGGCAGTGCCCCCACCAAGTCGAGCAAAAAAGCGGCACGGCCGTACCATCCTTTTCTCGAAGCAATTCAGGCCATTTTCGACCGCCTGTAACTTCGTTGTGGATAAAACTAGAAGGCTGAATTTTCATTAGCTATGCAGGCATTGTAAAGACACGGTATATTTCAAATTTCATGCAATTTGAACCAGTAGTTTAAGAATTATAACGGGTCAAAGTTTCTTAATTTTGTCACTCACTGACTGACTGACTGACTCACCGATCATCAAAATTCTAAGGCACTTCTAGCAGACCTAGAAGCTTCAAATTTGGAATATAAGTAGTGTTTGGTGTATGAGGGTATTTCTTCGGAGGCAAAATTTTCGATGTCTTTGGGTACCTATAGTTCAGTAACCAACTAACAAAATGGCATGCAACATTTTTTTTTCGTATAGCTTAGCTATAGCCCTATCTGGCGCACATTACATTTTTGACATAATTGCTGTCCTTATACAAATTAAAAATATTTGAAGTGTGATTCTCTGATTCATATGGTGTGTCCGTTAGCCATTTTCCGGAACAAAATGGTTGATGTAGCATTTTCCTTTTGATATATCAATATAAATGAAAATTATTTCGAAAGCCAATGAGTTGTCCTTCTACAAAAAAAATGTGTCATAATTTTAATTAAGTTAGTTTGTTCGCAAAAAAATAAATAAGCAGTGTCCGGCATAAAATACTGATTCATATGGCGTGAGCTGTTCTTGATCATAACTGGTCAGGTTTTAATCATGAGAGTCTGGTTTCTGGCGTGGAGGCAAGCCCATCTTGCAACGGATGAGCTAGAAGGCAGACGTGGAGCTGGTTGGCTTAGAACCCGGTGTGACGAAGGCAAATACTTGATTCATCTGTGCTTGGTTCAGGTGGCATGCTGATTACAATGCCTACTTTATAAAATTATATTATTGCATTAAAAATCTAATCTGTCTTCCATGTGATGCTTTTGGGTTATAGATTCATGTAGAAAAATGACAACACTGTAGTTTGTATGTATGACGAGTTTTGCTCGATTTCAGGCAAAAAACTGATTCATCTGTGCGTGATTCATATGGTCAGGGCCCTATATGAATCATAAAATAAATTAGTTTTTGATCTATCAAGCACCAAAAAGGTATTTATTAGCTGAGAATGATATCCCGGACTGCTTCTCACTTAAGACCAGATGTGATTGCGGTTTTGTTATGAATAAAACAAATCATCATCATTTTTATACTATGAATTATAATGTATGTTTAAACAGTAAATAAGTAGTATATCCGTTAAGCTAGGAACCATAACACAAGCATATTTGTTGCTTATTTTATGGCTAAATGGCGCTGTATGAAATTCATCATCATCATCATCATTTCAGCCATAGGACGTCCACTGCTGAACATAGACCTCCCCCAATGCTTTCCATCTGTATGAAATTGCCCAACGATTATTCATTTTTATTATTATTTCAGCTAAACTTATAACACATAATAATACTGCTGAGCATAGGCCTCCAATGATTTCGAGATTAACTGATTGCCATTGCCACAACCTCTATAAGCTCATCTCACCTTCTTCATCTTGTGGGTGGACGTCTTAACAACGATTGCTTGGATAAGTGATACAGCTGGGTAGAGTCATCTAAAATACCTTAGTGCCATAAGATGAAAGTCTACATCCAGTGAGTGTTATCAGTGATGACATATTGTTCTGAAAAGCGGCCTCTCACTATAGGCTTACGAACCACAAAATTTCATACCATACTATGGAGTGGACTATGCTTGGTTTTTTTATGCAATCGAACCTGAAATGAGGAGATCCATAAACGGTCTAAAGTCGCATGGTGGCATAGTCCGATGTTTTAGCAAGCTGAAGTGATAATGGGCAGGACACATAGTATGCAGAACTGATGGCCTAGATGACCATCCAATGGATAGCAAGTTTCTGGAGTGGAAGCCACGGGCCGGAAAGCTCAGTGTAGAACGTTCACTCACAGGAAGGCGCTGGATGCAGTCCGCTACCAACTGGTCATTATTGAAATCATTGGGGTAGGCTTATGTTAAGTAGTGGATCTTATGGTTAAAATGAATAAGATGATGACAAAATATTATGGATGTATACTAAAGTTTCAGAAAAATGTTTTTCACGATTTATTGTGGAATTCGTTGCATTTTTTTTTCTCGTAATATTTTGATAACTGATATTGTTTTCATAACAACAGATCTTTTTTTTTTTGTTATAATATGATTATTTTCTTAATATAGAGCCAATTGTACATAAAGATTTTAAATTTTATTTCTATTTTTGATTAATATGTAACAAATTCTGATTCATATGGGCACAAAATATTTAAACGTTGATATCTTGAAAACTACTTTACAAAAACGAGTCCCTTATCCAAATATATGTTATTGGGTGTACCTATTTTCATATGAGTCTATGTTACAGACCTAAAATTGAATTTGAAATTTGTCCATATGAATCAGCCGAAGAATGCAATTTCGAAGAAGTGCCCATGAATCAAGGAAAAACTAAAATATTTGGGGGCACGGTAGTGCAACCGCCAAGTCGAGTAAAATTTTTCAATTTCGGTCCAGTTTTCTAGATACATAACTGCTGTCTACAAAATACAAAAATAATATTTTTAAAAACAAGCTTTTATTCTGAATTTCGAAAGTTTGTATCGCGCATGGAATTTATTCCTCTTTTTCTCTGTTTGCGCTACAAGCTTTCGAAATTCAGAATAAAAGCTTGTTTTTAAAAATATTATTTTTATTATAATTTTATTTTACACTTTTTAGTTATATCTTAATCTCAGGACACTGGACATTATCTAACACTAAAGTGCTCGAAAAGACAAATCCAACGAACCCAAACTCGATGAGTTTCCGCCGTTTTGTTTAGGAGTTCCTATGGCCACCTCCCGACTCCATCATCAGACCAGCTCAATGGTACCATAATATTGCATTGTCATCGTACTTACATAAGTATACCAAATTTCAGCTCAATCGGTTGAGGAGAACTGGTCTTAAATTCAGTTGCAAGATTTGTCCCACACATACTAACAAGTGAAGTCAATATAAAGCTTGTAAAAAAGAAATGAGATCCCATCAAAAACAATACTTGTCAAAAAAAACCAAGCCTCGCAACTCAGTTGTTCTACGGTAAAAAGTTGTGAGATCCATGTAATACCAAGTCCAGGCCAGGAAATCTTTAACGTTTTACATAAATATATTGACTTGGCCATCGTATGAAAACATAAATTAAATTATTTAGTGCGATGGCCAAGTCAATAATTTATGTAAAACGTTAAAGATTTCCTGGCCTGGACTTGGTATTACATGGATCTCACAACTTTTTACCGTAGAACAACTGAGTTGCGAGGCTTGGTTTTTTTGACAAGTATTGTTTTTGATGGGTAATAATATACGTATTCACAAACATTACTATGTCTCACAGTGCACGTGGACGCATAGGGTGGCACATGAACCATCACAGTGCTCTATTCAACGCTGTGCGTTCGATTTGCTGCTTCACTTAAGCAAGCATCGTTTGTGATATGGGCGTGACAATATAATTCTACATTTTTCGCATACCTTAATAAATCTTTAACGGGTGGAATACGGATAGGTAAAATGAAAACTCATTTCAAATTTATGGCTTAAATCCACGCAAAGAGGAGTTAGTAACTAAGTACCTACGAGTATAAGTACAAAACATTTACTTACTGCCACACAGGAAGCCAATAGCGACTGCTATCCCGTATCTCTCTCGCGTGCTTGTTGCCCAAGCATAGCGCTCGATACAAGCACTGGGTAGACCGCGGCCTCAGCGCTATGAGAGCGTAGCGCGCTAGAGTATTCATAGAAGACACGACGCTTCCTCTAGGTTCCGTGTCGCGTTTGAATCGGAACACGTCGTCGACGTTCATAGAATCGCTGTTATCGACCATCTGCATCACTTGAGTTTGTTGTGGATGCTGTAAAGGCAAACGAATTAATATCACAGCTCTTTGAGAAATTGGCAGTAAATAGGGTACAAGTTGGGACTCGGGATAGAAAAGTTCTCGAGCGGTAACCACACGGGCCGGAAGACGTAGGGTGGGCACTAGCCAGATTAGGTGAACCGACTATATTTAAATTTCTTAGCGAGAAGAGTCACTTATCAAACTAAATTTTAAATAAACAACTTGAAAAAATCAAACTGCCTAAGGTTTCGATGAATTCATCTAGTGTCTAGGAAGAGCAGTCGCCCGGCAAGCGAAAGGTCGTGGGTTCGATTCCCGCCTTAGGCAGTTAGATTTTTTCAAGTTTGTTTATTTAAAACCGACTATATCTTTTGAGGGTAGGGATAAGCACCTGGATGCGTGCAGCGCAGGAGCTATTATTGCTATTATAGTATCCTTGGAGGAAGCATTTGCTTTGGCTAGTAGTGGACGTCATTTATTGGTTAAAATGAGGATACAATGTACCTGTGTAGGTACTTTACGACGGTATGCCGACAAAATCGCCTGTAATCTGGTGTTTGACTGTAATAACCTATTGGTAGATACTTCTATTACGAATAAGGACTTACCATGGTAATACACATAAGCACTTGCAGCACGAACATGCCAAACGACAAGAAGGCTATTCCCGTGAGCGATATGTCAAACAGTTCAGAGATGCCCAGCCCGTGGCCGTCTCTCTCCACCGAGTATTCCTCGTGCTCCGGCTCCTGCGATGCCGGGTGGTGGTACAGTGGCGGCGGTGGCGGCGGCATTGAGTATTCGTAGGCTCCACCTAGAAGAAGTTGAAGTTAGCATAAAACTAACAAAATAGCATACAATTTTTACTTTAAAAGCTAGTACAAAGTTTAACTATAGAAGATAAATAGTTTGAGTAGGTAGTATTGATTTTCAGAAATCTAAGTTAGGTACAAATTTAATAAAGCACTTAGATGTATCGCTATTCATCGAAATATACAATACATGAATTACCCTCGGGCACAAGCTATTCATAGGTAGGTAGGGTCTACCTAAGGCTGCTTGCACACGACACCGCGGCGCTGATGCATTAATTACCTTAGAATTTCTAAGGAGCATTAGGTACACACGACGCCGAGGCGGCGTCTCTGCGCGCGCGGCAGTCATACAAATCCAAGGGAGAAGCGGCGGTACCGCTGCTGCTGCGGTGTCGCGTATAAACACGGGTAAGCATTACCCGTAGTTAGGCTGCACCTGCACTTACTGTATTTGGATATATCCTGATACGCCGCGTCTGGTTCGTTGTACGTGGCTTCTGGTTCAGCGGGCTCGTAGACTTCATACTTATCCCGGGTTTGGGAAGCTGAAGGGCCGCTGGCCATGGGAAAGGTGAAGTTACCGGCTTCGAGGTTGGGGACTGCGCTCAACTGGCGGTAGCCGTTGTTTATTGCAGCTATTCTAAAATGTATAATGTAGGTAAGTACTCGTAAGTATCAAAGATCCTAAATAAAGTAGATACCTAAGAAGTAATAAAATAACTAAGTACTTAGTACTAAAGCTATGCTGTAAGTTCCACCTAAAACTAAACTTTATGAAAAGTACCTAGTAGTAACCATATCTACAATAGGTACCTGGTAAACAAGTAGGTATGAACAGGTACCTATGTTCTTTAGGTTAGTAACAAAAACTTCTTCATCAGATTTTTAACCCAATTAATAAGCCTACTTTAAGCACTTACTTAAACTCTTGATTTGTGTAATGTAGAGCTCTAGCACCCTAATAACTTCTTGACTCATTCTAAATTCAAAATAAATGAAGAATGAGAGCAGTCGTCCGGAAACGAAAGATGATTTGTTCGATTCCCACCTGACACAATTTTATTTTTTTCAAGTTACCTAAGTAAAAATAATTGAATACAGTTAATTTAGGTACTAACTTATTCAGCCACTCCTGGTAGTTCGCCGAACCGATGTCATACAGCGCACTGCTCCTCAGGTCTGACGAGCGCCGGTTGACGTCACCAAGGCCCTCAAACCCGAAGGGCTTCCCGACGCGGCTCTGGACTACACTTTTACCCATTTCTTCCAGTATTTGCTCGGCCACGTAGTTTCTGCAGTGGTACTCGTTCATCATTTGTCTGAAACGTTTAAATGGTTAAATTAAATAAATACCTAACTATTAATAGTTCACATAAGTAAGTAGGGGAATATTTTCTATTTTACCTACCTACTCATACCTACTTACATCGATGATTGCGAAAATAGGTGGTGGTAAATACTAAATAGGTGTTATTCGGAGTCAACTTCGGAGAGAACTTTGTGAAGGCTTGAATCACATCTTTAGGGCTGTAAAAGCCCACATGATTGAACAAAACCTGAATTTATGTATTTTGAAATGATTTTGAACCAAAGATGGACGTTAACTTTACCTGTGGAACGCCAAAGTAGACAAAGCTGCATCAATAGATCCATTTATTGATTTGTAGGTCGTTTCTTCAGCGCTATCAGTGGTCCTCATTTCCGGAACACTCTCAGTCTTATTCTCTTCTCCACTCAACATGAAGAAGGTCGGCATCAGATCAGTTCGCAAAATATCATTCACATTAAGATCATTAGAATACATCTTTGAAGAATAAACTGCTTTAAAAATTAACAAAACAAATAAACTTGTAGAGAACATATTTTAGATTTGTCACTCAGAAAAAACTGTCGTGAAATGACTAACAATCGCTGTGCGTGCGCGCATGTTGATCGCAGTTTTCTCGGTTTACGAAGCGGAAAATTCTCTAGAGCAAATCTTGACTGTTCCGACCCAAATGAGACGGCGGCTAATGACTGGGTTAAGATAAGGTAGAATCGCGATTCTGGAAAAGAATTTTAAAACATCTTTGTTGCCATCAGAGAATCAAAGATCTTAAAACAGTCATATCTGCTGGATTTAAAAAATAAATTCTTCCTTGATCAACTAAGAGTAAGTAGGTAAATATTTAATCCTTAGAAGATTGTCAATGAAGATGGTAAACAATGAGAAGCGAAAAAATTTTTCAAAGAAAAGTAAGCTTAGTCCCAAAACCTGAATCTAAACTGTTGATGTTACAAGAAGAAAGGATATCCAAGGAGATCCAACCAACCACCTACTTTCACCTCGTTATACCTATTAGCATCCCCAATAAAAGCTTCACGCCACCCCCCGCCGCGTAAGTGCTCAACCGAGCTATAAAAGGGTCCTTTGCATTGTTGGAAGCATTACAAATGTTCGGATGTCATCTAATAGACGTTTGATGTGGGAACAAACCACCTGGCTCCGGGAAAATATTATTTTTCTATGCTCCCGCTGTTTGTAATTAAATTGATAGCAGTGAAAGAACAAACTACTTAGAGGCAAAAAATAGATAATGCAAACTGAACATTGCTGCATTGTCGTCTAATTTATTTAAAACTAGCTTTCCGCCCGCGTCTTCGCCCACGTGCAATTTTCTGTCCTTGAAAAACTTTATCGCGCGCGTCCCTGTTACAAAAACCGGGATAAAAACTATCCTATGTCCTTTCCCGGGACTCAAACTATCTCTTTACCAAATTTCATCAAAATCGGTTCAGTGGTTTATGCGTGAAAGTAAGACAGACAGACAGAGTTACTTTCGCATTTATAATATTAGTATAGATCTAGTGCGCAGTTCCATGTATTTTCCTACCTACAATCCATCACGCATTTTACACATACATAATTTTGACTTGAATGAAACACAAACATGTTATCATCATATATTATTATCTTGAAATAAAGTTGCGAGCTTGAACGAGATAGGGCATATTATTCAATGATGATAGTTATTCAACAATAAAAAAAAACCGCCAAATAATTCTGTATACAGGATAACACGGGTGGGTTCTTGATATGATTAGTAGGAGGTATCTAACTGTGCAACAAGGTGATAAAATCAGTGATAGTCAAATCATACCGGATTTAAAACAAGATACCGCCATCTAGTGGCCTATTACGTTACAATGGTATTATCGCTATAAAGCGATCTCTTCCATCAAACTATCCCACTAGGTTAATAAATAAGAAGTATTTAATGTCTCAATACAATTTTATTGTTAATGTAACTATTTAACTATACATTATTAAGCTTGTTTAGAAAACCATAAAAGATCTAGCTTCAATATTGTAATTCCATTTCATTATTTTGATTAGGTACTCTATTTAGATATTTTAAAAAAACTGGTTCAAAAAACAATTTGTTGTCAATATCAGTTCTGATGTTTAAAGGCAACTTTATTTTACTTCATTATAATTAAATGTTACACATAAGATGAGACAACTACCACTCTAAGCAAAAATTGCATTTTATACATGACAATTTAATGCATATCTAGTTATTTAAAATTTGATATAACATGCTTAAATATATAAATACTGTCATGATATAGATATTTTTAATTTTTTAAATTCCACTTTAAAATTACCAATGAAGTAAGAAAATAAATCTAAAGCAAAAAGACATCAATTTGTAGTAAAAATATTACAAAAAGAATAAAATATTTCTTCCCTGTCTAATGACATCTTGAATTATCTTTGAGTACATTCATAATCTTCCATAAGCATGTAATTTATCAGGGAATCTCATTATTATCAATTAATATTAAGTATTAAGAAAGTATATCAACATGAAACCTTAACAAACTTTTATAAAAGTGATTCATGCTGTCAGTAATATGTCCCAGTTTATTTCGTTATTATACACCTCCTGTTCTAGCCATAGCTCATAGTTTTCTTTAAACTCTTCATCAAGTTCAACATTTGCTTCAAGAATACTGTTAATATCTGTTTCAAGGGGAGTCAGATCTATTTCTTGTTCACCTCCAGTGCCATATCGCCTGTGATTGAAGCGGTCTACGCTTACCCTCAAAGCACACTCCTCATCCTGGAAGTCCCAAGGCCTTGCGTCTACATCATTACCAAAAGCCCAATCATCGTTCAGCCGATGACGTACTTTGGAATAAATGGCACTGATGGTCTTCATGTTCGTTTTTCTCCATTGTCGCCCCAGATATTTCGTCTGCATTTTGAGTAGCTTCAAAACATAAAATTGCATAAGAGCATGCCTAACCTTGAGTGTGCGTTTCAAAATCGGTGCACTCTTGAATACTACAAGCATCATGATTCTTGCGTTCTTCCATTTAGTTAGTTTGTTTAAAATTCTCAGCAGGTTTATGCACGAAAAAACATTTCTCCACGAGTACGGAACTGATGAATCTCCAATATCCAAACATTCTTTGGTCAGCTCAGGTTGTTCTCCAATGACACAAGCCGGGAAGTCAAATATGGGTATGGAATTCTTAGCTCCAACATATGACAAAATGTTTTGGTTGAAAAATTTGAGTATTAAGGGCATGCAATTAGCATAAACCAGATGCTGAGACATAAATTCAAATTGATATACATGATTTAATTTAAAATGCTTCAATAGTAAGAGTAATATGGCTGTGACTGCTTTCACAATGATTTCTTTGTGTCTATTTACATCAATGCCCAGTTTTAAAGACTGCAGAACTGTCATGGGCATTTCTTCAGGCAGTAGATCAGCCATGATGTTTATAGAATATGTTTTAGCTGTAGACGTGGGTGCAGCAGCCAGAAGTATTTTCAGTAAAGCAATCATATATTGTGGTAAGTTTGGCAACATAGCTCTATACAATACTTCAACCTCGGTTTCTTCCACGTCTCTCTCACCCTTAGTGAGTGGACTTCGAGCAATCTCTATTTCTCTTTCAGCTTGAATTTCAGATAAGCTTGTGTACATGTGTTTCTTCAATATATCTATGCCTTCATGAATTGGCTGTGGGAGGCCAGCTATCGTCTGCCTATCTCCAGGAAGAGAATAACCAACGAACTTTATTCTGACATTATCCAAAAACATGTCTATGTCTTTCTGTCGCACTTTGGACTGCCACGGCAAACTTCTGGGCAGAGGTGGTGGCGGAGGTGGGCTATCAAACTGTTTGAAGTACATGTAGTATGGACATTGTTGGTTGTTGTCCCCTCTTGTACCATCAGCAGGCATAGTCTGGAACTCCATTGAGTAATCTTCAGAGCCATTCCCAGTTTCCTCTTTGTCAACAAATATTTGTTCATCTGACTCATCCAAAGATGTCTGTTTCATAAAAGTTTGTCTCCTCAATGCTCTTTCATTTTCCTTCATTTTTCTCTGTCCAGGATTTTGATTTTCCAACATATCTGCAGCACTTGGAGGAGGGGAGCTGGCACGCATACCTTTAATGATTTCCAGAGTATCTTCACGAAGAGGTGGAAGTCCATGTTTTTCTCGCAATCTAGCTTTTCTCTCTTTCAATTCTTTTGAACCACCCAAATATACAAGTAGCACTTTCCACAAAAGAAGTAAAACTTTTTTCATAGGAAAGTGTGGAGTGGTTCCTGCACACAGATGTGTCACCATACTGAGGAGTTTCACTGGCAATAGTTCCTCACCAAAAGGTGTACCAAGTTCTTCCTTGAAATTCTTCACCAGATGAACATATTCTGACTCAGGATTGTCTTTTTCAGTTCTCATGTATTCTGTGATTAAATACAGGACAGATAAAATGACACGCAAATTGGTTGAGTCTGCTAGGGACTCTGCTAGTTTTCTGGATGCTATGGCAGTACTGCTTCTCACAATCTCAAGGTTTAGAAGTTCTACAAAAGCAGCAAACGTTCCCATATCATACAGGGTCATGACGTTAACCCTGGCCCAATGGGCCTGTTCGGCATCAGACTGCATCTCAGCCCAGCAACCCTGCGCCAGGTAGAATATACACCTCGTCGCACGCATACGAATATCACTCACTGCAACATCTAAATGCTCTAATAGTTTCATTATCACTGTTCGTTGTTGTTTATTTGTCAATCTCTGCCAGCTAGGAGGGTAATTGAACTCTTCCATGATATCCTCGAAAGCTTTCACGTTCAGTTGGAACTCCGGGTGCTCAGTGTAGCTGTAAAGCTCGGCTATTTCGTTTGTTTGAGTGTCGCAATCGTCGTATATAAAATCCAGCTCTGGGCTCTCCATATCGTTGATACAATCGCCTTCTTCAATAGGGCGACGGACATCGGGGAGTTTTGTGCCCCCGCGCCTCCCGTTCCCGTTGGTTCCCATCGTCTTATGTATAAATCTAATCAGATTAATAAAGTTTTGTCAACGATTCTATCAAATGATTTAAAATTCCAGTTGATCTCACAAAATCACTAAAAAGAAACTCGGAATTTTTACATCATGAATGAAATTACGACAAGTACGAATTTGTACAATTGAGACCACAGACAAAACAGATGATAAAATGACATAACTAGAGGTGAGCATTACTGATTGAAATCGAAGAGCTATTAAAAGTCCGGTTTTATATCTCGTCTAGTACTAGTCAATTAGTTCTAGATTTGTGGTCAGAAATATGCTCAGAACTTTAGAGCAGACTACACAATCATACAAATCAGTCGTAAAAATAAAACTTTAATTTTATTAAATCTATACTTTTCAATTTATTCATATCAATTGAATAAAAAAAAGTAACAACACTAAAAAGTGACGTATGATGTCAGTCACAGTCACTTTGACACTTGAGTTTTTTTTTCATCTGCCTAATTTTGGGTGTGTGCCTGTGTTTGTAATTTCTGGATATTTTTATTTTGTTTACAAAATCAAACAAATGTAGTTAATTAATTTAGGTAAAAAAACGTCTCATGTATTTTCTATTTGTGTAAGAAAAACATTTACTTAGAAATCAACTATTGCCGTGTCGAGTTTCCAGCGGAAGGAAGTGTTTCATTACGCATTGCAGACGCTACTTACTGATAATATTTACCTACTTTCCAATATTTTATAACTAAGATTATACCTGCTAAAACAGAACAATAACTACAGCACAATGGCCGAGTTAGCGGCTTTACTCCAAACGGAAATCCCGGAGGGTCGTAATCACCTCACCGACAGTCACACGAACCTTGAACGGGTAGCAGAATACTGTGAAGCCAACTATTTCCAGTCGGAAAACAAGAGATTAGCGCTAGAGAGCACGAAGAACTACACGACACAATCTTTGGCGAGTGTGGCCTATCAGATCAACACACTTGCATTCAACTTTCTTCAATTATTAGAGCTTCAGACCATGCAGTTGGCTGAAATGGAAGGTCAGATGAACCATATCGCACAGACAGTTGCTATACACAAAGAGAAAGTAGCGAGGAGGGAGATCGGTGTGCTAACAGCCAACAAGGTCATCACTAGGCAGTACAAAATCATAGCTCCAGCCAACCCTGAAAAACCAATCAAGTATGTTAGGAAAAGTATTGATTACACAGGTAAGCAATAACGTAGTAATAAACCTAGTTAACTAATAAATAGATGGGTTTCTATCTACAGTAGATCAATAAGATTTGATATGTAAAAATTAGTGCAGCTCAAATCTAAGGAAAAAGTCTTTATTTCTATCAATAATCATATTGGCGGCTGCGATACAAGCTTTCTTGCTTAGTCCAGAGACCACCAGAATAAAATTGTACATGTGACATCTCTTAGTAATAAATACTTTTTACTTTCTAATATCATACTTTATTCATAAATTCTACTTTTGTTTCAATCAGCATTAGATGACATTGGACACGGGGCCCGTTGGAACGGAGGCCAGACAGGCACCCCCCGTGGCCGCCGATCAGGGTCGGCCCCAAGCTCTGCTACACTTCCAGCTCCCACTACCAAGCCTCCCACTCCGCCTGCCGCTGTTAGGGCTGCAGCTGCTGCCAACACTGGCACTTTGGGACGTGGCACTCTTGGTAAGACAAACATGAAATGAAATAGTTTATTCAGTACATAGGCACTTTCCAGGGAACTTATACATGTCCCAAATATAACTTGCCCTGCCACCACTTTGGGACAACATATGGGCTGGTGCTGAGAAGAAGTGGTGGAAGAAACTCAGTCAAAGGTGACTGACTAAGGAGTCAGTATCTTTTCTTCAATCATCATCATTTACTTTCCATCACAGGATAAATTAGGATATTGTGGGTCATTAGTAGCTAAAAAGGTTCAAATATAATTGAATAATTACTTGGAGAGAACAGAAGCCATGTATTTTTACCCGACTACGGCAAAGCAAAAAGAGGGTTATGATTTTGACAGACTATGTATTTGAACATCTGAATAATCACTTTTCCATTAATCTATTGAAATAATAAAAGGCAAAAGTTTTCATTCAGAATAGACCTTTATTTTGTTGTCATTAATTAGTTAAGCATTCCAAAAGACACATTGAAATTATATTTCTGAAAATATATTTCTTCTTAGTAAATAGATATGAATGAACCGCAAATTAACTTTACCCAAATGCTGCAACACAATGGCTACTATTGTGCTGAAAATAAGTAGAAAAATAAAACTATAATATCTGTATCTTTTGCAGGCAAGTCCTCACGCGAGTACCGCACGCCGCCAGCCGTGGCGCCGCCTCAAGTGCCGTCGCACTACGCGCCAAACTATCCACGCCGACCTCCTGGGTACTCCACACTGCCGGTGGCCCAGCCTCAGGTATGATTGTTTAGATTAGAAAGACTGTCACAAAGCCTAATTGATCAAGCAGCAAATATGAAACCTGAGTAATACGTAATGGTAATTAATCATTATCTAGCTGTTCATCCTACTACTACTATTATAAATGCGAAAGTTTGTGTGGATGTCTGGATGTTTGTTACTCTTTCACGCTAAAACTACTGAACGGATTTTGATGAAACTTTACAGTATTATTGTTTATAACCCAGATTAACATATAGGCTATAATTTATGACGATCTGTGACAAACTAAATTTCTCGCGGGTGAAGCCGCGGGCAAAAGCTAGTTATTCATAAAAATATTACTTTATTTTTAGTGCGCAATTATTTTTCAATTATTATTACTCAGTGTATAAATATTGTCAGTGGTATTTAGTTTAAAAGTAATGAAGCGTGACATAATTGCTTGATTTGATATTACCACATCAAATCTAAATAATTACTCATACCTTTCTGGTTTGTGAATGTTAGTTAAGAATTTCATAATTCATTGCAGAAAAAATACACAAAAACATTATTGTTTTAGGTTGGCATGGTCCACCCAAATCAGCATCAAGTACCATCAAACTATTCTCAGCAAGATCTACACTCCAGTATGCCCCGTAAGTGTGTTATAAGCTTACGATTATTTCTAAAGCTCGCACACTTACTGCGCGCGAGCGATAAGGATGGGTAGCTTGGGGTCATTGGACAAAATTCTACGTGCTCACGGACCAGGCTTTAGGTCCATATTTTGTAACAATGAACTTATTCCATGATTTTTGTTTCATTTTAGCTCCGCCATCTCCATTGATCGGGTCTGATGGTGAACACAGCCAACATTCCATGAGTTTGCCAGGACAGGTAAGGAACATTCCATCCGGCAAAATGGAGACAATGAATCGAGACTGCCATATTCCACATGAAATAAGTACTATTTTTGCAGTGTTGTTTATTTATTTTAGCGTGCCTCATCCTCATCGACTGGCGGAGCGTCCATTCGCGGTGGCTCCGTGTCCCCGCCGTTGCCGCCACCGCCGATGGACGATGAACTGGCCCACGATGCCTTTGGACGACCGCACCATCTTAGCGTATGGATTTTTATTAACTTTCTGAGCTAGTTTATAACCACAAATTGACTAAAAATCACCAGCATTTAGGTACATGGACAATATTGTGACTAAAATAGAAAGACACGGGTCTTAACGCGACATTTATAAATGAGTTTCATTATGTACTCAAGGCTTGATTATTTTAGTTGAAATGGAACGCGAAAGTTTAAAATGTTACATTTATGTTGTGATTGTGCTTATGGAAATTTTATTTATTTTGCAGAGTAAGATGAACTCTCAATACACAAGCGCTGTACCAGCCATCGTTCCTGATGAAGAAGATTTGCCTGGTTGGGTACCAAAGAATTACATTGAGAAAGGTCAGTTATTAGCTTCAAAAATTGTCTTAAAACTAGTTACAGTAGGTAGAAAATAAAAGGTGAAATGAGAATTACGTCATGCAAGTGATACCTTTTGTCTTTTGTTTGGGACTAGAAGCGTAGTATAAAATGTCCAAGGATATTAATTTATTATTTATTTCCAGTGGTTGCGATCTACGACTACTACGCTGACAAGGAAGACGAGCTGTCATTCCAGGAGAGTGCAGTCATCTACGTGCTGAAGAAGAACGACGATGGCTGGTGGGAAGGCGTCATGGACGGGGTCACTGGCCTCTTCCCAGGGAACTATGTCGAGCCGTGTGTTTAGAGTGACACGCACAAGTAGATTATTTCATCCATGAAGACGTGCCCCACCACTTTTTGGTCGAGGGAAGCGCGGGGTGCGGGGAGTTTGATCCGAGCGTCATTATTCTAGTGTGTGAACTCATGGATAATTTAGCGTATACCGATAACACTCAAACATTAGCGGAAGAAAGGTGGGGTGCATCTTCGTGGATGAAACGATCTATATCATGATTATGACCCTTGAGGCAATAAAAATAAGGCACTCACCGCCAACATTCGCTTTTAGAATTTCCCCCAGTGAGTGCCTTCTTTTAGACTAAATTATTACTGTAACTTTTCCATTTTAAATGATATTTACACACGTTATTTTAAGTACAATAAGATTATATTAGATATTCATGTATTGATTTATTATTACTGTAATAAGACTTATGTGCACATGCATTTATTGTATACTGCATTCATTATCTATAAATATATCCACTCTAGTATGTATGATCTATCTAAATTTTTAAGTGTAAACATGTTAGAGTAATCTTGTTTAGATAAATGTAGTTTAGTGTAATTAAGACTTGGATTGTAAGGGAGAAAGAAATAAAACAGGTAGTTATTATATTTTATGTCTATTATTGAATTCAAAGCACAATTCCCTAATCAACAAATTAACCTACGTTACATTTGTCGCTTAGAAAATATAAGACTTACAAGCTACAAACTCTTACAATAATATAATTAAAATAATGGTGACACAATAAATTTGTGTCAAAGGATCACCTGTAACCCCAAAATAAATCAATCATTATTGCGTTATCCTCTCGGATAAATAACTTCTAAGTTAATTGAAGACTCCATCAAAAACATGTCACTTGGTTCTCCAAACTTTATCAAACAATGATTGTAATGATTCAATGAAAAATGCAAATAATCTAAGTACCTTATACTTAATGAACAAGATTCACTGCACTCATTATCTCAAATATTAAATTGTGTTCTGAGTCAAGTTTGTATTTACAGCTTTAATTTAGTGTCCTTATCAGAAGCTCCTGCTTCTTCTGAATGCTATAAGTATAAGAATAACTAATTGTTGTTTATCTTGATGCAAGAGTTTATTCTTTGTCATCAAGGTCCATGCCCGTTGCAGTGGTGTCGTCACCTTCTTTATCTTTTTCTTCCTCTGTCACTGTGACCTCTTCACAATCACTTTTGTCTTCCTCTTTTTTTGAAATGTCGGATTTATCATCAACTTTCTCCTTCTTTGTTTCTGCATCCGATCTAAAACATACATTTTGATTAATTAATATACTGTAAATAAACACATGAAAGGTATGTGAATAAAATATAAATGTTGGAAATTACTTTGTAGGGCCGTTGACGATTTCCACGACGTCATCGTCTTCGTATTTGATGTTGACCACAGCTTCGACTTTGGACTGGATACTCTTCAATGCGGAGTGGAATATTTTGGAGCTTGCCTGTAAACAAACAGAAGTGTAAATATCATGGTACTGCTGTGTTCAGTGGGACGAAATTCAAGTGATACCTTGCTTTTCTAGTTGAAGTTTTAGAATGGAAGATTATTTAGTTTCAGATGAAAAGATAGCAGCATGCATGACTTCCAAAATAAATCTGGGGATTATTAGAGGGAATCAATGCAGCCTACGATTGTTATTTCACTGGTATCTATTCCGTTCCAGGTGTTCAGCTTTGTTGTGCTCAGTGTTCAGTTCCACACAGATCCGCCCTGTTTGGATGCTGAATCGTCCAGCTGGCTTAGACGAAGAGCCTATAATGGTTGATAGTTACCGTGAGCGAGGCGTGTAGATGTTCGATAGATCTTGACAGTTGTGTTTTGGCTCCACGTTCCGCCTACAGCGTGGAGGAGGCTGCTCTCTAGAGCTGACAAGCTGACACTGATGCGCATAGCACACTGATTGTATAGTCTGGTCGCCGAGCACGTAGAATTTTGTCCAATGACCCCAAGCTACCCATCCTTATCGCTCGCGCGTAATTATATTGCTGTCGCGACTGTGCAACGGGCACCCGCAGTGAGTGTGCGAGCGTAACAGCAACATAATTACGCGCGAGCGATAAGGATGGGTAGCTTGGGGTCATTGGACAAAATTCTACGTGCTCGGAGACCGGACTTTAGGTATAAACGACTATTTACCGTGAGCGAGGCGATCCTTGCGCGCGCAGCCGCCAGGTTATGCGACAGGTCAGATAGCTGCGTCTTAGCTCCCCGTTCCGCCTGCTGCGTAGAGGCGGCGGCAGCGCGTGCGGCCCTAAGTGCGGCGCGGGCGCTCTCTAGCGCTGACTCGAGGTGAGCGCGCGTGAGTTATAGGTACTATGCGCAAGGTAACATTGATGCGCACAGCACTGAAAAATAAGTGTATAAATGACTGCAATAGTTACCGTGAGCGACGCAATCCTTGCGCGCGCAGCCGCCAGGTTATGTGACAGGTCAGACAGCTGCGTCTTAGCTCCCCGTTCCGCCTGCTGCGTAGAGGCGGCGGCGGCGCGGGCGGCCCTAAGTGCGGCGCGAGCGCTCTCTAAAGCTGACTCGAGGCGGGCTCGCGTGGCCGATCCGCGGGCCTCGGCCGCTACTAAAGCGCCCACGTCCACGATGCGAGACTTGTACATCACCACTCCTGTTCAAGGAATAGAATGCAATTTGCAATGAAACATATCTCATATTCGTTCGTTCGTTTCAGCCGAAAGACGTCCACTGCTGGACAAAGGCCTCCCCCAAGGATTTCCACAAAGACCGGTCCTGCGCCGCTTGCATCCAGGTACTTCCCGCGACCTTCACCAGATCGTCGGTCCACCTAGTGGGAGGCCTGCCCACGCTACGTCTTCCAGCTCGTGGTCGCCACTCAAGACCTTTCCTGCCCCAGCGGCCATCAGCTCTTCGAGCTATGTGCCCCGCCCACTGCCACTTGATTTTAGCGATTCTGCGGGCTATGTCAGTCACTCTGGTTCTCCTACGGATCTCCTCATTTCTGATTCGATCTGATCATCGATATCTCATATTATATGGTTGTATCAAACGAAGTCAAAATACTAAAGATGATATTCTAACTTGGCTCAATCAAGCTGTTAACTAAGGTTTCCTTTATACTAGCGTTTATTGGGCGTGGCTTAGGTAATATCGACACAATCACAAAACTTTTATTAGGTACGTCCGGCAGTGACGCTGCACGTGATAAACAAGTACATTCGCGCTATTCGAAAAGTTTATTTAGAAATAGGAAAAATGAGAACTACAGCTTCAATTGAACCAAATAAAATTAAATCAATTTTAGACATACCAGTGTCGCTAACGTCTTGAGTTTCACCGGAACGTCCTTCTTCGTCGCTCGGCCGGTTGAATACAGGCAATAAGTTGCGGTTTCCTGTTGCAATTGTTGCTTCTAATTCAGCAATCTATGAAAGAAAAACAGTTTATAAAACATACTGACCATTTACTTCTCACGCTTATGGTTGTGTGACTTCTGTGGCCAACTGACCATAGCAATATCTTTTTGGCTAATTGTTACCATTTTTTTCATTCGTTTTACCAAAACGTTCTGCGCATCTCTCGTTGAAAAATAACTTACATGAGGCGGTACTTCGGTAGTCGCAACCGTGGTGTCCAACGGCAAGTCTTGAATCGCCTCTGGCGTGCCTGAAGCTAGGTCTTTGATGGCTTGAATCAGAGTCCTGTGCAAATAAAATATATTTATTACACAATGAGCATTAATCGTTATAAAATACCTATAAAAATTAAGCCTCACTTTGTCATAGGAAATTCATTTTTATTTGCTATTTCATTATGTTTTGGTTAGACCTACATTTATGCTACAAACGTGTGTAATTATTTATTAATAACTGTAAATACATTGACATGTTAAGGTTTGTTGATTTTTCCTTTATAGAAACAATAATCGATTACAATAGACTGTTTACACAATTGGACATAATATTTCTGTTTATTACAGAAATAGCTTGTGTACTTACATATGAATTGTATTCCTAGAATTAGTCCAAATAAAACAATGATGAAATACTCACTTGTAGCTGAAGTTATCCTTGATGCACACTTTCTCAAGCACAGCCCTGATCTGAGACCTCGACAGCGAGAGTCCGAGGCTCATGAAGAGGTTCTGCAGGTCTTTCTTTGAGACGTTGCCGCCTCGTGACGTGTCGAAGTAGACCAGAGACAGCAGTAGGTAGGGGTCGGCCGGTAGTTCCACGCCACGGCTGCGACGACGCGGGGAATTGCTGCGCTCATCATCGCTGTGGGACTCCTGTGTAGAAGACAGGCACGTTAATTAGAAATATTGATATGAGACTTGCTGCCTTATCAACGCTGTGGGACTCCTGGGTAGAAGATAGGCACGTTAATTAGAATATTGATATGAGACTTGCTGCCTTATCAACGCTGTGGGACTCTTGGGTAGAAGATAGGCGCGTTAATTAGAATATTGATATGAGACTTGCTGCCTTATCAACGCTGTGGGACTCCTGTGTAGAAGACAGGCACGTTAATTAGAATATTGATATGAGACTTGCTGCCTTATCAACGCTGTGGGACTCCTGGGTAGAAGATAGGCACGTTAATTAGAATATTGATATGAGACTTGCTGCCTTATCAACGCTGTGGGACTCCTGGGTAGAAGATAGGCACGTTAATTAGAATATTGATAAGAGATTTGCTGCCTTATCAACGCTGTGGGACTCCTGGGTAGAAGATAGGCACGTTAATTAGAATATTGATATGAGACTTGCTGCCTTATCAACGCTGTGGGACTCCTGGGTAGAAGATAGGCACGTTAATTAGAATATTGATATGAGACTTGCTGCCTTATCAACGCTGTGGGACTCCTGGGTAGAAGATAGGCACGTTAATTAGAATATTGATATGAGACTTGCTGCCTTATCAACGCTGTGGGACTCCTGGGTAGAAGATAGGCACGTTAATTAGAATATTGATATGACACTTGCTGCCTTATCAATGCTGTGGGACTCCTGGGTAGAAGATAGGCACGTTATAGAATATTGATATGAAACTTGCTTTGCTGCCTTATCATTTTGCAATAATAATTTCGGCTCAGCTCAGTCGTCAATAAAGTTGTTATTGTTATTGAGAACTGATATAATATTGGGTAAATATCTTTGTTTTTGTTGTTCATTATTTGCTCAACTTAAGTGTTCAATTTCTGAGAAAAGAAGCAGACATTTTAAAATGTATACAGGTAACTGCAATTTATAGCATTTGTCATCTACATTAATTTCATATAAACTACATAATATTTGGTTTTTAAGAAAATCAGAAGTTTAATTTTATCCGATACATCTTGAAGTAAAACGAATGCACGCCATTGGCAGTTATGCCTTACCTAAATCAAAAACAAATACAACAATATAGCATCTTTTAGCAAAATAAGCAAGTTACACTTACCCTCCTGTCACCACGACGGCGGGAATCGCGCCTCTCATCCCGTTTGTCAGCCTTGTCCTTTTCCTTATCGTCTTTCTTATCATCTTTCTTCTCTGTCTCTTTCTTGTCATCTTTCTTATCGCTCTTTTCAGCGGTTTTCTCAACCACTTCTTTCACTTCTTCTGGTTTTTCAGGGAGAGTGTACAGTGTTTTGTAAATGTAGAAGCCGAAATCGCGCATCAGCATCTCGTTGAATAACTCGGCGAACACAAACAGCTGAAATAAAATATAGATTTAGATATTTTGATTATTGATTCTACTACTGATTATCAAGTTCATGGTGAAAATTATCCTCTTTCTTATTTTATTCTTGCCATAAACACAATGGTCAAATCACTCAAAACTCTAGTTTCAGACATGAGTCACCCTTGGCGCATGACATAGCTCAATTCTAGACTAACTGCTATTATCATTAAAAACTTTATTTTAACAAGTAACAAGTAATCTATCGACCTAGATGATTTTATCTTAAGTAACAAAATATTTATAAACCTCATTTGCAAATACTAACCTCAAAGCTGTGCTCTTTGTTGTCTGTGACCCTGTAGTCCAACAAAAGGGAGAGAGTGGCAACACTGCAGTTGAATTTGCCGCCCTTCGCCGAGTTTGAGGGATGCACAATGATGTGGGGACTCGTGGGGAGTTCGTAGCGGGTCTTCATCTGTTGCTTTTCTTTCTCCAACTGAAACAAATAAGATTTTTTTACATTACAATTTTTGAAGATGACTATCTTCAAGACACATACAACCTCTGAAATATAAATAATCTTTGGACAATCTTTGGACAATTTCACACAGCGCCAGCTAGCCCCAAAGTAAGCAACTTAATGCTTGTGTTATGGGTGCTAGCTTAACGGATATACTACTTATATACTTTGCTTGTTTATATAGTTTGCAAATATAGTTTGCTTGTGACAATCAAATTCCATAATAAATACTTGCCTTTCTCTTTTCTTCTTCCAATTCTTTTTCGGTCTTCTCTTTTTTAGGCTCCTCTGCCTTTTCTTCTGGCTTTTCCTCATCCTTTTTCTGTTCATCTTTGTCACCTTCATTCTTCTGTTCTGTTACTTCAGGCTCTTTCTCGTCTTTTCCCTCTACATCATCAGATTTCTTTTCCTTGCCTTGTTCATTGTCTTCATCCAGTTCCATGGATTCCTCTTCACCTTTGGACTCTTTGTCTTCCTCAGCTTTCAAAAGTTTCGACAATCGAGACACCAACTGTGCACGCAATCCTAAAAAAATAAATACAAATAGTAAGATATACTATGGCTGTAACAACAATTATTTCATTTAATTTATTGAAAAGTTTAAATCATACCTTTGCAGCTAGTATTTCGCGCCCGCAATTCTTGTCTCAATTGGTCTACTTTGATCGTTCTGATATCAATCTTTGAATAATGCGTCGGCTCAGGTTTTCCTTCCTCATCATCATTCTCATCAATCGTTATCGTGCTATCGTTGAGATCAGAGGTCTCCTGAAAACGTTAGAAACAACCATCAGTCATCTTATAATCTTTCCAGAAGTTGCAAAAAGGCATTTAATGTGGATATAATTCTTTCATAATAATCTACTAGCGTAAATTATTGCCGAAATTCAATCAAAACTGGGGCACATGGTTTCGTAATGTGATAAATAAAGAAAAAATTTGGATGTTTTTATGGCATCCATTGGTAGATTGGAGTCGGCAGCACTGCAAAGAAGATCTTCAATTTAGTTGCGCACGCAGCCGGAATCTTAACTGAACAAAACTAGGAACAAACAATTTGTGATTTCTCCGCCGGCGCCGGGTCCGCCGCCGTCGCCGTGGCCGCCGCGGGCGCGTCGGGCTGCGCTCCGGAGTCCGGCTCGCCGTCGAGTTTCCTTAAGGCGTGGTCGCAGGCAGCTTTATACTGCTCCTGAACGTTGCTCCACTCGATACGCGACGGCTGCGCAGACCACACGTCTGGCAGGAACAACACCACACACTCGAGCCGCGACTTGCCGCCGCTGCCCTCGCGCCAGTAGTAAAACTCCACCATTCGGTACCTGCGCGGGTAATACAGTTATAGTACATACTCACTAGCGCGCCGCCGCCGCACGCATGGACACGACACATCCGGTACGAGAGTTATACAACAGCGTGGTAGTCACTACATCAACTCAGCATCCAATTAGTTGCGCCACTGACGACGTACTAACGCCTCCGTACTCTCACATAATGAATGTGTGCTGTACCATGACTACTTCCACGAACAGTAGCCCAAAGCTTTTTCAGGAACAAACAGCGAGATTGACTTTATGGTGGTTATCGAATTTGAAAGATGGACGTGTTAATGAAACTTTTGGCCACTGTTAGATAAAAGAACACAAACCAGAAATCTGGACACATCACCAATAAGGGGAATATTGATGTCAAAGATACTTACCATTGGGTACAGGAGGATAAATCGATGCCCGTTAGGGCTTTACATGTACGTATTGCTGTTTTCACCAAAACCTTTGGGTTAGTTTGTGGGTTTTCACCATCTAAGGAAGGACTCCACGGCCCTCCGATTGCGAAGTTTTCTCCACCTTTTCCTTTCTGCCCAACTAAGAATTTGATCAGTCTTGTTGGATGTAATGGTGATTTACTAAGACGCTTATCTTTGTCATCAGTTTTGGTTAATCCGCACTTTTGATAGAGGGATTCTAACGTAGGCATACTAATCAACATAACCTGAAATAAAATAATGGTGTCAAGTACATAGTTGTGAAACAAAGTAGCTATTGTGTGAATCATGTGAATGCCACATAAATTCAAGTTGATCAAATATAAAAGGTCTACACACATCAGTATGAATATTTATGCAAACAAAGGACACTTTTAAGGATAAAATATTATCAATTGAGTAAATTGTGCTAATTATGTTGCACTAATCAGTCAATACCATATTCATTGCAAAACCTTGCACATCAAATTATCAAGATGCAATATACTAAATAAAAATACCATGTTCATGTAATTACAAAACATGATGTAATTTCATGGTATTATTGTGTATATTTTTCTTACTACAATCAATAATCTCAATATAGTAAAGTATAGACCAAAGACGCAGTTCAAAAAGCAAAAACCTTACCTTTGCTGAAAACCTGTAATCTGCATCTGGAGGCTCCAACACGGAGTCATTCGGGTTGGGGTTATCAATTTCTCTGCTCATGATGTGGTATCCACAAGGGTTGTTCAATGAAAATGGTGTTTGGGGAGGGAAAGTTTCTCCCCACTTGACGTGAGCATTGAAGAAGTCAGAAGGGATGTACAAATTGGTGTATCTTTGAGAAAGTCCAGGTACATCCATCTTTTGGCTGCAAAAAATTATAGTCATTAGATTAGTGCAATCAATGCTAATTGAATCATTAAAAAATACCACTGGCAATTGAATATTTTAAAAATACCACTTGCAATAAAATTATTAAAAAAAGACCACAGCAAAACATCAATTTGCAGTGGTATTTTTTTAACTAAAATTGTAACAAATTAAAATAGGGCATGATAAATCTATGATTTTTATAATTTTGATTTTTGATGAATCAAATTCCTACAATGCAATACTTACATATCCAGAGGTATGCGAGGAACTCTGACGATGTATTTGACAGGCGATGGTTGGTGAACTACAGGCCTCTTGCGAGGAGGAGAATCTCTGCGGTTACGGCCGCTTATCCTTGATCGGGAACGACTTCTTGAGCGAGATCGCTTCTGTGTTAACAAATATAGGATTTAAGTTTGAGTGCTTATGATATGTAAACAAAGCTTTGCATATTTTTGATTAACTTTATAGAATATACTGGAATACTAAAAAAATATAACCTCAAAAATTTAGAACTTACTCTTTCTTCCCTTCTAGGTGGCCGATCATCATTATTTCGGCGAGGTGGCGGCTGCTTTTTGTTTGAAGGTGGCGGCACTGCATTATATGAATTAGATTTTGGATTGTTTCCCTTTGGATTGGGCCCTCCTTTGGGCAAAACTTGTACACGGGTAGCATTCCATTTGAAAGGCATGTTAGGGTTGTAGGTAGCTTCTACCAATACTCTGTCGTTTACTTTTGGAATGATACCTTTAGCGCAGACCGATGTCTGGTAAAACACATCATGGTCGACGAATCCGAAGTCATTGTGTGTCTTTGTCACAGTTCCTGTGAACACACGCTGTTCACTGTTTGGTTGAGACGAGTTAGATTGCGAGTTTTGATACATGCCAGGGTTCATCGCACGTGGAGTAGGATACGCGACGACATTACCGGGATACATTTGACCTTGGGCCATCTGATTCATCGGCATCTGACCGGCCATGGGCATAGCCATTCCTCCTTGGGCTTGCATCATTCCAGGATTAAACACCGCCTGTGTTTGTTGAAATGGCATCATCCCTTGTTGAGTCATCATGGTGTTAGGATCCATTATTTGAGGATTCATGCCGGTCATGTTTGTATTCACGTTGGATCGAGCCCATGGTGGATTTTTCGTACCACTCCCTGATTGCATCGTAGGTCACTTTGGTAACAGTTTATGAACACTTATATTCCATTCACAAAACAATACGAGCGACAGTAATCACGTAACAAATAACACTGAGAGACGCGTTCACAGTCGCGGCACGGTCACAACAATATGGCGCTGGCGCGCGTTTCCGCTTTTTTACGGCCTCACGCACGCCTGCTTTCGGGGATACCAGCGTGAAAACCATTTTACCCTAAAAGAAACATTTGCTTATATAGTGTTTATTTATTAAGTTTCTTTTAATATTCAGCTAAATATGTTTTTTTTCGCGTGGCCTAAGATTTTATAATTTTAATAAAATAGTAAGAAAAAAGTCATTAATTGAGTATATTAATTGGTTAGATCGACTCATTGAAATACTCGTAAGTTGTAATATGGGTTAGTTTAATTACATACTTTATGCCGTTATAATATCATTATCTTCGCCGTAATTTCGACGTAGAACCAGTTAGGCTTATGTCTTACTAGATGTAATTTAAATCTCATTTACATGCAATATTTTTGTAATGGGTAACATTATGAACGGAAAAGGGCAATGACATACAGTATTGACAACATAAAGGAAAAAAATTAGGGCTGTGCTAACTTTTGTATTATTCGTTTGCAATAATTCAATTTAATAATCGATTGTAGTTCCGATTGATAAAATCATTGGGCTCGTCTGAGCTGATAGGCTTGACTACGACATCAGCGTGGCTGATGATTACAAAAACTCATTTTATTTTATTCAGGATAACAAAGCGATATTGATTGAAGGCGAAAAAGCGATAGTAAAGGCGAAAAAGCGTCCTTGAATACGTTCTTGCTTCCTTGCTTAGATTATTCCTCGACCCTCGTTGGATATTGGTCTTAATATTGGTTGTAAGCTCACATCGCATTAATCGAACGATAAACTGTAAAATGATTAAGCTTACTCTAGATAAAACACTCCCTATTATTACAACAATGAAGAATGTTCACTAATTTTGTTTTTTAGCTTTCTGTATTCTCTGTTAAAAATAAAAAATACACGTGAAAGAATTATTTCGATACGTCAATTAGTTTCCAAGATATTGAATTTTAAAAGTGCGGGCGGCGGCCGGCCCGCCATTTTATGCGCGTGACGTCATATTACAACGACTGGCTCATATTTGTATGGGTGGAATCTTGCAAACTGAATTAAGACCCACTTCCAGGCAACCGATTAAGCTGAAATTTCGCAAACACATGTGATTTGGATGACCATGCAATATTATGATGACATGGAGCTGATCTGATGATGGAGCTGGAAGGTGGCCATAGGAACTCTATAATAAAACGACTTAAATGCATCGAGTTTGGGCTCGTTCGTTTTGTATTGATGAGTATTTTAACTCTATATAGTAATCGGGGTCTAATGATGGAGCTGGAAGGTAATTCGCAATAAAACGACACAATCGCATCAAGTTTGGGTTTGGTTCAATTTTAATTTCTGTGATGGGTCTGGGTGTTAATATGTATAATAAGTTTGTATTTACAAAAAAAAAATATTTAAGTATGTTTATATCCGTTTTCTAGTGAGCGGACGCTGTGAATGTACGTCACACGGGGTCACGTGACCGTCGGCGGGACTCAATATTTAAGCGAACTTTGAATGCCTATAAAATCATAACTACTGGGTATTTTTGAATGAAATAAAAACTAATGTATTTGTAAATGTAAAACCTTAACTGTAACATAGGTTTCAAGTGATTTTGCATACCTAGTAACATTCTCAATTATAAACAAGTCAATCGAGTCACACACTTTTTCCTTTCACACAATGGACAAAGGCACTAAATTAATAAAATGTAATACAGTGTGTCCGGGCATGTAGTGATCAAAATTTAAGGGCGAAATCTAGGGACAATTTTATCGATAAAAATACTTCAAATTTGGGGCTTGACCCATTTATCGCAAAATTACAAGGATTTAAGTTTTTAATTTTTAGTTTTCACCTCTTCCTTCAAAAACAAGTGAAAGCGTGGGAAGCGGGAAGCAAATATTTTATACCATGCGATAGCCCATAAAATTATCTTTTAGTCGATTAGAAACAGACACAAGTTTCATACATTTTATGGGAGTAAGAATGGATTTAATTAGAAAAATACTTTTTTTTTTTCAGTTATTTTCTAACACAAGAAAAACCAGGTCGTTAAAGTATGTTTTTTTTTGCATTGTATTATTAGTATTTGAGCTATTCTACAAAACGAATGTAAATTTATTAGTCGACGTCTATTAGTTTCGACGTAATTGTTGAACAAAGATACCTACCCCTTCTCAGCCGGTTCCATAGCGCGTCGGAATAGGTTGTGTGATTCTTTCAGGCAGTGCATATTCGCATGTTAGCAGCGCTATGGAACCGGCTGGGAAGGGGTAGCTTTGTTCAACAATTGCGTCGAAACTAACAGACGTAGACTAATAAATTTACATTCGTTTTGTAGAATAGCTCAATTACTAAAAATACAATGCAAATAAAACATACCTTAACGACCCGGTTTTTCTTGTGTTGGAAAATAACTGAAAAATAAGTGAAAAAAGTCATGTTTTTTTCTAATTAAATCCATTCTTACTCTTTTAAAATGTATAAAACTTGTGTTTGTTTTTTTCTTCTACTAATAGATAATTTTATTGGCTATCGCATGATATAAAATTTTTGCTTATTAGTGTTAAGTTACCCACGCTTTCACTTGTTTTTAAAGGAAGAGGTGAAAACTAAAAATTAAAAACTTAAATCCTTGTAATTTTGCGAGAAATGGGTCAAGGCCCAAAGAAGTATTTTCATCGATAAAATTGCCCATAGATTACGCCCTTAAAGTTTGATCACTACATGCCCGGACACACTGTAGGTATACCTAAAAAGAGCAAGGTCAATGAGCATAAAATTGTCTCCGTAGCTCAGTGACTGAGTGAAGTCATCCGGCAAGCAAAAGATCGTGGGTTCTATTTCACGGCGACGATTTTTCAAGCTACATCATAATATTATACTTAATGGTCAATTACTTACATATTATAAGACTCATGTAGATATAGTTACGTCGTACGTCGTAAATCCGTCTAATCTCAAGATTTCTATATGGAATTAGCAAAAAAGGGTCTAACTAAGAGGTGCTGGTCATTATTATTGATGGGATTGCTACCATGTCAAGCTGATGGTCATAATGTGGTTCTAGCGGAGTGTAGTAGGATCGTCTCCACTCTACTCTGTCGTAGGTCGTAGGAGGTGAAGAAGGAACAGCATATTATAAGTAAGGTTGTGTTCCAAGTGGAAAATATAAATGAACTGATGATGATGATGAGCGTCTAAAATTGAAATTACTCGTATTCCAATCGGTCCTTGCGTTTTATGTAAGTAGGTAAGAATACAATGACATGTCTGCGGCACATAAATTGTCCTTTTGCGTGGGCTGTAACCACTGTAACATTGTGTGTTGATGTAAATGTCGTCTAATTTCGTTTAAAAGTTGTAAAACATTTATTTATAGATGGGTCAGCGGCGGCCAATGACTTTTCTCAAAGGCATTTTTCTGCAAAATAATCCGTAAACTGAAAACAAAATTATTTTTGTCTCATTTATTTACATGTCTTTCTAGTTACGTTACATTGTTAATTAAGTAAAATAGGCTTAGAGAGGAATTTATTACCCATAATTAACTCTTAATTAAACTCATGAGCTGATGGACCCCTAGGTGCGTGTCATTAGTTAATTTAAAATAACATGTTTTAGAAGATACCAACTTAATGTAGACCTAACGAGTGGGTAAGTACCAATTAATTAATTACGTAGGTAAGTAGGTAATCCGTAAATAGCTCAAAGGAAGTAGTTACCTACAAGTACCAAATTAATAATAATAATAATAGGAAAACGGAAAACAAACTTTTTAACACAAATGAGAAGGCATTTTATAGAACTTTAAGGGACGGTAGCAGTACAGGAGACAACATTAATGGAACACCTTCTGAGAATGAACTTAGGAAATACTGGGCTAACATATGGGAGACTCGAATGGAACATAATGAAGAAGCTAAATGGATAGAAGAAGAGCAAAACCGTAGAGACAATATTGATACAATGAGCTTTAAAGAGATAACCGAAGAAGATATTTACGAAGTTACAAGAAAAATGAAGAACTGGAAAGCCGCCGGAGTGGACCGAGTCCATAATTTTTGGTTTAAACATTTCTCTGCATTACATAATAAACTAGCTAAATTAATTACCGATCTGATTAAAGGAAATACCCCACTTCCACCGTTCCTAACAAAAGGCGTCACTTACATGTTGCCAAAAAGCACTAATACAACTGATCCCTCCCAATACAGACCGATAACTTGTCTCCCTACAATCTACAAATTAATCACTTCTTGTATAACAAATAAAATTTTACACCACATTGAGTCCAACAATATTATAACGGAAGAACAAAAAGGATGTAGACGAAACCACAAAGGGTGTAAGGAGCAACTCATAATAGATTCAACTATACTTAAGCATTCCACCTTATGTAGCAGAAATCTTAGTATGGCCTATATTGATTACAGAAAAGCATTTGATAGCGTTCCCCACACTTGGTTGCTCAGAGTATTAAACCTATACAAAATTGACCCTATCATTATAGATTTTCTGAAGAATGCCATGACTAACTGGAAAACTACTTTAAATTTAACAACTAAAACTAATAACATCACAACACCTGAAATTCAGATAAATAATGGCATTTTTCAAGGAGACTCTCTGAGCCCTTTGTGGTTTTGTCTCGCCCTCAACCCTTTGTCAAATCTTCTCTCACAACTAAACGGCTACAAAATTTCTAAGACCTCAAACATTACACATCTTATGTATATGGATGACATTAAGTTGTATTCAAATAATGAAAGAAATCTGCAGGAGCTTATAAAAATAACTAGTAAATTCAGTTGTGACATAAATATGAACTTTGGATTAGATAAATGCAAAATTATACACGTAAAAAAAGGCAAGCGGACTTGTAGTAGTAATACTGTCGATGATTGTAATATAGCCACGATGGAGGAAGGAGAATTATATAAATACTTAGGTATACAACAGTCAAGAAACATAGATCACAAAACAATTAAAACTAATTTAAAAGCAGAATACATTAAGCGGGTTAATTTAATATGCAAAAAACCTTTATTATCCAAAAACCTATTTAAAGCTCTGAACACATTTGCAATCCCAGTACTGACATACTCATTCGGAATAATTAAATGGTCGAAGACTGATATTAATAAATTGGAAATGAAAACTAGGACATTATTGACAAAACACCGGTATTCACACCCTAAATCTGCGATTGAGAGAATATCTTTAAGAAGACAAATAGGAGGAAGAGGTCTCATTGATTTGCATATGCTGCATGAATCACAAATAACGAACTTGCGTAAACATTTCTATCAAAAGGCAGAAGAGAGTAACTTACATTTATCCATTGTAGAAGCCGATAAACACTACACCCCATTAAACTTACAAAACAAACACAGGCCGACAGTAACGCGCGAAGTAAGAGAAGGTTACAAAATTGACAAGTGGAGACAGAAAGAGTTGCATGGAAGACATCTGAAAGAAATCGAGCAGGGAAATATAGATACAGAAGCATCAAACAAATGGCTACAGTTGGGTTACCTATTTCCAGAAACAGAAGGTTTTGCCATAGCTATACAAGATCAAGTCATCAACACCAAAAACTACAGAAAACACATATTGAAAGATGTTACAGCGAGAAATGACCTATGTAGAAAATGCCACAAAGCACCTGAAACAATACAGCACATCACGGGGGCATGTTCTAATTTAGCGCAAAACGACTACACATACAGACACAACCAAGTAGCTCATGTTATACACCAAAAGTTAGCAGTTAAACACAAATTATTAGAAAAATCAGTACCTTACTATCAATATAACCCAAACCCAGTGCTAGAGAACTCCAATCACAAAATTTATTTCGATAGAGCAATTCTTACAGATAAAACTATACATTTCAATAAACCGGATATCATATTAACTGACAAAAAGAACAAAACAACCTACATCATAGACATTGCCATACCCAATAGCCACAATATAAACAAAACAATTACAGAAAAAATGACTAAATATACAGATTTAAAGCAAGAAATAATAAGACTATGGAACCAAACTAAAGTAATAATTGTACCGCTTGTGCTCTCTAGCACAGGGGTCATACCTCAACAACTGAAAAATAGTTTAAATACGTTAGACCTACCGACTAATACCTTTTACAATATGCAGAAAGCTGCAATTCTCAATACGTGCCGAATTGTACGGCGATTCCTACAAGAGGACCATCACTTGGTTAACAACCCGAGAGGTTCTCTTTCAATACCGGAACAACCAGTTCCGAGAATCTTTAAGAAGAAAATATAAATATAATAATAAAAATCTTTAAAAAATTAGTTAATATTAAGTATTTCTGTTGATAACAATGACTGTAAGACTGTTAAAATCCTTGCAGGGGGGGTCTTTGTTCAGCTGTGGACGTCATTTGACTGAAACGAAGTAAGTAGGTACGAGTAAGTACTGAAATTTAAAAAACAATAGCAAATAGGTACTAAATACAGGCGGAAATAAATAATAGCTAATAAGTATTCCATAAAAGTATTATCAATAATTCAATTTTAAGTGTAGGTTCAATCACGTAATCATATAGGTACATAAGATAGGTATACGTAGATTGTGTGCTCGCAAGCAATCTCTTCAAGAGCGGAAAGACGCGCTTGTTCTTTACGCACGCATGAATAAACAGAAACGGACTATGTACAGACGGCAGAAAATTTTCGTTGCAAAATCGGAGTTATTACAACTAAATAAGATGCGTCAGTTTTTAGATTGATATGCCATCCGTACAGTTTCCATATCTGGAGGATGCGACGTCGGATTCGTCTCTTCGGTGTCTCAGTTATTTCTAGTCCACGGCCGAGAGCGCCCGCGCGCCCTCAACATGCAAAGCGCGATACGCGAAGAAAAGCGGGGAAAACATTTCCACTTTTACAACTTTTTTCCCAACATCTAACACTCACTCAACTATCAAACATGGATTTGCAGTTCAGTGTATAAACTCGAGACCTAAATAAATACACAAACAAATCTCTCCATTTCCTAATTTTTGTTACGAACGGTTTTCAAGGTGCGTGATATTTTCGTATCCGGGCACATCGCCAGTGCAACTATAAATGCAATGATACGTTGTGTAAACATAAGATTTCGTGACAAACCAAAACGATGGCGGAATTTGACCGGTGATTAGTGTGGAATAATGAACTGTGAAAGCCTTGAGATGAGCATGTAAAAAATAAACAGTTATTTAAGTGATCACCTGAGTACGCTTATCTTTTGTATGGTAATGACTTCGGAATGAGTATCGATTCAGAGTGCGCGTCCAGCCTTCAGGATCGGGACTCGATCAATCCTCATTGCCGTACGAGGAGGACCTATGAGCATCCTCCAAAATCAGTGGCATCATTTCTGTGGGACTGGCTGCAGCCACTTGCTAGATTATGGGGACTCATAACAGCTGTAGGTAAGTTACTTAAGTTGTCTAGACAAACCTAAAGAGGATTTAGGACGCTATTTGGATCAAATATGTAATTGCTCAATAATGAATAATAAATAAATAAAAAATAACTTAGCTATAAAGTGAAAATCAACTTAAAATCAACTTAAACACCGGTGAGGGTGAGGGCATTAAGAAAGTCAAACGACTCACCTTTTCTTTAGAAAACTCTACATAGTTTTATTTAACTAACATTACTTAAACGCTGTTTGCAAGTGAAATATGTGAAATACTACTTTTAGGTAGGTACCAAGGAGTAGGCCATAACATGAAATTCTGCTTCGATAACAATATTTAGGCCCAATCAATGACATACTATAAAATCATCTTAGGGCCCAATCAAGCATAATCGCAGTAGGTTCTATTCTGTATTTTTTATTTAGGAAGTACCTACCTTGAAAAACCAGAGCAATTACTTTATAGCTATATAAAAGTTATTTATGTTTTGCAATTAGTATTTAAAAGTGGTTATAATAACACTGCTCCGTTACTTAAAAGGCTTCATTACTACCCTCTAGCAGGCCTGGCTCACTCCGCGCGGTACATCCGATAATTACCTACAGCGAAGCGCCCCGCCGGCGGGTATTATATCAGTCGAGTGTCACGCGCACGCCCGTCAGGACGCTGGCGTGCGTTGTAGTATGATTATAATTCTATGATCGAAGTATTATTTAAAAATGGACATAAAGAGAAAGAAATATTGTGCGGCATTCGGGTGTTTAAATTCGAAAAGAAATCTACCGGATTTATCTTTTTTTTTTCGCTTCCCAAAGATGCTGAAAGGTATGTTGGCCATGTAGGTAATCAATAATTCTTAGGATAGTATACGAACCTAACCTACTATGACTACTGCTCAGAATGCGTTCGTTCGTTTCAGCCAAATGACGTCCACTGCTGGACAAAGGCCTCTCCCAAGGTTTTCCATAATGAATGCATACTTACCTACATATACGTACCTCATTACAAATAAGTAGATTAATTATTTTTTCACTAGACAGCAACCCTAACAGCGTAAGAAGAGTTCAGAGGCACGCGATAGAAAGAGACAAAACTTGTAGGTGAATAAAATTGTAGGTACGTAGTGCTGTGCGAGCTGAATTCCACTGTATCGCGTCGTAGCAAGACTCGCATTTATTTAAATCGGCTTGCGGAGTAATCCTTCTGTACCTGTACTATTACTTATTCTGTGCCTCTAGTTACTTCGGATCGGGCCGTCTTTACATTGTGTAGTTAGAATTCCTTCAATATCTACCTATAGTACTCTTGGTTTGTCTAAGTAGGTATACCTACGTCTAATTATTACTTAAATTAAATATAATTTGTGCGAAGTCGCGGCTACACGCTGTAACGCTAAGTACTAAATAATCCAAGGCATTGGCATTTTTTTAAAACCTTTGGACAATTTACGTTACACAAATTGCAAGTTACGATTGTCTAACACCATACATTCAGAAATTACCATAGAAAACTTCTGTTCTGGCTGCAGCTCTACAGTGTGTTCTGCCAAATTAAATTTGAAAAATTGTAAAACGTAGTAAGATCTTTATCATATAAGACAAATATTTATCAACCTTGAAAAGTCATTTGATATTTTTGTCTGAGATAACATGATATACATACTTGTATGGAATTCTTCAGTGAAAATATTGTAGAGAACTACACTGTCTGACAGATTGCGTTGCAGACATCCAATCTATGAAGGTCAATAGCTAGTCTATCAGTATAAATCATTTTTATGAGGCATCAAGGACTAAATGAGTGCACAATACCTTCCTGCTTAATAAGTACCTACTAATAATTAAAGCATCACTAGGGTATACGCAATTGCTTGTGTATCAATAAAAAAGTCAAATTTGTCGTAACTATTTAACTAGTTTGAGCTAGAGATCACTCATCACGCGTTGTTGTAACAGTTATTTAGTTATATTGTTTTGCAAACTCTCGACTGCGTCATTTATTTGCCAACCAATATCTAACCCACTTACTAATAAAACTTACACGCTCGTTGAACAGTGTTTTAAACTGACGTTTAGTATGGAAATGACATTTTAAAACAGTGTTCAACAACTGTGTAACTTTTTATTAGTAAGGGGGTCAATGTTTTAAACAGGACGGCACATAAGGTAAGCACTGTAGCGACTGTACAATGTGTATTTATTCTTATTCAGTAAAGTGTATTAATACAACTCGTTTGTGCAGCTGTCGACGCTTATAAAGAAAAATCATACCTATTTTTTTGTTATTAACTCTTCTATAAACTTTCTAAAGTTGAACAGCATGTGTTATTGACAAGATCGAAGCGTCTAAAACAAGTATTAACGACATAAAGTTGCGCAATAAAAGTTATAGAAAATGCTAACAGAACTGTTCTAGAGCCATAAGATAGTGTCGCTCTACCAGCATGGAACTAATATGAAGGTTGAAACTTATGTTGTTTATTTATTTACATAAAGGTGCTATAGAAATGGTTAACAACATTAGAAATGAATTTGACTGATGCAGATAGAGCTACAGCTGAAAATAACTACCTATTCAAATATTACGTGATCTCAAAGCTATACTTTGTGCTACTGTATGTAATTTGTTCACGAAATTTAATTTATCGGTTAGGCACTTACTAATGTTAAATAATCTAGAATCTAGAGTCAAGAGGTTAGAGGGCCATAAGCCCATAACTATCAGGGTGAAATATTCGCCAATCAAAGCGATTAATGACGTCATTTTGTCTAGACCCACGGAGCAGTTTCCGGAGCTTTTGACCGATAAACTAATGTCACTTGAAAAATTCAGGTCTCGGTTGGGAGTTTACGTAACTCCTGCAGTCACTTTTAATTTTTGCGTAATATTTAGGATACTTTTTAAAAATTATAATATTCAGCTGAAAATTGCTGGACTTTATAAAATCTTCTAGAGAAATACTCGTATTTTATGTTATTTTTCAAACTACATATACAGTGTGTCCGGGCTTGTAGTGATCAAACTTTAATGGCGTAATCTATGGACAATTTTATCGATGAAAATACTTCAAATTTGGGGCTTGACCCAATTGTCGCAAAATTACGAGGATTTAAGCTTTTAATTTTTAGTTTTCACCTCTTCCTTCAAAAACAAGTGAAAACGTGGGTAACTTAACATTAATAAGCGAATATTTGATATCAATCAATAGTCAATAAAGTTATCTATTAGTAGATAATTGTTGAACAAAGATACCCCTTCCCAGCCGGTTCCATAGCGCGTCGGAATAGGTTGTGTGATTCTTTCAGGCAGTGCATTTTCGCATGTTAGCAGCGTTTTAACAACACAGACAATTACGTCGAAACTAATAGACGTAGACTAATAAATTTACATTTGTTTTGTAGAATAGCTCAAATACTAATAATACAATGCAAATAAAACATACTTTAACGACCTGGTTTTTCTTGTGTTGGAAAATAACTGAAAAAGAAGTGAAAAAAATCATGTCTTTTTCTAATTCAATCCATTCTTACTTCCATAAAATGTATGAAACTTGTGTCCGTTTTCTACTTCTACTAATAGATAATTTTATTGACTATCGCATGATATCAAATATTCGCTTATTAATGTTAAGTTACCCACGTTTTCACTTGTTTTTGAAGGAAGAGGTGAAAACTAAAACTTAAAAACTTAAATCCTCGTAATTTTGCGACAAATGGGTCAAGCCCCAAATTTGAAGTATTTTCATCGATAAAATTGTCCATAGATTACGCCATTAAAGTTTGATCACTACAAGCCCGGACACACTGTATTTTTCCTCGCCAATTTACCATAGGATGGGAGGATTAGGCCATTTATTCTGATTAGGCCTACCTACTTACTTACACTCCTCAGGTTGACGGGTCGGGTTGTGCTAGCAACGCTTTTTTGACTCGTACTATAATCATAATTATTGACGGGATTGCTACCATGTACTTTAATTTCTTAATTGACTCGTACTAGTTTTTTAATAATATGTTTTGTTTAGGTAATGTAGTATTTCCTATTTTCAGTGATGAGCGGCGCAGGCGCGGAGCTCGCAGTGCTAGGATACGAGGTGGCGCCGGCCTTGCTGTGAGTACGTTGTTTTTTATATTTTGGACAAACCCACCAAAACTTAATTTGTATTCATACAAAACAATACACAATATCACAATATTATTTAATGCCTTATTTACTATTTAAACACTGGGGTCTTGCGGCCAGCCTATTAGCCCTGTACTATCTGGTACCAAACAGTATTCTTGTACACAGTGTGGGTGCAGCCGTGGTCCTTATTCTGGAGACGATGTGGGCCGTAGCGATGTTTGTGGACCTGCTAGCACGGAGAGGAGAGTACACGCTATCGCTGCGATGCTGGGACTTCATGAGATGGTCGTGCGCTCGAGCGCGAGCGCCGTTCTACGCGTGTGCAGCCACGGCGCTGCTGTTCTCACACCTTACTCTGCTGGCTACTGCTGCAGGTATTTTATTATCTTCTCATTACTGCTAATACAAGCATTCGTGTACTTTTTCCTTTGTTCCTGGCTGAGGTGACATTCTGGAGACAATGTTAGTGAACTTATTTGGAATCGATGTAGAGCTACTGCTGCAGATGATGACGATGCTGCTACATTCTGGAGACGATGTTTATGAATCTACTAGTAAATCCGTGAGCACACACACAGTTGCGTTCCGTATCTAATATTGTCTGAACATTGTATTAAATTAAAACCTTTGAACTTTTTACGTAAAAGTCTCAAAAGTGCTACACCGTGGTGCTACGGCGCGTTTAGCGTAGCTACGTGACGTTTTCCTGCGTCGCATCGTGCGAAACTCATTCATTCATTTGTTTATCGATTGCACGACGTAAAGGAGGGTATTGGTTAATCAGCATTTATTATTATGCATGTAGATAACTAGTATGGTAGATAGATATTGAATTATTTGCGGTTTAGAAATGTTCATGGTTTTGGGATTTTTAAAAAATCATTTTTCGTGGCTTGAGTTTTTCTTTTAAATAGAAAAGTAATGAGTGTGTTAAATTCGTTTCAAGACTTGCTCTTAATTTGTAACATCTCCAATGTTACTAATAAATCAGATAATCAAAACTTGGAATAACTTAAATAAGTAGGTAGGTATACAATTACTCAATTTGACAATGGAAATTGTTGTATGAATGTCATTAACCTTCATCAAGGCTTTTGTTTCAATGACGTTAGTTAGTTATTGTTAATGACGATTGTGTTTTGTTCTTGAGGTGGCATGCTGCTGGTTCTGGCGACCCTCCGAGCGATGGTTCCGTTCTCGCCGTATGCCAGTCATGGCCGCCACACTCCTCGAGCTGGCAGCTCGCTTATCAGCCAGCATGATTCCCCGCTACCGAGTGTGTTCTACAACGCTGCCCACTCGAGTGAAGACGCGAGGTAAGTGACAGAGTTCCATCACTTTTTTAACATCTAAGGGCGAATTGTTAGACAGGTCAATTTCAAATCCCTGTTAACAGAATTTTGGTCAAATCTGAGTGAGTCAAAGAACATTATTTTTAAGGAACAAATAAGAAAATGTATGAAATCTTCGCGTTTTCGGTAGTTTGGTGTTTAGGTATCTCCTCAACAACAGCTCTTGTGTTTCAAATCTTAATGTTAATTGCTTACAATTAGCTGACTCACAATATGTACGAACAAGTAATACCTTTTTGCCTTCTAATTATGTAGAGTTATGTTCTTTGACTTTGATAAATTATATGGTACACCGACAAATCTGATCAGGCTTTGAGATAAAATAAAAATACTGTGACGCTGTTTTGTTTACAATTAAAAGTCGTCACGTCCTTTAATTTCCGTGTATTTACCCTACCTTTTTGTTTTTTACCAGGAAATAGCTTCAGAATTCTTGCTTGTTTAGGGAGGGCGTGAAATAAATCCGTATTTCTATAGCAAACAGTACGTACGTTCCCATAGGTAGACATGTTGTTGTTACGTGACTAACATACTGAGTACAATTCAAACACCGTAAATTATTTCATGTTTATTTTTTACTTTTATATTACTTTTCTTTGAAAGGAAAAATGACCTTGACTTGTTTGCGTTAGTATTTAGTTTGCACTTTGCACTACCATGAGAAATGTCGACCCGAAGTACTGCTGTAATTATTTGCATTTTTTTTTAATTTCCGAGTTTTTACAACCTTCTCACAACAAAAAATATCTTCGCTTCTAAGTATTAATCCACGCTTCAGTCTTCTTACTTAGTAGAGAAAGATATTTTACTTAAAAAACCATAGTTACATTGTAGGTATCTTTAATTCATGGAAAACTAGCTGACCCGGCGAACTTTGTTCCGCCTTAATGGCAATAAATAAGCAGACTTTTTTTTTTATTTCGAACGGGATAAAAAGTATCCTATGTCCTTCTCCTGGCTCTAAACTACATCCCTGACAATTTTCAGCTAAATCGGTTCAGCCGTTCTTGAGTTATAAGCGAAGTAACTAACACGACTTTCTTTTATATATATAGATAATTACTTCGGGCTGAAATTCTCGTGATTCGAATCGGCTGCAGTGCGTAATCAATCTCAGTGGTATTTCAACATTAGAACATTTTCATACACACTTCTTTTAATTTCTCTTGTGCTTACTTATTGCATTTTTGTAGGTACGTAGAAATGTACACGAGTGAAGATTTGTTGTAGCGTTCACATATTCTGATCATGAATCTTAGATTTTATAGGACCATAACATCTAGTACAGTGCTTTTTACTAATAACTCGTATTTTACGTTGCTCTGAGCTGAAAATGTTACTTTCAGGTCGGAAGAGATGACAGTTCTCGACGTTAAGACTACATTGCCCATAGAAGAAGGTGAGCAGTCCCGCCCTGTCACGCCAAAGCAGCCTCTCTTAGAACTATGATGTACTACATTACAGACATGGAACATTGTATGAGACCGTACCTTAAGAACAAATGGTCTTTCGATAATCTTGCAGTAAACTGCTCGGAATCAGGATCTTTAGTGGAATTAATAATACGTAGCTTAGACAAAATAATTACGCGACTCAAGGAATAAAATCCGGTTGTGGTTGTTAGAGTTATTACATTTTGATTGAGACCACTCTAATTGCAATTTTCATTTGGAATTGCGTACACTACTTACGTTCCCAGTTGGCAAAAAAACAGAAGTACCTAAGCGACTTTATCGAATCGAAATCTATGACGAGTATTATCTTATCTAGAATCATATACTTTTATATCTTGTGAAACTTTCAATGCTTCGAATGCTGCAAAGTACAAAGAAATACCAAGAAAAGTACGAGTCCCATAAAATGTTCCTTCCAATTAGACACAAATTGTATCAATAAATAAAAGCTCAGTCTTTGTAACTACTGGTGGAGGCGATAGAATACAATATAAACTAGGTCTAGGGTTATTGGTAGTTTATTTATTACTTTTGTATAATTTTATACCTGCGGAACAACTGTGATAGTTTAGAGTTAGTCAATGCGTCAATAAAATTAAGCTACAAAGGTGTCAAATATATAAATTAAGAAATCATTTGAGTGTTTTATTCTGCCTTCTGACTCAACACTGCATAATATGAATACGCTGCCTTCATTATCTGCAAATGAAAAAAGACAAAATAAGTTGGAAGCTGAAAATTTGGCGATAATGTATGAGGGCAAAGACAATATATGACGCACAGACGAGGGAAATTCAAGTTAAACACAGCTTTATTTAGTTGTATGTAGTTAGTAGCGTTGTTTTGCAACAATACTCATAAGATTAAAAAGATGTTATTTTTTGTTTTAAATTAAGTGTGAGTTTCGTATTGCCAACTGTTGTCAGCTAATGGATACACAGTCATGGCCATAAGTGACATACCTACTCCTATTCATAAGTGACACACCTACTCCTATTCAAACTACACCGTATACCTACTTACTCACCCCCAAAAATCAGTCGTTAATATAAAGCAAAGCCCTCATCATCATTTATGACAAGCATCCTAAGAAGGCGCAAAGCCTTGCGCATGCGCTCCCACACTTGCACTGTGGCACTTCTATTCATACTGTAGGCACACACTTATGCCAAACTTGGTGAGCCATAGGCGTCTGACCCGGCTCCTATTTACACAACACCAATTACTTACCGCCACAAAACAGTCGTTGTTCATGTAAGCGAAGCCCGCAGCAGACAAGCGGAGCGGACGCTGTGCCCTCATCATCAATATGATGAGCATCCTCCGAAGGCTCGGCGGCATGCGCTCCCACTTACACTCCATCACTGCATCTGAGATGCGAGCCGCCTGGAGGTAAGTAACTTTTTATTTATTTAACACATTATGATAGAGTCAAGAAATATAGGTAGGTAAACGTCTGCTGGCTGAGAATAGAATACAATTTATTTGCATTAAAAGTGGTAATATTATGAAAAATATATACCTACTTACTTCCAACGTAAGCTCATTTCCAGTGAAACATTGTATAGCTAGTTGAATAATCATGGCCATGAAGAATGCTAGTGAAGTAACCAGACGAATGGATTTGAAGCTAGAAGCATCTTGCTGAAATTTTAAATTTACATTACAGTACTTCCATGGTATTTTATGTCACAGAAAGATAACGGAAGAAATGAATAAAAGACAGATTAGAGCATTCTTTTTTACCTATGTGCAAATAATATTACCCAATTAATGCTATTACTTAGTTAATATTAATAATTATGGCTATTACCGAAACTTGGACCATTACTACGCAAATGGCCGTCATGCTAGATATAAGTTGAGTCATGAATCCGTACGAGTAAGTCTCTGCGAAATTCTCGACGCATCTGAAATGTAAACAGTTTTGGTCGAAGGACATAGAATATTTTTTCTTGGCAGCTCAAACAGCTTGATTTATGGCCATCTGCTCACAGCCGTATTAAAAAATACACCTTACACTAGGTACACACGCACCTTATTAGTACCTGGTGTTGTCGGAAGCAATTTTTCAATGTTTCTTGCAGCGCCAACTCTACCTCTTTCTCTGAAAAGCGAGCCAACACAAGATCTTCCATCTCATCGTGCGTAGTGTGGTAAAAACTTTCTTCGTTATTTGGAATCACCGCTTCGGAAAAATCATGCTGATGTTTTGCATTCATATACATCTTTGTTATAGTGCGATCGTATGCCGTCACAATACCTTCTCGTAATATAGTAAACTGCGAGCTCATGAGCAGTATAACAGACCCAATAAATGTGTCGATTCCCAGAACAATGTGCCCCGTCCATAATAAACCCATCGTTTGAAGTGCGGAAGCAGAAATGTACGATTGGTCTGACTGATAATTCCATGGAATGTAAATCGCCCATGGAAGGGCTCGTGGAGGCTTAATTGAAGATGCATTTAATTTTGCGACTTCAGCTCTCCAACGAAAATCCATTATTGTACTATAAACATCCGTATTCGCAATAACTAACCAACCGAAAAACACGAATGATGCAGACATTATTCTTGTGATTCTGATTGTTGCTCGATTTTTTCTATTGTTTTGATAAAAATTGTACAAATCCACTTCTAGAGTTCGCACGATGTCCTGTATCTGAAGGTTCTTGAAGTAAAAGATGCAGAGTTTGATGAGGGTTAGGTCGTGTGTGATGACGAACGAGATGCTGATCATAAAACGATCGATGTCTTTCTCACCGATGAAAGGATCGATGGACTCGAGTGTGACGAAGCCGATCACGCACAACAGTTGCGTTACAATGGAGTAGTAGAGATACCAGCCATGGAAGTTTCTCGTATCACCTTGATCAGGGTGGTGCCACCAGCCCAGACCCAAGACTCTAAAAAGGATATAATGAAAGTAAAAATAGCGCGTAGGCCGACTTACAGAAACCATGGTGCCTAAAGCAGTGATTATCAACAAGTAACGAATGTTCAATTCCCTTGAATTTACTCATTAAAATTTGACGGTTAACCAACGACGAATAACACAATAATTACAGGGTGGGTGGGTACCACGTTGCAAGAATCAATTATAGATGACACTTACGGACATTTGTAGGAGTTGGCGGTCGTCTACAGTCGTAATATTATTTGGGATTTCTAAAAATTCCTTAAAAATAATTTATTTTCATGATTTGTTAAAAACAATCACTACACCTGAACTCGGCGTTACACCTGTGGTTACACCTGAATTTACTATATGAATTTTGTACTAAAATATTATGTTCATGGCAGTCAATCCAACTTAATTTAAATTTAACCATAACTCGAAAAGTATTTTTAGTCCGATATCATGAGTTTTTCTTTAAATATAAGTTCTAGTGTGCACTTATATTTGGTTCTTGTCTAAAAAAAATAAAAACACATTATGTGTGAATATTGTGATAAACTTTTTAATAATCTTTGGAAAATATCAAACTAAAACTTTCTCTCTATTCCATTTTTTAACACTCTGTATTAAAAGCGATTGCCATTGAATTATTAATACCAGAGATAGTAATTATAGATAGAGCAAATGCCAGTCAGCACAAAATTAGAATTTGTGCAATGAATGCCTTCTGTCGTTATTTTTATAAAATCTGAAAGTTTGTTAGCGCATGCTCAACGTTGGACCATCATGAAGGTTGGGTCATCGTGGCTTCGGCAGCCTTGTTTAATGCTTGTCTGGCAAGGGATTGGAAAGGTCAAAACTATTTGGCTGATGAGGAAAAATCATCTAATTATTGCCCAGGGTAGAATTTTGTAATGCCACCTGGAGGGCCAGTTGTTACCTACTCATAATACTGTAAGACAGAACTCAAAGAAAACATTCCTTTATTTTTGAAAAGAAAGAGAATTGCATTCAAAGATTTCCGAATGATTTTTATTTTTAATAAGTTGTTCAGAGTTCAAATCCCCCTAGAAGATGGTGAGCAATCCCGTCCTGTCACACCAAAGCAGCTTCATTTAGAACTTATGATGTACTTACGACCTAAATAATTATAGACATAGAACATTTAATTTATATAAGACAGTCTTGAGAACAAATGGCCTTCTGATGAATGCCAATTAAAATAATAGCTTTGACAAAATAATCATACGATTTAAGGAGTAAATGCGATTAGGAGCCTACTATGGTTGATGGAGTTTTTAATTTGATTGAGACCAATCTACACTCGTAGTTACAATTTTCATTTTCAATATTGTTAGGAGAATATCAATGAAAGTACCTAAATACTAGGCATTTGAGTAATTATGAATGCCGATTAACGTTGCATCTAATAGTTATTGAAATCGATTTATTTGTCTAGAAGCACGTGTCCTGTAAAACTTCAGAGAAGTATCTATTGGTGCTAATGCTTTAAAGTACCTAAATACAAAGAAAGACCAGGAAAAAACTAATACTTACGTGTCCCATAAAATGTTTCTTACAATTAGACACAAATTATATCAATAAATTTTAAAGTCCCGACTGGACTTTGACTACTCGGTGGAGGCAGATAAAGTACATAACTACTTATACCTAAATACTAGGTTTAGGGTTATAGGGAGTTTATTTATTACAACTGTAGTAGGTTTGTGTTAGTTAATGCTTTGATCGATTTATTTGTATAAGCTACAAAGGTGTGAAATACATAAATATTAATATAAGAGAATTTATTTGAGTGTTTTATTTTGTCTTCTGACTCAAAACTGCATAATATGAGTACGCTGCCTTCATTATCTGGAAATAAGACACAAAATAGGTTAGAAGCTGGAATATAAATGAAAATCTTGGACAATTTTGCTGACAATGTATCAGGGCAAAAACAAAGATTCGCAAAATGTATGCATGACGCACGCGCACGTAAGAAAGGCGATTAGAGTCCTCAATGACCTTGGGCGTTTGACCTTCACGCCGCGAGCAACACCCGCGTACCCCGCACCAAAAACTCCGATTTGACACCGATCAAAAATACACGGGCATAGGTAGATACAGAATAGAAGCTCTTTCTTCATACATTACTGCCTATTATTTTAAACTTAAATTGATGAACCTTGATGTCGGTGTCATTTAACTCAGGCGTAAAGGTATTTAATAAAAATAACAAAATCCATGAAAATTTTGTACGGGATAAAATTTTATTTTATTTTTCGTAAATTTTCTAATGCTTTTGTCGGTTCAGTCGTTCTCGAAATTTGAACAAACCTATTGGAACGCATTAGTACCTAGTATTATCTATGGCCTAAAAAAGCAAATGTTTCTGCTTTTGTCTATTGTCATTCTCTCTGTGTCACTTATGAAGAATAAACTGAAAATGTATTTGTCTTTTTATTAGAAATCCTTCATCAATTGATTGAGTTAAAATTTCGGATATACATGTAATTCGGGTGACAATGCAATATTATGATGACATGGAGCTGATCTGATGGTAGAGCTGGAATGCCAGTGGCCCCATAGCAACTCCGGGATTAAACGATTCCATCGAGTTTAGGCTCGTTTGATTTGTATTTATTTAATATTATACCTAAATAATTTCATTACAATTTTCTAAAAATGCACAAAAACTTAAAAATCTTGAAAACGGTGATATTTTTACTGGGGTCAAAATTGGACGTTAGGGAGACCATGGCGAGGCCTATCGATGGTTGAAGGGTTATCCATTGTTTTTGGGACACCCTGTATAAGCAAGTACCTAATGTTATGTAAGTACGCTACTTTGAAAATCATGAGTCTTCAATTCTCTAAGGTATATAAGAGGATTTCAGTTATTATCTGCGAAACTTTTTAATAATATAGGTACGTTTCATGGTTTGGTAATTTAGGGAAGTTTATTTGCACTTAACATGAAAAATATGGTATCAATGTACTGTGTACCTATGCACCTTCAGTGGCAACAACAAGGTCTACTGAGTACCTATAGTCTACTAAAGGCATGAAATAGATTAATTTCACTAAAAATTAAAACCAACTCCAAAACGACTCACCAAAAGGTAGGCTGCCACCGACTCCGAAAATGGCTAATTTTGTAATCAGTATCCAAATTTTTTAATAAGCTCTATAGAACAATTCAATACCACTTTATCTTAATTTTTTTTAATGTGACAGGAGGCAAACGAACAAACGGATCACCTTTTGGTAAATGATTACCATCGACCATAGACACCCGCAGACCCAGGGGCGTTACAGGTGTTATTTTTAATTGTGGTATTTTCGCGAAGAAACATATTGAAAATATAAATTGTTTTCTTCACGTAAATCGATTAAGTTACAGATTCTGACTAGCTCCTGATTTGGATACTGATTGCAAAGGCCTAGTAAATAAATAACGTAATAATTTTTCTACTTTTATTTATCTAGTGCAGTTGTTTTGGAGTCAATTATAGTTTTTTTACACTAATAGATTCTATTCAGGTAGAAAATAGCGTCTGAGCGCGTCATAATTCAATTGTATCATCTGACTGCACGTACTCTATGAACAATTCTGACATAAAATCTATTATCGAACAAAAGCTGGGTTGCACCATCTTACTTCAACTTTGACAAGCTTCAAAAGTCTGTCTAACTCCATACAAAAAACACCGGTTATCGCCAAAGCTACGGTCAAAGTTAGGTTACGTCAGGTGGTGCAACTCAGCCAAAGAAAAAATTCATTTTGATCGCTAATGTCAGTTTGCAGCGAGTGACACAACCTCCCCGTCTGAAGGCCAGCGGCCGACTGCCGCCCGCACCCCGCGAAGGCCCCCTCAACAGCAAAACGTTCGGAATTTATCAAAAGTAAAATTTATGAATGAAAGTAATGTTCGATTGAAAAACGCAACGTGTCATTTAAATATTAAAGAATTCCTAATCTATTCGTGCAAAAATCTTTTAAATTAACATAGCCGTTTTGGAGGAGTAGGGAATTTAAGTAAAAAATCGATGTCCCGTATTAATTTTTTTAATCCAAAACAAAGAGACGTAGCGAAAATTCAAACGTCACAAATGTAGTCCTTGAACTGTTGTATAACATATATTTTTTTCAACTATTTCTATCCAGCAGTAAAAGAGAAGTAGGCTTTACAAAATGCCCATTTGGCGCGGATTGACAGCCTTTTATTTAGTTGTACGCGTAAGGAAGAGGCGCTGTTTTCAAACGAAAATGTATTGTTCATGGGCCGACGAGACGGCTGAAAATATTAAGTACAAGCTTTTCGCCCGCGGCTTCGCCCGCGTGGAATTTTGTCTGTCACAGAAAAACTTTATCGCGCGTGTCCCTGTTTCAAAAACCTGGATAAATTCTATGTCCTTTCCCGGGACTCAAACTATCTCTATGCCAAATTTCATCAAAATCGGTTTAGTGGTTAGGCGTGAAAGCAAGACAGACAGACAGAGTTACTATCGCATTTTTAATAATAATATTAGTTTAGTTAGATTAGATAGTTTAGATTTTTATTTATTCATAGTAACAATTTCCTTGTCGCCGATTGGAGACACGCCCAAAAACATTATTCTTGGAGTTTTATTCTCAAAACATTTAACTTCTTATATCACGTGATTATGATCACGATCACGATCAGATTTCAAGAGCCACCATAGCGACCAATACCAATCTGTCGTATATGACAGCGTAACATTTGATTAGCAGGGTCTGAAGGGCTACGCCAAAACTTGATGAGCCATAGGCTTCTGACCCGGCTTCTATTTAATCTGTAACACGTACTTACCGCGAGAAAGCAGTCGTTGTTCATGTAAGCGAAACCCGCAGCAGACAAGCGGAGCGGGCGCTGTGCTCGCATCATCACCATGATGAGCATCCTCCGAAGGCTCGGCGGCATGCGCTCCCATTTGCACTGCATCACGGCATCGGCGATGCGAGCTGCCTGAGAGGTAAGTGATTTTTCTAATAGTTCATACACAGATTTTTCCATAAGATAGAGTCAAGATATAAAATGGTGAACTTAAAGAGATTTTTTCAGTCAGCGATTTCATTTAAACGTGAATTTTATTTGCGTTAAAATAGTTCCGTATATAGGTATTAGCAATCGCACCAAATATGTTCGACACTTCAAATTAAGTAGATGAATAGAGACGATCCTTGTTTTCAGCAATAATCTTATTTCTGAAAATCATCTTATGGTCATTAAACTACAAATAAAAAAATATAGTTAGTTACTTACTTCTAATGTGAGCTCATTTCCAGTAAAACATTGTATAGCCAGTTGAATTATCATAGCTATGAAGAATGCTAGGGAAGTCACCAGACGAATAGATTTGAAGCTAGAAGCATCTTGCTGAAATTTGAAATTTTCAGTACAGTAAGTACTATTAAGATACGTAATAATATTCTATGTTGCAGAAAGATAACGCAAGAAATGGATATAAGACAGATTAGAGCAATCTTATCTATGTGCAAATAGGGAGGAAGTAATATTAATTAATGCTAAACACTAAACTTCAAATTATTATGGCTTTTACCGAAACTTGGACCATTACTACGCAAATGGCCGCCATGCTAGACAGAAGTTGAGTCATGAATCCGTACGAGTAGGTCTCCGCGAATTTCTCGACGCATCTGAAACGCAAAACTTCTATAAACGAAAAATATTCGAGAAAAATTCATCCCAAATGGTGAATATGAAAGATTATGTTGATTTGAGCGTAGAAAAAAGCCTCATAGTGACAATATTGGGGTGGTAATCCTGGGATATTGCAGTTTGTCTCCACGTTGATCGCAGACCCTTATTGCTTTCATATTGGGTGTGATTTGACATTTTTTGCTAGGCCTAACGGTGTCCCTTAAAGTGTGTAACCATTTTATGCCGCTTCTATTTGACATAGCGGGCACGTTTTCAATAACCTGAGCAGGGTGATTTACCGACCCCGTTCTAAGTTATGTTTAAATCAGTTTCTATTGGCAGTCATTTCATTATACGCCTCGGAAGGCAGTATTTGACGTTTTCCCAAGCTGGCAGACGCTAACCTATTTATTCGGGGGTTGCAATGTTTGGCTCGGGCCCCGGCGCCGCTCAGCCTCCCAGTTAATTCACAGTGCACTTTATGGTAGTTTAGCAGAGTCTGCTGGCCCTAACAGTCGTTCGTTTGCCAAAAAGTTTCGGCACATCTATTATATTTATAACTTAATCCCGATCGCAGGCCAAATTTGAAGTAAGTTTAGGCTGTACAGTGAATTGGTAGATATCTCGATACATTAGCCTAATTTGACAAAGTGTTTTAGGCATCTGCTTTTATATTTCAGATGAACTTTATTTAGTAAGGCTTCTGTGATTAACAGAACGGTTTGTGCATAGATATGGCTTCTAACATTTAGGCAAGTCGTCCTACATACGAGAGCGTCTGTGGGCATCCCATCTCTGAATACAGAGCATGTAGGTGCCTTTGATTTATGTACGCTACGCCGCCATACGGCTTCCATTCACGTCCTACTTACATGGAGAAGTCTTTCTGCAATACAACCCATCTTTCGTATTGCTTTGCATGCCGCATACTTGGAGGATGATGGCAAATATTTTTTCTTGCGTATTATAGCGTTGAGGATTTTATGTGAAGACGTCGATTTATCAGGATATATCTTTTAGATTTATTACTATTAGTAGTAGAGATATTTTTTATGATTAAAATGTCGCACTAAAATTTAATGCAACATTGTTAATTTTAATAGTAAGGTTTGTAGAATTTTATAATCAATGCACATGCATGTGAAACGGAGTTATTAAGAGTCATAGTAATAAAAAATATAAAAAAAGTAGTAAGTCTCTACAATAATAAGATAAATCCATTTTAACACAGACTTGTGACTTCTTTTATTTTTAGTAGGATGAGAAAAGTTATCGTAATGACACGTTGCAGTGGTTAACGTTTATTAGAGCTGTATTGGCTATATTGAACAACTCCGAAAGTTAGAAAATCAGTTCAGAGATAAAAATTGATTAATCTTAAGTAGGTACCTAGTAACTAACACCTACAAATGTTCATGTATATTTCAAGTAGGGTTTCTGCTCGAGCTTTCTCGAACTCGAGAAAACTCGAGAAATTTGGCTTCATTCGAGACGAGAAAAAAATTACCGGAGCTCGAGAATTCTCGAGTTTCGAATTTGAAGCTTTTAATATTCTTGAAAGCCTATTTTCTTAGACAAAAGTAAGTTTTTAATTATTTAATAGGTTAACGTTGCTTTTAGACTGGTCTACTCTTTCCTTTTTTACCCGACTGCGTGACGCAAAGGAGTGGTAATGTGTCTAACAGCCTATGTATGTATGTTTTTGAAGCACTATACAAACCAAACTCTTGGGTCGATTTTTATGATTCGCACGTCAATCGATTTCTCTTAGTCCGGTGAGTGTCACTAAAGACATGACGTTAGTAAAAATTCAATATGGCGACTACCGGACGCCATATTGTGAAACTCAACAAACTATGGCATGTTAGATTTGTTTTAACTGTGAGTGACACTGGGTATATCAAAATTGGAAAATATAAAAATGGCCGATTTTTGGCGCCATAATATGTATTAAAAAATATCTCAAAACCTATCGAGTGGGGTATCACCATAGGATTTTTAAATAGCTTGCAAAATGTATGCTCTTTAATTAAAAGATTGATATAAAAATATTATTGAAAAAAAAAACCAAAAACCCAACTGGGTAAAAATGAACTGAAAAGATAGAAATAAGACAAAGTGTAAAAAAAATAAAAACAAAAAAACCAACTGGGTAAAAATTAACTGAAAAGATAGAAATAAGAGAAAGTGTTCACAAATGTAGTTGGAGGCATCAAACACTTATCATCACATCATCATCAACAGCCCTTTACAGTCCACTGCTGGACTATGAGCCTTCTCCGCGGGAAGAGTAAGGGTTGGTGACAAATGTATTCCATTCTGCTGTCACCACACGGCTTATCACCAACTACTTATCACCAACAAAAAAAAAATAGTCATTGATGTCTCCGACTGCATTTGTGAACACTTTCTCTTGTTCCTATCTTTTCAGTTCATTTTTACGTAGTTGGGTTTTAGTTTTTTTGTATATTAGATTTAAAAAAACCTGTGTTTTTATCAAATTTCAACCGATTGCAACAATTTTAATTAAAAGACTCGAGACCCGAGAAAACTCGAGACTTTGGCCTCGAGAATTCCCGAAACTCGAGAAAAAAAATTGGTCGAGAAATCAGAAACCCTAATTTCAAGTCATTAAAAACCTTATAGTATCTACCTACCTAGGTACTTACTTACATAAAAACATAAAATGAAACTGGTGTGGTCGTAGACGCTATAGATAAAGATAGGTCACATTTAGGTCTCACAGAACTAAGCAAAAGCTGCGAATAAATTATGAAGTAATATTAAGTTAGGAAGCACTGCAAAAGCACTGCAAACTAGCACTACAATTTCAGTTGTTATTCTGCAGGAAGCGGTGAATCAGCGCGAGTGTTAATTAAAATTTAACGGGATTCCGGCGCATTCGGCAGCGCAAACAACCTGATTTATGGCCCTCTGCTCACAGCCGAAATAAATAATACACCCTACATACGCACCTTATTAGTACCTGGTGTTGCTGAAAGCAATTTTTAAATGTTTCTTGCAGCGCCAACTCTACTTCTTTCTCTGAAAAGCGAGCCAATACAAGAGCTTCCATCCCATCCTGCGTGCTTTGGTCAATTGAAGAATTCTCCTCGTCATTTGAAGACACCGCTTCCAAAGAATCATACTGATGTTTTGCATTGATATACATCTTCGTTATAGTGCGATCGTATGCCGTCACTATTGCTTCTCGCAGTATAGAAAACTGCGAGCTCATGTGCAGTATAACAGACCCAATAAAGGTGTCGATTGCCATAACAATGTGTCCCGTCCATAACAAACCAACCGTTTCAAGTACGAAAGTGGAAATGTACGACTGGTCTGTCTGATATTCCCATGGAATGAAAATGGGCTGTGGAAGGGTTCGAGGAGGCTTAATTGACGATGCATTTAATTTTGCCACTTCAGCTTTCCACCGAAAATCCATTATTGTTCCATAAACATTCGTATTTCCAATAGTTATCCAACCAAAAAACACGAATGATGCGGTCATTATTCTTGTGATTCTTACTGTGGCTCGATTTTTTCTATTGTTTTGATAGAAATTGTACAAATCAATTTCTAAAGTGCGCACAATGTCTTGTATCTGATCGTTCTTGAAGTAGAAGATGCAGAGCTTGATGAGGGTTAGGTCGTGGGTGATGACGAACGAGAGGCTGAACATGAACCGATCGATATCTTTCTCACCGATGAAAGGATCGATAGTTTCGAGCCCGACGAAGCCGACCACCCAGACCAGTTGCGTTACAATCGAGTAGTAGAGGTACCAGCCACGGAAGTTCCTTGTGTCGCCTTCATCAGGATGGTGCCACCAGCCCAGGCCCAAGAATCTTAAAAGGAGATAATGAAAGTAAAAATAACGCGTAGGCCGACTAACAGAAGCCATGGTGCCTACAGCAGTGATTACACACAAATAACGAATGATCAACACCCTTGAATTGAGTCATTAAAATTTTACGGTTAGACAACGACGAATAATTACAGGGTTGGTCTTAAGTTGTAAGCATAAATTATGAAACAAACCTACAGGCTATTGTGGGTGTTTTTATAATATTTTTTGGACAATATTATTATCAAAAGCAAGAATGCATTTTGAACCAAAGTGTGAAACGAAACTCTACTATTTTGTAATTTTAAAATAAACAAAAGGTATGCAAAGTTGCAAACACTTCTGTGCAAATACATATTATGTATACCTACATTGCAATGTGCATGCAATAAATAGGGTTCACTGTAAAAGGTCCTATGTAGAAATCGTTGGTTCAGATTATAGGTAAGGAAGCTAGTGAAAAGTCTGAAGCTGAATTTAAATATTTCACTAGATTGTGGTAAACAAAAGGGAATCAGAGCGTTAAGAAAAAAAGAGAGTTGAAGAGCCTATCTTTGAATGGCTCTAAGGAGAGCTTAATTATGTAGTTAAAATGTAAGTAGTCAGAACTCGACTTACTCGTAGACTTTCCATAGCAATGGAAACTAATAATCACTATTTTAGGTTCCATTTATTGTGTCATGCAACTTCAAAAATACTGCACGCAGTCAGCAGTCACAAAATACAAAATGATATTTACGATGGCTCTAAAAACGTCGAATCTGAATAACGATATAAAAACTGCAAGCGGTCGTTTTGATTTTTGTTTGGTCACTGATGACCAAAGCAAAACATTGTCTCGTAAATAACACCGCGGACGCTCGTATTTGTTTGACGCAGGCAATAAAAGTTTACAGTGATGCATGCCAGTTGCGTTTGTATTACAGGTTTGCATGTCAAAGGACTTGACTATCGAATTTCAGCGATACCAACCTACGAGGTGCTGGGATTCGTAATTGGAAAAATTGGGAAAAACATTACTTATGTTAGGCTCGGTTGCACCATCTTACTAACAACTTTGACAAACGTGAATATTCTGTCAAACTTCATACTAAAAGTACTTACCGGTTAATGTTATAGTTATGGTTAAAATTAGGTGGTGCAACTCAGCCTTACTAACTTGGTTGGTTTGGTTATGATGATGTATGAAAATACATTTTATTTGCTCTTATTTTATGTCATGTTGTATTTTAATATTCGTGAAGTATACAGCTGTTCGTACCTATGTTAGAGCTAGAGAGAGTCCAGAAATGTATGTCAAACAAATCTCTCTCTTTCTTCTCTATTTTAACACTGTATTACGAAGCAATTGTTATTGAATAATTATTATAGAAACTTAATTGCGTTATATCAGAGTCCTATAATTACGGTCAACGGGCGTCACATAGGGCTGAAAGGTGTTAACTTGGGCGGAATAATAAAACTCGAAGACGTTTTAATTAAATATGATTCCGATCACCAATAAAAGTTGAATAAGCTAATAAACTTAGTAGTTAGTTTGTAATATACGAAAATGTTATTTTATACTTACTTTGTTCCAAATTCTTTATAATACAAGATTGAAGAACTTTTGAAGCAAAAATGTAGAGCTACTTTTTTTATACACCTGCTATTACCTGCGTGGTTTTAATAAATTAACTAAAATAAATACTTAATGCATAATTTACTGAAAGCTTTAAGGCTGTAAAGGCAAAAGGAACTTATCTCTCGTTTTTTATCACAAAAGGATTCCCGGTTACTTTCTAAATTAGTCGAAAATGAATCATAGTATTATTTACGACTACAAAAACTCATACACTTCTCCCTTATCTACCCTTTAGGCAAGACAAGACAAGTTAAAAATCCTTTATTATCTTCTTGTTTACGTAATCAAATGAGTCTTTCTTAAAATTTAGTTTTGTATTGCATTGACAAGTTAGTAAGTCAACACCAAAGGTCAGGAAAAGAGACTCTATGAATAATTATTAGAATTTTGTATTTTTTTATACTTATAATGACGTTACTTCACTGAAGTGACAAGCAAATAAATAAGTTTTGGTGTATTACGTTCCTAATAATCGAAAAATAGAATGTAAAGACGAACAGACTGAACTGACTTTAAGATTTATATAAGTAATTAGTTGATCCTGAAAAACGTTGCAAAATGAAAAATTGAAATTAAACCCAATAAATACAGTGTTATTTTCTATGGTGATCTAGAGCTAGACACTTACTTTCCCATTATTGACATACCTAATTGAAAAAATAAAGATTCTCGTTCTTTTCTTAAGCTTAAGACTCCGCTAAGTTTGTAAACGCTATCGAAGCGTAGAGGCATAAATCTGAAAACAAATTAACTCTAAGTTTCACCCGATGGGAAAAGAAAACCGCAAACTTCTTCCGCATTCTAACTTTATAGTCAAATTAGTTTTATTTTCTTAAATATACACGATTTGTAATATTCTAGGTACATGAAGCATTATCGAAAATACGAAAAGAACATATTTTATGATAAAAGGTAGAGCGATGATGTATGTACTCGTATGAAAATTACGTTTTCTAAGTTTTCATGATATCTTATGATGAAAGCTGAAATGCCTCTCTATTAGATTCTTATTATTATCTATTTATAAGAAATCATGTCTATTTATATTACTTTCAGGAATGAAAGAAAATGAACGGATACTAAAGTTTGCACGCTGCAAAGTAGGTACGAACTTAATGCACATCGGAGGATAAAGTACCTCACACAAGTAAAACTAGATGTCGCTAGAGGTTCTGAAAGTGAAAAACTCTATTAATTTCAGGAAAATAATGCTATGGACGTAATAATTTGTTGACATGTAACTAGGGTTTCTGCTCGAGCTTTCTCGAACTCGAGAAAACTCGAGAAATTTGGCTTCATTCGAGACGAGAAAAAAATTACCGGAGCTCGAGAATTCTCGAGTTTCGATTTTGAAGCTTTAATATTCTTGAAAGCCTATTTTCTTAGACAAAAGTAAGTTTTTGATTATTTAATAGGTTAACGTTGCGTTTAGACTGGCCTAGTCTTTCCTTTTTTTAACTAATTTGATTTGCAAGTAATGATCTTAACCGAAACTAATAATGTTCACCTACGAGTATGCTATATTTCATTATGTTTGTATAACTGACTGATTTAAAGACTGATTTTTTTTTGTTAACTATCTGTTAGTTTAGGTAGGGTAGACCGGGGACAATAGTACCACGGGTCAATAGTACCATAGGCGATATTTCTTCATACAAGCGACGTTCGGTTGTGTGCATAGCGTCAGAATTATGCGCTTTTTGTGTTTCCATCCGCTCACCAATCGGCGGCGCTTGCGCTGAGAAACGAAGATGTACAGGAAGGATTTTTGTTTTTTGCCCAGCCGCAGTAAGTTTTTACGTCAAATATATCAGCCCATAAGTTGCCTAATATGCTATTTGTTACCAAGGTATTTTTGTCAATAGTTTATCCAGGCTCTAAACTTTGTATCGACAGCGAATTATTGGCATTCACTGTGAAAATGACTGAATTTTAGGTGAAGTTCTCTTGACTACCTATTTGGAACAATTGTACCAGTCTCCATGGGGTCAATTGTAGCGGTACAATCAACCCCGTGGTACAATTAACCCCCGGAACCTTATTTTATACTTACTACATAATATTTTAAATTCGTTATAATAAAATAAGTTATTATAAAACATTCACGTTGTTATTATTTTTACAATTTTAGGCATACCTACCTACTGAAATAGTCTAGGCTCATTCATAGTTGCATGCATTAAACCCTTCTGAATATGTGCATTTTAGCTTAATTTAGTAAGTAACTAAGTATTTGAACGTTTTGTTTTAGATGCCTCGGCGTAGAGTCAAAAGTACGGATCGCGGATCAACGGATCTATTCCTTTATGAACAGACTTATGAAAAAATCTTGAAAGGTCGAAGCAGTTAGTAGATATAAATAATCAGGGTCAATTGTACCAGGGGTCAATTGTACCCTCATACAAAAATCGATTTTTCAGTTTTGATATTTCTATTATTGTTATTATGCTTATTGTTGTTTTAGAAGCAATATCCGAGACAAATAGATGGAATATTATGTAGAAACAGTTAGTTTTTTCGTTTTATGAAAGAAAAGTTATTGTTTTGTTTTTAAACTTAAGTGTTGATTTTTCATACTTGTTCATAAATATTTTCGATCTCAATTAATAAATACTGATGATTGTAGGAGATTAAGAGTACAGAATACCAATAAAGGTGATGATTAGATGAACGTAACTACTTTTATTGCCTCATATATTATTGGTACAATTGACCCGTTGTAGGGGTCAATTGTAACATGAGGCATTGTACAGTTCAAATTCGTTTTTCATTAAGTATTCGAAAGAATAGTTCAACTCTGCATGCTTAAATTTGTAGCTTAAGAGTCTAGTTTTTACAGCATCCTAACAGAATAAGTTATATTTCATTAGATTTCTCAATATTGACCAATTTCCAAAAAATGGTACTATTGTCCCCGGTCTACCCTACTCGTAAATACTTTTATTCAAGTCGTTATCTTTAAGTTTAAAAATTTATTTAAAAGTTTTTTGTTTGTAAATGTAGGTTTATTATCGTAATTTTTCAATTAATTTGGACTTGTGTTCTTTGGAAAACAAGTGATTCAATTGGAGCTCCAGATATTTATGGTTATTAATCCTTAAAGTACACGCGACTTTATGACTTTTGTTCCTTTAGTTAATTACTAAGTTATAATTATCCTACTAATATTATAAATGCGAAAGTTTGTGTGGATGTCTGGATGTTTGTTACTCTTTCACGCAAAAACTACTGAACGAATTTTGTTGAAACTTTACAGTATTATTGATTATAACCCAGACACATTATAACATTAATAAAAACCCGTGTTTTTATTACATTTCAACCGATTTCAACAGTTTTAATTAAAAGACTCGAGACCCGAGAAAACTCGAGACTTTGGCCTCGAGAATTCCCGAAACTCGAGAAAAAAAATAAGTCGAGAAATCAGAAACCCTACATGTAACGTTACTAAGACGAGTGAATTATTTTCAGTTATAAGCATTTCAATACGGACTTTAAACAGTGTGACAAATTAAAATTTTGTTCACAAATGTGCGCGCGCAGGACTCTACATCTTTGCAGCGCTGTAGCGCTTTAACGTTTTTAGGACTTTTAGAGACATTTACTTCTGCTGATGTTTCCAGATGTTACCCTATTACTAAATTTCGTTAGCGATGTTTTACTTGTACTATAATGTTACAATATTAACTTATCATTAGGGCGTAACTCTTTGACTTATCATTGAAAAATATAAGAAATTCACTATGTAGAGTCATTGCCCCACAGACCACTGTGCTTGTACAATTACCTTTTATTATTCACTACTGACTTTTTTGTAAAAAGTCCTGAATTGAAAATATAATTTTTAACGATGAACGATGATGAAGATGAATCAATTAAGTTTTTATTTATAAGATTCTTGTATTTTTTTATACTTGGAGCCCTACATTTTATAATTAGTTGCTTTAGTTTAATGTTTAGAGTTAACACACAAGCAACTGAATAGAAAATATTTTTTTTAACTCTGTTATATGAATTTGATGAATCGAGTAAGTTAACCTATAAGATTCGTGTATATTTTTATACTTGGAGCTCTACATTTTATAAATGGTCGCTTTAGTTTAATGTGTTATACGTCTAAGGGAATAAAATGTCAGTAAGTATTATTATCAATATTTTAAACACATATTGTCATGTAAATCAAAATCGAAGTTGTACGGTACATGATTTGTGAGGATAAAAAAATACCCTGTCGCAGTACAAATTTGAGCGCTTCAAGCGCTTTATTGCCGCGTGGACTTTGACATCGTACGATATCGTGAAAATGACTAACCTCACCTAACTGTATGCGAGCAAAAAACAATCGTACACTTCTAGCTGTCTCCAGTTAGCCTTCTCTTTTCAATGCTATCCTCCGCGACGGCCAAACGTTGTCAAGATCCATTTTATTTTACATTTTCAACAAAATTTTATTCAGGGTTACCAAGGTTAAGTTGTTTATATTTGTGTATAGCACGTTAGTAGCAGGTTATTACACAATGTTGTCAATGGAAATACGTAAGACGTGATACTGTGTGCTCTGGGAGAAACGCCGGCTCTGTCAGTTCTGGATTTAATTGGTGAGTAGGTATTTTTTAATCAATACTTATGTTAATAACTCTTACAATTAGGGAAATTCTCAAGGCAATTTTTTTGGTTAACTTTGAAATGTATTTCAGAAATTGCAACATTTACGTGTAGGTATGTTCTGTGAATTGTTTTAGTAACATAAATGTGGCGGGAAATTCAATTTGCATTTTGGAGTTTGGACCATTTATAGTGTTTGATTAACTGTTCTATGCCGATTGTGTACAACGGTAAATCTATAGGTAGCTACTACGTTTACATAAAATCAGCATGGGAAATAGAATTTGGTTTGATTTTGTAGTTAATTTAAGTTGAAGAATTTGAACGGAATTTAAAACATAATTTACATAGGTCTACCTAATTCATAAAAAAAAAAATATTTTACCTTAAGACCTAAAGGGGTTAACAAAAATATTGATAGGTAATTGATAGAATATTACTAGTTCCTAAGTAAAAAAAAAAATAGAACCAAGCCAGTACTTAATCAAGTTCTACAGAGGAAATAGGTTTTCCTCTTTTAATTATAGTTGAGGAAAACATATTTTTATCAGTTAAGATATCCTTCATAAATGTCGTGTTAGGAAACTCATAAGAGCAAAAGTAAGTATGTCTGAAAGAAAGGTTGTTACTATTTTCTGGACTATTTTTTTTATAGAAAATAAAGGTACTTACCAACGTATCTACCAATTAAGTAAGTAGGTACGTCGCTTATTTTTAAAAGTCGGTAATTCATATTGAAGTAGAGACCCCAAAAGGGACTTTAGGAAAGAGTCATAAATAAGTAGAGCAAATAAGGTTTCTATTAATATACCTAAGTAATAGCTACAGTAACAAAGATGAGAGCAGCATTCGTATGTAATCAAAACTAACTGTAACTAACTAGAACTTATAATCATAACTTTGATATGAAGTTCATCTACGAAAGAATTTATTTTTATTACGTTACGAATCACCGATAAATCTCAAGGAAGTTTTTGTGATTTATTTATAAATATAATTACATAACGTGCGTTGGTAATCGATGTTATCATTTCAATAATAATAACAGGAAACAATAATTGTTATAAAAGAATTATAACTAAATTGTCGTCTAAGAAGTTACTTTACTTATGTCTCACTCTACAATTTTCCAGTATGAGCACCTATTGAATATATTAAACAGAGTAAATAATAACTTATATGAATAAAGTTATAAATTCTATAAGTTGGTACATGGAAATAAATCTTGTGTAACATAAAAACAACGTCAATAGGTAATTACAAACAAATGAAGAATATTAACAGGCTCTGTTAAGTATTCGTGTAGTCACAAGGATTTTATGATTTATCATTACAATGTCATCTAGCGTAAACTACAAAAGTGTAATCTGAAAATAAATGACGAATTGTTAAAGTGTGTGCGTAATAATAAGGACAATAAAACGGAATTAAACGTGTACTTCTGAATTGTAATACATAAATAAATAAATGAGAAGTCAATGAGAGCGAAATTGTCCTACATTCAGGTTGATTCAATATAACTTATGAATCGGTCAAAATAACTACTGTTTGTTATTGAACAACGCTACTATTGTTGCTGGCGTAATTAAAATTGATTGAGTTCATTAGATGCTCCAATTGCAGACAAGATAGTTGACATCATTTTATGTTTGATTTGTAAGCATACTCGAATGATGTAATGTAAGCTATATTGTAATTTTCCCATAGCATATTACTCATAGATTATTAAAGTTTCTATTACATACTCTTGATACCTGCACAGTGCACAATGTGCCATTCTTTATCAAAACACTTTAAAACATGTTGAACAAGTTTTAACTTTTTGTAAGCAAAAACCTCTTAATTCATTGACAATGACATATTACTCTTCGTTTTTTTTTATTTTTTATTTTTCGTTCGTTTTTATTATTCAAAGACGAGATAATTTAAAGATGAGTTCGGTCTGAAGATAAAATGATAAGCTGATAAGCAATAATCTCCGCTACTTACAATAATAAGGATAATTTATTTTTAGACTGAAATCTAAATAATGACTGTCGCTAAAGTCGCTATACGTTTGTCGTGTGATAAAAAAAGTCTTAAGTTATAGAATAAAGCTATTTGTATTATCCAAAATGATGAACCCGAGACCCACGAAAGATGATGATGATGAGAGATAATGGTGATTCTAATGTAACAGAATCATAATTATGCCATTTTAGTCTTCTGTAGAAGCACAACACTCTCTTTACGAGCGGTAAATAGAGGTCTTCGCATAGTTTGTCCTTAAAATTGCTTTGTATCATAATGGGTAAAGGAAGAAATTCAAATAATATTTATTACAATTTAACTACTTACTGTTTCAGCTTTCAGCTCAAAATGGCGGAGGCGGTTTTCGGAATATGGGACTACCTGGTCATGGCTGCAACCATGATCGCGTCTGTCGCCATCGGACTCTACTTTCGGTTCAGTGGGGGAAAACAGAAAACAAATGAGGTGAGAAAACTTTCTTTACAATTTGAGTAAGTAGGAAACATTCGGACGAACTAGAAAATGTGTAAGTAGGTAGAGATGATGGTAGGTAGAGCTGATGGTTTTATAGCGCTAAGTAGAGTTTTTCATTTTGCTGCGCAATGCTATATTGTTATGTATATTGTGTCGTCTGTATCTTTATTTATGGAGCTAATCACTGCTGCGCAGTGTTTAAAATGTATTGATTAATTAGGACTTGTTTCAAAAATGTCAATTCTGTTGAAAAACTGGTTATATGAGTACACAGGCCGAAAAAGTGGTGACCGTTTACCTGTATTGGTGCGGCATCAGGTTGTAGCAAAATGATTAAAATGTTAAATACAGTATGGACCTTTAGGAGTTTCTGTTTCTCAAAAACCTGCACAAAAGACAACCGACCCCGAAAGCATCTAAAAATCATTAATATCAAAAATGATATTTCAATCAAATACAGCTTTCGCACTCTACCTCATAGAGGCGAAGAAACATTCATGCGCTGTGAAAAATGTATTCCTACTTGGCTACCTCTTACTTGATCGCATGACAACGCCGTGCAATTTGCTCGCTTAAGTTTCCATTGACTCCAAACGATAACTGATCTCCATAAAGATAACTCAATATGCAAACATTTGCACAAAGTTGTTGAGAACTAAGTAACTGAGATTATTTTATTAAACTGTCTTCGTATGATTTGTTTACATTAAAATTAAAATGTAGAGTAATGATTTGTAATATATTTTGAAGAAGATACGCTCCGCTTATTTAATTTTTTTTTCACAGGAGTATCTGCTCGCCGACCGCAACATGTCAATCCTGCCAGTTGCTGTTTCGCTCATGGCGTCCTTCATGTCAGCTATCACCCTCCTTGGCGTCTCAGCCGAGAACTACTACTACGGCATGCAGTTCGTGGTCATCAACATATCCTACGGGATAGCGACACCCATCGCCAGCAGTCTCTATCTGCCAGTATTCTTTGGACTGCAAAAGACCAGCACCTACGAGTATTTAGAGCTGAGATTTGGGCCGACGATACGAATGCTCGCGTCTCTTACGTACACTTTACAAATGGTGCTGTATAATGGAATAGTGTTATACGCTCCAGCGATAGTGCTGGAAGCCGTGACTAAACTGGATAGACTGATATCGATACTAGTGGTAGGGTTAGCGTGTACGTTCTACTCGACTTTGGGCGGCATGAAGGCTGTTCTCTTCACCGACCTGTTGCAGTCAGCGCTGATGTTTGGGGCTGTGTTCAGCATAGTTATCTTCAGTTCGGTGCAGCTTGGTGGATTCGACCAGATCTTTGTGAAGGCATTGGAAGGCGGCAGGCTAAACTTTAGCAAGTGAGTTTCAGGTTTTTCCATTTCCTTTATGTTCATATTTTTACTAAAGTATAAACTTGCTTCTTTATAGAATTTGGAAGAAAAACCCCTCTAATTTTGGGTGGGTATAGATTTCCCCGAGGCATTCAGCGCGTCTAATCCTCTTATAATTTTGTATTTTTAATTAATTGCTGTTCTTTGCCTGAAAGACTGTCACAATCTCAATTTCTCTCAGGTTGGAATCTTAGGATGTTAGATATTGACTAACACGTGTATTTTCTGTTACAGCTTCAGCATAGACCCTACAGAGAGACACACTTGGTGGTCACTTATCATTGGCGGCCTTATCACTTACTTGTCGCTGTATGCGGTAAATCACACACAGGTACATACCTACGTTATCTAAGATACAAGCTTTGATTAATTTTTTGGTGTTAATTAGATATGATTTTGTATATTTACAACTATTAATTTCAGCTTATCGGTTTCAAATCTCAACGCTTATCGTGTCATGTTTTAAAAAGTCGCGGTGTTAGTTTATATACGTACGACCTATCCTAATGTTGTAGGTGTGTAACTGGCCTAACCTAACATTTTTTGAGGATCAGTGGGGTTAACGGAATATTTAGCAGTGCATTACAAGTAGTACAAATTACTATATAAAAAAAAACAACAATATAACATCAAATCTTTATCAACCAGCTATAACGTCATCTCATTTATGTAAAACATTCAATGCAATATTACTTTTTAGTCAGATGCGAAAGAATAACTGCTATATTGAACACTTATGCGAGAATAATCGATAATTGTCATTTAAAATTGAACGGTGCCGGATGACTGGTGTCTACTTAGCAACGCTTGTTTTCAGATGGAATTATGCCGCTTGTAGCAATTCAAATTACCTACTTAGTCTGTATTTGATGACTGATTGATTATATTAATCTACAGCTTTATATGTATAATAGTAATACATACTATGTGTTACGTATATTCTAACTGGTAACTGGTCCTTACGCCAGCCAATACCTAACAATCTATGTATTTCACTACATTTTGTTTCGAGTTGTTGACACACTTAATTGAGTAAGTACTTAATGTAATTAAAATGTGACACAGATATTGCCACATGACATTGAAAAAAAGAACTAATTTTCTGTCGACGACTGTTTTATCTTTATAATACTTACGATAAGTGTCAAGGTGCAAAAAATATGCGTGATTAATAAGGGTAATTGATAAACGCTGATTTAAGAATTTTGATGCTAAATATATCTCAAACATAATTTAAGCCTCAGGTAGTAAGGACTTGTGTTCAGTAAGAACTGATCCCGCAAAGCTCTTGAGAGTAAAAACAGCTTTGTGGTGGGTTGATGACCCACCTGAGGCTATCGATTTTTTCAACTTAGGTTTCGTTGTCACAAAAGTGGTTTGGTGAGTCTGACGCAAATAACAGGGCATTGACCTATTTTAGGACCAAGTGTGACGAGTGGAAAATATTTTGTAGTCTACTCTACTTGGCTCTTGCCTGTCGCTTCACTGGCGATATAACTCGCACTGTGGCTAAAGCTTTTCGAAATCGAAGTCCATCATCATGTCTGAAAATACATTGTGAGATGGAATAAACTGTCCATATTTTGTACCACATTTATAGCAAATATGATAATACGGCATACAGAGACGTACTTATCTCCATTCCCCATACTTATAGTTATACAAACTAGGTAATTAACAAAATTACACCATACACTTATTTTTTGGCCGTGATGTAGGAACTGGCTTTCATAAAAAGCGACTAAGGGATAAATGCGAACATCAATTCTGACTTTCCGAGCCCGACTGGCCTAGCGTGGCAATATTCTCCATTTGCCTATGGTAAATGATGATGATGAGACGAACGATGATCACAACAAAGATACAAACAAACTAAACTACCTATATCAACGAAAGTATTACTAAAGTATAGATTTACCTTTCAGGTCCAGCGTCTCCTGACAGTGAGCACCCTAGGCCGCTCCCAGAAGTGCCTGTGGTGGAGCTGGCCGGTGCTGTCGGTGCTCAGCGTGTTCACCTGCATCAGCGGGCTCGGCATCTACGCGGTGTACAGGGACTGCGATCCGCTGGTGGACGGGAGAATTGATAGCGTGAGTTTTGGGAGTCAAATAGAAGTGTTGTAGTAGCTTCGTACTTATGAGGTGGTAGCAAGGAGCAAAGTTACAAGTGTTTTGACATTGAGCACTCTGAGCCACTCCCAGAAGTGCCTGTGGTGGAGCAGGCCGCGCTGACTGCAATCCCTGATGGACGGGAAGATTGCTAGCGTATAGTTTTCGAAATCAAATTGAATTGGCTTAGTAGCTTAGTACTTCTGAGCCAAGTTACAAGTCTCCTGACAGTGAGCACCCTGGGCCGCTCCCAGAAGTGCCTGTGGTGGAGCAAGCCACCGCGATCCTCTGATGGACGAGAGAATTGATAGCGTGAGTTTTGGGAGTCAAATAGAAGTGTTGTAGTAGCTTCGTACTTATGAGGTGGTAGCAAGGAGCAAAGTTGAAGTCTCCTGACAGTGAGCTCCCTGGGCCGTTCCCAGAAGTGCCTGTGGTGGAGCAGGCAGCGCTGACTGCGATCCTCTGATGGACGGGATGATTATAGCGTGTAGTTTTGGAAGTCAAATAGAACTGCAGCAGTAGGATTATCTTATTTTATCAACATAATACCTTTTCAATGATGTTCCTCCGTTTCGTAAGGCATTTTCATCTTCGAGTCTTCAGCAAATCTGTTTATCAATTGCAGATAGACCAGCTAATGCCGTACTACGTGGTGGACGCGATGCGGTCCGTGCCAGGACTGGCCGGGCTCTTCGTGGCGGGAATCTTCAGCGCCTCGCTGTCTACAATATCAGCCGCTTGTAACGCACTTGCTGCAGTCACGCTCACGGACTACGTCAGCAGGTCAGTTTGTCATTTACCAGACCGGTATACTAGAATAGAATCAATATAAATGTTCCAATAACAAATTATTTCTTGGTCTTTTTAGTCGAGTTGCCTACGAATATAAAGTTGCTTAAAGTTGGAGTTAAAAAAACTGGCAAAATCTTTTTACTTAGGTATCAACCTTGTTGTTTCCGTAACGCGAGATTGGTTTTTCTTTCATTAACTGAATTTTGTTAATTTAAACTTGAATTTAAATATCGGAAGCAATGTACCTACCTTGTTTTCATTAATGCATGTCGTGGCCATGATAATCTTAAGGTACCTACGAGTATTTGTAACCTTACATTATTTACTAACATTGTCTCCTTATTACTTGCAAGCAGGCTTCCAGAAAGGTAACTTCAACTTCTTACTAATCTTACACTATTCATCTCTCACTTTCTTCATACTATCCCACAATAATACAGTCTTAGATAGCATTTTGCAAAATTCCTTTAACCTTTCGCAAGTATGAAAGAGTTGACGGTGGCCATTCGTTTTATTACCACAGCATTTGTTGGAGACCTACTATAGTACCTTGCGCAACTCCTGTTCTAGATGGTGCACCATTCGCGAGTCTTACATCTCCTGGCTGACGAAGCTGGCTGCGTGTGCCTACGGGCTCATATTCTTGGCGCTGGCCTTCTTAGCGGAGCATCTGGGAGGCGTGCTGCAAGCCGCACTCACTATCTTTGGGGCCGTGGGGGGACCGCTCTTTGGGGTGTTTACTTTGGGAATGTTCACCACTTTTGCTAATGAGAGGGTGAGTAATACGTAATACGTGTTAACTGAGTAAACTTCAATCAATTTGATAGGATTCATAGTTACAAAAAAAATATCATATTTTTATATTACATATTACAATCAAATCTGGATCAAAGTTTAATATGTATATTAGAATAAAAGTTTTTTTTTCATCATTTGTAAGTAATCTAATAATGATTTAAAAAACCGGCCAAGTGCGTGTCGGACTCACGCACAAAGGGTTCCGTACCATTGATTTATGAAATTAAAATAATTATTTTTTTAATTTAACTTATTTGTTATTACGCGGTAATAAGCGGTTTACGATTTACGAGGTATTAAAAAAAACTACTTACTAGATCTCATTCAAAACAATTTTCGTTGGTAGTTTTTATAGTAATGTACATCATATATTTTTTTTAGATTTTTCATTTTCTTATTTTAGAAGTTAGAGGGGGGGGGGGGGGGGCAACTTTTTTCCACTTTGGAAGCGTCTGTCACGCAAACTATTCGGTTTAGAAAAAAAAAGATTTTAGAAACTTCGATATCATTTTTGAAGACCTATCCATAGATACCCCACACGTATGTGTTTGATGAAAAATCAATTTTTGAGTTTCAGTTCTAAGTATGGGGAGCCCCCAATATTTTTTATTTTTTTATTTTTGCATCAAAATCTTAATGCGGTTCACAGAATACATCTACTTACCAAGTTTCAACAGTATAGCTCTTATAGTTTCGGAAAAAAATGGCTGTGACATACGGACGGACAGACGGACGGACGGACAGGCAGACATGACGAATCTATAAGGGTTCCGTTTTTTGCCATTTGGCTACGGAACCCTAAAAAGGAATAGGTTTTTCTCTTTCCACACCAGATGTTTCTTAATGACTGGTCTAAAAGTAACCTTCCAGAAGGAAACGTTACGGTTTAGACGACTCAAGTTATTCCTTGTGTTAAGCAGCTGTTCTATAAAATCCTAGTAGGTAGGTTTCACTGCGACCGTTATCGATCTATTGTGATAAGTTATTCCAAGTTATCTACTATATAAAAATAAGTCGGGTTTTCCTCCCTGACGCTATAAGTCCAGAAAGCACGAACCGATTTCCACGGTTATGCATTCGTTGGAAAGGTCTCGGGCTCCGTGAGGTTTATAGCAAAGAAAATTCAGGAAAAATGTCAACAGAAAAGCGGGAAGGGGGTAAAACGGGATCCACGCGTGCGAAGTCGCGGGCGGCCGCTAGTTCCTTATAATTATCTCACAACATAATGTTTACTTCACTTCATATTCCAGGGTGTCTCAATAGCACTACTCAGTGGCATGGCCATGACGCTCTGGATGAGCTTTGGGGCGCCTCGGCCTCCGCTCGCCAAGCTGCCTCTTAGCGTGGAAGGCTGCGGGCACAACGTCACCGTAGCGGAAACGCTCGTCTCCAACCCATCTGATTACTTTTATCTCTACAGAATCTCATACATGTGGACCAGTCCTGTGAGTTTTCGTCTATCGTTTGTAGTATTTGTTTTAATTTTTTTCATGTTCCAATATTTTTGATAAGTAGTAACCTATTACATTTTATTAAGAAAATAGAATACCATGAACAATGACCATAAACGGCAAAATTGACACACAGTGTAGCCTGATTTTCTTGGCATCTTCCAAAACTTTCTAGAAAGCTTTTCCCAGCTGTGGACTGAGGCAGCTGGATGGCGATGGTCTCCCAATATCATATCCTAGGCAGCAAACGGAGCTTTAAACGGAGCTGTAATTCTATTAGTGGAACCATATAATAGGCAATATTTTATGTTCCCAACTACAAATAGGCAAAAAACCTATGGTTCTTGTTGTAGAATCAAGAGCAACAATTTTTCCATCTCTCTGCTATGTATGTGTCGCAGGCAAATTGTATGATTCCGCATTTTACAAACGGCGTCGTCAGTTCACAAACGCTCGCTGCTCTATGAAATGCCGAAGGCAAAATGTAAATTGCCTGGGCACTTTATAATATGCCAAAACATTTGATAGCCAATTCAATTGCTGTTTACAAAATGCCGCGGCAAATCACGGCAAATTGAAGTATTTAGTTCTTTTTCTTACCACGCGAGGCGCTGCTAATCAAAACAAGAAAAATGGCGTCGAGTCGTGGTGTTGTGATACAGAAAACAGTGCAAATTCTACGTATTCAAAGGACTTTTCACATAAAAAGACATTGATTATACTTAGTGAATTAAAAATATTTTACGATTCATAAATAGGAGCAGTGAAAAAGCTATGGAAAAATGAAATAGTTTTTGAGGTTATCCGGCACGTAAAAAACGCTAAGGTGACAATGGAATCTGGTGCTCGGACTGGTGGTGGACTGCTGCGGAATATTATTGGTTTAAAAAAATATTGTGTTGTCTTCTAGACTTCTTCTAGGTATAATTAAAATTTAAGAATTAAAGGACTGACTATCGATGTCATAGTTTTACATTGAGTTATAATGTACTACGTACTAGAGAAGACATGTCAACTAGACTGTTTCTGGCACGCAAACAGGTCCATGGACCGAAATTCAATTAGTATGTGCTCAGCGGTTGCTGTGACAACACGCTTGAGTGCAGTTTTGTTTTTTGAAATATGCCATCCTATAGACGAAAATACTGTTCAAATAACTCCAGATACATATTAAGTAAAAATCAATGAATGACTTTTTACCATTAAGTTGTACATTTATGCACTTTAAAACACTAATTTAATTTTAATTTGTTAATTACAAGGCGTCACCGTGGCGGCAGCCATTTTACGAAAATTTCAAAGAATAAAAATCGCAGACTTGACACTGACGCATAAATTAGTATACGAAAGGAAGGTTAAATACAGCAATAAAAAGATTTTTTTAAAGATTAAAGCACTTTGTATTGCACAAATTACTAATAGTCCAGTCCAGCCCCTTGTGTTAAGCTAAATAAGCTTGGGTTACGGGTGGGCTCACATAATAGTCGTGCGGCATCATGGATCAAACTTGTTTGAATCTCACTGCTGTTGTTCGTATGCGACTGGTTAGTTAGTAAATCACCCTAATTATTGACACCCAGCTCACGAGATAGGCTAAAATTATAATAATTGTACAGTGTGTCTGGTCACCAGTGTCCGACCCGTTAGGGCGCAATAATATGATCCAGTATTAAAAAATTACAGCTATTTTAATTTTTTTAGTTTCTGAGTCCGGATGGATTCATTTATTTACCAAATCTACCGATGTACAGGACCTATGAGTATAAAAGTGATTCGTTCGACAGCTGAAAAAGTAAGCAATACGTTGTCATCAAAAGCTTCCATTTATATTTCTCAGAAACACTTGAACGTAAAAAAAATTATGCTTCTTTTTAGATTTTTCAATGTTACAAAAAACTAGAAAGTTTTACATTTTTAGATGCACTAAGTCATTACCTAAAAACTGTTATAACTTGGCTTTAAATCAACTAGTCTAGGTGCTAGCTACACAGGAGATGCAGCGGTGAAAAGGAGAGGTGGGAATAGTCCCGTAACTTCTACCTCACAGCTATTATACGTGTACTCAACCACTGAGATAGTTAACAATAAGTAGAGACAATAAAATAACTGAAAGTTTCTGACTTTCAGTTATTTTATTGGTTCTGGAATGAAGGCGTGGGTCATCCCTAGCTTTGTTCCTACCGTGACGAGTGGGAATTTTTCTAAAATCTCAAGATGGACTGACTGAAGATAGCAGGAAGACGCTGGGTGCAGGCCACTATCAACTGGGCGATGTGGAAATCATTAGAGGAGGCCTTTGTTCAGCAGTGGACGTCCAGTAGCTAAAATGATGATGACGATGTTTCCTTACAGTATCCAATTCCATAGGCAGAAACTAAACGTAAACGAAGTGTCGCCTCTGTAATGGTATCATTATCTATAACTCATAATATTTCGTGCGCTGTTGGATGACAGTTTTAAACTAGAGATGGGTAATTTTTTTATCGAATTAGAAAATACCAGTTAACGATTCTCAAGGCGATTATCGATTAAATTAGATTTTAATCAGGAAGAAAAATAATTAATGGCTTAAGCATCAGTATGAAGCCCATACGCACTTGTAGCACAAGTAACACGATTAGCCTCAGTCCCCTCAGTTGTGAATTCGGAATCGCCAGTTGTAATTTTAAAATCGCATCACAGAGTGAAGTAACTAACACCAAAAAACGGCAGAGCGAAGTGATTTCGAATGTTTCAACTGCTACGTTTTGTCACTTGTCTAGGAGGGCTAATTTTAGTCTAAGGGAGGGGAGCTTAGATTACATTACAGGAAACGCACAATATAATAAAATAATGTAAGTAGCTGAACCTTTTTGCTATTGAGCACCATGAAAATTTAACACAATTTAGCCGATTTGTTTATTTTCACAATCGATTCACAATGTATATGATGAGGCGACCGCAGGAACGTCACTATTCGTGCAATCCTATCAATGAAGTACGACATTTTCTGGTGCAGATTTTATCGCCATAAATTATGAAACTTGATAGTCATGGATTTGACTGACAGCTGTCCGTCAAATTCCCGCCCCGCACCCCGCACTGTACATATTTTGTTCGCGATGTCTGTTCTATACGTAGTAATATTACTTCAATGTAGTTTTATGTATTATTACCTATAGGTACGTACGTCAATAGTTTAAATTAGTTTAGTGTTGTTTTTATTACGAAAATATTTTAATTACTTTAGGAGTAGCTAGTATTTTAGGTTTGTCTTACCTGAATAGATACCTACCTGATTTCTGAAATTAAGTCTGATTTGTCCAACATGTGTTTTATGATGGTCACCCTATTGCAACAATCATAGTCGAAATTTTATCAATTGAACGAGTCGCCAATTTGCCTTCGGCATTTCATAGAACAGCGAGCGTTTGTAAACTGACGACGCCGTTTGTAAAATGCGGAATCGTACAATTTGCCTGCGACATATGCATGACATTAATAAAATCAATCTACCCACAGTTCGGGTTTGCCTGGGTAATCGTGGTAGGAGCCATCTTGTCACTGGTGTGGCGCCACAAGCAGCCATGGGAGAGATCAGGACGCAAGCGTCCCGACCCCGCACTCTTCACACCTCCCCTCGCTCGCCTGCTGAAGGCTAGGGGAGATTCAGAGAAATCGGCTCAGGTAACGAAGCGACGCTACATTTTGCATGGCGTAGTGGATTAGACAAGCAATGCAAGATACAGTATTAGTTATTTCTAGTATGCATGACGCATGTCATTGTGAAAAAGCATGAAAATTATGGGGAAAAATCGTGGAGTCTGGTGGTGATCTTGATTATTAGAATTGGTATGGGGGGGATATTTGTAAGTGAGCTTAATGGGTAAAATCCAACATGGAAATTGTAGTATGGATAGTTAGTAAGTATTCAAGCTCAATCATTTCTTTTGCATGGGGTAGAAATCTCATTACCAGTTAGTAATATCTTCGGTTTTCTAGCAATTTTCTCAGAATTACAGGGTTCACATACCTACTTAGAACATTCACAGTGATATTAGAAATTAGCTCACATTTAAAGTATTTTCGATCCATACATGCCTGTTCGAAAATTATTCATAAGAATTGTAAATATTTCATTCATAACTGGTTACTTTTTCATGTTCATTAACTAGCTTGCTATTGGCTATTGCATGTGGTAGTTTTATTTCTAGAAGGACGCGGAGTAGCACGTAGCCGCAAACGCTTCGGGCCTGCTTGTAGATAGCGTTGGAAAAGGTTGGTTTTGTTATACTTTTTCAGGAAATAATTAAATTTTTGTACATTACAACGACATCGTCAAAGCTATTTTTCTGGACTCCGGAGCAATTGATTACTTCCTGAAAAATCTTATGAATGAGAAATAAACTTAAGAACTTCAAGCTTCAAGTTAGTCGTTTTGAAAAGAAACAGTAGAATATTATTAATTAAATGTTAGGGTAATAAGCTTTTTAATGCTTCTGAATGGAAATTGTCAATGTCCGTCTATGTTTTTGTTGGGTCAACTAGAAAGTAAAAAGTTCTTTAATATTAGAATAATTTAGATAAACCATTTTTTACTAATGTCTTTGTTTGTTTTACAGTGTGAACTCCTCAAACACAACGGTATTCACAAGTGACGATGGTGTATTTACTTTTATTAAAAATATAGATAAATTGTTGTTAGATCTATTTTAGATTGGAAATAAATACACTCAACATCAAATAAACCGCACCTTCCGCGACGCGAACTTTAAAGATTTTCTTCTGACACAATCATGGTACCCCAACAATATTGGTGTTATTTGAAAGCCCAATAAATATCCTTAAAGAAAAATACATTTCATTTCTAAATAAATGATTAACATATACCATAAATGTGACTTGAAAATAGACCTCACTTTGGGCTCACCTGTGGGATCAATTAGACCAATTTTTATGGTTATAAAACCAAATAAAGATCTCACGTGTCCTCTTCAACAGATGGATAGCGATTAATCCCAACTTAACAGTTTTATAGTCATAAAAAATGGCTATAGCGTAACTACCTATTTTTTGAAGAAGTGACTCTGGATCCTTGTAAAGACACATTTTTGGGGTAAAAACCTTTCCTTTAATGAAATGAAGTTTAGAACTAGGCTTTCAAATGGTACCAACGTTGGTGGGAAGTGGGGATGCATACGTTTGATAAGTGCTTGTCGCGGGAGGTGCGATTTATTTGATGCCGAGTGTAGTTGACATTCCTAAAAACATTGTAGTGGCTATTTTGTGAAATGACAATATTTATAGCACATATTAGGCACTACTATTTTGATAATCGTGTTTCTAGCAATAAATAGGTGTTAGTAGCCATTCAGTAATAAGATGTTGAAACGTCTAAGACCTTACTGATGTACTTAATGGGTACTTAAGAAATAAATTTATATTTTGAAGATATTTACAATTAACGAATCTATATTGTACGGACTCCTATCTACAGTAGGTAGGTATCTACTTACATTTAATACGAAAAAGTCATGTTGTGAAGTAAAGGTAAGTAATGACTCTTTGACACTGATAGAGGTGCATCATTGTAATTATTCCTAATAGTTTCACTTGAATTCCATATCAATAGTTTAATACCGTAATTATTTACAAGGAAGTCGTACATTATCGTCAATCTAATTCATATCATTAATGTCTGTCTGGATTTTTGTGATTTTAACTACAACCCGATCGAGTTAACAGCGCACCTGGCAGCCGTGACGTCACATCGACGCTCTGGCACGGACAGGGCGAACGCGGGTGAGCAGTGTTGCCAGTAGGGTCTTGTCAGAAATTACCAGAAATATAAAAAAATGTAACCTTTTTAAAAAAAAAGTAACCCTCAAGGGGGGGGGGGGGGTGAGACGGGGGGGGGGGGGGGTTGCGATTGATATCATAAAGCTGATTCGTACTAACATCTTTCAACTTCGACTCTTAATCAGCCAAAATTCATACAAAGTGTTATTATTAATGAAAATTAATTAGAAATCATCAACATTTTGAAAGTTAATTCTACAAATTCCAAAAAATAACCTTTTCATTAGTGTAACCTAAAAGTAACCAATGCAGTTCAAAAATCACCTAAAAGGTTACAAAAGTAACCTTCTGGCAACACTGCGGGTGAGTGCGAGAGAGTCGCATTCCAGCGAGGTGCGCAGTTAACTCGAACTAGTCCTATTTTGTGTCTATGCTCACCTAATTCCACTTTAGCAGTACCGTACCTATAGTATTATACTTATTTTATATACAGTGGTGATCTAAGCATAAGTTTTTTAAGTTTTTCTTTACTTTTTAGTATGTGTGATTTGTTTTCTTTAGCATTAAGGGACACGAATATCAGCCTCTAAGCTTGCTGTGATAGCGAAAATGTTCTTCCAGTAGAAAATGTAGCACATAGCTTTGTATACCTACTTGTATAGCTTCTTAATATTTATTAAGCTTAACACAGACTTGAGTTTTGTCTGAAATTACGAATAAGAATGGATAACACGGAAATTGAATGAAAGAAGCATGATGCGAGATACTTTCGACCGAAAATGACGAGTTAGATTATTAGAGTAACTCTACACCTGTCTGAACCAGGTTTTAGGTTTATTTAAGAGTTTTTATGTAAGTTTAGCACTTGATTATCTTCGAGTTGACAGAATGCTGTATTAGCAGAGTGTGTAATCAATATTAGATTTCTACGTTATTCAATAATTAATACATTTTATTTTGGAATGATGGAAAATTACTATTAGATAATAGAACACATTATTTATTGTTATTATCTTGCTTGTAAGGTTTATTTAATAAAATATTAGGTATAAGTAAAAAAAATGAAAGAGACAAAACATTTCAATTTCAATATTCGACATAAGTAGAGCACAGTTATTTGATTTCATTGCAAATGTAGTAAGTAGCTTTTATGTTTGTGTTATCACAAATTATTAACGCATTTATCAATATGTTTTTCATTTTTACAAAAATTACAAAAAAAAAATGTAACGTACTTAAATGCAAAGAAGTATCTAGAATTCAATAACTATCCTGAAGCTTAATTTGTAAACTTAATTTACGATAGTATGGTACTTTTTCAGATAAAAACACCTCTGAAAAGTTCGAAATTATTGTGAAAATCACATCCGAAATTATATGCCTATGAAAGATCGTTAAACCAAATTATTTGAACCCATAATATTACAACTGGCTGTGGAAATATAGACGTATTTAAATTAATATTTATTTATTATTAACTTATTCGGCCTCTGTGTTAATTAAACTATATTTATAGCGACTGTTTTTAGAATCTTGTTTTATTTTTTAATGAAATTAAATTAATTGAATTATAATTATAATTAAAATAAAACTATGTAGAGTTACGGTACATATGTATTTTATGTCTACAAACGAACATTGTGATGTGATGTAAAATGTTCCAAATATACAACCTGTTTAAAAATACTTTTGTTTTATTTTTATTGTAATGTAGTTTATTATGCATACTTTATCTCCTTCTTGTTTGTTAAGTTATTTAAAACGATACGAACAGTTCACGACATTATTTTATGACAGCTCTGTGATGAATCTTACTAGTTTATATTATTATAGACTAATATTATAAATGCGAAAGTAACTCTGTCTGTCTGTCTTGCTTTCACGCCTAAACCACTGAACCGATTTTGATGAAATTTGGCATAGAGATAGTTTGAGTCCCGGGAAAGGACATAGGATAGTTTTTATCCCGGTTTTTGAAACAGAGACGCGCGATAAAGTTTTTCTGTGACAGATAAAATTCCACGCGGGCGAAGCCGCGGGCGGAAAGCTAGTCTACTATAAAACTAAGGACATTTTGTGCACATGTATCCTTAGTTGCAGCAACTAAAAAATACAAAAATACATAGGTGACCTACTTTATTAAAGACGTTTCATCTTTTTACGGCGCGTAAATAAAATCAATCCATTTTTTTTCTAGCTCGATCAAGTTTAAAAAAATGGACTAGTAGTTAACCTGGTTTTACTAGGCACACTTGCCAAAAATAAAATGATTGGTCTGCGTGATTGTAACTAGGTGAGTAATTAATTAGTTGCTACGACTCTACAATCTTCGAATAATCGAAAACATCAGAGACACGACTTCATCGAATGTTACTACACGACCTGAGACATTTAATGGGTTTTGATAAACTTGCTAAATATATTTGCCAGACCATGCGTTTCGGTCGCAGAACTCTCCATTCACAAGTTGCATACGCTAGACGACGCACGTGTGTGTAATACTGAATAATATTCATTATTATTCACCTAGTGTTGTGCCCTGTGCCTCACCGGTGAACTTTTAACTTGTAAAAATAAGGTTAAAAAATTTAAACACGCTATGCGTACGAAAAAGTGATAATTTTACCGTGATTTATTCTAAAATGCATTAAAATTCAGTTTCTCACATTGCCGGCCTTGATTTACATTAAATAAGGTAAGTGCCCCCTACTTCGGTATATTAAGGCTCTTACGACTTTAACATTTTATTTAAAAATAACCAAGCATGATATCAGTATGAAAGCTTTTGTATGCTAAACTTTGGTCTTTTGACAATAAGTTAATACATAATTTATAGTTATATAGTTTGAACTTTTTTTTATATTAATTGTTCTGCGGACCTCTTGTTTGGATCCTGTTTCGTGACAAAATTTTGCTCTGTTTCTAAGTTCGTGAACTCATGTCCCCTATTTCGGGATAAGGTTTTATGCATACAGTTAGGATATTTTAATAATGATTAAAGGTTTAATAAATTTAAAAACGATAATAAAATTTAGAATAAAATAATTATGTGAAATTGACGATATTACTTACCTGAAATATTCATAAGAAATAATGTGAGTCTAGTATAATATTTTGATTTGGTAATTCTAACAATATGTGAAAATATTTATATAACCATTAGAAATGTAGGGGGGACTTACCCCCCCCCCCCCTCGTACCCATAAAATGTAGATTTGTTATTTCTAGCGATATGTGAAAATATTTATATTAACCAATAGAAATGTGGGGGGACTTACCCCCCCCCCCCCCTTCGTATCCATAAAATTTTGATTTGTAACCCCCCCCCCCCCTTCTCCCCATAATCCCACCCCTGGAGCAGTTTCAAGTGAGGGTAGCCCCCCCCCCACCCCCTGAAAATAACCCCAGATACGCCAATGACTCATAATAAAAAGTAAGTAATTAATTAATTTCTTAGGTAGGTAAGTATTAAAAACTAAAAAATATGTCGATTTCTTTGATGGTGTGTGTCATAAAAGTACCTAACACCATACATTTATATATCACGAACTTGGAAAAAAGTAACAATAATACGGTTCCTTGTTTCGTGATACTGATTATTCCAAATTCCCCAAGTAAAATTCATGGATTATTGTCAAAATGTGTCAATTAACTATTATCTATCCCATATACAATACAAATAAACCAAGATAAATAAAACAAATCGAAATAAAACCAAAATTATGCTGGCATTACTTATGCTAATTTATCTTAAAATTGGTCATAAATGTGAACTTCAAACTCGTGTCATATAAATTCTAGTGAACGAAACATATACCGAATTTAGGTCATGAGAAACTTAAATAAACGCATTATTTGTTTCATTTAACTTACATTTAAATTATTATAAATAATTATTTAAAAACCAAGCATCAAAATGTTATTCATAATATCCTTGAATCGGTAGTGTCACGAAATAGGGGACACCCGAAAAATAATATGTACGCTATTTCGTGAGTCAATTAATCGCAATTTTAAAGGAATTCTACGTTTTCATATAACTTTTTTCTAAGCCAAATCAATTGTCAAGGAACACACGAAACCACTATTACAAGTTTTATTTAAATGGACGTTCCTTCGCCTTTTTATAAGCTTAAGAAGTTGGAGCGCTAACCTTACGGTGAGAGCAACCTTTGCAAGCCGCACGGCTGTTTTTGGCTCTCTGAGAGTTTGAAGCTTCGATTGCTCTCATTTTTGGCGCCACAATGTTGGTACTTGGTTTTTTAGATAGCTTAAATAATAGAGTTTTTGTAGTAATGAAGAATTTTTATAAATAATATTCCATTTGCTTATTATTTGAGCTAGAAAAAAACCTTACGAACTTACGTACTATCACGAACTAGTAGCCGTTTACCTTACTTGGGTCTTTGGTAAGTACGGTTTTGTTTGTTTTTTAAGAATTCATACGACTTTTGATCACTTAGAATTACCTACTTAGTAGGTATGTAATCTGTTTTGTAAATGACTCCGGTTGTAAATAAATACAATGTTAGTTTCGGGTCAAGGCTAGATTATTGCTATTTGTGTGATCAACAAAACACTGAAAGTACCTAATAATTAACTAATCGTAGAGTCGGTAGGTAAATATAAAAGTGAAATTTCTTATATGGAGACTATTTTCATCATCATCATTTCAGCCACAGGACGTTTACTGCTAAATATAGGCCTCCTTCAAGACTTCCACATCGCATAGTTGGTAGCGGCCTGCATCCAGCGCCTACTTGCTACCTTTATCAGGTCGTCGGTCCACCTTGTGAGTGGATATCTCACGCTACGTTTTCTGGTACATGGCCTCCACTTCAGAACCTTGCTGCTGATGCTGACGATGAGACTATTTAAAAAAAAATTTTTTTCGGTCGATCTGACCCTGGAATTTTCAGCCACATGGTGGATTGACCACCTAATAAGAATAGAAGCTCTTACCTTACAGACGGTTAGAACGAGGCTAAGTGTTAGGCCTAGGTTCGATAGCAGACGTCCTAAGGCTAGGCTACACTGTGTGCATGGTTACAGAATATTATTGAGCGCTTAGGTACGAGTTCCTTGATAATGCCCAATCTTCAATTTCTTATAATATTACAATATAACATCTGCAATGATAAGTTAAAATGCGTTTTAAGATGAAGATAATTTTGTGATAAGCAGATAAAATACATTTGATATAAATTCGGCAGACTAAAAAAACCGACCTTGTCTTATATCAGTCTAATAAACGCAGTATCTAATCCAGCAGTTGTCGATGTCTGTAGGTAGGTAAATAAAATTCTATATCAGAATTATATTTTTTCTTTAAAATTGCCAAATCTTGGGAAAAATTGAACAAGTAGATATTTCATTCCAGTTCGATTTTATACGAGAAAATTCTAAGGGATAATTCCATTAAGGAATTTAATTAATAAAACTTTTTGCACGCATTATAACATCAGAATCAGATCAAAGTCGAACTTAATGCTTTGAGGAATTCTCTTCCAGTTAAACTCCTAAATGATATGGAAATTATAGTCAAGTACACCATAATCCTTATTTTACAGTAAAAATGGTCGAGAACGTATTTGGGGCATGGGACTACGCCATCATGGCGGCGACTATGGTGGCATCGGTCGTCATAGGACTCTACTTTCGATTCAGCGGCGGTAAACAAAAGACAAACGAGGTAATTAATGTTACTTAGATAATAATACCTATAAATACGAAAGTAACTATGACTGTGTGCCTGAATTTTGGTAAAAGAGACAAGTACTTTGTGTAGGCTACCTTTAATGAAAAAAATCTAGGGATGTGTAAATTACAAGTAATTTTTATTTATCGTTTGGTAAGAAATCAGAAAAGTCTCGGAGATAAGTATTTTGTCTACAATACGAGCCATAAAAAATTATGTGACTGAAACATGCGGCTGAATTCGCGAGAAGAAGCTAAACATAAATAACTGTAGTTTAGACAAACATAAATCGTAGTCTGTAGTAAAGAGGTTATCGTCTAGAAGCAATAACAATGTGATTTATAACTACTACAGATGTAGAATAGTATTCATTGATTAAATGGCGCTTGTCCGCTCCGCTAATAACGGCAACAACTCAGTGACTTGCAATTAAGTAGGTCATCGTTCATTTAATCTGATTGAAACAGTGATCTCTTGTCTACTCATGTAAAGAGAAAGATAAAATTTTATTGCGTTCCAACAAGGTAAATACAGATAGAACCATTTAAAAAGTGCCTCTACCTAATCCGTAAATGAAGACGCCCTTCTCTTTTACAGGAGTACCTAATGGCCGATCGGAACATGTCAATTCTTCCAGTAGCCGTCTCACTAATGGCATCCTTCATATCTGCAATCACTCTACTCGGAGTGTCTGCTGAAAACTACTACTACGGCATGATATTCATCGTCGCCAACCTGGGCTATGGACTAGCGACACCTATCGCCAGCAGCCTATACCTACCAGTATTCTTCGGACTGCAAAAGACCAGCACTTACGAATATTTGGAACTGCGATTTGGACCAAGATTACGCATGCTCGCTTCCCTAACGTACACATTGCAGATGATATTGTACAATGGAATAGTGCTGTACGCACCAGCGATAGTGCTGGAATCAGTAACTGGGCTAGATAGACTGGTATCGATACTAGTGGTGGGAATATCATGTACCCTGTATTCTACTTTTGGAGGAATGAAAGCAGTATTGTTCACTGATTTGCTTCAATCAGCGTTAATGTATGGAGCTGTGATCAGTGTTGTTGTGTTCAGTTCAGTGCAGCTCGGAGGTTTCGATCAGATTTTCATAAAAGCTCATGAAGGGGGCCGATTGGACTTCAACAAGTAAGTTTTACTTGCATCATACAAGTAAATACTTGTATTATAAATGACTGCAAGTAACCCTGTTTTTTTTGGCGTAGGTTCAGTATAGACCCAACAGAAAGGCACACATGGTGGAGCCTGTTGCTTGGAGGGATGGTCACATATTTGTCTTTGTATGGCGTTAACCACACACAGGTAGCTACAGCTTGACCATCCCACATATTTTGTGGAATGAAATAATCTGTGATAACATGAAATTTTCACAATAAACTATTGGGCATTGAGCAATACAAAACATTCCAGGTTCAACGGCTACTGACAGTCAGCACACTGAAAAGATCTAAGCTGTGCCTATGGTGGAGCTGGCCAGTTATGATGTTGCTCAGTACCTTCACGTGCATTGGTGGGCTGGGCATCTACGCCGTCTATAGGGATTGCGATCCGCTGACTAATCAAAAAATCACTGCGGTAAGATATTTTTTTAGTTTTTCTGGGGCCGTCACGATGTATTGCAAATTACACCTTAAAACTAAACAATGTACGATGTCTGGGTACAATTTTATCAGATCGACCAGCTGATGCCGTATTACGTGGTGGATGCGATGCGCTCGGTGCCAGGACTGGCCGGGCTGTTCGTAGCGGGAATCTTCAGCGCCTCGCTGTCTACAATATCGTCCGCCTGCAACTCGCTCGCTGCAGTCACGCTCACTGATTACATCAGTAGGTATAACTATTTGATATTATGGAGCTTATATTCATACGAGTATCGCAATGACTGATGTCAGTTGTTTACACAAATTATCGCATTTCAGCAATTAAACCATCGCTCTCCATTCAAATAGGGTAGATCATTACCGTCACAATCTTGGTCATCGTGTTTAGAGCGTCAATCATTTGGAGCAGGTTACCCCTTTATACCAACCGGGCAACATGGAAAGCATTGGGGGAGAACTATGTTCAGCAGTGGACGACCTAGGCTGAGATGATGATGATGATGACCCCTTTATAATGTGTTACAAACACGACAGTCATAATGAGTGTTTCTACAAAAGACCAGCTTGTCCATGTCTCGGACATCGCCACTTGGTTTGCTCAGTTACTAGCTGCGGTTAATCTCTGACGTTCATTATCAGTTCGTTTTGAAGTCATTCACAAAAACAACCGTAAATGCAATTTCGCAGATGGTGTAAGATTCGTGAATCGTACATCATATGGCTGACAAAACTGGTGGCGTGTGGTTACGGGCTACTGTTCCTGGCATTGGCATTTTTAGCGGAACACCTCGGCGGCGTGCTACAAGCTTCTCTCATTATTTTCGGAGCAGTAGGGGGACCACTACTTGGTGTCTTTACCCTGGGCATGTTCACCACTTACGCTAACGAGAGGGTAAGGAGTTTCAGATAATTTTGTTTCATAGTACTAACAGAAAGACTTCATTTAAAAGAACAGACGAAATTCCATCATGAAAAATGATAAGAAATTATGTAGGTAGGTACATACTTGGATACATGACACGTGTAGAGTGCACTGGTTATATGGGTAGCTGTATATGTTATATCAGTTTAGGATATCTTTATGAGACTATAAGATATAGATTCTGTCTGTATACCTTATCACTGTGCAATAAAAATTCATAAAAAATTGCGGTAAACCAATTATAATAAAGATTAAAGATGCGCTATGCGATAAAACTGAATTAATGATAATTATTATTTCATGAGTATTATCATTTAAATATTTTTCCCCGTTTCTAGGGTGTATCTATTGGGCTGCTCAGTGGCTTGGCCATGACTTTTTGGATAAGCTTCGGGACTCCTCGACCTTCACCCACCAAACTTCCTCTGAGTATCGAAGGATGTGGAAACAATATCACAGTATCCACTCCAATGGCTACAAATCCTTCGGACTATTTGTATCCTTATAGATTATCCTATATGCTGACAAGTCCGGTATGTATGAGCACTTAACCTTAGGTATTTCATACTCTTCAAATTATATCTAGTACCTATTGTTCTTCGACGTTTTTATTCCAGATTGGATTCGCATGGGTGTTGCTAATAGGCACATTGCTGTCTCTTTTGTGGAGACATAAACAGCCGTGGGAGAAAGCAGGATGCGAAGATCCTGATCCTGCACTCTTCACACCGCCCCTGGCAAGGATGCTCAGGGCGCGACAGGAGAAAAAACTGTCTGCGAAACAGGTATAGTAAAGTAAAAACCTGAATAGTGGTAGACTAGTAGTGCCTGTTTGGACTAATGATTTACACTTTGTATTTGTCAGGCCTGTTTCACCACTTGTTGTTAAAGGAGTTCCAAGGATCTCGGATTACTTTTAACCTATATCTGTAAGATAAAGATACCAATAACCAAATCGGTAATTTACCAAGTTCTGGATGAAACAGGTGCTGAATGAAATTAGTGTTGTCATTTTCATTTGGTGGTTTTGGTTTTAGGTGGACGTGGGCAGCAGCTCATAAGGATCTTTGGTCATTATTAAGTTCGGTTGTGTCATTGCATCAGGTTTGTTGATATTTTAGTACTTACTAATTTAATAAGACGTTTGGTTGAAAATGTACAAAATGCATCCTTTTTTCCTGTAAAAAATGGGTGTTGTACCAGGCCTATTCATCTCCGCGAGTTTACATCGAAAACAAAACACGCACGATGGCCCACCTACAGGATACTATTCGACAAGACCTCACATACGAGCGAACATTGACTCACGCACGCGTATTCTTGTGTATGATGGAAGAAAATAAAGAAAATGGTGTACTAAATACTGTGCAGTATTTAACTGCCTAAATAATAATAAAAACACAGAATGTACTTTTTTGAGTTGCCTCAAGATACTGACAGGTAAATAAGTAGTTAATATTATTCATGATAAATCATGTATTTCCTTCGTCATTTTCCGCAGTTTGGCACCTCATGTCACATCATTTTACCGAAGTCAGCCCTATAGCTTCGGCGCAGTACCGATCACTGACGTTTGTCAACAAAATGGTGCTTGACTCTTGAGATAGGCTAAATTACACCATATTGTTAATGACATTGAGCATACATTTTTTTAAATACCTTCGCAAAGTAAAAATTCTGTACGTAGTACTTATTATTATTCTGTGGTTGTACTTAGATATTATTTTTAAATGTTTACTAATCCAAAAAGAGTGAAGTTACGAGGAAGGGAAAAACACAAAAAAATACGGGGCTATGATGCTACTCTGTGACTAAGGCAGGGGTGGTGAATATTTTAATATCGTGTCAAAAAATTGTATCGTTGTTTCTTCAAAAACTTCCGTTATTATTTTTTTCAGGGTGAACTTACGAAATTAAATGAAGTTGAAGAAATGTAAACTACGTATCTCGTAGCTTTTAGAAATTGTTAATTTTATATTAAAAATATCTTTTAGAAATGGTGTTTTATTTAAGATTGAAACTTAGATTAAGATCTTATTCTGTTAGCGCTTAATTAACCATTTAAAACTAAGAACTAGGGATAAAAAAATCATATTATGCAGACAGAAATCCAGCTTTGTGCCTGGTAAGTTCATCTAACTGGCGACGTAGATAGGCATTCTGAAAAGCAAAAGCCATAATGTTGACTTAAATTGAAGACAAAAACCTTCTATTATGTATTAGCCAATCGAGATTTCAAGTACATTAAAAAATAATTAGACAGCTAAGGATATCCCACCTCTCTCAGCAACTCGTCTTCCCTTTCAGCTGCAATTTTCAGCATCTCCTTAGACCTCTCTAGAAGCAAGTCTTTGTCTTGCAGACTCCGTTTGAGGTTCGCTATCTCTATGCGGTGCGACTCTACTTGTTTTCGACTCTGAAACAAACGTGCACATGATGAAGGACCGTTTCTTTCACTCATTATAATAAAGCTCTACACATTCGTACGCAAAACTGACATGGGGCAGAAAGGTTCGGGAATGGAGGCCGCGTACCGGAAAACGCAGCGTCCCACGCTGCGTTTTCCGGTACGCAGCATCCACCCTTAAGGTGGACCGATGACATCATAAAGGTAGCAGGGAAGCGCTAGACGCTGGCCGCTACCAATCGATCAACATGGAAAGCATTGGGGGAGGCCTATGTTCAGCAGTGGACGTCCTATGGCTGAAATGATGATGACGATGATACACATTCGTGTTTACATCAATAACTACATCAATTTTTGAAGACTTCTTGTGGTAGTCATAAAGATATAATTTAGAAAATAGATGTATCATATTGATGTTAAGAATAAAGTTTAGGCAATACTGTAAATGTGCTAGATTTTCCTGAAAACTGACTCATCCCACTACTGACTGGCATTTCAGCAAAGATACACAGACGGCAAGACAGTTTGTTAGAGTGCTATAAATGTTTACCTTTTCTGTGACACTTGCATTGCTCTTCCCACTGCTCGGCCTAGAGTCGATGCGTTTTTGAGTACCCGATCTTTGCTCCGCTTGTAATTTACTGACAAGTCCTGAAAAAAAAAAACAAGTGATGGTCGACTGTACATCTTCGAATAGGCTACCATTAAGTATTTAGTATACAGAAAGTCACTGAACTACAGTGACACATGGTCGGATATGAGGTATGCAGTGGATGCCACGACCTATTTTGACAAAACATTTACCTCCGTAGTTAGTAAGAAAGATCAATGTTTCTTACCTCTTAGAGTAAGCACGGTTTGCTCTAAATCGTTCACTCGATGATGGTTGGCGGTAGTCGGAGATGTCTCTAGAGCGTTTACTCGCATATTGAGTTGTACATTCTCTTCTTTCAGCATTTCGCAGTAACTGAAAAAACAATAAACGATTTTTGTGGGTACAGACATCACATCATGAGGTGGCGGTGAGGGTAAACAAATCCTATGGAGTTGTAATAGGGGTGAGATTGTTATAAAAATGTCTAATGTGCTGCTAACTGTATCAAAGCAGGTTTATCTAAGGCTAGCATGTCGTCACGAAACAAAAAAAAACAGGGTACCTTTTCCAATAGTCGACCTCTGGCTGAGCATCGTGTGTTGACTGAAGGGGAGTTCGAATCTGTGACTCTAGCAGAGTCGATTCAAGTTTCAGTACCTGCCCCTTCAAGGATGTTATTTCAGCCAGTGATCTTTCATACTCTGATACTAGAAGTTCATTTCCCTGAAAATTATGAAAACGTCAAATACATAAAATGACTTGCACACCACGTGTGATCCGACTATGCCTTTGAGTACCTATCTTCAGAAATAGCTGTGTAGCAGTGTGGCAAATTTAAGGACTGGCAAAACACGTTTCGGACAAAGGATGAGATTTTTCGTGAAAAATTACAAAAAAGGTATGATCTAACCTTTTCTGCGACCTCAAGTGCCGCAATGCGCCGTTGCTGCGCTTGGACTCGGTCAAGAAGCGCGCGCGCAGACACGGGAGGCGGTGACTGCATGCTGTCTCGCTCGCTCTGACGGTAAGATTTCTCTAGTGCCTCACTGTCTTGCTTCTCTATAGACAGTTGCTTTTCATCTGGAAACACGATAGATAGAGAAATTCCTGAACCTTGTATAGTACTGAAAAGATCAATATTGATTCAATAGAGACAGGGCCGGATTAACCATCTCGGGGCCTAGGCACAGCTCGTTTCGGCCCCCCCCTTTTTCATACCACAACAAAGCAATTTGGAAATTTTTACTGTCTACATTACGAAATTGAATGAAGGTAACATCATTATCGCAAAGGTATAGTTACGCCTTCCTTCAAGTGAAAAGACGTTCGCCACAATTCTACAGGACGAAGTATCGGAGTCATTTAAAAATGAAACAAAGAATAGGAAAATCTTGCATATTTTTATAAAACTAACATAAACATTAAAAAATAAAAATTTACAGTATTGTACTGATTAAGAAGCATGTTTAAATATTAACCCTTCTAATTTTTTTGGATACAAAATCATTTAAAACTTCTTGAAAATTGACCTTTTTTCATAAATCATCTTTAACATGTTTTTTTTTTTTCATTTTTTCTCGGGAGTGCTGGTCCCCTGGTCATAGTGGGCCGGAGTGGGCCCCTAGGCACTGGCCTAAAGTGCCTTATGGATAATACGGCACTGAATAGAGGTATTTGTCATCGTTGACTCTACATAAAGAAAGTGTTAGGAAATGTATAAAATCTTCTTTTACTTACGTTTCACTTCAGTAAGCCTCGAAAGCAGTAAACGTTTCTCCTTCTCCAGCCTGGCAACAGCTGACTTTGCTAGATTAAGACTACCTTCCAACTTTTTGACTTCTTGACATTTTTCCTCGTAGCGTGCTTGGCAACGTTCAGATGTTTGTTGCGCTCTGTGAAATAATGATGTAGGTAGATAAATTCCTAACAAATGAAAGGAACCAAAGGAATTTATCTCGAAAAAAAGCGTACCTCTTCCACTTATCCCATAAAGCAATAGAAGAACTTGAGTCCCGTCTCGCGCTGGTAAGTTGAGCTTGGAGGGAAGCAATTTTACTTTGGAGAGCTGCTGACTCGGCTGTCACTGCCTTGCTGCCAGATGTGCTTCTGTAAACGAATTACAAAATCCAATAGAAACCTGATAAGGACTTTCTAATTATACAAACGAGAACAGCAGCTTACCATAAAGCTATGGATGATGAAGTATAAAAAGTGTAAAAAGGGATAAGACCATAACACAAACGAAGCAATAAATTCGATAAGTTTGTTACCAGATGCAGCTCTTTATGAATAAATTCTCACATTCTAAACACTTGATTCTTCAAGTTCTGTGCGTCGAGCCGAGCGCGTCTCTCTCGGGCTGCTAAAGCCTTTATTTGTCTCCGGAGTATAGCGTTCTGTTTGCTCGTAAACTGCTTTTCTTGTCGAAGTCTTTCTATTACTGGTTCTTGCCTAAAATAACAGATTATCGTTAATACTCTGAATGCCTGCAAAGATTTTCATATTCCGACAAATCTATTCAAATAAACTTGTAAATCATTTTCATCATACCAAATTGCTGTAGACGAGGCAGGCATCCGTATAACATCATCCATTTCGCGTAAGTCAATAGTGGAGTCAAATTTTAATTCCAGTCTTTCAGAGCCATGGTGCGAGATCATGTCACTACTTTCATCCACCTCCACGATAGCGGAGAGGTCAAAGCTGGGATCATTCACTGATATCATAGTTTGCATACTTATGATTTGAGTCTAAAACATAAAATAGATATGTTTATAAAACCTATTGTCAAAATATTCCTGTAAAATATCAAAAACAAAGTCACTGTGTACAAAGATTCACCTTCAAGTTGTGAACTGCCGAGCGAAGTTGTTCAATTATGGAATCTTTATCAGAAAGTTGTTTGACGTAAGAAGCCTTCTGTTCCGTTAATCTTGAACGCAATTCTAAATGTTCACGTTGAGTTTCATTCAATTGCGACAGCCAGTGCTGATTTTCTGCTTTGTAAGACTCTACCTAAAATTAAATAGTTAACTTATTTGATTACTTTAATGAAATGGATAGAATAGGCAGTGTTTACAAACCTCGTGACTATGCCGTTCTTCTAGTTGAGAGTTGAGTTGTTCCATCTTAGCCAGTCTCTCGTTAGCTAAATCCTTCCACCGATCCAATTCACTTTGATACGTCACCCTACAAAAGTAAATTCACTATAATATTGCCGTGGCTTTATAAATTACACTCAAGTAAAAGTCCACTAACAATTCCGTTCTGCGACTCTCCAGTTCACTTTGCGCTTTGAAACACTTATCTTCAAGAATTGCTATTTTTCTCGTATATTTGCTGATGACTTCCTTCACGGCTTCTGCGTTGGATGAATTAGTAGCACTATCCTTTCTGTAATAAATACGTTAATAGCTTATTATGTAAACGATGACACCGTTATCTATGAAGCGTGGTGATTGATCTAGTGGTGACATAGTCATTTCAGAAACGTTTATGAACTTGTTACAAAAACTTACAAAAACATAAAATAATAACAAATCACATCTGAAGTCAAAAGTTCGAAATTGTGGGTGCACAATGCACAAAGTAGTAGGGATGCTCACGAAAGCTGAATTTTCTTTCATGTTCTTATTTCCTTTGTGGGATAAACATTTTAATTTATTTGTTACCTGTCTAGTTTATGTTGCAGTTCTAATATTTTGGTATTTAACTCTTTCATAGATTTTGAATAGTCATTTCTTTCAATTTGCAGCAATTCTTGGTATTCGGACACAATACTATCTTTGTCGCTCTCCAATTGCTTAATGGCATGTAATAACGATTTATTTTCTTCGTTTGCTGCATCTCTTAATTTATTACGCTGTGCCACTTGGACAGATCTAAAATCGTCATTCTGTCGTTTTAATTCTTCAATCGTCGCGCGAAGTCTTTCATTTGACAAATCTTTCTGGTGGTTGGACTCAATAAGATTTTCAATTTTACTTTTCATACTGATTTGCTCAGCATGAATTTTATTTATGTCATCAATATGTCGATTAGCCAAGGCAATTGCATCGTTAAGCTCCTTTTTAAGTTTATCATTTTCGGTTTTAATACTAGCATTTTTTTTCTTTAAATCGGCATTATCTTGGTCTCTTTCTGTTTGTATTAATTTAGCTTCTTTCTGAACTACCGAATTTTCAGTTTGTATAGAGATGTTGGTTTTTCCAACTTTTTGGTTTGCTTCATTTACACTTAATTTCCCGGGTTTTACCTCCATTTTATTGTCGGTAACATGATTTTTTCCATTTGGAATTTGATTTGGTTTTAATACTTGTGGTTTTTCTAAAGTGATTGTTTGACTTTCTGTAAAAAGAAAAATATTATTTGTAAAAATAGTCACTAAGATCAGAATTATTGTTCAGTTGTTAAACATACTTCTGCCACTTGATTCTTCATCTGAATGAATATCTTCTACTTTCAAGTTAGGGTCATCTTCTTTGTCGATGTTTCTAGTAACTATATTGGATTTTTCGAAACCCTGATTTACAAGAACTAAGGTGTTTTCCAGTTCGTTACAATATTTCAGTAGTTCTTCTCGAGACTGTTCTAATATTTTAAGCTTTTTGTCATTATGTTTTTCCTCCCGAGAATGTATTCCTTCCTGAAATGATTAGGTACATCAAATGTACTAGAATATTCGAAAAACATAAAAAAAAGAAATTGCAATTTAACAAATAATGGAACTAAATACGATACCATGACCATATTTTTCAACTTATGAGGACAACCGTCTTCCTCTTCAATGCATTTATTTTTTGAAAGATCCAAAACTTGTTCAAAAACAGAATGTTTTGTCATCAAACTGATCTGCAGTTCTTCAATATCTTGTAGTTTTTCATCGGCTGCGCGTGATTTTCGTCGGAGATCTTCTTTCTTGTTGAGGTAGTTTTCAATTGACGTGATTGGCAAACCCCCATGATATTGTTGTCTAAGAGCATGCATTACTTCATAAATATACCTTAAAATATATTTTGAAATCGTTAAGAAGAGTAACATAAAATTAAATAATGGAAAGTGCAATAGTCTAATCTCTTACACACCTGAATTTAGATTCATATCTCAGGGCATAGATGTCGAAAACCTTTTGCCGTGCTTTCAGCATTTCTTCAGCTTCGACTCTAGCTTGTTTCTCTTTGTTCAACGATGCACTCAATCTATCTATTTTCTTATGGCTTTCCGATGCTTGTAAATGTGCTACTAATACTTCTCCGCTTAGTCTGTGAAACACATTATTATAAAACTATCCTGTACCACATCTTTAATTATCGTAATGCTTAATTCATTAGCAGTAATATCAAGGAATTTTCAGGACACACGTTTAGCATCATAATAATTTATAATAAAATAAATAAAAAAAAAACAATAAAATACTTACCTTGCAATGATAGCTTTGTTATCACCAATAGCTTGTAAATCCAATATCTGGTGCCTCAGCATATTGATTTCCATATCATTACTCATTTGCCTTTGTTGACAATCTTGTAACTAAAATGATTGTCCCATTAAATATACTGCATATTACAGAAAAAAAAACATTATTTTTATTTACCTGTAGTAACGCAATGTCAAGTTGACTTCCTATGTGTTGGCATTGTTCCTTCAGGATTGTATTCTCATCAACTAGTTTTTTCAATTGTGTCTTCGTGAGATCTATTTCCTCTTTTGTCGACGATGCCAAATTATCATCTCTGGAAACAATAAATTATCAACAATCGGTCTGATCATCATAAATACAGGCCAAGAGCTTCCTCGTTATGAAAAAGAATTAAAAAAAAAAAACAAAATTAAGTTAACGCAGCTTAATCTTTAGTGTGTAAGAAAAAGCCTGCTAAATATTAGCATTGTATTCAATCTTACATTAATTTTGCTTGTCTTTCTTGTAATTCAATATTTTTTGATTCCAATAATCTGATTTCCTTTTCTTTCCTTTCGAGTTCAGTGCACATTTCTTCCAATTGTTTCTTTGTTATTGTTTGTTCTGCGCCACTTAGTATGCTTTTCACTTTCTGTTCATCACCTTTGTCTATGAACATACATTCATTATTATAACCAAAAAAATACAAATTTACCTAGAGACAACATTAAAGAACCGATACGTACTTTCACTAAATTGTAAATCCTTTCTGATGAAGTTAATCATATCCATTCTCTGATCATTTAGGTACTTGAAGAAATCGAGTGTTTCTTCTCTCTGTATGTTTTCTTCTAACACTTTTCGGAGGTTTGTCATAGATTGATTTAAAGCTGCATTTTGATTCCAAAAAAGATCTATAGATATTGAACTTCGCAGTTTATCAAATAGGTTTGCTATTATAAGCATAAGACTTTGAATTTGAGTTTCGTAATCTAGTGTCATATGCATTGATTCCTTTTTGCTTTCTAATATTTCATTCTTCATGTTTTCATTGATAGTTCTGATGTATTTATAGGACTCTTCTAAGTATGAACACTTTCTTTCCAAGGAACTTGAATGGTGTATCGGAATAAGTCCAGGGGAGTCTTCACTTATATCTTCTTCTTCGTGTTGAGATACTTGAGCCCTTAAATTTTCGATTTGTGCTTTATAATGTTCTTCTTGAATTGACCACTTATTTTGTTGGTCAGCTGTCTGTACAACTATCGATTTCATCTTTTCAAACAAAGTTTTAAACTTCTCGTGAAAGTAACCTAGACCACGTTTTAAGTAATCTTCATACGAAGCATTTCGTTGTGCGATATAGCTTTTTATTTGATCTTTATTTTTGAAATCAATTTTACTATCCTCCTCAAAAGACATCCACGATCCAAATTCACCAAGTGTGATTCTCGTTGGTACTTCTACTCTCTGTGTTTCATTGCTTGTATCATGTCTTTCTGACTTCTGTTGTTCCGATTTAATTTCTTCCAATTGGTGTTCTAAATCTTTAGATTTTTGAGTCTCTTTGGAAAGTTGGGCCATAACATCGAATGTTTCTTTCCTACAAAGTAGATTAAACAGTTATCATTGACAACTAACTATAAATAGTAAGAAACTGAACATAAAATTTTGATATTGTACTGCACCTAGCTTCATGTAATGCACTGAGAAGTGCATCTCTACCACCCAAAGCCGCTCGTAGTTCCATGACCGTAGCCATATGAGGAGCGAACCAACCAGCAGCATGACGTGCTTCCATTGATTGTAGTATCGCATCCAAACTAGGACACTCTAAAGATAAGATTCCTGAAGATGTGGTACCTGAAATTATTAGCATAGTAGATCCCCATGTAACTAAAGTACAAGTACAACGTTTTGGTATTTAAATATTTATTTTATATTTTTCTACCTTTTTACGGACTGCTTTCAACTGGATTGACATAAAAATAAATACGAGAAAACTTATCGTAAATGAAAATATTAAGGAAAGTCGGGTACTAACTATTATCTTTTAAGAAATTCAAAATTTCTTGGAGGCCTTTCCTGAGTCCTTCATTTTCGTCTACTATTTCTTGCATTTCTGCTCCACAATTGCAGTCTTTCTTTGAGTCTTTTTGTGGGCTACCTTCACCATTTACCCTACAAAATCAAAAGTTTTTGGATTATAAAATTATTTACGATGAACTGAGTAAGTGTTAATAATGTTCCTTACCCATCATTATCTGTATCATTGTAATATTCACTTTCTTGAATTATCTTATCAATTTTTTCTTTTGCACATCCTACTTCAGACAACACATCGATGAACTTATTACATTTTGTTTTTAGAACTCGATTATCCAACTCCGCCTGGGTAAGTTTATCTTCAGTCCTTTTTAGATATTTATACATTTTATTATACTTTTCTTCTGTTTCATAAACTTTTTTTAGAATCCCCTTTGTTGGAACTTTTTCCCCGATTGGTATATTGAGTTTTCGTCTAAAACATGTTTAAGTCAGTTTTGTTAGATAATCAATAATTTGATTCGCTATAGTTACCAGCTCACGAAGCACCCAATATTACCTATAGCCTATAGCCAATATCTAGTTACCTGAAAGTTTCATTTTCTAGTTGCAATTCATCTACTAGTTGATTTAAAGTGTTCACATCTTGAACCAACGACTTGATTCCTTCATCTTTCAGTTTTAGCTGACGTTTCTTATTTTTGAGTCCGTCTAGTAATGACTTGATACCTTCATCAGACTGGACTAGTTGCAGTTCAGAGGTGATATCTGCTAGCTAAGATACAAAATTATAATTATATTTCAATGTTGGTAATTAATTTCCTGTTAAAGTTTAATTTGCAATATCTTACCTCTTTATCTCTAACAACGATCATTTCTTCAGCTTCTTGCAAAGCTACAGTCAATGATTTAACCTTCTTTTTTAATTTTATTATCAAACTTCTTTCTTTATTATCATCACATTCATTTTTAGTTTCGGATACAGCTGACTCAACAGTGTCTTCGATCAGTGACTTCATTTGTTGATTTTCTATTTTTAATTTTTCAATCAAATCGGCGGAATTCTCTATTTGCTTCGATGCTTCAGATAATTTAAGTTGCAATTCTTTAATTTTGCGCTCTCTCTGTCGGGACTAAACTTCACAATTTAATAAGACGATCTCACAAACTAAAACAATTTAAGGAATCATTATTACCTTTGGCGGTGAAGAAGGTTGTATTGTGCGACTTAGATTCTCTTTTAATTGGTTGTTTTCGTTAGACAATGCTTCGACTTCGGCTTTCTTAGATCGAGCTACATTCTGAGAAGAAGACGTTATTTATTGACCAATAAATAAAAGTGACAACAAACTTAAGTTTTATTTTACAGACCTTCCAATGTTGCGCTTTAGATTTTATTTCATTATAAATGCTATCTTTGTTAGAATCTTTATCAATCAACTCTTTTCTGAGCGACTCGATTTCCATGGATAAGTGACTTTTAGATTCTTCGGATTTACCTAACATTTCTGTAAGAAAAAGGTTACGGAAATAAAATAACAGAATATAAAATTCTTGGCAGGGAGAAAATAGGCCAAATGAATTGTAAATAATGGGCAGTCTGGGATGTGAGAATTTGTATTCGTTACGATAGTAAAACATACCTACATAATCTAAATTAGATTTGAACGTCACTAATACGGTCACCCAGTAAACAATTAACCTTCAATGAATTTAAAAATACCAGTCTAATAGTCTTTAGTGTGGAAAAAATAGAAAGATATTAGGAATAATGTGGTACAAACCTTTTAACTGTAAAGATTCATTATTTAGGGCGGTTAACTGTTCAGTTAAATTTTCTATAAGATTTGTAGCTTCAGTCAGTTTATCTTTCACAACTGAGAGCTTTTCCTTGAGTTTGGTGTTTTCTTCTTCTAAAACCTGTGGAAATCAGTCGTAAATCATAAGTTAGCTAAAGTTACTAACGGTACTCTTTCACGCTAAAACTACTAAATGGATTTTTATAGGTATCGCATAGCTTAAAATTTAAATTCACATTTCAAAGCCTAGCAAAAAAAAATTGTTGATCTTTCTTACTTTGACATCACTGAGCAATTTTCTGATGTGTCTATTCTTCATAGTTATATCGTTTTCAAGTTGAGCAACTTCGTTTATCTCTGATAGAACATCTCGACTTGATTCACTGTCTTTATCAACGTTGTCTCTATCGTCTTCCAATTTACTTTTCTTTTCTTCTAATTCGGCGATGTCAGCGTATAATTGTTCGAGTATTTCTTTATTAGCTTTGATTACTTCTTCTTGATTAGCAATAGTTTCCATGATACTGTCAGAACCTTTGCTTGGGGATTCTGTAGGGATTGCATAAGAATGTATTGTATTACTGTGAATTAAAGTTCTAACTACGATTGTATTATTTCTTACGGGTCTTTATGAATTTTACGGAATGCCAACTCCACTTATGACAATACCAAACCGTGAGTCGTTTTTAAACCGCCTTCTAGATCTAATATAACGTACTAAGCTTCTTACTGGAAACGTATAAATTAAAATTAAAATTCTCACCGGCATATGACCCCTTTGTTCTTGATTTACCGCCTTTTCTTTGGACAGTTTCCAGTTGTCCATGCAGATTGTTTACCTGAGTACATGGTATTAATTTTTAATTTCGACTTTGCTTACAATAAATCAGATTATAAATATTACCTGGGAACCTGGTATAGGTAGGTTATGTGTAGGCAGGGCTAATAACAATAGCTTTTATTCTTAAAATTCTGAGAAAATTTGGGGGACCGAAAGAATTGGACGAGTACTTACCTGTTCACTTTTGTATTTTAAAATATCTTGAGCCAGTCGAAATAGCGTTTTCAAGTCTGAAAAGTTTAATTCAATATCGTCTGCTTCCATCCAAGACAAGCTCTCGCACAGTTTTTCCTTATCGGCCTGCATGAGTTCTCGCTGTGAAAAACTTAGAATTTCTCTCCAGTCCGTTTCTGCCATTTTCTGTACCTTTATTCACACAGTACTTTGTATAAAATAATGTTTTTTACACAGTAGAGTGTTTTGTATACAATGTCGTGTATCGAATATGACATGAGTCACTCGCTTCGTGTTGTTTGTAACGTATGGTTGCCTAGCAACCAGACAACGCAATCTTGACCGCATATTGGCTGCATTGCTGCATGCCAAAAGAATACCAACCAAACATGTGGCCCAGTATTCTGAGTGTGGATGTGGTGTGGACTTGCGAAATAAATACAGGGTGTTCGAAAAAAATTTGTAGCTGGAATGAAACTCAAGTCTATTCTTGAGTGTAGATTGACTTATGGGCTTTCTAGTCACACATATGTATTCCTATCTGAAACTATTCTATTTAAAATTAGAAATTCAGGGTGTAATTTCAAACAGGTCAAGTAATAAAAGTCGTTTTAAATAGAAAGATTATTTTATTAGGTGTGATGATTTTGAACAATAGCAGTTAATGTTATCGTATGTCGAGGTGTCAACAACAAAATAAAACATTTGTGCTTCTTATTAAAAAATAAATTAACAAAAGTAAATACAACAATACAATGGGTTAAAAAATAATGAAAGCTTCTGCCTACTACACAAATCAAGCTTAAAATAGGGCGAGGGGATACCTATCTCTTTGGGAAATAGTAAACAACTATTACAACATTTTATACCAAGCCAATGCATGCTTAAAAATCCAACTATACCCTAATAAACAGCTACACATTGTATATAAATGTATAATGTAAGATTGTATAAATTATAGTCATCGTAATGAAATAGGGCATTGTATACAACAATGTAAAAATGTACAAAATTTGATTCATGACTAGATTACAATAAAACATTTTTGCATCTATGCGGCTTTATCTGGAAGATAACGATTTATTTAGAAAATTTCAGGGATTAGGGTAACATAATAAACTGAATTTTCCATCTAAAAAGGATAATTACAATTTTTTGTTTGATTTCAGTTGATATGATACACATAAAATATCTTCTGGATACATTTAAGTTTAGCAATATAAATACTCAGTATCATCCAGTAATACAGCTAAGGTTCTTTTGCCAGATATCTCGAGAAGCTACGATACAATGACGTCAGATTACATATCACTCATATATTTACCATCCACCTAATTTTAAATTAAGCATACAGTAATGTATTGTCAACGGTTGCCGAAATAACTCGCCCTATATACAAAATCGCATAGTCGCCTGAGTATTACAATATTACACGATTAAATAGCTATGTTAATGTGGTAACTAATACTTATACTCGGTAAACATTATCAGTTTTACTGCAGTAATGCGGAATAATAAAAAGTGCCGAAGGATTTATGCAAGAATGAGACACGGTAGCATGCTGTATAAGTAGATATAGTATGCGTAAAAATGGCAGAGAAATACACTTCTTTATAAAACTAGGATTAAATATGACTACTTCATACACTTTTTATTATTCGGTGGTAATAGCCGATCGATACAAATAGTCTAAACTTTGTTACCGTCCAATATTTCAAGTGTTAAAATTCAAAGTTTGACCTTTGCTTCAAGGTATAAATCGTTAATCATAAGAATTAGTAATCCACGTGAACTACGCTCTTTTAAAATCAACTTTTAAAAGACGAGCCCTATACTCCATTCATACGTTTAAATAAATAACTATGCTAAACAATTGTACAGGTATATAAGTATTTTTATTATTTTTTATACAATTATACAACATCATAATAATTATTAACCGATAAAGATATTCTTTGGGAGGCGTAAAACAACTTTGGATTGATTATACTGACATTGGGTCTGGTTAGCTTTCGCCAAGTAAAGTTGAAGCGGTAAATGTGATTATAAATTAAATATTCGAATACACGTCCTATATAATGTGAACTTTGGGGTTACAGGTTAAAAAGTGACGATGTTAATAACACAACTGGGATTTTTTTATTCTGTACACAATTCTAAAGTCATGGTATAGTTTTGGTATCATAAGGTTTACTTTAGGCCGTCTAATTTGCCGCGACTGTACAGTACAACTAATTTTGATATGAATCTGAAGTACCATACAAGTGCAGGCTGAACAAAAAGACGTTTTACGGCATGCCTGTGAAATTGAGTAGCTGACACCATTAACCAAAATCTTTGACATCAATAAATAGTTGGTCTATAGATTTAGCGAAAAAGTGACGTCATAGTTTTATGCTATACTTACTTAATCTGTGGCAGAAACACATTTGACAGTTCATAACCACTGACCAATGGTATCAACTACCCCATTTGTGTGCGCAAGTCCCAAGTATTCTAACTGCGATTCATCGCTCCGTATTCGCTCTCAAATCGTTGTATTTGCTGCCTCGTTAGTGTGACGTTTGAGAGCTATATCGGAGCGATCGCGTGACGTCATGAGAGCGATCGCGTTGCGTACGCGTGACGTCATCAACGCGTGCGGCGCGCGCAGAGCGTGGCGCGGCGGAGGCGGCGCAGCAGCGACCACTCCCGCTATCAGATGCGCTCCACGTAGTTGCCTGATGTAAAAATAAAAGTAAATAATATACTGATTGTTGATACCTTCGTCCTTGGAAGTAAGGTACTGGTAGATAGGGTTTTGGAGGTATATACCTTTGGATTCTATGGATTTACTAGTACCTACCAGTGAAGCCAAAAGATAAAGTTACTGTTTTAAATTTACTGAAGCTTAACTGACCTTAGGTTCTTGCCTTTGTACGCTTTGGCTAATAAAGTATCTTCCTTAAACTTACCAAACAAAATTATAAAACTTTTCAATTGTTTTTCTTAATTTTTTTGAGCAGACAAGTCTCTATACCGCTCAGTTTTCTAACTAATACATCCCGTTCTGGCGGCCCATGTGGTATAGCCCATGGGCCCTCTATCATTGATACGGCTGATATGGCGGTAGCTTTTGTGCAAGTAATACACTCGACAGCAAATAAATCGCACCTCGCGCGACAAGCACTTTCAAACGTATGCATCCCTACTTGCCACCAATATTGGCACCATTTAAAAGCTTAGTTCTAAACTTCATTTCATTAAAGGAAAGGTTTTTACCCCAAAAATGAGTCTTTAAAAGGATCCAGAATCACTTCTTCAAAAAATAGGTAGTTACGCTTGAGCCAACTTTTATGGCTATAAAACTGTTAAGTTGGGATTAATCGCTATCCATCTGTTAAAAAGGACACGTGAGATCATTATTTGGTTCTATAACCATAAAAATTGGTCTAATTGATCCCAGAGGTGAGCCCAAAGTGAGGTCTTTTTTCAAGTCACATTTATGGTATATATTAATCATTTATTAAGAAATTATGTGTTTTTCGTTAAGGATATTTATTGGGCTTTCAAATAACACCAATATTGTTGGGGCACCATGATTGTGTCAAAAGAAAATCTTTAAAGTTCGCGTCGCGGAAGGTGCGATTTATTTGATGTTGAGTGTATTTAGCTCGTTAAGTGCTCCAAAGGGGCTTCAATAAAGAATGTTTTGTTTACCCGGGAAGGTGCCGAACCGGCCGGTGCGCTGGCTGGAGCCGACGTACCAGCCGTCGTCGCACTTCTCCAGCACGTACACCGTGTCGCCTTCGTTCAGCTCCAGCTCGTCGGGGTTCTGTGGCCGGTACTTGTACATGGCTCGGTACCTTTGACGAAAGATAATTTATATAAAATTATATTTTCAATCTGCCATTAAATTATTTCTAGAAATTGAATCAAAAAACTGTAATCAGAGTTTGGGTTAAAACACGATCTTCATCAGATAGTTGATCAGAAGACCGTCGTGTGGATTTCATCATTTTACAGTATTAGTGCACAATACTCAATCTACGCTACAATACGATGCTGCAACGTGTCCCGCAATAACACACGACATTTTTATATCATGTGAAACAGGTGTTATTGTCTTTCATCTGATACTTATTACAGTGGCGGATTTACACATTTGCCGCACAGGCGCCGCATTCCGGTTGCCTCCCTTTAAAATCGACTACCTACCTTAGGCTCCAGCCTACGAGTAAATCCACCATTGGTATATTCCGCAACATGTCACTTCATTTATCCCTAGTTCACCTGCAGCTTACCATAGTACTTTGGTGTCATATACATTAAACATATTATTATGTATACTCACGGCACGGCCTCAGCATTGGTGTCGACATAGAGCGGCTCGGTGTTGTTGAGGTCCACGCCAGCGCCAGTTGGCGGTCCGTAGCCGCGCTCCGCTGGAGTCAACGTCGCCTGCGCTGGTTTCGCTACGTAACCTGGAGAAATAGTCAACATGTAGGCCTTATTTCGGTTGCAAAAGGTTCAAAATGGAACCACCATCTTCTTTGCTACTTATCCTGGATAAAGAGTCTACATGACAACTTTATTCCAGTAGCAAATCGATCGAAAAGGTAGAGCTGACATGAATGGCAGTGGCTGTGTGGTAGAAGGCGCATAGCCCAGGGCGGGAAAATTTGGCTGCGATATGTAGCTGTGGGTATCCATATTTCTTTTCACTGTCTAATTAAGTACCTCGCCACCAAGACCAACAGTGACTGTATTATGCTATGTTATAACTGACCTGGCAGTGGCTGTAATATGCTATGATAACTGATCTGGCAGTGGCCGTGTGGCTGTAGGCGCGTTGCCTATGGCAGGATAATTCGGCTGCAGTTTGTAGTTATGAGCACCCGTACTCCTCTTGGCCACCAGTGGCTAATCACAATAGTGATATAACTGTGTTATGTGACCCATGCTCCTCTTTCCTGACTCATTAATGCCCGTTTTCACCACCAATTCCTACTTTTTAAGTGACCCCTATGGTAACAAATAACAGGAATTTTGTTGTCATAGGGGTCACTTAAAAATTAGGGATTGATGGTGAAAACGAGCATAAGACTCATGATGGGCCACCAATGATTTTATCATCGTACTATAACTAACCTGGCAGGGGCTGTGTGGCGGGAGGTGCATTGCCTAGGGCAGGGTTATTCGGCTGTGGCATGTAGCTGTGGGCACCCATGCTTCTCTTAGCTGTCCCGTTGAGAAGCCCATGGGCTGCTGGGGACGCCACCGGCTTATCAGTGTTTAAGGTTGGGTGAGGTTCTGAAATTAGTTTTCATTTTGGTTATGAATGACGATTTGGTGTGGTTCGAAATCGAACTTATCAATAAGGGGATGCTTTCAGGATCAGGATAAGGTGTTCGACTTAAAACAATTAATGTTATAATTATTAATTGATATTACATACGCATTTTAAAATACATGAGTGTGAAAATATTGGCAATCACCAATTAAGTAGGTACTTACTGTTATAAATCAAAAATAGAGAAAGTTCTTATTTCAATCATTCATTAATTATCTAAATATTGTACCTATTTAACACATAATACAATAATTACAAATAATAACTTCCTGCTACCTAATTTATTCCATGTACCTTTTCGTTATTGAGTTTAAACAATAAATTATTTGTAATCATCGAATTGGCACCCAATGTTGTTAATTTCAAGACTTGTAAATGTTTTGGAGAAACGAAATTACTCGATACTTAGCATTTTCACTCTTGTAACGAGCTACCTAGTAATTTTAATGTTATAATGTCATTATTAACAGAGTTTTATTTATTGCATCGTCGTCCGTCACTAAATAGAAATTTTAACGAATTATTAGTAAGCACGGAAATGTTACCCACTATTGTTAAATGCGACAAAGTTACGAGTATGTCAGACATGAGAACAATAACATTTAACAAGTTTGATTTGTGTTTAAATTATAATATACGAGTACGTTAGGTACATTTTCTTAAACTGATGAACCATTTTAGCGTCGCAGTAAGTTTCGAGCTTGATTTTAATGAGATACTACGAGTACAAGTGAGTTTTCTTTCTTTACCATTTGCAGTTTTAATTTTTGACTAGAATAATTTACAAGTAAATATTCGTATGTATAACAATACTTAAGTAGGTACTGCTTTTTAAATTAATACAAAAAGTTTAATGAGTTATACTCATCATGAAAAAAAAAAAAGAAACCAAAACCCAACTGCATAAAAATGAACTGAAAAGATAGAAACAAGACAAAGCGTTCACAAATGCAGTCGGAGGCATCAATGACTATTTTTTTGTTGGTAACACCAACCAAGTGTTTAGTAGGTTAAAAACATAGGAAAAATTACCAAAAACTAAGCGCAAATCGCAGTCATTTCCTTTCCATACTTCGATAGTCAATTGCTATTTAACAGCCTATGAATAAATATAAACATACCCGGTTTGCTTTGACTGGGTTCCTGCAGGATAGTCACGTAGCTGTCCGGGAAGATGCCAGTTTTGGTGCCGTTCCTGCCCTCCCACCAGTTCTGGTCGATTCGCCTCGTGAGGACCACCACCTCGCCCTTCTTCAGAGGCAGTTCAAGGTTGGTTTGCGCCGTGAAGTCGAATTTCGCGCGCGCTCTCCCTTCGATCACTGCCGGCTTTTTGGGAGAATGGGCCACTTCGCCTTTCATTATCTGTGGACGGACAAAATAACAAATTTATCTAACTAAATCGTTAGTTTTTCTAGACTCTACTGCCTTCCAGAATGCACCAAAAGGGCGTTTTGATATTTACTTTCTTAAATGTGAGTAGGTATACGCTATTCTATCATCATAATTTCAGTCAATGGTTTGCTTTTTTAAACGATTTCCAGTCCAGCTATCTTCTTAAGATCGTCAGTCCAGCGTGTCTTACGCTACGCAATCTCTTTTTGAGAGCCCGCTTACTAACACTTTACAGTTTCTGTGAACGATATTATGACCACTTGCTTTTTATTCTTGACGGCCGTTTGGTGTAGTGGTTCGAAACGGACTACTATGCCGAGAAGTCCCTGGTTCAATTCCCGGCCGGGCAGAAATTGAAATGATGAATTTTAATTTCTGTGACGGCTTTGGGTGTTACTATGTTACTTTGGGGATAGATAGCGCTGTGTGAAATTGTCCAAAGATTTTTAGTTATAGCACTGTATAAACACCAAACAACATACCTCAACATAATTGTACGGGAACAGCCCTATTCTCCCATGGATCTCTCCCTCGTACCAGTTCGCGTCGATCTGTCTCCTGACGTGGATCAGGTCTCCTTTCCTGAAGCTGAGCTCCCTGGCCGTCTGCCCGTTGAAGGCATACAGCGCTCGAGCAACTACCCTCTCTGCCTCGTCATACCGGTTGAGGGGTAGGATGTTCTTTTGCGATGGAGTGAAGTTGTCCTGATGCCGCCTGTTCTGCATGTCTTGTAGTTCCTGTGACGTCATTATTGGTATGATTTATAATATTAAAATAATATTTTGTTATCTCGTGATGTGGAAGCAAGTTATTATAATACATAGCTAACTCAAAATTTTGAATTTGGAAAATCTGTAACGCAAACGATCCGGCACATTCCTGTAGAAATTAGTCATTTAAAAGTTAGAATTCATTATTGGTTACGAATAAATTAATGATACATTTTTGAGTGATGATTTGTCCGATGATTCAGAGCTAAATAAATGTTTGTTAATAGCATGAAGTTGTGATTGTAGAGTGTAATAAAATCAATATTAATCTTAATGATTACAATCACGCAACAAACACACGACTCTCAAAGATCACCTTCATTGATGCATCAAACGCTTCTATATCTGCGGGGTGTATTTCATTTTCCTGTAATTTTTAACAACGATCATGTAATTTGATATCTAATTTCCTTTGTTTTTAGACGCGAATTGGACAATTATACACACATATCGGCATTCGCACGCGTCAATTGAATGGTAAATACTTGTTGCATAAGAAAATAATGGTTACTTTCACAGATTTCTATCTATTCATTGATTATTCAATTGTAGTCTATGGTTTCGCTCCACGATATTCACGCACTAACACAATACTATCATGATCTTTCTCGCGCACGCGCGATCCGTTTGGTCCAACGTTCTGTTTTGTTATGCCTCACGCACATAGGACTATTGGACAACCATATCCACACTTTCCTCATTAGATCCGCAGCTTTACAGTCTAATATTTAAGGTCACATTTACAGTAACAGCAATCTGTGGCCACAGCAAAGGAAGTAAGCAATACGCTGGTCATTTTGCTAACGGACTTTTGTATTTGTTATTCACGATTCACGAGGTATGCGCGAGAGCAAGGTCGACAGTTTCCGCATTTTTAATCTCGCCCATAACGTGTTTCACAAGTTTTGACCATTGTATTTTAAAATGTTGAACATCATTCCAGTTTGGCGAATATTTTTAAAGATTTAATTTATTTAATCATGTTTTAATGCGCAATGTTGTTCGTCTGCAAAATGTCTTCATTCACAGCGTCACTGTTACGCTCTCCAATTTTAATTATATTTATGCTTCAGAAAACTTTAACACTTTTCCCTTTTAAATCTTATTTACGTACTATCTCATAAACAACACCGGCAAAAAGACTCACTCAACTACAAGACATGTAACGACTCTATGAAATTAAAACAGTAAAAGCGGTATAACTCGTATCTAGCGGATGAAAATATAAGTGTTAGAAATCGTTGCGGTTTGTGGAAGGGCCGGTAATCGCGACGTGTTTACCGACGGATAATCAGCAGGCAATTTCACCGCACACAGTGAAAACGTTGAAGAGAAAATGTCTATCTCCGTGGAAACATGTGGCACGTAAGTACGTATGTAAGTATGCAAACACGCGTCCGCTTGCAGTGCGCTACTGTGTCGCGGGCGTGAAATTTAGATATCGCTCGTAGCTGAGCTAATTTACATAAATTTGTACATTAAGCTACGAAAAACCATTCAATTACCTACTGCTCAAGGTTTTCGACAACATTAAAAGACAATCAATATGTAAACTACTATACATACAATGTTGTTTCGTTCGCATCACAACCGTCTTATACATGAATGGTTACTCTAGCGACGAAAACACAAAATGTAAACGAACTGTAGTAAATACCGCGATGTTCGAATAACTTGTCGAAATAGCTAATTTGCTCACACACAATGTTACGTGACAGACTGTCGTGCGCGCGTTTTATGTAAATACTACCGGAGCGTTTGTGGAAACGAGAATGGAAATAAACTTAACCGATGTCGATGACGGGCAGAGAAACCGCAGCAAGATAGAGTTACTGTGACGTTTCTACACCAAACCTCAAGTTAAGCTCCTTAGACGAATTCGATACTTAGTAACGAGCGGCATGATAAACTTCACCATTGCGTTACGATTATCCACAATTTTGTAATCGCGTTGCAGAATAATAACGTGCATTTTCAGACTATTGTAGCTAATGAAGCATGGCTATCGCAATTTAGTTCCCGATACAAATACAATAGATAGATCGTGGGATAATTATTGTTGTGATATCGACCAAACTGCAGTCGCGTGCGGCAACTGTTTACGAGTAAGTGGATTAAACAATCGTCGGTCGAGCCTTGACTGACGCACTAATCGTATTCGATTCTGCGTTCGTGTTCCAATAAATCGATAGCTACTCACAATGTGTTACGAATCGATCTCCGCCGATTCGCTGGTCTAAGGAGAAAATTGTTCAGGCATGGAAAAGCCGGTGGAAAGTGATTTCTCGTACTTGTAATAATTATATCGAGAGTTCTGTTTTTATCGTTTGATTCTCGATTTAATTGTTCGAGTGACTGTTAATGTAACACTGCGATTGTGATCATGATCGATTGAGACAGATATTAAAGATTGAAACATAAACACACTCGGATATATTTCAATTACAATTTTTTATCGAATGACATCTAGAGGTTGTATAAAATAATTCAATAACAAAATAATGATCGTGATTGTTTTAACGAGGGTCAAAGTTTATCGTTGCAATATGATTGATTTCTTTGATGTTACCTACAAGGCTAATACAGTTCGAAGTAAACGGTATCTTAAAAACCTTAACGAATCGAATAACGAAACGAATAAACTTACGCCTTCAACACTTCAGAAAGCATAATTTTCGCGCGCCAATAGGATCAAACAGTTTCATATCTCTTACATGAGAACTTCATTCCCCATACAAATAAGACGGTGTTTATAAGAAAAGGGAGGTATATTACATATTCTAGGTTCCATTTAGTTCTATACCAAAATTGATTGTGTGGTTTAGGAGTGAAAATCTGGCAGAATTATCCCCGTTGTAGTCACATAAAAACAACTACCCATTTGTTTGTGTCATGTCAAAAAGGAAGCATGTCCTTCTGCTAGGTTCCATTAGCTCTACAATTATACCAAAATTGTTTGTGTGGATTAGGAGTAAACGTCTCAGACAGAATTCACTTTAAAGATCCCTGATATCCGTTGTAAATTAACCCCTAATAAAACTTACACGCTCGTTGAACAGTGTTTTAAAGTGACTTTTAGTATGGAAATGTCATGTTCAACAACTGTGTAACCTTTTATTAGTAAGGAGGTGACTTAAAAGATCAGCTCACCTGTAAGTACTTGTTCCTCCTCTGTTCCCTGTAGAGCTTCTTCATGTGCTCCGCCTGCTGGCGGGCCAGCTCCCGCTCCGGCACCAAGGGGAGCGGGTCGTGGCGCACCGGGCATCGGTAGTGGATGTTAACGTCGCTTTCCAGGTAACGCCGGGGGGATTCTGGAGTTAAGAATGGATATAAGTTGACTTAGAGGCGAGAACTAGGCCACTAGGTGGACCGATGATCTAATGAAAGTCGCGGTAAGTGCCTGGATGCGGGCGGCGCAGGACCGGTCTTTGTGAAAAACCTTGGGGGAGGCGTTTGTCCAGAAGTGGACGTTTTTCGGCTGAAACGACGACGACAACGAAAGGCGAGAACAGCCCAACGGTTTCGGTGATTAGCGGGGTTAATGTCATAACAGACTTATCAACTCGAAAACGGATCAACACCAATCACCTTTCGCGAGCTGACCGCGCAGCGAGGCGAGGCGTGTAGGTTACGGTGCGGATAAATGTGCGTTTCAGTATGGAGTTTCATACAAAGAATACTGTCCGGCGACCGCCTCGTATTGATACGGTTACGATCCCTTTCCGGGCTAATAAGCGTTTCGATTCTGTGGATTGCAGAAAAATTGTGGAGAACCTAATACCTGACAAGAGCGTAATTTAGTTTAGGCACAATAGTTTCGAGTTCGGCGACAGAGTACCGATTGGGATTAATATGTAGTTGAGTAGTTACGATAAAGAATTAATGTTGAGTAAACATTAACAAGTAATTAATCTTAAACACTGTAAAAAATATTCACCTACATTCTTACATTATGTAGGTGTACCGATAATGTGAGAGTGTACGAGAACACAGTCTTTTTTCCCAACAAAATAATATTACATCATGTAGGTAAATTAGAGCAGATAGTATATTACGGCATAAAGTTACGAATATATTACAAGTCATGTTATTACTATTAAGCGTTATGTAGGCACGCTTAGACACGTTTATCTATGTTAAACTCTTCCGGAGTACACAATTACCATATCAGTCTACAATTAAATGTGTATCTCTGCACTTTTCCATACACGTAATGTACATAATACGCTAATTGCTTTCAAACTTTCACGGCGTATTAAGTATTTAATTACGTGTTTCGTATTAGGGGTCATCCATAAAGTACGTCACACGTAAAGAGGGGGGGAGGGGGTTGACAAAGTGTGACATGGTGTGACAAGGGGTGGGAGGGGTCCTAAGTTTCGTGACATCACATTTCAATTGTTTCAAATATTTGATATAATGTTGATTTCATAAAAAAAGTACTTAATTTAAATGGAAATAAAACTAATTGCTGTTAATTTAATAATTTTTCGATGTGAAATTGCAAAACATGTGACGTCACACTAGGGAGGGGGGGTCTCAGAAATGTGACCACCTGTGACAAGGACGGAGGGGGGGTAAAAAAATCATGAAATTCGTGTGACGTACTTTATGGATGGCCCCTTAGGCGAGAATACAGTTTTGTACATTTAGAGAGGCGAAAGTGGTACGGCGGAGTAAACGATGGCACTCTCGATGGAAAATGTATCTACTGTTAAGGCGTCATCAGATTAGATCGAACGATCGTGATAAGATCACTGAGCAACTTGTTCGCCATTAGAGAAAACATCTGTCGCTCAAGCTAAATCAGCTGGGGATAAAATAACGTTGCTTAGAATAAGCTACTTTGAGTGGAACATGTCGTAACAGAGGTTTAGCATTTTGCTAATGTTGTTGAGCTAATCGATATCTCGGATTAATGTTTATCCAGCATAAGTAAATTTTGGAATAACATTTCTTTAAAAATTGTCTTAATTGTTGAATTCTTCATAATAGATAGCACTTTCCAAATAAGTCAAAAATACGCTTCACTCGCTAAGAACACAAACAGCAAGTTCCAAAAATGAAATCGGTCGATTGGTAGCAAAACAAACCTCAATTGATAAAGTGATCAATTACGTTATGATAACAAATAAATATTCATATCAACGTAAAACAGTCGCAAATATAAACGTAATCGAAAAATAGAGCGCTGAACTCTACGATCAGTTAAAGCTCGATTGACTATCAAAGCTCGTCACGATCAGATAAATCTGTCCGCGCCTTTACCTCATGGGATGCGGTAACAGTGGCCATCGGCAATATTCGATTATGTGATGGGTCGTAACTTCGTCTCGGCGCAACCGGTCCGCGCATTATTTGCCGGAAGTGTTACGTGTGCCATAAGAGTTTGTTAAGCGTTTATTTGGATTTGATGCGCTTTAGGAAGTTGGTTAAACGTGCGTCTGCCTATTTCAATAGTTAATTTCTTCTGATTATTTCCTTCCGGACTACGGCAGTTCAACTTTTCCCCGAGACCCAAATTATGCCCAGTTTTTTTTATCTGCAGATAACTCTATATTTATTGATATTTTATAATAAATATATTTTCAGTTGGCCTTAGTGTTTGCTGATATTTAATGATCAGTAACAAAATTAGTAAAGTTAATTTACAGATCAAGAGCTGGTCCATAAGATTCACTGTCAGCTTTTACTGGCGGTTAAACAGCAGATTAATAATAAAAACATTTGACGATGTTTACACAATCATTGAATTCTTGATCGGTTCGTTAATTTTGAAACAATTGAAAATCAATCTTACGTAAATTATAAGAATTTTAATTAGTCAGTGAGTGTGTACTATCTCTAGCCTCTACTCGTAACTTGTAAAAGTAGATACGTACTTCTGGTAATAAGTAGGTAGGTTGATGAAATCGAAAGCCCTTCGTTATGAGCGGTCGCGCCTCTCGTCACAGACAACTTTCTCGAGTCACTTATTCCAGGCACGTGCTTACAACACATGGTTATTTCTTACTTAAGTAACGCTACACGTATCGCCGTGGGTATAGGCCTGATTTGTGGTGTGAGTGAGGTACTTGAGATTACGTTCCGGGCTAAGATGCGCGCCGTGATAAAATGTTATCGATGATTTTAGACGACAAACGTATGGGCTTATCGCGTAAAATCGATAAAAGGGCGCGATAAAAGCTTACCGCGGCGCGCATCCTAGGCCTACAGGCATTGGTTATACAGGGTGTTTCTTTGATGAGTCAAGGCACGAGGTGAAGGTGATATTGGGAACATTTAAGTTTGTATCGATTCGATCATTGATTAAGCCCCTATTGGTTTTAATCATTTAACTCCAAAAATACGAAAATCATTACAAACATGGGGGTTTCATCTTATCAGCTTGACAACTTAAAACAAAACTACTGTAGGTATTTTTTTACCTGACTGACTGACCGAACGAGATGGAGGACTGTTGTGGACGCCCTCTGCCCCATCTAGGGGACATATGACCATAAGTCAAGTAAGTCATAACTGTAATTATGGTTAGGGGTATTTGTACTATAACTGTTAATATTTGTTTGGCTTTTGACGCGATTATCAAAAAAATGTAAATTGGATTTACAACATGTCTTATTTATTGCATATTTTCTATCGATGTACAGATGTAGTCAATATTTTTTATCAAGAAAATGCAATTTTCTTTTCAAATGAAACTATGCGACGTGTTTGTGGTAAGGAAATGAATCGCAATTTAGTTGATTTTAAATTGAAATGCACATTATAGATAATCTCATAGATTCAATGTAATTGACGTTGCATTGCTGATTAGATTAGTATATTAATAAAGATGTAAAAAGTTGTCTGTCGCAGAAATTGTTAAAGTCAATACAGTGGTTAACTTGTCTACAGTCACGATTAGAATAATCATTTCTCACGAGAATATTCACGAATAGCCAATCCCATCAAAAACAATACTTGTCAAAAAAACCAAGTCTCACAACTCAGTTGTTCTACGGTAAAAAGTTGTGAGATCCATGTAATACCAAGTCCAGGCCAGGAAATTTTTTAACGTTTTACATAAATATATTGACTTGGCCATCGCACTAAATAATTTAATTTACACGTGTTTTCAGGCGATGGCCAAGTCAATATATTTATGTAAAACGTTAAAAAATTTCCTGGCCTGGACTTGGTATTACATGGATCTCACAACTTTTTACCGTAGAACAACTGAGTTGCGAGTATTGATGTGCCGTTCCCGAGAGCGCTCTCTCAACTGAGAATATTCTCGGGAGCGCTCCCGGGAGCGTTCTCCTAAGTGAGAAAGGTTGAGAATCATGTTTATCAAATGGAAATAAACAAACTTTCTTATGTAAAATAGTATTAAATTAAGTCGACAGATAAGTGTATATTAAACAATACACTCTATTTACAGTGAAAGGCTATATTCCCAGTGTTCTCGAGAATATTCTCGGGAACTTTCTTGGCAATATTCTCGGCAACTGCACTTTCATTATATATTTTATTTTTTTCGTTGTGAAATGTCGTTTTAATGATTTGTAAGATGACAGAAATTTCTTTTCACACGTAATTAAATAATGTAACTGTAAATTTTTTCGTTTTTAACACGATTTTATTAGGTCGTCGTGTATGTAACTAACTATGTAATGGAATCTTAGAATCTGAATTACACGCACTTTTAAGTCTTGTATCATCATGAAACTTGGCAATTATATGTAAATTAGATGACAATACAATATTGTGGTACCAGCTGGTCTGGTGATGGGACTGGAAGGTGGCCATAGGAACTCCTAAACGAAACGGCGGAATCACACCGAGTTTGGGTTCATTGGATTTGGCTTTTCGAGATCTTTAAGTGCTTGATAATGTCCAGGGTCCTAATGATGGAGTCAGGAGGTGGCCATAGGAACTCCTAAACAAAACGGCAGAAACTTATCAAGTTAGGGTTCGTTGGATTTGTCTTTTCGAGCACTTTAATGCTAGATGATGTCCAGGGTCCTGATGATTTTTGGCCTTTTTGTGCTGTTAGTAATTAAAAGCGTGTTTTTAGTTTTTTAAACTATTCTTATTTGACATTAATTAAGGGCATATTTCACAATTGCTTAGTAAGGGCTTGTTTCGCCACTTCTGGATAAGTTGTGGATAGCCTGTCTGACGGATCATTTGACACATTTTTATAGAAAATACGTGCTAGCTAGATTGATCCGACACTTACCGAATGAATGCCGGACATTAGTCTGTACGAGATTAGAATGGTTCTCTAACAGCTGAAAAACAACAAGGCACCGTAATCACGGCTGAACTTCTGAAAGCAGGCGGAACGCCGTTACTAAAGGCTTTTCAGAAGCTGTTCGATTCCGTCATCCTCGAAGGAATAACGCCTACGGCATGGCAAAGAAGTATGGTGATACTCCTCTTCAAAAAAGGCGACAAGACCTTGTTAAAGAATTATAGACCCATTTCGTTTCTGAGCCATGTCTACAAGCTCTTTTCGATAGTCATTACGAATTGTCACGCTAGCAGGCTCGACAACTTTCAGCCCACCGAACAAGCCGGTTTCCGAAAAGGCTTTAGTACCATAGACCATAATAATATACGCTACGGCAGATTATACGGAAGACCAAGGAGTATAATCAGCCACTTTGCGTTTGTGAACCATGAGAAAGCTTTCGATTCGATTGAGACATGGGCAGTGCTGCAGTTGCAGCAAATTGACTATCGATACATTAAAGTGTTGAAAAGCTTGTACAAATACGCCACAGTGACAGTCCGTTTCAAGATCAGGACCCGAAACCTATCCAGTTGCAGCGAGGGGTGAGATAGGGAGACGTCATCACCACCGCCCTGGAAGATGTTTTCAAGTTTCTGGGCTGGAGCGGATTCAGCATAAATATCAACGAAAAGCACATCACCCAGACAGCAGACGATATCGTAGTCATGGTTGAGATCGTGGAAGATCTAGGCACAAATGCTCTAGGTAGGTCCAACTTTGAAAAAAAGGTCAATCATCGAATCCAGCTCGGCTGGGCAGCCTTCAGGAAGTTTCATGATATTTTCACGCACTGTGTCCCTCGCGTCGCCGCTCCGCTTTAAATCCGCTTTGAATCCGCTTGCAATCCGCTAGGGTGGCAAGGGCCTTAAAGCTCAGAGGCACACTGATGTTCAAATACCGTAGCCGAGTTCTAAAGCCGCGGTACGCGTTTACCACGAAAAGAGTGATCAAGACAGCAATATCTCACTCACACGTTTCATGCCTTGTTTATTAGTAATAAAACATTGAAACATTACAAATAATATCACATATAAACAACAAAATTAAAATTAAAACTAAATGTATTTTGTCGAGAACACTGAGAATATTCCCGGGAGCGTTCTCGGTTCTCGAGAATATTCTCACTGGGAATATTGCCGGGAACGAGAACTTTCTCAGCGGCACATCTCTAGTTGCGAGACTTGGTTTTTTTGACAAGTATTGTTTTTGATGGGATCTCATTTCTTTTTGTATTTTGTAGACAGCAGTTATGTATCTAGAAAACTGGACCGAAATTGAAAAATTTTACTCGACTTGGCGGTTGCACTACCGTGCCCCCAAATCTCATTTCTTTTTGTATTTTGTAGACAGCAGTTATGTATCAAGAAAACTGGACCGAAATTGAAAAAATTTACTCGACTTGGCGGTTGCACTACCGTGCCCCCAAATATTTTAGTTTTTCCTTGATTCATACACCAAACACTACTTATATTCCAAATTTGAAGCTTCTAGGTCTGCTAGAAGTGCCTTAGAATTTTGATGATCGGTGAGTCAGTCAGTGAGTCAGTGAGTCAGTGAGTGACAAAAATAAGTAACTTTCACCCGTTATAATTCCTAAACTACTGGTTCAAATTGAATGAAATTTTAAATATACCGTGTCTTTACAATGCCTGCATAGCTTATGAAAATTCAGCCTTCCACAACGAAGTTACAGGCAGTCGAAAATGGCCTGAATTGCTTCGAGAAAAGGATGGTACGGCCGTGCCGCTTTTTTGCTCGACTTGGTGGGGGCACTGCCGTGCCCCCAGATAGGAGTTCTTAATGTTCTTTATAGAGATTTCGATTCGATAAAGTTTTGCAGTTAAAAATTAGGGACTGAAACGGTCACAAAAAAGCAAAACTCGAGTCTTTCTTAACGATCATCCAGTTGTCGATTAATATGACTGACCGGTCGTTTATGGTTGATACAGATCGACATTTTTCCTACAGAGAGGGACTTGGGTAGTGTAGTAAGTATTTTCGAGTATTTTAGACACTTTACGCAAGTTCCGTCACAGTTTACTGTATCTTTTTTTAATCAAAAATCTAAACCCCTGTTTATGGTTTCTTGGTCACGTAGACTGAATAAAAAGTTAGCGAGCGGGACACTTTCGCTACTTAGTTCAATTCATGTAACTGTGACAGTGACCGTTGTATTGTTTCACAAAAACATCTCATTTGAAACTAAGAATTTCGTTTCTACTCTGAGATTTTATTACTTTATAATAGCCATTACAATCTTTGTAAGCTATTTTCTAGCTGTTGATTACCACTCGCTAATGAAACATGCTTGTTATAACACTTAAATTTCCAAGAAAATTAAATTTTTATATTGTGACAAGATCAATTAAACAATAAATAATATATTGTACTACATATTTTATTTCAGTCACAGAGAAATAATTTCTTCGGATAGAATTAGAATGCGGTAAGGAATCTGTGTTTCACCACAATTTAAGCAAGATGAAGGTATTCATTACGACACGACCTTCCCATTTCATAATTCTCCAGTCAGCCATGGCATGGCCAATGTTGGCAAGATCAGATTTCTTTTTTTTTGTAACTTAATCTAATTAGAATGGCTTATTTCTAATTAGTTTCTGACGATTCAGAATCGAAAGGTCAACAGACAAATGATAATTATGAATTCATAATACAAGTGGTCTCTAAAAAGGTGAATTCATTAGATGTGGTCTCTAAATATATTTTAATCTGTTCCTTTATTTACGAACACTTTGTACGGATGGTTAAATAAATGGACTGTACCTATTTTGTATTTATGAACAGGAATCTATTAAGAGTCTTTTATAAAGTTCCGGACTGATATATTTTAACTTGGTTATTTCATAATTTTACTGGCTTATTAATGGATAAGTTATGATTTATCCCGAAAGTTGACTTTCAGGATACTGACGAGACAAAATTAATTTCAATTTGATGAATTGGGTTCCGTATGGCATGTCCTGAGATGGTATTATTCTGGTGGTATTATAATGGTGATGGTATTATATTGCAACTGTGTGAAGTGAAGGCTGGTCAGTTTGGCAGGCGAAATTAAACAAAATTATTTTAATTTTTTTATCATAATAATATGTAGAACGGTATAAGTATGAAAGTTTATAAAAGAACGTAATATTTAAGTAAATAAACCAACCGTGAACAGTCATCCTTTTAATCTGCTTCAGGATGCCCATCTTAACTGTCACTCACACACAACACTGACACCTGTCAAATCGCGCGGCAGAATCGTCGCGAGCGCAAGCGCGGGCCCGCTGACAGCTACAACCGCAATGCACTTGCAACTTTCGTCTACCATAATGACTCCATCTCCCGCCTAAACTGAGGCCCTACTCCGCAATAGAAATCGACACACTCTACTACAACTATCCCTTTCACTCACGCTGGGATGCTGCCACGAGTAACAGCGTAAGGTAAGTAGAGTCGATTGATCGAAATGGTTGAAACAGAGTAGATCCTCAATGCGTACTTTCGCGTGCGCGTGAGTTTATCTCAGACGTTTTTTGATAACGTTGCGTAGCTTTGCTGACTAATGAAGTTATGATTTCAAAACAATGACTGCATTCCATTCCGTAATAGTCTAAATATATCGATGGAATGTCTATTGTAATTTTGGATACGACGTCTATTATAATTATAAGACAGATGATTTATGAATAATTTAGAATAATGTTTATAGCACGTTAACGATGCGGCTAATGCGGAAGAAGTAAAGATTGTCATCGCATAAACTAAAATAAGTTTATTAATAATTAAACAACAAACGAAAATTTTTTAAGGTATCGATCGTATAGAAGGTTAATTAGTAAGCTTATAAATAATATTATTATGACTTAAGACTTTAGACACTGGTAGGGAAATAATTTTACACTGCCACATTCCATACATACATCTCATACGAGTATTTAACAACTTACTGTACGGAAGTGGGGCATAAACATCTGGGTATATATTAGTTCTGTTCGCCCAATCAGTAAAGTCATGGATCGTGTGCCGTTTTTCTTCGTTTTTCTCATCAGTAGATCTCTCCCGAAGCTTAACTTCATTTTCATTGTGATCAGTTTCGTGTTCATCAATTAAAGACAAATTCGCAAGAGATACGTGCCTGTTTTCTTTTACTATTGGTGTTGCAGTGTCAGACTCCAATCTCTGAGGGTTTTCAAGCAATAGCAACGAATTTATCTTATAATCATCGGTCAATGCATCAGTATTAGCTACCTCTATGTCAGGAACCTTTTCTGTAGAGTCAACAGAAGGATTGGCATTCAGATTTTCTGATAACGGCACATGCTTTTCAATTGACTCATTACTCCTTACACTGTCTGAATCACATTTAGATATAGACTCGTTAGGACTATTCTCTTTTGTGAAGTAACCCTTATCATTTCCGTAATCTTCAGATTGGTCGTAAAGTAGATTTTTCTTCACATACTTATTCATTGCTCTTAACGATTTAGACAAAGATCCTGAGCCAGGAACGTCACTGAAGAACCCATCGTCTTCGTAGATCGTGTTATCGTTATCTAAAACGCAGCTCTTCCGAATTATTGTCAGCACACCGGTATGCGCTTGATCGCCTTCCATCATTTTCACTTTGAACTACTTTTTGATTACATCACTATAGCACCGCACTCGTCAGGTGTAGGATTTGCACTAAGTAAAACTGACGGTTGTATAGATAAGCCACACTTTATCTGTTTACTGAACGACCGATGATAATACAGCACTTGTCGATAATATTAATAATGGAATATTCTATAAAGACAACGAACTTCACAAAGTATCACAACAACACAATGCGCGGGTAAAGTCGACGCGAACTATTTACGCAAAAAAAACCGAACCGACAACTTTTGGCGAGCCAATCGCGGCGAATGACGCAAATCTTATGCTTGGAGATATAAACAATTAGATATCAGTGCTCATTTTGTAATATCTTGGAATTTATAAATGCAGCATTCGTTATTAATTTTAAATATAATATCTATCTGGTATCATAAAATACATATTTTTATTTCTCGCAAACACAAGACAAGACAACTCAAGCCGCCAGCGTCGGTCAAAAGAATAAATTAAGGTGGTCGATTATTTTGAACAAAGGCCATTGCTTCTTTTTTATTCGCATAGATAATACAGACGTAATTGCAACGTGTGGTAGCTCTCACGTTAGCCAAATTACTTACGGAAGGAAAGCTTGGTAATAGTAAATTACCTAATGTATTAATTTAATATAATTTAAAAAAAACAATAATAATGTTAATGTTTACACGATGTTGTGTTATGTATCATCATTAAAAGTCAATTAATAATATAAAAAACACGCATATTGAGTCCGTAATGTGTGTACATATTTTTTGTGTACATGTAATGCCTACTGTGACTTATGAATGTGGGTGGTCGCTAAAGTACCTAAATACACAGAGGGTCATCAAAAAAGTAGGTCAAGACATTATCTCCGATCTGTATTCTTCTTATTCTTATTATGAGTGACATACTTTAGTGTGTGTACCTCTATCGAAATATGGTGATATAGATTTGGTTCTAATAATATAAATTATACTTGCCTGTATCCGAATAGCTCCCGTGTGGCGTTCTCCTTGGAGGCTCTGGCGCCGAGTCCGTCTCTATTAGAGTACAACAAATTCATTGCGATAAAGATTCTATAAAACACCTGCATGTAGTCTAAGTCAAAGGAATATTGACATCGTTATGCATCAGTTTATTTTAGTAAGAGACTTCACGGTTTTGTTAGATTTATATTGACAACATAAAACATCCAACGTCGAAGGTATAAAGTTTGGGTAACGAGAAATCACGCAACACAGACACGCAGGAAGCCACGGCGAACATAACGAGCATCAATAAAACTTTGACAAGGAAAGCACGTCTTTGTACAAGTTACTCCAAAATAAATCAGGTTATGAAAGAAAAGTATGAACAGAAATTAACCTTGAAATGTGACAGTATGTCGTGACGGCGTGACGTAGGGCGCGAGGCGGTAGGGCCACGAGGCGGGCGGCGGCCGTGGCGGCGCCCGCGGGGGCTCGTAGCGGCTGGCCGGCCGGTGAACCGAAGGGTCGAAGTCTTGCTTGGCAAACAGATCACTTTTCAAAATAGAACTCAATTTCACCGACTCTTTAGGCACAGGCCGCTTAACCTCCCTTTTGACGGGCGACAATCGACCGCGCACCAATGCACTGGGATCTTCAATCGACCTGTTGTTATCGCTTCTCCTAGGAAACCTATGGGCCACCCAAGGACCCGCTAAATATGGTGCGATATCTCGAAGCTCACTCATGTCAGGGGCAGATGCGTATATCTGACCGAGTAACGACATGGCTTCAAATCGGCGCCGAATGCGATCGACTTCCCCAGCTCTACATTCCGATGCTTCCTCCGCGGACCTGGATCTGGGTGTTGTGCGTCTACGAAGAGCGGCCAGTTTCGATATGATGTCGATATGGGGCATGTAACGATTGGTGGGACGTAACGGCACCCTTGCCACAGGAAGCATGTTTCTCTCCCGGCGGTTGGAAAATTTTTCGAAGGAGGACCAATTTTTTTGTAGAACATTTCGAGCGATTTCAGGATCGCTGCGGTGCCGGCGTAGCACAGCGCCAGCGGCAGACGGTGAGTCGAAGCGTCGCGCGAGGCGGCGCACTTCTCCCGCCCGCGCCAGGTTGAGGTAAGCGCGCCAGTAACGCTCCGGGTCGGGCGATGGGCTTCGACTGCGCCACACTGTTTCTTCGCTAGAACACCGTAGCGTGTCGGGCGTACGCCGGTCCGTACCAATAACTTGTACTTCAGAATGCGGCGACGGTGATCTTGAATAAATTTCAGGATTGGATGGTAACGATAAAAATTTATTCTTTTCACTTTCACCGAACAGTTCTTTAAAATTTGTGCACGATTGTGATTGAATCATTACATTTTTTTGAGGTTCCTTCTCTTTTTTTTCAATGAATTCACACGAGCTGATATTTATTTTATCCTGGTTTAGTTTTTCATCTGAATTCTCCCTGGCGTAATGTATGATGCTAGGTAGTTCCGTGGCATTTTTAACTGATTCGAAATACTCGACTTTTCTTTGAACTTCCTTGCTGGGACCGCGATAAATAACAGTCTTATTAGAAACGTCTGAGCTAGCAGTGTCAGTTTCACTTGCTGACGACACGTATTGATAATCTTGCTTCTCACTTGGAAAAATCATAGGTCTCTTTTTCTCTTTACTTGTATTAGACACATTTGGGTTATTTTCTGAGCTTACACTCTCTGCAAGTGCTTTTTCGTTTTTTGATGGTAATACTTCTTCACGTTTATCTTTCTCCTCCTTATCATTGGCAGTTTTATTTAACTCGGTGGCTTTTAATTCGTCTTTTAAAGAAAGCGGTGCAGAATTATCAAATTTGCTTATTCTGTCCAAGATTTCTTTGCTGAGTGTTTGTGAAATTTTCCTTTTTTCATTTTCACTAAGAGTCATTTGAATTTTATTTACATTATTTTTCAGTTCTTTAACTGAAGTAATAGGGCAAGAAATGGCAGCAATTGACTCTGATTTACTTAATCTTGTCTTTGGATCATCTTCAGGAACATATTGCGGGGTGACAAGTGAGTTACATCTCACATGTAACGAAGAAGAAGAATTTTCCAAATCTTTTGAATCCTTTACATCAATTGCATATTTGTCAAGTTCTTTGTTTGATTTAGATTCCAACTCTTTGCTGTAAATAGCGTTAAGTTGATTTTTCAGTGCGTTTACTTGTTCCATAGATAAACTACTCCAAAGACGATTACCAAGCCCAATCTTTTTACGAAGCTCACTCAAAGAAGTTTCTGGAGTTAAAGAAACTGTTGGTTTAACATTTACACGTTGATCACTTTTATCACCAACGTTTTTCTTATTTATTTTAAACGCTGTCTCAGCTACGCTGGTGCCACGCCAAAGTGGTTTATACGTATCTTTTGAAGGAGTTTGGTCTAATTCATTGGAATCAAAATATGAAACTTGTTGGAAGTGATCTTTGAGATCTTCCACAGATTTTTCTTTAATTCTGAGCCCCCATTCTCTATCATGATTCCACCTGAAGTCTTTTATATCTCTTGGATAAAATAAGACGTCGTTTTCGATTTGTGCTATTTTAAGTTTCAGGTATAAATTATTTAATTCTTCTTCAGCTCTTTCAATCGCTCTTATTTTCTTCCAACGATCGAAATCAATAATTTCTTCGTCCTTTCTTCTATGTCGCAGATCAGAATTTGACGTAGTTTTTTCTAATTCGGCTACTCTTTCTAGGTATGTGTAGTATCTGTTTAGTTCACGGAATCGTTCCGACCGGATTCTTGTGTTTTGCATATCAAGTACATATTCTTCGTATTCGGGATCGTGGGCATTTAAATTTGAATCACTTTTGGTTTTAAAGGGAACATTTCGTTCCACTATTTTCTTGTCAGCATCTCCTGCGCTTCGTGTTCTCAGTACACTTTTTAGAGTACTTGTGCTGTCTCCAATTTGCTTTGTGTTTTGCAATCTTGCATTATGTATTCGACGATATGATGGGGACCTGATTGTTACAGGAGATGTAGACTGACTTCTGCTTTGGCTTGTAGTTTTTTGTTTCCTAGTCACTTTTGGCGACACGGGTCTTGATGTTTGAGAGAAAAATATTGTGGAAGGATACTTTTCACGATCCTCTTCAAGTTCTAAGGTTACTGATTTAGTAAGACGTTTTGTTACTATGGGTGATACTGGTCGTGTGGTTTCAGTAAATACGATTCTTGTTGGAGACTGTGATTGACTTTGAACTTGAGGCGAATGCCTTACAATTTTCGGAACAACTTTAGGTGATATAGATCTTGACGTCTGGGAAAAGTACAACCGCGATGGCGATTCTGAAGTACGAACTGGAGATTCTTGAGGTTTTTCTTTTTTGTAGAAAACTATAGTCGGTGATATGGGACGAGAAGTTTGAGAAAAAAATATTTTGTTTATTGGTGGTTCGCTTCTACTTCTAGTAGTCGCCAATGATGATGTCGATCCAAATTCATCACATTTAGACAAGCTATCAAACTTACGAATTTCATTGTGCATTCTACCTGGCCAAGATATGGAACGTGGACTTTGCACTCGTACTGGACTCGAATGTCTATCCCACATTTTAAATCTGGACAGTGAAACTGGTTTTCGATGAATCAAATAAGTGTTCAAAGATTTCGCCTCCCTGTAATCTTGCGGGAATGATTGGAACATTTTAGCTTTCTGCAAAACTGACGTGTTTGGTTCCAAGATGGGATAAGTTGCAGTTGGGATAACAGATCCACCAAGGAAAAGATGTTGGAAAAAGGAATCTGATATAACAGCATCTCTTGTTTCTTTGATGTCGTTAGCGTAAGAGAACCTTTTATCAATGTTTTCAAATGAACCAAAGTTCAAAGCTTCACTTGATACGTTGTCACCAAACTGACTTTCTGTTTCCGAGCCCGCTGGCGACTTTATTGTAGCCTTTTTAATCGATTTAGCCGTTACTTCTTTTTTAATATTTTTAGTTTCTTTTGCTTTTTTACTACAAGTTTCATGACACGGAACACTTCGAGGACGAAGGACAACACTATCTAAAGATTTTTTCTTCTTTAAATTAGTAACAACCGCCGTTTTTATTTGATTTTGTCTTTTTATAGGCGATGTTGAAATATTAATAGATGACTTCGAGATACTGGAAGTGTTTTGGAGTGGATTACTTTTCAAAACTTTTGTTTCTTGCTTTGTTGCCAGACATGGGTTGGATTTTGCGTGTATATTCGAAATCTTCAATTTTTGGACTTTCTCGGCGGTACGAACCATGTCTCGACTCTTGTGAGTAACACTTGGCCCTGGTGACTTTATTATAGTTGTTGCTGCTTTTGGAACTTTGGGGGAAACCACAGTGTTTGTCCGAGTACTAGATTTTGATTTAATTTTAGACATATCGATTCTTTCGTTACGTTTTTCTGAACTCCACAGTTTGTCTAATGACGTAACTTTATCTAAGATACTAGTTATAGGCGTTTTCCTGCCAGCACCTCCTTCTATTACGACAGAGGCCTGAGAAGTTCCGTATTTGCTGTGCATAGAATTTGAATACTCTGTGGGCATTAGCGTCCTTCTAGGCGAGCCAAAGCTGCTCGTGCCCGTATTTTTTCCGTCATTAGAAGCTTTTTTAGCTAAATTAGAAACATTTGCTGAACTTTTCCTGTTTACATCTGGCGGTGCCGACGTAGACATATTTCTGACTTTGTTCAAAGTTTTTTCATTATTAGCCAGTGGCTCTTTTTTACTTATTATGCGAGTATTTTGTCGAGTTAGCTTGTGACTAATCTTGTCTTTTAAAAAGTCTACATTTGACTGTGAATGGGATAGAGTACGTTTTGGTGATGTTGATACGGGTCTTGTAGATGTTACTAATCTTAACGTTCTACTATTCTTGGAGGAAATTCTTCTCGGAGGAGCAGGTGGATATTCTGGGGCATCACTTGGTACATTGACACTTATGAAAGATGGAGCTTGTTTCTTGAATTTGGCTTCTGGTTCTATGCTAGTGATTGGATAGCAAATGACTTCGTGAAACTGCGGGGTCTTTTTGTGTACTCTTATCTTCGTCAGCGTGGATGATATCGGAATGTATTCTATTTCCGATTCGTCTGTGGATTGTAACCGCTGATCAGTGATTCGCTTTCTTCTTTTGCTCCATGTTAGATGTGATAAAATCGTGTTTCTTGTGCTCCTGGAATATATTTGTGATTTTCAAAAGCTTTTGCTTATCTAAACGTGGTTCTACGAATGTGCCGTATCAAACAATACTGTGAGTGTACAATGTGCCTGTTTAATTTTGGAGTACGCTTGTTCATGCAGCGAGTTTTAATTACCTTGTTACGTAGCGAGCCGAAGTCCCAGCACCTCGTTATTGTAATATTTTGATTAGACTAAGAGATCATGCATTTAGAGATTGACTTACCTCACGTGGGTTTAGTAATAAACTAAAGTGTACGCGGTAAACAGCATCATCGAGTCATTACGGGACCATTATAATGTGACCTTGATATATCACGTCCTACAGTTGTACCAATGTATGGGTATGTGGTGTGACATGGTGTATGCACTAACCTTGACCAAATTATACAGTTTATTTATAAAATTTTGAAAATAGAAGACCTTATTCTATTGCAATGAATGTGTCTCATTTAATACTATGGAGAATACGAAGAAACATTGTGTAATTTACACTTGTCGGTAAAAGAAATAAGTCAATTATTAAAAATTTAGTCATAAATTAAGAAAGGGTAAATATTTTAGTAAAACTGAATACAACTACCAGAAAATTAATCTAATGGGTAATAAAATTAACCACCGACACCGAAACAGTAGATAACAGTTAAACCATGCATTTCAGACCAGCCTCATAAGAAATAGATATAATGTTATTGTAAAATACAGTAATACATCGAATTATAATCCATTCTTACTTTCCAATTATCACAAATTTTTAACGTCTCTTTCACTCCGTATCCTCATTCATTTTTACTTAACGCAGCAGAACTCTAATTAATAATTCATTAAGTGTAATCAGCAATACCAATTGTGGAGTGAATAAACTTGAAATTAAATTTTAAGAGCTGTTAGAGTTTTTAAGCCAACAACTTTTAGAAATAGATTTTTTGTGTCGAATAAAATCGAAATATAACCTTAACCACTCTATTTAATATAAAGGCATTATACCTAGGTTTTTGTCACATACACATTTAGGGAAACTTCGTGATAATACAAAATCGATGTGTTTCTCTGCCTTAATCCTTTCACTGCTTCCACTTAAAAAAATCATTTCTAGCTTCGTTATATCCCCTCCCTTATAAAAGCTAGATTTACAGCTCTTTTTCTGTTTTATTCTAATGCCTTACCTGTCCTAGGTGGCGCTGGTGAACGGAATCCTCGGAGGGGGGGCTCCCCTCCCGCCTGTAGGTCTCTGTAGGCTGCCCGTCTTTCAGCGGGGGAGAGGGGGGCTTCTGTGTCGTCTCGGCGACGGAAGACTAGGGTGGAGTCCGATTCGTAGCCGGATTCTTTTAACGCCCTGGAAAAATAATGGCGCTGCAGATTTTTGACTACATAAAAACCGTCATGTATAGCGTAGGACTACAAGCATCTAGATTTTTAAGGAAATAAACAATCTCATAATTTCCGGATGCTTGTGGATCGGGCCTAGAGTCAGAAAAGGACCGTGCAACACAGTAAATCATAGCAATGATTTACACAAATCGTAACTAGTTGTTGGGCAGGCCTCCCACTAGGTGGACCAACGATCTGGTGAAGGTCGCGGGAGGTGCTTGGATGCAGGCGGCACAGGACCGATTTTTGTGGAAATTCTTGGGGGAGGCCTTTGTCCAGCAGTGGACGTCATTCGGCTGAAACGAACGAACCAGTTGTTTGATCACTTTACGTATCATTTGTTTTACTAAAGGTCTTCCACTGCTGGACAAGGCCTTCTCCAAGGATTTACGTTAATAATAACAAATTCTAGAAAAAATCTTCAGATTATATTTTTTTGATGAAAGCCTTCTTACCTTGCCATATTTGATTTGGATAAAATAGTCGATGTCAGATCCTTTTTCTCTTTGGGAGAGGCTTGAGGTAACGAGGTGGTGCTCGAAATATTTTGCTGCAAAAAACAATACATGTAAGAGCTGCTTCATATGAGAAAATTAATAAGTTTTGAGTTTATTACTCAAATCCATGCCGAAAATATAGATCAAGCTTTACTACGCGTATTTACACACACATAGGCAAGACTCAGCCTAAGAACATGCTTAACAATTACACTCAAAATTTAAATTTGAAGTCAAAATGTAGAGTGTATAAACCACAGTATAAAAAATAAAATTATTATACGAGTATACAGTTTCATAGATGGCATATTTTGTCATAATTTGGTTTTGCCTATAGTATGATTTTTAAAGTTGAAAGAAAATGTTTATAAAGTAAATAAGTGTCTATGTTATAGATTTAGAATTCGATAAAATATACTTAACCATTACAGCCCTAAGAAAAGTATAAGTAGAACAAAGGCCAGCATGCGTATGATTCCCATGATCTTAAAATATTTACAACATTTAATCCTAACTGAAAGTCAGATGTTTTATGAATTTAATTTCATTTGAAAAACAAGAGCGAACAGTTTTGGTTTTCGTTCCAAACCTTTAAGAAAAACAAACTCGTGCGCAATATATGCATACAGCGCCATCTACACATTTTAATTGGAACAAACGCTCTACAAAACTGAAGACAGCTGATTGATTACGAATCATGCTTCTTTTGTTTTGATTTAGAGTGACTTTCAGTTAAGATTTGAAACAAACAGCAAAACACCAAAGGCACACATACAACAGGCAGACGAACGTGTTAAACCTTACACTCTTTTGTATGGCGCGAGCGAGCAACGTCGTGTAAGGAGGCAGGGGGGAGTTGTCGTCTAGCCACTGTTAGTGCGCCACCACCCGACAGCAATGGAAATACCGTTAGTGGATCAGTGAACAGTTGGTAATATCCGTTAACATTGGAAAAGGGACGGGGCTTTACAAGGCTACCGGGCTACGGGTTCTAGAAGTCAGTTTTGAAAATTATAAATAAGGGATAGGTAGAGACAAAGAAATAGGTCGGTATCGGTTATTGGTTCAATTTGAATACTTAGAACCGTGTAACGTAACGAATTTTAAAACACGATTCAATTTGAATCTAAATAATAAACTCAATCTTTGCGAAAGTTTGGATCGAATTTAGAGTGTCGTTTCATAAAAAGGGCTCAAGACTTTTTAAATCCGAGAAATTATAGAAATATTTTAAATATGTATTTATTGACTTCTAGAATCCGAAGCTTAGGTGGTAAATGTGCATTATTTCGAAATTTGCGGGAGCGGTTGTTGCGTTTGTGTATTTTAAAATATTATCGTAACTCATTTTAGTTTACTGATAGCATCATATTGGGTATACTGTACAAATTAAATTATTATCACAATCAATTTGCTCAAAAATATTATTATTTAGGACAATGATCGTTAAAAAATTTACACAATCAAATAACAAATTAAATGTACATTGAATGTTACATAAAAAAGTTGTTAAACACACATCAGAAATATAAAAAGGTTTCGTACCCCATCAAAAATGTCCATGACCTCGTCCCACCACTAGAAAGAAAGAAAAAAACTATTTTTGCTTTCTTGCGTCTGTGATCAAAACGTTAGTTGTGAGGTGGATAATGAGTATGCCAATTTTATATCAATGCATTACTAAATAAAACTTAAAATTCACTGACATGATCTTCTAACCAAATGAAGGTTGCATAAAGTTGACAAACTCCCAAAAGGCATTAAATTGTCCTTATAATAAACATACGTATAATATTCCTTGAGCATTCGTGGGTGATGATACCATGATGGATGAAATGTGATGTGGCAATATCATGAAATCTATTTCTCCAATTGTAAATGAATCGAATAATTTTGTTTGTACCTGTTTGGCTTCTTTGTCAACGACAGACGATTTTCCAGGGACGTAGTTTTCTATCCTTCCAGGTTGGTTTTTGTATACTTCTTGACTAGCTCTTGCAGACGCTAAGGTGCTATATCTGAAAAGAAGATAATGGTATTCTGGTTATTCTTCAGTTTTTGATGAAAAAATGGACGCGTTGAGTTGAGTATTTCGGGCACAATCTGGGTACAGCTAATAGACACAAATATTGTTTTATCAGAAAAAAAGATAGATTGCTTAAAAACTAGTTTCAGCACGGAGTCAACCTAAGCACTGGTGAGATCACCATCACATGCTTTGATCCTGAATCAGAGGTGACCTGCTATGCCCCCTTTCAAGCTCTGTAGGATATCCGATATTTTCTGCTGGTGGTACAGGGTGGACAATCTTTTTGGACGGGTCGTGAGAGGATTGTGCCGTCTCTGCAAAGTCTTTGGGGGCCGGTAACGTCACTATAGTACATTTTGCTTTATGTGCTTCTATCATGTCTGCTAAGCTTGCTGTCAGATTTATTAACGTGCTCTACATTGTGTACTTACTTATTATTTGGCAGGTAAGGCGACGTAGCATCGCTGATCCTCCTCTCTTCCTGAACAGACGCGGTCCTCCTCCTTGGCCCTGTGGTGACGTCACTGTCGTACGCGTCACTCCACGTGCTAGAGCCGAGTCTGCTGAGCCCTCCTTCGGGTTCACTAAGGTACCCCGATCGAGGATCGAAGTACGCGTACTGGGATTTGTTCGTCACCCGCTGGGGTGGTTGACCTGTAGACACATTATTCTGATTACGAATGATTGAGTAAATTATACATCTGAAATCGCCCCCTGATTCAATAACTGTTCATTGTATTTTAAAGTTCGCTCGTATAAGGATAGGGAATGCAGCAAAAATAAAGCTAAATGTCTAGTTAAATCCATCACCTTCGACCGTCCCAAGTCAAAAAATATATCTAGAGTAGCTGTAAAACTTTAAAGATAATTATAATCCTAACAAGAATATATTATTATTGAGTCGGAAAATAATGTATGAATCAACGAGCATGTGTAATATAATAAGTTAAAATTGTTAACTATAATTTCAATTGTTATTTCAAAGCAAAGCGATAAAGCTTATAATTAAAAAAAAGTTTATTATTTAATTTATAAAGTAATGTAAGTCATATAACTCATCATATGATATTATAGCGTCATTAGAATTGCCTATATGATTTGTATTATTTTTTAAAGTTAGGGTATAAATTAGATTGCTTTTAATTTATTAGTAACTTATTCAGAAATGAATCTGGCGAAATGTTATCTAATTGAATATGGATTAAATACTTCCTCTTTTTTAAATGTCATCTCATTAATGAAGCAAATGTATATTTACAATGGTAATAATTTATAATTTATGAAAATTGCTTTGTCATAATGTTAATGAATTTAATATGCGCCTGTGTTAAGCAGCCACCAATGTAAATAAATTTGGAAAAGCATTCTATAATCACCTCGGCGATTTTTGTATCGTATTGTCACATAATCGTCTGAAAAAGAAACATTTTAAAATCTCTAACATCTGTTTTCAACTGACATAGTATAAAAATAAAACTCATATCTTTATTACTCAATGTCCCGTGATATTATCACGCCGTATATCTGAGATAAATTTATAAAATGTTACTTACCGTCGTATTTATTTTTGTGTATTGTGTCGTACATCTTTTTGTACCACCTTGAGGGGTCCTTAACTTCCTAAAAAACAAAATTTTATCACTTGAATTTTTCCATGAAAAAACGTAAAAGGATGCTCCAACGAAGCGAAGTAAGTTCGATAATTCGTTGTAGGTAGCTGTAACTATGTTTATCTCCCACGGTAAAGGTAGGTAATGGCTTGTTTAGGAAAATTCTTGTCTAAAAAAAGTAATGTTTAAGAAATCATTGTTAGGATGAAAGACAAAAACAGGGATTCTCGTAATGACGTCACATTTACATTAGACGAAACGCATTTACTATGTTAAACGGTGTTAGCTTAACTTTGATAAATAAATAGGTCTTCAAAATCTAATAAAAACTTACAGATCTGAGTGTAACCGGCATGCCGTCTTTGGTAGTGGGTCCTATGCCTTCGACCTTGCGGGGCGAGTCGGCCATCTTCCGAGGGCCTCGCTCGTACTCCGCCTCGCTTTCGCTAGCGTACTCCTTGCGCAACACATGCACTGAAAATAATTTAAGTATAGAAATAAGTTTTTATTATGGTGTAATTATAGGTTTGGCACATTTTTTTTTACCTAACTATCACGACTATAACAGACTTCTCAACTGGCAAGAAGGCAGGATTGGGCTCCGACAAAAAAGTACGCGTCTCTTAAGTTGTGTAAGAAGAAGAAGAATTAAGAAGAAGAGCTTGTACTATTGACTGGTGTGATAATACTGGACGGAATATTTTTCGAAATCTCCAGGTTCTATCTGGCTAGGATAATACTTATAAAAAATAAACGAATGCTGTATTTTAGTTTACGCTCGACTGTCCTTTTAGCATTTTTTTTGTGAATTTTTAATACTTTCTGATTTTTATGATAACATGTAGGTAATATCACAGAATAATAATAAGTACTACGTAGGCCTAAGATGCGCGCCGTGATAACTTTTATCGACTTCAAAATGTATGGGCAAAATCGATAAAATAGCGTGGTAACCGCTTATCGCCAACTGGTAATACTAAAAATCGGCCTACATTTATAAAAGCCTGGTTGAATATTAGTCCGCTGCTATTAGCTATAGTTGCTCATCTACTTAGGCTGGGTTGCACCATCTTATTTTAACTTTGACAAACGTCAAAAATCTGTCAAACTCCACACAAAAAGCACCGGTTATCGTCATAGTTATCGTTAAAGTTAGGTGGTGCAACTCAGCCTTAGTAATGTATGCTACATTACCTGGATCTCCTATGGGCGGAGACGGTCTATCACGCGGGAGGCGCGCCGCGTCTCGTTCCTGTTGCAGGTAGCTGGATATACGCGGGATTTGGCCCTCTGGAAATAACAACACAATTTGTTCAGATAAATAGCTAGTACATAATTTACTACATGTTCTTTTTATCCACAGCGAGATTACATACAGTGGCCTTTTGATTCCTCCGACTCAGGTCAAAGGTTTTATCTATCTCCATAATACAACTACCAATTAAGGCGTGAAAAGATCTATCTATATAATTTATAAAAGCGAAAGGTCACTGATTGACTGACTTACTCATCACGAAATCTCAGAAACTACAAGTGCTAGGATTCTAAAATTTTGCATGGGCCCCCCTCCTTTAGAATTTAGAATGTAGCTGATCACTGAGACGGGATTTTGCTAAATTCAACCCCTAAGAAGGTAAAACGAGATCAACGCATACGAAGTCGTGGGCGGCTGCTAGTTACGAATAAATTATATTTATGCCAAACAAATAATTAAGAAAACATTCAATTTCTCTACTGTATCATCTACAAAGGTGAAAATCTAATTTTAAATATCTCTCCCGAAAAAATATTTCTCCCACAAAAGTTATCCCTGATTTTTACGTAAAAGAAAAACGAGAAAAATAATTTTACGAAAAAGTACAATAATGACTTTTTCTGAAGTAAGTACTTATAACTTTAGGCAATGTTTGTTATGTAATTCAGAGAATCAAACCGTAAAAAACTGTCCTACTTATGTTTGATACCGTCACAATACGTGACGACATGTTTCAATAATATCGCATGACGGTTTTCACCTGCTAGTTACGAAGTTACGTCTCCACCGTAACGGGCGTATCGCGTATCGGTCGTATGTTTGTCGTAACTGGACCCTAGCTAGGGTTGTCAAAGAAGGGGTGCGATGGTGAGCGACCTCCTCGTGGTGCACCCTGGGCAACGTCCGCGTGGTCTGTTCACGCGGGCGGCTAACTTCTCACCTGCGCGGCAGGTCTCGTCAACTCGGCGGGCCTGTCGGGCAACCCGTAACCCACAATTGAGTGGGCCGGGGGCCGTCGAGGCATTTGCCCGGGCCACGATGCAGGGGACATCTTTAAAAACCCCCACAGGTGGGGGCTGGCGGGGCGTCTGCCCGGGCCCATTCTTTGGAGGGCCGCTCTCGGTACTTCTCTGATCAGCAGAGCTGACCGAGCAGCGGCATAGAGCAGACCGTAACCCGCTACGGCGGGCCGGGGGTCCTGTTATACCAGGGCCGCGAGGAGAAAACCTCTATAAAAAACAACTGGAGGAGGGGACTGGGGGTTCCCTCGAAGCCAGAGAGGCTTGCTCGTGAGCGAGCCTCTAGCCTGAGGCGGAGCTGCGGACGAATGTCCAACCAGGACAATAACTCGCGGCTCCGTTTCTTTGGGCTCTGGTGGAAACCGTCGGGTTTTAGTGGGTAGGCCCCGCCTTTAGTGGGTTGGTGGGGAGAGTCCCACATAACCCACTGGCCGTCCCCATAGACCAGTGGGTATGCGCAAAGCATTTCCCGACGAAAGAAAAAAAAAAAAAAGGGTTGTCAAAGAACTGACATTTTAATTGTGTATTTTAATGGAGTACCTATTCTAAATGAGAGCATATCTTATAAATATTTTCGAAGAAATAGTGTCTGAGGTTTGGTTTGGGTGCCTGGCCTGATATTTTATTTTTTCATTTTCAGTTTTTGACATATCGCTTTCAGACAATTTTGTTTAATTACGGTAAAATTATTGACATCTTTATTCTGATGTTTACAAAAGACATGATTAATGGTTTTCAAAACAAGCAAATCTTCCTCAGAATCTTTGTAAAGGTCCACAAAAGTTTGACTTGAAAGTTTGACTACCTGACACTTTATGGTAGGTACTGTATTATTTATTATTTCTTAACTAAGTAATTTGTACTGCTGTTGCTCAACCATTCCATTTTAGACTTGCCAACCCTATCATCGGCAATCGTTAAACTTAAATAACACCAAAGCCGACCCTCGTCAATGCCTTAATATGTGACAAGTTATTTACTTTTGTACTAAAAATATATTATAATAATTCTGAGCAAAAATATTGATCGATTGAAAATCATTCTCATTTGCATAGATGATATTTTTGTATCCATATTGTGACTAACGTGCGATGATTAGTGTACCGTTGTAGACCGCGGAAAGACCCGGGCATGCCCTGACTATAATTGATTCCAGTGACAGATTTTTAAGATAAAACTCTTGAGCAAATCTCAGGACGACCCTTTTATTGTTCCAATTGGATAATGAGAACGAAACAAAAAGGGCAATTATAAGATTTCCGAAGGATCTGCAATGTGGCTCAGCTAATTAATGGAAGTTCGCCGGCAATTAGCCGTCAGTTAGGCGGCGTGCCGCCGGAATAAATTATAAGTCGGCGTTCTGAATAAAAACTTAACCAAATGACACCCCTTTGCAAACATTTCGTAGAGTGATTGGGTTGACATTCTTAAATACAAATTCTATAATATAACTTATTTTTGTTCGTTCCTACGCCCATATAGTCAAGATATACAGTTTGGTGTCCAATGAAACTCAACAAAGAGTTAAGTAGGTGAACAAGTACCGTAAAGGTTCCTAAGTTTTACAAAATCTATTAGAGGATCTCGTTTTAGCTCATAAAACGCTCATATTGGTAGCGGGTATCATGTAAACTACCCAATTTTCTCCCCAGTAGGTAATGCTGAAGCGTTATGGTGGGTGTCGTTACATTACACTGATATACTCGTATTAACATACGCATTACACGCCAAGGTAATGTCTAGAATCACAATCATAATGGCAGCCCCTTGTACAGACATCAACACATCAGACTACACATTTTTGCTCGAAAATAGCATTTATTACAACCACATAAGAAGCCACAATGTTTAGGTAAATGGACCGTCTTTACCTACTTAGCGACAGAATAACAAGTATAGTTAGCGAACTTGTGTAAATTAAAGTTCAAAAAGCAAATTACGAGCTGGAAAGTTAACGGAATTCGTAATTCTAAGGATTCCTATTTGGAAGAGGTAAAAGTTAAGTTTCTGTAGTAGGTATTTATGGCCGTTAAAATCATATTGATATTCAAATTTTATAGCTTCCTTTTATTATTTAGTATTCAGTACACGTTTTAAAGTTCTGAAGTCTGATAAAACACCTGCCAAATGCTAACTCTTTTACGAGTTTTGTGTTAAAATTGCTCGTCTCCCAGCTTTGTTACAGTCAGTCTTACATACGTTAGACATACTGTACGCGTGTAATACATACATTTTGGTCATTATAAATACGAACACTTGTGGTTCCAACATAGTTGCTAGTGATGCTCTTTCCTCGTGCTTTTTGCAGCAGTGTGACTGTAGGGTTCTGCGCTTTGGGCGGGCGGCTACAATCCGCCCAAGTTTTTAAAGCACTAAGGTTGGGTTGCACCATCTTACTTTAACTTACAAACGTCAAAAATCTGTCAAACTCTATACAATGGATACTGTTCAACTACGGTTAGGGTGAAGTCTGAAATTACCTCGTGCTTTTTGCAGCAGAGTAACGGTGGGGTTCTGCGCTTTAGGCAGTCGGCTGGTGTTGCTCACTCCGCCCAAGGTGTTGAGACCGGTGACTGGAGCACTGTGAGAGGTGCGCAGGCGTCCTTCGCTCTCCGAACCGCTGGTGCAACCGTTTTGTTCAGAGTTCTGCAATAGCATAATGTTTTTATTTTTAACTGATCAAATTATTACAGTAACAGATAAGATGTAAGGTTTTGTTGTGCATTTTTTTTGTATTTTGTGATTTTAAATTGCTCGCACTCTGCATAACTTTCGATTAACTTGTAAAGTTTATCTGTGGAAACATTAGGCTACTGTACTGTTGTTATTTTTTAAGTTCACATGTATAAACTCATGCTGTTTGTTTCCTTAATAAAGAAAAATAAAATAACATAAAATAAATATTGTTTAGTATCGGCTACCTATTTATTACGCATGTATTTCCAATGCTGCTATATTGACTGGATTTAAATAAGTAGCGAAACATTTTGTCAATAAGCCAAACTTGTTTGTTCCTAAGCTAATATTGTTTACCTCTGTCAATGTGATTATAACAATTTTTCTGTAACGAAATTCGCGAAACTTTGTCTTCTCTACCTACGTTATTAAAACATTTTACAAGAAGTAACTTTTCGTCCGTTTTCAATATTTCTGTGAGACGCTATAAAAGTTTACGAGTTTAGCTTTGATGTTAGATACTTTGTTGTTCGGATATGCTTTTTTAACTAAGAACACTTAGGCAATCCAGTTTTATTACTTTCCAAGGTTGATTGATATCAGCACTTACTGAGGTGTTATTATAGCACTCAGCACAGAAACCAGGGTTGTGGAAGCCCGTTTTTACTTACCTCGAAAATATAACTAAGTAAATGTCAGGACAACCAAGGAGCTGAAGGCTAGGGATGAATAGAAGTTGTTCCACCAACAAATTAAAGCTCTAAAATTATTAACAAATGTAGTGCCCATCATCATTTCAACCATGGGATTTCCACTACTGAACATAGGCCACCCAAATGATGTTATCTGGCCTGAAGGACTTGCGCGGCGCCTGGGGCGAAGGGCCCGCGCTGCCCGGCGTCCACACAGGCGGCGGCGGCGGCGGCGACGGCGACGAGCCGGGACTGCGCGCGGGCACCGACGCGGGCATTAATTGGAAGCTCACCACAAATTTACGGCGGGCGGGCGGCGTCTCCTCGAAGTGGACCGGCCTGAAGGACTTGCGCGGCGCCTGGGGCGAAGGACCCGCGCTGCCCGGCGTCCACACAGGCGGCGGCGGCGGCGGCGGCGGCGCGCCGGGGCTGCGCGCGGGCACCGGCGCGGGCGCACCCGGCCTCCACACGGCTGGAAATGTAAAACAAATTTCAATTATTTTTCTTATTAAGAGGCCCTTTTCAGGCCACTTTAGGGCACTTTTACATCCTAAATAGAGTTGTAAAATTTAAATGTTTCGCTCTCATAGAAACATAATTTCTCGTAAATTGTTCATATTGTCGTTATGTCATAGTAAAATAATTATGTAATTGACTATTTTAGTGCCCAGGGTAACGCATTTGTCGGTAAAAAAGCATCTTAGCAATTAAGTTTGTAGGTAGGAGCCTAAGTAGGTACTTTATCAATGTAAAAATATTGCAAAATATTATAATGTGGTCGAAAAAATCATTTTTCATGTTAGTTTACAGCAAGCATTCAGCGCAATCGAGATTGATAAAGTACACAAAATGCGGTGAATATCAGCCCACACACAAGGTAAATCTATTACTTGAGGAAAGGGCACATGAAATGTGCTAATCCGTTAGGTTGATTGATAACCGTCAACATTCAATTTGTGTTTTTTCACACGTTCGTACCATAATGCAGTAAATCTCGACCGGCGTATGTTTGCTTTAGTACGGTCGTTTGCAACAAATTGGGTTAGTGGTGGCGCGCCCAGACTACGTAATCGCTTAACCTATTAAGCCCTGACATGATCACGCCCTGGATCTTCCATATTTACCGTCGCCGATACCCCTTACGTTTCCGTACAAGGGTAAAGTTAATTTGCCACATAATTTATTCGTTCGTCACACATTTTTAATGTTTCATACGTCTTTTCCATCGTATAGCTCTTAGCAGAGCGGTCGGTGTGTCAAATTCGTCATAATCTGTCGTCAAATCTGACCAGCGTAGGGAGTGTAAGTCAAATCTTCGATTTGCCTCTGGCAAATTGGAGCCAATCCTGTTCCTACACTGAATGACTCGATGATGATGACAATGAGAATGAATACGCGTCAGTTTCTGATCAGAAGTGTGACAAAACACATGCTTTTTGCCGTGACGAGTCGACTCTGTGGCAATAACCCCCGTACAGTACACACTCGCGCTTAATCAAAATGGAAATGATTCGCCGCTGTTGACATTGTAACATTTACCCACATTCCTGACAGCGCGTGCTATGTGTCTTATGTGGCGCCTGCTTTAATCACATCATAGTCCAGGAGCTGGTGTGAATCACATCATAGTCCAGGAGCTGGTGTGGCTTTAAGAAAGTTTATATTAAAGCTTCAATTAAATGGACTCCTCTCCTGCCTGATCACACTTTACAGCAAAGAAACTGCCTCAAGCAGTGCCTCTAGAATTTTAGACAATGTTACGTCAGATAGGATAAGTATTACTTATACATGATGAGGCGTAAGTATTGGCTCAATTCTAAGCTATTTTTAATTCAAACCTTGTCTATGATATGATGAAAACTCAGTCATTGATGTATTTTAGTTCCTAATAATCTCTCTTCAAACATTATCATCAGCACTGGTTTTCATACGTTGTGTACGGTTACATTACCTACATCTAAACCATCACGTAGAGTGAATAAAACATGCGGCGGACTCTTACCTTTTCGGATTACATTTGCCTCTATTTGTTACTTACAAATCTTCAATGACATCTGCTTGCTGTTTATGTTATGTACGCGTCGACGTGAGCTTTTTGTATTCAAACCAAAAATATGGTTCCTTTGGAACCACACAAAACGAAGTTTGGTCTTTATTGTAGTTATAATATTATGTTGTGGTAAATTTTTGTAGTTAACAATTTCCGATCTTTTAAATTACATTATGTAAACAATTCTCTACAAAAATGTTACACACTCTTCCTATGTTTCTTTGTGTTCAAAACACTTAATTTGATAGCACTTCGCGACACGGTCCGAATTCCGGATGATTACACCATTCGCCAGTTAATTGGTCATTTATCTACAACTCTAGGGAACGTGTGCCGACGTCAAAGTAATCGGGTGAAAATAAATTAAAAAGTGGGCTAAAAGCGGATTCAATTAAGGCGCAAGTGAGAAAAATCCCGGGTATATTGCGCCCATGGCGGTATCCATCCAGTGCTGGGGTTGCAAGCGCCGAAAATTCGATCTTGCAGGATATATTTTTTAGATTTAAACGGGTTACCAGCACTCGCTGTATGGAGAAAAACCCAGACTCAATTTTGAATTCGGTCGTTTTTTAGTCTGACACCAGTATGTACTGTCGACAGCATATCAGACTATACGTTTTTGTTAAAAAAAAAAACAATTACAACAATACATGTATTGTTGTTTCTAAGGCTTTGATTGTCTTTGATTGTTAGTGTATATTATCTATACCTGCTTGAATTAAGTTAATATAATAAGATCATGGTGTAAACAAAACTTACTTTTTATTTTAATTTAATGAATAAATTGATTAATTTATCAGAAGAATCTAATTTTCCTTCCCCATCTGCCACATTAACCGTCAGCTCGTAACTAACGGGTTAAGTTTCCGATAATTAAAGCTTGAAGTTTTTGTGTGACTAGGGATTTACGTGCAATTTTCCGTAGTTTAATGAAGAAATAATTTATGTAGGACCACTTTGGACTCTGCTAGCCTCATTTTCACGCCCTGAGGTTCACTAAAATTACTTTGATTTTAGGCTAAACTAGTATTAAATACGATTTTTGGACTAAATAAAAATAAAGTCATAAAAGTTTGTCGTGATTTGCTATACATGGAAATTAAAACATTGTGTTAAAATACTTGCTGTGGTAACGTGTGTGGTATGGTTTACATTACATATGTCGGCATCCGGTAGAGGAGCAAGTACTTAAAACTTTAAAAAAATGTGCTATCAACTAATGTAAGTCTTTACTTTTCAATCTGAGTATGGACGATGGCACATTCTAAGCATTTTTGGAAATGTCTGTCAGATTATGGTGTCGACTGTACGCACATATCGAGTCAAAAATTCCTACTTCGATTTTTAACTACCCAGTGCTAAAATAAGACACATATTTTTTATCCTATAGTCGAACACTTTACCGAGTTTTATTATGAACAAATAGAAGAATATAGATCTGCCTCTCATAGAGGGCTTCAACTTTTCTCGTTACTGTGCATCTGTTTGCGGGGCTCTCACGGTATCAGTCCACTTCAGTGCTAACGGCATAAGTTTGAGTGGCCATGTTGTAATAAGTTTCAGATGCAGTTTTTACTTATATCACATCATTGGCAGGCAATAGATATTGAATATCAAACTAGTTATCTCTGCGAAAATATTTTTTGTTGTTGTAATAAAACATACAGGGTGGCCAGAAAATAATGGATTATCGGAAAAGGTGAAAATTATTAACATAAGAGTAAGTATCTGAAACCCAGTTGAATAGTTCATAAAACATTGGGTAAGAAGCAAAAAGCACAGAAATAAAAGAAATGAGCTTAAAAATAGGGAATTACTGGTTGGCTCTTTTACTCCTATTTGGCCACCAGTGTATAATGATCATTATTGTTAAACCTACTTACTAGGTATGTGTATATTTAATAAAAAATAAGTATAATAGGTATGTACCTAACGTGAAATCAATTTGGCCACGTTCGTACGGGCTCGCGTCGCGAGGGTTTCAATATGTTTTTCACTACCCAATAACGATTATGTAGGGATTCTCATTTCCCGGACGTGGTATTCAAGCGATACCAATCTAGTTATCGAACGAACTCGCCACGATATTAAAATCCAATATTGTATACCTCCAGCCCTGTATATCATGCATTCCACTTCACAAAATTAAATTTCGCTGCCCAGCGGCTGTAAGGGCGAAATTATTCGAGTATGAAACGTTATTAGCTCAAAAACTCCACTTATCTCCCCGCTCGTAATTCGATCTAACAAAAGTTGTTACTTTGCCCAAATGTTATTACATTTATCGGTCATAGACAACATGACACCGTAACTATTGCTTTTTTGTTAATTGCAAAATTCAGGCAGTTTCCTCAAAATTATAATACTCAGTCTCTCTTCACATTAATGAGACTTGGAATGAGAAGAGCAGGAAAACCAAGCAATTAAGCTAGTCAAATTACTTAGGTACCAGAGAATAATCACCTTTCGTAAATAGCTGTCTACAGCAGTGAAACACTGTCATTATTGCTGGGCATTTATAAAGAGACAAATGAGCAATGAGAAATATTATCGCGAATTGAGCCGCGGAGAAGAAAAACTGGGAGGAAAGGACGCCATTTGTAAACGATTCAGTCGAGGGCAGGGTTTTAAATATTTTCTAAAGAGATGCTGATAAGGGCATTGGTTAAAAGAAAAGAGACGCGAAATAATAGAATTAAAACAGCCATGTTCTATTTGTACCACTTTATCAAGCATTTACTCGACATTGGCAGTAAGAAACCTCCCATAGAAGAGGTTTGGTTTCGATTATTAAAAAAATGGGGCTCTTTCAATAAGGTGAATTAGACTTGGCCCCATGAAGTAACAGTTAACCTTCTACACAAAATTAGTTCAATGTTCGCCTTATCGGACAGATAAGTTAATTCACTCGAAACATTATTTAAAGTGGACTTTAAAATTTTAGCCTAAGGTTCAAAATTATTTTTGTAGTACTATTATTGTATTGACAACTAACCAATCTAGATGCTACTTCATCGATTTGTTTCTTGCATTTATTCGTGTCCCAATCACCTGAGACAGAAGCTTATTAATAATTGCTCATTTAGAGAATTGAAACAAATGTTGGTAAATTACAATTACAAATAGTTCACTAGCAGATTCATTCCAAAATGTCTAAAATTTATAGACTACAAAGGCCTAACGGGCCTAAACAATCTACGTTAGGGCGTTACATAAAAGGCAACACTAAACTACAAAATTTGTTTTGTAAAACATTTTGCTATTTGAAAAGGTGTAAATGGCTCTAACAAGCTCTCATACCGTTGCCATTCTAATTAATTATTTAGAATGATGCTTACTTTTCCGCAAGCGAGTAAAATTGGCTGTATTACGTTTATTTCTCCATTAATTAAAATCCTTCAGAGGGCCAACCATTCAAACTGGCAAAGTATTTAATTTGTAGATAACGTCAAATCTTTTGAGATGACTTTCCGTAGCGATTTTTTTGTGCCAAGTCCATTGAAATTTGGACTCTCACAGGAACATTTTAACGTATACCCACTTGAATATAACAACAAATATTTGAGACATAAACTAAATTCTTTGTTGTCCTAAGCAAATAAATATACAGTTCATAGCACTCAAACTACGTTTAATAATGCTTATTACTACCAATGTGTGTTCTGCAAATAAATTGGAAAGAAACAGGAGCACGGGAAATATTCTTGGAGCCATTACATTACGGAGCCTGTGGGGTGGACCTAAGCTGCAAACTTGTATCCCTGACCTCAAAGAGGCTTTGTAGGTCTAATACAAGGCTTATTAATTAATTTTCTTTTATGTTTTACGCATTACATGAATTTTATTCTTTGAATTTTTTGGCTTGGATTATGGAAATAGAAAAGTTGATCACCATCTATATTTGTTTGTAAAACTTATTGGTATAATCTTTAGCCTGTAATTGCAAGACATATATGGTTGAATCAAGTTTTTGTTTAGTTACTTAACACAAAATCAACAATGTCTTTTAACAGGACGACATAGTCAGACCTTTCTGCAAATTTTTAATACATATTTGGTATCATTTTTTGTGTGAGATTCGAGTTTATTTAAGCTCAATGTAAGTAAATGGTACACCGTGTGCCCGTAGACTGTTTGTAAACAAGTTTAATCAGGTCAGCAAATAAAGAGGGGAGAATCTGTCCAATCGACATACCAATGGAAGTTCATTAAGTCTTAATTATTTTAGACATAATATTTTCTATACCTTTCACATAAGAATTTTTGAAACCAATATTGCGTACCTTTTATACGTAACATACCACATTCCTTTCAAAGATATTACCGGACGAGATAATTAATTTTCCTTACCGCGCAGCTTTGTTTACAGTCTGCCTTAGATATGGGAAAAGACGCTCCAACTTACCTGTAACAATATCAAGAAAAGATTAATCTTAGTCACTGGGTTATGGCTTTATAGGTTAGAATAACGAGTACGTTATTGAGCCACTCAAGTATCGATTAATTTCAGTAATTGATTTCTCAAGCATAGTTCTGATTCTGTGATTTGATAAATATTAGCAATATTTAGACAAATCACAGTTTTGAATCTACTCTTGAGTAAATGTTTCTAATTGAGTCTCGTTTTGAGAACCTTCGTTTGAGAGTGAAAATCGTCACGTCTATTATAAAAAAAAAAACTTTTTTTTTGCATCGTCCAGCCAGGTGTTTCAACTTTTTTCAAATAAAAAGAATGGAAACTTTTTTTAATCTATAGGCCTATTTTCGTGTCTAATGAAGACTCAAATAGTCGTGTTTCCTGTTTTCGCGGTAACGGCCACAGATTATGCAACTTGTCAACGTGCCAAGCTTTCAGGTGTTGTGACCTTTGAAGACGCTCATTTGTTGACACACCCGGTGATTCATACACCTAACACGTCATTTGTTTCTAATAGTATGTAATATGGTACGTAATTTTCGTACACAATAAGATTCAATGTCATGGTGATTCAAGTCTTATAATCTTTTGAGGACTTGAAAGCTCCACATTTAATGTTTTAAGTGCCTACTTATAGCTTCTAAAAATTATTTGTTTGTAGGTAATTGTTATTTATTTATCATAGAACTAAGGAAGGATTACCAATATCTAAAAATACCCACTCTAATTTTAATGAGTCTCGTTTTATAATAATCTCGATCCGTTCCTTTATTCTTTACTCGTTTAATTTCGTCTAAAATAGCGCCGGTGTTGACACACATACGTGTCTCGAATAGAGACAGCTATTTCTGTCGGTCTGTGGGCTCTCTAATGACCAGAACTATCGTTCATAATAAATTTGGAAGATCATTGCGTAATAATATCTACTTTTGAAACACTTAAGTTCATCTTTCATCGACTCTCCCTAACTCTATGCATGTAAATGTTATCGTAATAGAAACTAATTTTGTTTTGATTGATAAGACTGCTAATCAAAAACATATTGGAAATGGGAAATAGTTTTGAGTTTGCCTATTATTATAGCAATGGTGCGATTGCAATTTGCAACATTACTTTGCACTGTAAAAAAATCATTTCAAAACATTTTCACTATTTTTTAGGGTTCCGTACCTCAAAAGGAAAAAACGGAACCCTTATAGGATCACTTTGTTGTCCGTCCGTCCGTCTGTCAAGACCCTTTATCTCAAGAACGCGTGAACGTATCAAGCTGAAATTCACATGAAATACTCAGGTCTATTGTCCCTTTAAGCTGTGAAAATATCAAACTTCTAAGCCAAGCCAATCAAAAGATACAGCCGATTATGTCGATATTTTCAACAAATTTTCGACACTCGCAAAGGAATCAAAACCTACAGGATACTTCCCGTAAACTCAGAATCTTGAAATTTGGCATAAAGCATTGTCATATAATGCAAATATAGGAAAAATTGCGAAAATTACATTTTTTTAGTTACATCACATAATATATATTTTTTTAATAATTTTAAACTTACTACCCATTTCCTCATAAACGCGTAGAGGTATTAAATTGAAATTCATACCAAATACTCAGGTCTATAATACCTTTAAGCTGTAACAAAATCAAACTTCTATGTCAACGCAATCAAAAGAAACAGCAATTTAAGCTGCATATTTTGAAACTCGCAAGTACTCGCAAGGGAATCAAAACCTAAAGGGTACTTCCAGTCGACCTAGAATCTTGAAATTTGGCATGAAGCAACGTTTTATAGCACACATAAAGGAAAAATTCCGAAAACCTTAAATTTTTAGTTACATTACAAAATATATATTTTTTAATAAATATAAACTTATTACTTTTTTCCTCATGAACGCGTAGAGCTATCAAGTTGAAATTCATATCAAATACTTAGATCTAATTGCCTTTAACCCGTGAAAAAAAAAAAATTCTAAGTCAACGCAAAAACGCAAAACGCAAAAGTACAACCATTGATACCGCATATTTTGAAACTCGCAACTACACGCAAGGGAATTAAAACCTAAAGACCACTTCCCGTTGACATAGAATCTCGAAATTTGGTAAGAAGCAATAGCTTACAGCACAGGTAACAGAAAAATTCCGAAAAGCTAAAAATTTTAAGTAGTTATACCACCAAAAAAATTGTGATTGTAAACATAATTTTAGTTACAGCAATGACAAACGATAAAGAGATCTTTGTCTTAAATTTATGCTCCTCCATCTTTCCCCATTGTAATGTTATGAATTTCATTTTGCAATAAAAATACCATAGTTATGACTCGATTGTCGTAATGAACGAACTTTGTAAACCTTGCAGGTTTGTACGGAACCCTCGGTGCGCGAGTCCGACTCGCACTTGGCCGGTTTTTTTTAATAAAAAATTGCAAGGTTGGTGAAATAAGAGTAACGCTCGACTATGGTGAAAAAAGATTAAACCATGACACCTAATTTTCAGCATCACGCTTCTGATAATTTTCCAATTTGATACGAAATCGAATGTATCACAAATAATATGCATAATTCGAATCATTTCGTTTGAGCCAACCTAATATAATACAAATCTTATCAAAATTTCGATATAGCGTAGTAAACAAAAATCATAAAACAGGAATTGGAGTTTTAACTGGTTAGACATAACAGCGGAATTCGTTTGACGTGTTGTTTGGCTTTCGTAAACACGCGGGATAGGATGCCGAAAGAAAAATGTGATGAATGAACTTATAAATAATCTCAGTGACTTCTAAAGACTTTAATCTTCGGACGCTAGGCACGGACGATTCCTTCACGTTATTATTGTTCCAGTAATGTACAGACGAGGGCATATCAAGGTAAACATTGGCTACTTAATGTAGTTGTATCAAGTGCGATTTTGCGATTGCGATTTAGTCTGGCATAGTAAAATCATCTACTACGTATTTATACACTTTTAAAACGTTAATAGGTAAATTTTTTTGCTGTTGCTGTAATATAATGTTACTGGCAGCAAACTACACTATTTACTCTTAGGGCCTCGTAGTAAATGTTTGTAAATAGGCACACAATAACAAGCTCTACGCCCCAAAACATAATATACGGTTGAAATTTAATCATCTGATTACCCAATATAGGCAATATTTAAATCCAGGCTTTATCCTGCGCCCGAAGAAACTGGAAAACAATGAAGCTGTGGATGTTCAATATTCAGCATCTATGAATAATTAAGCGGCAGCCTGATAGAGTCCAGTTTGCGCTGAATTCACCAAAAACTGCCGGTCGGCCATATCAGACTGCAGCTCTAGTGTTGTTCGTTGTTATCGAATATCGATGATAAGGAATAATCAAGCGGTAGTCTGATAGAGACCAGTTTGCGCTGAGTTCACCAAAAACTGCCGGTCGGCCATATCGGACTGCAGCTCTAGTGTTGTTCCTTGTTATCGAATATCGATAATAAGGAAAGATTAAGCGGTAGCCTGATAGAGCCCAGTTTGCGCTGAGTTCATCAAAAACTGCCGGTCGGCCATATCAGGCTGCAACTCCAGTATGCTCTAGTGTTGTTTAGTTTTATCGAATATCGATAGTAAGGAATAAATATTAAGCGGTAGCCATATATTAGAGGCCAATCTGCGCTGAATTCACTTAAATTGCCGGTCGACCATTGCAGACTCAGCTCTAGCATGCTATAGTGTGTTGGTAGTGTTCGTGATTATCGATTGTAAGTAATAATTAAGCGAGAGCCTGATAACGGTTCGCGATGAAAACCACAAGAAACAAAACTGCTGCTCGGTCATTGCAGTCTAGTGCACATGTATGCAGTGCTTCATTATCAAATATTGATAACAACGCATAATATCCAAAATTTTTATCAGTTGTGCACACTTAACTACAAGTGCTAAATAAATCACTGTCACTGATAAGGCTTTACGTCGATCCCCGATCTGGTAAATAAATCCTTGTTTCTCGAAATTGTCTACTAACTGAAATAGTTAAGTAAATATTTTTATATTTGCGACGACGAAAAAGATAATTTTTCAAAATTTTCTCAATTTTAAAATAGCTATAGTGTATTGAATACTATGTCATAAGTACTATCGCACAATTCCCACCAAACCGTTAGGTGAAAGAGTACAGAAAAAGTCAAATCTAAATCTATCGATAAAATCGTCGATAACTAGGCATCACTAAACAAAGCAGAATGATCAGAATTTCAATGTTGTTCCTATTGTACGGCATCGTGGCAAAGATGCTTGCACCGCTGATACGTTTCGACCAACCATGTCTAATATGCGAATCAAACCGAATTTCGCTAAATGTACGGAATACTCAATATGGTTGCAATGTCATACAGATTTCAGTGTAGTTTAGATGCATAACTCTGGAATATTAAGATAACCTGTCTGGCAATACAAGTAGCTTTGCAAGTTACATTGGGACGTGTATGTACCTTGAAAAGTGCCTACATTTGAATTGAGATTGACCTCGACAAAGAGCAATCGAACCTACTTATTTTCTATTTAGTTTCAAGCACAAAAATAAGGGTGCTTATAAATAGGTACTCGTAACTAAAGAAAAATCGAACAACATATTACTACGAGCTTAAGCGGCGGAATACAGCAGTTTGTTTTTCGAGCGTATATTTGTGAATCACGATAAAAATATTTGATAATATTTCCACTCTATTTTTATCCTAAACTTTTGGCCGAAAGGTTAAACATAAATACTAATATAAAATTTCGGGTATGCATGTCCGCATTTTTTACTCAATCCAATAGGTACTTATCTATCGAGGGAAAATTACATCTTAAGTCGTTAAGTTTTACAACTGCCCGGTAAGGAATCAATTGAGTCGTTAACAGAATCTTCAGGGTCGCATTAAAGGATGAGACAATGTCGTATTTGTTCGCAATAAACGCTAATGTTGTGTGAAACACCGCGATTTTACAGCGTACAGCGTTATAAACCGCTGTAAGGTCGCAGGGCATCTGGCGTACGAGAACATGTGTTCGCTATTTTTATCTCGCCCATTCAGAGCTCTGATATCGCATGCTTTTAAAACGATTAAAACACAGTTAATGTTACAACACTTTGTTGACTTGCAGCCATATTGCCCAGTTTTTGGACACGTCTGTATCATCATCATCATCATCATTTCAGCCACAGGACGTCCACTGCTGAACATAGGCCTCCCCCAATGCTTTCCATGTTGATCGATTGGTAGCGGCCTGCGTCCAGCGCTTCCCTGCTACCTTTACGATGTCGTCGGTCCACCTTGTAGGTGGACGTCCCACGCTGCGTTTTCCGGTACGCGGCCTCCATTCCAGAACCTTTCTGCCCCATCGGCCGTCAGTTCTGCGTACTATGTGCCCTGCCCATTGCCACTTCAGCTTTATCAATACTGTATTATAAAAAAAAATGCTAACCGAAGATGTCCTCGTAGATTTTGATAAAACGAACGTTATTAGTCCAGTGTTTGCCTGAAGGGGTAACAAACATCTATCCACTCTAACAAACATTAGCGCTGTATGCAACGTTCTGATCTGAATTCACATAATTTAGCCTAAATGTGGTGTTGTTTATTTTCCTATAACAATGCTATTTGATATTATTTATTTACCTCATGCAAATTGAGCTTTACCCAATCATATTGTTAATTTATAAATTATTACTGCAATCGGCTCTAAATTCCCATTAGTAATTTCATTCTGGGCCTAATCACTAAATATATGGGTATTAACGCGCTAATTCTGCAACAATATGATGCATTGCTGCATAAGCTGACTTGAGAATGCATCGTTACCTAGCTATCAAGTCTTGGCATTAGCTCCAGCATCCGGGTATTACCCTGAACGTTCTGTTATTCTATGTAAATTCCAGAGCATCATATCTTGGTAAACATAAACAGCAACTTGGAATCTGGGCGAACACATCTTGTGTTTGACAGATGTCCGCTCCGTTGGGTTTTAATCGAGGGGCCGTCTGGGAATGCAGCGCTGTTTTAAGAGCCTGAATATGTGGGTAGACACTAAATAATTCATTCGGATTTTGTATGGTCACGAACTGCATCAACATTGTGCTGATCTAACTTATTGAATGGAGATAGCCGACTCTAAATAATATTACGAGTACTACTGGTACTACCACACCGATTAAGTCTATGGATACTCAACATCAAATAAATCGCACCTTCCACGACGCGAACTTTAAAGATTTTCTTCTGACACAATCATGGATGCACGAACATGAGTGAGTTTTGTGTGGTGGCTAAGGTTGTGCTATGGTGATGGCTCGCTACTGTTCGTTTTTAAAAATTTTGACATACACTATCGTTATGTGTGTACCACGTAAGTAGTGTACATACGTACACACACAAGTAAAGCTCACTCGACTTCGTTGGTGCCTATAATCCTTTTCAAATTCGTACTTTGTACCTGTATAAAATACACTGAACCTATTCTGCGATTGTTGATCTTTAATTTCTCAAAAATGTTACGTTTATCTATGGAACCCAAAAAGGCTACAGTTTTCGATTGCCTCGCTTTTAGTGAACTGGCGGCAAACAATAACGGTACAATAGAGCTTTTAGACAGACTGACGCTTTTGTCTGCCGGGGGGAGGGGGAGTGCCTTGTAAGTGCATTATTGACTACCCGAACGCCCACCTGTATGGGAATATTCTTTTCATTGGTAAATTTTATTGAAACTTTCCTATTGATCGTTTAACGAGTGTCGAAGGCTACCTACGCCAGTATTTTAGAATCCAATTTCAATGCAGGTATATGTTTTCTTGTATTTGTGTTCGTTACTCACACTCCAATCTGAAAATAATGGCGTAATTTTACTTTTTGTATTGTTTTCCATGCTTACTATTATTATCTTTTTCATCAAAAATGTAGGGAAAGAGAAAACTATGTAGGTACATGTTTTATTTCAAACCTCTCCATCCGCTTGAAATGTATGTGCCTGGCTAGTTGAAATGCTCATCTTCATTCATAAAGCTCTAAATGGAATTTGATTCGAACCAAAGATTCAAGTTTCCTCCAAAAGCAAAGCCCAAATACCAATACCAACAAACGATTCCAGTTATTACTTCCTAAACATTTATCAAAATATACGTCTACCCTTGTTGTTTACACAACACGAGTGTACACGCAGATTACGCTGGAGAATTTTCATCGGGTTCCATTGAAGCGTATTTCTTCGTCAAAGGCATTTTTCTCGGTGCGAATCTGTGGCGTAATGGGAAAAGTTGTAACAAGTATTCAGAACGTTCTGTATAGGGTGGGTGGAAAATCGCATTTAACTATAAAGCAGGTGATTTAATGCAGATACAATAACTAAGGCCAATTTCTGATTGGGTCGGTTTGGTACCCTTGTGTTTTCTATACGTCTTTAAAAAAAATAGAGACAGACATGGCCGTACCGACTGATTTCTATAACCATAGACAATCGGTCTACTTCCACCCTGTCATTTGTTATTTAGTTATTTATTAGAGTTGCATAGGTCAATGGTTGGTTTATGATGATAAAATGCTATCATCTTTCTGCCAAAAGAACGCTCTTGGTGTGCGAACTTCAGCTTCAAGCTAATATTGGAAATTATCGTTGAAATTTTCAGGCAGTAAAGCGTACGTAAAGCAATTTGTACAGTGAACAGGACATCATATTAAACATAAGATACCCCATAGTATGGCTTGATGTTCCATCACCCGAATGTACTTTAACAACGTTTAAGCGAGTTCGTACACCCTGTGTGCCATTAATATTCTGACGAGTCGCCGCCGAGGCAACTCTATAAAAGTTCAACGAATGTCACGCTCCGCACAGCTTATTATGTACACGAAGATAATTGCTTGTACAACCTGCATATTATACCGTAAACTAATTTATGTTCCAAGTGATATACGAACGAAAATAGACAAGCATCATTTGAAAAGAAGGAATTGAAAGAAAGTCACTTACTATCAGGTGAGATACAAGCCAAGGGCTTACTCGTTCTAGTTAAAAAAAAAAGTAAAGACCCAATTTTAAGATTGATTCGTTAAATTACGACGATGGCACACTGAAAGATAAACTGCAACGTATTGTTATTTAATAATAACTCGACTATATTATTCAGCAAACAGGCGGAATCTAAATAGTAAAACCATGTATTTGAATTGAGCTGAATCCGGTTTTCAATCGATGAGTGGAAAAAAATATTGGAATTAATTTAGGTGCGCTGTTAATTAAAAAATCAAACATCAGGAAAAATCTATTCTCGTCCATCCTAAAGCAATATTTACGTACGCATTTTTACCGCACGAAAAATACTGCACGAAAAATAATGGAATATTTTATTAATCATGTAACAAAGGTTATGTGTTTCTTTGAAATTGCAATAAGCCCGAGTTCTCCAATGGCTGTGGATACAAAAGATCAATTGGGAAAGAACGCTAAAAAAGGATTTCATACAAATGGAAACGTTCCAGTTGGAAAAGCCTTTTGTTTTTTCGCTGGCGAGGAAACGTTTTAGGAGTATGTAAACCGTTTTGTTCACTCTACATTAATGTCCATTCACTACTGAGTTCAATTTGATAGAACGAACAAGTCATTTGTTTTAATTAATTGACCAGTCTAATATAATAATCTGTCATCTAATATATTACTATCACCTTTTTATAAACACAAACATTTCTTTGCAAGTGATAAAGAAGTTTTACTTTTCGATATAATAGAAAGTGTCTAAAAGCGAATTGCAAATCTTAAACGATTCGACGTAAGTATTTGTAGAGTACTCAGGCTTTACTTTAAATTCAAAATATATATGTCTTCAATAAACTGTTAAAAACGTTTAAAAAAACTTTCATTCCAGTCAAAAAACTTTAACGGTATTTATAATAGGTTGACCTAAGAAAGCGTTATTTTCATAAAATTAATTTGTACCCCGAAAGAGGGTTAATAAGAAATTTTTGAGTAGCCAGTTGTGAGAACGCAGTAATTAAATAAAATTGACAGAGTAGGTACATTTACATCCTTGAGCATAAATTCTCACATTTGTGTGAATTAAGTATGACGTAAATACATAGGTATACGTCTACGAGTAACATGTGAATAATATACTAAATATTATTATGTTGATAACACACCTATTATATGCGTTTTAATAATATGACGTTTTTATAATATTAGCATTTAGACCATTTTTTTCAATAACAGGACAAAGTTGTAAACATGAATTACGAAAATACTTTAATGCATTTTTAAGCGATGATCAAATAAACAAATAATATTGAGGCCTCTACAAAAAAAAAACACAAATTAATAAAGTTATGTTAACCCTTCACTGGAGAATATTTTTATTACAAAATTTTCTATGCGAAATTGACCCTTGACTGGTCAAAACTCACCCAATTTAGGGATTTGAGTGGCCAAATTGATTTTAGATTTTCTCATCGTTACAAAATAATATTCATTCACAAATTATATCAAGTTCTGGACGAATAACTTATATCGATAATTTGCATATTATAAAATGTAGGTAAGTAATTCATGGACATAAAAATTGATTTATGAACATAACTAAACAAGTCACCTGGAATCCTATTTATTTTGTATTCAAACTAGACCTTGTTGACAATCGTCAATGAAATGAAGTTGTTTAATGAATATTGAGTGTGCTAATGTCACCATAAAGATGGTAATTAGGACCTTGGCCGCCACTACGTAACCGTTTGCGAAGCGTCAACGATAAAATACCAGTTTTATCAATAAGGCGCAGGAAATTGAGAAATTTGTTAAACATCTCACCTCCTACACCGTATCGTGAATTCTTACATTTTCGTCTAAAACCAATAATATACTGTTGGCAATCCAATTTTTGTTTATGTATCGTTTTTCTTCACAAAATGACGCGTCTGTTTATAATGTAAAATTAAGAGATTTTTACTGTTTGTTCAAAATAATCTCTGGAACATAATGGACTTATTTTGATGGATTTTTTACTGATCATTGGGTATTATAATGTGTAACATGGGCTACTTTTATTTCAGAGGATTCCAGTTGAAAATAGTTTAATCATAAAATTGGTGTGATTTCCAAATTATAAAGGCAAAGTCACAGGCAGAAGCTAGTTATATTAATAGTATCCACTTTAACATTTTATAGGATTTTTAACCTTGATGCTAAGAAAACTATGTGATCTTGCCGAGGATCAATGTAAAACAGATACATAAATTCATTTTATGTCCCGTAAAATAACTGATTGATCAATGGGCAACTCATGAGATTGTTGTAGAAAAATCGCACCTATTACAATTTACAAAAGATGTAAAATGTTTACCTTGATGTGACGTATAGGTATTTCTGGCCTATCGTTAATATTATACATTTAAAATAGGTACTATCTTCATAGTCTCATCATTGTTTTTTTTTAACATTTCTTCAATGAAAAACAGTGAAGTAGGCCAGTAGCATAGTTTTCAGGATGTTAATTATTTTGAACAGTAAATAAATGTAAGGATGAAGTGACTACTGATCCAGTGAACGGAAGTGCACGGTGTGTGGTTTACTGGTTTATCAGATGATGTAATGTTTGATCTAGCGCAGCGTGGTCTCGGAGGCCACACGGTGTCATTGATAGGGTTATTAGTCCGTAGAAAATATAAAATATGGCGTTCATGGGAACAGGGACCACGAGAGAAAAAAAAATATTGTTTCCCTCTCTATGTCCAACATACTTTGGAACCATTTTTCTCGATAGAGAAAATTATTTCGTTTATATATCGGTATATTATATCGGTTTACCAATATAATTTTGCTGCTGGTAGCAGTATTACTAGGTATACTTATTCATTTTTCCACGCAAGACTTGAAGATCAATAGCATTATGCCCTTTTGTTTGGTCCTTGCTAGGTAGATACTGTTAAACAGACTTATAAAGACTGAAAGAAGAGACGGGCTTATAAAGACTGGAAGAAATCTCATACGCGATTGTCTCACGTAGCCATTTATAACGTCATCTTTTCCCAATAATAAATCTTTTAATTACGTATTCATTGGGTAATCAAATAGTGGAAAAAAATTACGCAATCGGCGCCATTTTAACTGTGAAATAGGACTGACGGTAGTTAGAACCGCAGCCGTGACGTCAAAAGTAAACCGCATAAAATGTGCACAAGTGGCGCCTATTATTTGCTTTAACACAACATTTGCTCGCCATATTTTATTACGTTAAATTAGGGACATCTAATTGTCTCTATTCAACGCTCTGTCGAGCGATCTCTTATAATTGTTTAATGCCGAATATAAGAAATCGAGAGTTCAGTTAAGACGTCGACCCTTCCAAGAATCTAAGCTTTTGCTTCGAATACTTATTAATTCATGCAGTTCCCTGGAAAATTATTATGTCAACTCAAAAATGCTTTGTGCAAAGTCACTAAAACGTTTCATAAACAAACGTTTGACAGAATAGTTAAATCAAACGTTTGAGCGAAGAGGCGCCATCATCATAGAGTAAGCAGAGTCAGCCCTCCGAGGGACTAATGCCCTCTTTATGATCCTGCCCTTTTATGGTTATTTCGGATATGATTGTCGCCGACCGTAAACTCATTCGCTCATAAGCGGGCGCTGTCCTATGTATAATAATTTGTGACGGAATTTTTGTTTGTCAGGAATCCGCGTTATTACGTTACGCAGGTAACGTTTATGGTAATGAGAGCCGCCCGTACGACCTTACAGTTTTATGTCGTGATAGACGTGACGATGAATAATTTGCTATACAAACGAGAATTATGAATTTGTACGAGCTCTTCTCTGAGTGGAGCACTCAGTGCACGGAGTTGAGCCACAATTAAGTATATTAATACCTAATTATAGCCAAATTAACGTTAGTTAAAACAACGACATAACAAAACCACACTTCAAACATCACAAAAGAAACGACAAACAAGAGATTAGTAAGCGCATCACTGACAATGACAAACAAAACTAAGTTATTTCACACAGCATCGACTGCACTTCAAACAAAAGGATGTTTTTCGAATAAAACTGACAGTAGAGTTACAGGTAATTTAAATATTTTAACAAACCTAAAAATGGTATAAATGTAGGTACTGTTTTATCGTGTTTCAAAGTTTCAAGGACTTTTCACAGCGTTTTCGTGTTAAAATTTTTATTCTTCATTGTTTACACTTTGGATATTTCCATTGTTAACATAACAATAATGAGTTACGTATTAACTATTGTATGTATTACGTATAAAGGTTAAAAATGAAAAGAAAGAGGCTTCAAATGTACTATACGAGCATTACCAATTTTTCATAATGTGTGAGGAATTATACTATGTATGAAGTATGAGCAGAACGTATTCCAAATGTATGAAGTATGAGCAGAACGTATTCCAAATATATGATATCAACAATCAATGGGGACTGGTAGAGTCTAAATCTCATCAATAGTTGTGACAGCTTAATTAGTCAAATACAGGTCAGATCAACAAAGATGATGATTAACTACATAAATTAAGGAATATATTATTGAATGATCCTGTAAGGGACGAAGGACACGAGCCACACACAACACATTCCCTTACTGTGTACCTGGGGAGGTCGAGCGCGCCTTGAACGTCGGCGTGATCATGACGGTCTCTGAAAATCACAATCAAATCCATCAGAATGATGAAAACCCTCACCTAAAGTAACCTCTCTATAGTAAAAATATTTTCGTAATTTTGTTCCTAAGTAAAAATAAAATACTTCATGTAACCTCCTTGGTCAGCCAATTCAGGTTCGGTTTCAGTGGGTACGTTCTGGGTATAAAACTAAAAGTAGGTTCACGTCAACCAAAATAATTAGAATTGTTAATCTATAATATATATCTATTTTTTTTATACACTTGACTAATTCAGTCACTCCTACACACGGTAAAATACTTTCGCTTCACAAAATTTATAAGTTCTTAAAAATTAAAAGGAGGTAATCATGGTACGACGTAATCAATTTTAACCACTTTCAAAAAATAATTTCTTGTAATGTGAATAATCGGTAATTTGGAAGAAAGACAAATACGAATGGTAATTTTCATCACGGAACTAAACACTACACTTTTTGAGAGTGCAATAGAAATATGCTTGTCACATGTCAAACACGTGCGGTATTTCAAAATGTACTACTCCACTACTATCAATATTTATCGCTATGATAACATTATCGTACAACAATACATAGTATTTGGGACACCAAAGTTAGTGTTGCGGTTCGGTTAGCGATAAGTATCGTAAACTCACAGGGTGAAGGTGAAGGATGTGGGTCACTCCGCACATGCGTCACTAAGGCTACCGTTCCACCTAATATGTGAGACATATGCTATGAAAAAATAAAGTCTAAAATGCTACCAGACTAATCTAGTTAAGATGTGGCTGTACCATTCAGATATTTTTAAGATCTGTAGCTCATTAGTTCGCATTTTGAGCATTCATCTTTTAGTTGAAATATAAAAATTAGCTCCGTTAAATACCGCTTTATCTGCCTTAATTAAACTTAACAATGATAGTGAAATAACTATCGGATATCATCTTAATATATCTTACATCCCTCGCTAAGTATAGAAGCTTATCGTATTACCGGTTTCGTGGAAGAGCAGCCTAACTCACTAGTTCACGACTAAGTGTGCTAAACCAATATTGAATTAACGTGAACAGAATAATTGTGGAGAAAGCCGCCGACTTCCATTCTCAGCCAGCTCATCAGGCTCCGTCAATACAAACAAATGCCCGTTTTAATTATTAACACCCAACCTCATTCCATGTCATTTTCGTTTACATGCGAAATTGGCTCCTAGAATATTTGATAAACGTATCCGAGTACATTCCAGTCTTTATCAATGGAACTTTCGATAAAAATTTAATTATGTATAAGCAATCAAGGAACTGTCAGCAGCCGATGGAAATTGGTTTCTATTGTGTGCGTGAATGTCAACCTATGAGATCATTTATTAATTTGATATCTAGGACATCTAGTTTTTTCAATAAGTAGTGTCAAGGTTTGCATTGAGTAGCGAAACGCGATAAGCATCGCACCAGCAAATCTGGTGATCCCTAAGCAAATTATGATCTGCGTCTAGCAGAGAGCTAGGCGGATAGTGTTGGCATTGGCAGCGGTTGGTCCGTGAAATCGAATTGGCCCACAGTCAGAGACGAAAATAAGCAGGTATAAAATCGAATTCGGTGAATCGCGAGACCGAAGCTCAGGTGCACGCGCGGCCCAATGAATCAGCAATGGATTGAGAAATACGTTTGGGAGACGGAGTTACATTCCTAAACACGGCTCAATTACGAATCGCTGGTATCCTAAAGTATGATTTATACATTCTACATCGAACTGCAACTTTGGCCCGCAGCCCTTCTCTCGCGAACTGATGAACAAAGTTAAATTATCTCACGTGAAGTATCTGTGAAATTAATTTAGAGCGCAGTTTCGATCTAGATACCTTTTGTGTGTATCTTTGAGTCTAGATCGATTCGTAGTCGAAGGTGGCCTACTCTTGCTAAACTTAGTCGGGTAGGTAACATTACTAAAACGGCTACTACCACAGATTGTCACATAAATTAATTTTCTCGAAATAGACTTTACATTTTTCATAATTTTATTTTTGGCTAAATTACCTACTTAGTTACCTATACGATTTGTGTCCATTTAGGTTTTGAATACAATGCTCTAAAATAATTAATCAAAGTGTAGAAAATTGTGTGAAAATGTCAGTAAAATCAATAAAATCTGAAAATACTGAAACCAAATTCTGTGCTTCATCGATGACGTAACAAGTTACACAATCCAATGATTGGCTATAATAGCTATAATAAGAGCACAATAACGGCGATCCGTCGGAATTGTTCGTTTTAATGTCTCCTCGTGTGTCGGGCGCGGCGTCACAGATGAGTTGCGCCGGCGCAATAGAGCCCAGATCCTGTGCTGTGAAGCTCGCAGGGGTGAACGCTTTTATCAAATTATGGTATGTTTATTTTTCAGTCTCTTAAACGATGGAGAAAGAGTGATAACTCCTGAAGTTATTTCATCGTCATTTCAGCCATAGGACGTCCACTGCTGAACATAGCCCTCCCCAATGATTTCCACGATGACCGGCCGGTAGCAGTATTTATTTATTCTCAAATTGTTTTCTTTGATAAAAATTACTTTCACTCATCACATTTTTTCATCATCATATCGCTAATAATGTAAAAATACTACTTACACATTAAAGTGTAATAAAAATGCTTCGATCGTCATACGAGCATTATAGGTAAGTTTTAAATATTTACAGTAGGTACTTAAGGCCTGATAACACACTGAGAACACCTAATTAACAAATTGGATGACTGCGGCATTCATTAAATTGGATAGATATCGTTATCATTTTCTTAAGATTAATAATTTGAAGAAATATGAATCATCAATGGCCTAAACTAGCTAGAGTACATCAGAATCATCTTATTTAGACAGCCAGTGGTCAACCCTAGCAGTGGGCAAGCCACACCCGTTCACAGACAATGAGATTAACAGTTTGCTGCTTGCCCGTATAGGCATGAATGGGCCCAACACACGACAACCAGCGCAAACGCACAAAACCCGCACCAGGAACAATTTTATTCCATTCCTAACCCTACTCCGTCAACATAAGAGCTAGCACACTTACGGGCTTCAACGTTGGAATCGAATGTCGTTCGATTCAGGAAATGCGAGTACTCTCACACAGGGGAGCTGGTAATAAAACGTTGATATGCTTTGTGAGTGGCCTGTTCACTTTGATAGCAGATAAAGAGTATTGAAAAAATCTGGGTCGAAACCAATTTGGGTGATATGACCACACCATTATTTGTGGTCTCTACATTGAAAAAACTTCTTTCAGGACGATTTATTTTACTATACATCTCTGGCTAAACGTAGCCAAGAAATTCAAAGCCAATACAATCTAGAAAACGGCATTGCCCTGAAATATGGACCATAAGAGCCCAGTTCAATGGAAAAAGCCACAAATCTCGGAAGCAATTTAGCTTATCCATACAAGACAGCTAAATCTCACGGATAGATTACCAATTGTGAGATATACGCGATGACTGTGTCCGCATACGTAATGAGAAAGGTAATAGACCAGAAAGGGTCTATTAGGAACTTTATGAGCAACTGCAGGTTGCAGATAGCAACTTAGTTACTACATCTTGGTGTTAACTTTTTGCGTAAAGTCTCGTAGAGGTTTTGCGTAAGTCATCTTGAGGGATTTGATTGTTAAGTCTTGCTTATAATAAATAATGATTTGATAAAAATAATGTGCCTACTGGTAGCAAATCCACAACATTGTATTACAGAGTCATTAATAATACTCGGCATTTTAGTGAAAACATAAAATAGAGCTTTTTGTCTATGAGACCTTTTAGTAATAACGATTCGTAATCTCTTTAATACTTTTAAAGGTTATCATTGAGTACGATTTTCAATACCTTTTAATTTAAAACACTGCTGCACTGGCCATTCTAACAAATAAATTAACCCTTTTCGTCGCTATCGCTTTCATGGATGATAATTTAAACCTGAATCTCAATCGATGTCCACCGGGGAGCGGAGATCGTTTCTTTATTGCTTCACACGACAACATTCCATTGCAATGCATTTCAGGCGGTTAAAAACGAAAATATTCGTAATTCATATGGTAGGTACGGTAGGTATCGTTTAAAAGTTAATTAATAGGATTTGATTCCAATATTTATCATCCATCTTGTTGTAAACTAAATACCTAACCTAAATACTTCATATTGAACACAAGGGTTTAGTAGGATGTTTTCTATTTTACTCGTAGAACAAAGACATACCCCAAAAATAGAGATTTTGCGACCGTAATAAGAGACACTTTATTTTTGCATATTTTCTTGCATCTAATATTTCTTGCAAGTAAAGTGAAAAGATATTAATTCAAAAGGCACTCGTATACATGAAGATGAAGAAAATTCAATATAGTCACTGCAAATCCAATTAACGCAATAAACAGTCAACTAATGAGTACCCACGTGAGTAGTGTTGTGGCATAGTGATGTAATACCTATCTCGCTAATGAATGAGCGCTGAGTCATTAGGACAACTGGGTTAAATTAAGGAAACAGTGCCGCACTGGAGTTAACCGTGTTACCGGAAAATTCCGAACACATTTCCATCCTGTGTTATCGGATTAGGCACACAATTTTTATTGCATTAAGGTTTTATTTAACTTTTAAATTTTCAGGAAAATCAGCCCTAAGCCTCACATTCTAAAAGGGCGTTCAAAACTCGATTTAAACTCTAGAATAGATTTAAAACTGTTCATCGTCTAAGCACAGAATATTTTAGAGTATGTATATTTATTTGGAGTTTAACTGAAACAAAACTACTGTCATCCCAACTAATCCCAACTAATATTATAAATGCGAAAGTAACTCTGTCTGTCTGTCTGTCTGTTACGCTTTCCCGCTTAAACCTCGCAACCGATTTTGATGAAATTTGGCATAGAGATAGTTTGAGTCCCGGGAAAGAACATAGGATAGTTTTTATCCCGGTTTTTGAAACAGGGACGCGCGCGATAAAGTTTTTCTGTGACAGACAAAATTCCACGCGGGCGAAGCCGCGGGCGGAAAGCTAGTCAATTGATATAAAACTACACAACTTTATGACAAAGACTTTCACTAAACCAGAAATACAGTTCGCGAGGGAATCGCAAAAACTTTCAGCAACAAATCTAAATCAAAGCGGACGGACCCGCGGGACAACGTTAACCATTTAACACATTGAACGCCAACGCGGTCAATGTTGTCCGACACTGCACTTTCCTACCAGGCCAAGAAAAAATTTCAATTTTTTTAAATTTTCGTTGATAGTTTTTTTTTGTTAAATCGTTACATTATAAACATAAATAAAGGATTTTATTAACATATAGTTGTTTTTGAGTCTCTACATCGTATTATTAAGCGTCGGACATCATTGACCCCCATGGCCCCAGCGAGCGAAAATTCGAAAATCCGTTCCGTAGGGCCGCGCGGTCATGTTGTCGACCATCCCCGCTCGCATCCAAAAAAATAAAGGAGAACAACCAAAAAAATGAAGAGTTGTACATTGGTAGGTTTTTGATATATTATATTACGCATAAATAGGAACATTATAAGGTATAAAATGAGAAACGAAACTAGCAGGATAAGTCTTAAAATAGTGATTAAAAATAATAATAAATTAATCGATGATACCGTAAAAGGAACGCTAAAAGTGATTTTTTTCAAATTGTTTTAATTAAAAAAGGTTTAAATTTTATTAAAAAAAATTAATTTATCATAATTCGTATAAAAGTTGTCCAAAACTGAGCCGTCCCAGCTATGGCATTGTCAGGAAGGCGCTACTATCAATACTGAACTATTAGTTCCGATTTTTGCCTCGTTGGACAGCCATATAATTATGAAATTTACAGGAAGGTGCTATTAACAACTGGGTTATTAATCCAATTTTTGCGACTTGACGTTTTAGAAATTGTTTGACTGTATTTTGAATTTTTCATCCATTACTGTAGTGTCACTTTCGATCGGTTCTTTTGTCAAAACAATAGTGAATTGTCAGTATATTTACAAATAATCTTTAAAAATATACTTAAAATTAAAAATAATTATAATAACATAGCTGATTTAACATGCCAATAATTTGACGTACATGAATAATAAAAAAAGTTTTAGAATAGAGTATCGATAAGAGAAAATGTTTTTTTTCATACATTAAACAAATCTATTTTTTTCGACAATCCTGCTAGGTGTAAGCATCTAATAAGTACAATAATTTATGCCATTAATAAGGTTTTAAATGGCATAAGTTTTGTAGCTGTACAAAGAACTTAGTACCTGTACCAACCCTTCATACAAAGTGGTTGTTCAACAATGAAAATGACTTTTTTTTATTGTCCTGCATAATATAAATTATGTAGAATAAGTAAACGATATGTTTTAATTAATAAACCGTTATTATCTTGCTAAAAAGTTGATACATTTGCAAAAATGCATTGTAGTAATTACCATGTTTCATTGCGCTACCGTTATCCACATTTTTTTTTCTAAGTCCGAGCTTTACTTGAGAACCAAGTGACGTACACTAATCTTGGGAGCCGCGCGGGTCAGCTTATATGAGAATTATTGAAGAAATGCTGTCCATCGGCTCAATACAGAGGTTTGAACATAGGTCTGACTCGCGGTCATCATTGTCCGACGCGGCTCGAACGGAAAGTTAAAGTGTCGCCCATCATTGTCCCCCATGGCCCGAACGGAATAGTGCCATTTTTAGGCTGGCAGCGAAGGTGTTAAACATTCAATACACGTAGATTGTAAATATTTTCAACAAATAAATAACTCATCTGTGTCACGTGCGAAGCCATGCGCTATTAACTATGTGACGACCACCCAACACAGTCCCTGTGGCACAAACTACATACATTATGTATGGCACAACTATTTCATACTTCTACTGGGACCTAAGCCCTGGTGGCTATGGTAGAGTCAGGTGGAATGACATTTAGGGCTGATGTTTAATAGTCGGAATTTTTTAAACTGAAGAATAAGTTGACCAGGCCATAATAAACAAAAGAAGAAGAAGTGGCACATTGACAGTTTCAGTGACACATTGACAGTTTTAGTGGCACATTGACAGTTTTAGTATGCCAAGTTTATTCTTCAGATAAAACTTATCCGACGATTGAAAAATCAGCCCATAAACAATTTTTGGGGGAGGCCTTTGTCCAGCAGTGGACGTCATTTGGCTGAAACGAACGAAACAATTTTTACAGATAATAATGATTCTTCTAAAGCTTTAACCACACCAACGCGTGCACTGTGCAGATCGCCATCGCCTGCGCGATCACGGCGCAATCATTATAGGACCCATGACAGTCCGCGCTGTTGGTGTGGTTGAAGCATAACAAAGGACCAAGGTAGTCGAGTTTAAAAAGTGCACACGTATTATTACTACACTACATTTGTTTGTACTAAAAGGTATGTATAAAGCTTGTTATTTTTCCTTTAATGAGTCGGTTCAAGGGTTATCTGTTACATTAAGACGTAGGTGTGCTACGTATAAAAACAATTTAATCTAGTTATTACGTCGACTTGATCCGCGTGGATTTCAATTCATCACGAAAAGTCTTTATCGCGCGTCCAGCAATCAAAACACGGTCATAAAATACTGTGGTGAAACACTATTTGTTTCTAACCAAAAGAATAAATATGATTTTCATCTACTTGAGAAATTATCCATTTAAATTGAGTCCCCTATTACCCTTTTAAGTGATATAGACAATGCCCAAACCATACCAAATTTATCAATAATGGTTCTACGGCTTACACACACGCACAATAAAACGAAATACCAAATAACTTTAGTATTTATAATATTATTTGTACAGATTAATTAGCCTGCACTGTGGGCCTAAAAAGCGGTGATTTTCCTATGGGAAAGTAATTTTAAGTGCCATTAAGCGAATAGCAACCCACTTTCAGACAAAAAGATATGCGCAGCGTAAATGCTTACCGGTTCCGTGCGTGCTTAGGCACTAAGACTAGGATACTTGCATGTACAGCCCTCCATAAAAGGCACCTCAGAGGCACAGCAAGTTGATTTACTAACATTAGATGCATATCTCAAATCTCTACTGGCTTAGTCATTTACTATGTAACCTTTTTCCTTCCCACCAGTCTCGTCGACGATGGCGCATCAAGTTAAACATTGGGGCAATCTATGTCGTTGAAACAGGTGCTAAATTGCAATAACATGTTAAGATTAACGTGCTGTCTACTGTACAAGCATTAGATATATTAATATCTAGCCTCGAGACGGACGTTTAGGCCATAAAAATCTATTATTTATTTCAACGTAAGTAAAGACACGAAAGTAATGCCTACCTACCTGATTTATTATTAGAATGTACTTTAGTCCATAATAGGGTACGGGCGTAGAGCTTGGCTACTATTTTTATAATTATGTTAAGAAAACTTGTTATGACGCATTATGTTTAAGTAATAATACTTTAACCATCCCAAAACAATACACATTAGTCATGTACATGTACACCTATGTAAATAATACGCTCATTTATATGTAGTTATGTCTTTGGTAATGTTACAAACCGACGAATACTAACACCGACCTTTAACTATTGCTCTAGTAATTTGAGTAAACCTGTCTGTGATCGCAAAAAGAAATATGTAATCTCCAAGACAGTTCAGTAAATTTTAATTATCATAAATGCTACAGGATTGCGGATTATCACACTGGATGCGGTCTGCGATCTGGTCAAACGCATCATGATTACTTTTATTGACAAAATTCGATATCCAGCCTTCGAATTCAACGATAACGTGAGGATTTCGACTGTCAAAATTAGTTTCGTGCTACCATTTTTCATACTAAGTTTACTTTACGTCACTTTCAAAGGGGCGCTGTTTTAAGTTGCCATACTAGATGGCGATTCGAATACGCAAACGATTCGAAGTCGAAGTTTTTCGTGCTAGAGATACTGCATCCAGTGTGACATGTCTTTAAATCGACAAAGAAGAACGGTCATCTGTGACCCAGGCCCGACAGAAACAAGACATACCTCATTTTTTTTGTCATGTCTTAATTAGTTAAATTATATATTTTTTATATTCGAAATCTATGTATAACACCAAAATATTACCCTTTGTTTTTGTTCAGGCGTTATACAAAAACTAATACAAAATGCCTATTTATCATCAAAATTGGTAAATGTATGTACCTAAATGTCTATTACAGCTGCTATGGAATGTATCTAGGTGACCTGGAGATACAGCCGGATTATACAGGGTGGTTATACATATGGAACGATAAGTGATCTCACTCGATTATTTCTAAACTATACAAGATATCAAAAAACTAGTTACTGATTCTGAAAGTGCTTCACGAGCTCTTTCAAATGGTACCAATAATAGGTTACAGATTATGGAAGCTGGTAACATTGAATTTTTGGATCTTGTAACTTCTCGTTTCCACCCTGTATAATCCGGCTGTATCTCCAGGTCACCTAGATAGGTACATTCCATAGCAGCTGTAATAGACATTTAGGTACATACATTTACCAATTTTGGTGACAAATAGGCATTTTGTATTAGTTTTTGTATAACGCCTGAACAAAAACAAAGGGTAATATTTTGGTGTTATACATAGATTTCGAATATAAAAAATATATAATTTAACTAATTAAGACATGACAGAAAAACTGAGGTATGTCTCGTTTCTGTCGGGTCTGGGTTTTTTTTGTATGGGGCGTGACCGTTCTTCTTTCTTTAGGGATATTACCTACTTCCATCAAAATAGACTTGGAAAATATGAAATCATGACTTTACGTCTAAGGAAATTCCAATAACGAAGCTTTCTTTTCAGATTTCCATATGCGTCAATCCAGAACGCCTCGGCAGTGATGCCACCATGAAATTGATTGTTCAATTTCACGGCGCCTAATCGAATCTATTAAACATGAAAAACTGGCCAAGTGCGAGTTGGACTCGCGCACGAAGGGTTCCTTACGACGCTTTTGTTTTGTATGAGAGCTCCCCTTAACAGTTTTATTAATTTAATTATTATGTATTTATTTTTGAAGTGAATATACAAGCAAATAATATTATTTGAATATTTAATCATGTATCGTGATTTACGTGCATAAGTAAGTTTTAAATAATTAAATAAATATTTCAAACAGTTATCGTTATTAATAACGAGCATGAAATGGCGAAAAAAATCGCGGTTGTTGTATCTCAAATGTTTATTTCATTCTCTTTTTAGTATTTGCTGTTATAGTGACAACAGAAATACATCATCTGTGAACATTTCAACTGTCTATAGCTATCACGGTTCATGAGATACAGCCTGGTGATAGACAGCGAAGCGAAGTCCTACTAATAGGGTCCTGCTTTTACCCTCTGAGTACGGGACCCTAAAAAGGGCCCAAATGAAAGACACGACCCCCCACCCAGCAGGGTCACGTCATCACCTAGTGCCATCCGGATTTGGATTAGACAATCCGTATCGACCTACTCTAGGGGGTCATTGGCGTCTGATTAATTGGTGAGATAGAGACTTGAGATTGTACTCTTTGGTCTAGGTTTAAACCTAGGATAGGCCTCTGGCTAAACATAAGAAATGTTATCAATCCTCAGAATACTGCAGTTGGCTGTTATAGTGACAACAGAAATACATCATCTGTGAACATTTCAACTGTCTATAGCTATCACGGTTCATGAGATACAGCCTGGTGATAGACAGCGAAGCGAAGTCCTACTAATAGGGTCCTGCTTTTACCCTCTGGGTACGGGACCCTAAAAAGGGCCCAAATGAAAGACACGACCCCCCACCCAGCAGGGTCACGTCATCACCTAGTGCCATCCGGATTTGGATTAGACAATCCGTATCGACCTACTCTAGGGGGTCATTGGCGTCTGATTAATTGGTGAGATAGAGACTTGAGATTGTACTCTTTGGTCTAGTTTTAAATCTAGGATAGGCCTTTGGCTAAACATAAGAAATGTTATCAATCCTCAAAATAGGTACTGCAGTTGGCGCAATATAGTCTGTACCTACTTGATACATTATTCAAAATATTGTTTAATTGCAATATTTTTGGTAAATAAGGGAAAAAAATTGTCGGTTAAAAATTTAATCCTAGAGCTCAAAGTTTTTCTAATGAATTTTATACTTTTTCTAACAAATTTCATACTTTTTTGGTAACACATACATTGAGTTACACACTGAATGTTACATGCTTTTAATTGCTAATACCCCAGACTAATTTAGGCGTAAAACTTAGTGGTTTTCGCGAAAATTTCTTCAATTTGTTAATCATAATATTAATTCGTAAGATTTCTTCGAATAGAGATCCTTCACAGTATTGTCTAACAACATTACTGCGACAAATCGAAGCAATTGAATAAATAAAACGAATTTCATGGTATTCACTATGGCTTACTCACTATTAAGTCTCAATGCTATTGACAATTAGTGTGGCTTAATTAAGTCAAATTATACGATCATTAAGGTGTGACTAAGATAGATATAGTACTTTGCTGATGTACAAGCCACCGGTGGCATTAGAAAAGAAATAAGTATTGATTCTGTTAACATCAAATATTTTCACTTAAGTAAAAGCTTTGGTTTTACGAATATAAGGAAAACAAACTAAATTTCAACCCTCTTTCATTCTATTTCCGCTTTTCTCATTATTTATTGACGTCAGTTAAGCGTACAAAAGTGTTGCTTGAAAAAATCTAATTTTATCAACTGTCTATTAACTCTAAATTCATTAAAATTATATCAACGGAGTACGAATAAATATTTAATAAGTTTAAAGCCGATTTTTCAATCATCAGATGTCTTTTAACTGATGAATAAACTTGTCATTTTGGCAAAAATTAGCACCAAGAGCTGATTTTTCAATCGTCGGATAACTTTTAACTGAAGTTTGGCACATTGACAGTTTCAGTATGGAAAATATGTCAAAATGACAAGTTTATTCTTCAGTTTTGATATCTGATGATTTAAAAATCGACCTTTAGTGGCGTAAAAAAATTGTTTGAAAAATACAGGCGACATCTTCAGTGGTTCAGACCGCACTACTCGGCAGGCCGTGACCCACTAAGAGCGATCGACACGTCGGTCGTATCGTGATTTATTTACCTAACAAAACCTAATATCTCCGGGTTCTGTTGTTTTAACGCCCAGACCCTTTTAACTGTGGGCACATTTATCTATTAGGCGCTTTGATTTATTTAGAGGGTTTTCTAGGGTTTATCTTTAAATTGTGGAAGATGAGATCCATTAAGCATTGGTGAACTAATTAAAATGTTGATCAGTTGAAAAAAAATAATTAGGTATGAGCATTTGAAACGCATTTCCTTCCCATCATGGAGATTTTTGATATTTGGAGTAATAAGGAATACTTATGACGACACTTACACTTACCTATTAGTTGTTAAAATATGAATGTAACTTATTTAAATTGAATTAACTATAATTGATTTTGAAGCAAGCTAAAAGTAAATATTTCAGTAGTTAATCTATCAGTCTCATATAAAAAACATAAAATAATGATGCAAATTATATTTCAAATTAACTAGGATGAAATCCGTGTCAAAATAACATTAACATAAGTTGGTATTTGGAAGCATACTGAAATCGAAGTACCAACCTATGTATAAATATGCATTAACTAACATAACTTTCTAAAACAATGTAGGTACTAATATTGAAAGTAAACTATTCAAAACAAAAGCACAAACTCCAAAGGTCAAGTGAAATTACCATTCGAATCTACATCCCGTTCGAACACTTCTCTACTACAATGTTTTAAAACACCTCCTGCTTCATTTGGTATCTAATTGTTACAACATACACTGCTACTAATTTTTATATTTATCATCCACCCCATAATGGGCGTTCGCTAACGAACATAAATTAAATAAATGAGTTGGTCATGCACAGGGCATCCCCGTTGCGCTGTTAAGCCAACATTTGAAATTTCAAACCCATATTTGTGATCGTGATTGGGCGATTCCCATTAACTGTTGTGTGCCAGACGTTTTAGTTAGCACTCGTCCGGATGTTTAGCTATGATAATAACCAGATATTTAGTTCATTGATTAATGAAAACACACAAAATTTGTGTGTTAAATGAGTCAGCGTTGCCTACTTGCATAGTTCTACGGTTAGAAGTCTACTCGTATTAGCATCCGTACAGATTATTCAAATTAACCCAAATGGTATCGTTCTTTCAAGTTGAACAGTGAATAATAGTACTCTACTTGTTACATTTCATGAACAGTCAGTAGCACATGAAACTACACATTTTCATGGCAAAATAGTACTTATTGCATCTGAATACGTACGATGCTATGCTACAATGTTTAACATAATATGCTGTCAATTAAAGAGTCAAACACAGCCGGTGTAAGTGCAGCGGAAAATGAACGTAGATATTTTTTTATACAAAGAAGAACGGTCACGCCCCATACAAAAAAAACCCAGACCCGACAGAAACGAGACATACCTCAGTTTTTTTGTCATGTCTTAATTAGTTTAATTATATATTTTTTATATTCGAAATCTATGTATAACACCATAATATGACCCTTTGTTTTTGTTCAGGCTTTATACAAAAACTAATACAAAATGCCTATTTATCACCAAAATTGGTAAATGTATGTACCTAAATGTCTATTACAGCTGCTATGGAATGTATCTAGGTGACCTGGAGATACAGCCGGATTATACAGGGTGGTTATACATATGGAACGATAAGTGATCTCACTCGATTATTTCTAAACTATACAAGGTATCGAAAAACTAGTTACTGATTCTGAAAGTGCTTCACGAGCTCTTTCAAATGGTACCAATAATAGGTTACAGATTATGGAAGCTGGTAACATTGAATTTTGTAACTTCTCGTTTCCACCCTGTATAATCCGGTTGTATCTCCAGGTCACCTAGATACATTCCATAGCAGCTGTAATAGACATTTAGGTACATACATTTACCAATTTTGGTGATAAATAGGCATTTTGTATTAGTTTTTGTATAACGCCTGAACAAAAACAAAGGGTAATATTTTGGTGTTATACATAGATTTCGAATATAAAAAATATATAATTTAACTAATTAGGACATAACAAAAAAACTGAGGTATGTCTCGTTTCTGTCGGGCCTGGGTCACAGATGACCGTTCTTCTTTACAGCCGAGAGCGTTTTGTGTGGAAATGCTGTGACACCTATTGTGTGAGTGTGACGGAGGCTTTAAACAAAAGCTGTTTTTTTTTAACAGAATTAAATACACTAAATTCTTATAATAGCATTTCGGCTAATGTAGAGTTTGGTGTCATACAATAATTTAATTAATTGAAAACAGCTTGTACACAGAATTAGCGTTGTCATCTGATAATCATAATTGAACGTTCAACGTCAATCAGAAAATTCCTAACTAAATTCAATATCCGATGCAACCATTAACTGTATAAGGTATAGTCGTTTTTACGAGAATAGACTGAGTGTTTCGACCATGACCCAGTGGCTCGTTACTGCACCAGATCATCACGCCTACGTGGCTTAGATGACAAACTGCATTGTAGGATAACTACTGGCCAGTGTTCAATTACATGATTGCGACCTTTTTCTAAGCACCAAATATAATTTGCGGCATTAAAAAAAGAAAAACCTACTGCAATGTTAAAAATTGCACTGTCCGTAGTGGCCAGTATGAAATTATTTAAGACATTAGTTTTTTCTATTTAATCAACTCCTATGTCAAAGGTCTCAGCTCAGCCATCAACACCGACGTCATTTTGGTTTTCAGTAGATTGATTAGTAGGTATTCATGTTTTTTATAATTAACCTATTATTGTCATTTTATGTGTATTAAACTATGTGTAAATAAATGTTTATTCGATCTAATAAACGTAATTTTCAATGCGAATAAAAACTAAATTGTGCCGAAGGCGTCTTAACTCTACTATTTATTGAAGGCATCTTTTTATGTCAGACTCAAGTTTCAGTGATGAGTCATCTTCTTTTTTTTTAATTAAATTGGATGCATCCTATCTTTGTTTACATAACAAAAATATTTATCTAGCGATAGCGAGACACAACCCAACGGTTAGTTTTTTTTTCTATATTCGTATTTTGTGCGTTTGTACTTAATTCGGCCATGTTAATAAATATACTTAACATTTTTAATGTAACATCTGTAAGCAAATGGTTTTTAACGATTGTAGCTCACACATCTCGTCGCCTATTAACGTCAGCTAATCAAAATTAATTATCATTGACCACATTAACATTACCCAAGTGGGTTAACAAGATTTTTTAATTCATTTAAGGACGTGCGGGTTTGATTCCAAGACGTTTTGAATTAGTTTTTCTTGATTAAAGTCAATCAATAAACGTATTGATTACGATAGATAGATTTACTGAGGATTCCGTCAACTGGGACCGCAATTAACTGGGACCGCGGTCCCAGTCGCCGGATGCGTAAAAATTAAACAATTTTCTTCCGGCGACTGGGACCACTCATGGATTTTAGTACTGTACCGATTTTGGATTAAATAATATTTTCTTTTAAGTTATCTATGAGTGGTCCCAGTCGCCGGAAGAAAATTATTATTTTTTTATGGATCCGGCGACTGGGACCGCGATCCTAGTTAATTGCGGTCCCAGTCGCCGGAAGCCTCGTAAATACAGAAGAATGTATTTTGATATTCGTACTTGATTTTTCATATTTTTGTAGTATTATAAGTTAGTATTACCTAATGCTTTTACGTTACAAATGTAAACTATTGTTCATAGTTTTTATGATTTATCCATATTATGTATAGTGTTACACATACAAAACATATTCTTGTCTTACGATGGATGTTTTATGACTAAGTATACTTATGTATTAGCATTCTTACTGAATAGCAATGACAAAGATATTTACCCAGTTGTAATTATTTTTAACCTTGAGATAGATAAATATTTATCACCTACATTGCGATGGTTGGGAATTATTGATGAATATTAAATTATTGCAAAGTAATTGTTCGTTTTCTACTTAATGAATTCTAGCTATATTCAACTCTATGCTATCCTATTGAATAATCAATAAATATCCATCTTTGCTAACAAATAAAATTTATTTGTTATGAACACATTATAAGGTTTTATTATCTGCCACCCACCTCATGGTGGTTTAAAATAATTTAGCGTTAACTCATTACTAACAATACTTTGAAGTCGAGCCATTTTACTGGGATAATATATTTTGGCACTAATAAACTTGGCACTTACATTTAAATCTCAGTTTAACCGTTTGAAACGGTTATTATATGAATGTAAAAGTTCTATTTTGCCTAAAACAACCTTGCAACCTTTAAATTTGAATAGACTGTCCTTTGCTATTGAACTTTGACTTGACATTAAAAGAGAGTCTAATAAATGCACACGGAAGAACCAGTTGACATAACATTAATCTACACATTATTAAATAAACACAACAATCGCAACGGCCTTCGGAACACGTCACCGCCATCTATCTAATCTGTGCTCAAAAACGGTCGCTCCCGAGCGATTCTTTTAGCTAACCCTCGAACGTACCACTTACGTTTGAAAAGCAATAATATCCCTCGATCTAGTAATCCGATCACGCGCACCGGGTACAAACAGCACACATTAACTTATATTACTGTAATCACACTGGATACACACCGTGGTTATGTCAGAGTGACATTTCCCAAAGCTTTCGGCTCGAAGGGTGCGGGTTTGGTTGGGCTATCGGACGTCGTAGCGCGGGAAACAGTCGGGAAATTGGCGTGCGACGCGACAACGAGCGCGGGCGTACGGCGCTGTAGCCACCAGCAGACTGATCTGCCCGCCAGTGATAACGCCGCGCGATACCACGCTCGGAAAATGGAAAACAATTGAAACTCGAAATATGGATGCTCGGTTAGATAACAACAATGAAAACATTCGAATCAAACCGCCGGTGAACCGTACAAAATGACCGCCTGTGCTGTACGATGCGCTCTGTCAGCGCATCAACAACAAAACTAATGTGACGTCTTTTATGATGCATTCTGATTGTTTATGATTCAACGAAAACATAACACAATAGTTCATATTTAGCAGTAAACTTTAATATTTAATGAATTAATAAATCCAATCATCAATTATGGCAATCCATTACATTCATGAGTTGGGGCCTATTATTCGTCGATCGTCAAAGGTTAATGTTGTTTTATGGGGTGCAGGCGACAGGCATCGGTGGGGCGAGGGTATCGTAGAAATAATAAAGTGCTTGACGAGCGTATTTCAGAGGAGCCCTTAAATTCGCACGTCGTTCGTCGAGACAGGAAGGGCCGAAAATAAACTGGAACAAAATATCTCGAAATAAACTGGGCTGGTCCACGCGAGTCACCGTTCACTGCAGTCGTAAAACTATTGGTTTTCATCAAGAATGGAACTTGGTTTTATTGACCTGGGAATAGAGAAATACCTTACTCTACATAAAATGCGAATCTCAGTTTGCTATCGCTGAGTCAATTGAAGTTTAAAAATCAATAAATTCTCTCAAAACACTTAATTTAGCTCTGACTACTAAATTAGTTTTTGATTAAGCACATTAGAAAACTAATTTTCAATAAATGTTTTGTCAATTAATTTGGCAAAAATCAGACGTTATAAAAGGTAAGGTCATCATTACTAATTAAAATACATAGGTATTTACGAACTCTCGCGATTTGACAGCTCTTATAAAGTGCATAGATAGTCAATTGATTAATGATGTGAACTATTAGATATTTAAAATTTTCTCATTAAATGTAATTTCATGTGGAATAAGAACTCAATTATTATAATAATAATCGATCTTCCTTTGACTAGAGTGCTCATAGCGAAGGAGCTAGTTAGTGACACATGGCGTCTAATTCAATTACCAGTTGAACTTTTAACTTTCGCACTTTTCCTTTTACATTTCACAGTGTTCATTTTAACTTAAAACAGTTCTATTTTATCAAGATTTCATAATTCCTAAGAAGAGTTGCATGGTCAGATTTTTCGTTTGTTTACACTAAGCGTAAAGTTTTGGTTAAGACGCCTACACATTTACTCGATTTGACAGTACAGTGTACGTTTATGGTAAGAGAGTTATGCCCGTTTTCACCATCAATCCCTAATTTTTATGTGACCACTATGAAAACAAAATTCCTGTTAGTTTATAAAAATTAGGGATTGATGGTGAAAACAGGCATTAAGGCTTCCTTGTCTCTTAAGAATTTTAGGAAACTGGTTACAATACCTATAAGTGACACATAGTATAAAATCATTCACATTATAGTCATCTTTATGTATTCGTTCACAATTTGCAAGCTTGCATCCACTAGATAGTCAGAAAAATAAATATGATGCTATGATTCGAAGAGCACTTTCAACATTTTCAGCCTCCTCACGCGGCTTCAAACTGTGACTTCGACAAAAGATCTCGATTTAAGATTTATCGATCTGGCAAGCTCTACTTAACGTTTGGTCAAGAATCCACAAAATGAAATTTATTTATGTCCATTTAATTTAATTAGCCAACAACAAGTTCGATCACAAAAATAGAGTAAGTGTGTAGGCACCTTCATTGACTTCGAAAGATGGAGTTTTTCAAAGCGTTACCAAGAATTCACGTGATATTACAGATGGTTCACTGTTTGTTTACTTTTTATTTGTTGCCTAGAATAATAAACAGACATAAATCTATGGCTTAGTTGCACCACCTAACTTTAACGGTAACTATAATGATAACCGGTGCTTTTTGTATGGAGTTTAACAGATTTTTGACGTTTGTTAAAGTTAAAGTAAGATGGTGCAACCCAGCCTAAGAGACTTGGTTGTTACGATGGTTAAGGAAGCAATTATCTACTCATCATTATTCTGTCAGCTTCAATAGGTCTTAACTTATCTACAATAGTTTTCTGACATGGTAACGTCTAAAATTATATGAGGGAAGTCTAATGCTACCGTGAAATTGTAGCAATTGAACCCAACCCTGGTGTCAGATAATTTGACCTGCCATTACCGTTTGTTATTAAAAAATATTTCCTCTAGACTCTAGAACAGTCTTTCCCAAAGTGGGCGATAATGCCCCCTTGTGGGCGCTGCAGGCTTAAAGGTAGGCAGGTAAGAGACCCAGAAAAAAAATCGGGACGTTGTGTAGAGGCTTGGGAGGCGTCATCTACTAGGAGGACTCTTAGACATCGACTGAGCTCGACTCTTCACTACAAAAATGGGGGGCGCTAAAAATAATTAACTCTCAAAGTGGGCAGTAGACTAAATAAGTTTGGGAACCACTGCTCTAGAACAATCGGGCTGAGAGAGGGACTAAAAACTAAGGCACTAAAGCTGAGTTGCACCACATTATTCTTGGGTTAACCGTAACATTGAAAAGAATTGGTGCTTTTTGTATGGAGTTTGACAGATTTTTTGTCAAAGTTAAAGTAAGTTGGTGCATAAGTCAGCCTAAAATGTATAGTCGTACTGTCATGTTTCTGAAAGACAACTTTTACGCAGTACATTTTCGTATTTAATCAAAACTTTAACAAGATTACTCGAGATTACTTATCCGCGGAGAATGTTCAAAGCATCCATTACTTATTTAGATTTAAAAACATTTTCTGAATAGCAAATGTCACGACGAGCTTAGTCAAGATTTCTTAGTAAGTGCAAGAAGAAATACATCACGAGGCAAACTTTAGAATTGAACTTAGGAAACCGACGGGTCGAGAATTCTAAACCACTTCGTAAGCTCTTGGCGCGCTACTGAATATTACGTACCTATTTATATCGGGAAAAGTCTCAAGTGAAAAATTGGGAAAGTTACACGAAAGTAACATTAATTAGTACCTGACTAAGTTTGCGTTACTTATTTTAAAACAGATGTCCCTAAAGTTTTTGGTCTGTAGATCATTTAATGCACGTAGATATTTTTATAGGTTTTGTGTCAATTCTTTCTTTACAATTTTAAGGGGGCGGACACGGATATTTTGAAATTAGGTACCTACGTAATGACGACCCCAATTTAAGCTCGGTATTATTAAAGTATTGTTGGAAAAAATTGAGTTTATTTTCGAATTTCTCGAAAAATTAAAGTAAAGAGTATACTTGTCATGAGAAAAGTTTTTATACTTATCAATTATTAACATTCGCCCGTATTTATTGTCATTGCAATGCGGTATTTAGGGTACTTATTCGAATAATGTTTTTCTCACCTGCGCATTCAAGTTGTCACTATTATTTCACTAATTATGTCATTGTTTATAGAGATAAGTAATTTATTCTCCAAGAATGTATCATTGGACCCGTGCGGTCGTGGGAGCCCAGCGCCGGATTAATTACAAGCTAGTTAAATTGATAACAGGAGCCCCGCAGACCGCCGCAGGGCTAGAGCACCTAGAAGCTATGTAGATATCGGTATAAGGATTAAGTTGGTAGATACAACTGAATTCAGATTACAATGAGGGCTATCGTTTTAGCGCTCACCAGTTGGCGCCACTGTAGAGTAAGGTCCTGTCACTTGCTAGTAGCGAAGACAGTGGCGCCAACTTGTGAGCGCTAAAGTGGTAGGAGGACTATCGCATTTTCACTCATCAGGATGGCGCCACTATAGAGTAAGGTCCTGTCAATCGCCAGGGGTGCCAACTGTTAGGTATAAAAACGATAGCCCTCATTGACATTGTAGATCAGTCTATCTAAAAAAAGTTTTCTGATTTCAAAGAAACTTCCTTGTGATCGAAAGTAGGCGTATGTATAGTTATGATTGGAGTAATGGGCATCTTTAATCATAATGTTGGATTCCAGGTATCTTTATGATATTTGACGACACGGAAATGATGGCATTTGAAGTAGCTACAGCAGCCAGGTAGCCACAAATAAAGCAGAGCTTAGATTTTTTCTGTACTGTGGATATTTTATAGAAACTACAATGAATAAACATATACAATATTCTGTCCATAAAAAATCAAAATCAATAGCAAACTGGCTCCAGGTCCGGTACGGACTAACAATAAGTGGCGGCCGTTAAATTTAATTTAAATTACCACTATTTTTTGTTCACCCCAGAGGTTTAACCACTATTTCATTCAATTTCATCTCTATCTCTATCTATTTTCATCCAAAAGCTGTCAAAGAGCGAGAGAAATATATTTGTGTACGTCTTCCGAAGGACCAATTCGGCGTTGTTATTAATTTGACCGCTGCCAAGTAATCTGGCCCTTAGCGGGTTAGCCAAGCCTCCCGCAACCGCATCTCTGCGGACGCGGCCATTTAAACTCTATTGTTTAATGTAAAATATTATAACTGACGGTTATATTGGCGGAATTCATGGAAAAATATATAAATTCAAATAAGTTACATTATAATAAACAGAGTTTCATTCGCCCGTATTCACAAACGATGCTTGCTAAAGTGAAGCAGTTAGCAGCAAATCGAACGCACAACGTTGAATAGAGCTCTGTGGTTGATTCCTGTGTGACCCTGTGCGTCCACGCGCACTGTGAGACCTCATAGTAATGTTTGTGTCACTGTAATTTCAGTAACTGCCCAGGCCATGAATCATGATTTTGTGGGTAAGCATCAGGGAGTAGGGTTAAACGTTCCCAACTTTACGTACTTTTGATGACAAAACTATACCTAGTATTTGTTGTCAAAATTTTAATTGGTAATGTCGCCTAAAAAATATCATTCTACAATAGAAGTAAATGAAAATATGTTGGAATAAAACCAAAATGATTCTGATGGAAGAAAACAAAAGCCTAAAGCCTGGGTGGTATCTAGGATTCCCATTTATGTCGTTCAGTCCCAGTCTAGGCGGGGTCTGCTTACAGTGGAGTTCAGCGTTACTCCTATTGTATCCAGTGTATGTAGAGCCACAAAGCCATAATCGTTGTTACATTACGCCACAAGGCGCTTTCTAATCAGAGGGTACATACTCGGAATTTCAGTGTTGCTTGACTTCGAAGAAAAGTAAGCATTTAGTACATAAGCTTATGTACTAGGTACATGCTTACTTTTCTTAAACTCTACATTCTAGTTGAACAATCATTGTTATTACAATTTAAGTGCTTATGATTCTACTGCGTTAAGTTTGGTAAACGGTAATGTAATCCTACGTTACATTACCAATTAGCAAGCAAAACAGCATAATATTCGTAGTGCACGCGGTTGACCATATTGACGTACCTACCTACTGTAGTTCTTAAAAGCAATTCCATTAAAGTGATGGATGCATTTTCATCTTCCCATCTACAAAGAGGTTTATTGTGGCGCTTAGAATAAATAAGTTTTCAGGCGTTTGCAAAATTATAAAGAAAAAATAATGCTCTGCAAAACGATTTCTAGTCTAATAACAGATCCATTTCGATGGGCTACATTAGCAAAATAAACTATACGGCAATCATAATTTAGATGAGAAATAGTTACAGTAAATAGTTATTTACAGCAGTTTGACACAATAACCATAAACATACTACGATATGCTGTGAAATATCGACGCGTTGCTTTTCGTATAGCTATTGTCCTTCAAGACGTCACATCATCTCTATGGTGTTTGCCCACAGATTTATGCGATCTTGCTCGTATACAAACTATGATATACTGTGGTACGTGACCCGGGCGCGTCGCATTGGGATGCAAATCACATTATACTTACGGCATTCACATTTGTGAATGAGTTCATTCTCATGTCGAGGCAAATGGCGGACTGCCAAGGTCGTGTGAGATCACATTTTTATCACGCACTATCTCCCACTTGGTCAGGGTGTCCTTTGTATTAACTACTTTCGAGGATTAAAATAAATGAATAAATTGTTCCAACTATAACAGTTTTAACGGCCAGAAGATAAGCAATAAACATACTTAAACTATAGGCATATATGACTGTGGGTATTTTAGTGATTGTTCATCATAATAACATTTGCCCCTAGCCGGATTCGTACTCGCAACCACAGCTGTTTGTCACCAGATCAAGCGGACGTCATTATTTCGGCAAAAGTATCATTTCAAAACACAAATAAATAAGGAATTAAATATTTATAAAAGCTTTGAAACCCTAAACTTTTTACCTCAAAATTATACTGAACTCTATAAAAAAATAAAACCCTGTTAGCAAATTGCAATGTAGATTTGTAATTGAACTCTAAATTATTATTGTGTAGGTACACATTCACAATGTACCACGCGATGGAACTAATATTGTTTTGAAATCCATATGACTGTATTGGACAGTTGATACAGAAATTGCTAGAGCTAGGGTTTACCAATAGATACGTCGCCCAATCTCAATTTCCAGATAACCTAGATCCAAACCCAATCCTAATTTAGTCACTAGTTTATGTACTCGCATATCTAAAATATAACATTCTAAAGAGAGATATTTTGCCCGCAAAAGGGTACCAATAATAAAATTCCAGACCCAATAGAGGTTCGCCTCGCGCAACGATCACGGCAAAAACTAGCTTCAATATTATATTGCTCGGCACTTTTTATAGTGAGTTTCAGATTTACGTTACATCGGAAAATGTGGCTCAATTTTCAGGCTTGCATTTATTCCGTTTAGTAATAGCTAGTTCGGATTTTAGGTTTTTTATTTTGCTCGTATTTGAACTGTCATTTTCATGACTCTACAACTCTACATGTGAAAATACTTTTTGTCAGAGCTTTTTAATTTCAGTTGAAAATTGGTTTCGGTTATAAGTTTTGATTTAAAAAATTAAATCACGTTACTACGTCAAATACTCGATTTTGAATTCGAATTTATAATTACAGCTAGCTTTGCAGACAAAATAACCTTTTGGGTACAACTCATATTATTTGATAGTTACAACCACTGTCATTTGATAGTATATCTTGAGAGTATTATTTAATGTTCTGATATAAACTTACAACTGCTGTAGAATCAACACTCATTTAAGCACCGATGAGTGCTTCAAAGCTACTAGATAGAGTGTAATAGAACTTATACGGTGATAAAAGGGTAAACACCAAACGTATCAATCTGACACACTTTCCTAGCACAACATGAATCCAGCATAGGATTATGGCCATAAATCATGCGTGCCATTACAGGCCGGCCAAGAATGGCACATCACTCCCTATGGAAGGTGTGCATTTTCGCAACAATACCAATACCAATCCTATCGAGGTGACATACAGTGGTAATATATGAATGATTGATAAGTAAGTACGATGACTCTATTTTGGTTGACGTTTAAGCTTAATTATTACCTATTTATTAACTTGGTGTTATAACTAACAGTATCCATGATATATATGTGCCTACTCACAGTTGATATAGTAGCACACAAACTACTTAATTGATGGATCTCAATAGAATTTAAACTTTGTCATGAATTTAAAATTTACAAAAAATTAACAATACGTTAGGAGGTAATTTAATTATTATAACCTATAGTCTTTGTTATGTATCAAGGGTGACAAAATACAGTTCTTGAATACCTATACGAGTAATTTTCAAGTATCTCCATGTAGAATACCTTCAGCTGGCGCCTTCCGGCAGTATCAATATTTCGGCCTTAACGCAAACTGTCGGCCGGCTCCGAACGCAATTAAGCCCGACAAGGAGTAAATAGCATGAGACGAGACATTTCGGTGGCAATTCCACGTTACCTGTCCCTAGGAATTAAACTTGAAAGCTTTATTTTACTCTTTACACAAGCCTCACTAAACTTACTTAGAATTGTAAATTTCCAGCTGAAACACACTTTGTTTAAGTATCTTACGTTTGCTTAGATAAAATATTTTATTACAGGCATAAATTAATTTGACAGTTTTTAATAATACGGTTCCCTTCTTCAGCGAGCACGTTGAAGTTTCGCGGTAATATTGAGTCATTTCATACATTGAAAATGGCTCATAAAATCTGACACCATAAATGTGAGCCTAGTTGGACAGCCTACAACAAGAATTTCTTAGCTAAAAAGTGACCAAGGCCCGGTTTGTGAATTGAGAATTACACTTTGAGCTTTAAGAATGATGAAATTAATGTGAAAAGTTCATACTTGATTAGGATATGAACTTGAACACGCGCAAACTATCAATTGAATATCATTCATCTATTCTCTTAATTAGTGTTTCAATAAAGAAAAAAAATAGCTGTACTTATTTCCAACACTACCATAACAGAATAGCCACCAACCCCGAGATCTAGAGCTGGCTCATTTCGGGAACCGGGATTGAACTTCGTAATGCGGACTTAGCGGTGTTTGATGGAGGAGCCCGCAACACGGAACTTTGTGTGAGTTATGCTCGGACCGAAATGATATCCTTAAACTAAACAAGCAGCCATGTCATCATTATTAGTTGTGGCGTTATACAGGCTGTTTGGAGTGTGGTGGCCAAGTTTCAAGGGTGAAAGCTTAGAGATATTTGGTAGGCAATATTCTACGGCACGTTCTCTTAGAAACATTGCTTTTACTGTCACAAAACATTGAGAATAATGTAAAATAAAAATAATTTTATTACACCTTTACGATTAAAAATGTAGGAATAAATAAATATTTTTCACGTAGTAACAAACAATCAATACGAGTTGGAGCATCTAAATACAGCACATTTTATTTCAACACCATTGATTATTCACAACGTGTGTATTTACTTGTTAAAATATCTTCAGCGTGAACTATTACTGTCATATTACTTTAAAATGTATTGGCAACATTTCACTTGGAAACTAAAATAGAGCTTATTCAACGGATGCGAAAGTTTCCGTTGTGATCTAGGTCAAGTGTTCGGCCATCTTTTGGCGATCGAGAGAACTATAAATTCCTCCAAACAGAACTAGATGGCGCTAGAGATAGTTTTAATTCTAAAAAGACGTAAGAAAGTCAGGTAGCAATAGAATTCGAAATAAATTAATCAGAGGAAAAATTATAATGCTAGATAAGATAACACAAAGATTTGCAGTGTTAATGCAACAAGTTGATAAAGGTAGATTGTCGATATCTTATTTTCAATAAGCATCATACTTTTGATTTTTAACAAGAAAGTAGATAGGTAATCACAGCAATTTGCGTTTACGAGTATTTTTAAGTTTATTCGTGGAAACGCTACATAACGTGACGCTAAGAAAAAGGCTTAGGAAAAGTCTAAGGCCCAGAACAGACGGTGAAACGCAACTGCAACGAAACTGCAATTTTGTGATGATTCTGATGAATGAAACTGAAACTGAAAGTTTTAAACTGGTTGTGTCATGTGTGGTCTCTCAACGGACGCTATGGCAGAAACTTAGATGCAACTCAAAAGTAACTAGCAGTTGCAGTTTCGTTGCAGTTGCGTTTCACCGTCTGTTCTGGGCCTAAGTTCTACGTAGGTACGTTTCGTAGCTTAGGTATTGGCAAATTATACTTAAATGTTCATGGATGAGATGTTTTGATGATGTGAAAAGTTAGTATGTATCATAAACCAAAATACAATTTTATTACCATATTGAGTTTTAAAAATAATATAAAGTAGGTAATTCTGCAGCTAACTTTATCAAGCCAGAATTTAATTATTTATTTGTATAGGTAAGTGTAACTTCGACGTGTTATTCATACAAAGCGTGGCAGCGGGTCCCGGGCCCCTGTGACGTCAGTTCCGCATCGCACTTCCGGCGCCCGCGCCTCTTTGGAGCAGGGGCCTGACTGACGTTAAAATTATCCCGATTTGTTTGATTGCCCATACGGAACATTTTGGTCAGTTAATACTGCACAAATTGCAGCTAAAATCTAGACTAAATAAGCACTTGAAAGTATGGGTACAGATGGGCTATGTCAGTAGGTAATTTAAAATGTTGGCAGCTTTGGTAAGTTCTTATTACATCAACGGATTAGGAAAGATACATGTCACATTTCAAGCAAGAAACTACATGAAAATCGATTTATCAATTCGGAACTACGATGGCACAAACACACTTTTTCATTTCTATCGCCGACAGTTTGTATTTACAAAACTCTACTAACGAGAAACGCTACAGATCTTTAATATATTTGCTGACCGGGGTCACCAGACGCGACGCAGAAAACATTGGATTTCGAGATAGAAGTGTGTGAGCTTACGGGACATTTCAAAAACGTCAAATTGAAAGGATTAACCGGGAAACGTGAAATGGAATACCTAAGCGGGAAGATATAGAGTCAACAGCACATCAGCCTATACATTTCTGTTGCAAAATCGCACCTATTACAGGTGCATAAGATGCCAGAGTGTAAAGCTTGATATGCTGGCTTCTGTACGTCACAACATTGCTACAGCTCGTCCATCAGACCATTCTCTGGCACCTAACTACCTCGGAGTGGCACGTTGAAATATAACGACAATGTTATTGGCAAACTCGTTATGCTCCGGTTTTGTATGCAGTTCACAATAATAGACGGTGTGTGGCGAAATGTGACGATAAGGACGTTGTGTAAACGTGAAGAAAGTCCAAATAAGCTTTAAATACACGGTTAAGTTACAGCACGAATGTGCAGTGTAAGTGTGCCGTCGAAAACATTGCACATTTCAATGAAATGTTGAATTCTTTTAGGACAAAGCTTGTTTGCGAGAGTGCATCATAAAACCATAAAAGTAAATAAAGTATTCATTTTAGGATCTACAAAAAGTAAGCGTTACGGTTTAAACTGCATCTCTTCTTTAGATTACATTATAACCCTGCATCTCATTCATCAGGTGCAATTGCGGTCAAATACCATGTTGGTTCGGCATAAAACGATCTAAAATTGGTGTTATACTACGAAAATAATAGTAAAAACAAATACACTGCCAACCTAAATTGTAAACAAAAGAAGTTTAATTGAAAATTTCGATTGATGTGAGTGTATGTATAACAATATTACGGCCAAAGCACTATTGTTCATACTGCGATGTAACCGCGCTGTTAATTGAAATACCGGCACCATTGTTGCGGCTTCAGAACGGACCCTAGATTGGTCTATTTAATTATCGCAGATTGATAGCTTAGATACCTCAGGGAATAATAATATCCCCACGCCCGCATCATCAATATTGCACTGTATGACCAAATACATGGGTACATTAACTTGGATATTATGATGTACGGTCGACAGCACGTCAACGTAAACACTGCGGTATCTTACGTAGTTGCGATAGGGGCGAGTTTGCAACGAAAATGTATAGCTTGATGTGCTGTCGACTGTACAGTCAGCGTCAAATAGTTCGTGACACCCAAAGTAGCCAAAAAGTTCGCAAAACGTCTTTGTTACAATTGGAATAAGGTTGTGTTGTCAACTTTTTGGCCAATGGTGTCATGAACTATTTGACGCCTATTGTACTTAGTATATGAGAACCTAAACGCATAACAAATACCTACTTCGCTTCATGTCTATCAAAACTATAGTTATCAATTAAGATTAAATTGGTCCCAAACAAACAACAAGTCCTATTCCTTGACAAAAAGAAAAATACTACAAATAATTTATATTGAAATGATAGTGGCTATGGTAAAGGAAAAAGTAAATCATTCAGGCAGAATCCTATTAAAAAAATAATCGGAAGAGGAAATCAAAATAAAGTGGTCTGATTGGCTGCATTCGACGAGACATTTATGAGTCAACCAATCACAAAGTATTTGATTCGACAGACGGATTGTTGACATGCGACATACAGACAAATTTATGTAGTGAAAATATTCATCAAGATTTACCGAAAAACATCTTCCTTTCCTTCCTTTTTTAAGCTCATAAATAGCGTGACCTATCTTGTCAAAATATTTAAATCACTAGATATCAATATAGAAAAATTATAGTACGTAATTTATCTGATCTTACTATGAGTAATCGCAATGAATAAGATAAATAAAATTCACTTGATGGAAGAGGAAGGTCAGTCTATCGCAAAGTCAAGAGATAATAAAGTAATTGTATGCCGCACTGATGAAAAACATATCACTAGCATTTGGAGCCTTTACACGTCTCGATTCGTATTAGGTGTTGAAATGTTAGATGAAAATATTCTTTCGATCGTAGATTTTAATTCAGTAAAAATACAAATTTGAATTGAACTCTACACATCCTATTGACACTTGGTTATACTTTCATGTGGGCTTGTAATTATAAGCCCACATGAAAGTATAACCAAGTGTTCGATTATAATCGAATCAAGAGCGCCGTCACATGAGATTGATATCACTATGACATGGAAAAATCGTACCATCTAAAGGGTCACGATTATAATTGCGTCAAGGTTTATTTATTTGCGCCCAGAGAAAGACTTGGATTAAAGCGTCACAATGACGATTTTGTCGCAATAAATTACTTCGGTGGCTTATGAGGTTGGGCATATTCGTTCCCATTTCTCCGGATATAATGCGAGTATTATTTTTGAAGGCGCAAAGCTTTAGAGTAACGTGCCGTACGTTTGTGAATTTGAGTCACCGCACCCATTTGCACCGATTTAGACGATCCACATACTTTCACGGACAACGCGTACGTTTATTCTGAAAATTATGCGTATTGCAACTAAGTATTTGGACCAGCTGATGGCAAATGACTTTCTTATAACACATATTGACGTCAAAATTAATACTGATTGAAGATAACAATTGAGGAGCTATCGTTTATTTGCGAAGTGTATTCGTCAATAAGATAAAGCGAATAACAGTCACTAACGGCTGTCAGTCACGCTGTTAGACATATTGTTGTCTATGTATTTGCATGAGAGAATATTCATGAAACTCGCTTGTAAAGTACAATATATCGAACGATAAATAATGTTTACTAAATGAAAATTGATAAAATAGAGATGATAAATACTATTGGAATGAAATTAATTCAAATATCTATCTAATCAAAGAAAAAATCAAACATTATTTTACAATCACAAAAACGTTTATTCAATAAACATAGACCAGAAACTGTAAACATTATTTATAACTACATCAAAACATACAACTATATTTTGTAGTCACTTAAGGTCTGTTATCATCACTGACATCTAATGCAGGTCAAAATGCAATTATACAGTATCATCTAACATATTATTATATTAATGCTATTAGTTAAAATTGAGTGTTTTTGTAAAAAATATGTAACACGGTTCAGTTTATTTACATAGTCGATAATGTAAACTCGCCGTATGCATTTCATTTATTTTGAAGAGTTGGTTGGCATGAGCCGTATGAACGGCTAGAAGTGCTACAACATTGAAAATACACAAAGGATATCCAAGCAAGGTTCACCTGTGCAAATACTCGTAGTACTTATTATAAAGCATTGTGTAAATACCAATCAACTTCAATTGATAATAAAATGTCATTAAACTTATGACGCAAAAACATTTGACCAGTGGGTCTAGACAAAGTGCAAATTATAATCGCAAACCAGTCGAAAAGTGGTCGAAAAGCCCCTTTTTTGTATGAAGTTTTGACGGATTCGATTTTCGATTCGATCAAAAAGTGCGTTTTGTCTAAGGGGGCAGAATTTTTTAACATTAATCTAAATAATCTATTGGTAACTTTAGGTCAAAATGGAAATAATGTAGATATCAAATTCGATCGTAATGGACGCCTGAATACAACGTCAGATATTTATAGATTATTATTACACTAACACTGATTCATCAAACGATTCCATTTACTAAATGGAAAACAATAATGCACATCTGGCAATGAAACTTACCTTATTAATTTAGAGATATCATCAATGTTCTGTCGATAACTGGGTAGAAGGAAAAATGGTAGATATTGAAACACATTCATGCAAACAATCACAAACAAACTACGCAAACACAGAGTTTTATGCCAGAAATACAGTCAAGGATAATAAAGTTAGTTCACTTATTTCTCAATAGGCGCATAAAGTATTTTCCAACAGCTAAAACTAAAATTATCACTGCACACCAAATCACAACGTGCGGAGATGCAGACCCGGAGCCTGACTCACCAGAACTGGCAGCCCCTTGTTCTTTTTGTTTCGCTGTAAAAGTCACAAACTCTTGCAAATGTGAAGGCAACTTTTTAACATCCGTCTCCTCACCACCCTCAATCACTTTGATCTTATGTTCTATCACTTTTGGTTCCCTATACACATCCTTATTTTCTCTTTCGTCTTCAGTTTCGGGATCTGCAATACCAAGCTTATTCCATCTTTCTCTGGCTTTTGATATAAACTCCTTTTCAATACGATTATTTACTTTAGAATCAAGTATTTCAAGAGCCGATAAACTTTTAGACACTGATCTATTACTACTATTTAATGATGGAGTCGGGTTGGTAATTTTGATAATTTTATGTTGTTTTCTTTCTTGTCTTTCTGCCATTTGAGTTACGTACTCGGAATACATTTTGTCACGCAAGAGTTCCTCTTGACTGCTGCTAAAAACTGATGATAATTTACTCCTATTTAGTTTTTCAGAGGATTGGGATAAAGATACATCTTTTTTCTGCGCAAAATGATGATCATCCATTAGGATATTTCTTTCTGGCGCAGGTTTTTCGGCTATTAACGGAGCTCTGGGACCTTTTTTGCTTGCAGCCATATGGATTTTTTCCTGTTCTAAGCGTTTGATTTCAGCTTCTACTTCCTTCTCTTTTCGACGAATATACTCCATTTGTTGATCACAGAGATCTTTAGGTAAAGAGGGTCGTCTAGGACGATTAAGATCACTCAAACTATCACGAGTATGTGTATAATATCGGTGCATGTTTTGTATCGACGATATATCATTTTCTATATCTTTACTCAGATTTCCCGTTGAGTAATGGAACGACTTTTTTTCGCTTCTAATCGAACGCATAGAGTTGTCTGTGAAGTCGGAACTTTCGTCACTTTCGTAAAAAGATGATGAATATTTCTTTGGTCTTGGTGGTGGAATAGGTTTAAAATTAGAAGAAAAGTTGTTTTCATTTTTCCTTTCATAATTGCTAAATGTTTTCCTGATATTCTCATAACTGCTTTGGTAACGACTGTTAACATTTGAATTTACATTGGAGGTGACTGTTGGGTCTCGTATTAGTGCTAGCAAACGACTACCAGTCTGAGACTTGAAAGGAACTATTGGTGGATTTTGGAGTTCTTCAACATTATGTTTCTTAGTGTGGTTAGGTTCGTTATAACCCCTGCGATCAACATATTTTTTGTGCATATCAACAAGTTGTGATGCATCTTCTTTAGTAATAACAGTGTTTGTTTTTTCCATAAGCATTTTTTGTGATGGAGAAAAGCATACATAAACTGGTTCGACCTCGGTTGGCACACCAGTCCAGTGATTATCATCTTGAGATTTCTTTAAAGAAGAATTTCTGGGTTGTACAGGAGGTGGCTGAGGTTTTTTCTGATGAACTGGCAAAGATACTTTTTCAATCACCGATACATCTGGCAAAGGATAATAAGGCATGTTCTTAGTTTGATTTTCTTCAGTAGATACTAATTCCTTATTGTTAACAGTTTTAATGCCAAAACTATTAATACTTTGCAAGCGTTCTGATACAGATGCTAATTCTTCTAGTATTTTTTCTCCATATGGCAAAGAAGCAATTCTTCTGACACAAATATCTCGTAAAGCTGAAGGCTGAATGGTTTTGTGATCGCTTTCGTTGTTATTTTGTGCAGGTGCCCCTGTAACACATTCAAATACATCTTTTACATGACTTGCGCTATTTTCTTGAGAATTATTTCTAGATAATTTGGGACCTGAGCTCATCTCATCATGCACCATGTTAGAAACATCATTCAAGGAGGAGTGGGTTGGATTATATTTTGCCGTGCATTGGGAAGAGGAGCCAACACTACTAGAAGAATCTTGACGCACAAAATTGTCTTTAGGATTTTCATTAGTCTCAGAGTCACTAGAAACTTCCTTTATCAAATTATTGATAGCATCATTCAATTCGCATTTGAGTACTTTCATTTGAAGATTGTAGTCTTCGTCGGATTTTGATTTATCACTCGTTTGTAAGTCTACTTTCTTGTTTGTAGTATCTGTAAGGCTATCTTGACAATGTTCATCAATATCTTTGACATACAAATTTGTTTTAATATCATCAATTGATGAAACTATTATTTCATGATCATTTGCTTTGTCACTATTATTCAGATCATTTTCTTCACTATTCGTAAAAATTTCTATATTTGTGTCTTTTTCCAGTTGCAAGTCAATCTTTTTATCGTTTTCAGTGATAAAAGTATTTTTCAGTAATTTGTCTGTATCAGTAACTTCTATAGTCGGAGTTATCATTCGGACTGAAACGTCAGTATCCTCGCCATTGTCAGTATCATCGCATAGTTCGTGGACTGAGCTGGTACTGCTAGATGAATCTGTTAAATAAACAACCTCAGCTCCTTTCATTTTCTCAACAGTTTGCATAGTCCAGTCACCTCGAGCTTCTGCAACTTCAGATTCCTTTAACTTAGCTCCAACTAAGAAACATTCTTGAGGTACTAATTGACCTATCATTTTATGGCTTCGCCCAATAGTAGATGTGGAGTTTGAAGATTGCTTTTTTGTAACCTTTGACGGATCTTCAAAAACATCATCTTCTAATTCTTCATTGTCACTCTTTTTATCGCTAAGATATGACTGTCTACGCGACGTTAAAGATGATTCGCTACTACCTTCTTCATCGATCACATCTAAAATCCTTGGGGGACCCAACCTTGAAGGAATAAAATCATCAGCAAGACCTTTTTTGCGAAGTCGGTGTCTTATTTCGCGATTTATTATTTGTTCAATTTCTGTTTTGATTTCAATTGCATTAACATTAGGATGTGTCGATAGGTTTAATGTTTTTAAGTAATGTCTTAAAGATGTTTCCTCGTCAGGAGTAAGTGATTTCGCTTGTTCACATAGTGCGACGTTTAGAGGAATGGTAGTAATAGACAATGTTCCTGTTGCATGTTCTTCGGGCTGAGTGGTTTGATCTTCATCTATTTTTTCCCATTCTACATCTGATTCTACATCAGAAACTAAGACATTACTGTCTATTACTGTCATACTATTATCATTTTCACATTGATCGCCACCATCATCTATTATTTCTTCAATTTTTGTATCATCGTCATTATCTAGGCTTTTGCTTTTTATTTTATTACTCAGTTTAGTCTTAGGCTTACTTTTCACTGTCTGTTCTGGAGATTCTACAATATATGTTTCAGAATCCTGCGTCTCAGAATCTGCAATTATCACCGGATCACAGGATACTTCTGAAGTTTCACTATTATTATTAAGATCTTGTTGACACGTCTGCGATCTGCATTCATTTTGAATACTATTTTCTGCATTACTAATTAAGTCTCCCGTGCACGGTTGCACGACTTTAGCAACATTTTCCGACTGTAAATTAGTCACTTCATTGTTGTCCAGGCATTCTAAACTTTGAACACTACCCGACTCAACCGAAGCGAGATCCTTCACATCACTGTTCGCATTCTTATTGTTATCAGGTCGATTGTTTTTATTTTTCCGTTTATTTTTATTGTTTTTCCGACGTTTAGACTTTTCGGGCATGTTTATATAACAACCGTCACACTGTTATCACTGACACAACATAATCGTAATCACAGAGCACACACGTTGTCCAACGGAGCGCGTTTTCGGTTCCGTCACCGGTGTGTATTGCGTAGGAGCGACAGTCTCGGGGCTGTCGGCCGGGACGCCGGTAGGACTAGGGCCGGTACGATTTGCGAGTCGCGTAAAGGGCCAGGGGGACGGGGAGAGCGAGGGCTAAGTTCGTGGTTGGGATTGTGATTTTCTTTTCAGCGAGCGGTCGCCGGCCGCGGCAGTCAAGCGCTCGTGCAGCGATTTACTGATAATTATAAATGGGTTGAAGTGCGCGAGCGCGGCGTGGACTTTATTTTTACGCGGAGACGTGAACGCGAGTGCGCGCGCGGCGGCCGGCTCGGCTCGAGGGAGCGCGGCCCTCGCACACTCGCGCCATGCCCGTATTATCGACCACTATGTAAATCATTACGCTAATTAATATTGCACACACACACGCTGACTATTTTAGGGATGTAACGGGGAGCAAAAAAACATAATAGCCCATGCAACTTATTAGGAATTAGATGACCGGGACGCATACTAAATAATTCATCGTGCAGGTATCACAATGGCATTATCATTCCTTTTTAGGTAGGGGATATTATTGTTTTGATGTGCGTATGTATTAAATGTATGCTTAGGTATTTATAATTCTGATGACATGAACATGAAAATAAAGTCGGTGAGATATGTACAGTTTGTACAGTCAAGGTTGAGTTACATGATTTGTTATTCAACTTCAAATACACGTGCGGTATTTTTCTCTTTTTTAAAGAGTTTTCTTAATCGTATTTAAGATCACTAGATGATAAGTACTCAATGAATGAATTGCCAGTAAAATATTACAGTAGATAGAGATAACGTTATCTGCTCTACCTTGAAAGATATCAAAAATTCGTTTTAATTTGATATAGTTTTTAGGAAACATTTAATTTAATTTAAAAAAATCCATTCCGATTTATTTCTACGAGACAGATTAAAAGCAAAATATAATTTAGTTCCATTAATTGATCATTAGAACATATACTTGGAATGTTATAAACTAGTATCGCAAGTATTTTGTCGAATCAGGAAGAAAAATGTACCATTACGTAACATAGTCTAAAACTAGACTAACGCAGCCGGTACCAGACTTGCAGGTCACCTAAGTAGGCACTGATTGACCACTTCCACTGGTGCAAGGCAGTTACGGCCAATCAAATATTTATCTTGTTGTCGGCGACATACGAGTACTTGCATAACGACACAAATTTTCCATTGAAAAAATATTGGCTTACACGAAAATGACAGTTAGTTATTTACAATCAGCTACATTTGGAAATCTTCAGTATCTAACAAAATTCAATATTACGGGACTATTCCCACCTCTCGTTCCCACCACTGCAACTCCTGTGTAGCCAGGATCTACAGCTTGACCGTCACAAAAACCCAACCAATGAAGGTCAAGTTGGACAAACTTGACCTTCATTGGTTGGGTTAGGGGGAAAGTTAAACTGTCATTGGACCCGCAACGAAATTAATCAAAAGAACATAGGAGGAGTTTTAGCCTAAAATTGCTACCTTCCTAAAGAATAATGCTAAGCTTAGGCTAACTTGCACCACCTTATTTAACCGTAACTAAATCCATAAGCGGTGTTTCGTATGGAGTTTAACTGACTTTTGACGTTTCTTATAGTATATGTAAGACCGTGCAACCTAGCCTTAAAGAATATTCGGTTACAAAATAGTCTGGGAGTGACGTGAAAGAAAAATAATGTGTCACGATTAAACTATTTAGCAAGTATTTAGTTTCGCAGTCTGCCAAAACCGTCTCTACATAGATACAAATCTGAGAACGAAATGATGTAATTTCCTATACTCGCATGCAAGGAGACCGCCGACCTGGTTGTAGGCGAGTAATCATAACATTTAAAGCAATTTGAAGGAAAAATGGTGTACTGTTTCAAATCTATGTATGGTAAAAAAAAAGTATTTTTCTTCTCTCTACAAGTGTTTATAATAGAATGCTGGTTGAACTAGCTGCACGATACAATAATGTGCAGGTTCAAATCTTTTATGGGGGAAATGCTAGTTAAATACATATATAATAAGTAGCGGAAGTCGTCGTATGCCTAGAAGATAAATTACTTTTAAACTGTCTACCTCATAATAAAATTCCCAATCCGTCTATTCTTTTGTACTGTTAAAATACTAATTTTAGTCAGAGTACAGTTTTTATTTAGGCATGACATGAAAATAATTATGATATCATAGCTAAACAAAAAACTTTTAATGTATGTTATTTTGTCGATTCATGTTTACCAAATGTGCAAAAAAGGTAGATTCTTCAAAATTATTCAACGACAAACATAACTGACAATGTCGCGCCTGAGTGCTCTTGAACAAGACTAAGTGCATGTTTAGTACCTACAGATGATCGTTGTATAACTGTAAGGCTGCACTAAATGCAAGAGCAGCCAGAATTCTTGGTCAAAAGTTATTTCAGAAACATGATGAGAAATCTGAAAATCAATGTCAATGTATCAAATTTTATAGCATTTAAGATTTTTTCAACAAGGTTTACAGTATTTGTTTTTTTTTTGCTAATGTACAGTGGAGACTATACACTTTATTGTGTGTAGATCTACTGCGTTTGATTTAAGTATGTGGTACTAGCTTTTGCCCGCGGCTTCACCCGCGTGAAATTTAGTTTGTCAAAAATTATAGCTTGTATGTTATTCTGGGTTATAAACAATAATACTGTTCAGTTTCCATCCAAATCCGTTCAGTAGTTATTGCGTGAAAGAGTGACAAACATCCAGACATTCAAACTTTCGCATTTATAATATTAGTAGGATAAGTAAATGTAAGAAAACCATGAGTTTACAGCTCTATATTTCCTTTATTTACACACTGATAGAGAGAATAAAGATTTTAAATATACATAATTATAATAGACACTGTATAAAGACCTTTAACCGCTCAAGATACGCATTATGTTCTCAATAACGCTAAGTTTGTTACACGGTTGCTTTCTCCTCCCGAAAATAAAATACCTACATATTCTAATAATCCGAGGCATGATGGAACGCGGCGGGGATCGTGCCAAATTGGATATAAATTAGGATGTTACATAATTTACTTAGCAAAGTGCTTCAAATTAATAAGAAAGCTTAAAATGTGGTATCGATATTCTGAAATTGTGCCCACTTTGGTAAACAACGTTTTAAACAAGGTTGTTTATGAATCCTTTAGTAATATGGTGCAAAATTGTGCAATACCTCGAATTTAGTCAACTGGAAATACCAACAGCTTTTACTGAAACAGCGATATCAATGTCTTGAATATCTACATATTTTCCCTATAAATACATGTTTTAATATAAATGTTGAGAGCATATTTTTGTCCATATACAAGTCAGAAACATTTCCCGTATTAATATTTCAGAAATAAAACAAGATACGAGAAAATAGGTCAAGACTATTGTTCTTGCACCGAACGCGTTTTAAATCCGTACTCCAGAGAAAGAAAAAAGAATAGAAGCAAATGTATTTCCAGTTCAATAAACATTCAATTATAACTTACGATTGTCTCTCTAGCCGGTACAGTACGAAAGGTTCTACCTATGGTAAGCTACTTTATGGGATTGAAAGTCCAGTTTATGAGATTGAAAGTTCAAATCAGTTTATTGAATGTCATTGGTTGTAAACACTTAAATTAACTGCAGAGGATGTACATTTGTACAATATATTTTATGTTTTTCACGGTGTATATTTTAAGTTTTAGAAGTAGGTTGATTTTGAATAAATTAATTGAATTGAATTAAATTAGTTGAATTTTTATACAAGTGATGAATAATAATAAGCTGTTTCACTCGTAACTCGTAACTTTCTGGCTTAACAATTTGCTGGCTTAAAAATCAGTAACGTTAAATTGTATTTGTAATCTGGGTTTGAATAACGCTACCGTCGTGCATTTTCAACCGACTTCAAAAAAGGAGGAGGTTCTCAATTCGACCCGTATGTTTTTTTTTTTTTTTCTATGTTTGTTACGCGATAACTCCGCCAATTATGAACCGATTTGAACAAATCTTTTTTCGGCGTATAGGTAATACCTCAAAGGTGGTCCCATTTAAATTTAATAATAGAAAAAACAACCCCTAAGGGTGGAAAATTGGGGATGAACTTTTTTATACGCAATATCTCCGCCGATTATAAATCAATTTGAACGATTATTTTTTTGTTGAATAGGTATTATCAAAAGGGTGGTTTCATGCGAATTTGAAGAAAATATTTCACCCCCAAGGGTGGAAAATTGGGGATGAACTTTTTTATACGCAATATTTTTAATTTTTAGTTTTTTTTGTGTACACGCATTTAAAGTCGGTTTTATTTTTTTTAAAAGTTATATTTCTATAAAACTTAATAAATTACATAGTGTGGCTGTGGGTATAGATTTTTCGTTCGCCAACACACTCCCATTCAACTCTCTAAGTACAATTTATTTCAGTACAGTCGTTTGCATTATTTTTTACAACGTACGAGACTTCTAAACTGAATTAAACTATTTCAGTGGATGCAGTATTATTAAGGCTGTCAATGTCATCTGCTTGACCTAGGTCATGGTAAGTTTTAATAACTTGTTTATGAAATTTTCACGTCAAGGGTTCGCTTTTTCACGAGCTTGCAAACGGTCACTTAGAATTTTAATATGGGAGCTAGCGAGTCAGTTTCATAAAGTAAAACTCCAATAAAATCATTTTACTGGCACGAATTTCTCCTAATATCTAGTAATTTTGAGCTAGCCTGAAAATATAGTATGACATTGTTGAAAGCGTGAAGGACACTGAAATTTCTTATCGCACGAGACAGGCTGGTTTGAGGTAAACAAATTTAGTTTTCAAATTAGGTAAGCTAGGTTTCTAGAAAAAACCTCTTCAATTTATAAAAAGACTCAATGTTATGTCTGATGATTACGTGTAGAGTTTGATAGTTTAGACGCCAATACAATACCTATGCGGGCAATAAAAGTAACCGAAATAGACTGTGACGCAGACGCACAGCGAATGCGCCTGCCCAGTAAACATGCACTCGCGATCTCCAGAAATATCACCCTCGACCGGCTTTTTGCGCGACAATAAAAATGAAAGTCGAATATTTGTTTGCGCCGTGGAATAACAAAACGGAGGTTGGTTATTGGTATTGCTATGCATGACATAATCGCTGGATAGATCCGGCGCGGTGTGCCAAGCCGGCCGCGGTCGCCGGAGCCGGTTTTTTGGCACACTGTCAAAGGGTTATAAGGTGAATGTGACTGCAGGCGCGAAGCTCAGTGTTAGTTTGACACGTTTCACTTCAAAAAGAATTCTAACGGGAGCGCCGGCACGTGGGATAGGTTATTGCGAGAGCAGAGGGCGCAATGCAGCGAGAGCTTCGTTATTGCAAAGGATATTGAACCTAACTAACAAAATGGACCGGAGTACTATGAGTAGAGTCTCAATGAAAATAACATTTGTGCTCACGTGTTAGAAATGTTTATATACTGCAGTGAATAAAGATGCTGCTCATTATTTACAGATTAAATCCTATCCAATAAAATGTCACGCCAGACTACGTTTCTACATACACTCGACATCAAATACGTAAATCGCACCTCCCGCGACAAGCACTTTCAAACGTATGCATCCTGACTTCCCACCAATATTGGCACTATTTAAAAGCCTAGTTCTAAAATTCGTTTCATTAAAGGAAAGGTTTTTACCCCAAAAATGTGTCTTTAGAAGGATCCAGATTCCAGAGTCACTTCTTCAAAAAATAGGTAGTTACGCTTGAGCCAACTTTTATGCCTATAAAACTGTTAAGTTGGGATTAATCGCTATCCATCTGTTAAAGAGGATACGTGAGATCATTATTTGGTTTTATAACCATAAAAATTGGTCTAATTGATCCCAGAGGTGAGCCCCAATTAGGTCTTTTTTCAAGTCACATTTATGGTATATGTTAATCGTTTATTAAGAAATTAAATGTGTTTTTCTTTAAGTTTATTTATTAGGCTTTCAAATAACACCAATATTGTTGGGGCACCATGATTGTGTCAGAAGGAAATCTTAAAAGTTCGCGACGCGGAAGGTGCGATTTATTTGATGTTGAGTATATTTCAATTGCACCTACAAATACCGGCATTTCATTTTACCTATACTTTAACAATGTACCATTATAATCGCACCTTCGGTAGTACAGAGCTCAGTTGATTTTTTTTTTTTCATTTTAAATTTTACAGAAAAGACATTTTCTCTCTCTATTTTATGACCATAATATTATGGCAAGATAAATAAGGGTTTGATAATTGTAACCAATGATAGTACCTGCCTCTCCCATTTGTTACTTTCATATGCGCATACCATTACGCGCCTCCAAACATCCTTACTACCAAACCAGGCTACAGACCACTCACAAATAAGTTAGGTCGCCGCTTCACAATCGGCCGATTTTACTTGCTAATCCGCTGACCGTCGCATAATATGCTGCTATCTTACTCTGTGACAAGTCCTTTGTGGGGGAAACCTAATTTGTCTGGCAAATTATGATAACATGGGTGAGGTATAGGTGTGATTAAACCTAAAACGTAGTTATCCTACCAAGACTACTTAGTGTTTTTTGGAGCAATTGTACCTATAACCTATATTCATCAACGATTAACGAATCTCGAATAATGGTTGACTCTTTCAAGGAACAATAACTGTAATTACAACCTGTTTTGGCGTTAATTTTAGAAGTATTGTCACACAGTTCCATTTGTTCTAATATTAACAACAAAGGGGTTATTTGTAACGTGATCTTTGACCAAAACAAGGATGTTTGGGCGAGTGTTTTGTTCTGTGGGGGTCGAACAAAGGGCTCGTGGTTACAAAGAGAGGCGACTCGCTGGTCGGGTCGGACAAAGAGTGACAAAGAGAGGCAAAGAGACTCACGTTTGTGCGGGCTGGGCGGCGCGTGCGACGGAGACCTCGGAGGCGGCTTGCCGGTCAGCGCATCGCTCGGCGACGCTTCCGCTGGAACAAAAACCTTAGGTTAATGACATTAGATACAATTTCCTTCAAATAATTATTGCTTACTGTATATTTTTTTAACAATGTTAATAGTTGTAAAATTTTGGTACGAAGTGTTTGATGTTCAGGGGCGGCGGCGCTTTGGCAGCGATTCTTCTTTGCCTGGCCCATTCCCTCTTTATTTGGGGTCGGCCCTCCGTATCATACGTCTCCAGGCGGCTCGGTCCTGGGTCAATTAGTAGCGATTACCGAAGTAAAACAACTTAGCCCGCGGTAATGGATGGGTGACCACTTCGACCAGATATCAAACATTTTCTTCATTTAAATATTCAAGTGAAAGTGCAAATTAGTGAGCCAATAGATGAAGAAGACGATTTATTCTTTTAACATTTAATGTTAAAAATATTTTGTAAAAAAATGGAAATGGAAATAGAATCTTAGATGGTGTACTTTTCACTGTAAATATTTACACATTTCAAATTGCTCATCATTCAGGTGTATTGAAGTTTTCGCAAAATGAATATACAATCAGATATTCTATCAGCTAATGGCAGGCGATCACCGCCACAAAATTTACAATTCTAATACTCTATCAGCGCTTTGTCGGCCTTTCCCATATTATTCGGAAAAAATACGCGCCATTGAAAACGAATTGCTACGGCATAAAAATTGGACTATTGTTGGGGTTATATCTAAAAATCTAGCATAGATACAACTAAAGCGAAAAAGTTTTTAAGGCTGAAAAATTCACGCGGAGATTGTCTACGTTGGCGCTAGACTGTTTGATTGATTTGATGGATAGCAGCTGCAGCACATAAGCTATATTTTATTGAAATCCACACGGAAAAAGCCGTAGTAGTATTTAGTATACTTAGGAACTATTCTACAGTACTAACTACTCTTTCAAATAGTAGGTAATAAAAAATAGATCTACTGATAATGCTACATGCTACTTTGTCTTAAACCATGGGGATGCTTGTGATATATGCCATTGAATAGTCATCCATTTTAAAATTGTGGCGTATTTGCTTAACAATAGTGATCGCCATTCACCAAAGCGCTACCACCAAGCCACAGAAATAGTAAACAGTCTAATCTGTAGTTCTTAGGAAAAACACGCATTAATCGACATTGCCTAAGCTATCGGATATGTGTCGTAATACCATTTGACTTCCTAATCCTGAACATTATCATTTAAGGTTCAGGTTAGCGTGGGCGTGGCCGCAAAAACCATCAGAATCAATGCTAGAATGTCGGTTTTACCAAATACTTAGTGGCTTCGACTAACACACATTTGAGTTTACTCTAAATTACTTTAATACTGTATTTATTGACTCTACTGATCTATTTTATGAAACTACTCTATTTTATAAATTATTATCTAAATATCAGTAGGTAGATAGAGTAAATTTAGATTTTATCAAACTCATGCTGAAAATATTGTAAAAGTAGCTACGGGAAAACCTAGCCTACTCTTTAATAATAAGTACTGGTAGAAAGACACACAAGATTTGTAGGTGCAAGCTACTGTTTATCAAGAAGAAGGGAAACATAAAACAAGCTGTTGTTTAAAAGAAGGGAAATACTCGTATAGAAACATAAGTTTACTTTTTAAACACACTAAAATTTAAGACGCACGTTGTACGATGTGTCACAAAGGGCTTAGTTTCCTGGAATAAGGTAGAAACAGAGAAAAAGGGAGGCAAATAATATGAAGTCGCATCTTTACAAACAATAAATTATTCGGGAGCCGAGGATTCCCGTCGTGCACTTTGTTTATATTTGCGAGCGTCCGCGTCCCCGCGGCTCAAGCATTTTTCGGGAATATTATGTTTACTTTCAACAGTTCGACGTAGTTTTGGAGTTACGGTAAGCATACGTCAATATGTACAGGCGTACATTTGCACAGATTTAATTCTACTATCGGCCTAAGATAAATGAACTGTAGTCTAGCTAAAATTGCACTGTATGTTGTAAAACTTTCATGGTCACTGAAATTAGTGCACATGACAATGATAAACATTCACGTTAAATACTAGCAGTAGGTACTGTTACCGAATTTTCATGGAATATGAATTATACAAGTACCTTATGAAAATCTTATAACATATTGGCCGTTTTATTATGAATCCGATCCCTCAACTACCAAGAAATAAATCTCGCCCCATCATTTTCTTAGCAACGTCCAATTAGAAAAGTATGTCACTTCCTGACAATAAGACGGACCAAAACATTTCACCTCCGAATCTTTCCGTTTATAATTAAATCTAACGTAGGAAACGTTACCAAGAATCACAAATCAATCACCGACATCCGTGACGTTAGTTCCGTGAAACAAAAGCACAAATTGTAACCGGATTCCTGTTACAAAACACGGCAAATTATAATAAGCACTCACCATAACTCTGAACCACGCGAACCGATCCGATTGCAAAATATCATTCGAGCGAACCAATGGTCTGATTAGCCTAGCTTCCTGCCTCCCGATTACGCGGTGTTTTTGACGTTAAGGGTATAAATAGAAGCACCTGATTATTTATAAATATTTAAAGAGGTGTTCCCCAGCACCGAGTTAACTAGAGGACTAGCGCGGAGTGACAACGCACCGGGAAGTAAACGGTGTGCGCAGGATTTGGCACCGCTTTGTCTTGGATAACCCACATTCGAATGCTAATAAATAAATGTAGGAGGGTAGTGACCTGGTACCTGTTATTTGGTTCCAAGAAATTTGTTCTAAGCTTCTTATTTTCAGCTTACCTACAAAGTATCAGGCGTATTTTGTTACAAAAAGTTTAGATACGCATCGAATTCTAACAATATTGTTTTGTCGGCCGTTTGGTGTAGTGGTTCAGAGCGGACTACTATGCCGAGAGGTCCCGGGTTCGATTCCCGGTCGGGCAGAAATTGAAATGATGAATTTTAATTTCTGTGACGGGTCTGGGTGTTACTATGTATAATATGTATGTATTTAAAAAAAAAAGTATATAAGTAGTATATCCGTTAAGCTAGCACCCATAACACAAGCATTAAGTTGCTTACTTTGGGGCTAGCTGGCGCTGTGTTAAATTGTCGAAAGGTTATTTATTATTTATTAATATTCAGGGACAAGTCTAATCTGTGAGATCGCAGAAGATTTTCCAGACATCTTCGCGAATTTTGCTATTTTCCAGTAATGTGTTATTTAGAAAAGTGTATTTATATATCTTGAAGACATTTGAGTGACTGGTATTCCGTAACGACGCTATAAAATCTTTTCTTTACAAAGGAACATAACAAAATTAGGTCAAGACACTAAACATTTCCAATGACTCTGAAATAGTAAATCTAAATGTAAATCCCCGCAATAAAATGTTGTATTAGATCAAATATTTGGGAGTTAGATTAAAATTTACACTAACACATAAAAACATTGTTAAGTTAAAGTTTTAGGTAGGTTACTAATGAAATTAAATCGGACCTTGTGTGATTTAAATAGCTTATGAAGTGAAGTGAAGCACTAAGAATTATACTATGCAATACTTTATAACATAATTTCTGCTGCTTCACTTTAAAATACTCATAACAAAAGTTCTTTCTCTTAGGTAATACCTATATTAACTTGCATAGTTTGAACAATGAATAATTTTACAGATTTCAATATAAAGTTCTTACTATAAATATGAACATTCACGCGATTGCGGAACTAGGGAAAGTTTAATATCTTCCGTTTCCAAAATATAAAACTTCAATCCTAGATGATACAAGCAGTTTATTGCGTATATATATCAGACGCGCTGCACCAGGCCAATACGATTTCAGTCCACACCGACGCCAGGCGACTTTAAAACCAAACTATTTTCATTTAGAACTTGTCACTTCATTGTCTGGGCGCACAATGGAGACTTAGCCCCTGATCTTGAGACTAGCACACTGATGATTTATGAAATCTTTTGCCCGCGGCTCCACCCGCGTGAAATTTAGTTTGTTACAGATCGTCATAAATTATAGCCTATATGTTAATCTGGGTTATAAACAATAATACTGTAAAGTTTCATCAAAATCCGTTCAGCAGTTTTAGCGTGAAAGAGCAACAAACATCCAGACATCCAAACTTTCGCATTTATAATATTAGTAGGATAGTACCTTACGCAGATACATTATTTGTATGTTAGAATGGATTAACTCTACATGTCTTACATTCGATAGTTTGTACTTCGTTTTTGAACAATTTTATGTTACTTTTGTTCGTAAATATACCCTTATGTTTAGCTCGTAATTCCGTTTAATTTTGTTGTGATACACAAAATTCGTCCGTAATCACTGAAGCCTGGGTAACATAAACAAAATTATGGTATTTAATCCAAACCGATGGAGTGTAAACGTTGCCAAGTTTATTGTTTAACGTTTCGTTACACTTAATAAATTCGAAGCCCAAGTCAATTGCTGGAATTATTCCGAGATCAATCAACATCTTAATTAAAGGGGCTCAGCCAGACATTCAAAGGGAATTTTAATACGACTCAATAATTTGATGAAATCTGGACTGCTCTCGATACAATTTGTTTTTCGAGTGGCTGATCGCTTGTTACCAATCAGTGGAGATGAAATCAAGTCGATGTGTATTTAGAAGTTAATTACTTAATTTCTAACGTTTGGAATACTTGTAAAAGATTATTTGAATGTTTTATTTATTTTACTTAAGTTCCTACTATTTCCAGATTTTAATATCATTTAATTTTAATTAGAAATGATTTGTTGATTCTAAAACTATGTCTTATTCTTATTTTCTTTTTCACCAAAGTATATTTCTCAAAATCATATGTCTAACTTGAAACTTCAGCCAGTAAACAAATGTACCAGCTTCATTCTTACAGCCATCTTACCTGTGAACCTATCGCGTCACAAAGTTTCAAGCTCAAGCTATCGAAAAACACGTGTCAAAGTTCACTCATTGACAGGCCAAGCGCAAATCGCAGGGCAGGGCGCACTGACCACGGCACTCGGAGGCCGGAGGGCGACTGTCACAGGGCGAGCACCCACAATGGACACTTTCCGTATATTAATCACATTGAAATACCCGCTTTGTGTAATGATTGCGACACGCTGAACTAAGCACACGTCATCCTGTCACAGGTGGATTTTTGTAAACACGGTTTTGACCTTTTTACGGAGCTGGACACCGGATTTTGGCTTTTGGAATCCTGATGATGAAATTCTTTTTTGGAAACTTTTTTGCACCATTATTGGTTTTAATGAGACTAACAAAGATGGCAATGTTACACCAAAGAATAATACTAAATAAGTATTAGGTTAAAAATATAACTAGAGAGTATAAAACCCTTCCGAACAACATTTATTTATCATATTATGCTATGTTATAATTACACCGATTACGATAATGCATCCAAACAAAGGTACGACATGATTGACGAACAATGCATTGTCAATGACCAGGCGTGCATGATTGCAGCTTAATGGCGACTTGAATCACTATTCCATCAGTCACCTAGAGCATGGCAGCCAATCAGCTGGTAATTTGCAACTTCTAGACCATAAATCTACTTAACAACGGCGATTAAGGGACGAATCCTATAAGGCCATCCTAAACCGTTTGACCAGTGTGAGGACTCGGGATCTTCCATTTTTCTCTGGTAAATAAGAGAGGTGAAGCTTTTGTTGTGAAGACTGAATGACCTGAAGATGATGATGATCATAATAATTATGATGACGATGATGATGCTGCTGATAACGATGGTGATATTGATCAATTGATGAATATGACAATTTCAGAAATATGCTAGTTTCCAGGTGACAGCGAACCTCTTAACTAACTAAATCCCTCAACCCTCTACATAAAGTAATAACTTTGTAACTAGAAGAAAAGGTGTGGAAGTTGCCTACCACAACACCGTTTCGAAGCCTAACCAGCCTAGCAATAGCAGCGTTATGCGTGCGCTATGATTGACACACAATATACCGGGACACATTGTCGAAGACGAGGCGTGTCAGATTGTCAGGCTAATTGCCCGGACCACAGTCCAGCTCCATCAATCACAGTGTCAAAGCACACTATTCAAACGAATGTGGGACACGTAATGAGGTGACGATGAAATAGTTTGTCATTTCTGTCCGCTTTATTAATTAGTTAATATCGGATTTGCGGTGTATCGGTTACCTTCTGTCTTGTTGGGTCGACCTCCATTATTTTCAATTGAGTATCTATTTGGAATTTGTATGATTTGTACATTATAATAGTTTTTGTAAGGCTTTCAAAACAATCAAGTTTTCAGGATATCTAAAAAGTTAAAAAACCCAATAATTATGGAATTCAATACAATTTCAATAATACCTATTACAGAAATTGTAAGCTCCTGAAACTTGGATAAGTTAGGCAATTTCATAGATTTATTTTCATTTTACTATACCAACTCTACATTTGATTTAAGCTTCACAATTTATCTCCTGAGAACTTCGATATGAAAGGAAATAAACATCGAATTTAATACGCCAGATAAAAATGACGAATCCTTAAACAGAGATTTGGGCGGATCGTATTATTTATTTCGAGATGGCGTGATTAGTTCGAGAAAACTCCGATTTGTTTGTTCCGATAAAGACGGGCGGAGTTGACAGACAAATACAGTCCCATTTGAAATCGATACGAAGACAAATTTACGGGAAGCCATTCGAAAAAGAGCGCTTTTCCTTAAATGTTGAGTAAGTATTCACTGATCTATTGATTGGATATCAGAAGAGTTTACTGTGAATCGCCACAGATCAGGGTAAATTCTATAAAACTTAAACTCTTTCAAGCTCAAACTATAGATGAGATCCTCTCCTGTATATCCAGAATCTACACCTCAACCACCAATGAAATCCAACCAATGAAAGCTGCAGACTACTCAGTTAGCTCTCCAGGAATACGCAACGATTTAATCTGAAGAATATAAGAGGAAAAACAAATTAATAAAAGAGTACACGTCACGAACAATAATATGATATACTCGTACCTTAAATTAAGGGGACCTCTCACTGTTAATTATCTTCCAGTAACTTAACCGGAAATCAGAGAAGATTTTCCTTATACGTGCATAAATGGCGGATGTTATTGCTTACTGATTTGCTAAATCATATAAGTAAGATTTAAAATATTAAGGTAGTTCTTATAATCGAAACTCAAAATCGTTTATTCGAAAGAATATCATGGAGCTTTTAAAAGCTCTAGCGGGAAAGGAGGTTGTTATCAAAAATCGATACACAGGAAACTTTTCCTTTACACAGCTACCATCCGACTAGTTTTAATTCCTGTTGAGTTCTTTTTCATGTACAGTGCATGCATTCATTATTGACTAGCGAAGCATGCTCCGGGGCATTAAGAGAAGTATTTACTATGGAATAAAATGGCTACAAAATATCATTGCTTTGAAAAAACGTAGACACTATTTTGTTCGTAAGAATATTACTTCTCGCTTGAAGAGTGTTTTTACACTATGTTTAAGAAAAAATAATTTCCAACACACTTGAAAACATTCACGTTAACGTTTTTACAATTAAAATTAAATAACTATGGTCTGTCTATGTCATATTTTGATGAACGGCTTTACGTTATGGAGTTAATTCGTTTAATCAGCTATGTTGTTGTTTATGTTTTCAAAGATTTCAATTGTTTTTATCGAAATTGAACCTCGCCGACTCTTTATGAGTGAACAGGATTAATTACTTAATTTGGAACAGACAATCCAGTGACGTCACGTTGATGCCAGTTGCATGTGCCACGGCGCGGTAGATGCCGCCTCGGGGCTGAGTGTGGGTTCGTGTACCAGACATAGCTACTCGTAACTATAGACAGAATGTACGAGTATTCATTTGTTAACGTGATTCTGAATTTTGAACTACTGAAGAGTAAACAGGCTTGTTTATGGTCGTATACCGACTGCCTCTAGGCCATTTTACCTATAGGTGTCTTTCTGGAATCGAATTGAATCATAATCCAACGCACTTAAATAATCTGCGGGCGAGTAAGACAAAATCTTATAAAACTTTAAAAAGACTGATGCACTCTGTAATTTGATTAGAAAATACATAGATGAAATTGTCTAATTCTTAAGTCCATTAGCATTCTTTTACACTATTTACAATTGGAGTTTTAGCATAGTATCTTAGATGTAGCAGAAAGCTCTGAAAAGGACTAAATGAATCTTACAAAAGGTTTTACAGCTTAAATCTAGAGCAGCATTTACGGTAGGAACATTTGTAGCACAATAAACAACGCAACTAGATCGAATTGCATCATCACAATTCAATTCGCGTGGGAAGGCTCGTCAGTTCCTTTCGATCGCTTTCATCCCGCATTTGACAATTCACCAGTTTATCCCGACCCTTGTTAATGTGGTGATGTAGGCTAACACGCGGGCCAAGGTACACTGGTGGATATTCGCACAGGAAAATCATCAATAGCAGTTAGTTATGCAAGAGAGCGATTGTCCGTACATACGAGCATTTCCATTGGAGCGAGGAAACACTGTATCGGTCAAAGGGACGGAACTCTGGCTGTCAGGCTGAATGCGTAGGCGCAGCCCTTTACGTTTTGTTGGTAGTAACCCATTGTCGAACATCCGGCACAACCAATACAGAGTTTATTGCGGCCTATGAATGGACTATGCGTTTGGGAGTACTCATTGATTGACAGAAGACAACACTGAACAAACATTTGCGAGGTAACAAGCCGATTGTGAAAATGTATCACAAAATGTTAGCGCGATTTGTAATACAAGGTAAGGATAATAAAAATAAGACAAAGAAGAAGTTGAATTTAAAAAGGGTTCAACAAAATATAAGGTATACGAAAAAGTAGGCTGAAATTCACACTGCACTCAAAGAAGCATCGTTATTTATCGACACGGGTAATTGGCTGAAGTAACGTTTTGACAGAAACCCAACTGGAAGGCAGTATACAATTCGTCATAATTAGCCCGATTGGACAAATTGTACGACCAATTAGGACATCACTATTCACCTAGACGAGCGGTTCCCAAACTTGTTACCCTGGTATTCCACAAGATTTTTCATTTGGCTCATGTTGGCCATTTTTCTTCATCATCAAGTTCAAGTTGAAGAGTTTATTTGCACACAACATAATTAAGTTTATGTTGCAGCAATGAAAATGGGCACTGATTCATTATCAGAGGATAATCTATAGTTGAAATTGAATATTTAAAAGAAAATAAATCTACGTACAAAATTGTACCTATTACATAGGTACTAAAGACAGCACAGCTTAACGTACCGGGCAGCTGCGTAGCCGTACGTGGTACGTAATTTTGAGAAACGCTGGTCTAGACTTAAAGCTGATGAGCGTTGTAACGTTGTAATTAACAACTGTTCTGCATTTCAATAATAATGATGTCAATTCATCGTGATTGTGATTCACTGAGGCAGGCAACAGAAGTAATAGGTTCATGCTAGGTCTCAACGGCTCGGGGGCGTAGTGGAGGTCATCTAGGAATGTCTAAGGCGTTTTGACACTGCATAAATCTATAATATTCTATGTATGTATTTGGATCTAACTTTAAAAATATTTGCACCATTCACTAACTGCACCAGGTCAGTTGCCTCCTTTTTTCACAATTGGCACATAGCACAGGACTGGTAGAGCCCGAAATAAAGGTACCTATGAAAAGTAGAATCAGGAGTAAGTAATTAAAGCACTTTTATTTTTGCGTGTTAACTCAATAACGGCGCTAGGAACTGCGCTAGAGTTATTCTCTGAGTTATCTGTCTCTAGTTTCTCCACATGTGGGCAATATCTTCAGTTTTGTGCAACATAGTGCGAGTGCATCGCCCCGGTCAAAAATGGCCGCGGGCGCCGCGTGCGTTCAATCATTCACAGACCCGTTAAATTGTATATTTACGCGTAAAATATTTTCCACCGCCGAATCATTTAGCTCTCACATTTCGCCATTTAAATTCAGATCGGAATAAGCGGCACACCATGTTGTAATGAATTCCTCATCAGTTACAATAATTACTGCGAATGTACCGTACACGTCTGAAAATTTCACGTTCAGGCATTAATGCGGAGTTCTGTATAAATACGAACTCCCATCTGTCTGTCCGTTACGTTTTCGCGACTAAACCGCTGAAGCAATTCTCATGAATTTGGTGTGGAGGAATTACGAGTATATTATGGAAACTTAGGATATTTTACGGTAACTGAAACGATAGAGTACTTTGTTAAAGTTAAAATTAATAAAGGGCTTTTTATGTCAAAAACTAACGATAAAAAATCTTTCATCATTAGATTGCTAAATTAGTGAGTAATATAAAGACTGACCGAAATTCTCGCGGGGAAACCATGGGCAATAGCTAATAAAGTAAAATGCTGATGCTGAATGATGATTGAAGTTCATAAATGGTAGGCAGGTACACTAATATTTTTAGATATATTTTCTCTGACAGGTTGGAAATTAGGTAAAGCGGGCGAAGCCACGGGTGAGAGCAAGTACAAGGGTTCGTGAATTCATTAACGATAGTCTTGTTTGCAATAAAGCAGCCGGTGTTATGTAAAATTATAACACACCGGTAAACACATTGTTCATATTTTTATGATACACTAACTAGCTTGCCCACTCGGTTCAAACTGGGTATGTTTCTGGGTAATTAGCTATTTTTAAACTCTCTAAGTACTTATAGTCCAGTCAATGAATGCTTTAACGACGGTGTAGAGAGAAATCCCTGGAACACAATTTCTGACCTCGGGACTTTATTTAGACTAGTTAGGAGATGAACATAGTAAAAGTCCCCGCCCTTAGCCCTTGAGCCGGCGGGGAGAGGGGGGTTTAAAGGTACCACTTTTCGGTTTTTCGCTTAATCCTCGGAAACTATGCGTCCCAGTGACATGGCTACTATGAACCAAAAAAAGCTTATTCAATTTGCTACAGGTGAGACAGTCAAGTTTTTCTATATCTTGTATAGTTTTCGCGGCATCTGCTCTAGAAGGTCTGTAATATTGGAAATTTTAATTTTGTCTTACATGTTCCCATCAGGAGAAAATCGACTAAATCAACATTAAGCAAACATTATAGACATGCGGGAGCATGTTAAGCCTAGTTCCAGGGAGGGGACTGCATCTTGCGTATATTTAGACGAACTAATTGGAGCCACTTTTGACTCCTCATCACTCAAAAAGCACTGTGCATTAACACTTCAAATTAGGCTCATGTGTTGAGACTTGCAAGATAAACATCAGCTTCAAATTTCATAAATATACCTCAAACGGTTATTCAGGTATTGACGTTCAAAAATCGACATTTAGGACACTAAAATCTATCTATCACCAGTGAAATGTTAAAATTTACTGGTTTTTTATTTGTTCCTTTGTATTTACACAACTACCTATCTGGATGCCAAATTTGAACCTTCAAGGTCATCTGGAAGTGGTTAGAATTTGGTCTTATAGGTCAGCCATGTAGATTTTTAGACGTCAATACCTAAAGAACCGTTTGAGATATATTTATGAAATTTGAAGCTGATGTTTATCTTGCAAGTCTCAACACATGAGCCAAATTTGAAGTGTTAATGCACAGTACTTTTTGAGTGATGAGGAGTCAAAAGTGGCTCCAATTGGTTCGTCTAAATATACGCACAATGCAGTCCCCTCCCTGGAACTAGGCTTAACATGCTCCCGCATGTCTAGAATATTAGCTCAATGTTGATTTAGTCGATTTTCTCCTGATGGAAACATGTAAGACAAAAATAAAATTTCCAATATTACAGACCTTCTAGAGCAGATGCCGCGAAAACTATACAAGATATAGAAAAACTTGACTATCTCACCTGTAGCAAATTGAATAAGCTTTTTTTGGTTCATAGTAGTCATGTCACTAGGACGCATAGTTTCCGAGGATTAAGCGAAAAACCGAAAAGTGGTACCTTTAAACCCCCCATCTCCCCGCCGGCTCAAGGGCTAAGGGCGGGGACTTTTGCTATGTTCACCTCCTAACTAGTCTAAATAAAGTCCCGAAGTCAAAAATTGTGTTCCATGGATTTCCATCTATAATGCTTTATTGACTGGACTATTATATTATTGTACATTTGGTAAATCATGACTTTTAAAATTTCTTCCATGGAATGAAATCTAACTTTAACATTCCGTTATCTAAACCCGGCCTCGGCTCAATGTAGCAGTTTACTTTGAAACGGCTGACGAATTAGGTATTTACCCCTGATCCATCATCCAGCGCCTCTGTGACAACCAGACAATATTCCGTCTGGGTATACAAATTTCCTCCAACAATGTTACAAGCTCTCAGAATTGGGGGAAAAAAATACCCGCCCCGACACTATCGCAATGTCTTGCTGAGATTGAAGCGACTTTTTATCATAATTTGCCGGATCACGAGTCGACCCGCGAGACAATAAAGTTGTGAATTTGAAACCAAAATTTGTGGGTCAGTTTTATTACTATTGCGCGATACATTTTATTCCGGTACTAAATCAAATTCGATTTGGAATACACGACAATTTATGTAATAGGTATACCCATTCGCACAAATTTTCCAGCGACTTCGCTTGCGTAGATCTAATATCAATAAAAATTAGGCTGAAGAACTTAGCTAAGTAACAATTTAGCTTTGAGAATCAGCCTCCACTTTGATACTTAGATAGACAATTTTTATTTTCCTCGTGCATAAAATGTAACACAGAACATTACAATCTTAAAATACATTAGTATTTTTAAGGTTAACCTATATTTAGGACGCGTGGGTGATTTTAAGTTCGTTTTAAGTAAGTTTTAATCGTATTTTCAAGAGTCGGTAATCGAGATCTACCTTCGACGATTCAAAAAGTTTCTGGAAGAAAGTAAGGCACACCGTTCCAAAATACCAACCACTTTTTATCCTGGAAATGTTAATGGCTCCCTAGGGAATGAAAGTAGAGCTCTAAACAGCAGGAAGCGAAACAAAGTATCGGTAACAAAGTTTATGAGATTAATCCCTTGAACGCAATCGGGTCATAAATCTGATATCACTAATAATTTTGGCATATTTGGATCAATATTTCCTTGGCAAAGTCCAAAAAGTTTAACTTATAGACAAGCTGTTCAGAGTAAAAAATAATCCACAGCCTGTGCGTGCGCCGTTAACTGACTTCAAATCACGTACACAAATACACATAAAATAATGAGTTGAGTACAACGTAACTAACTTCTAGTACATACTACATAGTAATTAGGGTCTACAACGTTTTTTTAGATTATAAGAGTGCAGTTTATCGACTATGCATATACCACCGTATCTTCGCTCTCTAACGTTTTCAACGAAATGACTCTAGGTTAACTAAGTTATTGATAGTCGTGAACAATATCTTGATATCAGATAACCTTTCTACATAGAAGATTAACAAAACCAAATAAATAAGGGAAATTCCTTTCACACCCGGAAATTGTAAATAAGCGTCACTACGTACCTTACGTACCGAATAACGTGCGGCATTCGAGAAACGTCTGCCTCGGCGCGTTTATAGGCGCGTCTCAAACTCCTCGTATATAAACATTCCGGCAGTTTATGTTACTTCAGAAATCCCATTCACCCCACGCACTATTGTCCCAACTAAACTTGTGTCGTGAGTGTACTTTACGATATCGGCACCATCGTAGTCTGTGAATTTGTAGACACACTAACTTCTAGTACGTTTGAACTTTGAAGTAGCAAGTTTCTTTTTCATTGCATGGGGGTGTACAAAACGGTGCAAATCAATTTGAATATTAATAAAATTGAAGCGACAAAACAAGGCCCTATTGGGACATTGAGGATGTAAATCTGTGTCCGTAAAGCCAAGTATACCTACTTAATAACCCAAACACCCTTGACCCAAAAACCTGCATAAGGAAGATTACAAGGAAACAAATAGAGCGTTAAATTTAGCATAATGAGAAATGACCTATAAGACCGAATAAAGCCCATTTTTTATTTGCATCAGAGCCATCTGGATATTATTGTGAACTCAAATTTACGAGGTCTGTGCCTTTTCACGCTGCCATAAAAACGTTTCATTTCTCATAGCCAAAGAAAAGTGCCACGTTTGGAAAAATTCTCACGTTATGGCCCACTTGTTTTAATATACTCAAATCAAATTGACCTTTCCAATTGACCCGTAGTCACGATGAAACGATACGAAACTTTATGATCGTATGCCGAGCTATTGTTTGACGAATGGTCTAACTAAAGGACTGACTTAACACTATGGCATTATCTAAGTAGGTAGGTACTCAAAAATGTAAAACTGAAAGACAACGTAAAAGATCAACACTAACCGTTTTTCACCGGCTTTGGTTCCACAATTTTCTTATTTTTCTTGTGCCTCTTTATATTGCAGGTTAACTTCTCGATCACTTTTAATATTTTTTTGCTCACTTTATTAATAGTTCTCCGCTTCGGATCGGTGTATTTCTTCGTTCGTGTTCCACCGTCGACGGTTTTTTCTCTTCCCGAATTTTCGCTGTCATCCGATTCTGTGGCGGAGGAGTCCGACACGGGGTGAAATATGTAGGGGCTGGTGTTGAAACATGGGGAGTTCATGGTGATTTAGAGTAAAGGATGGGTTTAATTCGCGTGTGCTCGCGAAGAAGTCTTGAAGAACGTTGGAGGTCGGCGGTGGAACTGGGTAAGATTCGGGAAGCCGGGCCGGTGCACCGCGGAGCGTGACGCCGCTCCCAGGGCTCGCCCAGGGACCTTGGCTTGTCTTAAGCTAGTAATTGATCGAGTTTGCCTGCGGCCTAGTAATGATTTAATGATCCTAGTCGAATGAGCACAGCGTCTATATGTCTGGCCGAATTATGTCATGTTTTGTTCTTTGGAGCATATCTTTTGCATTCAAGAAATCTGTATAGCGCTTCTCGGGATAGGTGTTAGGTATACAAGTATTAGTAAGTCGTACAATATTATAATGTAGCATAGTCTGCAGTATACATACATATAAATTTTTGACGTCCAATTTAGGTAGGTACATTATGTTTTCTAATTTATGAGATTTTGTCAAGATTTGACTAAACTCTCAAATTGTAATTATGATTAGGACAATAAACTCCAGTTAAATTGCGTTGCTATAATATTTAACAACAGTCAACACTAAAGGCTTTACTGAAGCAATTTACCGACGTTAATAACTTCACTTTTATAGGTTTTATCAAGGAAATCCCGCAATGAAACCAGTAATAACTTAATTAGTTAAGGGAAAAAATCTAAGTAGCTATCCAGAGCCTGCGGTAGATAATTACGAAGCAAAAATTGATTTTCCGCATGGGTGAGATTCAGTTAAATTTCCTCATGGCTGGCTTTCCTGGTAGTCCTTAAAACTATTATGGAAAAGATTAAGTCGCTAGGGAAATAAGCACGCGAGTCCCGAAGGACGTCAGGTGTTTTGCTCGTTTTCAACATAATTTCTTATATCAAAATGTATTCCGCGCGAGATTATCTGTGAAAAATTACTCACAATAAAAACAGCCTGGAGAAAATAACGTTTTTGCGCGCTGTAGGTACGTTTATCTTTACATTTCATTAAACATTTTCTAGTTATTAATGCTCCTTTAAGGTATCATTAATTTATTCATCAATCAAGAAACTACAGTGTTTAATATAATCCTCTAAATTCCAAATCAAAGCCCTTGCATTTCTGAGAGTTGCTCTACTAACGCCTAATGTAATGGAATAGCAATATCTATCTACGGCGACTCTATGACTGTATCCAATTAGCAGGCGCTGTCGATTTGGTATGCATCCCCCATCACATGAAATTGAGCTTCTAATTAGACTAATGGTACCGCATTAGACCAGATTTCAACTTTAAGTATAAATCTTTGAAGTATCGAATAAGTACATTAAGATTTCATAAATAACTGGCAGTCAACCACTTGTAGTGGCATAAAAGAGTCCCGAGTAGTAATCTGCATTCAAGACCGCCGTGTAGTACTTCTGAGCTGGCTGAACGACTCTTCCGAGCACTCCGCTACTTGCTCGCGACTTAGTCACTTTCCGAGTTTTCACTAAGTGAAGTTTTGAAGAGTTCCAGTAATGATGCAACTCACTGGAACTCGAATGCCATTGGGAGCGGTAGTTTGTAATGAACTCTGTCATTTAAAAGGCGCTTTCTCGGTCGTATCAAAGATCTTTGATGTCTTTTAATGTTTTTATTAAGTTTTTGTAATGGCTTGAATTTGTGTCATAGGCGTTACCTACAATGATATTGTTCGTATATTTAGGAACGAATATACGTAATATCTTAACATATAACAATAAATTGATGTTGGACTAGTCTATTTATTCAAATTCGTATTTCTTTTATTAATCGTTCGCTTGTTTTTAAATATTGATGCGAGAAGTTCCATTAAAATAAATCAGTAAATCGCAGATACTTTCTGTAGGGATAACCCAAAAATATGTATGTAGCATCGCACGCGATTACCAATTTATCATTTTATTATTTATTGAAACGAATTTAAAAATATCGGAGGAAATAACACGAAATGAGTATTCAAAAATATTTTTTGGTCTGCGATATGAATACGAAATCGGATTTGAATACTAATGATGTTCCAAACTTTTCCTCGTAATAAATGCGTCACGCGCGAGCCAATTTAATATGGAATAACTTTATGTAGGTTCTAAAGGTGATAAGCTTTGCAAAGTAAAAACTCACCTGTGGGAGTTCTGCTGAAGTCTTCTGGCGTCGATGGATGTAGATTACTGTGGTTTCGTTCGTCGCGTTTTGATTTTTGGTTCGGTTTATCAAAATAAGCAGTCTCCTGATGTATAGGTATATTGAAAACTCTTTCTTTTCTCAACTTTTCCTGATGTTCAGATGCTCGTGAATCCATTTCCTTGGTTCCATTTAAGCCAGAAGTATCAAACTTTGAATGATGGTGGTTATTATCTTTGGTAGCGTCTCCAGAGCCGTTCAGAATGATTTTCTTTATTGTCTTCACTTCTTCAACCTCATTAACTTGGTGTTCTATTATTGTGGAGCGTTTAATTTCCTCATGCTTACTAAAATTATTATCACTATGAGAATTCACCATCGTACTAGTTTCACACTTTCCATTCATCTTATTTTCTGGCTTTAGGTATTTTTCGAAGGGATCACTGTTTCTTTTAGTATCAAAGGGATTTTTACCGGTACCATTAATTTCACTTTGTAAATAAGAACTGAACTTACTATCGTAATAATTGTGATCACTTTTATCATTCTCACTTTTTAAATCAACATAACTATTACTGAATTCAGTTTCCTTAAAGTTAGATTGAGGAAGACTACTGGGGCCAGAGTCGTAGATTTTGTTGAAAAATGAAGGCGATTTTAAATCTGAGTTCTGATCGTTAAGTGAAGATGTGTTTTCTCTGGATTTACTTCTATCTATACTGGACGCTCTGCCATTTGGTACTGGAAGTTTGGAAGCACTTGAATAATTCGGTAAAGTTGTATAAAAAGGGTTCGTCGGATGGAACCGTAATGGTTCCTCGCTGGTCGTGACAGATTTCACGAGCGGCGTGGAAGAGAGCGCAGTTGGCAGCGAATTAAGGGAAGACTGTGCAGAGAGCGAAGATGGCCGATTCTGAGGCAGCTGTGAAGGCCTTATTGTGGCGTAGACTGGAGCCTGCGGAGTCGCTCTACCGCTGTGCACCTCTGCAATCAACTGTGACGGCCCTGAAACCAATAATAACACAGTAAAGACAACGTGACAAGGAATTAAGTGACGAAGGAATCTAACATTCCATTGCGCATCTGCACGTACTTAAACGTGAAAGCAGTTTCATATAATTTTCTCGGAAACCGTTTGAAACGATAAAGTTGTCCTCTCCGGGACTACACATTCAGATTTCAGACGCGTTAAAGTAATACATTTGGCACCTACAAAAGGAAATTCAAGGCAAATATTCTAGCTTTCAAGATGTTAGTATGAAGACATTACATTTTATGATTTGTTAATATGAAACACACAGACAAATATAAATAAATGAATTTGAATTTGAATTTGAATAAATTATGCAGGTTGGACTGTTACATGTTTGCAACAGGATTTCGGTCTTGCAAGCAACATATTTTCGGAGGACTATTGTCGGAAATTGAACAACAAATATTGTCACCGGGTCTCAGAAATAAAAGAATATGTAGCTCCTCCTTGTTTAAATCTTGCTGTAAACGTAAAAATCTATATGCAGAAGCAGGAAACAGCAGTGAGGGGGGTAAGAGCAGTGTTTTCCCATTAAGCTGGGGGTTATAAGTCTGGGGATAATCCTAGCCTATCGAGACGCGGCTGCACCTTTTAGCTCGTATTTGCAGTTCCAGTGCTTCCATTTTCCATTCCTGAGTCTCGTTAAGCAGAAAATCGCATGGACGTGTCGATCTTTGAATAATGCCTATTATGTTTTCTAATGGAGATTGCTTTAATGTTTTTAAACCCGAAATTGCAAAAAAAAAATCCTTTTTATACGGATACATAATATTGCAGATTAGCAGGAGGTACCTACCTATACTATAGCGGTCTTATGCAACTATTTATTGCCCTACACTTTTTTGCTAGAAAACTTACATCACAGTGGTGTGCTCAGAGAAAATTAGTATAACTTGAACGAAGCAAAAATGCAGTTGTAGTATGAATTGAAACAACTTTCTTGAGTTTAAATTGGACAGAATTTAACTGTAAGACCGAGTTAGCTTTAAAAAGTAAATCGGATGATATCGCTTGTAACTCAAGCGGGTCTTCGTCTGTTGTCTTTTGGAAAATAATCCGACTTCTGAATAGACGTATTATTCTGGCGGGCATTTGAAATAATACGAGTAAGTACAACATTAACGTTCTTCAGGTGTTTAATCTCGAATTAATGTAAAAATACTTTTTTTCTGGCTTCCGCGACAAACAGGCTTGACTAGTATCGAGTCTCAGGTATATGTGAAAAACCAGCCTGGTGAAAAGTCCGGTTTCCAGTATCTATCTTGAGTTTTTGAGGGGTAGAGCAGATTACTCAAAACATCTTATTATTAAGTATACCTAATAAACCCCGTAGATCTCAGACTTTTTGTCAGCCGATAAGTTGATCAGGCTGTTAATAATCAGTATGGACATGTTTAAATGTGAGCACATAACACCGATCTGGTTCTTCATACAAATTAGAAGTCGACCCAACTATCGGCCGACTAAAAGTCTGTAGTCTGCGGAATGTTTTACCAGTAGATACTATTCGGATGCGTCCCCAAAAGTTGCTTTTCGCTTCGTCAGTCCGTAAGTACACTAGCAAGTAAAAAGTAACGCGTATCTAAACTTACTTTTCAACTCGCTGCTCTTGCCTATTGATCTTCTTCGCGGCGACGTCTCCCTGTTCCTGGAGACAACAAAACTTAGATTAAACCTTTGAAACAAGCAGCGAACTTTGGACCGAACAAATAATGATAAAACGTATGAAACCAACTTTAAATTAAGACTGCTTTAGTTTACAACTATATTCTAAGTTCATGTTTTCTCGTATACATCTAAGCTAGGACTACGTAAAAACAGGTAAGTATCATGATTTTTAGGCACTAATAACTTGTAGTCAAACGTTAAGTTCAGATAATTAGACAAATATTAGTGAAATGTTTTGTTTAATTAAGAAAATTCATCTCTGTCGCTTGCTTAATACTTTCTACCTATAAAGAATTGCCAAATATATTTCTAGGTCTTCTATACAAATAAATAAATTTGATATTAACGAAAATCCTGGCTGAAAGACACCATTCAACTTGTCACCAAAAAGTCAAATGCTGTCGACCTCTGTAGACCTTTCATGAAGCCAACACGTGGCGGATTATATTCATAGTTCCTAAATGGGCCTTTAGTAAAAGGAAACTTCGACACCGACTTTTTACACCTCCAACTTAAGCGGCTTAGTTTTCCTTTTCAACGTATTTTTCAAACATAAGCAGATAAAATGTTTTATCAAAAAGCCGATCTTCCGTTAAAAAGCCGTTGAAAAAGCTTATGTAAAATGATCATTTATTTAAAGAGGGTGTAAGTAGTATCAAATCAATAACCCTCCTTACCTCTGGCGCAGTCGGGAAAAAAGGTATAAAGTAAAACATACTCTACGGCTTAATTTATGCCTTAAGCCTTAAGCTTAATTAGCCGTAATAATGTGTTATTACGGCTATTTATTTGCTTTACGAGTATTAAATAAAATTGCATTAAATAATTACACATCGTAAAGATAGCAGGAAAGCGCTGGAAGCAGGTCGCTACCAATCGATCAACATGGAAAGCATTGGGGGAGGCCTATGTTCAGCAGTGGACATCCTATGGCTGAAATGATGATGATGATGATGAAATAATACACATGTAAAGCAGATCAACTAACGCTCGTATTCACAAACGATGCTCGCTTAAGTGTAGCAGCAAATCGAACGCACAACGTTGAATAGAGCTCTGTGATTGGTTCGTGTGTCACCCTGTGCGTCTGCGCTGTGAGATCGCATAGTAATGTTAGTGAATACGGGCGTAAATCCTCAATAAATGAGAATACAAAACCACATTCGATGTGCATTGGTTAGACATTTCAAACACACCACTGCACTGGACATTTAATTTAATGAACATCTGCATTAGGCTAGCTAATTTTGCAATGAACATTTAGAATCCATATTTTCTGGTGTTTTTTTTTACAAGTTTCAACTAAATAGGATCACTTTCCTCAAAGCTTCGCCTTGATGTTGTTTTACGTCAAAACGTAATGTTATGCATCATTTAGTGACGAAATAGATTAGTCTATTATAAATATTAGAAGTTCTTACAATAATCACCCTAATGTTATAGTCTTAAAGTAAGCGTTTGTACGATGACAATAACATTTGCCCTCAACGGAATTCAAACTTTACTGTATGACCTAACTGCCACAATAAATGATTTATTGATCAAATTGATTGATTGATTGCAGCCGCAGTTGGCTTTATATAAACGGTATCCAAACCACTAAGAGGAGGCCGCTTATTTAGTTGTTATTATAGCCTATAAAAATAGCCTAATATGGCACTTGAAAATAGTGCAGCTGTGTATGAATCAAATAGTTCATGAATCTATCTTGATTATGTCTGTTTCATTATTGTGATACCGAATTTACATTTATGATTTAACAGTCTTAGCAAATGTCAATACTCTATCGATTTGATTGATTAGTGTAAGCGTTTACATTATTATTACATAATCAAATAAAAATTTTCCTTATTTTTGTAGACTAATTAAATTAGTACTTACAAATCGTCAAATGCTTTTAAGGAGCCCATATTATGTCTCATTTTTTTTTGCCCTTCCAGCGCTTCGAGATTAACATTTGGCAAGTGCTGAGAAGAAGCGCCGCAGCAAACTCAGTCCTTACTGATTATTGTACCTAATTATTACACCATATATTAATGGAATCCTTCGCTACATAAACGCAGTCTATTATTATACTATAACCACATGAATTACGATGTGATCGAGCCGCAAACCGCAACTATTGTAACTATTGATGACAAACGAATGGGCATAGCGTGGCAGTTTAGGTTTGCGCATGATAAGCACACTTCAATCTGCGGTTACACAAACTAATTGGGTTCGAGCATTGTGTAGGTCAACAACCAATAGAGGGCATTTATAGAAACGCTAAGATTACAACGAAAAATCGACTCTATCTAAGATTTAATTTTCTCAGTATCCTTATTCTCTACAATCAAAAATAAGTTTAGCCAAGTCACTAGCTACATAAAAAGCTCTGTGGCAATGGCTCTATTAGAGCGCTTTCACAGGCGATTTAGCAGCGCGACAGACACGCTGCCGAAAATTTCATACTATGTGACACCGGAATTCACCGGATGCATCCCTTCACATTATAAAAACGCCACTGTCGCGTTGCGGTCGAGCTACTAACGCCCTAATGTGAAAGCGCTCTTCAGAAAACTATGGGTTAATTTTTTAATAAGGGCGATCTGTGTCTGTGTGAATTTTTATATCACATGGAAAAACGTTATTCAGTTTTCCCGAATTTGAATTTTTAATTTATAATAAACAAACTGTATTTAATGCCTTCTAGCCTTCAGCAAATATTGATCATGAAAGAAACTTAACACAGTACAAATATACAGAAGACGTGGCTCAGCTTTTGTTGTACCAAGGAAAGATTACAACGCTGGTTTTCAGCTACGCCTAACCGTAATATTCCCGAGGTATGAGGAATTACACCTATCAGAGGTATTGTTTGTGGCTAGCTTTTAAGAGCTTGGCTTCTATGAATATTAATCCCATTGCTCTACCTACGTGATCTCGCACGGCACAGAAATTCACAGAATCCCATTAGGCGCGTCATACAGATACTAAGTGCTCCAATTTGCGTCACGAGTAATCTGCGAGCGGTCCCACGTTCGATTCCGGAGCGAGTGATCGGATTAGCGCCAGACATCGAATGGGTAGGGATGTTGCACACAGATACCGCAAATTACCGAAATAGCGATATAGGTATACTTGTACCGGTAAGATCGAGAGACTTTCAAGTCTTTAAGGGAACTTAATGTCAATCGTATTCAGCTACAAACTATTATTTTTAATACTTATTTGAACTTCGCAAAAATCTGAATCAAAATATCTTGTACCAGATTAACTGTTAAGGGTTCTTGAAAGAATGTATCTCTTTATCAAACAAACCAAACATTGGCTCTTTATTTTCGAATCAAAATAAATATTTGTCTCCCCGTAAATACTACACTTAACCGCCCTATATGCACATTCCTAAGTAACAGTAAAATATAGACACTGCATAAAAATACCGATTTACTTATTTACCGGTATAACCGTTATCGGTACATCCCTAACATGGCCCATTCGCCATGAGGCGACGTTAATAAAGCAAGGATTCTGGTGTCTAACACCTCAGAGGTATTAGACGGACCTACATAAAGGCGGGATTTAATTGAGCTCCGGGATTGAACTAAACTAGGTCATGGGGATATTGAAAAATCTACAAATTAAAAATGGACTAAAATACGGCAATATTTTAAATCACTAAACTGGAAATTTCACACACACATCACTGAATTTTTTAGACTTATTGAGTATACAACGCCCAGCCTAAACAATTAATGATAGATGATTCTACTTTTGAGATTAAGCATATTGATTTATACTTTAGGTGCCATTTACTTAATTCAAAATTTATCTCATGAAGTGGATATAGGAGATGAAAGTTTGTATAACAACTAAATTGTTTTAGTATTGTTACAAATCTTTTACGCGGGCGAAGCCGCTAATTTCGGTAAACTTGTAGGTATGTACCTACATAATAAAACATCACGTATTTTCCGAATGTCAGTAAAATAAACATAATCCTCATTCCATGCAAGTAATGTTTATGTTGGCACACTTCGGACCCTTCGGGGATTAAGGCCGGGTAGCAGAGAAAATGGCGAAAATAGGTTTTCATTTTTCATTTTTGAGGTACTAAACAGTAAAATTAAAGGCTAAGATTTTTATTGGGCATAGTTGAGGATATTTTCTAGGGCTATTAACGGATGGAAACACGATTTGATGAAGTTGACTCGATAGAATAAATTCCCAAAGTTACCTCTATTCGTTTTCTATTTATGGTTTTATTTTTAAAATAAGCGATTTGAGATTCTAAATCTTTTACTAAACTAAAGTTCAGAAATAACTTGAGGGCTTTTAACGGATGAAATTTTTATATTGCGTCTTATTTAGTTACTATGTTAAAAAATGTGGAAAAAATCGTCCATGACGGCTTGGACAATCTCAATCAGTCGCGCGGTGGCGCTTACGGAGGACGGACGCGTGTCAGTTTTTTGGCCGTGACAGTTCGCGATTTGTCAATATTTTTGACAATGATGACTTTGATGAGTCACAGTATAAAAATATCAGTGTTACTGGAGAAAGCTTCAATTCAATTCAATTTTGTCTACCTATTGAAATTTAAATCGTTCGCATCCTTTTAAACGAAGACTCTACTCATGATACATAGTACATTCCTCAAATATGAGACAAAACCAATGAGTTAAAATTACATTTTAATAGTACCTACATACAATCGTCTTACACTCTTTAGAAGAGCACACTGACACAAATAAATAATAAAAAATACTGTCTAAGGTCTGTAGCTAAAGGTCTAAGCTGTAAGATAGAAGAATCTTCTAGCCAAAAAGATGGCAGATGCAGCAGATGTCAACGGATTTAAAACTGGAGTTCATATGACTCCTTGTAGACTTGAGTCTCTAGAGCGTCCCTTCCTCCACCATGCGTAAGAATTTTCACAAAAATACTGTCTAAGGTCTGTAGCTAAAGGTCTACGCTGCAAGATAGAAGAATCTTCTAACCAAAAAGATGGCAGATGCAGCAGATGTCAACGGATTTAAAACTGGAGTTGATGTGACTCCTTGTAGACTTGAGTGTCTAGAGCGTCCCTTCCTCCACCATGCGTAAGAATTTTCACAAAAATACTGTCTAAGGTCTGTAGCTAAAGGTCTAAGCCGTAAGATAGAAGAATCTTATAGCCAAAAACATGGCAGATGCAGCAGATATCAACGGATTTAAAACTGGAGTTCATGTGTATCCTTGTAGTTTTGAGTCTTTAGAGCAGTGGTTCTTAACCTTTAAGTCATGAGGGACCATTTTACCAAATTTCTGTCTTGTCAGGGACCACCTCATAATCGGTCAAAACCAGTTTGACTGCAAAAATCAGTTAAAAGTGGTTTTGACCAAGGTGTGCAAGTGCACATCGTGGACCACTTGGAATGCCTCCAGGGACCACCAGTGGTCCGCGGACCACCGGTTAAGAACCACTGCTCTAGAGCGTCCCTTCCTCCACCATTCGTAAGAATGTTTCAAAAATACTGTCTAAGGTCTGTAGCTAAAGGTCTAAGCTGCAAGATAGAAGAATCTTCTAGCCAAAAAGATGGCAGATGCAGCAGATGTCAACGGATTTAAAACTTGGAGTTCATGTGACTCCTTCTAGACTTGAGTCTCTAGAGCGTCCCTTCCTCCACCATGCGTAAAAGTTTTTCAAAAATACTGTCTGAGGTCTGTAATAAAAGTCTAAACTGCAAGATAGTTGTGTTCGCCAGTAAGTGGCTTTACATTTAGTAAGGTACTCTAGAATAAGTTTAAAATTATCTAATATGTATTAGTGTATAAGCTGTTGGTGAACCTTTTTTTATAAAATAAAATAAAAAATAAAAATAGAAGAATCTTTTAGTCAAAAAGATGGCAGATGCAGCAGATGTCAACGGATTTAAAACTGGAGTTCATATGACTCCTTGTAGACTTGAGTCTCTAGAGCGTCCCTTCCTCCACCATGCGTAAGAATTTTCACAAAAATACTGTCTAAGGTCTGTAGCTAAAGGTCTACGCTGCAAGATAGAAGAATCTTCTAACCAAAAAGATGGCAGATGCAGCATATATCAACGGATTTAAGACTGGACTGGCACCACCTTGCAATGTCATCCTCTCATTGTTATCTGTAATGTAAATTATTTTTAAAATGTATTTAAAAAATAAAATGTTCGTTTTATTATTTCAATAATCTGACCTCTCAACTCAACTACACTACACAAACACCTTTGTTCGCAACTGTACTGACGAAACCTCGATATTATACCGTTCATTTAAGATGGCAAGCTTTTTGCTGCGGTAATGCACTCCAGGTAACCTTATTTGATGAACCGTGTTTGATGCTTATTGCTCAAAGTGATTTTCGATACAGAGCCCCGTACATACGTTATACATAAATTATGGAAAGAAAACACCCAGACCAATACAAACAAATATGTATGCAATTTTAGTATGATATTTTTATTTATTAACTAGCTTTCCGCCCGCGGCTTCGCCCGCGTGGAATTTTGCCTGTCACAGAAAAACTTTATCGCGCGCGTCCCTGTTTCAAAAACCGGGATAAAAACTATCCTATGTTCTTTCCCGGGACTCAAACTATCTCTATGCCAAATGTCATCAAAATCGGTTGCGAGGTTTAAGCGGGAAAGCGTAACAGACAGACAGACAGACAGTTACTTTCGCATTTATAATATTACTAGCTTTCCGCCCGCGGCTTCGCCCGCGTGGAATTTTGTCTGTCACAGAAAAACTTTATCGCGCGCGTCCCTGTTTCAAAAACCGGGATAAAAACTATCCTATGTTCTTTCCCGGGACTCAAACTATCTCTATGCCAAATTTCATCAAAATCGGTTGCGAGGTTTAAGCGGGAAAGCGTAACAGACAGACAGACAGACAGACAGACAGAGTTACTTTCGCATTTATAATATTAGTTGGGATAAACAAAAAGACTGAACAAAATTGATGCGTGTACTGATTAATGTAATTAACCACATGCAAAGCTTTGTGAATTGCAACAACTATAATTTATTATCCAAGCTCTAAATAATCGCTACTACAAGTAACTGATCATAAAAAATGTTTTTCCAATCGCTCAAGCTCCCGAGGATCTACCGATAGGTCGGGTGACGTAATCTTGAAATTCTTTTAGCCGGCGCGGAACTTCCGGAAGGTCGGGTGACGCCACGCCTCTTTGAACCGTGTTTACTTTGGCAGTTATATTCTATATTTATTCGATTCTAAAATATATTCCCAAAAATTTTGAAAGTTGTTTTAATTTGTATCACTTGGATATGATTTGTATTAGTAAGTGCTGTGAGTGTGACGCTTGAACGGAAGGAAGTCAACCTAACCTAACCAACTGCGTATTTCTAAACTGCGTATTTCTATACTGTGTAGCCGCGAGAGCTCTTTGGCGCGCTGTCTTCGGCGAAGTATTGCGCGCGCAGATTTTGACAGCGCGAAATACCTACTTTAGTAGAAATACCAAGCCTTAAGGCTTGGTATTGGCTTGAAGTTCCGCACCGGCTAAAAGAATTTCAAGATTACGTCACCCGACCTATCGGTAGATCCTCGGGAGCTTGAGCCATTGGAAAAACATTTTATGATCAGTTACTCGTAGTAGCGATTATTTAGAGCTTGGATAATAAATTATAGTTGTTGCAATTCACAAAGCTTTGCATGTAGTTAATTACATTATCAGTACACGCATCAATTTTGTTCAGTCTTTTTGTTTATTAATAAATAAAAATATCATACTAAAATTGCATACATATTTGTTTTCTTTTGGTCTGGGTGTTTTCTTTCCATAATTTATGTATAACGTATGTACGGGGCTCTGTGTCGAAAGTCACTATGAGCAATGAGCATCACACACGGTTACCTGGAGTGCATTACCGCAGCAAATTTTTTATAAATGTTGTGCTTTAGAGAGTCGAGAGTATAGCAGATAATTAGTCCATCGTGAGCAGAAATTTGTCCACTAATAGCAAAATTCGTTCAAATTATAGTTTTAAAGTTATTATGAAAACACAGATTTTGCTGGGGTAACGTTTCAAACATTACCCTGGCAAAATTTTTTTTTTTGAAAGTCGTTCTATCCCGGAACCAAATACATGGATAGATAGCTCTTGTTGCGTAGTAATTTGTCCACGAATAGCAAAATTTGTTCGTGTTCCGGTTCTCAAGTTATTTAGAATTTTGCTGGGGTAATGTTTTGTGATACCCCAGATCTCGTAAATGGCTCAACGCAGAAGTTTGAAAAAAATACCAATGATAGACCTTGATATGTCCAAATTAGTTCAAACATTAGTCATTGATTTGAATGATAAACACCAGGATTTCAGAAAATCAGATAAAACGGATTTGTGAGTAAACCAGTACTCTTACAATCGAATAAAAAGGTGTAGCATGTACCCTTGGTACACCTTTATAACCACAGTATGTTTTTGGCTAAAAGATTCTTCTATCTTGCAGTTTAGACTTTTATTACAGACCTCAGACAGTATTTTTGGAAAACTTTTACGCATGGTGGAGGAAGGGACGCTCTAGAGACTCAAGTCTAGAAGGACTCACATGAACTCCAAGTTTTAAATCCGATGACATCTGCTGCATCTGCCATCTTTTTGGCTAGAAGATTCTTCTATCTTGCAGCTTAGACCTTTAGCTACAGACCTTAGACAGTATTTTTGAAACATTCTTACGCATGGTGGAGGAAGGGACGCTCTAGAGCAGTGGTTCTTAACCGGTGGTCCGCGGACCACTGGTGGTCCCTGGAGGCATTCCAAGTGGTCCACGATGTGCATTTGCACACCTTGGTCAAAACCACTTTTAACTGATTTTTGCAGTCAAACTGGTTTTGACCGATTATGAGGTGGTCCCTGACAAGACAGAAATTTGGTAAAATGGTCCCTCATGACTTAGAGGTTAAGAACCACTGCTCTAGAGACTCAAAACTACAAGGATACACATGAACTCCAGTTTTAAATCCGTTGATATCTGCTGCATCTGCCATGTTTTTGGCTATAAGATTCTTCTATCTTACGGCTTAGACCTTTAGCTACAGACCTTAGACAGTATTTTTTATTATTTATTTGTGTCAGTGTGCTCTTCTAAAGAGTGTAAGACGATTGTATAGGTACTTTTAAAATGTAATTTTAACTCATTGGTTTTGTCTCATATTTGAGGAATGTACTATGTATCATGAGTAGAGTCTTCGTTTAAAAGGATGCGAACGATTTAAATTTCAATAGGTAGACAAAATTGATAATAGTACAAGTTTTACAAAACAATAAAACTTGTATTATTGAGCAGAGACGATGCACAGCATCTGGTGAGAGAGATGCGTCTACTTCCGGTGTAGTTTTTTACCATTTTATACCTTAAATGACGTCATTTCCGCAATTATTTAATAGGAATTGATTTGACTTACTTCCGTTTGCCGCCATTTTAGTCACCTGGGGGCGAGATTGCTCGGAGTTCTTCATAGAGAGCTCACCAGGAGGCCTTCTTGGGATGCTGTGCATCGTCTCTGCTCAATAATACAAGTTTTATTGTTTTGTAAAACTTGTACTATTATCAATTTTGTCTACCTATTGAAATTTAAATCGTTCGCATCCTTTTAAAGTGCCCGCATGGCACTAAGATTCATGCGAGTCATCAACATAAGTTTATAATACAGGCGTACGATGTGATTGAAGAGTATCCAACATGCTTTAGATCTGTTGATTGAAAGTTATTAATTAAATAATATGTTATTTGGTGTATCGGTCGTAGATCAGTTAATAAAAGTGTCTGCCTTATAATATTGCTATTATTGTTCTGCCTACGCCAATATCTCATCAAATAATTTCATCTATGGCTAAATATCAACCCAAATTAAAGATGCCACAACGAAGTCAACAATGCCAGGAGAGGTTTTAAATCCAACAACCTTTATACTGTTTTTATTCATGTAGATTCCTAGTATTACTTGGTGTTGAAAAATAAATAAATAATGTGTTATTATATTTCGCTGTTCGCCTCTGCTCGCCTGATTCCAGTAACTTACGCAACCGTAGCAAGGGCATACCTATGTTGTTTTTTGGGATTTGCTGTCATTTTTCCCAGTTGTTTGTATGATGCCGTAACGGTGCCGAACTTACTCGTAGGTCAAGGTTTATTAACTTAATCTTGAAATTATTCAGGTGAGACTATGTTTTGTCATGTCAGCAGCTGATGTAGATGGTAGGAGAAAAATATACATAAGCTAGTCTGCGAGAAGCCTCGTAAAGATCACATTTTAGATACCTACTGTTGGGTTTAAGGCCTTTATCAGGAAGTGAAATTTATTAAGCTTTTATGCTTAGTAAGAAAATTAAAGTTATCTTTAATATAGTTTTAGATTAGTAATACCAGCCCCCTAGATAAGTAGCACTTTTTGATCGAATCGAAAATTCGATACGTTATAACTTCATATAGAAAAAAGAAGGCTAATCGACCATCCTTCGACTGGTTTGCGATTTTAAAGTGAATTTTGTTGAGACCCACAGGGCATAAAGGTAGTAGAAGAGTAGATAAACGATTTAGTCTAGCAGATAAATCTTGCTGTCGAGCTTCAAGAGGTAAGTATATATCTACGACTGTTTTCCTTAGGCCATTAGTTTAACCACCAAGGCCAGGTTATTTTATAAGTTTTTAAAGTGGAATTTTGCCAGGTATGTTTTAGGAACGATACCTTATTACCCCCAACTCAACATACTAAAAAAATTACATGTTACCTGATCCTGACGTGGAGGTCACCATGTGGTAAGAACATGGTGGAGATTCTGTATTTTGAGGGTCGGCCTCGAGCCCTGCTAAGAAAAGCCAGAAAGGTCACTTCGAGGTGCTAAGCAGGTACCTTTTGCTGTGGTGAGAAACGGGACAGCAAAGATTTAGCCTAGTTTACCACCATAGCCACCCTGGTTGAAGTCGTTGCAAAGGCTGCTGGTAATCTCTGTGGGGTCTCTGGATATCCAGTTTCCCGAACTTTTGGAATATTTACCTTTGGATCTGAACCCAGGAGATGCCACTAAGTAGGTTGTTTTCCCCGTAAATCGACCTAGATCGTCAGATAAAATTGATTGAATCGACCTGGGAGATAATATTTTGCGTTGTCAGAGCTATTTTTACCCGACTGAACCGGAAGGAGGTGATGTTTTTCAAGTTGAAAAGTTAGAGAGACAGTTCCAATAGAGGTTCTGAATGTGCCCCTTCCTCCCTTAGTTTCGAGTATAGGCTATGCTTTGATTGTCCGATAGCAAAATTAGTGAACGCACATGAAATGAATGAAAGAATGAGAAATCCCCCATCGCTGATTATGATTTCTGATATTTTGTAGACATCCAGATGGTTGTTAAGAGATGCTGGGCTGGAGTCTTGTGTATTGGATCGGTTGTGTGGGGTCGAGTTGTGATGAGCCCTCACTGAGATCAAGCTTACCATTATAGGCACTTGTTGAGTCGTATAGATTTCGTATTTACCGACAAAACCCTTAGAGATGACGACTTATTGAACCTGAGTTCACGTAATTGACAAGGTTTAAAGTGTTCCAGAAGATAAAATGTTACACACTAACCTTCCGTTCTAGTAGTTGCTGTCTCGTCTGGTTTGTCAAAGGTGACGAGGTTTAGTAAGTAGTTTGTGATTGTATCAATGTTTTTCGGTATGCAGTAGAGAACGAGAGATTGATAATTTTAGGGTACCTTGACAAGACATGCGGAGAGGCCGGCGGTGTCTCTGTGATCGGTATCTGCATCCAGATTTAGAATTTAGCATTCAACTACTTCAGATCGGATCAATACTTACATAATTGTATCTACTGATTAGGACGTTTAATAGAATAGGTTGTTTGGTCTGTCCTTCTTGCGAAGGAATATTGTGAGGAGCAGGCTCATGCTGAGCGGTGCCTTATATGGTAATTTCAGCACCTGTTTTAACAGGATTTCGGTTTATTTGGTCAGCGTTAGACAGTCAAGAGTGTTAAAACGCTGAATAAAGCACGGCGTTGAAGGGACAAGCACCGGCTTGGAGGTGAATGGCAGACGCATCCCTGGAACCATTGTCAGGTAACAGGTTGACCTCCGCAGTCTGATGACGCCTGCCACTGCCTAAGATACGCTCAAAGGCAGCCTCCGTAGAATTTGCTGAGTGGAAAGTCACTTGACTTTGCTATTCTTATTTGGTCAGCGCTAGACAGTCAAGAGTGTTAAGACGCTGAATAAAGCACGGCGTTGCAGGTGCAGGGGCAAGCACCGGCTTGGAGGTGAATGGCAGACGCATCCCTGGAACCATTGTCAGGTAACAGGTTGACCTCCGCAGTCTGATGACGCCTACCACTGCCTAAGATACGCTCAAAGGCAGCCTCCGTAGAATTTGCTGAGTGGAAAGTCACTTGACTTTGCTATTCTTATTTGGTCAGCGCTAGACAGTCAAGAGTGTTAAGACGCTGAATAAAGCACGGCGTTGCAGGTGCAGGGGCAAGCACCGGCTTGAAAGTGAATGGCAGACGCATCCCTGGAACCATTGTCAGGTAACAGGTTGACCTCCGCAGAATGATGACGCCTGCCAATGCCCAAGATAGGTACGCTCAAAGGCAGCTTCCATAGAATTTGCTGAGTGGTCATTTGACTTATTGGTCGTCAAGGGGACCTGAAGGGACTGATTTGGAATCCTTGGCTTTTTGTTTTATTAGTATTTGACGATTTGTAAGAACTAATTTAATCAGTCTAAGCAAATAAAGATATTATTATGTTTTGATTTTGCTTGAAGTGACCAGCTAGAGAACCAAATTCGGATTATTTTTTAGATATCACCAGTACGAGCACAGGGTGATTTTGCCGAACAAAAATCCAGCACTGGGAGGGTGCTCCTCGCACAATGCTTATTAGGCATTTTAGCCAGGATACGCTCGTGACATGTTCAAATTCAAATTCAAAAACGTTTATTGCATGTCACATTACAATTTATATGTTGTTGCAAAATAGAAGTATACATGTTCGATGCACTTAGCACATTTTGTCATACTTCCCAGATAACAATTTAAACTTGAATCTGACTTGCAGTAAGTTTGATGTATCAAAAATGAAGCTTTGTTTCAAATTTGCCATGGCAAGTATATAAACTTGAGGCAAGTTTAAATGCAAACTTTCTAGTTTCCGAGCGACAAACTTGCATTAATGTGTTTCTATAAAGTATATGCAAGTTTGCCTTAACAAACTTGCATTATGTCTGCTTCTATAAATTATATGTAAGTTTGCCTTAACAAACTTGCATTATGTCTGCTTCTATAAATAATATGTAAGTTTGCCTTAACAAACTTGCAATGAATATGCATGTTTGACATTAAATAAAACAACAAACATAACATATATTTTTTTATTATTTATACTTTTATCTTATCTTACTTTAAATGAGAAAAAATCGGTTTCATGGTCGCCGCTATTGGTTTTTTTCTTTATTTTGTGTTTCTGCTCTGAAACAAAAAGAAACAAGTATATTTACCACAGGTTAAGACATTATTTTACATTTAATTGTATAAGTTTCTGTACTACTAACAAAATTATGAACTATGTCTGAAATAAATATATTTATAGTAATCCTTAAAAACTACTATAAGGGTAAGGGGTTATTAGTTGAAATTCTGAAAGGAGCACATCTAAAATTTGTAAATCACTAGGTACATAGTATAAAAGAAAGTCGCTGTCTGTCTGTCCCTTGTGTAATAATAATGTAATATATGTATAACTAGCGACCCGCCCCGGATTCGTATGGGGTTCTATTATATAACCTTTCTCATAAATCCCTCTAACTATTGTTGAAAACCGCATCAAAATCCGTTGCATAGTTTTAAAGATTTAAGCATATGTATATAGGAAGAGACAGCGACAGCAACTTTGTTTTATACATATGTATAATACATGTACCCGTGTGAAGCCGGGGCGGGTCGCTAGTGTAAAATAAAACACATCTAATGTAAATAAATTAAATCTTACCTTTTTGAAAGTCTAACTTTAGCTTGATTTAGCCAATCACTTATAATTTCTTTTAGACTGTCTTCAGTTACATCTTCGTTGATTTTTCTACATATTTCTGAAAAATAAAATAGAAATAATTAACACACAAACACGAATGATTCAGAAAATAATAGTAGTAGGTATATTGAGAGATATACAGGTGTATCTAAATGAATTCATTGGCAACCTTGCAGGGGGAAGCTCAGACCATCATTATGAACAACTTTATTTTCGTGATCAGTTTTTGTATGAAAACAGGAAAAATTGGTCATAGGAAAAGTTCATAATGATGGTCTGAGCCACCCCCTGCAAGGTTGCCTATGAATTCATTTACACCCTGTATAAGTTTGTAATAAAATAAAGGTACTTACGAAAGATTAATTTATAGGTTTCTGTACTCATAAATGACTTTTTATTCGAATTTTTCATCTGTTTCCCAGTTAACGAATACAACTCGGCTACATCATCTAGAATTATTCGTCTCAACATATTAGTCGTAAGGCTTCTTACATTTCTGCCGCCAATACCAGACAAAAATGACATCTGAAATTTAATTAAAGTAGCATTAGAATGTTTTCATAGAATAATAAAATTTGCCCTGTGTTTAAGTATTTAATTTATACATACTATTGCCTGTATTCTTGTTTATTTTTAAATGGTCATCGAAATTATTAAAACTTGCAATATCTTTTACTGGTAGACTTGCCAAAAGTTCTGAAAGACCTGCATTGTCATCTGTTGGTGAAAATGTTTCTTCGGACCTAGCTAACGGTAAATCCAATTTTCTATTGATTTCAGCCATTTGGTTAGCTAGGTCTGACACAATCTGAATCATATGACTCTGCTGTATAGCATATTGCTTGTTTGTAATGCACTCTGTAACAAATAAAAAAACATGGAAAAGTCATAACTAAAACAAGTGAAAATATGAAATTTTGTCGCATTGCATCTTTGACGAGAGAAGCTCATTGCATGTTATAAAAACCTGTTACCTGATTGGCAGTTAACAGCTTTGAGTTGTGTTTGCTTGGCCTCTTTAGAACCGGGGGTGACTGGGTAATTTACAGCAGACATTATGTCCACTGTCACTTCATTTGTAACATCATTTTCTGCTTCGTCTGAGTCCAAATTTCAGGTTTCTTCCCCTTTTTTTAAATGTAATCGTGCTTCGCCATAAGTTTCTGAAATAAATAAAAAAGTCTCACAATAGTAAAATCTAGTTATAACTTAGCAATACAAAAATAAAGAAAATTATTTTACCATAACTTTTAAGTATTTTTATTTGATATTGTGACCATGTTGCTTCAGGTGCAGGCATCTTCTTCAAGTTTGTTTTTGATTTCTTCAGTGCATACATTAGGGTAATAACAAGTGTTGGTATCTTAACCACTTTGATGAAACTATGCCAGGAGCATCATCTTCATCTAAAAATGTAACCAAAAAAATTTTTTTGATTCCATTATGCAAAGTCTGAAACCAAATAACACTATTAATTATAATTATATTATATAATATAATAGATAGGTATGTAGGAGGATATTTATGTTACCTTTGCTAAGACATAACTAACAATTTTAAGAATTAAACGAGGTAGGATAAAAGTACATGATAAGGTGGATAGGATGTTTAGGGGGTATTTTATATTTACATTTACAATTTTGAAGTGCTATGAGTGTAGCATTTTCATAGCAACATGATAATTATTGAAAGGAAAAACTATGACTTTTCCATCAATGTCAGTCACTGTACAGCAATTAATTTATTTTATTTGAGGATATTTGTTAATTTTAGACGTTTTATTTATGTATTATTTTCCAATTGCAGTGCAAGACAGGGTCCACGATGTACATTTACAACTTACAATAACACCTTTCTGTTACACATAGATAATAAGAAATAGATATTGAGTAATATGCATAACTAAACAGGATCGAACATGCAGGAACTATTTAGGGTTAGGAACACTTGGAACACGTTGCCTGGGTTTGAAAGTAGGTAAATAAGGTTTAAGGGATAGATATGAACTACATATTATCATTAATTCTGTTTGTAAAAGTAAAAATAAATGAACTAACCTTTAATCTTCAGCACGTCACGCGTCCAATTCGCACAACAGAAGCGTTTATTAAATAAAACACCGTGCAAAACAAAAAAACTTGTAGGTTCTACGTTCTACCACTGATTTTGTGCACTGCAAAACACAGATTAGAGAGTATGCTGCAAAAGTGCAAAACACTTGGCTGTTTTTTCTTCCGGAACCGGAAGTTTTTGTTTTCTTTTTTATGGCTTCGGGCGAGTGACGTTGGCGTATGACGGTATGACCACTAGTGATTATTTGCAGTGTTGCCAGTCGGGTCTTGTCAGAAATTACCAGAAATATAAAAAAATGTAACCTTTTTGAATAAAAAGTAACCTTCATACGGGGGGGTGCGGAGCGATTGTGTAAGGTTGTTCATGGATGGTTCATGTTTACCTAAATTCGAAATTTTGACCATTCCATGAAGACCGAAAAGTGACCGGTCGTATAAAACCGTTTCATGGATTTGCGTTTTATTATCAAAAAAACATTTGCTAAAACTCATTGTCTTTAACAAATAATAAATCAAATTCATGTTTAAATGCAGTTTATGACATAATTTTTAAATTGTCACTATTAATATTTTTACTGAATAACCTGTAAAAGTTAATTCTACACTTTCTGAAAAATCACCTAAAAGTAACCTTTTCATTAGTGTAACCTAAAAGTAACCAATGCAGTTCAAAAGTAACCTAAAAGGTTACAAAAGTAACCTTCTGGCAACACTGATTATTTGCTCCATGCGTATGACAGTTTAACGCAAGTTTGTAACAAACAAAAAACAAACTTGATACTTCATCTTTGAAACATAGCGCAAAATGCAAACTTGCTTCAAAATTAAAAAAGCCTTGAAACATCATACCTAAATCAAAAAGCTTACAGCAATATTGCCACAAACTTGATTTGTCATATTTGACGTGACAATCTAATTTCAAATAAAAATCATGTTTGCAGCAAGTTCGCTTGCTATCTGGGATTAAGCTTCTTGATTTGCAAAAAACATTAGAATTTAATAATTCAAGCTGTAAGCTGGCTCAGTGTTGGGGGTGGCCGCCCAGTCTACTAATAGTTGTAGTTTAAAGTGCTTTGTTGATGTGGTAAAGCATTTGTAGGTGCTTTATTTTATGAGCACAATGAGCCTTTTTAAAGGGGTATTTATTAAGAAACTCGTACCAGAAAGAGTTATCGTTCGATTGTGGTGATGCTAACAACGTATTTTGATTGGTAATGTTTGCGATTGGGGCTGACGGGGCCGCCGTTAGAATTGTATAAGATGGTTGTGGGTACGTTATTCAATCTATTTATACAATATAGAGATTCACGAGAATGCTCATTTGATCGAAAAGAGTGTTAAAACTATCAGAATCCCACGTACCTCGTTTCATCCGTTTTGAATCTCGCCGGGGTCCGAGTTTCTCCGGTATCCGACGCTCTGGGTCCACCTGCTCGTCGTCCGGAAGACACTCGTCCCCTTTGGCGCCAACCACCATCACCTACATGTCGTTCGCGGTCACACACGCGCGGTCAATTACACTTTTTAATTTTAAACTTAGTATAAGAACGTTGAGAAATAAATTATTTCAGTAAAAATCTGAGCAGAGTTTCTGCTTACGATGTTGCTAGTTTGGAAGTTAAAGACGCTATGAAGAACTCCGAGCAATCTCGCCCCCAGGTGACTAAAATGGCGGCAAACGGAAGTAAGTCAAATCAATTCCTATTAAATAATTGCGGAAATGACGTCATTTAAGGTATAAAATGGTAAAAAACTACACCGGAAGTTGACGCATCTCTCTCACCAGATGCTGTGCATCGTCACATGCCGAATAATTCTTAATTATCAAAAATTTAAGCTTTCTCCAGTAACACTGATATTATTATACTGTGACTCATCAAAGTCATTATTGTCAAAAATATTGACAAATCGCGAACTGTCACGGCCAAAAAACTGACACGCGTCCGTCCTCCGTAAGCGCCACCGCGCGACTGATTGAGATTGTCCAAGCGGTCATGGACGATTTTTTCCACATTTTTTAACATAGTAACTAAATAAGACGCAATATAAAAATTTCATCCGTTAAAAGCCCTCAAGTTATTTCTGAACTTCAGTTTAGTAAAAGATTCAGAATCTCAAATCGCTTATTTTAAAAATAAAACCATAAATAGAAAACGAATAGAGGTAACTTTGGGAATTTATTCTATCGAGTCAACTTCATCAAATCGTGTTTCCATCCGTTAATAGCCCTAGAAAATATCCTCAACTATGCCCAATAAAAATCTTAGCCTTTAATTTTACTGTTTAGTACCTCAAAAATGAAAAATGAAAACCTCATTTTCGCCATTTTCTCTGCTACCCGGCCTTAAACGCATATAAGCACACAAGTCTACCCACCAGACAGAGAAATATAGAGCCAGTCTACACTAACCATCATTGACTTTAAGTTTAAAATATTTCTAGTCACATCATCACCATATTCAATCCAGAATAAATATAAGGGATATTTTGAAAAGCTTTAACTATTAACTTTTAAGAGCTTTAGTTCAGCCAATAGAAATAATAAAGCCGTGCACTGGAATATGAGGACATTAAAACTTTAAGGTTATGAATTTTATGATAGCTGGTCGAGCTAAATATTTCCTGTATCCTTGCCAAAATTTTCTTAATTTAAATTAATATTATCTGTTTATTTACTTTAGACGTCAAAACAAGGCTTTATATTGGCATAAACTTTATGTAAGCCTTAAGTTTAATCGTTATATGCCTTAACACTGATGAGCCCCGTCGTTGTGTACTATCTGTGCCCCGATATAGCTAATTAGCAATAAGTGTCAAAGTAATATACGATAACTATGCGCACGCGACCCAAAAAGGGCTCTATTGCCGCTTAGTGGACTTTATTAGCGACTCCTTATCTGCATTATAATTATTTTATCACCCACTAGCTTTCTGCCCGCGGCTTCGCCCGATGGGATTTTGTCTGTCACAGAAAAACTTTATCGCGCGCGTCCCTGTTTCAAAAACCGGGATAAAAACTATCATATGTCCTTTCCCGGGACTCAAACTATCTCTGTGCCAAAGTTCATCAAAATCGGTTCAGTGATTTAGGCGTGAAAGCAAGACAGACAGACAGAGTTACTTTCGCATTTATAATATTAGTATAGAAGTATAGATTCCTTTGCTGTGACGAAAGCTCGCAACCACGTATAGACTATGCATGTAGGTAGACAATATAATATTCGTGACAGATTCAATTTCGTAATGGATTCTGTAATAGACTTACGTAAAATACTAAAATTTTATCTTCATATAATACGAATTTTAATCTGAAGTTTGAAGACCTTGAAGCACCATCGCTCATAATAAAGCTCTAACAGACGAATGAAAAAAGTTTCACATTTGATCTCTATCTCTAACAATGCATATGCTTTTTTTTTTTGTATTTGTTATAATCATTGACTACAGTCGTGTGGGACGAAACTTCTGGTTGACAGGCTCAAATAAACTACGAGTATACCTAGCTTTATTAAGTTTAATGAAAAAAGATACCTTACTTTATTAGTATTAGTAGAACAAGGACATAAATTGAGTGAAAATGGCTCTTCTGTAACATTTCTAAAACTTTAATTGTGCCCTTGTTCTACTTGTGACGTCAATTTACATCTACTTTTCTACTTACTCGTTCAAGCCGAGCCTCAGCACCGGGCCAGCCGACCGCAGCATGGCGTGGGCGTCGGCGTTGGTCATGGCTTTGGTCGGCCGCCCGTTGATGGACGAAATGACGTCGCCCTCCCGGATCCCGCTGAGGGACGCCTTGCGACCCGGGTTCACCTGCAATTGGAAAATGATTATTGTGGAAGAAATTAAGATAAGATAAGAGAGAGTTAAGTATTAGTTAGGAGTTAAGGTGAGTATAGATTAGAGCATTTACTTGTAACAGAACAACGAGCAGCTCTATGAAATGTTTTGGTTTCAGTGTCATGAACCAAACGTCGTACATTTTACACGTATTGTTCCATTCGTAAGCATGTTACATTACACAGAAATGCTCAAGTCGATACTCACCTTAAAAGGAGTGACATCAAATTATGTCGTCACAACATGGGGTGAGTAGTGCGTGCATCGTAATGTGTATTTTATGAAATCCTTGGATGACACATCGGCATTAGATATCCGTAAATGTTGCAATCACAGCCGTGTGCAGCAATGTGATTGAGATCAAAGAACCAGACGGCCTATTTTACTATACAACATTAAAAGATAACGAGATAGCTATAACTATACACAGTGAGTAATCTACAGGGTGTCCCAGAATGGGTGAATCAAACTGCTAGGGGAGGCAGCTCTACTAATGTACGACTATCCCTAATATGAAAAAAAAAATTGATTTCGGATTTTTTTTAATAAAGTGCTCTAAACTCAAAAGTTTGTTTACAGATAGACGAAGCGATCATGTACAATTAATATTAGTAAGAAAAAAGTACCAATAAACTCCAAACGCAGCAATTATAGCCAGATACTTAGGCAAAGCTGATTTATTTTCAATTAAAAAAAAATTGTGTCCTTATGCGCTTTATTTATTTTTTTCATATTTTTTAGGGAAAGTACATTAGTAGAGCTATCTCCCCTAGCAGTTTGATTCACCCATTCTGGGACAGCCTGTATATTACCTAATAGAATACTTAAGCACCTACGATGCTTTAGTTAGGGAATGATACGAGTATGTTCAGGAGATGCATGAGCGTGTGCGACAGATAAGTAAGGACTTTCAGAAGTACGCGAGCGCAGTCGCGGGACTATCCTTGTATCACAAATAGGTACTATAATATACCTACGACCAGTATTTATATCAATTTCCCTCGTCCTTTCAACAAAAACAAATAAAAACGATACTTGGGGCTTTCCAGAAGTCGTAAAGTCTCCTTAAAAATACTATTTTACAGCAAATTTAAAATGCCAACTAATTTCACCCTAGAATAAATTACTAGTTTAACACTCGCGTGCTCGCAGTATGTCTTTCTAACATGCAACTCTACTGTAGGCGCACACAGGGCGACAGGCGACAGCGACTAGACGCGATGACGGCCGACAATTTCATATATTTTGTTCAAAGCTTAACCCACTAAGCGTCAGAGTCGCGGCATCCAAAATACAAGGTGTGGTTTTGTAACACAACTCCCATCTTAGGGGTGGTAGCTACACATGAAAGTAATTACAAGAAAAATATAAATAAAATTTTAATATCAAAAAACCTTGTTCAAACGTCTCCTAAAAAAACTCTCGAGACGGCGCTTTTTACCGCCCGCACCACCCCCACGTACCCCGCTCCACCACCGAACACATGCAGCCGCCGCCCCGGGAGAGCGGGGGGACTGACCGATAGCTCGCCCGCGTAATAATACCATTTTCCTGATTCCATGATTTTTTTCATGAAAATTTAAAATATTTTTTTTTGGCATCAGTGTCGAGTATACTTCCTTCCACCCTTTAGATGGGCGTTGTTTTACAAAACCACACCCTGTATATGAAATTTTCATGAAAATTTAAAATATTTTTTTTTGGCATCAGTGTCGAGTATACTTCCTTCCACCCTTTAGATGGGCGTTGTTTTACAAAACCACACCCTGTATATGAAAGCTAACAGCCATCGCATCTAGTCGCCGAGCTGTCGCTGCACTGTCGCGTGTGGGTGCCCTCTCAGACGCATAACATTTTTCATCATAATTTAGTTTGGCATAACAGTATTTGCATAAAGTTTTTTCGCATAAACTTTGATATGCATAGTTTTCTAAATGCATAATGATTTCTTAGGCATAATAATAACTTTCTCTAATTTTCAATACCATAATTTAAATAATCATAAATGTAAAGAACATAATTTTTATATACATAAAGTTTGTTTTTAATAAAATACTATAAACATAATTTAATTATTTATAACATTTAAAGTCATAAATATTGTCTATAAGAGCAACCAACATTGAAGAGTAAATAATTATGTATTTGTGATGTTGCGAACGAGCCTCCTTCCACTTTTATACTCTTTCGGCCTATAGATTTGCAAAAACTAATTTTTTTTCTTAATTTTTAACCTGTCTCTAAGCTCGTAAAAATACATTCTGTTTGATCTCGAATCCCTCTTAGGGCAAGTGACCCGGTTGTGGCCACCGACCCCTTTGTGGCCATTTAGAACTTCAAATCGTTATAACTAAGGCAAAGACTAATATATTACTCTATGGTTTACGGGAATAAAAATATCTAATATTAGCAACACTGATAGCGTTAACAGCTTTGATGTGCCAAGCTTCACTTCAATCCAACAAGTCATTATTTTTTGAGAAGCGTTAATTGTTTTAAGTCTTAGCAAAAAGGCTAAGGCGAGCGGGTGAGTAAACAATCATTATTTTCTAAATCCTTCTTATTTTTTTAAATGTTTATGTTAATCCTTAATAAAGAATACACTGTCTAATTGGTACTAATGATATTTTATCGCTGTTTGTTTATTAAGGGGTTTATGAGAGGTGGCCACTAATGGAGCCAGAATGAATGAATTTTCCCATCTTTGGCCACATGAATGGCCAAAAGTGGTGCACGAAGAACCCCACTTTTGGCCATTTAGTTTTTATCGTGATTTTTCAATTTAATTACTTAGCTATTTTGATATAAGTAATCGATTCATTTTCAGAGTTACGATTATAATGCCTCCATCGAAACCAAATACTAAAAAAATCGGTGTTGTGAAAAGAAAATTGTTCCAGTACTAACCGCATAAACTTATACTATAGGTTAATGTTGATTTCAATTCAAGCTGAGATATTATATTTCATACTAGCGGCCGCCCACGACTTCGTGCGCGTGGATCCCGTTTTATCCCCTTCATCTATCTTACGCAGTTTAGATTTTTTCGTACAAATGTTTTTTTTCGCTAACTCCCGTTCCCGTGGGAATTTTGCAATATCCTGTTGTAACTAAGCTTTAAGTTTACTAAGGTACCTGCATGCAAAATTTCAAGCGTCTAACTTAAGCGGTTTAGATTTTTCATACAAAATGATTCTCCCGCGAATTCCCGTTCCCGAGGGAATTTCGGGAATTCCTTGTAACTAAGCTTTAAGTTTACTAAGGTACCTACATACCAAATTTCAAGCGTCTAACTTAAGCAGTTTAGATTTTTCATACAAAAGGATTTTCCCGCGAATTCCCGTTCCCGTGGGTATTTCGGGAATTCCTTGTTGTAACTAAGCTTTAAGTTTACTAAGGTACCTACATACCAAATTTCAAGCGTCTAACTTAAGCAGTTTAGATTTTTCATACAAAAGAATTTTCCCGCTAATTCCCATTCCCGTGGGAATTTCGGGAATTCCTTGTTGTAACTAAGCTTTAAGTTTACTAAGGTACCTACATGCCAAATTTCAAGCGTCTAACTTAAGCGGTTTAGATTTTTCATACAAAAGGATTTTTCCGCTAATTCCTGTTCCCGTGGGAATTCCTAAGTATACTATAACCTGCCCAGGAGTATGAAAAATAATTGTACCAAGTTTCGTTAAAATCCGTCGAGTAGTTTTTGTTTTTTTTTGATGAATTTTGATGGCCAGAACTGGCACATCATGACTGTGGCCAGAAATGGGGTAAAGCTGGCCAAAAATGGCACAAATTCCCATTTCTTTTTCTTTTCTACAGGATTATTTTTCCATTGAATCATTATGAAAAAAAATGTATCCTTAGGCTAGATCTAAATATATTTAATCACTTTTTACAAGAAATAAGTCCGTGATAACAAAAACTGTAAAATTATATAGCCTCAAAGTCTGAAAAATTCTTAAAATGGCCAAAACCGGGTCACCTGCCCTATCTATTATAACGCACATATTATACAGTCCACATTTCTTTTACAACATTAAGCTTGTCTGGTCTGAAATTATGTTGATCCCGACTGGCCGTGGTCTCTTCCACGTGGTACTAGTCTGCCCTATACTAGAGTGTAATTTAAAAGCCGGAGGCGCGGAAGCGAGCATGGCATGCCGGGTATATGTTACGCCAGAGCGGAAGGACCGCACTTCCCGCAGCGCCGGAGATAAGGCAATCCTAATGCTTGCTTGCATCCTTGCTTGCTTGCTTGCATGCATGTTTCCTTGCTGCTTGCTTGCATGCTTGCTTGCTGCTTGCTTGCTGCTTGCTTGCTGCTTGCTTGCATGCTTGCGTGCTTGCTGCATGATTGCATGCTTGCTGCTTGCTTGCATGCTTGCTTGCTGCTTGCTTGCAGGCTCGCTTGTTTGCATCCTTGCTTGCATGCATGCTTGCTGTTTGATTGCATGCTTGCTGCTTGCTTGCATGCTTGCTTGCTTGTCTATTTATATTTGTTAACTTATATTTTATATGTATAACATTTTTATATTTCATATTTGTTAAAATTATGGTATTTTGTATATTATGAATGGTAATATTTATGGCATTGGTTTAGATGCCAATAAATGTTATGCCTAGAAATCGTTATTAAAAATACAAGAATACAGAAAAAATATATACTAAAATATTATTATAATAAAAGTGGTTATGGCAAAAAAATATATGCCTTATGATTTATTCTGTATGAACGTTATGCGAAATGATGAGTATGCCAAAAAACTTTATGCACTCTTAAATTATGACAATATTTTTTATGCAACCGAATATGGACCCGTCGCGTGTCGCCTAGTGTGCGCCTACACCTAGATTATCGCGGCTAATCGCCGGGCGCAATGAGCATTCCCGATTTAGTAATTTGACAATCATACCATGAATATTTATTTGTGACGATTTACAATGCAATATTCCAGTTGGATTACGATTTAATTACGTGATTGGTAAGTTTAATCAGTTTAATGGGAAGTAGAAACCTTGTAGGGTTTTGAGATGGAATTAGATAAGATTCTATAAGCAGCCTCAAAAAAACGTGCGTCCTACAAATGCCTAGATGACTCTTTATTCAGAGGTGTAGATGGAATCAGCATTTTTTTAAATAAGTACGATACAAGACAATCAAATCAATCGGAAATAATAACTCTAAAAGAAGTCTAAGATGATGAATAGAAAAAAACGAGAATAATCCTATCAATATCTGCTTCGGTTATAATAATTGACCTTTGAACGTCAATCGAAAACCTTATGTTTTCATAGCTTTTGTAGGTAAAGCGTAAAATCAGAATGCATTACCCTTTTACAAACTAGTCTCCTAAATTTTCGCAACCCAACTCCTGTAATCCTAAACTAGAATTAAAATCACATCGCATTAAACATTTCCGCAAACAAGAGCACAACTGTGTAGAAGTTACAAACCGCATTCGGCTGCCGGCGCCTCGCCGCCGGTGAGCAAAACTTCAACATGCCTCCCTCTACACACACACTAACAAACACATTGCGAAGGTCACTGCCACAACAATTAAGACATTATCTCTATCTCCACAAAAACGACACTCAAATCACTGATACGATTTTAATAACCTTAGGACGAAACGCGTGCCCCGAAGGTACACATGATACTGAAGACGAACACGCGAGGGCCAAGCAATTTCATCGAAACATTATATGGGCATTATACTAAATGCATGCGCCATTGTATTGTTACGGTGGCCATCACTCGCCACGAATATTAATCTTGTTGAAGGCGAATCGAAGGCGAGCCACCCTCGTGAGGTGCGTACGTGTTAAAAGGCTTATATCCTTTCCAGGAGCAATGAACTTTATTGTATGGAAATACATCGAGATTATTCTTGATGTTCGAACAGCTGATCGATGAAGATGACAGGCATTAGAGAAGTCAATTTCCTGAACTCGCTCTATAAGCTATATTCTACGATGCCTAGTACACTCGACAGCACGTCAGTCTAGTCTTGGAAAATAGCTTTCATTATGATACCTAATATTTAAGACACAGTGTTTAGAACATACTGCCTGTATTGGTGGAGGTTCCTAGAAAAATTCCAAGCCTACCATTCGAATTCAACAACAACAAAGCAATGAGGTAAATAAGGGTTCTTTTAAACTTTTGTGGCAGGACTGTAGGAGGCATTTGTTTCTCTGCTAGTTAAAATATGCAATTACTCTGTGTCGAACAATAAAAATTGTAGCAGAAGAAACTTTACTCAATAGAGAGCAAACTGCTTTGCGAATTCAAATTACACAGACCATTGTTCAACTCGTGCAAGCTTCGCGTTACTCAACTGTTGTGAGTGCTAGTGCTAGCCTCATTGTTGGGTGTTTATTTTTAAAAGTAGCTGAATTATTTACTCTTTTAGGACTCCGATATCAACACGAGATTCACACTTTTAGAATTACCTGAATACTGTGCCTCTTTAAAGCGTGGAAAGATTGTAAAAAGCTCAATACCTTTCTAAGTGGAAGAAACTCTTCAAATAGCGTAAGTCCATTGTTCAACCACAGCCACTAAAAGTTCAGGCTTAGCACAGATTAATGGGTGCTTTCGTGTTCTGATACGAGCGTGAAACACCTTCTTAGTTCAAGTTAAAGTCTTAAGTTAAAAACCTTGTAAAAGGTTAGATATTTTCGTCATATTTAATGCTTAAAACAGTAATTTACTTAATGGTCCAGCTTAGTCTAGTATTAGTCTAGGTCTGAGTAAAATGTATTTCTGTCTTCATCAACTTCAAAGAAACTGGAATCTAAAGAATTAAATGTAGGTAGATCTTGAACTGTAACTTTCGAAGTTAGAATACTAGTTCAAAGAAAAGTTTTTCCACAGACCCTACAATCCTACATCGACCAGTTATCTCTAGTAACTAGAGTCTAGTTGATCACTATTTATCTCCCCCACTCGCGAAACTAGTAATGGGATGACTCCGCACCCCACACAGCAGATGGCGGCAACTCCGAAGAGTTTCATCTTTCAGTGTACAGTAATTAAATGCGCAAGTTGGTAACAGTGTCTTGTTAGTGCAATTAGATCTCGAGTGCAGCCCACTCTACGCGCAACTTCGCTCGCTGGAGGCGGCATTAATTTTGCGATGAGATTTTCAATTTTCCGCCACAACAGGGGAATGTTTTCCACAAGTGTCAACCAAGTATATCACGTAAAAGTTGCCCGCTTAGCCACTTTGTGCGACTCAGTTCACTCACAGTTCTTCTCTACACTTTTGTTAGAAGTGGATATACATGGCTGTAATTTTGTTCTGTATTGTAATCGGAACGCTGAGCCATTGTGCAGGTTTCTAGATTCGCACAAAGAAACAGAAAAACAGATGACATTTCAAGATGCTTTCAGCACATTCTGGTTACTTCATCGGAGATTTTTCCAGATACTTACCAGACCTATTAGGTCTCCCAATTTCTCCATATAAGACATTCGATTGCGGGCTATTTAGCCGAATCGTGCCAATTCAACATTACGCTGATGTGCGTAGAATAGGACGTGTTGGAGTAGTCATGGACAGTGTTATGACCGCGCCAACTTAAGGAGAACTTCGGTGCCTCGCCTTCGGGAAACTTTGAGGGTTGAAGAGGGGATAAGTGTTGAAATATTGGGGGTCTGTCTTGATTGGCCGGAGTTAACTAAGAGCCGTTGGTAGGCCTGCCACGTAGCCCGCCGCGTGACTCCGCGACGCACGTGTGTGGGGTACGAGATCTTACGCACTACTTGAATCCTATGCCCAATTTATCCTGCTTATTTTGGGACAGTCTGAACTTTTATCACATGCTTTTGTATTCGGTGTCAAGACATTACGCATTAACCTCGACGACAGTAACTAATGGATTTGTAACCCGAGAATGTCGTAGCTATTTCGATTATTTTAGAGAAAAGCTTTGATTTTTGTTTGTAATTCAACAATTAGCTGTTCACAGAACAATTAGCTACCAAACTAGTATTGCATTTCTTCTTAATTCTGTATTAAATAGATTGTATTTGCTGTGTAATTCAAGCACCTAAGCTGATATCCACAACAAGAAAGCTTTTAGCCTGCATATCACCTGATGGATACTAATATAGGTACATAAAATAGTCGTTATATAACTCAGTTAATTTAAAAAAAAATAAGCCATAATAATAGCCATAGTAAATAAATCTTCTTCATCATTTCAGCCTACATCATCAGTCAATCGGACATACATAAGGAAAAGCAAGCCACAAAGCACGATCTTAACTTTGATAACACCGAATCATAAATAAAAACAAAAGAGGATACCAAAATTTAATGATATCAGTGTCGCACGTCGCGATTAACTCGCGTAATAGAAGTCCCGGTACACGCACATAACACGCGCGTGCGGAATACTCGTACGCAATGTAATTTGTAGGTAAAGTACTCCGTTCTTATCGCGCGGCAGTCACAGCGATTTAGTCGACGCGTAATTGTCGTGTTTGTCGCGTTAGAGACCACTTGGTCTAATAGACACACCCTCGAGCTTTAGAAATAAAATTGTGGGAGCGAACTGAGTCATAAATTAATTAAAGCTCTACCCAATCAATTATTATAGTAAGGGAAAAAGAAAGCATCACGTTTAATATAAGAGCTGTGTTGACGATGGGCAGAAGTAGGTACCTATAGCTAGATCTACGTACTCGTAATTATTAATTAAGTATATCCTTTACAAGCAGCGAGAAAAGGAAATTGAAGAAGTTCGAAACTGAACTGATGACGAAACCATTATCAGACCAGTTTCACAAGTCTCGAATAGAATTTCTGGAAAAAAAAGTCACTGGTAACCAGGGTTCGAAAATATCCGATATTTATTATAAATATCAAAATATCGGATATTTATGATATATATCCGATATATATCAACTTTGATATATATCAATTTTGTATGAAAGCCATAGTATTATTTTATTGTATTATTCATGAATACTATTGCATATGTGTTACATAAACATGTTTTTAATGTTTTTGAACTTAAAATCAGACAAATAAAGCAAAAACATAAAATATTCTTTTAAATAGGGCAAAATCAACTAAAAAAATAAAAATCGTATGTCAAAAAGTACAAATACAGTAACGAATTTTAAAAGTTGATATATATCATCAAAACCGGCTTGATATATATCGGATATATATCCGATATATATCTTGATATAAATAAATAATAAATATAAATAAATAATAGCTTTATTTCTATTAAGTAGTACAGACTTAACATTTTCAGCGGCTTCTGCACTAAGCTCACGCTTGTATCGCAGCTGCCAAATAATAACACAACTCTAAAAGTAAATTACAGTAGCAGTCGGACAAACAGTTTTACTTTTAAGCTAGTGGCAAAATGATATGTAAGGTAATATTAAACAGTCAATCAAATACTATTTTGATAACAATTACATTATAGGAAATTGAAATTTAGAATTTTTTACATTTTTACAAAATTGGAATGTACGGTTTCAATTAAAAATCTTAATTAAAGTTTGTAATAGGAAGGTGTGTGCGTGTGCGTGTGCGTGTGTGTGTGTGTGTGTGTGCGTGCGTGTGTGTGTGTGTGTGTGTGTGTGTGTGTGTGTGTGTGTGTGTGTGTGTGTGTGTGTGTGTGTGAGTGTGTGTGTGTGTGTGCGCGCGCGCGTGTGTGTGTGCCTGTACGTGTGCGTGTGTGGTGTGTATGGGTATGTGTGCGTGTCAAAGGAGGATTAGGTTAGAATATCTTCGGTCTCAGCATAATCTTGTGTTTTTAACCAAGTTTCAATCAAACGTTTGGCCTCATACGTAGTAGATCCCTTTATATTTACTTTTCGACAGATGGCATTATATATCCGGGGTAAGAGATTCTGCGGTTGACGTTTTGCGAAGGAGGTTTGAACTGTTGGAACGGGATATTTATAAACACGTCTCTTCAACATTTGTTCGTAGTCTGGCGATTTTAGAGCGATACTGTGTGTCGCGGTTGCAGCTCTTAGAATGTAAAGTTGTCTGACGCGTAGAACGTTACATTCCCTGTAAAGATTGTCAGTGCTGAACCTAAATGTTTTGCGCAGCATTACTTTAAGGACTGCACGTTGTGCCCTTTCAAGTTCAATAAATGCAGATTTTGTTGCACCTCCCCAAACTCTAATACAGTACATTATAAGTGACTGGCACAAGGATTTATATACCAGTAATAGCGTTTGCACTGGGGCTGAGTGTCTTAATGATTTCATTACAAATATCGTTCTACGAATGCGTGCTGACAAGCTGGAAATATGTTGTTTATACGATAGGTTCTCATCAATTGTTACACCCAGATATTTGATGTGCCCCAAACGTTCGATAGAATGGCAATTGCAACTTGCGGGAGTTATCATTGACCTTTTGCAACTGTGTAGGGCAAGTCTATATTGAGGTGATGGTTGGGATGCACGGGTTTTATGAAATGCTAAGTACTTGGTTTTTGTTTTATTTAGCGTCAGTAGATTATTTTCCAACCACTCGATGACAGTCTCCATGCCCTGTTCAGCTCTTCTGTAGACCTCTTCCCACGACGGGCCTTTAAAAAGGATAACCGTGTCATCTGCATAACAGATAATATCTGATTTTACTATTTGCAGTTCGAAAATGTTACTCATGTAAATGAGGAACAGCGTGGGACCCAAGATGCTACCTTGTGGCACTCCAAAGTTCACGGGCTCGTGGTCGCTAGTCACCAACCCCACTCGAGTGCACTGGCTGCGGTTTTCTAAATAACTACGGAACCAGCATTGGGCAACACCTCTTATCCCCAGACAATCGAGCTTCCGCAGCAAAATTGGTGTAGACACCGTATCAAAGGCCTTAGCCAAGTCAAGGAATACTCCAATGCAACACTCGTTACTGTCCAAAGCGTCTGCAACATATATATCCCTTGATATATATCCTCGAACCCTGCTGGTAACTAGCAACTATTACTTGTTACACATAAAATCGCGTACGTCAGATAACTAGCAGAAATCGTTGCACTAACCCCAAGATAAAGAATCTAAAAGCCTAAGTTGTCTTCGTGCGTCACTCACGCACCAGCAGGCGACAAAGCGAGGTGCGTAATGATGCCTGCCCTCCGACTCAGCCTGGCCTAGAATTATCCGAGCTTTGATCCCCAATTGTGGGTCGAAGGCTTCCCTATATTTCCCAGACAGGAAAAGATACGGGCTGAAAAAGGAAAATTTTCCTAAAAAAGAAAGTAGGTTATACGTAAAATTAAAGTAGGTTATAGAAAGTAGGTATTACTTAAAAAATGCATTAGTCAAGCCCAAAAAAATAAGAATGGTAATTTTATAAATAGCAGTAAAAATAAAACTAAAGCCGCCTGGCAAGTTATAAAAAATAGAGATAGCCATGACTGTAACAAAGATATTGACAACATTTCTATTAACAATGAAAAAATTTACGAACCGATGTGTATAGCTGAAGAATTTAATAGGCATTTCATTGACACATCGAATTTACAAACAAATAAATCAAATGTTTATCAGGAAACTAGTTTTAGTGTCTTGGGTGGTTCTATGTATCTAAGACCTGTGACTAATGATGAACTAAGGAGACAAATACTCACTTTAAATAATACAAAATCTGAAGGACCTGATGAAATTTGTACAGAGGTAATAAAAACATGTATTGACGAACTAACTCCTATCTTGACTTACCTGGTAAACTTATCTTTTGAAAGAGGTGAATATCCTCAACGACTAAAATACTCTATTGTAAAGCCAATACATAAAAAAGGTTCCAGGAATGACATAGCCAATTACAGACCTATAACTCTGATACCAATTTTTTCCAAGATCTTTGAAAAGTGTATGTTTGACAGATTGATGAGTTATTGTACAGATCTCAACCTAATCAATAAAAACCAATACGGATTCCAAAAACAAAAATCAACTACACTAGCCATGTTCGCATTATTTCAAGAAGTTGTAACTAGGGTGGACTTAAAAATGCTTACAACAGTTTTGTTTTTGGATATGTCAAAGGCATTTGATTCGGTTAATCATAGCATCCTGCTTCGGAAATTAGAGGGTATAGGTGTTAGAGGACTACCTCTCCAATGGTTTGAGTCATACCTTAAAAATAGATATCAGTCTGTTATTATAACAAAAACCGATAAAGACAATTTAATGAGATCATATAACTCAAGATATATAGTAAACAGATTCGGAGTGCCACAAGGAAGTGTGCTTGGGCCTCTTTTATTTATTATTTATATAAATGACATAATAAACGTTACACGACATAGGTCTATATTATTCGCAGATGATATTTCTATTATTGTGACAAATGACTCCAAAGATGGTTTGACGAAGCACGAAACTGAAATTAATAATACACTAGCTAACATTATTGAATGGCTTGACAATAATAATCTTAAAATTAATTTAACCAAGACCAATTTTATTCAATTTAATAATTTAAGACAATGTAATTTAAATATTTCATATAAAGACACATGCATAAATCAAGCTAACACAGTTAAATTCCTGGGGATAAATGTAGATGAGAGTATGAATTGGAAATTACAAGTTGAATCAGTATGTGACAGGGTTCATCGATTCGTGTACGTTCTAAAAAGACTACGCCACATAACAGATCGTAGTACGATACTTACCGCCTATCATGCATATGTCACTTCTATATTGCGCTACGGGTTGATTCTATGGGGAAATAGTGTAGATATACATAGGGCATTTGTTGCACAAAAGAAATGTGTTCGTGCAATATTTGGTATACCACCCTACCAAACATGCAAACCGCTCTTCAAAGAACTCAAGCTATTAACATTGCCAGGCCTTTACATATTCGAAATTTGCAAATTTGTAAAAAATAATATTGGTCTTTTTTATAAAGCTCGTGATGTCTATCATGGAAACAAGAAAAATCCCGATCGACTTGTGTTGCATTTTTCTCCTAGGACTGCACTTTACATGAAAAGTTGTTTAAATATGTGCATAAAAATTTACAATAAAATACCAGAAAATATAAAAACATTAGGACCAATATTATTTAAAAATAAATTGTACGAATGGCTTTTAGATAATAATTTTTACGATGTTAAGGAACTAATGAAATGATTCGATTTACCTTAATAATATTACTATAAAATAATAATAAATTTAAAATATGACTGTAATAAAATAATGATAGCAATGTTTAATATGACCATAATAATTGACTACTTTAATAAATGTGTTATGACATTATAATATGACTATGATAAAATTGAGTTATTAAATTTCATAACGTTATAATAATATTATATAATTACCCTACTTATTATTTTTACATGCCATACCATGGCGAGACATGTGGATCTATTTTATTTTTTACCAGCAAATGTACCGTGTCTGTATGTAAATAAATGATTTTGATTTGATTTGATTTGATTTGATTAGGTAAATGCTAACCGATTCCTTTAACTCGTAATTGAAACTTTCACCACAATCAACTAAAAACATCAATTTGTGTAAATAAAGATTATTTTCCAGTGTACCCTCATATTTAAGAATCAAACGAACTTACCTGTGATGTTTGATATCTAATTATACGAGTGTCTTGACCGAAGATGATTACGTTTTACATGCAGCAGTACCTGGAATGATGCCGTCCTTATCACACTTTTAGAGAATATTTATTTAAAAATATAAGTTTTAAATATAATAAAGTACGTGTTTTGACTCCTCAGCACCGTAGTACATTCCGCGGTCCGCCATATTTCTTGTCATTATTTTAGAGCAAATTTTTTCGATCGGTTAAGGGTAATTATTCTCGGGTGAGGTGGGACTGTAATCATCTTCGGTCAAGACACTCGTATAATTAGATATCAAACATCACAGGTAAGTTCGTTTGATTCTTAATTATACTTCGTATCTCTCCCGAAGATGATTACGTTTTACATGCAGATGTTTAGAGCATCGAAAAAATTACAACCGTAGAAACTATTAACTTGTTCAAGGTATTTTAGTAAATAAACAAAACATTGTTTACTTTCGTAATATTAATGATGGTTTTGAAACGAACAGTTAACAAAATCACAATCACACAAAAAGTTAAATTAAGTAAGTTTCTAGTCTAATATTTAAGAAATGCCTACTTGACAAGATTCGGTCCACCAGCTTGCAAGCCTTACGAATGACTTACAAATTTTAAATTATTATTAATAAATTAACGCCAGCCCGGTGGACGCAGACGTAGCCCGTATGGCGGGTATTATGAGCGCTATAAAAATCGATATTATCAAATTTGAAGTTCCACTGAGTTACCACTTTTTAAGTGGTTTTTGGTAACTGACAAAAAGATTATCATCTGTGCGTATACCAATAGTCCTGTCAATGTAAGATTTAAGTGTTGAGGCTGGGCATAGTACAAGGTTGTCCATAATGTACGGTAATATATAGGTACAATAATAAATGGTTGATAAAATTAATCGAGTCCGGTTTTAATGTTTTCATCAAATTCATCTACCTACTTTAATTTATATTTAGTCTGGACACAATAAAATATTATTAGTAATATTATTAGATAAACTCGGAGTATTCATTATCTGTGCTGAAACCAGAACTAGAAGAGGTATACACTTAACTGTAAATTTTTTCAGGGAAATGATAATTTAATACCAAGTGTCATATTTAGGCGGTCTGAGGCGAAACACGCTTTTGAGAAAACGTTTAATACAGTCATTAGTAGTAATATCCTGATATAACAGTATAGATAAAGTCAAACGGTAACCATTGAGAGTACTGTACTGTAACTAACACGAATAATTTAATTTGTCCGTTGAGTATTCCAATAAATGAGCTGAATTGGAATTACAACCATGATTTTAGACCTGAAGTAGGTATATTGTATAATATTAGTATGTACTATGTGAGAAAGATGTCATTAACATATCCAGAGAATTAGTAGGTGCGCCTCGCCTCAACTGCGATTGCCTGATAAGTTGCCGACCATCAGGGTTAAATCCGCATGGAGAGGATGATCAACTCTGAAGGGCGAACACAACAGATTTTTGTTAGGTTCGAAACGTATGACTTTTGAAACGAGGAGCTTTGACCACAATAGGTACCACGGTAGTAGGTCAGAATGGTACTACTACTATGCCCTTAGCGCCATTTTTTTTTTTTTTTTTTTTTTTTTTTTTTTTTTTTTTTTTTTTTTTTTTGTATAAAACTTTACAAAGTTACATTAAATGTGAAAGTATCAATAACTTCGGAAATAGGGTCTAACTCCCAAGATGCATTCGTAGAACATTGGTGATTTTGAATAGTAAATGTACTTGCAAATAAGACGAATTCTGGAATACCAAAAGGTAATGTAATTTCTGTAAATGCGTAGTCTGCTAAATTCATAGTACGTGTCTATATTTGATTGACGAGATTCGAAATCTGTGACCGCGTTTTCACACCCAACCACACCAATTCCATAACTCTCGAACAGTATTATTTAAAGTGTGCTGTATACTACCCCTTTTTTTATTTGGCAATAACCGTTGTATTGTCTATTCTTAATAAGTAGGTGAGATGCAAATGTTTCAAGATCATAGAGTGCAGCGAGCAATTCCAGGGTATTTAAATGTAAAAGTAACTGTAACTGGGACCAATTTCCGATGGCTGTTACACGATGCGCGATTGCGGTTGAGGTTGACCAGTGGTTGAGGCATCGAAACAAATCATTTGATTGCAGGGTAGGTACATGATGTGCTGTGTCAATGTAATCTCTCCAGTCTCCACTATGCTAAATTATGTTTTAAATACTTGGCAGATGCATTATAATGTTTATTGTAGTTATTTGAGTAATTGAGTGCCAAGATGTTTTTCCCGGTAACTTCGTGTACATCCAGCCGTAATTTTAACGGCGGGGCACGCTGAGGTCAATAACCCCAAGAATGAAGCAAATTACTGGAATGATATTTTTCGTAGTTTTTAGCATTACTAGTGTCTTGCACTTTTGTTAAGTTAAATTAATTTCTATCGTATTAAATGTAAATTTTAGAAATGTAGGTAACATTATTATTTTGATTAGATAAAAAATCTTTTGTCCTCCTACCCTAGTTGCTCTTATAAATCTCCCGTTGTTTGAATATTATTCCAGCTTTCTGACCGTTCCAATACATAAAAATTGGTAACAGGTATTGGTACAGATAGATGGCCGAGTGATTGCAAAAAGTGTAAAACTGCTTTTAATAATTTTGTAAATACAAAAGGCACCATGCGGATGTAAGACAAAAACGATCGATCACGAAGAAATTCAAACAACTGAATATTAAAGTGCTTGGAGTTCCATGACAAACGAAGCCAAATTCATCCATTTTCAGCAATTGGTAATAAAAGATAGGAGTCTTTCAAATCTAAGGTTTTCACATAATAAAATGTATTGTTATATAATTAATTATGTAAAGTCAGTGGTAGTATTGCATTTTAAAATAGTTCATATTAATGAATTTATTTAATTCCTTTAAATTTAGAATAAATCTATGTCTACAATTTGGCTTTTGTACAGTTGTCGAATATACCTACTACTCCCCTCAGGTGTAGTATGTGACCTACATTGGGGTACTCCAACTTGGCATGGTTAAGTTTAAAATGGAATTTCATAACCCTGATCCAGGACAAAATAGTAGTATCATTTAATTTTGTTATGTTAGGTAAGCCATTTATTTTAGTAGTATTTAAGTCTACCAGTTACTAGCACCTTGGTGCCTATCTGCTGAATAAAATTATCATCTCCGATTCGGTTGATGATAGTTGGGTCTCGGGTTAACCGGAGACGCAGGCGGCGGCGGCGGAGCCGGCGGCTGCTGGGCTGGCCGGGGTTCACTCACTGCTCAGCGGCTGCCGCTCACAATGCCCCCCTTGCGTTTAAAGTCTGATGAGTTGTAGACGTGCTGGGCTGGTATTACTGAATTATATTAGTCATAGATGATTTCGAGTGGTCTGATAAATCTGAACCAAACAAGAGATTCGTTTTGATAAATCTTTTATGATATCTCTTTTTTTGCTTGCTAATGGAATTTGTGGACCGTTCATTGTGGAAAACCTTGGGGGAGGCCTTTGTCCAGCAGTGGACGTCATTTGGCTGAAACGAACGAACGAACGAATGGAATTTGTGATAGCGTATCTTCTTGACAGTGATTCTCTAATGAGTGTCACAAAGTAACCGCCAGCATCGCTCAAGGTTTTTATAATTCCTTACGGAATATTATTCCATTTGTGACATAGCTAGGTCATCAAATCATATTGAAGGCTCGGTGAAATCAGTTGCAATAAGGATGCGTACAGCAAACAGAAGCAGAATCAGATGTTCAGTTGTATTGCTGCCTTTGTTGAAGTAATTATTATGCGCAATTTTTAGCAAGTAAATAATGTTTCATCAAGTCTTTTTTATTTGTAGGTAGGTAATCCATTAATCAATATTTTCCAACCTGTTGCTAGATCCTTGTGAAAGTCTTTAAAAGGCTTTGTCTTGAAAAATACCCGGTATTTTCGTCTGATGTAGGTAATTATTGTATGCTATTTTAGTAATGGTTCACAATAAAGATTTTTGTATTTGATAGGGTAACAAATTATAAATACCCCATGTATATTGTATATTATTATATTTATAATTATGTTATACTATTTTACGACGTGTTGATACGTCTACCCACGTTATATGATAATACGTTAGGAAAATAATCAAAGCAAAATGCAATCAGTTTAAAAATGTCTTATCCACACACGATATATGCCGGGATAATTAATACGCTCAAAGGCAATAAAGCATCCACACACGATATACGTCGAGATGTTTATGTATTTTGTAAAACACGATTTTTGTACGTGTAGTTTAGTATCCACACACGATATACGCCGGGATAAGCAATAAATCATCCACACACGATTTACGTCGGGATGTTTATGTATTTTGTATAACACGATTTTTGTACGTGTAGTTTAGTATCCACACTTCCACACACGATATAGGTACGCCGGGATAAGCAATAAATCATCCACACACGATTTACGTCGGGATGTTTATGTATTTTGTATAACACGATTTTTGTACGTGTAGTTTAGTATCCACACACGATTAAGTCGGGACACAAAGTATTACCACGGAGGGTTGTTGAAAATATTCATTTTTAATACAAAAAATAGAAATTATTCACATTATTTCATAACAATTTCAAAATACACGATTCACAACTTACCAGAATGTTTTAAATATGTATGTATGTATGTATGTCTGCAAATCTGCAGTGACTGCACGATGGAGACAACGATGTTTTTTCTGGTTCATTATCATCAGATGAAACTATAATTTGTCGTTGTCTATGTACATACGAGGTTTCTTAACAAACTTTTCACCATATCACTATTATCACCATTACTTGATCGTTTCCTTTTACCCATTTTTACGCTAAGTTATTTTTATTGAAAAGGTACGTGTGAGTCGGACGAACACCAACACAAGTAATGACAAGAAATATGGCGGACCGCGGAATGTACTACGGTGCTGAGGAGTCAAAACACGTACTTTATTATATTTAAAACTTATATTTTTAAATAAATATTCTCTAAAAGTGTGATAAGGACGGCATCATTCCAGGTACTGCTGCATGTAAAACGTAATCATCTTCGGGAGAGATACGAAGTATAATTTCCTTCCAAGAGATATTTCCCTCTCCTGGTTTAATGTCACTTATAGAAATAAAAGAGACTTCCTTAAAAATTCTTAAGTAAAGGTAGAAATGTAATAAAAGATGCCGAACAATGAAAATTCTGTTCCGCACTTATATCTTTAATTACGGTTGCAGGGCAATAAAATTTGTATTAAACATTTTTGTGTTTGTATATTTTAGACCGAATTTGGTTGAAACTTGAAAGTATGTCACTGGCAATGCGAGACCTAAATAATTAAACGAATATAATATTGCCGGAGACGGTTGCGGGTTTGACAATATCTTTGGTTGCAATATTTTTCGGATCATTGTAGGTACCTAAATGACATTCTTTTTATTCTCATTCATTTATTTTTTTGTGTTTTGACTCTCTTCTGATGGAATGGATACTCGTAGATTTAGGTATTTATTTGTTAAAGTATTTCATATTATAACCTGACTAAACTGTTATTTAAATGTTCTGATTTATTTTTATTTAATTCTTTCAGTGATCTTATTTTGACATTTACTATCCCTTTGTAATAATTATACTGCCATGCCATTATAATCTTTTAAGCTGGATCAAACTAATCTTTTAAGACGTTTGCAAATACTGAATACTAGTAAAATACATATCTGTCAGTTCTATGAAAGTAAATGGGCGCTATTAATTCTACTAGCAAAGTATATTGATCCTACGGACATTGATCCTCATTGAGAGCTCGGATATCTTGTAACATTAAAAGGGATCGAGCGTCTGTCAACAGTGGGCAATGGTAAGGCACCGTGAAAATGGCGCTAAAGGGGGTTTTGTTCCAATAAGAGCCCTCGATTACGAGTACTCGGCCGGACCATTTTTTTGGCACAATCGCATTAAATTATCTTGGAACGGTTATGAAGATTTTAGTGGAACATTATGATATAGAGTATGGAGTTGGTTAATGCTATGTTGTAGCACAAACGAGTGAGGTAACTATTTTAGATATTACAGTAAATTAACACGTTGGACGCCACGCGGCTCACCGGTGACACGGTAATATTATCTATACAGTATTCCAACTCGACCATATTTTTTAAATAAATGTCAACAGCCGCGCGGAACGTCACGGTATGACAACATGCGATAGGGCTGCCCACCTACAGACCCTATTTTCATTACATCTGCCTACTAAGAATTTTTATATAGTTTTGTGAATGTAATTTTTTATTTTATTTTGACAAACGAAATACTTTGTGAATGAAATAGGATAAAAATGCACGTTGTTTTGTGATTAGTAGATTTAATTTAAAAAAATATATTGTGTTAAGATTTAGTAACAAATCTTATAAATTTGCGACCGTAAAATGTATGCGCCTCGACTGAGGCATACAAAATGCTTGATTATTATTATACAGGCTGTTAGGTAATTGGGTTTACAAGCCGACACTAGCCCATGTTAACATGTGCATATAAATGGTATGGTGATGTCAGAAAAATTATATCATCATTTTAATAATTTTATTTTCATACCTATCTGATTTTATAAATTTTATTTTGTTTGAAAATTCAAAAAATAAAATGATGATATCACTGACTTCACCATACCATTTAAATGTTAACATGGGCTAGTGTCGGCTTATAAACCCATTTACCTAACACCCTGTATAAATAGGTACTTGTAATTATTTTTATAAAAAAAGAGCGCTTACTGTTTAAAAAACAACACATCGTCCGTTTATTACTGTGGCACATTCGCGACACCCCCGACTTTTGCATGTCGAGCGCATACCGAGATTTGAATTTCGAAGGAAAGCTCGCGTTTCGTCCGTTTATATGAAGTTACAATACTGTATGATAGTATTACCGTGCCGGTGAGCCTCGAACAATACAATTTCCATTGTGTCTAGCGTCTCGGCGTTCAATGACTTAATATCCAAAATTGATTTACGGAGGTCGGCGCGCGGATAAACTAAACTTATTTTCCCAAGAGTGTTTCCAAGTTACTTTTTATGAAAAGTAACAAATATTAAGAAATATACAGCTTTTTAATTAATACAGTTTGCTTTTACAAAAAATAGTTAATTTAGAATTCAAACTCTTAAGTGGAATAGGTACCTACCTACCCAGACCAGTGTTATAAAATCGAATACGAGTACATTTTGGGGTTTGTTAATATATCGAAAAATAGTCGCATCATCCGTTGATGACAAACTACGTTTAATTTACGTTAACTACCGAAGGCTATTATGTGTTAATTACACTAATGGTTATGAAACAAACATCGTGCAATTTGGTTAACATTTAATAACACTGTACCAAATAAATTGATACTTAAAAATTACCTTCGTATCAATTTATTTCAGTTAGATGTCAATTAAACTTAAGCGTATTCAAAGCAATTTTCTTTCGAGACGATAAAGGAATGAATTTGTAAGTAGGTGGGTAAACAAGTGGAAAGAAAATTTCATAAAGCAGACTCTTTCTCGTCGGAATAAGAATGATTGATTATTGTTTAAGGAACAAACACGGTACAATCGTACTCACATCAAGTGCTCGCTCGACAGAATCGCTGAACCGCTGTTGGGAGAGAATATTGTTTTATTAACTGATACAATCCATATCTTTTTCATCATAAATACTGTAATTGAGTGTCACGTATTCATGCCTACACGACTGAGATTTTTAATTAATTTTGGTATAGATTAGGATCTAGGAGATCATCATAAGCGACACCCAAGCGGGCGAAGTCGCAGACTGAACCTAATGGGTAGTATTAATTTCTTCAAATCTGTTACGTTTAGTATCAAAATAAGTTTTGTGACAATAATAAATGCTATAGGGTGAGAATAGGAGTTGAAAGTTTGTAAGGAGTACCCTATCACGTAAAGTACCTAAAAGCTTTCTATAACTCACTCAGACAAACTCTGTAGAGTCTACCAGACAAACAGCGTGGACTAATTATGGATCTTGACATAAATACCCTCAACTGAAAGTTCACCACGCCAGCGCCATCATTACCTGCATTCTACTACAACAGTAAACTCTTTACCTGCCTCTACAATACAATCGCCCGGGCAAATAATCCTGACCCGGGCAAACAAACTGCTCCAAAGAGAAAACAGACGTTTTTCTACAATGGACAAATTTAATTGCGTAATCTGAACTGCTTTCTGTCTTTACCCGTCCTACTGAAAACAAAACAAAAGCTTAGGCTGTACCAGTAAAACCCGGCGATTTTGCAAACAAATAATTCCATGGAATTATCATAGAATTTTATATGTCCTAAGTCATAGCTTTTTCTTGGAACTAATAATGAAATAATTCTAAAATCACTCTGAGCATTCAATATTCATTGTAGAGACATCTTATTAATGCATTTACCAAAGTCTATATTGACAGATTATGGGTTGAAAGTTGTTAAACTTGTTTATTGAATCTGGAATAATTTCCAAGCAATAATACATCGACATCAATATTAGATTTTTATATGGTATCATTTAATCAAATGTCTTGTTTTTCTAAGAATTCTATCGCATTTATGGAACAAATCGCTAAAGCGGTGTTCAGAAATAACTTGTCAATATTCAATAAGAGTCATTTTGCTATGACAAATACCTTACTTAGAGCCTTTTCTCTCATGCTATGTATGACATACCTACTCGTAGAATAAAAAGAAAAACTGTCTTCATGAAAAATTCTGACTAAGTTGTTTATTTCAAATAGTTTCCGCCGGGAAGAAAGTTGAAATTAAAAAATACTTTACAACATACCCTGGATATCCTAAGAGGCTGGTTGTGGTCTGCCCCTCCATGCATCCGGAAGCCCCACGGAGCGCCGCCCGTCAGCTCAACCTCTTTCGCCGACATTTTCTTCACTCCATGCCGCCCTGGTACATTGTCTTCATTATCTCACTGGCTTTCTACATTCATGCCATAATATAATTAAATTGGAAGACCACCATTTCTAATATCACAATGTTCAGTCGTGTTCTGGTTTTGAGTATTTGGATATCCTGAAACAAAATGAAAATTTGATTAAATTATTTGCATAAAATTTTGAGCCTGCCTCAGTGAAACATTATAGCGTCCACGTAGGTTATGCTACGTTTTACAGTAATTTTAAATGTGTAGTAGTGGACTACTATACATTAAAATAACTGTAAAATAGAATATAGAGTTGCTAGCTCACTTGGCAGTCTTAAATATCATTATTATTTCAGAAAATTAACATTATTGAATAAGCAATGAATTATGACAAGATTAAATATTTCGGCTTGCTTCTATTACCGAAAAATCTTCGGTGTTTAAAGAATAATAATGTTTTTAACAAAGATCTGTTAATTTAAATCTTTCCGACGAAAATACATCAAGATGACCATTATCTTATCAATGCCATCAAAAATGAGTTATCCAAACTAATTAGCCTCATTAATATCAACCTGGGTGGTTAATATAAATTTAGTTTTATGAACGGCCCTGTGTCCGTTTAAATACCCCATAAAGCTGCGTAGAAAGAGCATAAATAACGCGAAGGGACATCAGGGTGCTCGTAAAATGATTTATTTCCGAATGAAAGATGTATTTTCTATTTGAAAGGCTCAAGGTTTAATAGGCTACTAACAATAGTGTTTGTTTGTCGCTATAAATAGAGTGTAAAGGTAAGTACTAAAGATTTGGAAATTGCTTTATTTTCATGAGAGGATATTATTCTTAGTGAAAGGCCCAATGGGCGCAATGATGTGCGATACATCGCTAGTAAACGAAAGAAAAACATGAATACAAATTAAATGTTTCTACGGGAAAGATTTACTATGATAAGTTCAAATGTTTATACCTAATTAATTTTGTTTGTCTCATACCGCTCTGTCGGGACCCAAAAGATAAAAGGTATGTGAATACCTAGACCCATAAAGGTTACATTTATTTTATTGTATATGGATTAGGCACTTATAAACGTATCGTTGTACGTGCCAAATCCTGAACCAAATCATAAACCATTGATTTCACGAGGTTCAAAGTTTTCTGCTTCACCTGGCCTTCTTATGAAAATCTAAAAACCGCACCGTGAACTCCCGGCCTAACCCATGAGATCATGTGCAGATATTTCAGAGTATGACGCGCAACACCAAGGCTGCGGTAACTGAATCACTCTTCAATTTACACTGACCTGCCTAATAATGAGCAACCTCTTCATTTATAATGTTATTAGAATCATCATGGCCAGTTACGGCCCAAATTAGTTCATCTAGGCAATGGTGATTTGAGGCCACTTTTATTGTAAAATCAGACTTGACTCAAGCGTTCAACAAACAAAAAGAATGAATATATTTTAGCCAAATGACTTCCACTGCTGGACAAAGGCCTCTCTCAAGATCTCTACATCGATCGGTTTTGAACCGCCCGCATATAGGTGCTTCCCGCGATTTTCATCTGATCGTCCTGTAGTACCTACTACACTATACACTAAATATTTTTTTCAGAACGCTCAAATTAGATTAGATTTATGCGATTGCGACTGCTCATATGAATAATTGCCTACAAACTCACTAAACATCAACGTATAGTATCTCCCAATTTGCTATAATCGAGGTTCCTAGGTGGCTATAGTTACTATGCTGTTGCTTTATAACACGTGGGTAATATACAACCGATCGAAAAGTATAATTCGAGCCTGCGGTTTCACGAGCCGTCCCCAAACAGCACGCATCTCGTAATATTTACATTCGTGTCAGCAAATACGGACCTTTTCATTTACCCTGGACCTTCTATAGATCACAAATTAGAATAAAAGGTCGCCTTTCACACCTTTATTAAAAGAGAAACCTTAATTCCATTTCTACCTACGAGATAGGTACAAAGTTGGCTGTTATGAGACTAAATTGGAATGACTGAAAAATTTAAAGTTTACCTGGAAAGGATTTGTAAATGTTAACCAAGAAAATAATCAATATAATATTACTGAAGTTACTATATGGTAATTATTCAACTTAATTTAGACAGATACTACAAGTGTTGGAAAATTAGGAAACCTCTAATAAAAATGTTACAGCAGCTACTTTCTCTCAGAATTTTCAATACAAGATATCTCAACATTTCAAGCAATAACTCACTTCGTTAAAACTAAAAGAGTTAAAATTTTACGCTAAGGCATCGTACAGTATCATTTTCCGACTTTCCGTAGAAACTGGAGCCTTTCGAACGCGATAAGCAACGCAGCCGTCAATATCGCACGGAAGCGTGCGAGTGACACCTGAATCGAACCCCTGTGATATGTCATGTCACACACAGCGACCTCTCCCTTTGATGCCAGTGCAGGCATTCGAGCTGGTCATGAATGCATCAAATTCAATGTAGCAATCGATCGATACGCTGGGGAATTTTAAAAAGTTATGGAAACAGCTTTTGAGTTAACGAAGCAAAAGGCGCTTCGTTGTTGACAATCTATTAACTTTTGAAAATGAAAGAGCTTTGTTGCTTTTATTTACACAATTGTTGGTTCTCTGTGATTAAAATTTAATACAATCACTGCCGACTGCTCATAACTTTCCACTCTTTTTCAACTAGTGTCTTAAGTTATATTTACACAGTTGATCGACCAATTTAAAAGGGCTTTAATATTAATATCTAAAAATTAAATTGCTTTAATAGGTAAAATGTGTTTTAAGATCCCTGTGGATTTTCACATGAGCTTTTTTCTCGCATGATCTGAAATCTGATATCTCGTAGACCTAAGCAGCTTAACATGGTTTCAGATAATAATGAAACATCTAGAATTCTATTATTCCATCTAACAGTCCATTTAAGCCTGAAGCCCTTCATCGCCATCAAAACACAATCTGACCATCAAAACCTTACATAGGTCCAGCTAACGCACAGTATCATTACGTAATATTATTATCGGCCCGTCCATCTCGGCAGTGACACCTCAATACACAATACCCTTCATCTCGGTGTCCGAAGACTACATTATTTCAGACGCAAATAGCCCCGCGTCAGTTCAAGTGTCAGTACAAAGACGCTAGTAATAGCAGCTCTGACTCACGCACGTTTGGATAATCGAACTCTATTTATAAGGCACATTACGCACGATAAAAGTGCACCGGATTCGACTGACGTAATAGGAAGCGTGTAATTGGCCCAATTCGCGGATAGAGCGGTTATGCTAAATTGACAAACGCCCCGATGTGTTTACGCAGTCATTTGTTTTGCTCAAAATATTTTAACGCGACGTTCTTTATTCTATTTTAACATAATAATTATTCCCACATAAAAATACTCCAGCACTAAATAATGAAAAACGTCTTTTTTGGCGTCATGAGTGTCAAAATATTTTTGATTTAATTTGATAACCCGATAGAGTATAAAGCCCCTTATAAACCTCCCTTTTTGTCTTTGCATTCTAAATTACTAGGTGTTTTAGAAACAGTAATTTATGGTTCCATTTCCAAAGAAATGTTGAATTATTACAATTCACCTTATCAATGTAGCCTTTGGCAACTAAACTTACATAATCAATCAAATTTCATCTTTGCCCTGGATGAAATTATCTAAAGACCGGCGTTCATAGAGAAAATCAGTAATTCATAACGACAGCAAGTATCAATCGACCTTCGTTCCACGCTGATTACATTTACCAGACACATTTCGTTTTCTTGTGTCAGCGAAAAAACAGAATTATCAACATAAAAAGAAATAAAGTGAAAGAATTTTCGCTATCTCGTTCGGAATCATGAATTCACAAAGTACCTATGCAATTTCACACTCCTTGTCGGGAGAATTTATTTTTTAAAAGAAATATTTTGCTACGAAAAATATGCGGCTCGATTCGCCCCGAGAATAGCTTTTGCACACAAATATGAACGGTCTTTAGTTGCAAATGGAATGAACATATTCGTTTGAGGTATTATAGCATGGCGTCGATGTCACTGAAAAATATTTCACTTGCAGCGATACATTTTTCGGAGTAACAGGGTTGAAAAAGTTTGTTAGAAAAGTTCGTTGTGTAAATTGGCAGTTCGTTATTTAAGTACCAGTTTATTTGCTTTTCAAACAAAAGTTGTCCACTGCTGGACATAGATCTTCTTCAAGGATTTCCATAATGAAACATTTTGAGATTCCATGACGCAAAAAAGCGAGGATCCTCGACATACTTTTTCAAAAGTTCTATGAAACTTGACGCTGTTTGTAATATTCTGGCAAGGAGAATAGTAAAAGTCTGGCCCAAAAATGCATGTTATGTAATAGTGATACATTTCCACAGCCCATGGCTACCCCCATAAATATCGTCCAGATCGTAAAATCGCAATAACGATAAATACGTAGTGAGAGAAAGTAAAATAATACTCCGTAACAAAGGCTTAATAGGGTGCATGTCGCGGTTTGTGTAATTAATTAAATTGACCCTTACCCCATGACCGCAAAAGCGGTCCAATGTGTTTCGCAAGACCCTATTTTGGACCTAAAGGTTGGAGCAATAAAGGCCCTTTCAGATTTCAGCGGTCAATAGTCACATTTTCCAAGACTTTGGTATTTTATTGCTTCGAACGTTTCATCTAGTGATTTCCTGAAGGGCCGCTATTAAGGGACCAGGTTTATCCCTTTGGTCGTTGTCGGGAACAAGTTATATTTGAAGTTATGGATATTACGATTCGGTTATGGTGTTAATTTCGGCTGAAACATTGAAAGTGTTAAATTGTTACGGCCATATTTTAATTTTACGGTTGCTCAAAGTTGATTAAGTCTTTTCCCGTGAAGTTTGGATGGCGGAAGTTCCGTGGGCCGGTGCAGTTAAAAAGTGGGAGTTTCTTTTAAGCACACATTTTTAGTTGAAAAATCGCACTTATTAGAACTACATAAGATGTCATTATCTAGCTTGATATGCCGTCTTATGCACCTATCCGGGATAGGAAATCCGACGATGTTTCTAAGGCATGTAACGCGGCAGCTCAAAGGGTTGCACGGTCGACATGGCAGGTCTGATATACCGTTAACAACCCTATGCATCTTTAAAAGGCTACCGAGACATTTTTTATTGCAACTACAGTTCCGTGACACTGAACAAGGTGAGGAAAATAAAACGCTCTTATAAAATCAATTATACATGAATGAATAGTCTGTATTCTTAGAACGCGCGTGAGCATAGTGTATTTTTTTAAAAGGGGGCGTCCATAAATTACGTGAGGCTTTTAGGGGAGGGAGGGGGTCAACAAAAACCTCACTAAATCTCACGTGGGGGAGAGGGGGGGTCTCGGGAAATATCACGTATTTTTTTCCACAAGAAATAGAGAAATAGTTTGCCAGAAAACTGGGTTAAATCTTAAGTAAAAAAATTGGCCAAGTGCGTGTCGTGCCACGCGCAGTGTAGGTTTCCGTAGTTGTCCGTCGTTATCACAATATATTTCAGAAGTAAGCAATTACTTCATCTAAAGTCACTTTTAATATTTTCTTCTACATGAGTAAAACCACTATTACTCTTGAACTAACTGATCTATCTTAACCGCTATAGTTTTCCTCAAAAGTTCATAAAAAGCACTATAATCTTGATTTTTTCCAGATTTATCAAGCCAACAGTTTAGTTTTTAGCGGGGGGGACGCCCTACTCGGACAAAAATTGGCACTTTAAATTTTTACAAAGGACAATGACCAAAAGTGGTCCAAATGTCCACCACCAATGAGACCTGTATTGGCTTATAGTCCATTAAATAGAGATTAACTTTCAGTATGGGACGAAAAAAAAATAAGCTGTCAGTAAAAAGTTATGACTGTTTGAAAAGTTGTAGTAGTTAGCGCTAATCTCAGGAACTACTGGTCCGATTTGAAAAATTCTTTTTGTTATAGATAGCCCATTTATCAAGGATGGGTTTAGAATAAATAACATCACCCTACAACCAATAGGGGCGGAACAGTAAAGACAAATGTTGTAAAAATGGGAAATATTATTCAAACAATTTTCACGCGTACAAAGTCGTAGGCACAGCTAGTATAATATTTAATAAAATTCATCTATAGCCCCGCGCCACATGCGACATTACATAACATGCGTAGATTAGTCCAAAATGTGCAATGGATAGAATGATATCAAAAACAAAACATTTTTCGGATGAAAAGGTAAAAAACAGACTTTTCATTCAGTCATAACTTTTTACTGACAGCATATTTTTGATTGCGGTTTGGTTATAATGAATCAGTATTTAGAAGACTATTTTACTACATAGGTAGCGTTAGTGGTGGACATTTGGACCACACTCCATACATTTTTGGTCATTATCCTTTACTTTTTAATTAAATTACAGCTCCCTAGTGCCAATAGTTTCCAAGCAAAACCTCGGACAGAGAGACAGCCAGACATATCGAAACTTTATGGGTTCCTTGTCAGGACTAAAAAATGATATTTGTATGATGATAATGTCATTTTATTCTATACAGTCTAAACAAATAAAACTAAAAATGCTTCCGTCTGCATGTGTCAATACTAAAATGCAGAATAAATGACGAAATTAACAAAATTATAAAACAAGTTCTTTTTTTATCAAAATCGATTTTGCTAGATTATTAGTGATTTTGTAGAAAGGAACAATTAGACTAGGTAGGTACTTCTGTAAAAAAACAATATGACCCTAGTACTAACCGCTGTCACTACACATGTTTTTCTGGATCTATTCGTAGTCAGTGGGCTTAGTGTCGCTAGCGACTGCGTAAAAAATGACATACATTAAATGTATGATGATTGTACAGCGTCCCTAGCAGATACTTTCAAGAACTAAAATCTTCAACTTTATAGATCTTTTTGATGCACTCGTTAGCGACAACGTTAAAGCACATAAAAAAAATGTTTCTCAGTTATATTACTCCAAAACTATTAAATTTCGGATTTTTTTTAATATCACGTGAGATTTGGGGGTGGGGGAGGGGGTCAGGCAAAATCTCACCAAATCTCACCAAGGGGGGCGGGGGGGTTGAAAAATAGCCAAAATTGTCTCACGTAATTTATGGACGCCCCCAAACATGTAAGTAATTTGTCACTGATGATCGTTGCGATGAAATTATTTTGTGGTGCTGATGTAAGTTACTTAATTTTGCTTCTTATAACCCCTTCTCTTTGCAATGTCATAAGGATAACAACAACTAAATCTGATGTCAAAGTGTATGCATCTAACATAGCGTGTCCTTCAAATAACTTAGATTGTCTTAGATTAACTTTCTGTTGTAGAAAGAACTTGATCGATCTAACAAAACCAATTGAGAAATTCAAAAATAATATTTTGTATGTCTTATTTTAGAACGAACCCAGGATCTCAAGATCCATCTTCTAACCACTAAACAAACGGTTCCAACCGCTAACGTAGCTGTTGGGAAAAATGTTGAGATGGCGCTGATATCGCAAATCGCCAATACCGTCGTTTTCATGTGTTGGAACGTTTTTGCATGGAATCGCGTCGTTTGCCCACCCGAAGGCACGTAGACCTACGTGACTTGGCTATCGAGCTAACGACAGCCATGCCCATATTAACATGCATGAATTGTCATGCATATCACAAAAATTCAATTTGTTGTCATTTGATGTCAAACATCTTTTTTTCTCACTTACGTACTCTAATGATCAAATGAACATCTCTGTATTCAAGTAGGTAAAGCACAATTTCTCTAAACGCATCATTCTAGTACTGTAAACCTGGTCGGGTAAAAACTAACTTTAAAAAATTTTAGTGGCTGTAATAAAATAGTAAATTGGTTGGCGGTATCAATAACTGATTTTATGCATTTTTCAATTATCTGTAAGAGGTGAGTAAGTTAAAAAGCTTTTAGTGAGAGCTATTGTATTAAACTGAGCAAGCTAAATAAAATAATTGAATTTGATATCACACTTATCTTGATAGATTCAAAAATACCCAAGAGAAAACTGCAAAAATACACATTGTCAGTGTTAATTAAGCAATCGGATCTGAATTTTGAAGTGTTCCTGAAACTAATACCGTTTCGGGGCACGAACCTTGACACTTGAGAATAGGGAAGCCGGGGTACGTCGACAATCAACTTGATTAATTCATTTTGCCTAACCTATTCCGTCTTGAACTTGGCAATATTTGCTACAGATAGGAAGTTGGTGAATTGAACTAGAAGTAACCTCAGTTTAGGTCAGGTAATTAGTGAATTTCGCTGGCAAAAATAAACCTTTCATAAGTGCTTTTCAAAGAAATGTGTCTCTTTTAATGATGTACTTACATTTTACGGCGATATAGCGGTGGTGTAGCCACATGATTTATTAAAAGCTTTATTGCGCCCCAAAAATTGCAGTACAAAAGGCGAACTTAATGCCGCATGGCACTCTCTTCCAAGATATCTCCTCATCTCTATTGTTTGACGCGATATGACTCGTTGCAAAATCAGTAATAAACCCTATGGTTGTATTCACATAGCTACGTAGATAGCCCAAAAATTACTGCAGTAATGATATTGTCCGCGATATTATGTGAAGCACAGGTGGTCCCATTATAACCATGACACCTCTGTTAAGATTTTACGACTCTCCCTTTTGACCTGAGGCAAAATACTGCCCAATATTTTTCTGGTTGTTTAAATTTAATAGTACCTTAAACGTCGAAGGTGTGAAAACTGAAAAGCTTTGTGAAAATATGAAATTTAATATGAAATTATGTTAATCAGTGTCACATTTGATAATGACGAGAAGGTGTGTTGTGTTAGTGGCGATTTTAATAAAATAGTGAGCATTATCTCAGTTTAGTAGTTTATACATATAAACACTGTGGGGTCTCTCTAGTTGTATAAGGTGGAGTTTGCAACAAAAACGTAGTAACTACACAGTAAGTCTTTGCTGGTGTTCAGAAATATTTTTATATCATACTGCTGGTATAATGAATATTTAGGTCAATGTGAGGTACCAGACATGAGTACGTACAGCATAAACACAGCCGCACGCATCCGTCGATTACGACACTGGCGAAACATTTTCACGAAAAACGAGAATGTTCGCGTTATCGGGTTTTGCGATTGCGTCGGTTGGCATCGATTATTATAATATTACAGTTATATTTGGACCATCAGTTAAACACATCTAAACAGATGAATTTTCTGTTCATCTTACCTAATGTCTATATCGAAAGAAAGTAAGTCAATGGAATAGGCGAACACGTGATTTCAGTTTCTACTCCTTTACAAAAAATAATGGAGATTCACGTTTTAACAGCTCATAGAAAGTGCATCAATCATGGGCAATTAACTACCAAATTGAGACGATCAATAATGAAAATTCACAAATTCTTTCAACAAAAGTATGAGTATCAATAATTCAGTGCTGTAATTTCCCATTGACGGACAGACAAAAGTTTTCCCCAGCTTTTCCTTAAACGCCCGCCCTAATAAGATTTCCCAGTTACTTTTTTACATTTTTTATGAAAATACGTTGCTTCACTCCGCTGCGGTCCGTTCATTTGCACCGTCGGACATGACTTCCCAAACTTTTTTTTACTGTGACATTGTTGGGAATTTGACATTTGCTTGCGACGCTAAATCAATTTTATTTACTAAATGAGAAAAAAATTAAACATTAGAACGAAAATTGAAAGAGATATTTTTTTATGCAGAACAAGGCAGGCATTTTGACCTGATTAAGGCCCAGTTTTTTGATTCATAGTTAAAATAACTAATTGTTAAATTTGACAGATGTCAAATGGTTAAATATCAGAAAAAAGTGTTTTTCGAACAATGGTTAGCTTGACTTTTAGTATATTTTTTAACTATTAGTTTACATTTTGTTAATATTTAACCATTAGTAGCAAAGTTTAACAATTAGTTATTTTAACTATGAATCAAAAAACTGGGCCTAAGTGAGATGCTTTCTTTCTATTGCCCCTCTTATCTCTTTCTCTTCATTTGTTTTCGATCGCCTCACGATGCCCCTGGGATACCGCAACGCACAGTTTGGGAACCCCTGCCGTAGGATTTATTGCTCACTAAATGCATATTCTCCTCGATTGCGAACATGCTTTATAGCGAGCGGAATGAAACGCGACATTGCCCTTTTAGTTGAAAAAGCTTTTCACAATCGTGTACTTTTACATCCACACTGGCTTTTAAAATATTGTGCGCACTGGACAGTGAAAGCGAAATATGAATGATATTTTGTTTTGAAAGGTCTTTCAGGCGCTTTACATACATATACTAAAATTGCAGTTCAATTTCAAAATAAGTTATTAGGTATAAAATTATAATTAAGACCCACTCGTTCGTGAGCCATCATTTTCGCGAATCAAGGTAAGAGAGGATATAAAATCAACACGTATGAAGTCCTATTTAAATAAAATTTTAAATCAGCATTTTGTTTACTCAGATTATCTACTTATTTTGTAACATCGATCACTATCTAATAAAAGTTCTTTATTAGTGATCGTCATCATCATCATCATCATTTTAGCCACAGGATATCCATTACTGAACATAGGCCTCCCCCAATGACTTCCACATCGCACGGTTGGTAGCGGCCTGCATCCAGCGCCTTCCTGCTACCTTTATCAGGTCAGTCCACCTTGTAGGTGGACGTCCCATGCTTAGTGATCGATGTTCAGCAAATACTTGTATTTGTTTACTTTCAATACATTACTGAAGTGCAACCTTATCTGCCCACTACTTAACATAATCTCCATGCTCGTTCCGCAATTATAATAACGGGTCGAGGTCAATATGCTCTTTCAGGTCGTAACGAAGCCCATCCGAGATCAAAGGCTGGTCTGTACCAAGATAACTGGGGTCGATGGCCCTGCATGCTTCGTCCTAGCACATACTTGTGGATAGGAAACAATAGTTCTTTGTGGAGGACAATTAGCGAGTTTACTACTGGCATACGAGCATAGTTTTAAAATCTGCGACAAGGAATCCTGGCTGGCTGGCGTTGTAATAAAAAAATTGAGTAGTAACCAAGTAATTTGGGGATAATAGATTTCAAAATAAAAGAGGTGCAAAATAAAACGCAAAATTCACACGAGTGATCCTTCGCACCATACAAAATGATGACCCTGCATAAATATTTGGTCCAGCATTAATACTTCTTTAGGCCTGTACCAGGCCTGTTCATCTCCGCGAGTTTACATCGAAAACAAAACACGCACGATTGCCCCCTACAAGAGTACTATTCGACAAGGCCTCACATACGAGCGAACATTGACTCACGCACGCGTATTCTTGTGTATGATGGACAAAAATAAAGAAAATGGTGTACTAAATACTGTGCAGTATTTAACTGCCTAAATAATAATAAAAACACAGAATGTACTTTTTTAAGCTGCCTGAAGACACTGAGAGGTAAATAAGTAGTTAATATTATTCATGATAATTCATGCTAAATCATGTATTTCCTCCGCCATTTTCTGCAGATTGGCACCTCACGTCACATCATTTTACCGAAGTCAGCCCTATAGCTTCGGCGCAGTACCGATCACTGACGTTTGTCAACAAAACTTCTGACAAACTTGCTTGACTCTTGAGACAAGCTAAATTACACCATATTGTTAATGACATTGAGCATACATTTTTTTAAATACCTTCGCGAAGTAAAACTTCTGTACGTAGTACTTATTATTATTCTGTGCCTGTACTCGTATTATGAACCGCCACTACACTCAACTATTGATATTTGCGCTTGTTAAACATCATATTGCTAACTTCAAACATAATATTAGCTGTAATACTACATCTGAAGACCTCAGCGCCAAACCTCATTAATTTTGAAATAAACAATAACGCAGCGCTTCAAGGGAATCCTAACTATACCTACCAATTTATTACACCGACAGCTCTTTAATCCTTCAATTAAGAGATTTAATTTGAAGCCAACCAACATGTGTTGTGGAATTTGATAAAGCAATTAGTAAATTGCCTTTCTGTGTCTGTACAAAAGCGCCCTTTTGTGATGCAGTGAATTCGATGATTGTTTAATGTTTATTCGGACTAATAATGGTGATTTAAAGCGAACAGATTTCGTTTTAATGAGCTCGTTATCAAGTTGATTTAAATTATTTTTTTAGTGTTAAGTCAAAATTAAAAAGCTTTATACTTAAAAAACATTTGCAGCATTTTATTCAATTAAATAGGCACCAAATAAGGTAAGTATTTAGACAAGGCAATAAATAAAAGAGTGACTATATTTTTCTCCTAATCTAATTCACAGAAATTCGTGAAAAAGGAAGTAGGTACATAGGTAGGTATATCTTACAAACCACTCTTATGTACGAGTAAATAGGTTTCTTCCACAAATTACATCAGTACCCTTGGGTAAGATCGTAATCAAGAAGCAAGCGGATTCATTAAAATGCGTACCTACTTCTATTTAGGTACTTTTCCCTTTCTTAGGTAAAATAAGAAGTAACATAATATTTATTAACGAAAATATTCGGTCCCAATTGAAAGTAATCTCTCTCATCATTCCATTGTCGATAATTTGCGGCAATTGTGTAATTGCATCCTGTGCAAGCGCAATTCTTTAAGTCCCTAAGGTCAGGCATCTCAAGACACCGCCATGTTTGATTCTGGGATAAAAATATATGACTTTTTTCTTCTCCTCACACTGGGATTATTTGATTGATAGAGACTGATCGGTTGTGGTGACAAAATTAGACACTACACCATTTCTCGATAAAATATAAATAGAGAAAAACCCGACTTGCGTGGAATATGAACAAGATTCAAAGTTATATTACTCTAGTTTCCCGCTGAAGAAAGAAGCGTCTGTCAAAATGCTGGGTACCTTAAGACAAAAGTAATTGACCGATCGCCGACCCGAAGTTAACCCGGGACTGCCCTCGCTTTAGCACTGGGTCAATAAGTCCAAATTCGAACTGTGCCATATAAAACACGCTTTAAGGTAATATTTTTCTGGCACACTGCCAAGTCCTTTTTGGCCGCCACCAACAGGCATCCTCTTAATTTATTTTATGCGAAATGAAATTTCAGTGCGACCGATAAATCGACAAAAAGCCGTTTAATAAAACACGCTGCTAACTGATACAAACAGCAGAGATTATGTTCTTTTGAAAAGGGCCTGCGGATTTTGACTGTTTTGCAGAAAAAAGGCTTGGTTTTTCAGCAGTAAGTATTAAAGTACCTAAGAAACAAGGAAGAAACAAAGAAGGAAATAATTATTTCATTAATACCTATCATAAAATTGAAACTTAGGTACACTTACCAAAATTGTTAAGTCTGGCTGAGACTGTGACCTAAGCTACGCAAAACACTGTATTTAATACATTAAATTGCACTGTGAAATAAATTGCAACCATCTCCTAAGCTATAAATCTAAGCTCGATCCTAGATAGTATAATCGCAGTTTTTATTACCCAAGCTGTAAAAAGCAGGCTTTTTGCTGTGGTAAATTACGAGTATTACTTTGCCGTGCATGTTTATCGTTTCACAAAGGTTGTTAAAAACCCTATAGTGTTCATTGCTTTGTCTAAAAACACTCTTTTAACAGCCTGATGGTTTTTCAAGAAAAGTAAATTAGTAAAAACCTATTATTCAGAACCTACATGACCCTAATCAACATTAATTAAAGAATTTATGCTTTAAATGTATTTCATGATTAGATAAAGTTCTATGGATTTGGTTATTCTCTAAAATTCTAACGATGCAACATCAGTTCCTCGGATCTTTCATCATTTCTCAATCTCTCATAGTGTCAGTTTTGGCGAACACGCACACTTGAAAAAACACCCTATGCTGTAGTGTAGCAGCAGTTAAAGCTTAATCCGTCTCATAAAGAGGAGAACAAGCAAAAAATACTAATCCCCGGATAAAATCGAGCTTTATAACCCAGAGGGCACACAAGGTCATTAGGGTGAGGGCCTGAGGGCTGAGCATTCGGGAACCACGTCCCTTTAACTAGAGTTAACTTTTATTTACTAGTTCCCGCAAGTGTTGGGCAGTCAAAGTAAAGAAACAAAGCACTAACGCTAACGGGCAAGTTTGTTATATTATCTTTTATTGGGTTAGTAGAACTTAATTCTAGTATTTTCTACCGCCTTGTTGAGTCAATTGAAGCACAAATACTCGTATGTTCTGAGTGAGGCCTTCATTTTTCTTCTTCATTCCAAAAAAAGAAACTGAAACAATCAATAACTATGTAAAGCAGTTTGTTTAAAATGTTTTTAAAATGCTATGTCTTGTTTTAACCATTCTTTAGACCTTATGTACCAAAGACCTTATTAAAGTAAGTAAAGAGTTCAATTACTTTTTAAGGCGATTAGTGTCCTCAATCCGCGTCAAATGGGCATTTTGTAAAGCCTACTCCTCTATTACTGCTGGACAGAAATAGTTGAAAAAAATATATGTTATACAACAGTTCAAGGACTACATTTGTGACGTTTGAATTTTCGCTACGTCTCTTTGATTTGGATTAAAAAAATAAATACGGGACATCGATTTTTTACTTTAATTCCCTACTCCTCCAAAACGGCTATGTTAATTTAAAAGATTTTTGCACGAATAGATTAAGAATTCTTTAATCTTTAAATGACACGTTGCGTTTTTCAATCGAACATTACTTTCATTCATAAATTTTACTTTTGATAAATTCCGAACGTTTTGCTGTTGAGGGGGCCTTCGCGGGGTGCGGGCGGCAGTCGGCCGCTGGCCTTCAGACGGGGAGGTTGTGTCACTCGCTGCAAACTGACATTAGCGATCAAAATGAATTTTTTCTTTGGCTGAGTTGCACCACCTGACGTGACCTAACTTTGACCGTAGCTTTGGCGATAACCGGTGTTTTTTTGTATGGAGTTTGACAGATTTTTGACTTTTGTCAAATTTAAAATAAGATGGTGCAACCTAGTCTTTGTTTGACAATAGTTTTTATGTCAGAGTTGTTCATAGAGCACGTTTAGTCAGACGATACGATTGAATTAAGGCATGCTCGGACGCTATTATCTACCTAAATAGAATCTATTAGTGTAAAAAAATCGACTCCAAAAAAAAAACGGCACTAGATAAGTAAAAGTTGAAAATATATTCCGTTATTTATTTACTAGGCCTTTGCAATCAGTATCCAAATTAGGAGCGAGTCAGAATCAGTAACTTAATCAAATCAAAAACAATTTATATTTTTCATACTTAGGCTCGGCGCAAATGGGCCATTTAGAATTAGATTTTCAATATGTTTCTTCGCGAAAATACCACAGTTAAAAAAAATAAGGTAAAGTGGTATTGATAAATTGTTCTATAGAGCTTATTAAAAATGTGGATACTGATTACAAATGCCCGTATATCATGATCATGATTCATATTTTCGGAGTCGGTGACAGCCTACCTTTTGGTAATTCGTTTTGGAGTTGGTTTTAATTTTTGGTGAAAATTAATTTATTTCATGCCTTTAGTAGACTATAGGTACTCAATAGACCTTGTTGTTGCCACTGAAGGTGCATAGGTACACAGTACATTGATACCATATTTTTCATGTTAAGTGCAAATAAACTTCCCTAAATTACCTAACCATGAAACGTACCTATAGGCTATAATAATTAAAAAGTTTCGTCGATAAAAACTGAAATCCTCTTATAAGATGATGAATTTTGGGAGCATGTCATGAAACTAAAATTATTAGCATACAAAAACTTGTTTTAAAAAAAAGGTTTTTTCTTTTAATTTATTTTTTTATTTATGATGCGGAATTTGCTGCGGCGTAGTAGCAAAGATTTTTCGTTATGTAGCTCGTAATAATTTCGAAGAATAGGGATGTTTCCTGGGTAAAGCAAGTGTTTGAATTAGTCCGTCGGTCGGTCAACTTACCAAAAAAATATGTATTTTTCACTTTTTTAAACTTATGAAAATTTAAAGAGATAAAGCGCGCCAAAGTTCAGAAGAGGCCCATGACGTTAAGGCGTGCTTAAAATTGTTGCGATTTGTGACGTCACGCGGAATTTCATCGCATCATAACTTCGTAATTACTTGTTTGTTGACAAATAAAAATATCCCGTGTCCAATATTTTTTGATAGTGTAATTGACGGACTAAAAGTGTTTTTTAAGAAACTAGCCTATTCCTACGGTCACATTCCAGCTCCATCATCAGACCCTTTTTGCCTTTGAGAATTGAAGTAGGTAGGTACTCGTGATTTTTAAAGTAGCTTACTTACATAATATTACTTACTTATATTTATATAAATAAATAAATACAAATCAAACGAGCCTAAACTCGATGGAATCGTTTAATCCCGGAGTTGCTATGGGGCCACTGGCATTCCAGCTCTATCATCAGATCGACTCCATGTCATCAAAATATTGCATTGTCATCCGAATTACATGTATATCCAAAATTTTAACTCAATCAGTTGTTGAAGGATTTCTAATAAAAAGACGAGATTAAACACATTTTCAGTTATTCTTCATAAGTGACACAAAGAGAATGACAATAGTAGGGTTTCTGATTTCTCGACCTATTTTTTTTCTCGAGTTTCGGGAATTCTCGAGGCCAAAGTCTCGAGTTTTCTCGGGTCTCGAGTCTTTTAATTAAAACTGTTGAAATCGGTTGAAATTTAATAAAAACACAGGTTTTTTAATCTAATATACATACTTTTATTATTGCACAACAGTCAATATTAGAATTTAGTAGGCACTTATTTTGGTAAGGAAAGAAACAAAACATAAAATCTTCTTTCATAATTAATATTAACTAATAATCACAAGAAAAGTCATAAAGTCGCGTGTACTTTAAGGATAAATAACAATAATAACAATAAATATCTGGAGCTACCATTGAATCACTTGATTTCTAAAAAAACACAAGTCCAAATAGCAAAATTACGATAAAAAGATAAACAAAAAAATATTTTTAATAAATTTCTTTTTTTTTTATGCATAACATGGCAGTTATTTGACCACAATCGCACCTGATGTTAAGTGGAAAAGATAACGACTTGAATAAACTTTACGAGGAGGAACGAGTACCTAACCTAACAGACAGTTAATAAATTTTTCAGTCCTTAAATCGGTCAGAGTTAAACATACTTAATAAATAGGTATACCATCTCGTTGGTGAACATTATTACCACGTTATTACTTAGTATTGATTGAAAATGAAAAATGAAAATGAAATATTTTATTCAGCGACACAAAACAGCATCAAAAATATGAAACAAAAGTAAAACTCAATAGAGTAGGTAATGTTGATAAATTGAGATCACTACTTGCATTTGCAAATCAAACCAGTTAAAAAAGAGAGATTAGGCCAGTCTAAAAGCAACGTTAACCTATGAAATAATTAAAAACTTACTTTTGTCTTAGAAAATAGGCTTTCAAGAATATCAAAGCTTCAAATTGGAAACTCGAGAATTCTCGAGCTCCGGTAATTTTTTTCTCGTCTCGAATGAAGCCAAATTTCTCGAGTTTTCTCGAGTTCGAGAAAGCTCGAGCAGAAACCCTAGACAATAGACAAAAGAAGAAACATTTGCTTTTTTTAAACCATAGACAATACTAGTTACTATGTGTTCCAATATCTACAGTTGTCGTCAGGAAGTTGGTCTAACAAATTCAGCTTGCAAGATTCCACCCGAAGTTACCTACATATTACATGTTCAACGAGAACGGCTGAACCGACAAAAACATTAGAAAATTTACGAAAAAATAAAATAAAAAATATCCCGTACAAAATGTTCATGGATTGTGTTATTTTTATTAAATACCTTTACGCCTGAGTTAAATGACACCGACATCAAGGTTCATCAATTCAAGTTTAAAATAATAGGCAGTAATGTCATGAAAAAAGAGCTTCTATTCTGTATCTACCTATGCCCGTGTAATTTTGATCGGTGTCAAATCGGAGTTTTCGTGCGGGGTGCGCGGGTGTTTCGCGCGGCGTGAAGGTCAAACGCCCAAGGTCATTGAGGACTCTAATCGCCTTGGCTCACTTAGATAAGTCCAAAGGCTGTCAGTTATTTGCGGCCAAGCTTTTAGCCCGTCAATTGTTTTATAGTTTTCGAACGTCGATGGCCACGCGAGCAGCTGCCGCCGCCGATAACTGAGGGTCGTCCGACGGAGGATTTATAGTGGGAGGGGTGGTACACCTTCGGTCTTTTCATATTAGATAAGGGGAGTCACAATTAACAACTGTCGTGATGCTTTTGTTAAAAAAAAAAACAACAAAAATTACGAGTTTAAGATAGAGTAACGGTTTTGGTATGCGTATGCACCAGTCCTCGCTACTGATCTCCGCGTGAGGATCTAAGATATTGCGATAGGTCATCATGAGTTACATCTTGTGTCAAATTAACGATCTAAACTTTAGATCAATGACCGTCAGAGAAAATAAAAGTAAACCATGAAATGAAGTTTTGGTTTTAGTGACCGACTACTATTTCAACATAACCCTGAGGTTGAACCTGAGTCAAATGATACAAAGTAATGATAACATTCGCAGTCATAAATCTCCCAAATCCTCATTCTTCTACAAATCTGTTCTCAATGTAAATGTGTCAATAAAATATTAATTTAGTAGGATTCGGACATAAAGATGACTCTTGTCTTGCGTCACTGACTACGTAAGTTTCGCTCGTAAAATGGTTACGGCCTATTAATTTGTCCGAAATCATGGGATGCCTGAAATATTCACGAAAGATTACAACAGTGACTACATAATAGTTACGACATAACAATAGTTAGGTACGCAAAATCACGTCACAAGTCTTAATATCATTTTATTACCCGTTCTCTTGCTTACTATAAAGTGTAGTACGTATCGTACTCATGTAACTACAAATATTTAAGTCTAGACTCTAGAGGTTACCTACCTATATTTTATTTTAAATAAACCCATATTCTCTGACTCCCATGAATTTCCATAGAGCAAAAAGGGAATAATGAACGTGCATGACGTGTAGTGTGTACTTCTCAAATAGTGCGGCATGAAACTTAAATCAAAAATAGAAAGGTAAAAGAATACTTGAAAAGCTAGTATTGTAAACCGATAGATAATGAAGCAATCATGAACCTAAGTAGCCCAGAAAATGTTTTTCCTGACGACACTGACCATTACTACGAGATCAACATAAAGCCCGAGACGCTATACAATGTGTAGAGTGGCAGTGAAAAGGGTTGGGTCCACGAGATAAGAATGGACAGTTACCAACGTCATTGCCAGATCGTAAGCCATCGGACCCTATTTATCTCTTAGAGATTTTCAATTTGAAGAGATCCCATGGACATCACGCTGGAGCATGAAGAGTTTTTGAATCGATAAACAAGTACCGAATGGTCCAGGTACAGACGATGACACGTCAACCTAAACTCTGTGATTCTTATACAGCTGTAATAGGGCCGATTTTATACAGTCTGATTTGCTGACGTCTTTACAAGAAGCTGCAATTGGCGACGGTTATTTTACACCATTGGTCAAGGATAACACGAAATTACTTCAATATTGAGAGGTACAGGAGTTTTAAGCAAAAGATTCCTGTGGCGAGAATAGCCTATATCATTATGACCTTGTTTATATCTCTAATCCAGTGAAGTCGTTTCTAGTTAGGCCTGTAAGAGAACATGATTTCCCAATGGAGCCTATCACAGGAAAACCGAAATGTCATTACATTATAAGTCACATCCAAATATCCTAATAACAAACTTATTTTCAAAACTAAATAACATCAGATGTGAGGAAATCCACTTCCACTTAGACATAGATACACCCACACACACAGTGAGCAGCAAATTTAACATAAAAAACCACATTTACAATTAAACTACGTAATTACAATGAATCACTGCTCTCTAAGATACAGGATCTATCCTAGTTTAGAGGACAGGGGCATGCCATTCTACCGACATGTATTAAGTTCAGTTCTGTTAACTCTGTGTACCTACATATTTTTGCTTTGGTGAATTATTTTTTTTTGTGAGGAATATCTACTTTTACGATTTGCGGAATTTACACGTTGCCATAAATTCTTCAGTTTTATCTATTTTAGAGCGATGCTCGCAGATATAAAGTAAATAAAGACTAGCTGGAATCAAGAAGCAAACTTGACCTTGGCCTATCTTTTTTAATGTAAATTGTTTGCGCTAAACGTCGGGATGCGAGGATAGGATAGTTTACATTAACCAACCACTCGCACCATAATAAAAATAACAGTTACTATGCAATTTTATTTTAGTAATTTATTTTAGTGCTTTCAGGAAACTGAAGCTGAATAAGCGACTGCTTGTTAAGGTTTAACATATAAATATTAGTAATACCACAGGTAATACAAGAAGTATGCTACGTATAGGGTGCTAGTTGCTACGAAAATACAAAGGAGTAACGATTCCATGCTCTGTGGAAAGAAGCATCAAGCGACAATAATTCTTTGGAGGCCTTGAATTATTTGAATTGTTAAAACTGTTATTTTGCCAAATACTATTACTAAGTCTTGTGTATATTCTATTGAAGTCAAAGAACTCACTCAAGAAGCTCAATTTGTTCGTACCAACGCAGCCATTTTAGAATATGTATGTATGAGCTTCATTGAATTGCTAATCTGTTGTCTCCACCGCAAGCAAGCACTTATCAGTAAGTTAAGCAGAAGGCAACACATCGATGTGGGATTGGAGTCGGGCAGGAATCTTGAACCTGTGTGCATGTTGGGTAGTAGGATTCTTCTTTACAGTAACATTCTAAAAAAGTACTCAGCTATTTGGAAAGCAAAACCATAGACTTTGGTGTAGGTAGAGCTTTATTGCTTATCTTGTAAAGTTAGATAAAGCTCGTATTGTGTTTCTAAGGAGAAGGTTCGTAAAACTACCAATAGATGGCACTGTCTGTGACTTAGGTCACACAAGTAAAAAAAACTCATAAAACTCATTTACTTATGCAAGTAGGCTTTTAAAAAGCACTTTTGCACGTCCCAGTATTAACCCTATCACTGCTTCAGGACAATAAATGGGCCACTGCTGAGAAGAAGTAGCGCAAGAAACTCAGTCACTATTTCAGCCTATAGCCATAGTCAGCCTCTTTTTCAAGTGAATTACATAAATTCTGAATCGAAATCATAAACTCGACTCAATTTGAGTTAAGACTCATACCTACACTACACTACTCACACCTACTCGAATGTCATTTTTAATACGAATTGTATGTTGAACTTAAAAGGAGTAAAAAGTCAATAGTTTTCCAAATTATACACCTTGTTCTCTAAGTACGTGATTAAACACGGAAAAGCTAATAACTGTAGTTAATTAAACTGTCCGTATAGTTCAATACTACGTAGTTTTGGGTAGTGAGTAATGCCGTGTTTACAAGCACACATCCCCGTGCCATTTGGGCAGGCCATAATGCAAATTAGAATAGCAGGGCCATATTTTAAAACGATTCTAATAAGATAATTAATAGTAAGTAGGGTTTATCTTGAACTAAAAATGTTCGACAATCAGAACGTTAGACGAATCGGATGCAGTACGGCTAGCACGAAAAACTTTCGAGTTCAAATCGTTTGCGTACTCGAATCGCCATCAAAAGATTTAGTAAGAAAACTACAATATCGCCCTTGTGAACGTGTCGTAAAGTGAACTTAGTATGAGATGTGGTTGCACGAAATTTATTTGGGAATCAAAATTGTCATGTTATCGTTTAATTCGAAGATTGAGTATCGAATTTTATCGAATACGCAAACGATTCGAAGACGAAAGTTGTTCATGCTAGAGGTACAGTTACGAGTAGGTTACTCATCTATTTTCTATAACACGGGGGCTTATAAAAGGCAAAATAGGCTTCCGATCCCGATCAATTCTGGCTTCAAATCTTATTCTCTTCGAGTCTCCGTAAAAAACACGCAATAGATAAACGCACTTAATTCATGAATCATAAGTTTCAGTATCAGTTTCATTGGGGGAGGCCTATGTTCAGCAGTGGACGTCCTGCCCAAGTAACACGCAATCTGTATATTCACTGAAGTTAAGATTGATTTACGTTTTAAAGTCAGACTATCACTTTAAATCAGTTTTGACTTAGTTTAAATGCTTTTGAGTAGAATGCGGTAAAATTTACAATGCATGAAGCTATTATATGGTCTAAAAAAATTAAGTTAATTGGCATTTACACTAACACAAAGGTTAAAACCGTATATTAGTAAATAAGAAAACCTAATGCATTAAATAAACGTTGTCGAAATATTCTATAGTGCATTCAGATATATTAACACATTTTACAGATTGAACGCATTTTTATGATCTTTTCTTATGCTTATTTACTGCTCAGCATTAGCCAAACATTTACTAAAGTTTTAGCTCTGTTATCTTCTTATTTTATTGTTACTTTAAAGCTTTTAGCACTATTTAGATAAATTAAAAAAATATTTTATTACTTTAGGTCATACCTAATTTGGCCATAAAACCACGAGCCGTATGATTATATTCATTTGTGCGTTAGTAGGTCCTGTATATTCATTAGAAAATTTATGTCGAACGTGTCACGTTATTGACATGAATAAACAGTGGAAAAAGACTTAAGGCCGGGTTGCACCAACTTACTTTAACAAACGTCAAAAATCTGTCAAACCCCATACAAAAAACATCGGTTATCGTCATAGTTACGGTCAAAGTTGCAACTCAGCCTCTAAGAGAACAGGTGGAGTAAAGAAAAAGATAAAGACGGAATATTCAAACTTTATATTTGGTTTAAGAAATGCAAAACGTGTTCCAAAAAATGATACACCTCATACACAAAATACAGTACAATCGGTTGTTGTGTGAGTCAAGAAGTTCCGTAGAACATTCCTTCATCCCTTTCGGTCGTTTTCACTATTTTAAAAGGCATCTGAAAAAAAAACAAATAAGCTTATTTATGACTTAATAGAGAAGTAGTTACCTGAAAACTATATAATTACCCGTATAACGCATACCCTTAAAAAAACGACTACAGCAACACTACTAACTAGTTACAAAAAGTTCCTTTAAATTATTACTATTACAATGAGCGAAAAATAAGATAGGTAGCTATATCGTGTTTCATTACAAAGTACATTTGTAGTGATAATGATTTTATACTTAACACTTGTCAAACTAGGTACCTACCTAATTGGAGACAGATAAAATTGAAAGACGTGGAGTAGGGGATCATGACGTGATTAAAGGATTCTAAATTATTGTTTCGGTACCCTGATTAACACTAAAGCAATCCATTTTTATGACGTTTAAACCTAATGAACATTATAACATACCTAAAAAGTGTTACAGTAATGCTAAAGATATCACTTAGATATTTTATATGTAGGTTGAATGACTTAACCATTTTCTTTTTACTATAATAAGACTGACAACATTAAAAGACACTAGTTGAAAGTTTAAAACATTAATATTATCTGACGCCATTTGCTTTCTGTTTTCTCTAACATAGAAAATAAAATTATAATACACATATGCATGAAATACTACTTATTATCCTTTTCTTACAAGCGGAGTATCGATAGAAGCAATTTTATAAGTTAAAATTAATCAAATCGTTAAAAAATCACAAAAGGTGTCATATGTCGATTCTAAATTTGTCCCTATTTTATTAAAAAAAGGATTTCTGTGAGGGCGCGTGAATTATAAACCACAAACATATATATATTTTCACATAAGACTAATACTCCCAGCTCATTTTCATTCTTGAAACAAAAAAAAAGATACTTACCTTATGATAAATTATTTTAAATAAAGACATTAAAACATCTCCTCACAACACCATTGCACTGCAATACTCTAAACGAAAAATAATCAAATCGGACAATAAAATGCGATAAGTTTTTTCGAATACTTTCAAACAAACAAAATAAAACGTTCAGCCTTAGAATAAAACGTAACTTTGGCATTGTAATTCTGAAAGCTGTTTCAAAGCTGTACTAACATCTAATAAAATGCTTTTTACATTAGAATATGCTGTCTAACAACTTTACTAATGTCTGTCTTCAATAACATTATAAGCGCTGGTTAGCAGCACTAATAATATTTTAATAATGCTCAAAGCCGTATTATTTGGGGCCCAAATTGCGCTTACAAGACACTTATAGACTTTTATACGGCTGATATAGTGCTACATATGCTGCTCATATACTGCTCTGCACGTAGGTTCATGCTGTTGTACGCTTCTTATAATTGTGTTTTGTGTTACTTGGGTGTGGCTGAAATGATGATGATGATGATGAAGTTTCAGTAATGCAGAATTTAATAAATTGTCTGAAGTTTCGCATACTTAGCTACAACTACCATAACAGCGTGCTTTCTCATCTTTATTACATTGTGTTAAAGTCGTGTTTATAGCACACATCCTCGCCAGTTGGCTCGGCTCGGCTTGCGCAAGATTGATAGCGCCCAACTTGCCGAAGGTGAATTATTTGGGCGTACTGCTACTAACTTTTCTGCATAGTACATGTTACAGTATCTGGCATAGTTGTTAATGACTACATAATTGTTCTACAAAGGGAAACTAATCGATAGGTAACAATATGATGTCCTATTTTAGGAGCGATTGCCATCACTCAATCCCATAACCACTTCAAAATCTTTGTATAGCTGTGCCCTACAGCTTGGTTGCCAATAAAACCGAAAAAATAAAGCTCAACAGCAAAAAGGATTAATCATAAAGCTAGATTGGCAATTGATCGGTGGATATGGATTATGGTCCAGGTGTTTGATATTCCGTATTTATTCAGCATCACTATAACTAAAAAATAATATCCATTGGAAAAACGCGATGCGGCATCTGTACGAATTAAATGAATATAAAATGCAAACCGATATTTCCGATGCAAAACTGAGTTGGATACTTTCAGTTTGGTTTTAAAAGCTGCAGATTTGATGGACCACTCCCACCTAATATGACTATTCGTCTCATAACACAAACTGTGTGTAAAAAAATCACCGTTAAAGTTGATCGGATACCATTCTAATTTACCTTTTTTTGTTTGGCATTATATGAATTTGAATCCCCCTTCTTTCGGATCGGAGTCTTTTACAACACGTAGTTAACTAAAGGAAGAATATTCTTACTCTTTACACTTTTATTACCCCGTTCGTAACCGAAAATATCGATACCTATTTATCTTAAGATTTTTCTCAAAGGAATTAAGGGCGACGTTGTCAGATATACCGTGATTTATCGATAAAATGTCGGGATAAATGAACCTTAAGGTCTTACCTGGTATTACGACACTGACGACTTGTTCCTGATAAGGATCGATTCGGAAGAAAATACCCAAAACCTTAATCAAAATGTCAATCAAGTGATTAGTTAGTTTGGGAATTAAATTAGAAGTGTCACAAACTCTGTAGTCTCTTCCGATGTTACTTTTAGGTTTTGTGTATATTTTTAAACAGCATCCTGTGGAGTTAGATTATTCATAGAGTTGCTTGCCAGGTAGGTCACAAATTAATATTCATTACATTTTATTTCTGTTGTGTACTTGAAGAGCAAATATTACGAGCATCAAGAGCTTCTCAAATTAACTACCAAGTTCAGGTGTAGGTAGGTACTGTATAGCGTTTTATGTAACTTTAAATGGTGTACATTTTTAACATAACAAGAAACACAGTCTTCTTTTTTAACTCCTTTGTGCTCCGAAACGTTTTGCAAGTGCCAGACCGCAAAATTTTCATTGTTGGAAAATTCAAAAGCAAGAACTGAACACATTGTAGTAAACTTTTTTCGCAAAGAGCATTTCGGTGTTCAGACATGCAGATTCTGTATTACGAACCGGCCAACACAATCAGGCTGATTGTATGTTATTATGGTACTATACATTATGTTGACCTGGACTCGTCTTTTTTAAAGGAAATTTGATTCTGTGCTTTACAGGGCACTAAGTCTGACAACAGGCCAGGGTAGGTGGTGATATAAGTTGTTAGAAAAATTAACAGAAAAAAAATCAAATGTCAAGTGGAAGGTTAAAGAACTGTTGTAAGTGCCTTAATAAATGAATAAAATAAATTACGAAATGGATGGGACCTAATTGGGAAAACACACACGACGATTACGAAATACTATGTAGTAATTAGGGGAAACACACACGTGACGATCACGCGTGCGTGATGTACAAAATAGCGTACTACAAAATTTTTTATTACATTTCAAAAGCTCACCGCCCCGCCCCATAAGTTTTATTTACTAATGTATGTGGTAGCAAAGGCTTTCTTCCTAATTTAACTGCACAAAATATATGTATATTACTGTTTTACCTATCAACGATCGGTGGCAAAGGCAATAAGCTTCCTTTCATAAGCTTCATAATCATAATATTCCTAGTAATCCTGCGCGTACCACTAATAATACTCGTACGCACTGCAAACAAAACCAGTCGATATTAACTCATAATTAAAGTTAATGAAAGTTAATTGACCGCAATAGATGTGAGCAGACAACACTATAAAATGTTTCATTATACACACGCCTATTGGGCTTCGCCAAATTGCTTGCAGGAATAATGGTAGTGGCATAATGAGAAAATTAGCAACTAAATTTTTTATTTTCATTCATTATTTCATTAAATTATCATCTAGATATGGAATATATCGACGGTGAAAATGCATAACATTATCGTAACTTGTAAAATAAAAAATCCTAGCACATTATCATTACGGTGATATTAGCCTATGTATTTAAACATCGATATCATACATTGATTAGGAATGCTTGAATTCCCTATGCGACACTTTCTCCTGAGCATTTTCTTTTTCAAACCTGCATCTTGTTTTCCTTTAGGTATAACAATTTTCTTAAAGTTTTTATGATTTTATATACCTTCATTTGTAGTAGCTTGCAACAGCAATATAATTTTTAAAACACACGTAGGTATTACCTACCCCTATTTAAAAATGATATTAGGACTTTACCATGGTTTTACCCAACGATAACAAAAGTTTTCGAGTTAAGCAAACATTCGTCAAAACATTATATATAAAAGTTTATCGTTTCAACTTTATATTCCGCCTAATTAAGTCTAACGCCGGGATTACCCGTACAAATCTCAGTAGGATGTATCATTTTACTTACCGGTACAATACGAGAAGCACCTCCACCTCAACAAAAAAATTCAGCGCACTGTTATCATATCACTGTCCGAATTTAATATCTGAACGTCAACACTGCATATCTAGCCACAGAACATCCACGCACGATCACGGGAACTGCACAGCACTGCGCCCATTCATGCCGCGACTGAAAACATGCGAGCTTTACACCGCGCGAGCCGGCTACACCAATCTGTTGTCTTCCAATACATAAACAAACCAAACGGGATGAACATAGCCGCGCAGCGCTACACACACGCTTCCCTATTTCTGCGCTACATACTCGCAGCGCTCCTAAATCATATCGCTTGGAATTCCAAAACAAAACACAACCGAATCTTTATTCCACATTGTGCAGCTAAATAAAAGAAACCGATACTGATATGAAACTGTAGGCCCAAGATTAACGCTAGTGTGACGTACTGGCGGCTTCCGCGACTGCGCGATGGGGCCCTACAATGCGTCCGTCGACCACGGGCTAATTTGGACACTATGTCCTTACAACAGAGTTGATAAGAAGCATCTTTGTGAACGTCGAACGAAGCTTATTAAAATCGCGTAAGTGATATCAAACTCTACTTCGGGGGGTTTGGGTTGAGAGTTGGTTGCGGCAGTGGCAAAAAGCACTGCAGGCGAACGCATCACGTGCGTCCTCAGGGGTTGAATGATTGCAGTTTTGTGTACGACCCCTCAATTCTCGTTTAGCTCCGGAGTAAATGAAGGTGGATTCACCGTGGGGGAAGATAAACCTACGTATTTGAACTAAACCCTGGCTTAGTGAGGAATCGGAACAAAATCGAACATCCGACTTTAAAGCATTTCGGTAACGATATTTGTTTGACTTTTACCGTCTATTTATTGCCAATTGGCCAACAATGTGAAGAATTGATAATTTATCTGTAAATATTGTTAAAATAGAAAGTTTTAAAAAAAATATATTTTAGATTACACATCACAAAGAATACAGAACTCTATATTACAATTTGAACGCAGAAAATTAATATATTTTTACAATAAAACAAAAAAATCAAATAAATTTACTTTTAATACACAAGGAATCCAATATAATAATAATTGTTTACAAATTGACACGCATAAAATGGCAGTTGGTCAAGGAATATTAAAAAACATCTAATAGTCAAGTATACTTTTTAAATTGGTACGTATATTTAATACTATATCCATTAAGCCAAACGATCACAAAATTACAAAATAGATATATTCACACAGACTTAATAATACCTAGATTTGGTAAAACCCTTAATATTAATGTAGAATTAATAAATACATATTTGAAAGAATGGCACACAATGATATGGGAGTTATTTAAAAAATATAGGGTACCTACTGATAAATTTTTAATTTTGTCTTCTCGTAATTTCATCAGTACATCACACGACTATCACGTTTCGATATAAATATTTTCTTTATAATAATAATATGGTACGTGTCACTTCATGATTTAAACAATCGCATTACTTGAATTTATGGTCAAGTTTTTATCAAGTTTTGAGCTTGGTTTTTAGAAATTTTTGTAATAAATATTGTGGGGTACACTTTAATTCACGTATACCACTACTTTTACAGTGACGCATATGGAGATATCATTTTCAAAGTGACGTAGTATGAAAATATAACATTTTAAACTAGTCATGGGCCGCCTTCAAATTAGAGGCATCCTTGAACACGCGTTTAACTTTTTAGTAATAAGAATACTGTAAGTTACAGAGACTGTGTTACACACACGCCACACGTACACGCTTTGTAACATCGCAACAACACAACAAACAGTAAGCGCAGTGGACAACATAAAAAGCCACGCGAAAACATTAAATGTGACTTACTTACTAAGAAAACAATTAAGTACATATTTACGTAATATTGAATGAAAACCCACTCCAATTCTGTAACCAATTGGAAGTTATGGAAAACATCTTACTAAAAATAATAAATAGGCCAATAATAATCACATGAAAATTAATCATTAGTTTGCAAAAAAAATACAAATGTAAAAAGTATTATATCATTTGAAAATAAAACTGGAATTAACCGTTTGGTTAAGGAATTTTTGTGTTATTGACATGCTTTTGAGAAAAAAAGGTAAAATAAATGAATTTTTGAAATTTAATTTACTGAGATCTAAACATGAAACTCACTTTTGCATATTCCGTACATGTGTGCTTAAATTCAATAACTAAGAAAAATATCACTGAACTATTGACTAGATATTCATAGGCGAACTTACATTTTATTATGAATTAGATTTAATTTGGATTAGATTTAAAATATTCTTATCTTTCTAAATAGGTAAAGTTATAAAAAATTAAATTCTTACGTTAATACTCGGCAAGTAACTAGATAAAATAAATTAAAAATATGAATCTCTAAACTTTGTGATATAAAATCTCAAACTCTTAAATAATAAATAAATAGGAATAAATTCTTCAAAAGTTCAAACTAATAATGTACTAATTTTCGTTTTTTTTTTTTTTTTTTTGTAAATAAAAATCAGTCTCATAAATCGGTGTTGCCCTGTGTGTAAAATTTTGGTTCTGACCATTTCCTCTTCATTATCAAGTGAAAGCAATATTGAAATACCAATTGTATACTGAAATAAATTAGCACACCCAAACCTATCTTAAACTATCTAATTTTTTTTTCAGATCTTTTAAATGTTCTTATTTAGATAATAAAATATGAAATAGGCAAAACGCCATACTATGTATGTATAATAAAGTTACTTAAATATTTATAAAATAGGCATATAAATAGGAATAAATTGTACGATAACTAATATAATTGTGATGTAGTTTGTTATAGTATATGTATAAGAATATAAAATGGAATATAGAATATAATAGTCATATTTTGTAACCAGTTTACCAAATTACATGAAACGTGTTTATAATATTACAGTGCATAACTTCATCGCTCATATTAACAAATAAGACAGTAAATAAAATATATTATGATAGATACACTGCACTCCCTTAGCCAAATGGAGGAGCTGCATGCAATCCAGACACACATGGAATTTAGATCTATTATACACAGGTTGAAATTGTTAGAGCTTATCAGGTCACTGTAAGGCTAGCCGCAGACTACATACTTTTTGTCGGCCGATAGTTGGGTCGGGCTGTTAATTAGAGGGCTTAGTTTACATAAAACGACGTCACTAGCGAGCGCGTTAAAAAAAATGAAGATTTAAGATCTTTAAAGTTGCCGCTAGGGGCGCTGTACAATCCGTCATACATTTAATGTCACTTTTTTACGCAGTCGACATCGAATGCGTTTGACGTAAACTCACACTACGCCCCCTGTATCGACCTTTGTATGAAAATGCGCATATTAGTATCGGCCGATTCTTTATACAAATTAAAATCGGGCCCAACTATCGGCCGACTAAAAGTCTGTGGTCTGCGGGGAGTTTAAGTTTAATCGTTCTTTCCACATGGTTACAAAGTTTTATAAACTGTGATAGCTCAAAGAGGAATGTATATTAACAATCACAGATGACGATATTTCTAGCAGGAGCATAGCTTTCTGTCTTGTTTCGCTTGTAACTTCTGTAGGGATTGCTTACGTCTTCCTGAGGCGCACAGCATAGCATACTCTACTGACGACTCCATACTGAAATAATAATAAATAAATAATTAAATATCCTTGGACATTTTACACTGCGCCGCTAGTCCCAAACTAAGCAAAGCTTGTACTATGGAATAGAACAACAATGTTACCATCAAGTTAGATAATAATATCTTAATTTTAAGCTACAGTCGCAAAAGAAGAAAGCCTTTTCTCTACATCTTGCGATTATGGATGGAAAATGTAAGAAAAGCCGAAAACTGAGCTGTGGACGGATTAGCAAGCCTAAGTGGCAATGGGCAGGGGGGCACATAATACGCAGAACTGACGGCCGATGGGGTAGCAAGGTTTTGAAGTGGAGGCCACGTACCGGAAAACGCAGCGTGGGACGTCCATCCACAAGGTGGACCAATGACATCGTAGCAGGAAGGCGTTGGACACAGGGCGCTACCAACCGGGCAACAAAGAAAGCATTGGGGGAGGCCTATGTTCAGCAGTGGACGTCCTATGGCTAAGATGATAATGATGATGAGCTGAGATTATTTTGGTCTCATTATAAAAGCGCATTATGGCGTCTGTTGACGAGCCAGTCTCTACACGGTCTGGCGTCGGGCAGTTTTAAGGCGGTTATCACACTGCGCCGCGCTCCGCCGCGGTACGCGGGACGACAGATTTAATCATTGTATGCAAGTACCTCAGTTTGTATAGAAAACACGCGCGGCACAACACACTGACAACGCGTCTGCGCGCGGGATTATTTATATGAAATCACGCGCTCCGTGCGGAGCGCGGCGCAGTGTGGTAACCGCCTAAGTCATCGATGGCCGAACGGGCGAAAACCGTCGTCAACACACGCCCTTATAAGCATTACACAACATGTCCCATGTCTCGAAATTAAACTATGCCAAAAATACAATGCACTATACTCTCGCCTATTCATCAAAGGCTCTAAATAGGTACTTAAGTTAAGTAAAAAAGTATACTAACCGAATCATAACTTTATCTAGAAGAATTTCGATGGCGCGATCGATGTTTTGGCCAGTTTTAGCGCTGGTCTCCAAATACGGCAAGTTGTAGTTCTTAGCGAACTCTCGCGCACGGTTCTGGTTGACTAGTCTCTTCTCTTGCAGGTCACATTTGTGACCACATAGCACTATGTCAGGGTCATCGCTTAAGCTGTGTGTCTGAAAAGATAAATATCACTAAGAAGTGTCTTAAAGTAAAGCAATAACAAATTGTGACATGATCTTAAAATAAAATAAGAACTTAAAATTAATCACAAAATTTTAAAATGAAATTAAAAATACGAAATGAAATGAACAAATTAGAACAAAAATAAAAATGTCCTTACCTGTGTATCTTCATTGCTGAAGAAATAATGTAAAACTTATACACAACACACACACAGTATAGAAAATAATAGTGTAAATGATAACATATTTTATTATGTACAGGGTGTTTGATAAATAGTGGAGTTGAAATTGATTTACCATTTTTTTTTATAGAATTTGCAATCAGCCAAGCAGCTTCAATGTTAGACTTTTAAAGAGTGTCATCTCTTAATATTTTTTTTCTTTTCAGCCTAAACAGGCAGTTGTTTGTGTTCATAAGCTGTGTAGCCAGTTTGCAATATACAAGGATTTTGCAAACATTTTGTCAAAAAGATTTTTTTAAGTATTTTTTATGGAATTTCAAATTAATTGAACAGATATAAATAAAAGCTCATAATAATATAGCAGAAATGGTAACCATTTCCCCGTAATCAAATTGATGACTCATGATCTCTTTATCTAGCCATCATTTTTAACATTATCAAACAAACACTCCAAATATTCATCAAATGATAATAATGAAATGAAAAAATCATTTATGTGGTACAAAAATAAATAAAATGACTCATGACTTGTGCCAAAAAACACATTATGTACATCTTTGATGATTTTGGATATAACATGACAATGTGTTAATGTTATGGATATGGAACGAAAAATAGGAACGGAATAATAATTTCTTTAACAGGATTTGACTTACCTTTAACTGCTCTATCCAGTTTCTAACTTCAAGGAAAGATGCCTCATTTGTTAAATCAAATAACAAAAGGAAACCCATGGCATCTCTATAGAAAGCTGTGGTCAAACTTCTGAACCTGTAATTTACCAATTTTGACATCAAAAAGTTTCATAATACTATGTATTTTGTAATGTGGGACGTGTATAAGTGCCCTGGAAAGGGCCTGTGTGCTGAATAAATAAACTATTTCAATTTGATGTTAATCCAATAAACAGGTTTAACATTATTGTTCCACAGTGTTATTTAATAAAGAGCTTAGCATAATATGCATATTATGGATCACGGCTTTTTAACGATTCGGTCATGGCTTTCGATCATTAAATATGAAACTCAAATTATGTGCAAAGCAATTACCTAAAGGTTCAATATACCTGTTTGCTAAAATGACGTTTTGTGTAAATATTTTCCGTGTAGTGTAATAACACATATTCTTGCCTTTATGAATAGTATTTATTTTAACCATACTATAAGTTATTTACGCTTTTACCTCTCTTGTCCAGCAGTGTCCCAAAGTTGTAGATGTATGCGGTGTTGTCTCCCACTTTGCTGATAAATCTGTAATCAAGAGGTATGTAAAATTAAGTGGATGAAGTAGTATAGTACAAGAAATAGTGATGGATGTAATGACACCACCATCACAGAGGTAAGATACAGAGTAGAAAAAACAGGACACCATAGATTCTTTTATTTTCATTAACTTAAAGGAAATTTACAAGTTTTACACAGTCTATTGGTAACAGGACGTGACGTGACGACAGGGAGTGGTAAACACTCCAAATGTCTTCTAACTCATCGCTTTGGTAGTCCCTGTAAATGTGGTATGAGACCCATAACTTTTCCCTGGTTCTTTTATTAGCAAATCACTCGTAAACCGCTACCGCGGGACTATTATTTGGCATTCCAACTGGTTTTCTAGTTTAATAACAGACTTATGTTATTTGTCAAGAATTTGAATACTACTAAATTACGGGATAAGTCATGCAAATGAACCAAATGAATAATTATTATCATCTAAAACTTATTCAGGGTTGATAATTGGATATGGCGCCAACCCAGATAGTGCATGAAAAGATAGGTACTTACGACGGTCTTTTCTCTGAAGTCAATGCCAACAGTGGATATAAACTGGGTATGAAATACCCCATCAGTGTACTTGTAGAGAAAACTCGTCTTTCCAACACCAGAATCCCCTACACAAAGCAGTTTTATAAGATAATCGTAGTCCATATTTCTGGCAGCAGAATAAGTACGATAAATAAGTAGTCTGTGTTGTAACTTTTCATGAGAACAGGATGGACCATGAGAATAAGCTTGATTTTTGTGATGAGTCTTTTGTTGTGGAAGCGATAACAAATAAAACAATTTCAGTTTATTGACTGACTTGTTGAAAATGTTTGAAGTGAAGTTGTCAAGTTTTTTTTCTTTTTTTTATGTCCAGGTGCTACATACCAGGGTGTGGAAACTTCCATACAACGGTCATCGAAGTGAAACTTGCTTCCAAACAGCGACATCGGTGAATAAATTCAAATACTTTTTAACTACCCTAAAACGCTCTAGATGTCGCTGCTCCTGTTTCCTTCATATTTTCATTTTTTTCTTAATTAAAATATATTTGAGAATATTGTTAATTACAATGTGAAAACTTTTTTTAAATGAAATTAATTTGTTTTAATTTAAAACTGAACATTGTCATTTTTGTTATAATTTACATAATAGAGTAGTAGAAATTACTATTTAACATATGGCAACTTTGTTTTTCCTCCAAAATGGCCGGTGTTGTTTTTGTTATGTTAAATGCATTCTTGTTTTCTTAGCCATCATTTAAGTTTTCTGTGGCCCTATTAAAGTATTGAAGAGTCGTCGAGTCAAATTCAAGTTCATTCCATCGTACCTGCTGCTGTTCTGGTTCATTGGAGTTTTGTTCGTTCCTTCGTGAATCGCGAAGAAACTTTCTGTTATGTTCACAAGTGATCTGAGTTTTCTCAATGTGCAAATGCTTTTTTAGTGTTGTTGAAAACTTTGCGAAAAGACGCTTTTGGTGTATAATATTATGTGTGTTCATAAATAAAGTAAAATTATTAAATTCAAAAGTTTTTGTTTACTTATTTGCATTTCCATGTGCAATGTAGAATTTTTCCAAATCCATTGTTTTGAAAATAATACATACGTACACCATAAAGATAAATATTTTCAAAATAATGGATTTGAAAAAATTCTACATTGTACATCATAAAAATAATAATTCTTTGAAGGTTATGAGGGCCTATGTGTGCGTGAACTGTGTGTATGTGTGCGTGGACTTTATGTATGTATGTGTGCGTGTACTATGTATGTATGTGAGCGTTACGTACGTAGGTTAAGTACAGGGAATTTAACACCAGGCTGTCAATTAGTAGGCTCAAAAATTTGACAGAGAGGGTTCTCTATTTCCTATGTATTACTTTTCTCTATGCTACATACAGTCTTGGACTAGGGCTCTTTCATCACCTGCAATCTTATCCCGCGATCCGTGAGTGTATAAATCCGATGGATCCGATTCCTAATTCTTCGTAAATTCACACTTGTTGACGATTTTTGACCATTGAATAAGGGTTCGCAAATTTTTATTGTGGACCGAAGAAATTAATATCATATCATAGCGCACTGGCGCTGTTTCTCGGTGTGTTTCTCGGCGTGGTACGTGCCCGCTCAATCTATTTATTTCTTAGTCATTGGTTGACAGCCAAAGCAGCCAACATCAAGAAAATGGAATTTCGTTAATAGTGTTGTGCCACTGATGAGTTAAAATCATTCAATTGAAGAATCGATTACTAACATCAAGTTTCATAGACAATAAAATGGGTAAAATGATCATAGAGGAAATGATGGATAACATAAAAAAAAAAGATTTTGACATTTTGAGGTTATAAAATTGACAGAGAGTTGTTTACAAACAAATTAATCAGCACCAAAAGTTCTTTAATTAAAAGGAACTGTAAGCAGTGCATTAGGATTATTTAAAATGTGGAAAAGAATCAAGGATACTAACCTATTTTTAACTTTCACCGACGACTACCAGATATTTGTAACAGATTTTGTCTCGGTGTGGTTTTCCTATTTATCGAAAACTACTTTTGTTCGTAGTCTAAAAGTAAGTAATTGCCTCAATGTAATTATTGCTATCTTCATAGTTTCCACATCTGTTAATTAATGACTTGCTGTGTTTTAGGACAGTAATATTTTACTGGAGATGCCCACAGAAACTTTGATCCAGAAAGGAATTCATGTGTTGACCCATCCAGGCGACCTAAAAAGTGTTGACAAAAAGACTGAGAACAATGTTCTAGCGATTACGTTGACTATGTCATTTCCATATCCATTTAAAGTCAAGTTGGAACTTTGTAAAGGATCTAGGGAATTAGTAAGTATAAACATTGTCAAATGACGCTATTATCTTTGAGACAGGGGTCTCCAAACTACGGCCCGCGGGCCATATCCAGCCCGCCACTAACATCAATCCGGCCCGCGAATTGTTATGACCCTTGCAACATACCGAAATAATTATTATGGCCCCAAGGCTTCAAAGTTTGGAGACCCCTGCTTTGAGGCAAGAAAGAGTCGCACCTAATGCAAATAATCCTAAAAAGTGAAAAACTATTTTTCATTATAAAACAAGTTAGCAAACATTATTATGACTTACTGCAAACTATAAGTATTCATAATTGAAGAACAATTTAAATAGCATGATTAATTCATTTTAAACATTAATTTGTTTGATCACTTTGCAGTTTTTCCAAAAAGTTACCCAACCACTACTGGTAACCGTCAGTGAGTTAAAATCTAGTCAAACGGAGTTGTGTGAGCTGCTGAATAAAAAGGATAGTGAAATTGAAGAGTATAAACTCATGGGAGGTGAAATTGCTATAAGTAAGTTTTTTTTATTGTCGTGGATTACCTCCCCTTTGTCCAGCAGTGGACGTCATTTCACTGAAACACAAACAGAGTTTTATCTTTATATCCTTGCTCGATGAACTGTAAACCTGAAGAAGATAGCTGGCAGCACCTGGCTGAAAAAGGAAATTACGCTTTGAGGCATACATCTGGAGTACACTGCCGTTGGCTGAAAAGATGATTCTTAATTTCTTTTTAGCTCTTGATGCAGAAAGCCTTAAGGCTTCAATGATAAAGTTGAGAATCAATCATCTAGTGTCCACTGACCCCATCAAGCCACAATTTAAACAGTATTGTTAATGATTAACTTTGAACTTGGTTGTGAAAATGCAATAACTATGTTTATTTTATTATTTTCCAGAGTTTCTAAAGACTAAACAATTTAATGAAGAAGCAATGATGAGCAAATATAAAATGTATGAAGAGTATTTTGGATCTTCAACTGATACTGTGACTGATTTACTGAAAGTAAAGTTGGATGTCCCTGAAGATGTAACAAAATTGTAAGTTAATAAGCTTTTTTTATGTTGTTTTTGAGTTAAATGTTTAATTAACATATTTCTTACAATTTTATATACCTTATGTCTGTAACTTTCAGAAAACAAGAAACAGTAGAAGAATCTGTACAGTCAATACAACCTACAATAAAAATGGAGGCTGACTCCCAACTGAAGCAAATTCCATCTTCTATATCCAATCCAAAAATGGAGGCTGACTCCCAACTGACGCAAATTCCATCTTCTATATCAAATCCAAAAATGGAAGCTGACTCCCAACTGACTCAAATTCCTTCTATATCAAACCCAAAAATGGAAGCTGACTCCCAAATGACTCAAATTCCTTCTATATCAAATCCAAAAATGGAAGCTGACTCCCAACTGACACAAATTCCATCTTCTATATCAAATTCAGTGCCCATAAAACGAGAACCAGAGCCATACAAAACTGAATCACAGTCCCGTATTCCTAACAATAGGAAAAGGATGAAAAAACTTAATTTATGAGGGTTATAGATTGATTTACTAATAGTTATCCACTAAAATGCTGGATTTCTACCTCTATTTTAGTTATTAGTAAATTAGATAATTTAGCTAAAAAATTACAGACCCTTTTTTAGTTAAAATCATATTGCAGATTGTTTGAACAGGTATAATGTAATAATTTATGGATTTTTCACAAAAAACTACATACATTTTTGATAAATCTCTGCTGATTTTGTATGAACTCATAAAGTTATGATTAATTTTATTATTTTTTAAGTGAAGCTATGTATAGTGTTAAGATGGATTATTGATTATTAATTTTATAAATATCATGAAATTATTATGAATTAATGTATTTTACATACTTTGTTTATAGTAATCGAAATCCATCTACAATGTTATTGGGTGATAAAGTTAATATGACTGAAAAAAAGGTTATTATATTAAAACTTTATTATACATAGAACAGTTAAAACCTAATATTAGTTTAGTTGTGCTGGTACAATGCTGTTACTAATAATGTGATTAAAGTTGGAGCAATGAAATTAGGCATAGACAATTAGTTATTTTTTTAGTGCTAATAACATACTATCAATAATAAGAAATTATTGTATAATTTTTTTATTGACTTCAGTTTTTAAATGTTGATTCAAATCTCAATTTTATACTAAATAATTTTAATTGAGTTTATATTTATTAAATTATCTGATTGTAATTATTACAGATAATTCGTAAAATGAACTTTAAAATCTGTCCAGCAGCCAATCACAGCACGGGGCCTGCCCATAGTGCTAAGCACTATTAAAATCATATACAAATATAAAATTGATTGATATACAAAACGGCAAAAGATATTTCATTGATCATTAATGTAATCAGTGGAAAATGTAAGGGTGAGGTCAAAAGAGCGAAATGAAAGCTCAATTTTACAGATTTAAGGAGCGTTTGTATGAAACCATGAAAATTACGCCCGTTAAGTACGCTCATTTGTCCTCAGCTTAAACCGAATTAATGCCAAAATTATGTCATCGGTCCGAATAATAAAGAAATAAGTTATTTATGACTCCAATGTAATCGCATTAAATGTAACCCATACGCATGATGTATTTTAATGCATTGTTGACAAATAGCTAGTTACAAAAACCATTCCTAACGTATATATTTTTAAATTCGTTAGATATTATTATGTGCTTTATTAAATCTATGTCAATGCTGAGCAATTTAATAAATAACAAATAGCAGTTACATAATACAACGCAAACTTTCATTTTAATTCAATAGCTTAAGTTAAACAAAAGATTTAATAACAATCGATACTACGAGTACAATCGCATGTCGAAGAAAGGAAAATTAGTATTTCATTTTTTTAATAAAGTGTACTGCCAAACACAATTATTTTTCTGTGATAGGAAACAATAAAATATTCTTTTTATTTTAAATATGGCCTTTGATTATTGTATTTTACTACTTTTTGATAGTTTTTTAATACATTTTTAATTCAATTTGTAGTTACTCTTTAACTCAATATACTATTACAATCATTGTACTTTAGCTAACATTGTGTTTCTAAGATTTTGGTTGACAGTAGGACTTATTTAATAAATGACTAACATGGTGATGACGATTTACAATTAAATGAGTATTATTGATATTTAAACCTATCGGTTCACATTCCTAGTAGGTTTATTATTTAGGAAACATTGTAGACAGTGACTTTAAAAACCGATGTATTGGTCGGTGAGTCGTATGCAAACTTCTTAAGGCCATTCTGATATTAGAATTCGATTTATTGAATAGATAATAACATTTTAGTCTTATCATACTGCGGTGCTTGGAAATCGCGAAGTTGGTACACGCATGCACACAGATAACGCGTGAAGCTAGCACTAGTCTAGAAGTCTAACAGGAGCTTATTCAGCGCTTGTTCCCAACGAGTCACACCAAAATGAGTAACCCTGTCACTCGTTGGGAAAAACAGTCACACCCCTACTCGTTAACCTGTATTTTCTTACTGTAAGCTTTAGATTACTTCGTTATTTTGATGTTTTATGTATTTTGTACATTGTTTCTTTGGAGGGAGTGGAGGCCACGTACCGGAAAATGCAGCGTGGGACGACCACCCACAAGGTGGACCGACGACCTGATAAAGGTAGCAGTAAGGCGCTGGATGCCGCTACCAACCGTGCGATGTGGAAGTCATTGGGGGAGGCCTATGTTCAGCAGTGGACGTCATATGGCTGAAATGATGATGATGATGGTGGTGATGATGATTAAAGGAATTTAATGTTTGTGATCAGTACCAGTGTGACTCGTTTGGGTGTGACGTGCTTGTTGGCAACAAGCGGTATTCAAGAACATCTAAATTCGACTGTACTTCGAAAGATCTGCTCCTCTTTTTATTAGAAGAATGCAGCTCCTCTTTTTATTAGAAAATTAACTGTATAGTGATTTCTATTAAGTTACACAATATCTCAATAACTACGTACTAATTCTATGTAAACCATGGTTACGGTAACTTAGTAAATTGAATTGACATGTTCGTTGTTGACCAAATTATTGAAAAGTACTAAAAAGACTAACTTAAAAATCACTATACAGTCAACGGCCTAAATACATTTTTATATTCTGCACTTAGGCATTTTCACTAAGGTATTCGTTTGTTGGTCATTCTTTGAAATGGTACAGTCAGCGTCAAATTGTTCGTGACATTCAAAGTTAGCTAAAAAGTTCGTAACACGTCTTGTTTACAATAGGCTAGATGACAAAATTTCAATTATTTGTCCGTCAGACAGATAATTAGAAAATATTAGACTCATATTTTTATTTTCTTTCATAATTCAATAATAACAGTGCCACATCGAGTTGAAATGGCGCGTTACGTCACGCTTTAGTAGATTTTTTGGGTCCGTGGCCGAGTCCCCCTGTGTTCGGCGCACCCGTGGTCGACGCCCCCGATCAGATAGAAGTAATTTTTAATCAAATGTACAGTCAGTCACAAAAATATTTATAAACGAATAAATATTTATACTGATCGTACAAATAAATGTTTAATATTATTTTACGATAGTGATACCTAAAAATATAATAGGTTTTATTTTAACCTATCATATTTTATCATAGGTTATATTTACCTATAATAACATGTAAATCGTTTTACCTAATCAAAATAATTGTAACAATCAGTCTTTAAAATAACTCTACTTTCTCTACATTTAACTAACTATAAATAAAAGTTTTAATTATAAAAGTTGGGCAAGAAATTTTGTAAAAAATTAAATACATCATTTTAAATAACGTCAAACATGCATGGTTTTCGTTGACTGTACTTAGTGCAAAAGCCGAAAAAAATAGAAATAGAAATAGAAATATTTATTTGTCTTTGAATAGGGTGTACAGAAGGTCGATAATAATATGATATTAAATTTATTTAAATCGGGGGCTTCAACCACGGGTGCGTCGAATACTGGGGGACTCGGCCACGGACCCGATTTTTTATTCAAAAGTGACGTCACGCGACATTTCAACTCAATATAGGTAATACTTTAATTATTCGATTAAGAAAAAAATTCAAAAATATGTGTCCAAAATGTTTTTATTATCAGTCTGACGGACTAAATAGAATTTCGATTTCATTACCTAGTCATCATCCCTATTAGGTTGTGTTGTCAACTTTTTGGCCACTTTGGGTGTCACGCACTATTTGACGCTGACTGTACTTGCATGGGTACACTTCCGAAACATGACTGCCTTAGTAAGTCTAAGTGCCGACTATAACCCCACGACCTTGTACCCTATGTTTACATTTAAGGCATAGACAACCTTATTTATTTGCATGACTGCTGAAGAATTTATCTTTGCCTCGAAAAAACTCAATAAATGAGCACAAGAGATTCACCTACTGAATGGAATTCCTACTTATTGAAATTAATCTGTTGTGTTCATATATTGGGGCATATCGACTGCGCGAGGTAGTAAGCTGGTATGTAGCACCAGGCATTTTCTTATAAAATGAGCTAAGTCATTTGCCACAACATCTTTGCGTCTAACTCGCTCAGTTAATATGCGGGTAAAATTATTTTTTCAAAAATTTGCTAACAGCTACACTTTGACACGTCCGTTTCGGATTCAGATGGCTTGATCACGTTGTCTCTTTCTTTCAGCTCGAAAGCATCAGCCTGAAATAAAGAAAAGAATTTCCTTACAACCTTTTTAAGCGTCCCTGACTTTATCACAATCGCATAATTCGCACACGATGTGATATCGACGTGATCTATGATGGAGGGAGCTTGTATAATTTATTCATGTGTCCTGTAAATCATTTTAACCTATGTCGTCTTTAATGTCATTATCAATTTAAGTACAATTTACTAACTTAACTTAGTATTTACTTTCATGCAAAAAAAAATTTTTTTACAGCAACTAAGTATTCTAACGCGTTGCTGTCTTTTGTAAGTCAAATGAAAAAAAATATGTTTTTCCCAAATAATTTGGACGTTTCGCCACGTACCTTCGAATCTCTATATTCCCTAATTTTTCTGGCTAATGTCAGGAATGCTTCTTCTATGTTGATGTTGCTTTTACAGGACACCTCAAAGAACGGCATGTCGAAGTCGTCAGCTATCTGTAAATAAAAAATAAAGTATTTGGTTATTTTCGATGATGCTAGGTGAAATTATTTGTTTAAAATGTGGTTAAATTGTTACCTTTTGGCCCCTTTCTTTCGGCACTGCTCTGTGATTCTCGTGAACGTCACATTTGTTGCCAACCAGAACTTTGATGACGTCTGGAGAAGCGTACTGTAATGTTAAAGAAATACAAATTCTAGTTTATGTTTACTAGTTATGACCTTTATTTATTTTGAATGTTTTGAAAACTAATTAATTCGTTAAAACCGTAAAAATGTTCAAAATTGTTTAAGGTTTCGACACAGTAACTTTCGCAATTAATAGTACAAGTTTTACAAAACAATAAAACTTGTATTATTGAGCAGAGACGATGCACAGCATCTGGTGAGAGAGATGCGTCTACTTCCGGTGTAGTTTTTTACCATTTATACCTTAAATGACGTCATTTCCGCAATTATTTAATAGGAATTGATTTGACTTACTTCCGTTTGCCGCCATTTTAGTCACCTGGGGGCGAGCTTGCTCGGAGTTCTTCATAGAGAGCTCACCAGGAGGCCTTCTTGGGATGCTGTGCATCGTCTCTGCTCAATAATACAAGTTTTATTGTTTTGTAAAACTTGTACTATTATTCGGCATGTGACGATGCACAGCATCTGGTGAGAGACTTGTTTATTAGCTCCTGGTGACTACTTACCAATGGCGCTATGTGATGAAAGTTTTCGAGTTTCTGTAACAGAACTAGATTAGAACATGATTAATTTCAGGGTATTAACATGTTTTGTTCTAAATGCCCAGTGAGAGCAGCACTACTATCACAAAGTAGGAGGGCTTGTACTTTTGTATGTTTGAAATAAATAAACTGGAAAGCTACTGAACTGAATTCAGAAATTCTTTCCTCATTAAAATGCAGATTGAGTGTGTATTGATATAATTTGCCCGCATGGCAGTAAGATTCATGCGAGTCATTAACATAAGTTTATAATACAGGCGTACGATGTGATTGAAGAGTATCCAACATGCTTTGGATCTGTTGATTGAAAGTTATTAATTAAATAATATGTTATTTGGTGTATCGGTCGTAGATCAGTTAATAAAAGTGTCTGCCTTATAATATTGCTATTATTGTTCTGCCTACGCCGATATCTCATCAAATAATTTCATCTATGGCTAAATATCAACCCAAATTAAAGATGCCACAACGAAGTCAACAATGCCAGGAGAGGTTTTAAATCCAACAACCTTTATACTGTTTTTATTCATGTAGATTCCTAGTATTACTTGGTGTTGAAAAATAAATAAATAATGTGTTATTATATTCCGCTGTTCGCCTCTGCTCGCCTGATTCCAGTAACTTACGCAACCGTAGCAAGGGCATTACCTATGTTGTTTTTTTTTTTTTGGGATTTGCTGTCATTTTTCCCAGTTGTTTGTATGATGCCGTAACGGTGCCGAACTTACTCGTAGGTCAAGGTTTATTAACTTAATCTTGAAATTACTCAGGTGAGACTATGTTTTGTCATGTCAGCAGCTGATGTAGATGGTAGGAGAAAAATATACATAAGCTAGTCTGCGAGAAGCCTCGTAAAGGTCACATTTTAGATACCTGCTGTTGGGTTTAAGGCCTTTATCAGGAAGTGAAATTGGTTAAGCTTTTATGCTTAGTAAGAAAATTAAAGTTATCTTTAATATAGTTTTAGATTAGTAATACCAGCCCCCTAGATAAGTAGCACTTTTTGATCGAATCGAAAATTGGATACGTTATAACTTCATATAGAAAAAAGAAGGCTAATCGACCATCCTTCGACTGGTTTGCGATTTTAAAGTGAATTTTGTTGAGACCCACAGGGCATAAAGGTAGTAGAAGAGTAGATAAACGATTTAGTCTAGCAGATAAATCTTGCTGTCGAGCATCAAGAGGTAAGTATATAGCTACGACTGTTTTCCTTAGGCCATTAGTTTAACCACCAAGGCCAGGTTATTTTATACGTTTTTAAAGTGGAATTTTGCCAGGTATGTTTTAGGAACGATACCTTATTACCCCCAACTCAACATACTAAAAAATTACATGTTACCTGATCCTGACGTGGAGGTCACCATGTGGTAAGAACATGGTGGAGATTCTGTATTTTGAGGGTCGGCCTCGAGCCCTGCTAAGAAAAGCCAGAAAGGTCACTTCGAGGTGCTAAGCAGGTGCCTTTTGCTGTGGTGAGAAACGGGACAGCCGAGATTTATCCTAGTTTACCACCATAGCCACCCTGGTTGAAGTCGTTGCAAAGGCTGCTGGTGAATCTCTGTGGGGTCTCTGGATATCCAGTTTCCCGAACTTTTAGAATATTTACCTTTGAACCCAGGAGATGCCACTAAGTAGGTTGTTTTCCCCGTAAATCGACCTAGATCGTCAGATAAAATTGATTGAATCGACCTGGGAGATAATATTTTGCGCTGTCAGAGCTATTTTTACCCGACTGAACCGGAAGGAGGTGATGTTTTTCAAGTTGAAAAGTTAGAGAGACAGTTCCAATAGAGGCTCTGATTATGATTTCTGATATTTTGTAGACATCCAGATGGTTGTTAAGAGATGCAGGGCTGGAGTCTTGTGTATTGGATCGGTTGTGTGGGGTCGAGTTGTGATGAGCCCTCACTGGAGATCAAGCTTACCATTATAGGCACTTGTTGAGTCGTATAGATTTCGTATTTACCGACAAAACCCTTAGAGATGACGACTTGTTGAACCTAAGTTCACGTAATTGACAAGGTTTAAAGTGTTCCAGAAGATAAAATGTTACACACTAACCTTCCGTTCTAGTAGTTGCTGTCTCGTCTGGTTTGTCAAAGGTGACGAGGTTTAGTAAGCAGTTTGTGATTGTATCAATGTTTTTCGGTATGCAGTAGAGAACGAGAGATTGATAATTTTAGGGTACCTTGACAAAACATGCGGAGAGGCCGGCGGTGTCTCTGTGATTGGTATCTGCATCCAGATTTAGAATTTAGCATTCAACTACTTCAGATCGGATCAATGCTTACATAATTTTATCTACTGATTAGGACGTTTAATAGAATAGGTTGTTTGGTCTGTCCTTCTTGCGAAGGAATATTGTGAGGAGCAGGCTCATGCTGAGCGGTGCCTTATATGGTAATTTCAGCACCTGTTTTAACAGGATTTCGGTTTATTTGGTCAGCGTTAGACAGTCAAGAGTGTTAAAACGCTGAATAAAGCACGGCGTTGAAGGGACAAGCACCGGCTTGGAGGTGAATGGCAGACGCATCCCTGGAACCATTGTCAGGTAACAGGTTGACCTCCGCAGTCTGATAACGCCTGCCACTGCCTAAGATACGCTCAAAGGCAGCCTCCGTAGAATTTGCTGAGTGGAAAGTCACTTGACTTTGCTATTCTTATTTGGTCAGCGCTAGACAGTCAAGAGTGTTAAGACGCTGAATAAAGCACGGCGTTGCATGTGCAGGGGCAAGCACCGGCTTGGAGGTGAATGGCAGACGCATCCCTGGAACCATTGTCAGGTAACAGGTTGACCTCCGCAGTCTGATGACGCCTACCACTGCCTAAGATACGCTCAAAGGCAGCCTCCGTAGAATTTGCTGAGTGGAAAGTAACTTGACTTTGCTATTCTTATTTGGTCAGCGCTAGACAGTCAAGAGTGTTAAGACGCTGAATAAAGCACGGCGTTGCAGGTGCAGGGGCAAGCACCGGCTTGGAGGTGAATGGCAGACGCATCCCTGGAACCATTGTCAGGTAACAGGTTGACCTCCGCAGAATGATGACGCCTGCCAATGCCCAAGATAGGTACGCTCAAAGGCAGCTTCCATAGAATTTGCTGAGTGGAAGGTCATTTGACTTATCGGTCGTCAAGGGGACCTGAAGAGACTGATTTGGAATCCTTGGCTTTTTGTTCTAAATCGAAGGGAGTTTTTTTTTTTTTTTTTGAGGCTTATGTATTTGCTTTAAAGATAATAAGATGTGTAGGTAAAGGTTACTTACTTATTAGTATTTGACGATTTTGTAAGAACTAATTTAATCAGTCTAAGCAAATAAAGATATTATTATGTTTTGATTTTGCTTGAAGTGACCGACTAGAGAACCAAGGTCGGATTATTTTTTAGATATCACCAGTACGAGCACAGGGTGATTTTGCCGAACAAAAATCCAGCACTGGGAGGGTGCTCCCCGCACAATGCTTATTAGGCATTTTAGCCAGGATACGCTCGTGACATGTTCAAATTCAAATTCAAAAACGTTTATTGCATGTCACATTACAATTTATATGTTGTTGCAAAATAGAGGTATACATGTTCGATGCACTTAGCACATTTTGTCATACTTATTAAGCTTCTTGATTTGCAAAAAACATTAGAATTTAATAATTCAAGCTGTAAGCTGGCTCAGTGTTGGGGGTGGCCGCCCAGTCTACTAATAGTTGTAGTTTAAAGTGCTTTGTTGATGTGGTAAAGCATTTGTAGGTGCTTTATTTAATGAGCACAATGAGCCTTTTTAAAGGGGTATTTATTAAGAAACTCGTATCAGAAAGAGTTATCGTTCGATTGTGGTGATGCTAACAACGTATTTTGATTGGTAATGTTTGCGATTGGGGCTGACGGGGCCGCCGTTAGAATTGTATAGGATGGTTGTGGGTACGTTATTCAATCTATTTATACAATATAGAGATTCGCGAGAATGCTCATTTGATCGAAAAGAGTGTTAAAACTATCAGAATCCCACGTACCTCGTTTCATCCGTTTTGAATCTCGCCAGGGTCCGAGTTTCTCCGGTATCCGACGCTCTGGGTCCACCTGCTCGTCGTCCGGAAGACACTCGTCCCCACCGGTGGCGCCAACCACCATCACGTACAAATGTTGTTCGCGGTCACACACGCGCGGTCAATTGCACTTTTTAATTTTAAACTTAGTATAAGAACGTTGAGAAATAAATTATTTCAGTAAAAATCTGAGCAGAGTTTCTGCTTACGATGTTGCTAGTTTGGAAGTTAAAGACGCTATGAAGAACTCCGAGCAAGCTCGCCCCCAGGTGACTAAAATGGCGGCAAACGGAAGTAAGTCAAATCAATTCCTATTGAATAATTGCGGAAATGACGTCATTTAAGGTATAAATGGTAAAAAACTACACCGGAAGTAGACGCATCTCTCTCACCAGATGCTGTGCATCGTCACATGCCGAATAATAAAGTGATAGTTTCTCAATAAATACCTATAAGAATGTAGGCTATTGCGACACTAAACATAGAAGGCGTCACTCACGAATAAACACTTCCTTGAGTCTTGCTATGCAAGAGCAAACAGATTAAAAAAAGAGCAGGTACCTACCTCCTGAATATTCCTCAGCCAATACGAGAGATGATTGAAGGATTCAAGGTTGGTGATATCATACATGAGGATGATTCCCATGGCTCCCCTGTAGTACGCCGTAGTGAGGGTCCTGAATCGCTCCTGTCCCGCCGTGTCCCATATCTGAAGCTTGATTGGCACGCCATCTAGGTTTATTATCTTCTGTTTGAAATCTATGCCTGAAAATTATGACGACGCGTAAGGAAAAGAAAAACAAAAGAATATCTACACACTCAATTTATCAGTACTAATGATAGGTACCACAAACAAGAGATACAGATGAATTGAAAGAAACTGTAAAATGTGGAATACAAAGCTATAATAAATAAAAAATAAAATGATAGGTACCCCTCTTATTTTGGGCTTCTGTGTCCCAAATGTACAACTTCGAACAAAACATAGCAACTATAGTACAGAGCAGAAGTTTTTTTTTTAGAAACTCGTAATTTTTCTCACCTATTTGTTTAATAAAAGAATCGAATAGGTGTATAGTCAGGTCACTCAGGTTAAATACAAAACAATATCTATGAGAATACGTACCGATGTAGATATTTGTCACACAACACATTGAAGGACAAAGAAAGTGCACTAGGTATCCTTAATTTTGTTTAACCTCATATTTTTTATTATAAATTTTATCATAAAGGATCAAATGTGAATGCACGTACGGATTGATTATTAGGCACTAATGAACTCCGATAGTAAGGCGATGCAAAACTTCCTGTAAGTACAAACGGGCCGTGCGTTCACGTCCCTGCCCATTGTTCCCGTTCACATCCGCAATATAAAATATAATCCCGGATTCGTTCTGTTTCAAAGCACTAAAACACCATCACCTGTCTCACAAAGGCTCGTAAAACGTAAGGTAAATATTTTACTCACCTATTGTGGAAATGTAAATATCGTAATACCTTTCGTCGCAGTATCTGTGCACAATACAAGTTTTGCCTACGTTAGAATCGCCTAAAACTAATAGCTTATACGTAGCGGAAAAGTCTAAAGCCATTTTTTGTTTACTTTGCTCGCGGAGGTGAGTGATTCCTCAAAACATACGAGGAACTGTCAAATTGAGAAAAATCGATGAGGGTAGGGCGCATGCGCGGGGCGCCCTCGCTTGCTGTGCAACCAAGATGGCAACAAGTAAATGCATTTTTTAGTACCTACACCTGGGTTTTCCTAGACTATCGATGTACCGGCATTAGTCATAGGAGACGTCCCATTTGTAGCGGGACGCCATTTTATTACGTCTTCATAAAAAAAATACCTTTGGAAGTAGTTGGGTATTTACTTAGTTTAATCCGATAATGGTAAGTCAATGTAAACACTGAGGAAGTTTTTTCAGAACTTTAGCACAGATTTTCATGTTGTAGAAAGAAATAATGATAAAATGATCTACAAATTATTTTTTGTTTTTATTGAATAATACCAAGTAGGTACATGCCTCGTTATTGCTTTTACGCCTCCATATTCTTGCTAGCCTACAGAAGGTAAACATGGGTTAATAGAATTCTAATATCATAGTTATCTTCATAGCCAAAGTATTGATTGAATACGATCCGAGGTTGTTTGTGGTGTTGCACCTAAAATGTACGGTGCGGGATATTGCCCTCACTCCGACCCGAATTCTGGCGCAGGGTCAAAGTTTGCAACACCGTCTACAGTCTAGATGAAAGTCAGATGTAAGATAATAATGGCGCCAAACGTAAATTAAATTAAGTATGTACATATCCGGAGACTTCATGAAATACAGCCTTGAGTTTCTTTTATGAAAGCTTTTGCAATGGTTTCAAATTAACGCTTATCCATACTTCGCTCGCATTGAAATGTTTTAACCGACTAAATATGTTATTTACTAACTCCGTTTTATTAAATTGAGTTGTAATAAAAGCAGTTTCCACTGCATCTCTTCCATGATATAGGTCTACGATTACTTCTTACAACTGCATAAATTGCATGGGGTGGGAATTGCATAGATGTTTCTCGAAGTAGATTACAAATCTGGAATAGCTGAGCCACAGCTGAGCCTTCCGGGAGCTGTAGGAGTGTACAGCCAGAACAAATGCAAGCACTATAAGCGAAAGGTAGCGTTATTTTACAGACACGAGGTTTTATACGCAATTTCGTATACTGTTACTGAAATCTTGTGAAAAAAAAAAATTGTTTCGCAATTCTAACTCGTTTACCTAGAGATGTTGTTTACTCAGAATACAGAATCTGAGGTTGTTTATTACCTATTCTTTAGTACGATCTAGGATACAGCTTACCTACTTATTCTTCTTCTTGTCGCGTCGACAACAAACCAACACGGCGTCAGCCCAAAACTCCGCCACAAGAGTGGCGTTGTCAGTAGCCTTCAGCTTACCTACTGAAATTAATAAGATTACCTTTATATTTTTATAAGTTATTAAACTACCTTTAGTAAGTAATCGTTAATTTTCAAAATTCGCAAACTTATTCATAAGTAATGTAATAGGTAGGGTAGTAGGTAATGTTCATTTTTTTTATTTTTTAGTAAGTATTTTGTGGCAGCGAGTAAGTATTCTGCATTCTATTTGGCATTCTGACAAACTCGGGGAGGAAATTGGTACTTATTTATAGAATTTTTATTTCCTCTTCTGAATATGTTTTCGTATTACAATTGAGAGTATTTTGTAAACAAAAATAGTAATATCCCTTTGTTTGTATGCTGGTTCAATAAAAGACTTCCTTTTTTCGCCTTCAGTGCTATACGTCAGATTTATCTGATATTATTTATGTAAGTGTTTTAAAATAACTTTTTACCTACATCAATACGCCGACGGTACAATAGGCGTGCTGTTAGAGTTGTAAGAAACGAGTCTTTTAGTCTTCATTTCCAGACTCAAGTCTTGACAGACTAGGTCACGTTGTCTCATGAGTCCGAGTCCTTTCGAGTCTTCTGAGTCTTTGGAGTCCTTTCGAGTCTACTGGGTACTTTCGAGTCTTTTAAGTCCTTTCGGGTTTTATTTATTTCAAACTACAGCTATGGATTTAGAGGACACAGTCACTAGTTCTTATAAAAAGACTTAGGTAGTCTTTGAGTTCCTTTTGCCAGGACTCGAGTCTTACAAAAGACTAAAAATTTTGAAGGACTTGAACTTGAGCTCTAAGTTTTATTTACAAGACTTGAGTCTTCAAAAATGGCTCAAATTAGACTCCAAGAGTTTGTTACAACACTACGTGCTGTAGAATTGTTGGGAACATTAAGAGCTCCATTTATTTAACTTAAGCCCGCGATAGTCGTATCGGGCCGATTCATCGCAGTGGCCCGTGTAACGTATGTTAATGTCTTATGTTCTCGTATTAATGCATCTCCAAGATCTGTGCCTGCAGCACGAACATTTCGATCATTCGCAATAAAAGCATCTCTCTCACTCATAAATAATCAGTTCTTTGTAGTGAGAAAATATCATGGTAATGGGTTCGTTTCATCAACTCGTCTTTATCTGTTTTTGTGCTTGGGGCTCAGGTCTTTGTCTTCAATTGTTTTTCATCTTTTCCGTTTATGGAAATTTTGTAGTTCAAGGCTGAAGTGTTATTATTTACGTATTTTATGCGCACATTGAACTGTAGGTGTACATACAAACATACATATGTCCTCGTAAGTATACTATAGGTACGAGTAAGTAGGTATAGGTACATTGTGTTCCGAGTTGTGTAGTTAAAATGACAATGGGCGTTTATCTACAACATAGCATGAAAAAACGTAAATATCTATTTTGAGGAGGAGGGGCCAAAGATCTGTTAAAGGTCAAATAAGAGGAAATTGTTAATATTTTTAAAACATTTCCTTCAAGGGTATCAAAGTCCTAGGCCAAGGATAAAGGTTTTTTTGTATGATAAGCTCTACATTATTACAGCTAACTCTACTTAGATATTAAGCTTTCATCATCATCATCATCTCAGCCATAGTAGGACGTCCACTGCTGAACATAGGCCTCCCCCAATGCTTTCCATGTTCCCCGGTTGGTAGTGGCCTGCGTCCAGCGCCTTCCTGCTACCTTTATGATGTCGTCGATATTATGCATTAAGTAAATGTATTACCTATAGGGTTCTCGAATGGAAACCAGGTTCTCGCCAACGCTCACGCTCTATGGACAGACGATCTCAACAGTGGCAGTAGCTGGATAAGAAAAGCGAAAGATTATGTTTTGTCAGGTGGACTTACATTGCCCAAATATTTTTTTAATAATAATCTAGGTAACAAAACAAATAAACTTTTAGACATTTAAATAACTGGCGTCTTATAACAGCTACTCCGTTACCCAAAATTGTTCTTCCCAAGCTAATAATTCCGCTATAACTCATCGCGACACACGGTAGCGCTCACCTGCTCACGCGCAGACAGCTTCATTTGTCAAAATAACCCCAACGCAGAATGCACATGGACTTACTAATGTAGGGCTGTCAGAAATAACTTCAAAGATTTTTACAATCGTAGTTACATATACACTTCTTTGCCAAATAAAAAAGAAGGTGAAGAAGATTGTCTGAATTGATATATTCATCGATGCAAAAAGACTATTATTTGAAAATCGTGAAAATATTATGTATTGACATTGCCATTGGCCTTTTGGTGGCCGTGAAACTAACAGTCAGAATGTAGATTAAGATATGCCTGTTTAGGTATCTATACAAAAAATGGGTTTTATGATTAGTTCTTAGATATTTAACCAGAAATATAATACTTTTGTTTGTTAGCAATGCTAATGCCGACTGTAGCCTGACTCAGACTCGATTCCCAATGGGGAAAAATTCCAGCTCGGTTTGGTTGGTAGACCACCACTTCGACTTGTTCGGAGTCCGCCTGACTAGCTACCACCTTCTTACCTAAGTCTGTCGCCATAACAATAATGTTAATAGGTAACATTGTTATATTCCGGTAGTCAGAGGTAACAGCTTAGGCAACCTGTTCTTCTGTGGCTAAGGAAGGAGTCCGGATAAAGCTCGCTTCCACCTTCGGCTTGATCATCGTTTTCCAGTGAGATGCAAACGAGGAAGCTCTTGTTCCTCATTGTAAAGAAAAATATTTTTTTTTAGTTTTACTACATAGTATTTAGGTATTTCTTCTTCTAGCCCTTTTGCCAGCCCTTGCTCTGATGTATGGTAAATAGGCGCAATTTTGACACACGCATTCCGTCCGCCATTCAAGATGGTTTCCTCTGCTACTAGTGTTTCACTGCAATTTAGCAAATGTGATGAATGTCCCGTTGTTCTGTTGGTCAAGTGCACCGCAGACCTTAACGATGTGCTAGTGTGATTGGATCTGGTAATAAACTAACATTAGGGATATTTATTACTGCTATCTACTATCAATAACTTGTAGTTGTGAAATATTATTAAGTACGTTAGTTATTGGTTAATTTTACCGTGGAACAGCGGCGAAGTCTGAACATTGCAATGGATGGATGCTATTGAAAATTACATAGCAATTAAAGACAAAAGGTATCTTTGTTCGGCTCTACTTAATTGGAATCGTAGAGGGCACTGAAACGTTAATGATGAAGATTGTGAAGACTTTCTTTAACAGTACTTTTACTGAACGAAGCCGTATTATTAACGATAAGCTTAAAAGGCTTACGTGAAGTAAGTACTTATAATAAATAGCTTTTATGTCTTTGTTTAAACTGTACGAGTATAGAGCCTGACTACAAAACCAACTGAAAACAACTCTATAGCATTAATATCTGCAAGATCAGCAGTAGGTGAGTGCACGCACAATCTCGGTCTAATAAAATACATTTAAAGCGTATCTTGTAATCGAACCTTACTGTGCCGGGTATAGTCCGCGCCATTAAAACCCGGTACTTTTGCGAACAAATAAGACTGAATGAAAATTGACATAGAACTTTAATTGCGTCTAATAAATTACTTTGTTACTTATCTTTGATTGAAAAGTAAACCAATGTTAAGGATACTGAGACAGTCAACTCACAGATTGATGCCGGTTGCAGACCAAATGCTAAGATAGTTTAGCTTTGTTGCCAACATAGTTTGCAGTCTGCAGACGTCACACAGTTATGGAAAACTGCGCTAGTTTTGTGAATTTTAAAGCTAAACTTAGCTAAGCTCTTGGTCTGCAACCGGCATAAGTCGTGCCTTTCAGCACAATATGTTTAGTGGTTTGGGGTGTGTTTCAGCCTTTTATAATATTCTCATAAAATTGACAGTTTCTATTGGCGTGAACTATCTATAGTGACCGCAGTGACGGTGCGCTTCGCCCGATGCGCGCTTGATATCTATTAGTTGAACTATCACTTTCGGTCGCCGAGTGGTCTTTTGTCAGCGATATGATCTTTTTTTTGTTTAATAAGCCCGCAGATCCGGTCGGTCGTTACCTAATCTGTAAGTGACGCACTTGTGGGAACATGTTGAGCAATTTCTTTGAACTTTACGGTCCGGCCAAAACGTGGGCGAGTGCTTAAACACCTCTTATTGAATCGGACCAGTAGATCAATCTTATGGACAGACAATTTGACCAATGAATGATATCTAACGATAACATAAAGTACATAATATGCTATCACGATTATGATTAATTAGCCACCGATTATAATGGGTCTTTATGAACAATTATTACTTAACAGCGTTGCAAAAATTTATTGCACTCATTTTGACATCAAGGAAAAAGGTTACACGTGTAAGTTAGTAAGTTTTCCTAATTTACCAAAGTTGTTCTTCATCATTAATTTACTTAAAATTAAGTAAGTAGTTTCTGGTTCTACGGTAAGAACCACGGTTCTTTAGTGATGTTCATATTGCGTTCGTCTGCAGAGTGGAGGGTGCCATCCCAATTTATGAATTACATTTGTAAGACCTTCAACAAGGTCAAATAAACACCTACCCAAAGATATTCAGGTTGACAGGCACCTTAAGCAGTGGCTTGAAAGAGTAGCCAAGAAACATGCTCAGTGGAGTACCAATAAGTAGGTAGGTATTCAATGCTTGATACGTTTGACTTATGTAGGTCAGGTCACTACCAATTTTCATGATTCAAATTGACAATAAAAATTTCACGTGTCCATCCGTATTCTTGTCTCATGAGTCAGCACTCATGACGACGCGTCTGTCACCCAGTCATCAGTTTGCGAATCAACACACGACATGTCAACACCACTGATTGGCATGTGTAAAACTGTAAACATTTGCATGCTCGGAGGTCGAGCTCGAGGTCACTGGGGCCCATTCCCGGAACACCAGGCATTGTTCGCAAATCTGCGCGAGCGCAAGGTCCCGTGCTAAATGTCACTTTGGAGGCGCCGGCGCCAGCCGATAGCCGTCCACGGTTCGTAATGGTTTGGGAAACAGAACTCGTTTTCCTTGCATTGTTTACTTGTATCTGCTATCTATTTGCCATATTTTGTTCCAAAAATAACCATGGTTTTGTACCGAAATAAAGGTGAATGATTTGGAACTCCAGTGATTGTCCGAAAAAGAATCAATGACAATTTAGGCAATGAAACTCCCACGCACATTGTCTGAAGTTATTTACAAAATCGAAATGCTTGAAAACTCCTTTCAATTGCGCTGATAAAACTTTTGTAAACAGCCATTTTCCCTTTACAGTGAAATAATGAATCGTACATTAAATTACTTTATTTGTACTGCAAAAAAGTAACCTTATACAACCAGGGCCTCATACAAATCGTTGCTCATGAAATGATAATGCTTCATAATCATACCCTTGCTACAGATCTGCAATCTCAGTAATGCCTTCGCATAATATAGTAGAGTCTGTCCTTTTAGCGCTTAAATGCGCTGTTTATCAAAGTCGAAAGGCGACTCTTCAATAGGAAGTGTAATGAATGCTCATGGGCATGACTTGAGGAAGAGATGCGTTCAATAGATGTTGCAGCTTAGAAGGTTCGCTAACAATCTAGTCCGTAGCGCATTCTAATGCATTTGTTCCGGTGTTATTTGCCAGAAGTTTTCCTATTTATTTCTTATAATTTGTTTTTTACTAAAATGACCGATAGGTAGCTTTTGAAACTGTCCACTGGGAAAAATATTTTCTCAGAAGGCCAAGGCCAACCAAAGGACTGTTTTGCATAATACATGTGAGAACTGCGCCTTTTGCAATAGTTATCTTCCTACTTGTATTGTCTGCAATCATTCGATTGACAGGCAGACCGGTAATGCTTATAAAACCATTGTATGACTAGGAATCCTTAACAAATGCCTTACACAGTAATGTGATCTGATCTGAATTCTGAACCCTTCCACAAATGAAATTATCTCCACGTCTAGGCTATTGATAGCATTCAATAGAGCAAATTATCGGCGCAGGCGCACGGCGCGGAAACGCGCGGTTCTGGACGGGGCGTTTTTCTCCCTGACATTTTGACCCGTGGCAAATCATACTGTACAGTATGCGGTTTTTACATGATAGCAATTCTGATTTGATACTGTAAAAATCTTTTACGCGAGATTAATAGATTTTTTGTTTAGAAACGTTGAAAATAATTGTCTTTTTGTTTTCTCTGAATAATAATAAAAAAATATATCCAATTTTTCTCTAAGGAGTCAATAACCCAGTCATATCTTAAAAAACTATTCAAAATTCTCCATTCGTGTAGTAACATTTCTCAAGAACATACAGAATTTAAATCTAGCCTGTACGCACGTGAGGAAACTTTGGTCGTAAACACAATAACTCAACTCTAAACAACCGCTGTAAATACGGGACGTCCGCGAAAAAACGAAAATAACGTATAGCAAGATATAAAACTATTTACGAGTACTGCTACAATAATTTAAGCGACGCGTTGTACCATAAAAATAATGTGATATTGCCGACATACGTTTACGCGAGCAGTCGCGTTGACTAATTTGTGACCGGTACGTTCGGAAGAAAATATGGGCCTACGCAGGTTTTAGTGCAGCAAAAAGTATTTTGAAAAATTTATAGCCTCTTTTTAGAGTTAATGACGTGGTGTTCTCCACTTGTATGGTGTAGGTAATTAAACCACGTCGTATTAGCAAAGGGCATAAACAACAACAACAAAGTGAAGAATTTAAAAAGACAGTAAGAAGTTGCCTACATATTGTGTTAAGAGATTTATTTTATTTTAACCATTATTCATTAACTGCGGTATGTAATGTGTTTGTTTTTTATGTCAGCAATAAACAAAAATACTTATCAGGGATTTGATAACTAGTAGGTACTTAATAGGAACGTAATCTCACAAGTTACTTGCTAAACCAGATCCTTTATCGTAACTCGTGTAACATTTTTGCAAATGTTAATATAAACAGTACTAATCTCGCAGTTACTAGCCCATTGGCTAATTTGAAACACTTAAGGCACCATTACACAACCGTTTCTCAAGATAGACATATTATCCGTTGGATCACGTAATAAAACAAACAGTCACTAATTCAGCTGGCTGATTAATGGCTAGTTTCAGATTCGCAATAAGAGGCAAACTTTTGTCGCAACGGCCAACGTAACAATAATTAGTGGAATCACGACTTATCCCACTTTCGTGCTCTTCCGATCCGAGTTATCGATCAAAGGAAGATATCGATCTAATCTAGCCGATCGATGCTGCAAAAGACAATGGCAAATGACTTTTGGGTTTAACGCAACACGGATTATGATTTCCAGTAAAACGCTAGTAGGAAGTAATTCGCTGGTTTTACGTTGTACGCTAAAATTGTTGGGTAACCTGACTGGTGATGATAAAGTGTGTTTCTTAAGTTCGTAGCTTATTGGGGACAATAAAAGATAGATATCGTGTCCTGGAAGTGAAGCGGCAGAGAACACATAATAATGCTCGTAGCATGGTTTATTATCCATTATTTAACGCATTGTGATTGAGAGATGTATTTCCTCAGTGAGGTCCCAGGTTCAATTCCCAGGTGTGGCGATCACACAAGTCGTGAAAAATCACTTAATGTTGACCAAATGGGACATTACAGGTTTGATTGTTTAAAAGAAATATAATTCCATACTTCGGAAGGCACTGGTCTAATTAAGTCATAGAAAGACGCCTGTATAATTAGAGACTCTAATTAGTCGATTTAGGTGGTCATCCCAGTTGCTGGAACTTTTATGATAAAAATTAAATGTTAAACGAGAAATTTAACTAAAGCGGTAACGCTTACGAAGACAACGATGTTAAAATTACTGTTAAAAGTTCTAGTTTCAAGTCCGTTTGTAATGTTCAGAGAAGTGAGTTTCAGAGTGAGCCTACTCATAAAATATCTACATAAAATGAATAAGTAGGTAAACCTTATCCTTATTTCAATTATCTTAGTTTAAAGCCTGGTTACCATTCTTATGAGCCTGCCATTCTTACTGAACCAGATTGTCAAGATAACTGTACTTATATGGCAAAATATTTGCGCATGTAACACTATGATTAGTAAGGAATTTAGGGCAATGAATGGGTGCTCCCAATCAAGGTTACGAAACAAAATACCTCATTATAGTATACGGTGAAGACTGAAGGAGAATGGAGAAAGCATAGAAGTGGTTTGTTCTTAGTGAACTCTAGTAACGTAGTTTAACGTATATTGGTGCCTTTTTTATGAGACAGGAGGTAAATAAATATCTCTGGACATAAATAAATAAATATCTCTGGACAATCTCACACAGCGCCATCTAGCCCCAAAGTAAGCAATTAATATGCTTGTGTTATGGGTGCTAGCTTAACGGATAATATACTACTTATATACTTTTTTTTTTTTAAATACATACATATTATACATAGTAACACCCAGACCCATCACAGAAATTAAAATTCATCATTTCAATTTCTGCCCGGCCGGGAATCGAACCCGGGACCTCTCGGCATAGTAGTCCGTTCTGAACCACTACACCAAACGGCCGAAATGAATAGACGGATCACCTGATGGTAAGTGATTACCGTCGCCCATAGTCATCCGGGGGAGTTACAGGTGCGTTACGTACCTGTATAAAATACATCGATTTCGTTTCAGCCATAAGACGTCAATTTGTGGACAAAGGCTTTCCCCAAGGATTACCACAATGACCGCTGTGCTGCTTGTATCCAGGCGCCTTTTTTTCGTCAGGAAATGCATGAAATTGCATACCCACTGCCCCGGGCGAACCAGTCGGCTATGTGAGGCTCTCCCTGCCAGATGGGCAGGGCCTACTCACTAAAACCTGACGGTGTCCTCCCAAAGTCTTTGGAATCCAGGCGCCTCCCACAACCTTAACGATCGTTTTAATTATATTCTTCTATACATTTTTCCTCTACTGAGTATCAGTGTGTAAACTTGAAAGGTTGTTGACACGTTGTTATACGTTACCTACTTGTTTATTAAACATGATTTGTAGCGTAACTCGCGTGTAATGGCTACAAGCTTTGCTGTTAAAATAAATATTTATCAGTCCGTCGGGCCGGAGGGCGTCTTCCCTGTCTCGACTACAGCAGCATTCATGATGGACCTAAGAAGATAACTTACAGTGGTTGAATAAAAAATCTCTTTAGCGTTTCTTGAGGAATTTAAATTCAATTCTTTATTAGTATGCACTTGTTACCCATCCCAATATAACTTGCTCTACCACCACTTCGGGACAACATAAATTACGCTGATGCTGAGAAGAGGCAGTAGAAACTCAGTCACCCTTTAATGCTTCCATTCAGCAGTTGGCCGGTTAGGAGGATTAAGATTGAAGGATTGAACAAAGTCAGTAACTCAGTTCGTTCGTTCGTTCGTTTCAGCCGAAAGACGTCCACTGCTGGACAAAGGCCTCCCCCAAGGATTTCCACAAAGACCGGTCCTGCGCCGCTTGCATTCAGGCACCTCCCGCGACCTTCACCAGATCGTCGGTCCACCTAGTGGGAAGCCTGCCCACGCTACGTAACTCAGTACTTTTACTTATTATTAGTTATTCTTCTCGAAAGATCAAGTATTTAAGTTTATCTACCAAAATACTCTCGAAAGAGGTTTTTTATCCCACGTGCTTCTTACCTATATGGTGACCATAAAGTCTGGTACAAGGTCTGCAACGATAGCAGAGATAGCATCTATTAATGTTAATGCCTTCTAACACGCTTAATTTTCCCCACATTAGTCAACCCATTTGTAACCGTGCGTTAATCTAATACATCATTCGGTCGGTCAGCTGTCATCGCCAGCACACAACATTAGCGGTATTAGCATACCATTAACTAACATGTAGTGTTAGCCAACAGCCAAATTCTGGGGTTTCCAGTCCAAAATACACTATCAAACCAATTAATCTTGTGCCATAATTAAATATCAAAATAAACGTTATAAATTATGTAAGCAATATTTGAACGAGGATTTATCGGTTTCGGTAACAAACAATGTAGATTTATAGGTTTGGAAACTGTCTAGACTGATTCTAGGACCAATTTCCTATAAATGACTAATTTCAGAGTCGGGGCAAGGGTCATGTAGGTAGACTAGTACTAAGTTAAATATACTAGTGAAATTTGCACAAGGCATAGTGAAACGTGCACAAATGAAAAGTCTTTCAGTCACCGGAAAAGTTTTTTATGTTCAGGATACTTAGTAAGTAGGTAATTTGAATTTAGGTACTCTTGAAGGTTTTCTCAGCTTTTCACTTCACCATTTGTGAAGTCTTCTACTAACATATCCTCAAATAAAAAGCTATGGGTATGACAAAGTTCGACGCGTGAACCAGACATTTAAAATTAAATCTTCAATGTCGAACATGTCATCTAGCATCTAGTCTCCTTCAAAAGAAAACGATTTCATTTCCTATTGTTGTCATGCATCAATACAAATATCATACTTGTCTACTTACTCTTATAATTAAATCACGATATAAACAATACAATGGTCTGTTTGACACGCGCGAACATGTATGCTTGGTCTTCAGAAGTGGAACGAAATTATTCATAGTCATTATGATATTTAATCCCCATTCTTAGTTAAAGACCCGTATTGGAGGGAGAAAGTGCTGATTGTGATCTCTATTCGCAAAAATGAAAAGTATGTCATTTAGTGCGCGAGCGCGTGTACGTCAATGGTTATGTCACAACGCGATCCCGTCTCCTATAGCGTCCGTTCGGAGATCCGCCAGTGAGTTACGTTTTCGATTGAACCTAGATTCTTTTGTATTTCACACTTCACCTACTGACATGCTAACCACCAAATGTGTTACCTTTCGCGTATAGACATTAGAACAATAGCATGTACTCGCACAATACTCCTGTATGCACTTTCTTTTGTTTTAGTTAAGATTGATAGCTTAATTCGATTTTTTTTTAACCACAATGGTGAAGCTTTTGGCCAGCATGAAAAATGGCGATCAGGCCGAAGGTAGCAGGCGGTGTTTTGCAACTTAAAAAAGTAAAAAGTTCCACTTACATAATGCACTTAAGAGTTGCTAATTCCATAGATCAATCCGCGCGAAATTATAGCGGAAGAAATATTTTTTTCTTTAGGTATTCAGGTCGAAGACGCAAGGCCGTCCGAAACGCGAATAATCCCCGTGACTAAATGTTTGGCTATGGACTCTCAAACTGGGGCAAATCTACAAATCATAAGCTATCATGGCATTTTGTTTTGCTATTAACGGAGATAGTTAAATAATAAATTTTGAACTGTCAAACAAAAGTATCTGTAATACAAGAGTTATGTTGGTGGCTAGATAAAACAGAGTCACCTTTTTATGCCTTTAAAGTAGGCAAGAATAAATAATAGAATTTCCCACTATCACTCTAAATAATTAGGATACACCACTCAACTTGGGTGCGCAGGCCTCCTACTAGGTAGACCGACGATCTGGTAAAGGTCGCGGGAAGAACCCTAGATGCGGGAAGCGCAGGATCGTTCATTGTGGAAAACCTTAGGGGAGGACTTTGTCCAGCAGTGGACGTCATTTGGCTGAAACGAACGAACTCTACTTCAATAGTCTTACCATGACCATTGTTCTGGAATCAAGAACCATATTCGAGTGTTCTAATATTAATGGCTTAATAAGTTATTTAACCTCAGCCGGATTTGAATCCGCAACCGCAACTGACGTTCTAATTCGGTACATAACCTACCACCGGACGCTTGTGGTCAATGTGGTCTACTGAAAACGTTTCCATTGTTAGAACATAAATTCTGTTTATACAGCGTGCCAGACTGCCCAAGTGTCATCCAAACAGAGACAGTCCAATCAAGCGAATTACGTAAACAAGAGCCACGAGCCTTCAACATAACGACCACTTTACCCACATCACTCAATCAGTACGCTCTTGGAGCTAATTATTTTGATTATGTTAGTATTTTTCTTGTTCATATTTTTGTAAGCTTAATCCATAACTGTTCTGCCAAAGCTTGAGTGCGATTGAGTTGATTTATAAAAGCTCGAAGTAGTCACCGTTGCTTAGACTTTTCCAATACAAGTATATCTACGATTGTTGTAAGACTTGTAACGAAAACCGCAGAGCACAATTCTTACATTTTTACCTTAACCTTAAGATCTAATTTACTAACTACTTTCGGATTCAAAATGCTTTACTAATAATAAGATGCTGGACGCATTGACGCACTGAACCTTCACAACTTTTTTTTCACTACTGCTCTCTCGAAAAATTCAGTCCAATTTGCAGTTTCTTTTCCTGTTCTTATATGTAGGACAATGATATAAGTAGGAATGAATAATTCAGTGGGCGCTCACTGTCAATAAAGATAGGTCGAAACGATTTCTTCCCTATTAACTTATCCCAATCCCAGATACAAATTGGCAAATAAGTTAAATAAAAATTTAAATTGCAATATCTCGCATTGAAAGGTCACGCCTATACCTACATGTAAGTAAAATTAACTGCCACTTTTCACAGTTAAGTAAATGTCGTGTATTCTTCGTTTTGGTATGTAGATGCGCCTGGACAAAGGGATATAAAAGGTGTAAATGGAAACCCGAGAGAAAGGTCACGCAAAGACCGTGATATTTAAATTACACTCTTAACATAATTCACTAAACTATAGGAAGATACGCAAGACACATCTATAGATGTTTGTAATATTTTGTACTTAACCAACGTTTAAAAACTAAATACGAAGTTTTCCAAACTTTATATTATGAATGAGGAAACGTAAATCTGGCATGTTTACAATATCATAAATGATCATAAAAGTATATTTTATGAACATAAAAAGATTTTTAAATCAATTTAAGTGTCTACTAATCTTATTAAAGTTGTTAAGAGTTGATTTAATAAACATCAAGTTGTTGTTAGAGGTGTAATCTCAGATTACGTGGGAGTTATTTTTATTAGAAAGCGTCTAAAAGTTGTTTATCGGGTGAAAAAATTGTCTATGATAGGCCAATAAAGTACGTGAGATGTATCTACAATCATTTGTCTTCACCATTAACTTACCTACATAAGTTTCGACGGATATAAACAACTTCCTGTTTGGTTCATATTTAGGTTTTTCTTTTTCAGGTTCAGTCGCAAGATCCGATATTATTTTTGCCAATTCTGAATCAAAAGCTTGAAGGTTTTTTAATCTGTTTTCTATTGAAATAATAACAGACCTTGCAAATTATTTCAGTGACTACCTATTATCGGTTTGAATATTTTCTGGGTGGATTTTATTCAATAAAAAATTAAGCAATAGCTAAAATCCAATTCATGTAGGTACACATTAAATAGTTCTTCTTTTACAAACTCATAGATCAAATTGATTATGCTGTATGCTAATACGCATCTATGGAAGCAAGACAACACTGCTGCAAGTCAGCCACCCACCTGCCCGCACCGATCGGAATATTCGGGATCGATCTATGACTCTTACATGGATCATTACCATCTTACTAGCCACACATATTGTCTTGACATTGCATTGTTTGATGACATTGATCTATTGAGAACAATAAGATGCACTGCTTTACAGTTTTATGTCTTTCACAATCAAGTGCACACGAATTTACTATTCTTACTTAGCAGCATCAATCATAGCAGCCACATAGATAAATTAGATATTTTTCCAGTTGACTAATGTGGTAGGTACAGTATTTAACGCACCTATTTAACTTTCAAGTTCAGTATTTGGAGCTTTAATAAAGCTCCAATATGCTACGAAACGAGTTTAAACTTAAAGTCGCACAGTTGAATACTGAAAACCAGGAACAAAATACTATTTGGGTACAGATAACATTGATATTCATGAAAACGGTTTTCCAATGTTATCCACTGTATTGGTTGGATACACAAAACCCCGTTTTCTTAATATCGGGGACAAACATTCATCTGGAGTCCATTTCTAAAGCCATCAAAGATTTACGATAGCTAAACATATCGATGTCCAGGTCTCGGGATGTTTTCAATCAGGAACGAGATTATTTTGATAGTATCGCAACATCGATGATCGTTCATTCATAACATTCGTGATGGCGATTACGTTTGCCCAACAATGCTTTATTGTGCAATTATGCTATCACTTGCATTTCATCTCATCGAGGGCATCTATTGTGCGTCCCACGTGGAAGTGAACCGTCCGACTTGTGTGTACCATCGACGATTATGTTCTGGCACATTCGAGCAGAATAGAAGAAGAGCGGATATGGTGTATCGAACAAATATGAATCGTCTAATTGCAGTTACGTCATCCGATCGTCATCTTACTGTCAAGGTGCGTATTGCGCAACATCCTAGTGGTGTCATTGACATTACGGATATGACGTTCAATCTTTGGTTTGAGTCTTCGCCAGTGAGAGTTTTTTATCTTTCAGATCTCTCCCAATAGCGACTGGGAAAAGAATTCGGGTTGATAATTAAAACGAAATCATGCGGTCGGTGATCTTGATGTTTCGAATGACCCTGGAAAACAAATAGTAACATTTCTAGATTAGAATCACAGCAATGTATGAATGAATGTTTACAATTTTATCAACTATGTTGTGGTGCTTGCTAAACAGGAATTTGGTTTCCCGTGTTTTACAAAATCAGTTAGGCGGTGCATTTCGATATCAATAATAAGCAATTACTCATATCACTGTCGGAAGAATATTCATAATAGTTAGCGACTCTGTAAAAGTCGGCTAATAGTAATGAAAAAAGTGTGGCAGCGGTCTAAGGACATAAAAAATCGTTGAATTTAGGTGTATGCCAGTAAGAAGACGCAGACGAATTATACAAAAGGACGATTATAAGAAACTTATCAAGATTAGATTGCTGTGACCAATATAATTAGATCTTTGCTATGCAGATCAAGAATCTACAATACATAGAGTTTTCGAATAATTCAGGACCTCTTAAACAATTTCCCAAGAAGAATCTAGCTACCTATCTCAGACGCTTCACTGAAGTATTGGGTACGACTAGTAGATTGCGAGCTCTACTTATCAGATTTTTGGATCCCACTGCTGATCCTACATTTTCAGTTTTATCTTAATCAAATAAAATAAATCAGTGTACAGTGATAGACTGTTATTACCCATGGGCATTACGCTTGCAAAAATTCGCTGGCTACTTGGTTACTCAATTACCCAAATTACCAAATCTGTCTGGCAGTTTATGATGTATGCTGCGCCGGCGGCGGGGCGCGTCGTGACGCGCTCTAATCATATCTAGTTAAATGGCTAATGGCCGCTAATGGAAATAATCGGGGAGCATCTGACGAGGACAGTCAGACGGAGAAAGTGACAAGTTTGCTGTTAAGGCCAAGTCAAAAAGGATATAGGATAGCAGCATTTTTCTTACATTATTTTATTTGTGGTGGTTGTTTAGTACTATGATGGCTCCCAAGTTTAGTTTGCAAAAAACTTTATGATACTTATTTTCCAAAGAAGCAAGAAAAAAAGCTTTAGCAGCATTATTATAGCCTTTTCCTTGTCCAATGCTAGAGTCACTTAACTTTTATTGTATTTTTTTTCCTATTCTCGACATCAAGAACATCATTAAAATGTATTTAATCTAAAGTCATGAGCCCAGAAGTGCTATACTTAATCCAATTGTCAAACTCTCGTTAGGCTACACTGCACTGATTTTACGAAAGCTACACCTATCTTAATCCTTGTCTTGCTCCAAGATATCGCAACCAAATTAATTTCCGAATTATTATTTCCCACCCACCATCAGGCAGGACTGCAGACTGATAAATTGTTCCAGCATCACTAAGGTTTATTATATCGATAAACTTGACAATGACCAATGCACCAACGTCGGTCAGAACGCGAACGGACACGACAAAGTTCCTACCCTTAACATTACAATTCGACGTGCTGATAAAACTGAGAGCCTAATTTGTAAACTGTTACAGTTACGCAAATATATTAAATGCTTAACAACACTAATGAATTCGTCTGGTTTTGCTTAAATTAATCACGTTTTAGTTGATTGCGATAAAAGAGAGATATCACAAAAAGCGACCCAGTTTTCTGTTGGATAAATTTGACATGCACGAAGTACTTGATAAAAAGGTTGTGTTACTTCGATAGTGAGTGTAGTAGAAGTTAATTAAATGAAAGAGTGGACTGTATACAATTAGTTGTCTATTCGGTATAAATAATTAACAATGTTATCGAGACCGTTTTGTGCAAAGTCGTTGAAGAGAGTGCGTCAGGATCGTCTTCTTAGATGTTCGCTCGCGAACCGAACATTGCTCGTTCGTTCGCCGAACGCTCGCCGCTCCCTCCGGTCACGCCGCCCGCGGGCAATGTCCGTGAGTAGACAGGTTGTATCTTTAAATTTATGCAATGCTTTGTTTCTCTTTCTTTTGCGACTTTACAAACAAACAGAAGCTCCTAAATAACTATAGTTAGATCGCTACTTGTTTAGATAATTTCTGTTTAAGTATACATAACGGATTGCATTTCGTGATCGATGACTTTGCGATAGCGATGGATTTAGTCGATAGACGATATTTTCTGGTGTGGTAAGATTTAATAAGTTTCTGACACCTCTTAATGAAAGTAATCGTTGTTTTTAGATTATGTCACTAGCTCTAGCAGCTCTACTAATTGGGTGAATATCCCAAACACGTTTTTTACGCGGCGGAGCTGAGAATCGATGGGAGAAATGTAACTAGAGCGATGATTTTTTTTCTGTATATAGTTTATACAGCGTTTTACACGATAGCAAAGTCTTCAGGACAATAGGTAGTTATTTTATGTACTAAAAAAATTTTCAAAGACCCAAAATCTAATAGCGGTGGCGCGTCCTAACTCTATTTCTACTCATAAATTGTGTTATTCCTTCTTTCTCGGGGATTCTAGTAATTTAAAAATAGTATAGCCATAAAATACATTAAATAAGACTTCCAAATGATATGAAAGAAATGTGATATTTCATATTTTAAGTGTTTTAAATAGCCTTTCAAAACTGTCCCACGAAAAAAAGCAATTACAGTGGCTCAATTTCGACACTCTCTTACTTCTCCAAAGAAGCTTTGAGAGACGTAGAGTTCTTCTTCCCTGCATCACTCAACTGTGTCCTCCTGATCGGGCTATAAAGACTTGCGACTTGTGGTATTGTTTTTCCAGCAGACCCGTAAATATTAGTATCAGCGGCACAGGAATACAAAATTTTTCAATTTCGCTGGCAAGTGTATGAGTGAAAGCTACTTACTTAGATGCTAAACGATTCTTTAACATGATTAAAGTTTGGTGTTTTGTTGTATCTGCATACAGAAATTATTGATCAGAATTATAGTTTTCTTTATAATTTGAATTTTGTAACAGTTTTTCAATTCCGGTGGCGCAATTTCGGTGGCTCCGGTGGCGAATCTATTGCCGGAATTGGTCTTATTGGTTCTGGAGCATTGTACCTAGGTCTACTAAGGTCTCAGTCATAACTACAATATCGTCAGTGAATCGAAGTTGTGTGATGTACTCGCCGTATCTTGATACTGAGCTCGGTCTAGCTCAGAAGCTTGAAAACCTCTAAGTGGGAGGTAGTGAAGACTTTAAGAGATTATGGTGTCTCCAACTCTGAACCCTCGCAGCAATCAGATAAGTATCGAGTTCTGATCTTGGGGGAGGGCTGATATGATGAAGTTTTCATACAAATACTTCAGAAGTTGCATATATCGACAGTCAATTTGACGCCATTAAAGAGACTGTAGCACAGCCCAGGTCTTGACCGAATCGAAGAAGGTACAAAAAGGCCAATAATAATGACTGATTATAGTCCTCAGTCTTCTGCATAATTTGACGCAGCATTAAATATGTACGTAGTATTACAAACGTCTTTTCGAAAATGAGGTTGTCTGGGATGGGTCTCTGTTTCAGGAAAAAGCTGCCTCACCTGACTCTGGACCATCGCCAACGTCCATTCCATTCCAGTCTCTAGCACCACCACCATGTCTTATTTTTTGGTTTATCGACCAATAAACATGGTGGTATTTAAGAGAACTTTAGTACTAGCATTCCATCTGATTTCATAAGCTCAGTTGTGATTTCATTATCTCCTGGTACATACCTTGTTGTTTTTAATAGGGCATTCTAATCTCACTCAAGCTAAAGTCTAGGATATCTTCGCTAAAGTGTCGGAATAATCTCGATCTTCAGCCTAATTACTAGTAGTGCTTCTTAATCTCTCCTAGCAGCTTAGGCATTTACCAAAATGGTTCTGCTATCCTCGTTATTCATGTTGGTAGATTCAATTTGGTCCTCGCAAATACATACTTTCGATTTATTACAAAAAAATCGTCTCTATAATACACTTTGTATCAGCGTGAGGACTTGGATAGCTATTTATACATCGATACTAAGCAGAATCTTAAAAACAGATGAGAATAGTCCTGAAACAGCTAAAATTTCCCTAGTCTCGTAGGTTGCAATCTATTCTGCCACTCGAGATGAAAATTCGTGGGGCTTTGGAGCTGGATTGGCACTGGTCGTGGCTTAGGCTTCATCAGTCGACAGCTTTTGAGCATCTTTTATTCGGCATTCTTCTATTTCGGTGATGACTTCTTCTTCTTCCTCGGTCCCTCACTGATGAGGATCGCAACCGCAGATAGTGTTCCTTCATAGACTGCGGTCATAAGCTGTGTGGTGATCGGAGAATGCAAATGTGATTAAATTGCCTGTTCGTCTAAAAATGATTACTACATTTTGATTTTTGCAGTACTATTAGGGTGCAACTCAGTACGCTTTTACAGTTCTGGCATCTTTTGCTAGGCCTTCTCTCTCTATGAGGCTGGCTGGATTTAGTCCTCCGTTTCTTAATTGTACTACTTTCATCTAGCTCATTGTCGCTAGGTTTGCATAGTTTTCCGTTAAATTACCCTGTCACAAATATGTAATGTGTTAGTTCAGTAGCTGGTATAGATTTAGAAATATCTTCATACTTAATCTCCAGTTCGCATGGTCTTTAGCGAATAATTAGTTGCGTAATTCTGAGTATAGGCAGGCCTGGCTCACTCCGCGCGGTACATCCGATAATTACCTACAGCGAAGCGCCCCGCCGGCGGGTATTATATCAGTCGAGTGTCACGCGCGCGCCCGTCAGGACGCTGGCGTGCGTTGTAGTATGATTATAATTCTATGATCGAAGTATTATTTAAAAATGGACATAAAGAGAAAGAAATATTGTGCGGCGTTCGGGTGTTTAAATTCGAAAAGAAATCTACCGGATTTATCTTTTTTTTTCGCTTCACAAAGATGCTGAAAGGTATGTTGGCCATGTAGGTAATCAATAATTCTTAGGATAGTATAGGAACCTAACCTACTATTACTACTGCTCAGAATGCGTTCGTTCGTTTCAGCCAAATGACGTCCACTGCTGGACAAAGGCCTCTCCCAAGGTTTTCCATAATGAATGCATACTTACCTACATACGTACTTCATTACAAATAAGTAGATTAATTATTTCTTCACTAGACAGCAACCCTAACAGCGTAAGAAGAGTTCAGAGGCACGCGATAGAAAGAGACAAAACTTGTAGGTGAATAAAATTGTAGTGCTGTGCGAGCTGAATTCCACTGTATCGCGTCGTAGCAAGACTCACATTTATTTAAATCGTCTTGCGGAGTAATCCTTCTGTACCTGTACTATTACTTATTCTGTGGTATAGGATAGGTATGATACCATCATGAAAACTTGGCTAGCCTGGACCAATATTTTTACTTATGGAAGATAAACCTAACACCAACCTGGGGCAGTTGGTCGCCCTCCTGGGACTAGAGTTGGTTTCTGGGTTTGAGGGTCATGTATGATGTCTTTGTGATGACTAGAATAACGGGGCTGTTGGCGGCTAGAGCCAGAAAGTTTTGGATTTGTTCTCTATGGAGGGATTTTGCCGTTATCACCATGCTTAGCAGGCTGGTTGGTAGTTCCAGTATGGTAGTATAATACCCGGAAAGATGCTGCAGCCCACCCTGCAGTATTTTGATTCCTTAGTCGGCTATTACGACTCACGTGGGAAGATTTGATGCTTTTTTAGGGTCACAACACAGGCCTGAATATTGTTTTTAATTATAAACATCTTTACTGGATAATAATACTTAATTGATTACAAATAAATAAGTAATTTGAGACAATCATCCGTAACATTCCGAAGTCCGCTGTATAAATAAATTTCGGTGGATTGGTTCTTAATTCCGGTGGCTCAAATACAATTTCGGTGGCTCTTGATAATTTCAAATTGACATATCTCGAGAAGTATTAATAATATTTTGATCTCTACCATGTCATTGAATAATACAAGTTATTTACTATTATTTCTGCCACAAAAAAGTTTTGGAAAGTGGAAATTAAAATTCGCCACCGGAATTAGGCAAAAAACGAGTTTGTTGATATTCACCCAATTGCAAGATGTCTCCTACATCAACTGTTGATTAGGTAAATGTTATAATATTATTAGCATTCAATATTCGTACTTAGTTTTGAAAAGCAAATCTACATTAAGGCTGAGTTGCACCACCTAACTTTAACAGTAACTGTAACGATAACCGGTGTTTTTTGTATGGAGTTTGACAGATTTTTGACGTTTGTCAAAGTTACAGTAACATGGTGCAACCCAGCCTTAGTCATTTGTGTTAATAAATTGGATGACAAGTTTACGGGATTAATATGGTGCGTGAGAACTTTGGCACAGCTTATCTCGAGATTTTAAGTTTCAAGAATCTTTGTAATGTTTTATTTTTCATTTTAATTTTTAGCTTGCTTTAAAATGATGAATGTCCTTGTTTGTTTATTACAACATGACGTCGACCTATAAAATACTTTTAACAAACATAATGTAGTGCTTAAATAAAATTAGTGATGATAGTTTGCGCAATAGGCACCAACCGATACGGCCACTGTCAAAACGTTTTGACAGGCTACCGGCGAACTGACAGCGCACAAGTGGCAAGAATACCACTCATTAATTACAGCCGACATTAGTACATTACTAGTTTGACTTTCATTTGTTATACAAGAATTTATTTGCATAACTCTCTTCGGCTGTCCTTAGATTAGTTGCGTCCGATTTTATAATTATGCTGATTAACTGCCAGTCTGAGCGACTGCCACTGGTGTCTTATCAAGATTTGAATTCGGTTGTAAAACGTCTCATTCGATTTCAATGGTTCGTGAAACGTATGTACAGACAGCTATACTTATGGTAATTAGATGATGTAGGTACTAGTCGCGAGACTTGCCTTGAATTCAGAGGTTCCAAGTTCGATCCTGTTTCTTCTGGTACGGTCTACTTAGCAACCAGCTCGTTTTTCCAAACCTAAGAGTAGATGCTGCTCAAATCGCTGTTTAAACGCGAATATTAAGTGACTCTAATTGACCAATCTGACCATGGACAAGTTTAGTCTGAATATGAAAAGAAAAAATAGAAGAAAGTAACTTATAGTATCAGGCAATAATAGAGCTAGAGCAACATGACAACTTAAAATAAACTCAGAAATACATCGCTACGGAAACAGCTATTGTTTAAACTTGGTTTCGATTCAAACGAACCGAAATTTATGTTAGAGTAAATCCGTAGGTCTATAAATATAGAGGGTCCTCCTTGCGCTTGCGCAGCTACACGGAGTTATGCTCCCGTCAGCTTCAACAATAGATAGTCTAGATAAATATTTAGATTCGTTGACTCGTTGTTGATCGGGAAATATAGCCGATAGAGACCGATTTGGTGTTTCAGGATCAGGTTGTTGAATATTCTGGATGGGGTTTACGCCTCAATTTAAGACAATAATTATATTATTACTTAGTACGTTAATAGGAAAGTGAGTGGCCTTTGTCCAGCAGTGGACGTCATTTGGCTGAAACGAACGAGTTACTTGTAGCATATTTACTTCGAAGTCAGACTAGGCAACACATCGGTTGATCTTTAGGTGTCACTAATGGGGATGGTGAAAGCTTTAAAGCATCAGACGACCATCCTAATTGCCACCTTATAAGTTAATTTCTTTAAATAAAAAGTGAATGTTAAAAGTGTGAACGTACATAATTTAGTATTCTTGCAAAGAAACGCAAATTGAATCCTTCTAAGGCAACATTAAAATGTCGTGCCGGCCGACATGTCCAGAATTGATACGAAGGCAGCTATTACACACAGGGGCGTCTATCCTTTATTTTGAAAAGAAGTAAATAGTGAGCATTTTCTGTGGAAACGCCAGTCTCTGTCATTATCTTATTACAGTGCCTCTACCATGAGTTTACCTACCGAGCATCTCGCTATCGAGGGCGTAAAAAAATGTATGGCAAATTGTACAGCGCCTCTAGCGGTTAGTAGCTGAACCACAGCAAAACTAAAAACACTACCATGAGTTCATCTCAAATCGTTAGGTAAAAAACCTATCTAAATGAATACGATAGCGACTAAAGTTTTTATTAATTTTCATACAAATAACTTACCATGAGTTGCAATTTTCAAAGATGTCATCGAAAAATACCTTAGCTGTCACAGTAACGTAACTCACTGGCTTATTGACGTGTGAAAAGCAAAATAAAATTGTGGTTTTAGGTCATTTTAGGTGTTTTCTTTATTAAATTATGTCGGAAAGAAGTTTATTACGATGGAACATGTTATCAGCATGTGGGCAGACCTCCCACTAGGTGGACCGACGATCTGGTGAAGGTCGCGGGAAGAACCTGGATGCGGGCACATTGTGGAGATCCTTGGGGGAGGGAGAGGATGCTGCGTTTCCCAGAGATATGCGAGGAAATTGTGTCGTGCGAAGATGTCTAGCTGTGCTGTGAAAATGTGTGCGGGTTTCCACCAAAGCTGTGCGAGGAAAATGTATCGTACGAGAATGTGTAGCAGAGATTTGAAAATGCTCATTAGTGTTGTACAGCCTGAGCCTTTTCTACCAGAGATGTGCTGACCGAGGCGAGGTAAATGAAGCGATTCTATTGGTTCTTTACAAACACATCCTTCGCTACGCATCCTCGCACATCACTGGTGGAAACGCAGCCTTACGAGATCATGATAGAAAGCCAATCCGACAATGAATATGTATTTTCTTAAGTTGAATTTTACTTTTGTTTTTAATCAGTCTGTGTTTTATGTATTAGGTTTTGTGAAATAAATAGTCAATAAAAATTTATCATTTTATTTTCAACTAGCTTTTGCCCGCGGCTTCGTCCGCGTGAAATTTAGTTTGTCACAGATCGTCATAATTATAGCCTATATGTTAATCTGGGTTATAAACAATAATACTGTAAAGTTTCATCAAAATCCGTTCAGTATTTTTTGCGTGTAAAAGATTAACAAACATCTAGACATAATGACATCCAAACTTTCGCATTTTTAATATTAAGTAGAATATTAGTAGGATATGTATTTACTTAATTATTATTACTGACAAGATTGCTACCATGTATGTTTTAGTGACCATGAAAGATTAAAACAATATAATGTATTTAATTAATTATAATATCTTAAGTTTTACAATAATAAGGTAGGTATATCCATCCAGTTACCCTAGGTCTTTATTATGGATTTAATTTACAAGTAGTTATTTACAAGCACTCTGCTCTAAATCCTTTGGCTTCAGGGAAGAACCTGGACCGCCACCAGTCCAGTGTTCCCTTGGCAGCTCTGTGTATGCGAGTTGCCTTCTTCTTGCTGTTTAAAGTCACTCCACACCTTAACAAATAAACATTACAAATAATAATGACGAAATAAGATAAAAGCAATCAAAATGAATAAAGTAGTAGGTATTTATACACACTTTTCTCAATTTCTCAGTAGTTTTCGTGTCGCCGGTGGCATCAGCATTTCACGTTCGCGTGTCCGTTAGTTCCACCCACCGTTGACTATCGTTGGCTCTTTCTTGGGGCCCTTCAGTGGGCATACTCAGATCGCCATATCTATAGAAAAACAACTTTATTGTATCTAGAAAATATAAATCTAGCACTCATATTACTGAATTTTAGCTAGGCACGTGGAAGTTATGCTGGAAAGGTTGTATTTCTCCAAAAAAAAACAGCTCAAAATTATTCGTTTATTATCGAAATTCCTCCACTACATAGTATGTTTATTTTTACTTAACTTACCTTTCCATAAATTCTACAATCGGTTTAAACGGATAGGCGCAGGTTCTCATTTTCCTATCGTGGTTAAAATCTAATTTTTTGTGGAAAATTATTCATCAATAATCCTTCAACAAAACATGTTTTGTTATCTGTTGTCATGACAACAGCTGTGTCAAAGTCGCAATGACAAGAAATAAACAATACAAATTTAAAATCATCATGTTAATTCAGCTTTAAGCACTGTTCTAGGACACTTAAATTTTGCTGTGTTATTTTTGACATTTTCGTTATTTCCTACTCTATCTTTTCTATATAGTTAGAAAGGAGCGGCATTCGTTCTTTCATTCATCCATTCATAGAGTGTGAAGTTGGATACGTTAACATGTTCACCAACATGACATCACAAAACCATCGAATTATCGCTGGCGAGTAAAGTATACGGTAATTGAACTCATGGTATGATTTTAATGCAAACTTCATCGATCCACGTTTAAACTCTATCGACTGTAGTATACGAATACAAGTTTTCGATGGCAACTCATGGTAGAGGCACAGAACGCACGAATGCTGAGGTACACCGCGTTTTTTAAAACAAAACGGACGGCAGGTTAATACTCGAGTTCACAATGAGCAGAGGCGTGACACGATAAAATCTAGGGAACCCTGTCGGCGAAACTCGAATTAAAATAAAATAAATATCCCATTGAAAACGACCTGAATAGCCTTTAGGACGACATTAAGCGCAATTACTAGTCGCACTCAGCTATTTACACGTATTGGTGGCACCAGAAAAAGACGACTCGTTGTGATTGTATCCCTTCCAATAATGAGTTTGTTTGAAATATTGCCTGCGTGTATATAATTACCTAGACGTCTATTCGAAATACTCGATCGTTTATAATGAGATATTTTCTCGAGGCAGTATTCGTAATTCCAAATCGATCGGTATATATCGCAAATGTTTGCTGGTTTCACGCGAAAATTACGTTGAATTCCTTACGACTGCCATAAAAGATATTTATGGTGTTCAAGCGATGATTGTACATAAATTATAGCGAATGCGTTTTGAATTATATCGAGGTATGGTTGTGAAAAATGTATTCAGGCTGGGATTATGCGCTGGCGTCAATAAAAACGCCTATCGTCTCGGCACGGGGCATTAATGGCATCAAGGCTCCACGAAGGGAAGCTGATGAAGAAGCTACAGGAAAAAAAAACTACTTAACTACTTCAGAATAGCTTAACTTTTCATCAAGCATAATGTCCACTATTCTCTTTGCACTCCTTAGGTTTCTCTGAAAAAATCTTTGTAATATTTAAGTCGCAGTTTTGCACCCTATTTTCTTGTTTATTATTGTGTTTGCCATCAGTATAATTAAGTTAATTAACAAATTGATTAAATGAATGTCCATTTCGAGGAAAGTTTTTAATTTGGGCTGTCAACTCCTTTTCACAAGACGTATTTTCGGGCGTTAAAAAGAAAAATCACTTCGTTAAAATGCTCGGAGTACGGTGTACGTGTACAACCCGTTTGATGTAAAAGTATACACATTTTCAGACAACTACTGAGTCCTTGAAGTACCTATCTATGGACTTTTAAACAATATTTTCACTAGGCTCTGTAGTCTGTGTGTAGTTAGCCGAAGTTATTACATCATTGTTATGATCGATGTCATCATAAATAAAATAAAGCTCAAATATTTTAATTGTTTTCACTTTCTGTTACGTGTTATTGTTCCCGTAGCGAGGAAAGCCGATGGTATCTCTTGACAAATGAAATACCACCAGAACTGATTAATGTTATGCAATTCGCGAATTTTTACAATAGCGATGTCTCGAAAGAATCAAACATCGCTTAATCTACAACCACGGGTGTAAGGAACTGCCTACATTTTGTCTTTTTGCAATCAATTTCGTTACTTTCAAATAGGCAGTTAAACAAAAGCTACCGGCAGCAATAATAACAGATAACATCTATTCTCATGCTTTCTTATTGATCATAATAGTGTTATAATAGGTATGTAATACTTTAATAATCTGTTGGTAGAGTCGTTTGCGTTTCAAAATGAGAAATTGCGATTAGATGACTCATAAACATGAGTCATTGATGAAGCGTAGAACTGATTTATGATACTAAAATGTAAGAAGAGCTATTATTTAATTGTAAAGATTCTGTGAAGAATTTTGGGGATTTCCTCAAGAGTTTTTCGCTTCAGGAATTTTATTAAACCCAAATAATCCAATACGATCACACACGAACTCTTGGAATGCCTTTGTGTGTTATACTCTTTAAATTTAATTCTGCTTTTGAAGTATTTCTTCATACAATGAGGATGATATATAATGTAAATATTTGTCACTTGTCTGGACAATTACCTTCTTTTACTTTTCATAAATGCAAGGTCGATGGCGAGATAGTTGTGGAATCCGGGAGATATATACGGATCTTCAGCATTATTTATTGCTTTATTAAAACCATGAAGTGAATGTTAATGTGTGATATCAATATTCGTTAAATTAAGTGGTTCGATTAAGTTAGCTACCTAGTTGATTGTTGTAATAAATTCGGTACACGACAGCGTGTGGCACATACATCAAAAGTTAATGTAATTATGATGTATCTCGGATTCATGTTCGCACGTCAGTCGATCGAGAGAGAAGCCTGTCACTGCGCATACAGAGACCACATGCGTCTGCGCTTCGGAAGATTTCGGCTGATCAATTATAGCTTTTACCTTATTGCAATAAGATTAACTATTGAAGATCATACGCACAAACGTAAGAGCACAATAATTGTGGTTTAACTGTGATATGGAATGCGTTTTTGTTATAGTGGTTAAAGTGCATCTAACTGTTGCAATCAACACAATTGCTTCTTATTTACGTCAATTTCAAATTTAATTCAAATTTAAAATGACTTTGTGGTTTACACAAAGAATAAATTACAAAGTTTAAGGAACTAACTATATTTAAAAACGGTATGCTGTTTGCGTTTACCATTTCCCACAGTTAATTTCATACTCATCATTATTATTACTAACATTAACTTAAGGGGAAGGCAATATGCATACTTAAGAATTAGAAAAATAACACAACTCGAAGAATGGAGTTTTACCTTATTTGAAGTTTAATTAAAATTATTGGTTACCTTTTGGATGGTGCACAAGTAAGTTCCCACAGTCAATTGATTGTTAGACAGATTACAAAAACATAATATAAACAACAGTACAAAAGGCGAACTTGTCATCATCATCATCAACTCTACAATTCATCAGTCTTCCTATCCCATCCCTTCTGGTAAGAAAGTAGGCCGTTGGCCATCAATCTTCTATTTGCTTCCTATTAAAATATTATTTTATTTGTTCAACCTCTCCTAATAGATACTTAGCTGTATTTTTCACGGTTTTCCGAGCCGAATCTATATATTATACAGGGTGACTGGAACTGAACCCGCCATAGCTAATACGCGTATAGAGGAGGTCATTTGCTAATTATTGAACCTTACTTTCTATGACTAAAGTTTCATAGTTTAGGAGATATGTCAATTTTCATACTTTTTCCGAAATTTGACCTAAAAACTGCTTAATTTTTTTTTCTCGCATGATTTTAACCGATTTTTTTATTTGATACTAATATCGAATAAACCTTTAGTCAAATAAAATAAATTTCAGACCCAGATAATGATTGAATAACTAGTTACGAGCCGCCAAAGTTTATCAAAAGTACAAACCACGATAAAATATTCAAGTTCGAATTCGATTTATAAAAAAACTAATGGTGATAATGGATTGCCAATGATCTTAAAAATATCTTTACCTTCTCTTCTTTCCAATGATATATCACACGTTGTAAGTAGATATTGAAATTTAGTAAAAATTCAAAGTTTATGGAAGAAAATGGAGTAATAATACGAAAATTATCCATACAAAGTTTCTTCAAACATCTCATATTTTCTGCTATACTCCTTTTCATAACTATTTTTGTGTGTTTTTTGGAAAATTAATTTAAAATAATAATCACATTATGAAGAAAAGATTTTAAAAAAATTCAAAATCAACTTTGTATGGATAATTTTTGTATTATTACTCCATTTTCTTCCATAAACTTTGAATTTTTGACAAATTTCAATATCTAATTACAACGTGTGATATATCATTGGAAAGAAGAGAAGCTAGAGATATTTTTAAGATTATTGGCAATCCATTATCACCATTAGTTTTTTTTTAAATCGAATTCGAAGTACAATTTTTTTTCGTGGTTTGTACTTTTGTTAGACTTTGGCGGCTCGTAACTAGTTATTCAATCATTATCTGGATCAGAAATCTATTTTATTTGAATAAAGACATATTCGATATTAATATCTAATAAAAAAAACTTTTTTAGGTCAAATTTCGGAAAAATTTGAAAAAAGTATAAAAATTGACATATCTCCTAAACTATAAAACTTTAGACATAGAAAGTAAGGTTCAATAATTAGCAAATGACCTCCTCTATACGCATATTAGATATGGCGGGTTGAGTTCCAGTCACCCTGTATAAAACTCAAAGGTGATTGACTGACATAGTGATCTATCAACGCACAGCCCAAACCACTAGACTAGACGGATCGGGCTGAAATTTGGCATGCAGGTAGATATTATGACGTATGCATCCGCTAAGACAGGATTTTACGAAACTCCACCCCGGGATCCACGCGTACGAAGTCGCGGGCGGCCGCTAGTTCGATACATAAACAAAGTAACTGCGCCTTAAGCCCGCAGCTCGCACGGGAGCCAGTAATAATCGCAGATTACGTCGCACCGCAGATCTATTATGCGCGGACGCATAACGATGCAACTGTCACGACTCATCCAAGGCTTTCACCTGCATTGTAAGCAACTACGCATGCGCGGTGCGTGCGCTTTCGCCGTTTTGGAGCCATAGCACACATGTTACTTTTCGCAGTTATGATCGGCGATTAAGTTGCTTTTTAAATGCTAAATGCAATAACATACAATAAATAGTCACTTAAAACACCAAACGCGGCGATTGAGTCACTTTCGGAAGTTCCGTACAACGACAGCAGTCGCTAAAACGCGCGATTCCAATACCGCGTTCGAACGCATGAAGTCGTGAAATCGCGATGCTGCATCGATAGAGTCGCTAAAAAGCTCGATACCGATACCGCGTCCAAACGCATGAAGTCGCGAAATCGCGATGCTGCATCGATAGAGTCGCTAAAAAGCTCGATACCGATACCGCGTCCGAACGCATGAAGTCGCGAAATCGCAATGCTGCAACGACACAGTAGCAAAATCGCCGATCGCCGATGCTGAAAGTAGCATGTCTGCTGTGGCCCTTATACTTTTGTTGTCACCTAGGGATGGACGAAGAAATTATCGATGGTTACGTCAAGTATTGGATAACTGATTATTGTAAATTGGTGATCGTATCGTATTGCAGAATTTTTAAAAGGTTTACTTTAAGATCGTGATGGAATTTCTCGACGGCCATGTGTTTGCATAGGCACGTGGTTTGTAGGTTTCCGTATTATATTGAAAACTATACGTAAGGTGTAATTTAAACCCTGTTTATTTAATTATAGCTTATTCTGTCGTTTCATAGTCAGACTTCTCTGTTTGGTAATTTATACATGGGCAAATGTATGAATAAGTATAATAAATTCCCACAAATTATTATTGACCTACCAATGAAAATCATAAATTAAAATTGATTATACACACCTACTTTATTAATAAAGGGCTTTTTAAAGTTTATATAATGACCGACCACATTTTTGTATAATTGATGTTGAAACTGCCTAGCTTACATCAGAAAATAATCTTTAACCCTCGCTGTACGAGGTGGGGTGTGACACACCCCAGACCTTTAAAAATAGCCACAATTTTAAAAATTTGCAAGTGCTGAATTTGAAATTCTCAGTAGCTGGAATTATGACACTGCTGCTTCGATCAGCGTTGCAAAATCAGTCCAGCGGTGACTACCAACTGAGTTACATGCCTTTAAAGTGCGTGTGGGTGTCACACACCCCACCTGGTACGGGACGTTGTTAAAAAGTTTAAAAAAAAATCTAACAGTTTTGGTGTAATTTATATATTTTTAGCTTTGTCAATTGAATAAAATTCAATACAAATATTATTTTTCGTGATTTTTCGGTATCTGAAATTTTCAAGCACTTTTAGTCAAATGAGATGACTTTTAGTGCAAATCTGGAAGTTTAGTACTGAGATCCGAAGATGTATGTGAACATACACTTATGGGCTACAATTTATACTTGGTGATACAATTTATGGGCTACTGAAATGGAATAACATATTTTATAAATAAATAAAACGCTACGCTCCCATTTTATGTACTGAGCATACTCATTTTCTTTCATCAGAATTGTGGTAAATTGAAAACCGATGATCAAAACAAATTTATACCCTTCCAGTTTTTAATTTACTTTTAAATTATAAGTAAATACTTGTACTTTGTTAAATAAAAACGGTTGTCATAATTAAAGGCACTAATTAAAAATTATACATAGGAAACTGATGCCTAAATTACAAGAACAACGGAAATTGTGTCTTTTTATTTTTTTATCATAAAAATGTTATAAAACATATTTTCAGCTCAGAGCATTTCTTAAACCTAATTAGCATACGTAAATAATCAATATTAAATATTAAATTCCACCTAAAAAAATGTTGAATGAAAATTTTATCACTTTGTATATCCCTTTCGCACCTGAATGAAACGATCGTGAGTTTCTTCTTTGAAAAATTATAAGTTCGCGCCAAATTCTTTTCTCCGCGCCAAACCGACCTCACATTATCGTGCGCTTATCGATCTAACCAATAAAAAACAGTTTTGGCGGCTAAATGAATCAGTGGCCGAGAGCGCACCGGAAAAATGGCTGCGTTTCTTGACCCCGTCACTGGACGTCGTAAGTAATATTTATTTTATTGCAATTTTCGTAGGAATTCATTGATATTTTGATTGTATTACATCATTGAGTGTATGATGCATCTGAATAACTATAAATTTCTTATATATTCTAAGCAATTACCGATTAAATTTATGAAAAAAATACCAGCTCACTATCGTGATATCTGGGTTGCAATTGTACCAACGCATGATCGTGAATTTATTAATTTTTAAGTTATTTTTCGATATTTGCCATTGAACAACGACCTCGTTTTGGGCTTCCTCGACGAGGGTGACTGTTCCGAGTTGGACTTTGTCGACAACGACCAAGAGATGTTCCCTCCGCAGCCGGAAAATGATGAAAAAGGTGAAGTTGAGCTGTCCTCTCCGCCTCACCCATCTGTGGCAGCTGGGCAATTGAATATCTAAGAGGAAGTCTACGTCTGATAATATGGATGGTAGAAAAGCAGACCCATCATGTTCTAAAAAGTCAAAGCAGACACTTTGTTCAATAGTAACTTTCATATCCTAGGATCGCAATGTACTGGCGGTATTTCACTCCAGCCCATCGTCTGCAACTTTACAAGGCGCAGGTTCGGCCTCATATGGAATACTGTTCTCATCTTTGGGCAGGTGCGCCCCAGTACCAACTTCTCCCTCTGGACCGCATTGAACAGAGAGCAGCTCGAATCGTTGACTGCCAAGACATTTCGGATTTGCTTGACCCCTTGGCGCTGCGTAGAGATATGTATCCTCACTGTGCATCTTCAATCGCATGTATCACGGGGAGTGCTCCGAAGAATTGTCCGGACTTATTCCTGCCGCCACTTTTCGCCACCGATCTACCCGACAGCACTTCCATCCACTTAGATGGTTGGCAGTCCACAACAGTACGTTTCTCTAGAAACTTCCTGCCCCGTACAACCAAACTGTGGAATGGACTGTCGTCTGCGGTGTTTCCGGACGGATACGATATGCAAGCTTTCAAGAAGAGAGCGTATCTTTACCTTAAAGGCCGGCAACGCACCTGTAACGCAAGGACAGCACTGGGGGCACGGCAAACCACGTAGTAAAGTTGCACAGCCAGAAAGGCCTTTTAGTTAATTTCTTTGTTTTTGTGTTAAATTTTTGTTTCCTAAGAAACATGAGTTTATCTCGCAAATGAACATGAAAATGATCTCATATAAAATTATGTGAATTTCGTTTAATTTCTAATTTGTCTGTTGAAAGAACATTTACATTCCAATGAAAACAAAATACTGTAATGTTGTACCTAAGCTATAATGTTAGCAATTATTAAATAAGTCTTTTCTAATAACCAGATGCATTTTATTTCATTATAAATATTTTTCTGGTAAGCGGACATTATCATTGCATAAAAATCTCATTAAAACTTATAAATGCACGATCGTGAGTTGGTAGAAGTCAACCCCAGAGCTCACTATCGTGATATCGACTTTCCAAAGTCCTGTTATACGCTGGATTTTTTTAACTATTTTTTTACATTAATATTACCACTTCTTTGCCAAAATAATATAGTTTTCATTGCAAAACAAAGGAACGAAAATCTCAGGTGCGAAAGGGATATTGGGGTGTGTCATACCCCACCTGACGTAACTTTTAGTCACCTCGTACACGGAGGGTTAAACTTATTTTATATCAGAGAGTGCGAAAGAGTTTTTAGCTCCGTCTTCATCTCAACAGCACAAATTAATATCTCAATAATATTAATATACTAAAAGAGCACTAAAATAAACTTATTTTCTATTTCCATAAGTGAGTTTACTGAAAAATAATTTTTCGATCGATAAAACCAAAAACTCACTCATCACTATTCGCAAAATTCTTAACCCGTTACGTCACGTGAAAATATTTGCTCAAATGTTTGTCGTGGCGCTATCTAGTTTCTTTTCACCGACGCATAAGGAAGAATGTTAACAGTCCGGTCGCGGGGACGCTAATTGCTAACTGCGGGCGTTACCGTGGGCTCGTGGGAAACGCGGGCTTTCTACGAGATGATCGTCTTTCGCACTGATCGGTGCTAAGTACCGCTTGTTATGCTAGACGTAATAAGTTAGCATGTCACGAAAAATATCAATTTGTAACAAGTAAAATTCCATTTTATCAGCTTCGATGGCACAGCAAACTGAACACTGCGAGATCTTTTTTAATCCATGTCGGATAAGCCTGCATCTCACTAAGGCTGGGTTGCACCATATTATTTTAACTTTAACAAATGTCAAAAGTCAAACTTCATACAAAAATCACCGGTTATCGTTGTAGTCACGGTTAAAGTTAGATGGCGCAACTCAGCCTTAGTGAAGGTGGAAGCGAGCTATCCTGGAATCTTCAGCCACAGTTTTCTGTGACTATCTCACCTCTAACTTCCAAAATACACCAATGCTGCTAACATTATGACTTGAGACTTAAAACAAGCCCTACCATCAAATGTAGAGTGGTCGTGGTAGTCATAAATGGTTTGGTTGCAAGCTTCACAATCCTTCGTCACTCCTCCATCCAGTCAGTCTTTCTTGTACATTCGTGGATTCCATTTGCTTACCACTAGATTAAAGGAGCGGTTCTTGAATCATCTATTTCTTAAATAATAAAAGAAGCTTATGCCCAGATTCCTGAAACAATAATGTCCATATCAAAAATGTAAAAGAATCCATCTAACTTTTCAAATGACAAGGCACATAGTAGGGGCCTCGTGCCGTACCATACCTTATCAAGTGAGTCAGTGAAGGGGCGGGCGAGTTCGTCTCAGTCTAGACCTAAACCTAAATGCGGGCGAAGCCGGTGCATTCATTTACATTATTGGCATGCCGCGTTATTTCTGTAATGCAGGGACAGAATTGGTTGAACTTTTACTTTTAAATAATATAAATAAATAAAATAAATAAAACTTTATTTTGTAGCCAATTACAATTCTGCATAGACAAATTGAAACGTTAATGACTGCAGTAGTCAAAGACTGTGTTGCAGTCATTAGCGCCTTCCTCTAATACAGACGCTATTTATAGACAATTTTGGTTACTATTAAATAACTTAATACTTATTTAGCTTTAACTGAATACCTACATGAATTGATATATTTTGCGAAGCCGTTTGTTTTTCATAAATTTGATCCCTAACTTGATATGGAGAAGATTTCGTGAATGTTCCCTTACTGTTTATCTAGTAGGTGGCGTTCAATGTATTAACGCCTCCGTAATTCAGTGGATAGAAAGTTGGACATTCTGCTCTTAAAAGTTCTAAATTTTACTGAGTTACCTAGTAGTTCTAAATTTTATTGAGGAAGGATATTCTATCTTGAATGAACCTTGAATAACCAATGACTTGGCGAAGTACTTAATTGGTCCACTAGTGTTACTACTACGTAGGGGAATGTGTCAAAAAATATTGGTAGCTTGAAAATATTGCACGTAATTTTATCCAATGAAACGACTTACTTTTATGTATTTGGAGTTTGTCTTCCCATTGCTTTCTCTAAATACCGTCATAAATATTGTCCTTAGTCCGGCCCTGGCAGACAGCTGGCCATAATACGTCTTCTGCCACTTACAAACATGTCAGCCCCTCAGATGGTATGTGGATGATTATCATGAGAACATGTTTGTTTTGGGATATTTCAATCAAATTATCCTTTTAAATAATTATTCTTAATACCGAAAGCTTTTGATAATTTTCATTAAATCAGAACAAATATTACAAATCACGTGGCATAAAACAAACGCATAATTTCTGTTTCCGGGGAAACGATAACATTTTATTAACACTAATATTTGTTTAACAAATATCCAAATGCCAAGGCACCTTAAAGGTATGGCCTTAAAGAGTCAAAATTATTCACCGAGATAGGTGTCGGTTTCAAATACCTTTAACATTTACGGGAACAAATTCGTGATACTAAAACGTAGCAGAAACATGCATAATCTGGCCTTGATCAACGTTTTTATGCTTATCTAAATTTTACAGCACGAAATACCTAGACGTATAAATATCGCGAATGCTCTGACATTAAATTAATACTGAGACCATAACGACAGATACAGTGATCACGACTCAACATGCCCCACGGCTTTCCCATTGTTTCAAATCGTATCTTAAAAAGTTTAACAAACCAAACGAAACACCAAATTCCTCACCGCTTCGTAATATGAAATACACTGGAGATTTCTTTATCTTAAAAACACTAATTAGATGACACAACTGATATCATACAATCAACATTTGCTCATATTTCGAATTCTTGCAACAAAACATTGCACTCGATGGCAAAAATAGCTCGCTCACATAAAGCAATGATGGTAATAAATGCACAATCATTACGAATGGCGAATTTATGTAGGAGCACTCATCGGGCTTAATAAATTTATGTAGTTTTATTCTGTCGTGGTATGCGGCGTTTCTATCTCATCGTCGGCAGTCATTAGTGCATTCCTGGGATCCCAGAATAACCTGAACAAAAGCAAAATGAATGGAGAGCACACCTAGTTCGCGCTTAGAAACGGTTTACTGGCGTGCGATGACTGATATAATAATGAACTTGTCACTTTCTGGCAAATATTGATGAAAAGAGACAAAGCAGTGCTGAAATTAGAACTGTTGAGTTATGACTATTTTGTTTTAATGAATGAGAGGGAAAATCTTTTAAGAAACAAATGAAGTCGTCGTATTCGTGAACTCTACCGTTTGGTTTAGGTTAGTTGTACGAGTATAACAGTTTGTTAATTTTAATTAATTTTATGTAACACTTTATTATAAATCACGTTATAATAACATAGTGTTTTTCTCTAAATCCCAATAATCAAACGTCTATTCCTTAAGACAGTTTCATTAACATATTAGATAATGTTAATCACGTGTTGCTCACCGGAACGTAGTTATTTAATCTGGCATTTAATTGATGTTTACACGGAAGATGGCTGTCTAACGAGCCGTCTTCCCCTCTGCCCCGCAATCAGCTGATAGCATCTTGGTCTGCAGGTATGCCTAGGATAGTTGAGCATCTATTAGGTAGATTGTAATTGATGTATTTTTAACCATACTCGGAGTAGGATAAAATTGTTGGTGATAATTAAATTGGTTGTATTACTTACAACCTACATACATAATTACGCACCTTTCTATACAGGGTGTTGCAGCTTATGCAAACAAAATCAAAATCAAAATCAAAAATATTTATTCAGTTTAGACCACAAGTGGCACTTATGAACGTCAATAGAAAATAATAAAAAAAGAAAAGGTAGCCCTTATGGGGCACTTTACATGTCTCCTTATCTTTTGGGCCCTACCAGCGCTTCGAGACAAACATATGGCAAGTGCTGAGAAGAAACGCCGGAACAAACTCAGTCACCACTTATTGCCAGGAATTATCTAACGGTAAGAATAGTCAAATTTAAGTACATCAAATATGTGCAGACTGAACTGACCACGCATCCTTGTCATCAATATAGTCTCGAACCTTGTAGTACCCTTTGGACATAAGGGTATTTTTTATATGTATCTTAAATTTGTTTATTGGCAATTCGACAAGGTTGTGTGGTATTTTGTTAAATATGGTAATACATTTCCCCAAGAATGAATTACCTATCTTATGCAACCTAAATGATGGAACAGCAAGTTTATTTTTATGTCTCGTGTTAAATGAGTGGACGTCACTTTTCTTAGTAAATAAATGTATATGTTTACGGACATACATAATGTTATCAAATATGTATTGCGAAGCCACAGTCAATATATTGATTTCTTTAAAAACTTCTCTAAGCGAGTCACGTGGTTTAAGACCGTATATTGCCCGGACAGCTCTTTTCTGTAAAATGAAAATTGATTCTATGTCTGCTGCTGAGCCCCACAGTAAAAGACCATAAGACATAATACTATGAAAATAACTAAAATATACAAGCCTTGCTGTTTCAACATCAGTCAAGTTTCTGATCTTTCTCACCGCAAAGGCAGCTGAACTAAGTCTTCCCGCCAAGGCAGCAATATGGGGGCCCCATTGTAATTTACAGTCTAGGGTAATACCTAGAAAGACAGTAGAGTTTATCAGTTCAATGCGTTCATTATTTACTGTAATATTAGTATTAACTTGTTTGACATTAGGCATAGTGAATTTTAAACATTTAGTTTTTTTTGCGTTTAATAGCAAATTATTAGTTGTAAACCAGTCTAATACTTTGGAAAGAGCATTATTCACGTCGTCAAATATTTCCTGACGCCTGTCAGTTTTAAAAATTAAAGAAGTGTCATCAGCAAATAATACTATCTCACAAAGGTCCTTTGAATAAAAAGGTAGATCATTTATATAAATCAGAAAGAGCAATGGTCCCAGTATTGAGCCTTGGGGCACTCCCATTTTTAGGGGGGCGCCCGAAGAGTTAGTTCCGTGAATATTTACTTTTTGTAATCTGTCTGAGAGGTAAGAGTGTAATAGGCTTAAGGCCTTGCCTGATACGCCATAATGTTCTAGCTTAAATAACAGAGTTTGATGATCAACACAGTCAAACGCCTTCGATAAGTCACAAAATACACCAATAGCATCTTTTTTCTCCTGCCAAGCATCGAAAATGTGTTTGATAAGAGCAACCCCTGCATCGGTCGTACTTTTCCCTTTTGTGAACCCATATTGTTTTTCATGAAACAGTTTATTTAAGTTAAAATGAGACAGTAGTTGATTGAAAATAATTTTTTCAAATATTTTACTGAGCGCAGGTAGTATCGATATAGGTCTAAAGTTGGATGGGTCACTTTTGTCTCCTGCTTTAAATAATGGTATGATTTTACTATGTTTCATCAGGGTAGGGAACTGACCTTCGTTAATACATTCATTAAAGATATGAGCTAAATGGGGAGCTATAAGAGGAATGATGGGTTTTATTATGTCTGTTGATATGCCCCATATATCCTCTGTCTTTTTTATATTTAGTTCTTTGAAAGTTTTTATAATAACTATGGGGTCTATTTGTCTAAATTTTAATGGGCTATTGCAAACATCAACACAACCCTCGAGAAGAGACATTGCCTGATATGAACATGAATTAAGATTGCTTGTTGTTATGATTGGTACATTTGAGAAGTAACCTTCGAATGCGTTTGCTACCTTATCATTGCATTTAATATACTTATTATCAATTTTTAATGCGAATGTGTCATCCCGAGATATAATTCTACAAGTTTCTTTATTAATACAGATATAATTCTACAAGTTTCTTTATTAATAAGCTTAGAATAGTCGAGCATCTAAGGAAGTTGAATATAATCATGAGGCATTTTTTATCCAGTTATACTTACTTGGTGTAAGATATACCTATTGAAAATCTTATCAGCAAGATGACTTTTTAAAATGTTATTGATTTTTAAGGATAGAATCAATTTACTTTTATTGATTTTTAAGGATAGTTAATCAATACAAAAAAGATTACTCCATCGTACTTTAACAGTAACTATAACAATAAGGTGTTTTTGTATGGAATTTGTCAGATTTTTGACATTTGTTAAAGTCAAAGTAAGATGGTGCAATTCAGTCTAAGTCCTACATTTCAATATTGCTTTTCAGATCAGCATTCTCTTTCGCTTTTTCTTCTGGCATTGAAATTAAACTGTCGAATAATTTGTCAAAAGTTTCTACCATTACTTTTCCTTACAATGTAATTCAAAGACTCTATTTAGAATTTTAGACATTCGATTATCTCGAACAAACAATTAAAACGTATCAGTGATGATCGATCGGTTCAGTGTCCTCACTGAGCTACTGTTCACTTTCACTGTGGCCGGGGGTCAAGTTTGCCGACCGACAGGCCGCAACAAGTGGGACACATCAGTGGAGTGATCAGTTTTAATGTTATCATCCAGACTCTCAAACTTTCGGTGCATTTTTGTGTTCATTTTATTATTGAAAAAAAAAATTGCTTCATGCATACAGCCTGCAAACCTAATCCTTAACTGTTTTAGGGTGGATTCGACCAAAGATAAGTATCTTTTAATCTCAGAATAAATCGTCAGTTTTGACATTTCCCATACTGAATCTGTCAATGTGCCAGTTATACCGGGAGTTATTCTTGGATAAAAGTTTGGTCGAATCGGGCTTTAGCTATGTAACTTTGACCACTTGATTATGTCGTCGTTTCATCTTTCTGGAACATCTTCTATGATAGGCAGACACTATTGATTTAGTGAGCATTTTTAGATCAAGTTACGTATTACGATATTTGAAATTCAATTTATAAAACCACTTCACTGTTAAAATTGATGTAATGTTCAACATTCAATTTATAATGTAACCTACACTTTATCACGGTAATACTATCTATACAGTATTCCAACTCGGCCATATTTTTCAAATAAATGTCAACAGCCGCGCGGTACGTCACGGTATGACAACATGCGATAGGGCTGCCCACCTGTAGACCCTATTTTCATTACATCTGCCTACTTATAATTTCTATCTAGTTTTGTGATTGTAAGTTTTTAATTTTATTTTGAAAAACAAAATACTTCGTGAGTGAAATAGGATAAAAATGCATGTTGTTTTGTGATTAGTATATTTCATTTAAAAAATATATTTGTAATGATGTATGATTTAGTAACAAATCTTATAAACCGACCGCAAAATGTATGCGCCTCGACTGAGGCGTACAAAATGCTTGATTATTATACAGGGTGTTAGGTAAATGGGTTTATAAGCCGACACTAGCCCATGTTAACATGTGCATATAAATGGTATGGTGAAGTCAGAAAATTGATATCATCATTTTAATAATTTGGATTTTATTACAAATCTGATTTTATAAATTTTATTTTGTATGGAAATTAACCTTTAACTGGTGACATGGCTTTTGTGTAACGTAACTGGTGACGTACGGTCTGAGAGGCCGCTACCGTATCAAGACTGTAGCATAGAAACTAGGTAAGGTAGCATACCACAATCTTTAAAAACAGATTATTAGCATATAGAAGAATTAAATTAAAATGAAATAATAAATTCTAAATATCATTTTTAATGCAGAACTTGCTGTTAAATTATATGTAGTAATAAAATAAAAAAACTAGAGATGATATCGATAATCGCAAACAAATAAATTTAAATCAACAAATTATAACAAAATTTGTATTTTTTATTATAGTTTTAATAATAACCAATTTTAAAAAACCTATCACACGTAGGTAACCTATCATTTTAGAAAACTGGCAGTGGTGAAACTTTTGTATTTTTTATAGGCTGTCAGGGCATTTATTGTTTGGCATAAAGGTGGACCGTCATTTTCACTTTCTGACTGATTCTCGTCAATTGGTCCTTTATCTTCAAAAACACTTTCTTCGGCTTCCGAATCATGGTCACTTTGCTCCAGAACGATGTTTTCAGGAACATATTCGGCTTCCGACCCAATTGCGTCTTCCTTTTCCAGATATTTTTCAAATCGCGAATTTTCAAGTTGTTTCATAAAGTGTGGCACTATATTCTCAACTAATGATCCTACGCTTCTTTTTTAGTTATTTAAGTATAATTTGCAAGTAAAAACTGTAAAAATACGAAAAAACTGTATAAAAAAAATGTCACGTAACTGGTGACATGCGGTCTGAGAGACCGCTGATGAACTTTACATCGATGTAACTTGTCGATTTGGAGCTGAATGATGCAAATATCCTTATCTACGGCGTAGACACAACTAAACTCGAAGCTACTGAAGCGGTGAAACATAGGAAGTACGAGGAAGGGGGTGAAACGATGTTTCACTGACGCCGCCCGGCCTGTGAGACCGCTTGTCACCAGTTAAAGGTTAAAAAAAAAAAATGATGATATCACTGACTTCACCATACTATTTATATGCATATGTTGACATGGGCTAGTGTCGGCTTATAAACCCATTTACCTAACACTCTGTATAAATAGGTTGTTGTTGTTGTTTCAGCCAAATGACGTCCACTGCTGGACAAAGGCCTCCCCCAAGGTTTTCCACAATGAACGGTCCTGCGCTGCCCGCATCCAGGCTCTTCCCGCGACCTTTACCAGATCGTCGGTCCACCTAGTAGGAGGCCTGCCCACGCTACGTCTTCCAGCCCGTGGTCGCCACTCGAGAACTTTCCTGCCCCAACGGCCATCGTCTCTACGAGCTATGTGCCCCGCCCACTGCCACTTGATTTTAGCAATTCTGCGAGCTATGTCGGTTACTTTGGTTCTCCTACGGATCTCCTCATTTCTGATTCGATCACGCAGGGAAACTCCGAGCATAGCCCGCTCCATCGCCCTTTGGGTGACCTTGAGCCTTCTTATGAGGCCCATAGTAAGCGACCACGTTTCGGATCCATATATCAACACTGGCAACACACACTGCTCGAATACTTTTGTCTTGAGACACTGCGGTATTTCGGACATGAGTATATGGCGAAGCTTCCCGAACGCTGCCCATCCGAGTTGGATTCAACGATTGACCTCTTTCTCGAAGTTGGACCTACCTAACTGGACTGTTTGTCCCAGGTATACATAATTGTCAACAACTTCGAGTGTAGAGTCTCCAACCTTCAGAGGAGTGGGTGCAACATGGACATTAGACATGATTTTTGTCTTGTCCATGTTCATTCTGAGGCCCACTTGTTGAGACGCTCTACTGAGGCCATCGAGCATTGTGCCTAGATCCTCCAAGGTCTCAGCCATGACTACGATATCGTCCGCGAATCGAAGGTGGGTGATGTACTCGCCGTTGATATTTATGCCAAATCCGTTCCAGTCCAGAAGCTTGAAGACATCTTCCAGGGCGGTGGTAAACAGTTTTGGAGATATGACGTCTCCCTGTCTTACCCCTCGCTGCAACTGGATAGGTTTCGAGTCCCGATCCTGGAGGCGGACCGACATTGTGGCGTTTTTGTACAAACCTTTGGAGAGACTGTAGCACAGCCCAGGTCTCGACCGAATCGAAGGCTTTCTCATAATCCACAAACGCCAGGCAAAGTGGTTGATTATACTCCTCGGTCTTCTGTATAATCATACAGAAGACCGAGGAGTATAAATAGGTACTTGTAATTATTTATGCGCTCTTTTTTATAAAAAAAAGAGCGCTTACTGTTTAAAAAACAACACATCGTCCGTTTATTGCAGTGGCACATTCGCGACACCCCCGACTTTTGCATGTCGAGAGCATACCGAGATTTGAATTTCGAAGGAATTCTCGCGTTTCGTCCGTTTATATGAAGTTACAATACTGTATGATAATATTACCGTGACTTTATGCTTCCGAAGCGTTTCTTTTTTGGTGGTTGGCTTCGAAATGGGACTGACATCATACATTTTGAGAACCTTTGGCTCACACTGACAGCTTTTATATCCAATTCAGACATCACCGCATAGGCAATGAATGATTACCTCTGTTAACATATCTCATAAGACTCCATACAATAGAATGTAAATATGTACCTGTATCAAATTACACACTTACTTTCTTCAACGTCAAAGAGTGTCGAAATCGAACCCACAATAACATAATTGTCTGCTATCTATAAACTATAAGTACCTTCTGGAGATAGTTAAATGTTTCAAAACGGTGAAAGTTACTTAGGTTCTAAAATCTAGAGATCATGTCGATAAAGTCTTACATATTTGACATTCGCTTCGTGCTCACATTCCGCTGTAAGCACGGACATAAGTGTTTAACTAGGATCGGTACAGCAATAAGTGTTGTCCATATCCCGCGTTTTATTTCCTTACACCGACCGCGGCGACATCTGGTGCCATTAGACGGCGATTACCATGGTAATTGTAAGGTTTTTCTCGGCTCTACAATTTGTATAATCGTTTATACGTAACTCCCGATTTTCATTCAAATGAAATGTTTTAAAATAGCTTCCTTAACTTGCGTCGACATAGCATTGCCATATTGGGAATTCTCACTTCTTCCGATGCTAATTAAAAATGCAAGATTATGGATGAATGCATTAAGGTTCGTAGGTATGACGTTAAAGCCTTTGAAATTTTAGATTAACCTAATCAATAATTAAAAATGAATTGCTAAAGAGTGACACGTTTGATTTGATTTAAAGCTTACAAGGTAATGAACTGTTTGACTGAAAGATCTTATTGGTACCTGATAGTAAATAAATAACATCATTAATCCTTCCGTTTTCATGTGGATTACTTCAGCTTTTTAGGAATAGACCATCCAATAGTTAAACAGCAAATGTTACTTGAATTAAATGGTGCGAATTAAATCCAAATATTCGTGAAGTTCTAAGAAATCACGTTACAGAAAACTCATACAGCAAGAACGTTCTCATTCCTGTTCCTGTCATACGCAATATCAAATCTGACTCTACAACCGCATCGTAATATATGATAATCGATTTCTCGTCGATCCAGATCTCGAGTACTCGATTGGGAGTACCGAGAATTTCTCTCGAGGCATGCCAATAAAGCACCTGCATTAATAATAATGTGGTATTTTTATACTCGGTCTCCGAAAATAATTGGTGAGTTTTTTCCGTAGTATTACGTAGGAAGGCGAATTACGTTGTTACGCGGCGCCGGCGAGAATATGTAGTGTCAGGGTGGAGGCACACTGAGTGAGAATAGCGAATAGATGGATTTGTTTATTCTCTTAATATTAGCTATGTAAACCATGGAGTGCTAAATGAAGCGAAAACGACTTCAAACCTGAGAGCCATTCATCGTAGTATGCAATGCTGTAACTACAAGATGAGGCCTCAGTTCACCAGTGACATTTTTTCTGCAACGATATGGTAAAATATTTTTTTTAATACTTTACTCACACCCTTACTATAGTGAAGGTAGGTTATGAAGGACTCCTTGCAATCAGTTCCATGCGCTTTTACCAACAAAACCTCCAGAGAGATTAGGCCGTTATTGACAGAGAATCACTGTCTTGACAATGAAATCCCTTATGACAATGTTGTTCTCAGCTCCATTGTGCACCCATCTTTACGGCAGTCGCATGCGCATTCTACTAGTTGCCGAGTAAGGCGCGACGGACACTTGTCGCGGAATCTGCGTCCGTCTGTTTAACCCAATAAGTACAAACCTTGCCTGTGTTGTATGCTTATTCCTTTGACATCTGATAGATGGTTACAACACTCGAAGACCGCTGATTTGTTGAGGTGGCTATTGGTTCTGCTAAAAACCATAAATAATTAATTTACGCTATTCTTTATACGCTTCCTTGATAGGGAATAAGCTGAGAGGTCAGGACTCCTGTTTATAAACGGTACTTTTAGCTATTCTTATCTTTTACTTCTGTATACGGGATTTATCCCACCACATTTTCCCACCACTGCAAGTCCTGTGTAGCCAGGATCTACAGCTTGGCCTCATGTGAAACACAACCATTGGAGGTTGAGTAGTAGCTAACTTTCTTGGAACCCGCAACGAATTTAAAATTGGAGGAGTTTGAAATATAATATCGACTTCCCTCCGTTACAAAGCGCCACTACTAATATATTAAGGGGTAAACAATTGCAGTATACCTACCTACTTACCCACGAGTTACCTTTTCTTCTACTTGCTTACTTAGTTTTCTTCCAGATGATGGATGCCATGTTATGTTATCCACCACTTACAATAACAAGCACTTTAACTGCAACTCTTTGTTTTCCAGTGTCCCGTTGGTTCGCCCCTGGCGTTGGGGCACTGTGTCCCACTTAGCGCTTATAAATCAAACATGTGACAGAAGCACGAGGTCATAGGTTCTTATTGGGCCAGTAACCGCATTGGCATGCGATTCACCGATATAGCCTGTGACGTAGGCTAAATATAACAGTACAATAATTTTTTTCATAAACGTTAAGTAGAATTTATAGAATAAGTCTAAAATCACGCAAAATAAACACTTCAAGTACCAGCGAAACAAGACAAAATATGTAGAAATCAATTGCTATTGTCGCGGTCTCATGCGACCACTTTCTGTTATTTATTTTAGTCTTACATGTGCCAAATGAAGCAAAGACATAATAATTATACTTTACGTAAGGTCGCAAGAATCAAATATTTTAGCCACTATCTTTTTAAATAATGGCCCATTTATTGTTCCGAAGCAGTGGTAGGATTAATTCTGGGACGTGTAAAAGTGCTTTTTAAAAGCTTATTTGCAAAAATAAATGAGCTTTATGAGAGTTTTTTTTTAATAAGTGTTTAGTAAGATTGTTAATTTCGACATCTTTCGATGTCACCAACATGTGTGCCTGCCTATAGGCATTAGTAAACTGTACAGTGATAACTAACATTGCGTACTCAGTTCGGAATTCGCAAGTAATTACAGGTCGGTTACAATTTAACAATGACTAACACATACCTTTCGCACAATTTCGGAGAGCTTTGTTTAAACTGTGACATTATTGGGGTGAAAATATGTTAGGGATTTAGCCTCGGCTTAGTGCCAGGCCAACTTGGTAATTAAGTTCCTGAATAAATTTAAAGATACCTTACACAAGTAAGTATTAATTACTGCGTTAAAAACGCCACTCACTACTTACCCCCATTACACAAAGGGCCCGCTTATGTTTAGGCATTCATAGTATTAAGTCGCGCAACGATTAGTTGAGGCAAATACAATATACTCACACTGTTGTAATATTTGAATAGATACCTAGATGGACATGATGGGCGCTGGATGGATGGAGCGTAGACTTCATTGGAACCTAATATGTTGGACAATATGTTGGACAATAATTATGTTGTCCTAAAATCTTGGACACCTAATGTAGCCAAATAGTTTGCAGCACGTCTTTGCTACGTTTGAAATAAGGTTGTGTTGTCAGCTTTTTGGCAACTTTGGGTGTCACACACTATTTGACGCTGACTTTACAACATTGTAAACAGATGGTAGACCGGCTGTTCTCTCTAGGCTGTGTCGTCGGTTTGATTCTTACACGGGCCCTATTAAGCGCCGACTTTGATCTCCGCAAGGATGTCGGCTCGACGGATCCCGGTACAGTCGGTGACAGTCTGCTAACGAACCGATTGATGCTATGAAAATTGTATGTGCATAAGTTGAAAAATGGGGCAGGCGAGTAATGAGCGTCGCTGTAGGACATTGGATCAAATGCAATTTATTTTATAGGTAGTTATTTGATTGGGAATGTGATGAATGGATTCGGATGTTAATTATGAAAAAAACAATAGTAATATAATTATTGCCCACTAGGAACAAATGAATGACGATGAAAATCACTATCCCACTGTGATCTTTTTCTTTACGCCTCCAAAATTACGCCACTTGTGGTTAGTTTAAGAACCTAGCACCTCGTTGACCCATTTACATTACTAGGGTAACCATATTAAAATTTTCCAGACTAATTTATAGTGAAAATGAGCACGCAAGACTAATAAGTTACAGTTATTACACCAAGACAACGAAGCTGGCGCCTGTCTACATCTCTGTATTATTAAAATTTAAAATGAAAATATTCTCCTCGGAGCTCAAATATTAATTTAATAATATTCACGCTAATATGTAGTTAAGAAAACTTGGCTTGCGCTTAAATAGAGCTTATTTAGGTACCTACATTGAAAATCTTAAAATCTGGCTACAATTTGTTATCCAATACCTACACTTATATTACCTATTTCCTACATTTTGGCCACATAAATCATATTATGTCGATTCACCTAGAAAAAATAACTATAATTATTTTATGTTACGAGATGAAACAGAATTAATTTACGTTAACAACACAAATTAGCTAACAAGAACTTGTCACTAAAAGTAAGTTAATTGTGACAAACGGTTATAGCCCAAACATCATGTTACTCTATTCTTCAGTGTGTAATAAACTAAAGATAATTCGCACTACTGACCCAACATCTCACGATGTGGTTGTTTTGCCAAAAGTTTCTCGGAAGGTGCGGTATCTGACATCGCTGGACACAGTAGCGGGTAATTGTAACGGGACCCGCTTAGAGCTGGACGCTTTGTTTATAATCCGTGAACTACTGTTATTGCTGCAGCCGGATCGGGATGTGTTGATGAGAGGAGCGGAAAGCGGGCTTAAATAACCAATAAGCTTAATGTGGTGGTGAGAGAACTCCGTACCGTAGCTCTAGATGAAGATCGAAGAACCAGAAGAATGAAGACCCATTTTCATCATCAGGTCTAGTTTACCAGAGGCAAGTGGAGGATTTGGAGTAGGTACACTCCAGAGAGAGAAACGCTTGTCACCTGCAGCGCAACAATGTTCTAAAATACAAACATGTAATAAACTAAATCTAATAAAGAAGTGTGAGGTAAAATCCCTCTATTATTCGCCGCGTTACCTATCACTATGCCCTCACTACCAGTACTAGAAGTGTGAGGTCACTAATATCCCCCTATAAAAAAGCTCGCCGCCTCACCTATCACAGTGCTCTCACTACCAGTACATACGAGCAGCGCAACGTAGGGTTCCCGGAACGCTAGTCACCTGCTGTGACAGCGACATTATAATGAATGTTTTTCAAATCCAATAGACTAAATCTAATGAAGAAGTGTGGTATGAGGTTACTAAATCCCCTATACAAAAGCTCGCCGCCTCACCTATCACAGTGCCCTCACTATCACTACATACGCGCAGCGTAGCGTTCCCGGAACGCTAGTCACATGCTGTGACAGCGACATGATAAATATTGTTCTATAAATCCAAAAATCGAATAAACTGAATAAACTGAATATAATAAAGAAGTAGCGGCCTGCGTCCAGCGCTTCCCTGCTACCTTTACGATGCCCTCGGTCCACCTTGTAGGTGGATCAATCGATCAACGTGGAAAGCATTGGGGGAGGCCTATGTTCAGCAGTGGATGATGATGAATAAAGAAGTGTGAGGTAAAATCCCTCTATTGTTCGCCGCCTCGCCTATCCTATGCACTCACTACCAGTACATACGAGCAGCGTAGCGTTCCCGGAACGCTAGTCACATGCTGTGACAGCGACATTATAATGAATGTTCTTTAAATCCAAAAATCGAATAATCTAAATATAATAAAGAAGTGTGAGGTAAAGCCCTCTATTGCTTGCCGCCTTACCTATCACTATGCCCTCACTACCACTACATACGAGCAGCGTAGCGTTCCCGGAACGCTAGTCACCTGCTGCGACAGCGACATGATAAATAAGACGTAGGATTAATTGCTTCCTACCGCACCCGACCCTACTAAATCACGGCGAGTATTAAACTGTCACCGTTTAATCACCTTTATCATTCCCATGGCGTTTTTTCGGTGCTTAAAACTATGGGATGGACACTGGGTAATGAGTTCAAGCGGGCAGTAAGTCCTCTCGAGTGTTGTGTTTATTGTTACGTATTATGTATTATACAGTCGTATTTTAAATGTAATAGGAGTATTTTTATTAGACGATGAGATGTGCAGGTAAATACATCGTGTGGTTTAAAAATTTGAGGTCACAAAAGTGACGATGGACTGGATCTGACATAGGCGATCTGAAATCGCTCTATCTATCTTGATTAAATTTGTTCAACCTTGTTTTAATGGTAACTGAAACTATAGGTAGCCATTGATCATGCAGCTAAACACCAATGCTTCAATTCCCTGCATTTAGATTGGACGAACCCAACATAGGACTCGCAATAATGGAAACAAGATTTATTATAACCCGCACCGTAATAGAACTAGCGTCAAAGGTACAATTTACACGCGACAAAGTTGCGTCTCATCGTGGAAGGATAGGAAGATACTTTCACGAGGACTTTGTATCGAGAATTAATTATCCCATATCGATATAGTTCAATCGAGCACGTGGTTATTATAGAGCTGTCGGCGGCGGCTGGCAGTTATTCATGCTCATGGCAAGACCGCGGTCCTGAGCAGTGACTCAGCATCCATTACCACGCATTATTGCACTCGTAAATAGACCTGCCTAGATTCTCGGAGTTAGCGTTATAGATTCTGGGAGATGTTGATTCTTCTTGTTATGTCAGACTTAAGAATAAACCGATACACCGATTTACCCATTATTACCCAACCCAAAAACGAATGCATTCTCGCGCACGCCTATATTTTATTGGTTTTCGTAAAGTGGGTCAAATTGTTTGCAATCTTTTAATCATGGGAGTGGCGACTGATTCGGACACTGCGCAGGGAAAAACTGGCGATTAGCGTGTTCCACGAAATACGCGAATTTATTTGTTTGATGGATTTTTAATGGTTGCATTCTCAGATCGTTAGAACGTTTCTTCGCCGGGATAATTATTTTACCCCTTTTTTAGCGGTATAATATAACACGTTAGCACCTCGTGTGAAAGAATGCTTGAGGTGGTCGATCTGTGCTGTAATTTAATGCATGCATAATGAGATACAAAAACAGCTGCAGCTTGTACAGTCAGCGTCAAATAGTTCGTGAGACCCAAAGTAGCCATACACAAAACCGTCTTTGTTACGTATACGTGTTTAAGCGATTATCACGCCATTTTATCGATTTTGCCCATATATTTTGACGTAAGAGTATAATCACGGTGCGCATCCTAGCCCGGCTGATGACAGTTTCAAAGGGTTCTCTGTTATAAATTTGGATTTGCAACCTGAATTAAAGCTCACTACTAGATCAATGTATCGTGTACTGCAAGAGAACAAGTGCGTTTGTTTATCGATATAAACTAGACTCGTGAGCTCTGGTGTTAGTTTCGATGCGCAAATAATACTAGACAGAGCAATACCTGTCGTATTGCTCTATAAGTTTGTCACACTTATGAGAGACTTATTTAGTCGATTGTGAGAGACTTATTTAGTCAACTGTGAGAGAGTTTTCTCGCTCTCCCCTCAGATGTGCCTCGAAGGTTGTAGTCGACAAACTAATACTCATATTGTTTAATAAGATCGATTAAACATAGTTAATGACTTATTTACGTGCTCAATTTATTTTGCTGATTTTAAATTATTTTAGGTAGGCGGTCTGACGAATTTTTATTCTGAACAGCTTGTCTAGTAGCTTCATAACAGTCTGTGGTTAGGCGGCCCATTTCCACCTGATTTACGGCCCAACTAGGCTGCACCACCGAATCCATACGTTAAGATATCTCACACTACACTAGTACTTACCTACTCTACTTAAACAGAGGAATTGAGGATCGGATTTTTATCGTGCTTCGTACGTCATGTCCATTTGACCTATAGATACTGATCAACAGCAAATTATCGGCAGGTCAAGCAATCACGGCTTGAAGGAAATGCAACTCAACTGAAATATCAAGGGAACATAATAAATGCATGGTTGCTCATTGTTGCCTGAAGGGCTTTTAAAGCTTCAACTATTGCTAGTAGAATAGGATGAAAACCATTACGAAAAAGGGCTTGAGTATAAAGGAATTGTGCAAGTTGTAGAATTGTGTTTTACTAGTAGCTAGTTACACTAGAATTTCAGCCATAAATTACTTATATCTTTTTTCTTACTGAATAAATATTTTTTCTGCCTTTTCTTTCTTTCATTCATGTCCTATCGTCATATTTTAATCTATGTATGAATTGATCCAACTATCACATCTATTATGTCCTACATAATGTAAAACAGCTGTGAAATTATGTAATTCAAACGCCCAAGCAAATGCCCACTGATTTTGTTAAATAATAAAATAGATTACGTCAAATTTTAACCAAATCGTCGCTCCAAGCGCTATGACTCTATTACGAAACGTCCAGCAAACATAAAATATTCTTATTGAATATTAAAGCGCATAGGTGCCTTATGAGGGCATCACTGCATTCCGTGTATTGCATTATGATAATGCGCCATTTTGAAGCAGTGCATCTCAAAAGAGCATCATGGCGCGACGCTGGCGCCGCGTGCGCATTCAACCATAGAATTTTCATGTAAAAACGAAACACTCAAAATTAGACCTTATGACACAAAACCCAAATACCTCTTTTATACAACAAAAAGTAATATAAGAAGAGCACGCAGCAACAATATCCCCCACAGCAATCGAAACAATAGACTCAAGTTTAGAATACATCAAAGTAATAGGAAAACATTTCACATGCAAACTGCCATCGAATCCACATTACAAGATGCAGGAATGCCGTTTCTTTTATATTAACGACTTTTATAGAGCCATACGTGTCGAATGTGGCCACATAAATAACTATAAATTCATTATGGAGGCATTTATCAAAAATATTTGGAATTAAATCACGTGTGTGGGATGTGGTTTGTGTTTTCATGGTAATGTTATGGCGGCGCGCGGCGAAATCGAACGAACAATGGACTATTTTGTAACATTTGCACGGTAGTGTCTACCTTTTGATTTTCATGGCTATGTTCATGGTACGATAACCATGCGTGATAAAATATTATAATACCTACCTGTGTGTAGTCCACTCAACACATCCCAGAAACAGCAGCGGAAAATTTACACTGGGCAAAAGAAGAAAAATCATGATTATGGTTATTGAGAGAGAAAAATTTTGCAGCAATAATCATAAGATGTACTAAGGACACTTTAAATCGTTTCACATAAGGAGGAAAGTGTTAATAATATCTTTAACTAAAAGAAAATCCCACTTGGATATGTTGAAATTCTTGATAGACAGCTACCTTATCCCCATATTACGCAGGCTGTCATGCAACCACCATTTTATCTAAAACAAGGTTGAAGCGTCCATCGAGTTTCTCCAGTGCCGTTATTAGTACTAATCGGCGATAATGTCTTTACTATCTATGCAAGATAAATACTTCATCATTACGCTCCATATTCGTAACAGTAACCTGACATAAGAACGGTTGATAAACACTGGCTGAAAAATGTTACGGGAACTAATTTAAGCAAAAAGCGAAAGAGTTGGACTAGAGAATAATAATGTCTTTCGTCTTTCAGTTCCGATTACCAAGTATGTGGTAAACAAGTTGAAAAATCGTTGTTTCTCTTACCCATTATCATATTCGACGGTATTATAGCCTAGCCTAGGTACCGTCATACGGCCTTTGATTCTACATTTTTTATTCATGAGGCAAAAGATTGATTATTTTATGAAACAAAAAAACGAAGCAATTTTATGAGGGTATCTAACTAATCAGTATAGGTACCTATTTGAAACTTAGATTAAAATCAATGCGTTGAATAGCATTTTGCACGTGAGCCAAGAACGTATGGCCTAAAAACTTCTATAAAATTAATGAAAGGACAGATAATATTGTTTATCTGCCATCTCATATAGAATCCAGTCTGTGGATGTGTGTCACACAAATGTCAAACAATTCTTTCATTGGCTCCGATACACTTGAATGGATTACTTTATTGATCTGCCGTAATCGAATTTCATTTCGCACTATCTTGTTTCAATCTGGCCTCATTTGGCTCGTTCTATTTGCAACTATACTCGCACCTGTAAATTGGGACAAGGTCGTTGAACCACAAACTGAAACCAGTGGTTACTTTCATTTAATGCAGTGTTTCCTATTTTCATCTGTCATAGCCTCGCATAGTTTTGTAAACAAACTTTTAGTGAATTACAACTTCCAGTGCCATGTCTATTTTTTCATTGTGAAAAACAAGCTACGATCAAGGTGCCCCTGCAGTTAATAAAATCTTAATTTATACTCATCGCTGTATTCGTTCATGCAGATTTAAAATGACGCAAAAAATTTCAGAATGTTAGGCGACAGAGTTGGCTTCTTACTCTGAAATTGCCATTTGTCCAGCCATTCGGTTATTATAGCGATTCAGTTTAAGTATGAATGGGCTTTCGAACTTTCAGAGGCGACTGTCAACACATTATGACAATACTTTTGTAAAATTGCAGACATATCACATCGATGTTACATATGCCGGGTCAACGGCCAGTCTAACGCCAGTCATATCCAAGTTAGATACATTTGTAATAGCCACTCGGTTCTTTCACGTCTAGCCCTGACAGGCAATGAAAGGGATGCATTTATCACCCGCATTCAGGCAGACGAGACATCGGATGAATACCGAGTAATTTAAATCGCTTGCGCAGAGATCTAGTGGGTGGGTATTCATTGACAGATGGTTAGGGATGAGCTAAACGTACTATAACTAAAGTGTAACTGGTTACTGATTAAAATTTTGGTTTTCATCACTTTTAAGCAGCGTAGACCAGAATGATGGATCATTCTCTAAAGATTATTGTTTTGGTCAATACATGTGAAATAATAATAATAATAAATACACTTTATTGCACACCAAAGATAAGAACAGAAAGAAAAGGAACACACAAGGAAATGTGTCCCTGTAACATATAATATAGATGTCTCTTAAGTTGATGCACTCAGTTTAGGAGTAAACTCTTCATCAAAAACAAACGGATGGATAATACAGACTCAAATGTTGACTTACTTCTCATTCAATTGTTTTCACACATAATACACGAGTTCAAATATTGTACGATCTTTACGTAATTATACATGGGATTATTGGTATACTTACTCGTAATTTGTACTTGTACGAGGTGTACCTTTAGATGTCCATAATGTTTGTATCACAACCTATAAAGCAATAATGTCGAATAGATATGATTGTAGATAAAATACCGCCTCGGTCTTTCTAGTGTTGCAAGATTCTTTGCAACAAAGTCTTTGAGCAGGTCTCGCTTCCCAGATTATTAGGGCCACGGGCTGATCTTGACTGAACGGGCTCACTTCAAACGCTTGTCAGACGTATTTAGTACTACTGTCACGAAACCAATGTTTTATGTCCCGTTGATTAGTTTGCAGATTAGCAATGATTTACTCACGGCGATTTCAAATAAATCAATCTAGTTATTTCGTGTCTGTGCTAAACTTGTAGACATTTCATAACAGTCGATTGAGATAAATTAATTGAAACGGTCAGATTAATACGGATTTGTCATCGCATGATGACTAGCTAGCACTGTTTAGACGCTTGTTTATAATTTTGCTTGTATATTCGCATTTAATTTGAAAGGTGTTAAAGTGGAGTGATTAGATGTTCTAAAAGTGGGTTATGCTAAAAGTGTAAGGATCGTGAAAGTCGAGTGGTTGTCGTAAATCAGTAAAAAGTGTGTGCCAGCCATTTGACCTGATACTCGGTAATTAGACACAGCCCACCGTTGTAGCCTGCACTAAATAGAAATACAATTTTAAAGCTGCATTCATAACTAGCTTCTGACCGCGGTTTTACCCGCCTTGGTTTCAGTTTTTAAGCGCGTCAAGGCGAAAAATTAGCTAGACCGTAAAAATACATACTTAGATATTGATTCATTATCATACACATTAGTATGTATTTCCAAATCCGTAACTTGAGAAACTTTTCCACGGACTTTCCACGTACAACATTATTTCCCACCACTTCGTGTTCTTCTTAAGTACCACGTATTTTCTCATAAAAAATATTCAGCAGTTTAGAGTTTGGGTGAAAACTGTACAGACCGAGTTACTTTCGCGTCTGTAAGCTTGGATACTAGTCCGAATCTGGACCGACGACGAGCGAGAATAATCGTGTCAACATTCTGCAGCATCAATTTAATCGCCATAAAAATAATAATTAAGCGTAATTTTTCGCAATATTCCCATGTACTGCGCGAGAGTGTCCAACACGAGATTAAGGTGGTTGTTGATAGAAAAGTGGCTCTTTATGGGTGAAAGGCGTGGATATGCGTGTAAGTTGCCATTATGGTTGTCTTGGTAGCAGGTAGAGGCATTTGTTGATATTTATGCTCGTTTGGGCGAGGTGACGGAGCCGTAAAGGTTCGGCCAAACCAATGCGATCACACGCGATCAGCCGGCGTGCAGCGATGGCGATCAATGCATTTAAGTCGGGTCGCCATCGCTGCACGCTGGCTGATCGCGTGTGATCGCGTTGGTTTGGCCGAACCTTACATTGATCGCCATCGCTGCACGCCGGCTGATCGCGTGTGATCGCGTTGGTTTGGCCGAACCTTTAAATGCATTGATCGCCATTGCTGCACGCCGGCTGATCGCGTGTGATCGCGTTGGTTTGGCCGAACCTTAAGTGTCGTGTGGGCTCACAGGTGCTGCACGGTGATAAGATTTTTATCTAAGTTACGTCGGTGTTACATGCAAGTTACGCAGCTGGATAAGAAAAACTGCTTTCCTATTTTCTTGCGTCGGTTCTTTGAACGGAGTATTATGCGACTGTTACATGTAGCTATGACATTATTTTATTTGCAAATAGGTATTTAGACTGTAGGTACACGATCAAAACAAAAACCACCAGGGACAGTTATAAAGTTCCTTATTATATCTAATTGGTGCCTTACCAGAGTTTTAAGATATCTACCAAATTTTTAATATGTGCTGAAAAGAGGCGCTGAAATAAACTCTAGTACCCACTAGATAAATTTTTTTTCTGCATAACAAGGCAGATATTTGACCACAATCGCACCTGGTGTTAAGTGGGATGCAGTCTAGGATGGTACATATCTGATGCCCTGTAAGTGCCTATTCACTCTCACCTTGAAAAGGCCCGTAGTCTTCGGGAAAGACAACAGCAGGCAGCGAATTCCAGTCACTAGCTGTTCGCATTATAAAAGTCTTCGAAATTCTTAGTGCAAGCTGGTGAAATGTCGACAAATAAAGCTTAAAGCTCAATTTAAACTCAATAATCTCAATCCTGTATGTCTGTACTATATTATAGTACCTACATCTATATTTTTTGTTTATCTAACTAAAGATTATCCAGAACATTCCAAAGAATTCTCAATCCCCTTGTCCGCAGTTGACCCTCGGACCACGGTATCCGCGCACAATCTACACGGCCCCTTACTTACTCCTGCGCATACGAGCGAACCAATAACTGGGCGGATTTGCAAGCAAATGTCTTTTTAACATTACTGTCTGCCATCCAGTCTTACGCTCTACCTGATTTTACTTTCAAGTTCCATTCAAAATATGGGAAACGGAAGTGAAATGCTAGCATTCCTTCCAGTTTATTTACGTATCTGAAGATACAGGTAATAAAATGCAAATTAGATATCAAGTAGTTTATTAAGTATACATAACGGCACACAGTGATAACAAGTGGGGTCGTTAGTAAGGCTTCTTACGTTTTACAATGAATGGCGATTTTAGAAGGAACCGATTTAATATAAATGGTCCGTGGTTAATCATCGCAATCATTGGATTGACTTATATCTAATAGGCAGGAACATTAGGTACAAAGTAAGGCATAACTTACGGCCACATGTTGCGTTGTTTTCATGTGGTCCCGTATTTCTTATCAGGTGGTTAAAATAGTGGCCACCATTTTTGAACTTAATCAAAATGAAGTAAGGTTCAAAACGAATGCTAAAATAATGTTTCTCTATTATTTCTTCGATATAAAATAAACTAAGAATAACGCTCCATACCACAACGCATCATGCGACCGAAGTCTTAAAAGTTGCTATTTCTTCTTCAAGAAGAAATATCATTAAGCTAATCTAGCTCAGTTACTCATGTGACTAAGGCATTAATTAATCACACATTTTATCATATTAATATGGAAATTATTTTATTTAAATAGGTATTTAAACTGCGTGCAAAAATATTGGCTTGAAAGTAATTCGTTACAAAATATAGTCAGAAAGAACTTTCTTTGAGTCAACAATTTATTATATAAATATTATATAGGTAGGTATCAGATTATTTTTTTAGAAAGATAAAACAAATCAGTCCTTGGGACCCTAATCTGATGTGAATACTGATAAAGTAAATACCTACACAAAAAAAATTGGTAAATAGGTTAAGGTCATCAATTGCTATCAAACATAGATTCGATAACACATTTACAATGTAGATTAGGTACAAAAAACTTCGTCTTTTAGAAACATTTATATTAAATACATCCCGATTTAATATTTCAAAATACATTTCGTAAAATTAAACTTCTAAGTATGTGTATTACATAGTAATAATCTACCATCACAAGAACATTGCTTTCGAATCACATTTGCAAATACAAACTCCTTGAAACTAAAGCAGAACTTCAATCTATTCAGTCGAACTTTAGCCATATAGTGGCCAACATCTACCTATCTATGTTGGTCTATGTTGCAGATATGTTTTTGTCCAAACAATTGGTAATAAAAGTATCACATTACTAAAAATATATCGTCCAACTCCTTCGGAGAACATATCAAAAACACATACCAACATTCACATCTTTTCCATCAGTATCACCAAACCTTCTTCGACCTTCAGTCGACAAATCTCCCCGTGAGAGAACAACTTTCTGTCGCACAGAAAAAAAACAAACTCCTGTCAAGGAGTGACCGAGACCCTGAGGAGTGGGAGGGCGCATCATATGCTGAGCGAGGGCCGTTTCTTCCTCACACTCTTGTTGCTGAGGCCGAGGATCGATCCGATTACCTGAGGGAAAAATGAAGATGTCAGGAAAAATTAACACAGAAATAGAAACTGTCACATGTGATACAAAAAACCTTGCATGACCCTGGCTCTTAAGAAGACGTGGTGATGTTCGCTGCTAGAAAAGCAAAGAAAAGATTTATTTTCTATCTAATTAAATGAAAGAAAACATGTTTTTCAGGGCTGCAGAAGCGTATGTAAAAACTAAAATTACGATTATGCTGGGTCTACTTTAGACAGAAAAAATAGATGGAAGTTAAACTGTGAACAAGTGATATACGAGTATTAATAACTTTTTTGACCTTCAGCAGTTAAAATGTGACTCTGCTTATCGTAACTTTTGTGCTTTGTTGTAGTAAATCATAAAAATGATCAAAGATAAACCACAATTGTTTGGTGGTTGCGTAGCCATATCACGTTCTGAAAATTAAGTCGGACACCATTTGGTTTACCTCTGCATTATTCGCATTAAGGCCAGTGCTTCGCTATAAATATTTCGGACAAGATTATCAGCGTGCCAATTTCATTCGCACTTCATAAGCGCATTATCACGCATGCATCTCCACACACACAGTCCACAACTGTACGAGTAATCCCGTTCTGAATCAGCCACACTGAAATTGCATGAAATTGAATTTCTATTGCGCATTTATAGACCAGATGATAAACATATTAATACGTAGGTAAAATAGTTGCTACCACATTTCTATGGTTGCTACTGACTTGAGTAAAATGGAGCATTATGTAGCATAAATTCGTTGTTATCATCAAGTAATTTCAGTCTGCACTACAGGAACACCAATTCACCAGTCCTGGATCTGTCAATAGGCCGTATAGGCCGCGCGGCCTAGGGGCGGTAGAGTCCTAGGGGCGGCAGATTTCAGATGACGCTTACTCGATTTCAGAAGATAAAAGTTAAATAAAGATCCAACCCCACCCTAGCCTACGGGCGGCAAAACTGTAAATCCGCCACTGCAATTCACCACAGGGAACTGGAGGATTTGGCCCACGCAGGCCAGAGGGAATTAAGGAAGCCTGATGTTCACAAACATATTTCTTTGTGGATGTAGTGGTCCTAGTCTACTTTGCAGAAATCTTGGAGACGGAGTGCGAACGACGGTCTTTTTCCTAGAACGTAGCATACTACTAATGGTTACCTTGTAGACGGAGTAGAGAACGCATGCTTGTGCTGGCGCTAAAGTAGAGGCAGAATGTGGTATAAACTAGAGCCCACCTTGGAGACAGAGTAGCCGGTGAGCTTGTGCCAGGGCGCGGATAGAGGCAGAGTATGGTATAAATATACAACAATATTATGCATACCTTGGAGACGGAGTACGCGGCGAGCTTGCGGCGCGGCGCGGGCAGCAGCAGCGCCATCGCCCGCGCCTCTCGCAGCAGCGCGTGGAACGCCAGCGCGGCGCCCGCGCACGACTCCGCCGCCGACACCTCATAGAATTGGCACCCGAATCGTAGGGATAGTTCTTGGCCTTCCTCAGCTTTTACCACTCTGTTCAAAAGAGGAATCACGTTATAGGCCTTATGTATGTGTAGGCTAAGTAAGGACTTCTACTAATTATGATCACCGTTCACATTTACTTATGCTGGAATTAAAAGGCAACACCGCACGAGTAGTACAAAACATTTATGTGAGTAGCACTGACTGCAAATATTTTTTGACCAGAGAGTGATAATATGAAAACAAAATAATACCTATTAAACTAAAAATTATTCAAAGAAAGTTCAGCTGACATCACATAATGTTCTTAAAGATGATTTAAGTATGTATCTAAGAATAGACTCCTCAGACTGCCATTATGTATTATGTCATCAGGCTTCTGTATAAGGGTGTCGCCTTATTAGATTAAAGAATTTTAATGTGTTACAACATCCATTAATGTCACCGGATATTATAACGTTCATACATAATGTGATGGTTGGTGAAGGTGATCAAAAAACGTATATTACTTTCATTGTCGTCATCTAATGCTTCTGCCATTCCATATCCATGTTCATTCTACGTCATTCTTAGTTATCAGGTAGCCCCCCCCAATGAAGGAGATTGAAGAATAAATATTTCTTCCAAAATTGTAGCAGTCAATTTGTTTTCTATCAAGTCTGGTACCTCACCTGGCATGTTCCAAGTCCCTTTTGTTTCCCAGTAACGTGACAGCGGTGCATCCCGGTAGCCTGGTCCTCTCTAATAGAGCCAGCAGTTCTGCTGCAGCCAGGAACGAGCGACGATCACACACGGAGTATACCACCGCAAAGGCATCACCCCAGCGAAGGTGGTCCGCGAGGCAACCACGTTTCTGAACAGAAATCAGAATTTGATTCACCGATCACTCGCCGATCTATGCATTAGTGCTGAAAAAATTAACCTAGGTAATCACATCTTAGGCTTAGAGGTAAAACATCGCACCCATAAGAAACTACACGATTTATTTACCTAGTAGTTGAAGGATTGTAAGACACATTGTAAAATAGGAAAATAGGAGCGTTTATCCTATGAACTAATTGATAAGCTATTTTACTTGAATAATAAAGAAATATTATTATCGAATAAACCGAAAAAGAATGTTTCTTTAGAAAAGATAATCGAATTAAGAAGTTATTGGGAAATGTAGATATCACACCGACACTATCTTATCTTTGCTCAAGCGTAATGAGTTTACAAGCATGACCTTGAACTTTGATGAATGTGAAAGTAAAAATGGTTGCAGCTACTCAGTGATATTCTTCGTAAGCAAACATTTGATTGATGACATTCAGCATGATGATGAAGATAAATTTACAAAGTACGCACTCAAACGGTTTAACTATCATTTAATGGCTTATTAGTTATTAGAGGACTATAAACTTACGGCACATCCACATGTGTCCAAGACCTCGACTTCAGAAGTGGCTCCATCAAACGCCACCCGGTGTTGGTATAGAAAATCTGAAACAAGCCGATTTTTATAGCCACAATAAACTTTTAATTGATGCTCGAACCTTCGTCTCCATTTCGGCCTCGTTCTATATCGGCTTTCAGAAAGACGAGTATGTCACTCACGCGCATCTTACACTAGCCGTTAGCAACTCAAATGTTTAATAACGCATATCTAGATCGTTGCATTGTTAAAATATTTTGAATTTTGCGTACTTTTTTTAGGGTTCCATAGTCCTGACAAGGAACTCTTATACTTTTTGTTTTACTTTGACAAATTATTGGAAAACATTTTATGCCCAGCCCATAAAAGTTATAATATTATATTCCGACTTTCAGTTGCCAAATTCGAAGCATGTAAGTACCTCTTTTATGCAATAGGCCGACTTTTGATGACACTATACGCGGTTGTATTGAACCACGAACTTCTTATGCTAGGTAAAGAATCTTGATTTACTGGATATCAACGCGTAGAGTTAACATCTGAATAACCAAACAACATTTTTATAGGAACGGAAGCTAAACAAACTTTAGTACTCCAACAAAAACAAATACATGAATGAAAAACTATGCCAACTGGCATTACCAGACTGTTGTTAAGCTTTGCATTGCCTCTGACAATGTTTCAGTGCCAAGAGATTGCGCAAACGTCTAACACAATGCCACGCGAGTTTACATTAGTAAAACTGAAGGAAGATTGCTCAGGAATGCGCTGGTAAAATTTTAACTAGAGCTACCAGAGGTCGACGTACTAGGAGTACCGGCGCCGGCGTTCGTAAACCTTGGCACTCCCCTCGGCTCTCTTGCCAATAACACAAATAAACTATTGGCACCGGACTGGCATGTGGTAAGTGCTCCCTCTAAGGGCTGTTCACAGGTTTCTGTTAATCAAGAATTACTTGGTGCAACGATTTTTCAAACTAAAGCACACTTTAATTATGAAGAACTCACCGCCAGTCGAACTGTATTCGCCGATGTAACGCTTGGTGAGATACCGGACGACCACAGCTGAAACAAAAAATAATATTAGAACCTTCTAAATAACTAGATGCTAGAGTGATTAAGTCATAAAACCAAGATAAGTGTTTAATAATAAAATGAGAGGCGTTGAATCTCCATACAGCTTCAAAAGACACGGTGATTTATCGATTAACGTAAACTGCTATAACAATAGTGGAAATATTTTAGAAGTAACATTATATCACCCACTACCAGTGCGGCACAGCCTACGAAATCCAACAATAACAATCGTAATATAGAAAGCGCGAGAGTGTGCAATTCTACTATAGTTTGCAAATTATCTAACTCGATAAAACACATCTTGCTAAATGAAATACAAGTTAGTAACATGGAGAAAGCAGCAATTAGCAGCTAATCGGTAAGAGGTGTTACAAAAGTTGTATTCCTGAATGAATTTATAACTACAAGCGACAATTAGAGGGAAAGCAGACAAAAGGGCCAGAGGTGCGTAAACACCGCTGTTCAAATTAAACTGCCGTTCCCTAACAAATTGTAATGAGACAATAACTACACCACAGATTCGATAAGCTTCCTTTCTATTTGGAATTATTTAAACGCTACACTTAATTGCAGACATCAAAAACATTTTGGGAGATTTTCCTAAGTACTAATTATCATCACCATAATTCTAACAATTTTAGTTAAATGTTTCTCCAACTGTAGATGATGAAGCAATAAATTAATATATTCAATTACTCTTTGAATCCCATTAAATGTACCTTATCTAAGTTGTGACGTCTTGGTGATAATGTTAATTAAAACAGCAAATGAAATGCCAGATAGAGCGCTCGAGCCCGGTTTCATAATTCCATCCAATGGTGCAGACAGAGCAATGGGGTGTCACTGCTGTTACTGCAATGAAATTGGATACAGGCGGTAGTTTTACGATACCCATACAAACATAATAAAATCCCATTAAAGCTCCTGTCACGTAACTCAGAAAATTTTATGATTCCAGTTTAGAAAATCCCAAAATGGTTTTAATGCCACATCCTATAGAGTTGTTAGAACACGCAAATAAAGGTTTTATTGCAAAAAGGTCCTTTTAGAAAGTTACGATACTGAAATATTGGCATATATTATTGCTGGAAACTATCAAATAAAAACTGCCAATCCTGTAAATAGATTCAACCACATTTATCCTGACATGAGACCATTACCCTTCTTTATTTATAGCAACATCCCATTGAGCAGAGCTCCATTCGTATATTATGCATTTGACATTAACAGTCGAAAATTCAAGTTGGAATTTCTGACTAAACGTATTAGATGTTCGCAGACTGAAGAAATATATTTGATCATAAAGCACTGAATAGTTCGAGAAATGATATTATCTTGGTCGCATCTCATCAGTTCCTTCGTTTTATTGAGCCTGCGACTGTTAGCCATCTCATCGTAGAATATGGGTTCATAGCTTGCCAATAAACATGTCATTTCATCAGTTTTATTATTAAGCTTCTGCTTTACGATCTCGTATAATGAAGTGTCAGTATACACGACGGCCGGCTCATGTTTGATTTAAAGGTTGACATAAGGTCAGGGGCGTTGGTTTTCATGAGCGTCGATTGAATGGACCAGCTCAAAACAATCGATGTGTCTTAATTGCCATTTCACGGTTATCTATTGAGGTTGTCGCACTTTCCTTTTATGTCTTGGCTCGTTAAATTATCATTACACAGTCGTCTGTCGTATCGAAATGTTAACTTTAGCTCTTCTCGTACGCAACTATGTGAATTGATATTTAAATTTCTCTTTTACGTTTGAATGAAATTAAAATTTTATTGATATCGAGTGGCTTATGGCAATATGTTGCGGAATCTGAAAAGTTGCCTGCTTATCAAAACATGTAGAATGAGCACACGACTCGAGTCGAACACACCAATTACACTAACGAGTAAGCACTTTCACTGCGGCTGATAGCGGCCAGTTCAAGGTAATCCACTAAGCGTTACTCTCGATCTTGACGAACAACGTGCTAAAACCAATTTATCTGCGCTCGGTCAGTGCGATGTTGTAACAGACGTAAAGTCATAATTTGGTTATAAACATAGCTGGGCATTAACTCGTTAATCCGTTAATCGTTAATTAACGAAGTTAACATTTCTATTAACGGATTAACTTTTAAGTTAACTTTAAAAAATGTTAACGGACTCGTTAACTTCCGTTAAATAATCCTAAGTCCGTTAATCGTTAATCCAGTATATACCTATAGTCCGATTTTTAATTCGACGGAATTCTGACAGCTGTCATTTTTTGACAATTCAGATGTAATTAGCCTTTTTTGCTTTGAATTATTAATAAATATTATGAAATGAAATTTCATCAAGTACAACTTACAAGAATGAACTATTGATTGTTTTGTGAATTCAGTGTACACTAATTATTATGTATATTTTAGAGATTAAATAGAAAAAAACGTGTTTTTAACACAGTAAAATAACATATTATCATAAACGAAAATATGTATTGATTATCAATCATCATTATCGTCATCATAATCAACTTGGATTATAAAATTAGCATCTTTTAAATTGATTATTTTATGAAGCCAAAATTTTATTAACAAAAGGATTTTCATAAAAAAGGTTTGTAACCCATGGATTATTGGCCAGGGAGTCCAGTAATAGAAAAATAATTTCCCAATTTTTTTTGTAACTTCAAAAATATGATAATAAAAATTCAAATAACCATTTTGAAATGATGAGTACATTTTTAAGCCTTAGTTTTTCAAGTGAAACCTTAAATTCAAGAAAGGATTAATTTTTAATTTGTGAAAATGCTCTCCATTCTTAATGGGAATGTTTCAATGTTGGCAACACTTCTGAAATGTCAAAATTCCGTCGAATTAAAAATCAGAGTTTACTATATTTACCAAAAAGATACAGCAGGCACGCTGAAAAACGCTAGAAAAACGCGTTCTGACAAGTACGTTCGGGCTTCCAGAACTTCCAGAACCCAAAACAACAGTTTTTGTAACCAGATCACTAACGACACTTGTTTGTATGTGTGGGACAACTTTTGCAACTGAATTTAAGACCAGTTTTCCTGAACCGATTGAGGTGAAATTTGGTATACTTATGTAAGTACGATGACAATGCAATGTTATGGTACCATTGAGCTGGTCTGATGATGGAGTCATGAGGTGGCCATAGGAACTCCTAAATGAAACGGCGGCATCGCATCGAATTTGGGTTCGTTGAATTTGTCTTTTCGAGCACTTTAGTACTAGATGATGTCCAGGGTCCTGATGATGGAGTCAGGAGGTGGCCATAGGAATTCCTAAACGAAACGGTGGAAACTTATCGAGTTTGGGTCTGCTGGATTGTCTTTTCGAGCACTTTGGTGCTAAATTGTATTGTAATTGAACCACGTGAACCAAGGCTCTGAGATTGAGATATTACTAAAAAGTGTTTTAAACTTTTTTAAAAACAAGATTTTATTCTGAAACGCAGTTGTACTAAAACGAAAAAAATAATTGTAGTTTTGCAAGGTTCAAATTAGTTGAACCTTGCATGCAATTATTTTTTTCGTTTTATTATCATGTGTTAACGGATTAACGATTAACGTTAACTTGCGTTAAGTCTTGCGAAATGTAACGTTTTAACGTTTAACGAAGTTAATTTTTTTATTAACGGTTTAACGATTAACGAAGTTAACTATTTGATTAACGGTGCCCAGCTATGGTTATAAATCATCACAAACACTGCTAAATAGCACCATATTTTATATCCCATTCGAGCCATTTGAGTTTGCAAAAATCTTCGAAAATATAATTTGCTTCCAATATAATGACAGCGTCGTCAGTGTTCTGAATATAATAACTTACGGGTGGTATTTTTGGTATAAATTATAGTCCTCGTCGTGCACACCTGCGATTTTAAGTTCGTGCCTTTCGTGTATCATGTTTGCGAAAATTACTCTTTCCAGGGCAAACTGGAATGTCCCCGGTAACGAGAAGTATAACGGGACTGGGAGAGGATTAAATCAAGACGTTGTTGACTGAATACGGTAGCAAAGCTAAATGTTAATTAAGAGCATCGGCCGAAACGATCAGACACGATCCTGGTTGCGGTAATTGGACGTTCTACTGTTTAATTTACATTTTTACGTCCCTCTTACTTTAGTATTGACTTCTCTCTTTGTTACAGATCTGTTTTATTGGCTGCTGTTAAATTAACAAGAAAAAACTTCTACAATTTTAGTGCCCACCTTCTCGAAGGATACATAAAGCTTTCACTTATATTTATTGACTGATCAAAATGCTAATCGAATTTCACCTAGCCAAATTTGACGAGCGACATGTTTCCAAACATTTGGACATTGCATTTGCACAACCTAAAAGTCTAGAAAACATTATTTTGCCAGCTCTGGCACACAACATTTTAGATTTCTGAAGATGTGATCTAAATGTTGTGTGTTTGTTATACATACACTTCGGCATTCCATCTCTCCAATATAAACTTTTTTGAAGGATTAAAATAGCGAGCGTCTTTCAGCGGTCAAAAACGTTTCTAATATTAAAGTACGTGGTTGGTTATTTCAATCGCTGACTAGCCAGCTTGAATATTTGGTTAGTTGTGAGTAAGTACGTAATTCAGTAGCGAGAGGCGGGTGTCCCGGCAGACGTCTGACCGGGTGACTCAGTGCTCGGCACGCGGCGCGCGCGCACTATAAATACAACTGCATTTGACATTTAATGTTCTCGATCCACAATCCCGAAACGCAACCGCACCATGTCATCCGTGGGTTCTGATTGATTTGCATTTGCATTTGCTGGGCTGCATCAAACAATTTAGCACGCTGGATTTATTTATTTATTTATCGCATTTCCGATAACGAAATTTAGAGCGACATACAACGTGTTTATTGCAAAACGTTCTCATATGTTTCTCATTCGAAATTTAGTTTATTACGTACATTGAATAGGTTGGTATATATTAAACGCGTAAAATATTATCTATTGGCAACGAGAATAGTGGCTGAGGTAGTAGATGCTCGTAGTATACATCATATTTATTAATACGAATACACTCCTACGAGCTTTGATTTTTCATACCGTATGTATTAGACAAGTCTGACTTTATCACATCCGCCCCGGGATCCCCACAAAATTCGGTTTTTCTATTACAAAAATGTAGCTTCTCTCAGAATCAAGCTGTCTACCTACCCACATTAGTTCAGCGTACCACATAGGACAAAAACATCAAGAAAGTAATTTTGCCTTTAAAATGCTGCTAAAGATTTACTTAATCATTTTAATCTCAAGAAATTCTGAGAATGTCATTATTATTGAGTTAACGTTAATCTCTACTACAAGCTACAAGAAAGGAAACAAGTTCTTTTGGAAAGAGATTTACTTAACGTGGAGCATCTGAGCGATCTATTCGTTTATTTTCACTATCAATTGTTGTAGGCAGTGCATAGAAAACGTCTAACGTTTGTGCAATCAAATGAGCTCAATAATTTGTTTTTAATAATAGTAATGAGGGTTATTACGGAGCTCAGGTATTACGGCGTTGTTTACAGGCCGTCGGCGGGGCCGCGGGCCGAGTGGGAGTATAACTTGGTTTAACTACTTAATCACATAATCGAGAGGTCAATGATTGATTGTCTTACGTAATTGGTAATGTTGTGCTTTACTATCGTTGTTTGCTTTGCCATTAGACTGGGGAATACTTCGCTTTTCGCCTTAAGCTCTTCAGGACTTGCCTTTATCGCAGATAAGCGTTCTCTACATGATAGTATGCAAGTATTAGCAAACAATAAAAGGAAAATAAATCACCTATTAAAACTGTGCAAGATTGATATGATATAAAATCCCAGTTGCATTTTTAGGTAGCTATTCTATGGAAAATATTTCAGTAATCATCATCACATTTTGATAAATTCTGTCAACAAGACTAACAGAAGTTCTACGTAACAATAGTGCAAGTACCAAACCCTTTTTGCATTATGTAAGTCTTGAACTGTTTCTATTTTAAAATTTGCATGATAGTGCCGTATCGGTGTTTCGTCATAAGCTAAGTACCTAGTCTACAGCTGGCATACAACAGTTTGGAGGCATTTATTTTATGCTGAAAGCTCCAAGCCCTCTAAACTAACTCAACGAAAGTCCTGTATACGCGGAAAAAGGTGTGTTTTTGTCTTCAAAAACTTAGAAATGCGAAGATTATCTATCCGTTTAGTTTCAAAATGCGTCATCGGCTCATAACCAGCTGTCGTACGGCTATTGAACTTTGGACCGATCATTACTCCGTAGACGAGAGATAATCATTCATTACACACAATTCTGCATTGAAGTGCCCATCGTAATATTGCACAATCCCATTCAAGTTATCTAATCCCCTAATTGTTATGATAATTCGAGTGTTTCCCAAAACGACATCCGACTACCGCCACTATAAATCAATTTCTCCGATGTACGGCTTTCGCCGAGTTATTGTTTATACTTTCTATTGCAACACGGCTATTAGTAAATCAATGGTAGCATTTCACGGTTTCTTGAGTAAAATTAATGGGATTAAGTCGTATGTTACGTGTTCGTTCGTTCGTTTCAGCCAAATGACGTCCACTGCTGGACAAAGGCCTCCCCCAAGGTTTTCCACAATGAACGGTCCTGCGCTGCCCGCATCCAGGCATCCGCATGTTACGTGTATTTATTGATAATAGCTTTTGCCGACGTCTCTCGTGGAGTTGAAGATGCTGATTGTGATTGATTGAACTGCTAACGTGCAGCTTTTTGAACAGTGTCAAAATATTCATAAATAAAACAAAAAGGAAATGTTAGTTTAGCAAAGCAAGTTTTGATAGTAATTTTCGTCTTTTGATAATATTCCTGGAGGCCTAGAATGCGCACCGCAATAAACTTTTATCGAGGCATTTTATCGGTGTTTCACGATAAGTACATACATTTGAAGTCTAAAATCGATGATTAAAATTTTTTCATGGCGCACATCAGCCTAGCAGGTTGATTAATATCGAAAATGAAGTCATTAACTTAAACAATCGACACATTTCTGTTCAAAATTCTATTGCAACTACATAAAATGCGACAGTGTTTAGCTTGATATACTGTCCTTACTTTTAATTGAAAACTCTAGAAGTAATCACGCATTTACCCCACTGAAGTATGGGCCGTTTTCTTTAAATTTTCCGATACATTTTTAAAGAAAAAGCTCTGATAATCCTCGCAAATGTACTGCACTATGAGTCATTCATAGCCGAGTCCGATAATTTATTCGCTGTCCGAGTGAATGGTGCAGGCAGCCGGGGTTTCTCAGCAAGATCGGATGTTTAGCAAGTGTATTGCATAATTTACGCCGACATGTTTGGAGCATAAACAAACGCTGCTGGTTCTGGATAGTTTGACAAGATTTCTATTTTCTTGGATTTAGAGTCCCTGGATTCTGAAACGGCTAAGTTCTTATGAATATTCCATATAAACTAAGAATAATGGTGGATTTTTTGTTACGTATGGATCTGGGATTAAATTGAAAATTAGATTGGAAATAATGCACTGACTTACTCGTAGTACTTAATAGTTTTTTTTTTACCTGACTGCGCCAGAAGGATGGTTTTTGATTGATTAATCACAAGTGCAGAGGTACCTTTTGTCCTTCAATCAGTAATGTTACGTAACGTCGTAAATTCAGATAGAGCTCTTTTTCCAAGGAAAATCCGACTTTATCCAGCCAGATACCTACTATTTAAGAAGCTTAGGCAGAAGCCTTATTGTAGAAACACAACAGTTCTTTCAATACCTACCATTGTGTCTGAGTATTTGTAACTGTTACATAACCAACTTCTACAGGCTATTATTTTATTCTGTTATTTATTTGGTTATTTAATTTTTAGCGTTGAGAGTCGCATCTCAAACTAATTTGAAAATTATGAATAACATGAAAAAAATTTCGACGGTTCATTCAGTGTCTAAGTAGCCCAGTTGGAAGAGCAGTCGCCCGGCAAGCGGAAGGTCGTGGGTTCAATTCTCGCCTTAGGCAGTTCGATTTTTTCAAGTTATTTATAATTTTCAAAATGCTTCTAATTACTTTCTAGAAACTGAAATAAAAGTGAAAAACCAACACCAGTTGATAAAAAATATTATAGTATGTTTTATAAATACCCTTGCCCCCAAAAATAACCTAAAGAGTTTTGTATGCTCTATGTAGTTCATAATGTTAATTTTAAGATAACTGTATCACAACTCTATCTTTACTGGCTTGTTATAATAGCGTATCTATTTTGCTTTCATGACAAAATTCTTACTCGCATACGTACTATGTATAGAACACTTATCATAGTGACGAGACGAAGTATGCTTCTGAGAAGAAATTCCTAAGCGCTTGCAAACGGGGTCTTAAATAGCAATGTTCTAAAATAGATCACTATTCATGTACCTAGGTATCTAGAAACGATTTTAAAAATGAAACAAAATAAATAAAAAATATTTTAGTTACCTACAGTGAAGGTTACAGTAATGAAAAGATGACTTTTATTAGGAGATTTTAGAACGTTAGAAATAAAATTGAGATGATTGATATTCCTCTTATTTATAAAATGTATTTTTGCAGTGAACTTCATCAATATTGCATGAATTTAGATAGAATGAGCACCTTGTACAGGAAGATTATAATAATAGAGTAGTTAGAATGGAACTAGGGCCTTGAAAGAAAGCTCTCCTTAAACTAGTCTTTATGTAGAGTTAGGGTATATCGTGTTGTATAAATTAGTTATGGTAGGACATTCCAGAGTTTACAGAAACGATAGTCGCTTAGTCAAAGTGTGAATACTTATAAAAGGTACGGGGTCAATTTAGGATAAATATACGGTGCCAGTTTGCCCGTGAAAACGATCGAATAGAAACGTCAGCGAATAAAAGAAAATTTATCCCATGTTTAAAACTTATAAAATGTATAAAACTTGTTAGATTTCATACTCACATAAAGTAACTGTGCTTGTGAAGCTGGCATCTAGAGAGTTCTTCTCCCAGCAGCAGAATGAAAAAGATGGCATTTCGGCAGTCTGACTCAGCCACCTTGACGACTTTAAACTTTTGACACCAGGGTTGTTACCGACCAGACGGGAAAGGATGAGTCAGATGTACAGCACATCAAACTTTACAGTTTTGTTGCAAAATGCCCCCTATTACAGCTACACAAGATACTACAGGTTTTAGCTTGATGTGCAGTCATTCGTACCAACCTTCAGACTTCCTAACAATAAAGTGTTTTCGGTTCATTACTCCTGCTACACATTCTCGGTGCAGATTTCGTGGAATACGTTTGTTTGCGTCGTGAAGAGCATGACCTGTTTCTAATCATGTATTTTAGATGCCACGTTATGTCTCGAGAATGTACATAATTATCGTTTTAACTAGTACAGTAGGTTTGCATTTCAATACTTTGGTATACCTATCGTCATCAATATTCCACTTAATGAGAACGAAATCAGTTTAGTTGTCATCGGTATTTCGATATCTATCTAGTTCAGAACTAGTACCTAATTGTAGAACATTACAGAACTTGAAATTCAACAGTTCATGAATCAAATCCAGAAAGATCTCAAATTCATGTGTCATATCAATGACGCTCATAAATATATCTCGTATATTTCAATATTATGATGCGACAACAACAAATTATTCATCCCGTTAACCCATTTAGCTATCTATAATCCGTTAATTGTTCAAATCGTCGAGATTAAATGCTCTACATTATCTTTTATGACACAACCAATGCAAGGGGATTTACCTCAGTAATTTATCTCCTTGAAGCAGTTCAATACCAATATTTACAAGTTGTAAAGTTCATACTTCGACGTTCGCCTCCAGACACAATAGAAAATCAATCGAACCGAAGCAATGCGGTCCGCTCGCTGTAAATAGTTTATTTGTAAGTATTATGGAAATTATATTCGAGTTTGAACATAACAACATAGATGTCTGCATATTTTTTCGTATTTCCATTGTTCTAAAGTGACATAAAGTTTGCACTTCGCACTTTGACCGTAGGTAATAGCAGTCTATTTGCGATACTCAGTGATATTATTCGTAATAAGTTACTCTTAGATTGTCTGTCCCCACCTCTCGTTCCCAAAGCTGCGTACTCCTGGGTAACCAGGATATACTTGACTGCCAAAAAAAACCTAACACATGAAGGCCAAGATTGACCCTGCGTTCAACTGTCATTGGATCCGAATCCAAAAGAATCGGAATAAAATACAACTTCTATGTACAGAAGGAGTAGCATCTAATTAGCATAACCTAATACGAACCAATCAAGGAAACGTTGTTTTCACTCGCGTAGGTGTGACCCAACGTGACGAACCCAATCCCACTCGGGCTACGCCGAGACGGTTGTAGTCTGGATTTGCTCGCTGACTAACGCGTAGTAGCACAACAACGTGACGAACCGTGTAATAACGTCACGATGATGGAAAAATCATTCCAGAATTAAACCCAATCGATATGATTGATACGTTATTTGACTTTGAATGTGACTGGTATGTTATTAATTATTATAACCATAACAACGATGTTAGGACAGAAGATGTGTACCTGACGAAAAGTGGCAATCTATTATTTACTTAATAGTAGAGCTATCCCTCCAAAGTCCGTTGAAGAAAAATGCTTCTTTAAATCCAAGTTATTATGTCCTTTGTTACTTGACAGTATACGTGTATTTACTTACGAAGAAAACGGTTTTACTGAATTTACGGAACCATATCAAACGTTTGAAGCTATTTCACTGAAAAGCCACCACTAATCAGAAGTTCCAACAAAATACACATCTTTTTTCAACCTGTAAAACAAGTTGTTGAAAATGAGAAAATGTACCACTAGAGTTCTGCTGTATAAATTCAACAAAATTGTAAGTTTTCCACGATGTTTGCTCGGCTGTGCCAAGTCCATTCATAAACAATCAACATCTGTGTGTATTCTCAAGAAAGGTAATAACAACACTTGGTTCAAAGTCCAATTCCTAATACGCTTATTCTTAAAATACCTATATTTACTGGCGTTAATAATTACTTAATTGACTTTGATGGTATAATAATGGGTTCGATCCAGGCAGACTGAATTACTGCAGACTAAAAACAGAAAGACGATCTTTGAGCAAAACAGAAACTAAAAACAGAATATTGAGTTTAATGGCTAACGGGAATTTGTTGTTAACACTTAAATTAAGTGTTTGTTTTAATCGTCTATTTTACGGACGTGATATGTACCCTAGCATCTAAAATAATGATATCATAGAATTTAATTAAGTACCTATATTCAAATGGTTGACAAAGCATGTTGACAAACTTACTTTCAAAATTAATCATTAAAGCTAATTATTTCATAATCAAGCAATGAAAATTCCGAACTAAATCAACAGTGAAAAAAAAAACAGTGGAAGTTTCCTCAAAGCAAATCATCAACATTTACATATGAAAACAAATGAACATCGCCATCGGAATGTTACAGTAAATATAATAAAAATTCTTTGTACCTAATCCAAATAGATGAACAATGCAAGTGTCAAAGAGTCTTCTTGCCGTTATCAGTGTTTGCACCTGGTTTATGTAGTGGAAAATAGTTTTCATGTTGCACTGACGGTTTACCTACTGCATTAATATTGATAGTGTATGATCGCTAGTGATGTACCCAAGTCGAACCGGAAAGGCACTGTTCGTGGCATGTACCTAATGCGTGAGCGCACAAACCATTGGTAGAGTCATTTTGTGAAGTTGGTGTTATAGGACTGAAATTCTGAAGCTTTTAATAAGCTTTTAACTACGGAACTTAAGTTACTTTACAGAACTTAGTTATTTTTTCATAGCGCATGGCATATTTTTGAGTTTATGTTTGCACGAAGCCATACTTATAATTGTAGGACGGTGGAAGAAGAAAGAAAAATATGATGATCGATCTTAAAGAAGAAACGTAGCGTAGGTCTCCTCATCCAATCATCTCTATTTTGAATCATCCATTTAGGCTTGTAATTTAACCGCCTCTGTGGTCTAGTGGTAAGATCACCTGCTTCAGACGCAGAGGTCTCGGGTTCGATTCCCAGTAGGGGCAGATTTTTCTGTTCGGTTCGTCACTTACCATCAGGTGAGATACAGGCCAAGAGCTTCCTCGTTGTGGATTTAAAAAAAATGCACCCGACGTTCTTCAAGTTACCGTCTGAAGAAACCATTCGACTTCATCAACAATGATTCTTTCCAAATAGGGTAGACCGGGTACAATAGTACCACGGGTCAATAGTACCATCGGCGATATTTCTTCATACAAGCGACGTTCGGTTGTGTGCATAGCGTCAGAATATGCGCTTTTTGTGTTTCCATCCGCTCACCAGTCGGCGGCGCTTGCGCTGAGAAACGAAGGTGTACAGGAAGGATTTTTGGATTTTGCCCAGCCGCGGTAAATTTTTACGTCAAATATATGAGCCCATAAGTTGCCTAATATGCTATTTGTTACCAAGGTATTATTGTCAATAGTTTATCCAGGCTCTAAACTTTGTATCGACAGCGAATTATTGGCTTTCACTGTGAAAATGACTGAATTTTAGGTGAAGTTCTCTTGACTACCTACTTGGAACAATTGTACCAGTCTCCATGGGGTCAATTGTAGCGGTACAATCAACCCCGTGGTACAATTAACCCCCGGAACCTTATTTTATACTCACACATAAATTGGTTTTAAAATACCTATACTTATAATATAATAAAATAAGTTATTATAATAAAATAAGTTATTATAAATAATTAACGTGGTTATTATTTTTACAATTATAGGCATACCTACCTACTCAAATAAGAGTCTAGGCTCATTCATAGTTGCATGCATTAAGCATTAATTAGATACATTCTTAATGTGTTTTATTAAATAAGTAGGTAGATGGCGATAAAAAGGTGATATAAGTACCTAAATGCCCACTTAAAACATTTTAATATAGGTTTCTAAAACCCTTCTGAATATCTACATTTTAGCTTAATTCAGTAAGTAACTAAGTATTTGAACGTTTTGTTTTAGCGCGGATCAACGAATCTATTCCTTTACAAATCATTGAACAGGCTTATGAAAAAATCTTAAAAGGGCGCAGCAGTAGTAGGTATAAATAATCAGGGTCAATTGTACCAGGGGTCAATTGTACCCTCATACAAAAATAAATTTTTAAGTTTTGATATTTCTATCATTGTTATTATGCTTATTGTTGTTTCAGAAGCAATATCCGAGCCAAATAGATGGCGTATTATGTAGGAACAGTTAGTTTTTTCGCTTTTATGGAAGAAAAGTTATTGTTTTGTTTTTAAACTTAAGTGTTGATTTTTCATACTTGTTCCTAAATATTTTCGAACTCAATTAATAAAGACTGATGATTGTAGGAGATTAAGAGTACAGAATACCAATAAAGGTGATGATTAGGTAAACATAACGACTTTTATTGCCTCATATATTATTGGTACAATTGACCCGTTGTAGGGGTCAATTGTAACATGAGACATCGTACAGTTCAAATTCGTTTTTCATTAAGTATTCGAAAGAAAAGTTCAACTCTGCATGCTTAAATTTGTAGCTTATGAGTCTAGTTTTTACAGCATCCTAACAGAATATGTTAAATTTCATTAGATTTCTCAATATTGAACAATTTCTAAAAAATGGTACTATTGTCCCCGGTCTACCCTACAACATAAAACTCGACTATCGATAAAATACCGATAAACTCTATCGATGTTTATTGCTATCGATAAATCGACCATCGCATCACTAGTGGAAAACTGGAAACTCACGAGGCTATTGACTCAACGCTTATCACAGCCAGTATCTCGACACCACTGATAACTTACATTACCGGTTGTTGAAATCATGCCAAGACAAAGAACCTTGTTTTAAGAAAAATCGAATATTGGCTTAAGAAATTGTTTTAAAGGCACGCGGATTCTGTGAAGGAGTGCATTTACTTTGTTACACAATTAATTAAAGAATAATCAAAAATCTTTATACAATAAATTACAAAAAAAAATACACAGCTCTACTTAAAGTACTGAGGGAGATAAAAAAGTGTGCCTGCACCCAACACTACATAGCTACAAACTTTTTTTTAAAATTCGAAATAGAATACGCAATAAACTATTCGATTTCATTGTGAAATAAATACAATTGTGTACAAAAACTATGTAATCGAAAGTAAAGTAAAAACAACTTTATTATGAAGTACCTAATGAAAACCGTAAAAAAATGCACCGTCTTTTTAAAGACAGGTAATACACATTACGCACATTGTAGACTACTCGTAATTTTTTTTATAGATAAATATGTATTTCATAAAGATTACATACCGTTTAACATTCCATTATATTTAGGTAAATCGACCAATATAGTGCAACTAAGTCCGATTGATAATGCACCTTTGATAATAACGTTAAAGATGACACAAATCACGTATTACACGCATAACTGGATAATGTAATTTCTTTTGATAGGTACTCAGTTACGTATTTATTACATTCCCACGATTAAATGAGAAAACATTTATTAATATTAAACTTAATTATGCTATTGGTCAGTAGACAAATTAATCAGACAGAAGTTATGGCAAATATTATTATGCCTATTTAACTTCCAATATCGTTAAATAATAAAGCTTTCTAATTGATATCGCCTCAACCAATCAAGTCCTTTGCGAACGAAATTGTTAAACCATAAATAAGCAAACCTCAACTAGACGACTAATAAAGGCCAATTTATTTACGAACGACATAAACATGCCGAAATATTATCTTGTAATTAAATTAACAGCCTAATTACCCCTTTAGGCTTCAAAATAAATCAAAGCGCTTTTTCTGGGGCCATTAAAGATAATTGATTTCAGAGTCAGCCAAAACAAAAAGAGAATTAAAATACACGAGTATAAGGCGTTATTATGTCTTGCAGGTGGAGTCAAAAAAGGGAGGCTTGACAATAATGCCAGGGTCCCTTTTTCATTACAAAACACCGTAATAACTTAATTAATTTCGAAAAATTCTTACCCGATTTCCCGCATCTTGCGCTCCCGAGCACCACAACTCTTATTCGATTGACTGTCATCTTCATTGGTCCGTTTTATTAAGCACTGCACTATTTGGAATGAAAGTTTATAATCTGTGCATTTAAATTTGAGTTTCGTAATATGGCGTTCTAATTTTGAAAATTGACCATTCGTATTGGCGGCAAAGCGGCGCGATCAGCTGTTCGTTGAGTAATGGCGAACGCACGCGCGCACCACGCACCTGCTAGCGAGCGACTGCCTTCAACACAATTGGCGCAACAAAACGCACTCTGACACACGTTTACTAATGAACAGTGAGTTGAGCCACTGCACTGAGGGGATTTTTGCACTGAAAAGCCATTTGCCCTCGAATCGTTTGTTTAGCGATAACCCGCCAGCATTTCCCGCTGTCACTGTGAAAAGCTATGCCGTGTGTAGCGTTGCAATGTACATTTATAGTAAACTGGTTTGTCAAGCATGTTACATTGAACCTTGTTTACTTATGTTCTCTTATGGCGGTGCTATAAGTCCGAGTTTGAACAGACTTGGATTTTAATAGACACAATATTTCCTATTTCAATGCATGCATGTCCAATTGGACACAATGAATTTATGATTGGACATGTAGAGTCATAAATAATGTTTATCTTAATAAATTATAGTCATAATTTTTATAAGAATTTCTCTACACATGATATGATTATGCCAATGACATTAAGATTTGTTTTTCAGATAAACTCATTATGATAATCCATTAATACAAATAAGTCAAATCGATTTGATCTATGTAGGGGGACTAGTATAACATAAAATTTAATTACCTTACACAAAAACACAGGGTCAAATGTGCAAAAACGGCCAAATCCACTAATACCAATTAGGTTTTATAATTCACCGTGACTAAACTCGGCTTAAATTCAAATTGCCATGGTATCGAGGATGGTTTAATAAACTTTAAAATCGTTTTTGTGCAAAAAGTTTGACAGTGATCCTTCAGAGCGATCAAAGAGCTGTAGTAGGTACCTACTTACAAATGTATAACCTTTTGTCACCAAAAATTTTCACATGTTAACGTCTTATTTTTTTACATTTAGGGACACATTACAGTAAAAAAACTTTTACATTTTAAATATCAACTTTAGAAGTAACTATGTACTCACATCTTGCATAATATTGTTCTGGAAATAACAAAAACAATAGACTCATCGAGTCCAATGAGACAGGGGTATAAAACCTTGAGTATTTGCCTAGTCTTAATTCCCTAATCTGCTTTTGAATCATCCTTGATCCATTGTTTATCTGTGCAAATGGGTGTTACGGTTAGCAGTCGATTGAAGCCTTATCTATTCGAATCGGTGTCATCGATACGCTACATCTGTTTTGGGTAAAATAAACACACTTTGGCGAACGTAAGTATTGTCCTTCTATTGATGCGGTTATCAAAACTGCAATTTTTTATCAGTGTATTTTTAGGCCTTTATATATCCATAAATGGACTGTGTGTCAGCGATCAGTCATGTGCTAAACATTAATTAAATAAATAAATAATATTTTTAGTGTTGCTCGATATCGATCATTCTGATAACTGACAACGCTATCATTTAGGTCTGTAGGAAATTTTGAATAAAATAGGGACATTGATAAAACACTTAAATAAAAAGATAACCTAAAAATTAATCAGGGAGTCGCAAAATTTTCTTTTTAAAAGATAGCTAAATAACAGAATACAATACAATTACAAATACAAGAAGAAACATGTCACTATTTAACTAGGCAGTATTATCGTTAAAGGAGAGCGATCTCTTTGAAAAATATCTAAATCATCCAGGAAGAATTTGTCTGAATTGAAAAGTAAAAGTTAGGAAGCCTTTTAATAGCTTTTAAGATACAAAGTTCCAACATCACACTATAACATTTGCCTCTATTGTAGTTAAATATAAAGACATGTCTCAGTCGATAAAGTCTCGCAATTTCGTCAGCTCTACACTTGCCGTCGTGGTGTCTCGAATATTAACTTTAGTTAGGTTTCTTGGTAACAAAAACTTTTTTGTTAGTCCACATAATGTGTTTGCTTTTTAGTGGGAATATATGGATGGAATGCATGTTCGGTCACCTTAGCACTTTGGTTGTCGTTATTTTTGCTTTACTTTTGCTTTTAATTGAGTGAGCATACCTCGTTAAGATACGATCTCATCGCTTCTTGCTGTTTTATTCAATAAGATTAGAGCTTTCTGTAATTGTATAATATGACATTTTAATGAGCGTGCCAGAGTCTTATTAATCAATAATTTTCCATATATTACCTATTACTAGAGATAGCTATGCCGCGAAGCGTGTGCCAAAGTTTCGAAGATTGAGCACTCTACCATTCTGAAGATGCCTACAAATGATACCATCTTATCTATTCAGCACAATCTCCCTATAAAAACACTGTTAAAAATACCAGACATAGGGCATAATGTTTGCTTATTTACTTACCAAAAGCTCTAAATTACTAATTTTATTTCTAAAGTAGGCTAGGCAATTTATTCACAACTTGATTGAGTCGACATTTATTGTAGTTAATTGTAGATCCACTTGTTCATTAAAAAAATCTACAACTTGTTTTTCACGAAGAAAAAGGTTCTAACTAATTAAAATACAAAGCAAACATGAACCTAGTCAGGTTAGCATTTTTACAATCGTGAAATGGGACAAAAAACATAACGAAGGGGGTTTTGTTTGATTATAACAAGTTGAAATAGCGGTCCGTATGGAAGAATGTTAACAAGCCCTTTGTTAACGGAGCTAATAGACGGCGCGCGCGCACCGCGATAGCATAACGGCGAAAATATTCACGACAAAAATCGAAATAGACAAGATATGGTAATTTATGGATTTCAATATTGTTTGAATCAAGTTCTATTCTGTTTTTCTGTATTTGGGTGAATATCCCAAACACGTTTTTTACGCGGCGGAGCTGAGAATCGATGGGAGAAATGTAACTAGAGCGATGATTTTTTTTCTGTATATAGTTTATACAGCGTTTTACACGATAGCAAAGTCTTCAGGACAATAGGTAGTTATTTTATGTACTAAAAAAATTTTCAAAGACCCAAAATCTAATAGCGGTGGCGCGTCCTAACTCTATTTCTACTCATAAATTGTGTTATTCCTTCTTTCTCGGGGATTCTAGTAATTTAAAAATAGTATAGCCATAAAATACATTAAATAAGACTTCCAAATGATATGAAAGAAATGTGATATTTCATATTTTAAGTGTTTTAAATAGCCTTTCAAAACTGTCTTACGAAAAAAAGCAATTACAGTGGCTCAATTTCGACGCTCTCTTACTTCTCCAAAGAAGCTTTGAGAGACGTAGAGTTCTTCTTCCCTGCATCACTCAACTGTGTCCTCCTGATCGGGCTATAAAGACTTGCGACTTGTGGTATTGTTTTTCCAGCAGACCCGTAAATATTTGTATCAACGGCACAGGAATACAAAATTTTTCAATTTCGCTGGCAAGTGTATGAGTGAAAGCTACTTACTTAGATGCTAAACGATTCTTTAACATGATTAAAGTTTAGTGTTTTGTTGTATCTGCATACAGAAATTATTGATCAGAATTATAGTTTTCTTTATAATTTGAATTTTGTAACAGTTTTTCAATTCCGGTGGCGCAATTTCGGTGGCTCCGGTGGCGAATCTATTGCCGGAATTGGTCTTATTGTCTCTGGAGCATTGTACCTAGGTCTACTAAGGTCTCAGTCATAACTACAATATCGTCAGTGAATCGAAGTTGTGTGATGTACTCGCCGTATCTTGATACTGAGCTCGGTCTAGCTCAGAAGCTTGAAAACCTCTAAGTGGGAGGTAGTGAAGACTTTAAGAGATTATGGTGTCTCTAACTCTGAACCCTCGCAGCAATCAGATAAGTTTCGAGTTCTGATCTTGGGGGGAGGGCTGATATGATGAAGTTTTCATACAAATACTTCAGAAGTTGCATGTATCGACAGTCAATTTGACGCCATTAAAGAGACTGTAGCACAGCCCAGGTCTTGGCCGAATCGAAGAAGGTACAAAAAGGCCAATAATAATGACTGATTATAGTCCTCAGTCTTCTGCATAATTTGACGCAGCATTAAATATGTATACGTAGTATTACGAACGTCTTTTCGAAAATGAGGTTGTCTGGGAGACTGGATGTTGGATAGCGAGAGTGTCATGTTTCAGGAAAAAGCTGCCTCACCTGACTCTGGACCATCGCCAACGTCCATTCCATTCCAGTCTCTAGCACCATCCATTTTTGATGGTGCGTCAGACAAGACAGTTAAAAATAGTTTTAGACTTTATAATTAAGGTAGATTTTCAATTATAGGTTTAAGAGATACCAGTAGGTAAGATACGAGTAGGTATAATAAATTGTTTATTTTTAGTAGTATTTACAATTTATCATTTTATTTAATATATTAATTAGAAGTAACGTTTTATGTTACAATTTAAATTTATATTTTAGATTAGAATTACCGAGTACGTAATATTAAAAAAAATACTAGGTAGGCACGCGGGTGTGTGTTGCAATTTACACAATACAACAGTAAGCATTACAATTTAGTTTAACAAAATCTATGTGTGGTAGGTAGTGATTAAAAGTTAAATAATATTACCAAAGGTAGGTAGAATTTAGTTAATATTATAAAATGTAGGTAGATACATTTTATATTTTAGAAAATTATAGTAGGTAGAATAGTGTAGCTATTCTCCACAAACATTACAAGTTTAGTACTACCACACAGAGATTACAAATTAGTTACAATCTTAGAACTAAGTTATTTGAATGCCAACACCAAAAATAACCATTTATTACAAGTAAAACTCACTGGTAACGTCTCAAGTGCGATAGAATAGCCCCACGTTGGGCGCCAATGTCACGGTTAGAGCTTTAGAGCCAAGTGACATAATAGAATTTAGATTTAGTTTAGAGAAATAAAAGATAGATTTAAGTTAACAAGTCATTTATTAGAATAAGAGCAAAAGACCTTAAGGGTGTGAGTTACGAGCAAACTATCGTATCGCACGAGATTCGTCACCGGTGGTAGTATATTCAAACCACTGTCCTCGCCAGCATTGATGGTGATGTGGTTTGGTTCTTCGAGATGGTAGGCCCGCAGAGTCGCCGACGCGCCAGACGGTTAGGGCCGTACGCACTGTGGTGTAGGGCCACTTAGAATGTGCGCACGGGCCGTCCGACACGGCAGGCAGCTCTGCCGGGTTGAAGACCCAGGTGGTAGTTTCGGCAGTGGTGACCATGCATGGTGTAGTAGGTAGGCGTAGAAGATGAAGGTGAACGTGAACCCCGGTAGCGGGGTTCACCAATACGCGATTACATATTTAGTTTTTATAAAGTTACGTACATCGCGGGTCCGGCGGTGACGGACAGCGATACGTCCGTGCTCAATAACGCTCTGGCTCGGACTAGGAGACGCGGTGGGAGCATCGCGGCCGTAGGCGCGTCGCTTGCGCATGCATAAAAAACAGTCCGCCCGCTCGACAGAGAACAAAAGAAATATTGAACAACTTGTTTCGCGCGGGTTTGCTTGTAGATTTATTATTTTATTTATTTTATTAGTGTAGAACAATATTAATTATTTAATTAAGTTATTTAGTTAGGTAGTTTACGTAGATTTAGATATTTATTATTTAAGTTTATTTATTTAGGTAGATAATAGTAATTAAAGTAGAATTTGGATCTAAGATAACGGTCAGCGGTAACGCTAACCGTTACAACCACCATGTCTTATTTTTTGGTTTATCGACCAATAAACATGGTGGTATTTAAGAGAACTTTAGTACTAGCATTCCATCTGATTTCATAAGCTCAGTTGTGATTTCATTATCTCCTGGTACATACCTTGTTGTTTTTAATAGGGCATTCTAATCTCACTCAAGCTAAAGTCTAGGATATCTTCGCTAAAGTGTCGGAATAATCTCGATCTTCAGCCTAATTACTAGTAGTGCTTCTTAATCTCTCCTAGCAGCTTAGGCATTTACCAAAATGGTTCTGCTATCCTCGTTATTCATGTTGGTATATTCAATTTGGTCCTCGCAAATACATACTTTCGATTTATTACAAAAAATCGTCTCTATAATACACTTTGTATCAGCGTGAGTACTTGGATAGCTATTTATACATCGATACTAAGCAGAATCTTAAAAACAGATGAGAATAGTCCTGAAACAGCTAAAATTTCCCTAGTCTCGTAGGTTGCAATCTATTCTGCCACTCGAGATGAAAATTCGTGGGGCTTTGGAGCTGGATTGGCACTGGTCGTGGCTTAGGCTTCATCAGTCGACAGCTTTTGAGCATCTTTTATTCGGCATTCTTCTATTTCGGTGATGACTTCTTCTTCTTCCTCGGTCCCTCACTGATGAGGATAAGCTGTGTAGTGATCGGAGAATGCAAATGTGATTAAATTGCCTGTTCGTCTAAAAATGATTACTACATTTTGATTTTTGCAGTACTATTAGGGTGCAGCTCAGTACGCTTTTACAGTTCTGGCATCTTTTGCTAGGCCTTCTCTCTCTATGAGGCTGGCTGGATTTAGTCCTCCGTTTCTTAATTGTACTACTTTCATCTAGCTCATTGTCGCTAGGTTTGCATAGTTTTCCGTTAAATTACCCTGTCACAAATATGTAATGTGTTAGTTCAGTAGCTCGTATAGATCTAGAAATATCTTCATACTTAATCTCCAGTTCGCATGGTCTTTAGCGAATAATTAGTTGCGTAATTCTGAGTATAGGATAGGTATGATACCATCATGAAAACTTGGCTAGCCTGGACCAATATTTTTACTTATGGAAGATAAACCTAACACCAACCTGGGGCAGTTGGTCGCCCTCCCGGGACTAGAGTTGATTTCTGGGTTTGAGGGTCATGTAGGTATGATGTCTTTGTGATGACTCTAGAATAACGGGGCTGTTGGCGGCTAGAGCCAGAAAGTTTTGGATTTGTTCTCTATGGAGGGATTTTGCCGTTATCACCATGCTTAGCAGGCTGGTTGGTAGTTCCAGTATGGTAGTATAATACCCGGAAAGATGCTGCAGCCCACCCTCCAGTATTTTGATTCCTTAGTCGGCTATTACGACTCACGTGGGAAGATTTGATGCTTTTTTAGGGTCACAACACAGGCCTGAATATTGTTTTTAATTATAAACATCTTTACTGGATAATAATACTTAATTGATTACAAATAAATAAGTAATTTGAGACAATCATCCGTAACATTCCGAAGTCCGCTGTATAAATAAATTTCGGTGGATTGGTTCTTAATTCCGGTGGCTCAAATACAATTTCGGTGGCTCTTGATAATTTCAAATTGACATATCTCGAGAAGTATTAATAATATTTTGATCTCTACCATATCATTGAATAATACAAGTTATTTACTATTATTTCTGCCACAAAAAAGTTTTGGAAAGTGGAAATTAAAATTCGCCACCGGAATTAGGCAAAAAACGAGTTTGTTGATATTCACCCATTTCTTTGATTGTTTTTGGAAAGGATTTGGAAAAACGTTTTTAGTATATTTTTCTCTGCTTCGCCCACGCGGTGTTTGGTCCTATGATTTTGACAATTTTAAAGGATAATGATGTATGATATGAATGTGTAATGAATGATAAATGGTAGGGCCCAAAAGGTAAGGAGACATGTAAAATGCCCCATAAGGGCTACCTTTTATTTTTTTATTTTTTACTACATTTTGACGTTCATAAGTGCCACTTGTGGTCTAAACTGAATAAATATTTTTGATTTTGATGAAAATCGAATTATTTTACTGAATAAAAGCTTGTAATAAATTAAATGAAGCCTAAGCACTCCGTTAGTTTCGTTAAAATACCTAACCACAGTCTCCACTTCAAGAGTGTCGTATCAATATGGCAAATACTTAGAATTAGATAGACGTGCAAAATCTCTTTCTTCTGATATCACTCATGTCACTTCTTACCGGTGTTAAATAAAAAGCCCATGTGCATTGCACATAACTACAAAGGTCGTCGACTCCGCTTTGTCGCGGGCGGATGCATACTTGAGAAGGCTTTACGGCTCCAAATAAAAATGTAAGGCGATGAAGAAGGCAGACGACACCTGTGGACATTGTAAGACTTCCCTGCGGTTCGGCCCTGCCCGTCTCCCCTCAAGCTATGCTGGGACCGCGGATACGGTACAAGCAGTTTATTTTTATAGCAAAGACATTCTGGTACGCATACCATTTACATTCCGCCCATATCCTAGTTCATGAAACATAAAGATTTGTGTGTTGCTTTTGTTTGTGTAATTAGCTGACTTCGCATTAGTGTCTTTCAAGTCGCTCTTTTAAGGCTGGTGATAATATCAACGTATGCAACATGTCTAAGGTTCTTTAATTTATTTTGGTTTGTTTATTATAGTGCTATGTAACGTTTTATATTATAGTCACCCCAAATTGCGGACCTATTGAATTTTCGATTGTCTTATTTAAATTCGCAATAAAAATATAACTTTTTGTGGGATGTCAAAGGAAATATTACATTGATGTATCGACACTGGCATTGCAGTGTAAAAATCAATTGAAAATTGACCGATGTCTTGGTCGTTAAGTAAAATCAGTCACTTGGTAAACGAAAGGTCGTCAGTTATTTTTTCAAGTGCAAAATCATGTTTGTGTCAATATACGAAAATAACTACAGAAGAGGCTTCAGGGCTAGCATTTTAATTATTTTTAATAGCAGGGCCTCTTTACAAAGTATAAAGAACGTAGCTTTTATGGGGGATAAAGTTGATAGATGTATCATTAACATTAGAGTCCTTCTTACCCAGCCTAATTGTTTGGACGGAACCAATCCGTTCTAACGAGCGAAAGAAAATTATACGCTGGACGTTCGCGTCATGGCATCATTCATGTGTGCGCATGATTTATGATTTATTACTAATACACGCTTTAGTAAAAGGAGGTAGACCTCAAGGATCCTTTGTTTTGTATAGGGGAGACTGGCCCAAAGCGGGCACTCCGCCTAAAGCGGGCACCCCCCTCTAAACTTACACTCATTTGCTCGACTTGTTGTCTTGTCTTGTTAACGTTATCCCCCCGCCCCGCCGCTCCCGCGGAAGTCGTGTGCGCCACCTCCGAGTGACAATACCACGCGTGGACAGCGATAAACGAAATTCGTCATTTTTATTTGAAAAAACAAAGGTATGTTCGTTGTGTTTTGGATTAAACTGAGTGATGTACGTTATTATCAATGTATGCGTAATGTGTTGCACCTACTTAACCGTGTTTTAAGGATATTTCCTTGAAAATTATTAAAAAGAAATTATAGTTTATGTTTTATGAAACGTGGTCTGGCGCAAAAGGCAAAGTGAGCAGGGCAAAATGAGCATGCTCACTTTACCCTCTTCATAGCCATATAAACTAACTTGCTTTTATTGTTAGTCCTCTACATTTATCGTGTAGGTAAAGTCCGTTTTTCTTTGCTAGTCGAACAATGTAAAAAGTAATATCAGTGAAAAAACTTAATAAATTAAATGATTTGAAAAGATATCGGTGTTCAACGATGACTTACCTACATATTATGTAGGTTGTGAGCTTTGTGTTTATCTTATTTTAAAACGAATTATTTCGTTAAAAAAGAATATTAAGATTGTTTACAATATTGGACTAGCAAAAAAAAAACAGACTTTAGTGTCGAGATTAATCTCTTATTATTTGACTATTTAGATGGTAAATAAATATAAAAAAAAATCACAACAAGGTTCTTGGAATGAAGCTGTAATACTTCAGCTCAAAAGCTTCAAAATACTAGAAGATAATAATTCAAGACTGCATTATTCAAAGAGAGTTCCTTCTGATTAGTTTTATGTTTTAATTTGTATGTTGTTTGATGATTTTTTATGTCTAGAATCTATTTTTTCGCAATACAGAAAGTATGATTCTCATTCTGTGTTTGAATAGAGACATTCCTTATTATTCAAAGGTCAAAATTATATAGTAAAAATAAAAAAAAACTATTGCCCTCTGCATGCCCGTTTTGCCCGTGTGCCGGTGCTCGCTTTAGGCCACCCCCTCGGGCAAAGTGAGCAAGTGATAGTGTTTCGTATTTGAGTGCCTACTTTTTATATAATAGACAAATGAATGATTTGAAAACGCCATGTCAAACTACAATAAATGTAGTAACTGATCACGATAAAAACTTATTCCGTTTTGCTTATTCTGTGTGTTTTTTTCCTACTTTACCTTAAGGTGCCCGCTTTGGGCCAGTCTCCCCTACTCGCTTTTGTTCTGACGTTAAAAAAGGTACTTTTAATTGTAATTTACCAGAGGCAAAAATTTAAACAATTTAAATTTCCTTAACCTACGTAATGTTCACAATAGTTCAGCGGTCGACAGATATCGAACTAGCACGAGCAGATTGGACTGTTTTCGCTTCTATTGTTTTGTTCCTTACATTCACTTATTACTAAAACTGGCAGTAAGTATTACGATTTCAAGTTAAAAAATTATTAAGTCACATTTCCGACTTTACATTTAACCCATTGGTATTAAGTTACTTACAAAAAAAATAAAGAATCATCAGTGAGCAGGAACAAAAAACATTTTGACACTGCGATTTGTCTGAAAGGTCACAATCACTTTTGCAACAGTAATAAAACCAAAGGCAAACCTTTTGTTATATTATCCTTATACAACTCAGCTCTTTCCGTTGATCGAATTAATTCCAGAGAGTAATTTTACAACGCCTTATACTCATACTTAAATGAAGTTTTGTGTCATTATTAGGATTATGTAGCTATTAATTATCTATCCATCTAGGTACAAAAAGTCTTGGATAGAAAAAATCTATAAATTATCCAAAAACGTAAATATCTAAGTACCTAGTCTCCTATTCAAAAAAATCTTTAGACAATAATATGATATCGTCACGTCACGTCATCGTTAGCCAAAGTGATTTCACATAATTTGGGTAAAGACTGGTTGCGCTCAACCCGATTGCTTCTGTAATATGACACCCTATATACAGTCCGGTAGCCCCTCAAAATGGAGAAAGAAAATAAGAATATGACAAAAGTAAATTACCAAACTGGCCACGGCGAAATCATATTAAGTTCCCTTACATTAAAGATCTCATTTTTGGGATTAGCTTAAGTGACAAGCGTATCCTGTTCGGAATCAGTCGGTCATTTTTGGTCTTGCGGTTGAAAGGCAATCTGATTTTATAATTATGTGTTAACAACATTCTCAAATTGAGTATGTACTTCATAACGTATTATCCTGGGTGGATGATTTAATGCAAAGTAAAAAATGACATAAAATATAACTCCTTAATTACATTTGAAGTCAAGGGTGTCACTGTTATACGCGCGTTTTATCAAAGAAAATAAAAAATACTAGTAACTCATATTGTATTTTTTTATGTTCTCTTTTGAAAGATGGGTTAAATGTAAAACGGTAAAATCTGATTGAGTACGTTTTTATAAAAGCTGACGATAGGTACCTATGTAAATAAACCAAGAAAAATTAAACTGCCATTTAAAGTGTCAAAACAATAATTTGCTTAAACTACCATATTGGCCCACAAACATCGGCAAAAATGAGGTTAATGGGCACTTTTGGGTTGGAAGCCATAAAACAATCGAAAATTATTACAAACACGGTTTCGGGTTAAATTGTGTATCTTGGGGGAATCGAAATTCACGGAAAAACATAAACGGGTCGATGATTTTGGCTTTTTGGTATGCATTAAGTATTAAGTTTTAGCGCTTTTATTAAAATTTGCAAGACAATGAAGGTGCACCTTTTGATTTTTAAACATACAACAGCTTTGTAAACATGAGACATGATCAAATTCTCCAGGATTTTCTGGTTCAATAACCTGTTTTTTTATCATTATTTGACGTTAGTCTCATTATCACACGTAGGTACGCACGCACAGTAGGTATACGCGATGCGTCGTGCGTGTGTTGGATAATGTACTTTTTAAAGTAATAAGTAATCAAATATGAAATGTAAGGACAACACAGATTCAGTTATTCTTTTCTGTTATCTGCTTAAAAATTCAAATCAAATAAAAATTACATTTCTCTTTGGTATTCTGTATCTTTAATACTTGAGATATGAATGTAAACTGTATAAAGACCTATAATAATGATAAAGTCCTTTTTGCAGGCACAATGCTTCATTATTATGAAAGTTAAATGAATGTCATGAAAAAGAAAATGTTTGATTTACCTACGTACCGAAGGCTTTCTGGATGAAATACGAGCTTGAAAGTCTGTCACGAGTACTTAAAATTTGCATTAAAAGAAAGATGATCCCCTGATGACCCACCGACCAAAAGGTAGAGATGTAAAAGTAAGTAAAAGTCAATTAATTTCCAGTAAAGGTTTCGCTTATTCCTCACATCATTATTCGGATGATAAATGTTAGTGCCTAATAACGTCTTGACCCAAAACTGCGGGCGCTACCAAACAAGACCATACAAAATTGATATGAAAGTGTTTTAATTTCGTTTTCGGTTGTTAATTACGGAAGAATTAACCTGCCACTGTGGGGTTTGATGGAAATAAGTGGGATTTTAAGTAGCGTTTTGTGACTGACTTGTCCTAATTTGTTGGTAAGTTTTTTGCGTGCGGGTCGTCGCCGAGCATTTATCTCCATCCGACAATCACAAAAAAAGTATGCAAAATAATTATGGAGTCGCTCATACCCCCTCCGGTGTTCCGTATAAAGTTATTACTTAATAATAATTTAATTTGAAATTACTGACTTCATTTCACCATACAGATTGACAGAGAAAAATAAAAGTGTAAGCACGTGCAAGTTAACTGCCTGTTTGGTTATTTAAATACCAAATTAAGCCCAAAAAGAAGAGTAAGCGAATCAGTTCAACTGAAAGGTTTCTTAATTCGCGGATCCCGAAAGAGAAAATAAAGTTTGAGGATGCTTAAGTTTTGATTAAAGTAACGGTTGCCGATTTTTTAATCTACGTACTTTACTTAATCAATTAATTACGTCGGAAAGGAAAAGTAAAGACCGGAGGTCTTTTTGATGAGTATTAAGAACTTAATTGAAATAAAAATACTCGTAAAAAGAAAGGATGTGGGAAACTTTTACAAATTATTAAAAGGCATCGATAGCTATTTATATGAAGCTTAAATACTCAGGCTGAGTTGCACCACCTAACTTTGACCGTAACTATAGGTAACGATAACATGTGTTTTTTGTATGGAGTTTGACAGATTTTTGACGTTTGTCAAAGTTAAAGTAAGATGGTGCAACCGAGCTTTATAAATAAAAATCAAATAAATTGTTTCAAGTATAATACCTGTACCAATCATAGCCTCAAACTAAGCAGACTGTACGATTACGAATCCTACGTTTTCATAGAAGTCTCTACTTCTACGAAAACATAGGATTTAATACTCTTCATAAGTGCAAACATGAGGTTTAAGTACAGTTACATACGTGAACTACCAGGCTAAGAGGTAGTCAAGATAAGGTTATTTTCCTTACTGTATTATGCATTAGAATTATTAGCTTAAAATGTTTTTGTACATTTTAATCGGCGGGTGATTTCTTTGTTACGAAGTTACGTCATGTTACCATAAGATTAATTAAAACAAATTCAATTTGTATGGTTGTATTACTAACTCAAGAACAATAACAGAAGCTTTTATCGGTGTGTTACGCACGTGTGTAAACTTTGACGTCACTGCGATAAGACGGCGCCTGGTTTAATGTAATTTTTATTTGTAACAAAAGTGAAATCAAGGCGCGTAGGTTAATCGTTCATGGTTAAATACCTACGTGTTTCTTATTAAACAATCAGAACTATACCAAAATGTTATTATAGGCTTCCGTAAAGTTCAGTCTCATGTAATAAAAAATAGAAAAGTGATCATGATGAAAATATTTAAAATATTTTCACAACTATTTCTATTCGATGATTGAAAAGTCAGCCCCACTTTTCAATCATCGTATAAGTATAACTGAAAAATTGGTCTAATAACCGCTTCTGTGTGGGAAATAATATGTCAAAATGCCAATTTTATACTCCAGATAAAAAATATCCGACAATTGAAAAATAAGCCCTTGATTATAATGCAAGTAGGCCTATTAATTCCTTTACTATTTTTTCTCATTGTTTTTAAACTTATACGTCACTCTGTACAAGCCACAGCTGCGAAGTCTCTCGCAAATCACGTACAGTTTACACCACATCAGACTCTACATTTTTGTTTAAAAATAAGACCTATTGCATCTCCATAAGTGTCACTATTTAGCTTAATGTGTACTGTAGACGACATCAGGCTTTACATTTTAGTTGGAAAGTAGACCTTATTACAGCGCCATAAGATGTCACTTTTGTTGTGTGCTGTACGTTATAATGCGCGGATGTCACGCGAGCGGCCGGACGCGCAACTGGCAGCCCAGACGGGATTTAATTTTTAATTGTTCTGTTTTTGAACAAAAACGCAGACGTTGAACTCGCTTTGGCGGTTTTAAAACAGCGTAAATTTTTATAAATAGACTAGCGGCCGCCCGCGACTTCGTACGCGTGGATCCCGTTTTACCCCCTTAGGGGTGGAGTTTCGTAAAATCCTTTCTTAGTGGATGCCTACGTCAGAACATCTACCTGCATGCCAAATTTCAGCTCGATCCGTCCAGTGGTTTGGGCTGTGCGTTGATATATCTAGGGCTGATTTCTCAACCATCGGATAACTTTTAACTGAAAAATAAGTTGACAAATTGAGTATGGGAAATATGTTAAAATGACAAGTTTAGTCTTGGTCCTTAATATCTAGGTCCCTTCCTTTGGATATGGGCTTAAATTGTTTAAACTGTTAGAATTGCCAAACAAAAAGGTGTCTAACTTAAGCCTACAAAGTACCAACCATCTGTGCCTCGAGAAAATTAACTTCACTCTCTAGAAATGAACATCATCTTCTGAGCATGCAAACTCTTGTCATCATCTGAATAACCATTTACTGCAATTTTCATCCGGATATAAAAAAGTCTCCTATCTACGATAAAAGAATTAAAATATGCTAATTACTTATTTCAAATATTGTGTGTGAGAGGTAATAGTACAAAAATATTTGAATTCACTTTCAGAACTATAGCATAAAAATTAAAACACCCTGTATACATAAAAAGAGCTTCATGACTCTCTCTTCACCTTGACCGCGCATAACCAGTCTATTTGACGTAACGCTAATGGATTGTGATCGTGGAACATTTTCCAAATATAAATAGAGCATTAGAGTTTTAACCCTGTATATCATTTATCTTCAGCAACACATTACACGGGTCTGCGCGTACGGCGACGTAGCGTGGTAGGATTTACATGCGACGATTTTGGTCGAGATACTTTTATTTATTTAAATTTTTTTGCTAAGTGCCATTGTAGTTACATGAGGTGCTGAATCTTTAGAGACATTTGGACAATAAACTTGCAGGGAGGCGTTCTGATATATCTTCAGCAACAGCTATAACAAAAGAAGTAGAGAAATCAGAAGTAGAAAAGAAAGATACATTTACCTAAGTTATAATAAACGAGTAATCATTTTATAGTTCAGGGTTTTCTTAAATTAAAATGTTTTGCACTGCATGTATCTTAGGTCGCACTAACAAATTATAAATGGAATAAAACATCGCACTACAGAGTTAAATGACGACATAAAATATCGTGTCATGACATTATTAGATCTAAATAAAAACTTTCAAACATAAATCAATATCAGCCATTATTAAATATTGCAGAATTACAAGAATTGTATATGCCCGAACCATGTAAAAGCCACTAAAATATTCGCAGAGCAACGCGCGACCTGCGCGCACGCATCAACACGCCCCCTGGCGAATTTCACTGCCAACGTCTTTGTGTCATAAATAGAGGACATTAGCCCCCAATTGACATCTAATGGCCTATCGCAATGCGGTGAAACCGATTTTTAACAGGTAATTAAATAACTAATATCTAAAGCCCAATAAATTACCCAAAGCTTAGAGATAAAATCAACAAAGCAATAAAAAGTAACACTTTTATGGGCAGACACATTTTATTAGAGAGAGTTGTCATTGCCAATTTTGTCGGGAAGCTAAACTTCAATTCTATATCTCATTTATCATTGCTAAATCATGATTGCGTTTCCTTTTCTGTAATTATCTTTTTAAAAAGCTGGAAGCTCTTTCTTTCTGATACTTAATAGGTTTTATTGCGTTGATAAATTAAGAATCATCTCTACAAACATAAACGATAATATTCGCATGGACCGTCCGTATACAGGGTGGAAAAAGCGATAAATGATCTCATTCGATTATTTCTAAACTACACATGATATCGAAAAACTGGTTACTGATTCTGAAAGTGCTTCACGAGCTCTTTTAGATGGTAACATTGAATTTTCAGATAGTCCAAGTTTATTTTCTAACCTATTATTGGTACTCGTTCGTACCAATAATAGGTTAGAAAATAAACTTGGACGTAAGCACTTTCAGGACCAGTAACCAGTTTTTCGATATCTTGTATAGTTTAGAAATAATCGAGTGAGATCACTTATCATTTCCACCCTGTATATCAGTCTTTCCCAAAGTGGGCGATAACGCCCCCTTGTGGGCGCTGCAGGCATTAAGGGGGGCGGTAAGAGACCCAGAAAAAAAATCGGGACGTTGTGTAGAGGCTTGGGAGGCGTCATCTACTAGGAGGACTCTTAGACATCGACTGAGCTCGACTCTTGACTACAAAAATGGGGGGCGCTAAAAATAATTTATTCTCAAAGTGGGCAGTAGACTAAATAAGTTTGGGAACCACTGCTGTATATCCTCACAAACTTTTATAAAGTAGCTGTACATAATATAGCCTGTTCGTATCGCATCGCTTCAACGAATGTGTGGGCACGCCCTAATTCTAGTGCACACATAAAATATAATATTAATTATTCTTTGAAACAATACGACGTCAATAACAATATTCTGTGGACCAGACACGTTTGTGTTTGCTTGCAAACAATGTCTAATTAGTCATCTCTATAGGATAATGTGTGTGAAGTGTGAGTGTAGAGTTAGGTTAGTCTATTATGTTAGTTCTAAAAGAGCACTTTGCGCCTTAATTCGCTATTGTGAATACTCGTAAAAGAAATAACTGTTTACAGCATCATTCTCTCGCTTTATCTTGAGTCTTTTAAAATGTGAACAATTTCTGCGTATAATAAAGGCTTGTAATTCCAGATTTTAAACTCACAACATAAACATTATTATAATTTTATTTAAATTATAGGTATAGTGATGTACCAACCTACATTTCAGTCAATCTAAAAATAACCCCAATATCGAATCTGGAATGCAAACTTTCGTTCGATGCGCAAATGTTTCTTTTTGGTTCCATCCGAGCTTTTGGTCGCGAGCTTAAAATATGTACATACATCAAAGAGCTTTGCGCTGCCAAAACAAAATTAACTTCGTAAAAAAGCTGTTACAATGGAGATGTCATAAGCAAACGCTTTGGTACGTATTGGGTAACTAATTAAGGAGAGAACTCCTTAAAAAAGGACATGAATTGCCATTGGCCATTACTTTCTTTTGTAATAAAATATAGCGTGCAAATAAAAAGCTCATTTCAACTTTTACCTAGTTTACAGTCATCTTTTAACTGCAATACCCAAATGACACAGTAATTTGAAGCCAATATTTACTTTACCATAATTAACAGACAACCAACCTGTAACAATTACTTGATATTATCTGCCAGTCCAATATTATGGTTATGGGCACATTTTTTACGTAAGGATAACTATCAGTGGCATCTCCAATCTCCATATGGTGCTATCTGCTCGAAGCATTACAGATAATGACGAATTGCGTTGGGTGGATTCAATTAGTCACACGATTACTTCTCGTTACCCAATACTGTGCCCGTGGGCACACAGAAACAAATAGATAAACAAATCGATATATCGCAAGTAGCCGACGCCACAACTTGGGCTGTAGGGTCACCATAAAAGCTGAATTGATAGGTCTTACTGAATATTTATTTGGGTATAAAAATCTATTCTTTAAATATTAAGGATCCAATCCTTTGGCCTGTATTAGATGTCAATAAATAAAAGGCAATTAATTATCAAAATATCATATCTCCCTACATTAATACCATTCCTTCTTATATTGCATAATAATATGGAATTAAAAGCGTTTAGCAATTCCCCTCATAATTAAAAAGGATTTTAGATTATCAGTTCTTTAAGTTGACTAAACGTTTATGGTAATATCAAGTGTCTTATCGCACGATAGTGTAATATAGCACGAAAAAAATATCAGCTTATACATTCGAAAGTACCTAGCCAGATAAAAAGAAAATAAAAAATACTTATTAACTGCATAGCATTCCACAGCGGTAGACAAAACAAAAAGTGTGACAAAATTAATAAAATTACACTCTTGGCCGAGTGTCGCCAACTAACTGGTTCAGATATGGTTACTAGGGATGTGGCAAGCATCGTTTGATTAAGTTTACAAAATTTAAAAAAACTTGATAAACTGCCTTGTAATCGTAGACTGATACTCGTACAAAATAAATAAACACTACTTAATATGAAATGACATAAGTGTTTTTAAATCTATATTTTGAACTACTTATAGCTGCTAGATCAGCAAAGTCTATTCAAATAGAACTGACAAAAGAAATCTTCGAAACGATATAAGGACAAATAAATATTTAAAGTTTTTAAAGAACCAATGTAACATTACTTAACTTTCGTAAATCCCTGTTTATGAAGTATCATTTAGGTACCACCTTACAATAATGCATTTCATAGAAATAAGTACACGAATCGTGCAAGTTTGTAAGCGATATTTAATTGGAATGCTTTAAAATACGTCCCCTGAGCTAAGTTAGAAATTCGAGGTTTTCCTGCGTACTTGGCACATCACTATTGCTTACATTATGCCGCCGTAAGTAGCCATGTCATCGCTTTGTTCTCACATTTTAATTATAATTTGAATGCTTGTGGCTGCTACTTACCTTATTATGATAATGCTAACGTTTATTCCATACTCGTTATTTAGGTTCGTTTTGCTTATACACTTTTTTTATTCGTTTTATATTACGAGCGGCTGGCGAGCCTTCGTAAGTTGGTTTGAGTAAGAAATGGATTATATTTGTTTGAAATAATTCATACTATAGGTACACGAATAGTGACAGTTTATAGCTTATTGTATTTGTCTTTAATAAAAAAAAAACAATTAAGTCATATTTATTGTGTCCTATATAAAAAAACTAGTTTATGGTCACTTAGCCCTTACTGCTATCTCCTCGCTCGGAACAGTTCTTAGAATGCGATTCGAGTTAGTGAAATATTTATTAACTGTATCATGTTCTTTAAGAATAAATAAGGACTACGTAGCATCTTGTATTTCTCTGTAAATGCAAGCATTTTAATTATGGCCTTTGTATGGAAATTATTGCCTCTAGTTTGATAGTACTTGTGTTACACGCACAAAAAAGTATGAAAGAAAACTTGAATCTCAAGTCTGGACGTTTAAAATTCCATTATAAGCGTCTAACATCTGCATGCAATACCTAATTTAAGAGCAGGTCTAATTTTGAACCACTTGGAAGATAGCGAGAGTAGTTAGCTTATAAATAGATAATTATATTTCATTCCAAAGATTTTTAATAAAACTGTGATAAAACTTTCATCTTCTCATTAACTTCGATGATCTTGAATTAGAATAATAAAAAAAATATGTTTTGATCGAAAAAGAATTATCCCAAGAGAATATAAATTATATGCGGGCTATAGAAAAAAGAATGAATTTTATAATGGCGGAGTGAACCTGTTCTAATAATTAGTAATTATATTACGTGCTAATGAAAAACTGCGACGGCTGAGGTGATGAAAATAAAAAATTGAATAAACTAGCCTTATAAGTGGTTTAAGCCGAAGATGTGAAAAAAATATTATTTATTTAAAGAGCTTCTTGCTAATAGGTTTGTCGAGAAAACCAGCTAGTCTACTAACATCGGCTACTCTTAGTTACTGCCTGACTAGAATTTTCATTCATAATTAATCTGCCTTCACATTTAATCAGCCTAGTGCCGCTAGAGTCGGTTATTATCGGTTTGAATCTCGTGAATAAAAACGTAGTCGTAGCCTTGGTTTAAGAATTGAGATTTTTGACAAAAGATCACACAAGATTAGAATATGAGCACGCTTAAGCTGGAAGTCTCAATTCAGATGCCGAGTCACAATAACCTGAGTGTGGTTCCACTTTATCTCTAAAGGTTCTCAAAACTTTACAATCCTCTAAGTATTAAGTTTAGTTCAAGTCCAAAGTGTATTATGCGTCATGTAATTTTGCTACTTCAAAGAATTAAGGTAGAGTCAACAGAATAAATCTTAAAAGTATTTTGGAGTTAAAATATAATAAGTTGTTTTAGTTCAGTGAAATAAACACTAACCTAGTCGAGTGCCTATATGCTGTTAAACAGAACTTTCATCATAGCATTGAGCATTGCGATCGCTGTTAACATATTTCAGCAATCCGAACCCGGCCGAATAAAATATTATCTAAAAAGTATCTATTTTGGAATTAAAGTAAAACATTTTCTGTAGTTCAATGCCATAAACACTGAAGCCGGCTCCAAAGCGCGTGTTTAGCCCTACACAATCAACAAAACTTGTAAACATTCAAGAAAATTGCCTACAAAAAACGTTGAATATTGACATGTTTTTGTTGATTGTGTAGGGCAAAACGCGCTGGAGCCTAGTCGTGTGCCTATGCTGTTAAACAGAACTTTCATCATAGCACTGAGCACTGCTATCGCTGTTAACATATTTCAGCAATCCGAACCCGGCCGGGTATCGCACCGGCTATCGGCACGCGGGAAACGCAACCGAGAAATTATCTGTACCTCTAGTACGAAAAACTTTCGAGTTCGTTTCGTTGCGTATTCAAAGTGTCATCGAAAAATTTTGTATGAAAAATTAAACAGCGCCACCGTTATTCTTTTTACAGTAAAAATTATTTGAACCTAATATTAATATCTCACCTGAGAATGGAACTGGGAACCTTTAAAAACTCTAAATTGAGAGAGTCAAATTCCAACCACCCCCTTAGTATTCGTATTACTTACGTAACTACAGTTCCTGTTTTTGATAAACGAATCTGATAATTAAAGAAGCCCCGCAACCGAATGAATCAGATTAAACGTTAGCTAACTAAAGAGACGATTAACGATACACTTAAGTACGTAATACGATAAATCCACGACTCACTTTCATTATGAAACCCTATTACTATTACCTACCGATTGTCTACTTAGGTACTAAAGGTAGTCTCCTTGTAGTCACCTTACTTTAACCGTACCTATAACAGCTGGTGTTTTTTGTATGGAGTTTGACATACTTTTGACGTTTGTTAATGTTAAGGTAGTTAAGGTGTTGCAATCCAGCTTTAGTGTTCATCAATAATTCAAAAACCTGTTAGCTCTCATGCTTCCCTAGTTCACAGTTTAGTTCTATCTTCGCCTAACTTCTAAAAATACTCGTATCACTATTTTTTATTGAAAAAACGCTCGAGTAGGTATCTCCAACAGTTATTTTTAATATGCCAAGTACAAAAAAATAACGTTGTTTAAAAAGCCTTCAATAAACCTTTATCAAATTGAACATTGGCCCTGTCGAAACGCCGCTACACCGGGTGGGGTAGCCGCTTCTCAACCTGTGTAACTCAAGTTTGACTCACGAATGCTTTCAATCGAGAACACGAGAACGGTTTTACTTGAACGATCGCCGTCTTGTACCCGCAAGTAGTCCAGGAACTTTCGGAGGGAAACGTGAACGAGCAATCGAAAACAAGCGCCTAAATCCAAGTAAATCGGTGTTAAGTGCATTATAATATCTGAGTGTACTGTTGTAAGGAAAGCCAAATGCTACGATTCGATTTAGGCTTTCACAACTAGGTCTGTTTCGCAAAACCATGTCGAGTGAAACAGATAGTGATCCTTAAAACTTTGTGAATTCACTGCTTGGTGTTTCTGATAACGATTTTAAGGTTGTAAAAACATTAGAGTAGCCTACTTAGATTGTTTTCAATGTGGAAAAAGGCTCAATTAAAAGCCGGTGCGATATATAGAATTACAGATATTGTTCTTTTTGCAAATATACAATGTATTTAACCGTAGGAATGTGTGTAGTTCTACTCGTAGTAGCTAGAATAGCCTGGCGTGAGGTGACGGTTGTCGAATTGTATGAAAACGTAACGCCGCGCTTAAAAGCGATGCAGTCACACAAGTGCCTAGTGTGGCGGAGGCTTCACATGCAACTGCAAGTACTCGAATGTTACTAACATACATAATTCCACATCAGTAACAAAGAAGCCGATTTGACACTCAATTCGGCAGGTTCCCCAGATACGAGCCAGATAAGAGCAAGTGGGGTTGTGTGTCCAAAAGTGGTCATGTTTCAGGGCGATCCGTTAGCGCGAAGAGTGGTGTCGGCGACTACAAAGCGCTCGTGGGCCATAAATCGGGGCTGACCCGCGGTGGGGCAGAGCCGGTGCCTGCCATCGAAATAGATGGCTAACAAAGTTTAAAGTATGCTTTGTGTTCAAAAAGTAAGTTGGAGTAAATGTTAGACTCGTTCACTCACAAATATTTTAATTCAGAATACAGGTGAGATATTAAGAAGAGAAAAATAAATAACTTAAATGTAATAAAAACGGTAGGATTTTATTTTTGTAAAACTGGTCTTCCTTCTTATTCTTAAAATAAGTTGGTCCCATACAACTGCACCCTGTATCTACTAAGTTATCAGAACAAATCTCATATTTGATTATTCATTCATACTCATATACCTACTTCAAACAATTATATTCTGGTAGAAATAAATATTAACTTTTCATTATTTCACATATTCTATAACTGGGATAAAACGAAGCGTCTTTATGCGAACTGTATCTAAGTATGTATCTGTTGGAATAAAAACCCCCCATTCTGTTCTATATTATTATTTCCTTGCTTCACTATTAGACTAAAATTGCAACAAGAACATTTCGCTATTTATCAGTGTCAATGTTTCAAATAGAGGCACTTAAAAGTGATAATGAAATCATTTTAAAACTCATTCGTAGCAAAAAATGCGTATATCAACAATGACGGTCCTAATCTTGATTGCTGTTAAAACAGAAAAGCGATACAAAACAAACATAAGCACGCGCTCGAGTTGTATTTAAATAAATACGAGTACACCGAACACTCCAAGTAGTTTCCAGAGAAAACAGAGGAAAGTTTGAGTTACAAGTGCTTTAGAAATAGCAATAAAGAAACATTTGCTACTCAACAAAGTAATGGTCTTCAGCAAAATGATATTTTATCTATCAAGCTTTGGATTCTATGCCGCCTACTTGATTACAGATTTACAGAGACTTGATCCATCGTTGGGAAAGTCCTGAGCTGTTTCAGGATAAAAATAAAGCAGTATAGTTACTTAGGTTATTATTATTTTTCAGCACATCTTCTAGTTCAATGATATAATTACCCTTTAGGTTGAGGATTTCTCTGCTACACTTTTCTTCATTTCTCAAAACCATTTTTAAAAAAACTTTCTTCATTATTTGTGGCAGTATTATAGTTAAAGCCTAACTACCGGGAACATTTCAAGCCCCAAACAGTGATTCAAGTTCAATGAAAACAGTGATATTTTCTCATTCATGCGTTTGAACCAACGATTTCCTGCTCATGGCTCAAGTCCAGAGACACCATTAACATGAATGTATAACGGAACCGTTTTGCAGAATCGGTAGACCGTCAGAAAAGGCCATCAGAGATAATTCGCAGGCTATTAATGTCCGATGATCGCGTACGTACGACGCTCATCCGTCTATTTACATTCCGTTCCTAGTTAACTCGTGCTTTAAATCTAGTTCTAACTGGTTTCTAATACTAAGCCTGGGATCACACGATGAGCGCTACATTTTGTATGATTGACAAATTAGGCATTAATTTTTTCTCTCACATTACCTATCACGATAACAAAAACATCTGTATATTTTTGAGTCGCTAATTTATTATTTTTAACAAAGAATAACATTAAGAACAATTCTTTGTGAGTTGCCTAGTATTTTCCACTACAACACGAGCAATTTACGTGTCGATATAAAAACATAAGGAATTAATTATTTTGTGATTTATTTATTATTGAGACACCGAACAAAGGTCTTTCTGGACGCAAAATGACGCTGCGTTTCGCGCGTGCCTTTAATTGCCGCACAATTGTTGACGTCACGCGATTTTAATTAAATTTACAGTCCTGCGAAAGTGGCCAGTTCGTCTGGGCACTCGACTTGACCTTTACACCATAGCGTGTCAACCACCTGGGCAGCAAAATGTTATATCACAAGCATTTTCAACAGAAAAAAGAATTTGGAACGCCACACCTTTGTGCATGAGGATCGCTTGCGTGCTGATGAAACCGAATTAATTATAATTTATACAGCCGAAAATATATCACTTGGATCGTTACAGCAATTACACCAGCACTTGAATATGGATGATAATGCACAACACTTTTGGGTTTCCTGTAGCGAGACAAGAGATCTTCCAAGAAACTTGTGCGTGTTTGCATAAACTGTAATCACTCCTAGTCCACTGCAAGGAGTATAATGTTGTAGCGTTTAAAATGGCTGGGGGTTATGCGTATAAATCAGCGTCGACATTCCTGCTATTAATCACGATGTAAAACAAATTGATATGTCTAAAGACAAATGCCGTGTTGGTTTATCCGCTCATCAGACCCTCCCATCCGAGGAGCTGCGCCCGCGCCGGCCTCCGCAGCGGGCAGCTCGCCATTACAATACTTTGATTATACACCGAACCCAGTTATTAACAAATAGCTAATACCTCCCTCTGTCTGCGGAGCGACCACAGAACTTAAATCACAAAGTAATTACCGTTCTATGATAGGCTTTCTTCGGAGATATTGAGAAATGAAAACTTAAAGATGGACACATAACTCACGGTTATTGCCGGTTACGCTGGAAAAGCTATTTTTAAATATCGCTTATCAAATAGACGGGCAATTTAATTTCACTTTCTTGGAAACCGTAAAGCGGCGTTTCGCAGACAGGGTTCTTATGATTCGAGAAATCTTTCAAAGCGGAATTGAAATTTGATATTCTATTGCTGTTAAGTGTTATTGTGAGTTAAATGCCGTCAAGTTTGTATAACAATGGAGGTAATGCAACAAAAAGTGTATCGCAACGTATTTGAATGTGACGCTGATCGTATCTGCCTGATGCTCTTATTCTGAGCACTTGCAGTTTATCCCGCGCTTGGAGCGGAGCGTGATCGAGCTGTCAATGCTGGTATTAACACAATGATAGATATTTTTAGTCCTCGGAATAAAGTTGCGGGGTTTAACAAGCTATTCACCGCTGAATGCGCCGGCGCGGACGGCCGTCGCGAATGGATGATGGCGCGAATCTTCGCATACATAAAACGTAGTTTTAGACGCTTAGCTATTATCATGCTCTTCACAAAAACGTCTGTCTGTTGCGATTCATTTCGTTTGAGCTTTTATTGCGTTTTGCTTTTATTGGCTAAAGCTTTTGATAAGTTAAATAAAAATAACAAGCTTGAGATTTTTTACCTAGTTCTATTAAGGTTCTATTGTATTTGGTTCGAGCAGTTATTTCCTTAAAAATATATTACGGTAGTCCCACTTCTCGTTCACACTATTGCAATCCATGTATAGAGTTTGTACAATAATTTTGAAGTTGGAAGTATTGGAGCTTCCCTCAATTGCAGTCGGGAAACAAACGCTTGAAAAGTATTAATCCTCTTTATACTATTCATAGATACAAAAGATTGTTAGTCTACAAAACTACCACACAGTGCAATAAATAAATAATTATGAAGATGACCTATTTCAGTCGCAAACAGTGAGGAATTTGCCTCATTACAGTCCGGACCAGAGTGACGGCTCAACGGTCCGGCTGGCACTGACAAAGCGCCGCGTATGCCAGACGGCCTGACCTTAAGCCGGCATGACGGATGCCGTATACATTATACCAGCAAATCATTATGAGACATGTTCGGGTAGCGTACCTATATGGATTAGATTAGGTCACCTACATACTGGGGAATTTTGCCGGGTTCTTTAAAACGGTTTTAAGCATGATTTTTGTCGTTGTCTTCGGCCTATTGTAATAAGAGAGGGGTAATTGAGTTATTTTTTGCTATAAATTCATAGCACTAATTAGTGATTTTTTTAATCTGTACTTAACTGTCATTTTAATAAAAGTTCAGTGGGCTTACCATGAGTTTACGTTAGGTGTGCTCGCTAGCGACTGCGTAAAAAAATGACATTAATTGTATGACATATTGTGCAGCGCCCCTAGCGGCTACTTTCAAGAAACAAAATCGTCATAGAGATTTTTGACGTACTCGCTAGCGAGCACATCTAACGTAAACTCATGGTAGGTTACCAGGTTAAAAAAGTTCCGTTTTGGCTGGCTAAGGATTGAAGATTTGTCTGTGCTGTAATTATCCGGCCGGGCTAATACAAAATGCCAAGTTCCTATTAATAATGTTGTTTGCTAGCAACGACAGAACTTTTCAGAGCTTCCTGTGGCAGTAACGTTCTAAACCATGTATTTCCTTGAAAGTTAATAACGCTGATATAACTTTTAATATTGGACCGACATCGAAACACTGCCACTACATAGAAGAGGAAGAGGAATTGATTTATTGGACGCGTTAGAGGAAGTGCATGGAGAGCGTACATTGAAATTTGTATAAAATTATAATCAAGGCATAATAGCGCTATTTTAGTACCTTCATAGAGCATTTAGAGTCGTAACTCAATTACTCTAAACATCCAGGAAACGTCACGCGGCAGCTGCGGCTTTGCGTAACGCGCCGCCGGGGCGCGCGCCGCCATGGCTCCACGCATGCTAACACCACACACCTGCCAATTACCGCGACATACAACCCCCATACAAACTCACTTTCGCCACAAGGAATCGCAACCGTACCTACAAGACTTTAAATTGCAAACGAGATGGTAATTAGCGAAAACAACCGCTAAAAGTCTCGGGTAAATGCCACCGAGTAACCCGTATGGAAATTAGGGACAAATTACGTCTCCACTCTTACTTTCATTTGTATAACAACAGTTACATAAAACGCGTAATTTATGGTTTCTTAATCCGTTTATTGTCCCGATTGTAGGGCTTAAGCAAGTCGACCCGAATCGTCAGAATTGATGACACCTCGCGTGACTTCATACTGGCTGTCGATGGCCGCCGATTCTGATGCTCGGATATGCCCTGATGTATGGTGACGATAATCTGGAGCAGATAATCTTATGCGTGCCTACGGTGAGCTTGGCACTTATGCAACGCGTAAAATATTGCAAACTCATAAGTTGAGGACGACGTAGCAGCACTAAGATGAAGCCGGAGATAGAGATAATCTAATAAGTCAGATCTGCTAGCCGTCGAGCGCAGTAATAACTCACGGTTGAGATGCCAGAGGTTAATTAAAAATAGCAACTTCAATATTATGTGTCAGAGATAGAGTTAGATTAGGGATCGTCCGATTTATACTGTTTCAAATGCTAGCTTCATGGTGCACCGCGGGTGGAATAAATACATTATGAAATGCAAATGTAGAGTTCTTTGCATATCCATTCCGACATTTAAGGGCATCTCAGCATCTGAGGTTTCTTAATCAGTTCAGGAAATAACGAAAACAGTAAATGGAAAATAATAGTCTTGCGAGAAAATTCGTAACTTCATATTATTACGTACGAGTAAATCACGTGAATAGGTAAGTATATGTTATTTCCGAACATGAAACTTTAACAAATTATTTTCAAATATTACTAATGTTAATTATTCGGAGACATCAAATATCTCTCCCAAAGTTAAGTATCCAAAATGACAAGACAGCATTTCGAATATTTACGTATGAAATAACATGATCTAACGTTACACAACACCTTTTTGTTTTCAGAGCTGTGTAAGTATAAATAAGTTTTGCAAATTGCAAAAAGTTTTGATGTTTCTTTCATCACAATGATAGTTGAAAAGTCTCATTGAGTCATTATGGACCCATCATGTACTTGTGTAATGTAACATGCGGACATAATTAACTGTTAACGCGATGAATGAATACAGCTGATTATAGACAGCTAATCAACAAGATACTTTTCACAGTTCTTGGGATTGCACAACAGTCACGACAAACGCTTTTGTAACTATGCACACTATACTACTGCTTGGATATTTCTTAAATGTCTTGTACTCATTATGCGGTGAATAAATCGCCAGTAGATTTAGCCAAACCATTCGCTACATTTGCTCTAAGTACGTATCGTGGCTGATGTGACGCAATTTTGCATTTGAGAAATTCAATCAGCGGGTACTGCTCTTAATTATGGTTGGCAGTCCGTCATCGCTGATCAGTTGCCACTGATTTGACGTTGCTGGGTGTGTAGACCAGAGCTCGTGGCTATTTGAAGAGCTGAGTAGAATTTCTTGCGACCATTAAAGGTTAGGTCGATCGTAGCTGCTGTGGTAGCTCGAACTTCGAACTTCTCCTATGTTCTTCTAATTAATTTCGTTGCGGGTCCAATGATTTAACTTTCCCCCGGGACAAACTTGACCTTCACTGGTTGGGTTTTATTTGGCGGTCAAGCTGTAGATCCTGGCTACACAAGAGTTGCAGCGGTGGGAACGAGAGGTGGGAATAGTCCCGTGCTGTGATAACTCATTCTAAATGCGTGCACGAATTTTTTTAGATGCGGAGTTTGTTTATATTCCCTAAGTGTATCCTCGGCATCGATCTACTAAGAACAATTCTTGAATATTTGTATTATCCTCTCGCTTTTATGTAAATTACTTGTATTATACATGCGCAACCTAAGTATCAAAGTAGTTACCGATTTAATATTTCTAGAAACTGAATATTGTCACGATAGTTACTTCTTCTTATTTTTTCATTAAATGACAATCTGTGTTTCCTTAATTTACTTATTCCACCAACATTACGTGAGTAGCCATTATAATCCTTAAGTTTTTATTTACTTCAGGTTTGGCATTTCAATAATAATTTTGCACGATACAATTCTATAAATGGGGCCTATTGTATAAACTACTCCGCATAATAATGTTTGTTTTACTAAATTATTTTTATACAGACACTCAAAACCCGGTAAACATATATTTTTCAATACTCAATTCTGTTTGTCGTGAACGTAAACAATGCTACTGCTAATTCTATTCATCATAACAATCCCACGTCTGTTTACGATTCCACTTAGCTTAAACCTGCTCAATACGTAGACCCGTATTTACCCATCAATCCCGTTCCTTCTGAAAATATTTCCGAGAAAATTCAAGGTGTAAAAGTGGGTAGCGTGTGGTAATACGGGCCCTAGACCACTCAAGCGGAGCCGTGTAAACATTTACGTGTGCAAGTCATAAAATAACAGTTAAACGGTATTAGTGGCAATTCGGACGGTAATCCGTCGTTCATCGTGTGTGATCGCTAACGGTCAAAGGTGTAGCCACAGCCTGCTAAGAACAACCAGATGGTTGTTCTTAGCAGGCGGCAGCGTTACAGATGTAACGCTCGCACTAAGTACTAAAAATACAGTTTGACCTCAAGGTGTTACCACAATAAGTACCTTGATAACTTGGAAAATAGAAATGGAATTGTTATTTAATTCTATAAGGTCTCGAATCCGATAGCCTATCCGAGATAATTATACCCTCTTCCCAAAAAAAAAAACAACTTTACGCGTCATCAACTTTATACAGACAAAAGTCCGCGGCATATTACCTTAGGGCATAGAGAGAAAATCGTTTACTTCTTTAACATTACCAAGAAGACCAAAATGTTATGTGATATAGTATATAGTAGTACTATACGACTCTACATTTTACCGAAATAATAGGATATCCATCAAATTACATTAACTTTTAAGTTACCTAGTAGAAAAAGCAGAAAGGCGCTGTACCCCCCACGCAGGCTGCTATGAACCGGTCAGCAGTGGACGTCCTGTGGCTGATTATAATGATAATGAAGATGATAGTAGGAAAAAATGTACTGGCTTATGTTTATGGGCTATGTACCATCCGATCAATGAATAAAATGTAACACTAACAAACACTGGTAACCCAGTGGAGGTGGGATGTTCGCGTCAATCAGCCGGTACAAATGCGTAATGATGCAGACAATGATGACCGCTATAGATAACAGTGATTTATGTAGTTTTTTTTCTGTAAATCAAACGAAAAAGTCTTTATATTGTCAGTTTTGTTGACCAAAGCCTTCTGATCGCGCGGTCACCCACGAAGATATCGGTTTTTACTCGTACATTTTCCGTGAAATTTTTCGTATCACAATCATCTTGCGAACTTTTCTCAGACATCGAATAATATATGAAACGAATATACGAATACGAAAAATATACGAATAGAAAAATTGCCGTTCTATAGTTTTTGGCGCGTGGATCCAATAATCAAAAACAATAAAGTAGTCCTTCTAAGTCCCATTTATCCAAACCATTGCAAGATCTAACAAATAGCCTACTCTATTATAAATATTCTGTAGTTAAGTAAAAACGTTACAGACAAAGAAACAAAAAAAATGATGTTATATAAGTCATAGTGCTTATGTGCCATTGTCCGTACAATGTAGGTACTATGCGTATGAAAAAAGATACGTGCACCTTTATTTCTGTATAACAGACCTCTGGTTTAAAAATAAAACACTTTACTTTTGTGTAGTGTATTTGTCTTAAAAAAGAGACGATGGAATGTTGAAAATCAAGATAAAGTAATGAGTGTTGAAAGGCTTAATTGTCGTTTTAAATGGTAATTTAAAACTTAACTTCGAATTAATGTGTGCTAGTGTTCTACAAGTTATCATAATGCGTTATCGCTAAAAGTGACTACAATGTATGTGACCAGGAAGTCTTCTGCAGAATATTTGCATTTATTTCCCTTAAAGATTAAAAAATATTGGAAAATTAATGATGAGTCTGTATGAAGCAAGCAAGCGTTCAGTCATCGCAACTTTGTAAGGTCTTCCTTGTTGGCTTTTGTATTTATAGTTAGGTAAATGGTCTGCTTTTCTATTATATTATTGAAGTAAACATTGATGGGTTTGGCCAAAATAAACTAGATTTATTTAGTATTATCAGAGATTTATTTCGGTAATCAACACAGGTTACACAGCGCAACAACCATCGAGAGCGGAAGAGACAAAACAGGAAGTTGAATTGTCACTAACAAACGTCACTGTCAAACACTTTTGCGTTTAGTTTGTGTTTACAATCTAACACTGGCCCTTAAACACAAATTAAAAACATTACACAATGTTAACTTAGGCTTACATGTACCTACTACTTATCACAAACATTGTATCAACAAATCAAGTTGCTTTACAAAAGAAAAAAAGGAACAACAAAATTAAATGCAATTTCAGTTATGCAAAAACACATTATTACTTATAATAATACTTGTTCTAGTTTACATTAATCACTAGACTCGCTAACATAACATTAACTGTCCTACAAACACTTTGTACTTTTACATAAAGCTTTCGTGAAGATATCTGCTAACATATCATTAGTACATAAATATCTCAATGAAATTTTTCCATCATTTACATACTGCCTTATAAAATGATGTCTTACATCTATATGCTTAGTTCGAGCATGATAAAGACTAATTTTACACAATTTTTGAGCAGATTGATTATCGTTAAAAATTGTAATTTTAACATCTCTATTTAAAATATCTTTCAACAACTTACAAATGAATAAGCCTTCTTTACAAGAGTCAGCTAAAGAGATGTATTCAGCTTCAGTGCTCGACAAAGCTACGGTCTTTTGTTTACGGCTTTCCCATGAAATAACTGACTTACCCAACTTGAAAACAAAACCAGTATACGAACGCCGATCTCCCTCATCATTCGCCCAGTCTGCATCAGCATAGGCGGAGACTTCAAGGCCACCTTTCTGGAATGTTAAACAAAGGTTAGTAGTACCCCGTAAGTATCGCAGCACTCTCTTGGCTGCTTTCCAATGTGTTTCTGAAAAACATTCGTTAAACTGGCTAAGATAGCTCACTGCATAGGCAATGTCGGGTCGACTGCAAACTGCAATGTACATGAGCGAACCTACTAAGCCCCTGTAATCAAGAGTTACATCCTTGACAGTATCCTTAGGTAATCTTAGACCTGTTTCCATTGGAGTAGGTGCTGGCTTGCAATCCTCCATTTTGTACTTTTGCAGCAATCTTTCAATGTAGTTAGATAAATCAAGCGTTATCTTATTATTTTCCCTACACAGTCTCATACCTAATATTTGATGTGCTGGCCCTAGATCAGTTATGTCAAATATTTCCATTAATTTACCTTTTACTTTCAGTTTCTCAAGAGAATTGCAAGAACTGAACAAAATTATGTCATCAACATAAAGTGCTATAATTATCAGTGAATTATTATGCGATCTGATATAAACACAAGGTTCTGAACATGACCTAGTAAAATCCAGCTTTTTACACAAAACTTTATCGATTTTCTCATACCAAGCTTTCGACGCCTGTTTTAAACCGTAAATAGCTTTATTCAACTTGTATACCTTATTCTCCTGGCCCTTAATGACAAAGTTATCAGGTTGCTCCATATAAACGGTTTCCTTGAGGTCACCGTTTAAGAAGGCAGTCTTCACATCCAGATGTTCTATCTCCATGTCATGTTCTGCTGCTATGGCCAGTAAAGTACGAATAGTTGAATACCTTACAACGGGAGAGAAGGTCTCCTCATAGTCTATACCGTACTTTTGAGTATAACCTTTGGCTACCAGGCGAGCTTTGTGTCTTAATATTTCGCCATTCAACCCCCTTTTAATTTTGAAAACCCATTTACATTTCACAGGTTTCTGTGAGGCAGGCAGGTCAACCAAAGTCCAACATTCATTTTTAATGAAGGAATCGTACTCACAAGACATTGCTTTCTTCCAGTGTTCAGCATCTGGCCCTCCCAGTGCTTCCTGTACAGTCTGCGGGTTGTCAGCATCCGAGGACGTCTTTACCATGGCGGCACACATAGCATCCAATGTGTCACTGTATTCTTCAAGCTCTGAAGTTCCAGTAGTGCTTTCTTCACTCTCCTCTGGAATATAAGTTTCATCCGCCGGATCATCGGGCTCTGATGAGCTCGCAGAATCATCTATTGTGATTGTACTGTGTCTATCTGCGACGTGGCGCTGTGTAATCTGTGTTGTTGGCGCTAAATCTATGTCATCAGATAAATCAGTATCCACAATAGATGTTTCTGTCTGTACAGAACGTGGAATAGATAGGAATTCAACACATTTTGTGTTCTGAGATAAATTATCATCATGTGACTTTTTATGTACAATTTCATGCTCCAAAAATGTAACATCTCTGGCCTTTACAACTTTTGTCGGGTCTGCTGGGTCTAAAAGTCTGTACCCCTTTGTCTCATTACAATAACCGACAAATACATATCGCTTGCACTTCGAATCCAACTTAGTCCTCTTGGGATTCAGTGCGTAGGCCGTACATCCAAAAATACGTAAGTGACTGATAGATACCTTTTTCCCGCACCACTTTTCCTCCGGAGTGCTGTTCAGGACGGCCTTGGTGGGACAGCGGTTCTTGATGTACACAGCTGTGTTGACAGCTTCCGCCCAGTATCGCTTCGGCAGTTCTGCGTCTTGGAGCATGCACCGTGCGGCCTCCATTACTGTCCTGTTAGCACGCTCCGCCACCCCGTTTTGCTGTGGCGAGTGAGGAACAGTTGTCTGGTGCCGAATGCCATTATTCTTCAAGAATATCTGAAATGCATTATTAATGTATTCACCACCATTATCACTTCTTAATATTTTTATCTTTTGGCTAGTTTCATTTTCTACCAATGCCTTAAATTCCTTGAATTTTTCCAAAACTTGACTTTTTTCTTTAAGAAAATACACAAATGTTTTCTACTGTAATCATCTATGAAAAGTAAAAAATAACGTGCACCACTAAATGAGGGGCTTTGCATTGGTCCACAAAGATCAGTGTGCACCAACCCTAATACTTCTGTGGCCCTGTTACTAGATTTCTTTGGAAACGGTAATTTACTTTTCTTCCCTTCAAGACATGAAATACAAGTTTCAAATTCAGAATTATCATAAGAAATACCAAGTGCCATACCTCTTTTTAAAAGATTCATGCTTCTGCGGTTGAGATGACCAAGCCTCCGATGCCATACCTTCTCCGAGAAGCTTCCAGTTGCACTTTCACCACCAGTAGCAGCCACGCTAGCTACTAAATTTGCCTGTGGGGATAAAGCTTTAAACAACAGTTTCTTTTCAGTGTCAAGCCTGTAAACACCTGCATCCAAAGTTGCAGTTGCTAAAACTGATGACTTATGGCCATATACTGTGCACTTTTGGGAACTGAATACAACTTTATAACCTTTTTCTGTCATAGCATTAACAGATAGTAAATTTGTGGTTAATTTAGGTACATAATACACATCACTAATGTCTCTAATAACACCATTTTGTAATTGTACTTTCACAGTCCCGCGTCCCGCAGTATACAAGACTTCCCCGTTAGCCACTGACACTGGTAATGACTTTTCACTCACAAAATCACTAAATTGCTCTTTATCACGACACATATGACGAGTTGCACCACTATCCACGTACCAGAGATCTTTCTGTACGTTGGCCGATAATGCTGTGAGCAGCGCTTCAGATCTGGACTTCTCCTCCGTCTTCGGTTTGGTCTTTTTCTTTGTTGTCGGACAATTTCTGATAAAATGACCAACCTTTTGGCATCCAAAGCACTTCGGTGGCTTTCTTATGGCTGCTAGCGCTGTCACATTCTCATGTTTGTCATCTCGCCGAATATTTTCTTGCAACAGTTTTCCTTTGATGTTCTCCGTTGACAACTTCACATTTGAATTTTCAATGGCCATGATGAGTGGGTCATAATCCTCAGTAAGACCGCTCAGCATCAATACAGCCACAAAGTCGTCATCCACAGGAGCTCCAATATCACTGAGCTGCTGGGCCGTGTCGCATATTTTGTTCAAGTAGCTCTCCATACCTGCACACTCCTGCAGCTTGGTGCCGAATAGCACCCGCAGCAGGCCAAGTCTGCGACATAACCCTCGGTCCTCATACGCCTTTTGTAGATTGCTCCACGCTTCGTGCGCCGTGGCAGCCGTTCTAATGTGTGGGAAGACTGCCGGGTGCACTGACAACGCAATACGCGCAAGTGCCTTCTGCACGTACCTCTCATGTGCTGCATCGTGACTCCCATTTTCCACGTATTCCCAAAGATCTTCGTGTATCAGCACCATCCTCATTGTGAACTTCCAGGAATGCTAATTTCGATGCCTTTCAACTTCTCCACAACGAGGGACGAGGCGCCGGTACCGTTTGCCATGTTGCCGGCCGGGTGTGGAACGAATGGTTGTTTGATATTTTGTCAAGAATTGCAAATTTCGACAAAATATTATTACTTTCGCGCATGTGGGCCCATAACCTGATGGGTTTGGCCAAAATAAACTAGATTTATTTAGTATTATCAGAGATTTATTTCGGTAATCAACACAGGTTACACAGCGCAACAACCATCGAGAGCGGAAGAGACAAAACAGGAAGTTGAATTGTCACTAACAAACGTCACTGTCAAACACTTTTGCGTTTAGTTTGTGTTTACAATCTAACAAACATATTATCTTAACTGTTGTGTTAACATTATAAAGCTCTTTGAATTTAATTCTATTTCCAAAGTTTTTTTTTTTTTCTTTTTTTTTTATCTTCATCAAGTAGAGAAGCCATTTTCATTTATTTTATTGTAATTCTTAACAACGGGTAGTCGTAACAAACATCTGCCAGTACACGAGAATCGCTTTGTATTTACTCAAGCTTACGCCTAATGTAGTATGGTTGGTATGATGGTCACTGATGGTCAGTGACTAACAAACGGTGCATCAACAGAACAGTGAGTGGTTTGGTATGAACTTCCAAGTGTTATAAGCTTACCTAAGTTCATTTCAGCCAAATGACGTACTGCTGGACAAAGACCTCCCCTAAGGATTTCCAAAACTACCTACATCCAAAGAAAACTCTGGAATGGACACTACTGAAACTGAACATTTATTGTGTTTTTTTATGGAAATAAAGCATGTAGCAAGTAGTCATGCATTCTTATTTTATTAAGCTCTGATGCAACTAAGGTACAACACAATATGTACTCGAAAGCTCCCTACAATTTACGCCCACAACTATCCCATTTTTCGTCGACTGTCAATATTTAATTTCGCCGGGGTGAAGAACCGAGTTGCGTGTTTTGGGTTCGCGTGTATGATCGGTACAAGATTCGATTCCGGCACCCGGACAGGGCCATCAATTGCGGACACATTCGGACTTCGCAGAACTTTCGCCGGACACACGAAGCCTGATGTGTATCGGGTATTCTTATGACCGATGAATGCTAATTCGAAGAAAATTAATTGGGAGTTTTAACTAGATCGAGGACCATTGTTGTGATAAGACAGAATAATGAACTTCGAGTCGTAAACAAAAGATTACTTCAAAACATGAATGAAGTTAAATATCTGTGAAGTAGTAATATTTTTCTCCTTTAAAGTATTTTTAATGCGTGATTGATTATTTAGTGTACCTACTGTTCTGTAAGTCAGGTACTTGTCACCTACTAAGATAGGTTAGGCTGTTTTACAACAATAAAAATATAGTTGATGTGATATTGACTTAACAATAGCATTATGTATTTAGGTACTATTTGTAACTGTATTCATAATTGTCGTTCTAGTTCATCCACACATACCAGCTTTAGTTCTTGATATCACTCTTTTCATATCTTAGGATCTCAGAGAACGTGTAGGTCCCTATTCTAAGCGTCTAGCTAGATTGCTCACAATTTATAATAACAACAGTGACTACTGAGTGCGGTGAGCAGTTGGACCTCGCTTCCTTAATTATTTAGGCTGCAATCGGCAAAATAAAGTCCATTCACACAATCCCTAGCCATTACAATAAATCGCTTCAAGCAAAAAGGCTGTTGCAAGCAGAGCGCATTGGATTCGACTTAGGCAGCGTCTTCACAAACGGTGGAAATCACCGATTGGCATTAAGTTGGAACGGTTCGATTGAAGTGAAATGCATCAAATTTATTTTTGGACAATATTAAATTAGGCATATCATGTTTTTTTTAAAGAAAAGTATACTCCTAGTCAAAGTAGAATACATACTTTTCTTTAAAAAAATACAATATTGTTCTCCTACACTGTAAGACGCTACAGTGTAAAGCTTGATGTACTATTGTCGATATAGCTGTTGACATAATTTATGAATTAATATTTTCAGACAACACATGGGTGTCCTCCTGGCAATGCCGCTAGAAGCTTTTAAGTTACTACTACTAGTAAAGGTGAGATTTTTTGTATCCACTAACCTTATAAACAGCTGTACAAGGACCTACACCTTACCGTAAAATCACTTATCCTACATTCATGTCTACTGCAAGTGTAGCTACATGACTGATTATTCAGAAAAGTTTAGTTGATGTTCTTTTACTTCAAACGATTGTTCGCGAACGAATTCGCCGTGAACACGCAGCGTTAGAAGCTCCCCGCTGCGAGCATCCACTATATCGCTGTTATTGCGCTATTACCGTCTCCCCGCGCTACTGTAGATCAAACTCGTGCGCAGCCTGTCACATCTGTGATATATAAAATAACGGTTACGCGCAATTTATACACATTAAGTCGGGCTCGTATTATGAACGCATTGCATGCCCTTTAAGGTCTTTGTAAGATGTAGAAGGAATAAAAATTAGACTGAACTTTTAAAGAGTAGGTTACCTATTCTTTAAAAGTTCAGTGAAACAGATATCGCAAACATTATTTGACATAATTTTGTAACTCAGTAGATTATTGGACTTTAAAATAGGGAATCGAACAAATAAAAACACTCTAGTTGCAAATTGTCAGATGTTAATTAAAACAATAAACACTAGAATTAATGTCTATGTGAAGCCTCTATTCATGTCCCACATTCGTTTTCATGTCCCACATTCGTTTCAACCAAGACCAAACAAAGATTTGACAAGTTCTGAGAAAAAGTGCCGCATCTATCTTATCGTCTAGATCTGGCCTTCTAAATTAACTCATTCCTTAAATGGCTCTTACCCTGCATTTTGATGCAATTAAGCGTCCAGTCTAAACCTGAACTTGTGTTTTAATCTGAAGATATCTTTGTTCTTATAATGGTCTCTTTACCAACTTTATTCTGGTCTGATTACGTCGTAATTACGGCACCCCGCTGTGCCTCGTCCAGGTGATCAGGTCTAGTTTTACAAGATTGTTGCAAATTATTGTTTCACATTGTCTTTACTAAGTGGTAGCCTTTTCCCCTGGCTTCACGTGCTTGCCTCATAGTTCATAGTCGATGTCCTTTTATAATACATCTCCCAGTAAATTAAATCTACTCAAGGTATTCCTTTCTGAGATAGGGAATTATCAGAGCTCTCTCAGAGTACTTACTTTTTTTAAATAATTAAGAAAAGCACGAACAAACATATTTTCCCACAATATTTTCATCTATTTATAATATTAGTATTCTTAGATTGCCTGTAGGTACCTCTTAAAACGTTAATAGCGTCGTTAATGACAGAGTTTTTCATATTATCGCTAATAATAAAGAGGTTTGTTTATCAAACCTCTTATCAAACGCTAGCATACGCAAACTTAGATTACTTAGTAATTATTAGCTATACATAAGTATGGTTATCTTGAATATATCCTAATACTGGACATAATAAAGAAAACGTCAGTTTTTGAAAGATGTTTCAGTCGGTACCAACTATTAATCCTACTTATCTTAATCTAGGCGCCACGACAGGTACATACATCAATGTGATACTTAGCTTAACAGCTCTACTTATAAAAATATTTTATATTTTTATCTACTAAACTCATAAATATACGTTCAATAAATTAAAAAAATGGGTTGAGTGTACTGACCAAACCATATCCATCACCAAAATTTTCACTTTCGCACGTCAATAAATCAATTTTAACCGCTCAAAACAAAATTAAACTGTAGTTTATCCACTATCTAAATTGCGCTACCGGCAAGCCTGTGTACTCTATTAGTGACAGATTATAAATCACATGCAGCGCCCCAATTATTTCATCATTATTATTCATAGAGTAAATTCATTTTGTCCGATGAAGGCTCGGTCATTACCAGGTGTCAGTGTGTTCACCGCCTTAAGCGTGACTGACAGTTAAAGGTCAAAGCTAGAAGTAAAAGCGATGAAATCAGGTTAAAGTGTAAAATAAAGATGACTATATTTGGACCACTTAATAGACTTAGCAAAAAATTAACAAGCCGCTTATTAAATTACGAGCTAGTCAAGTCATGTTTGTAAACTCGTTTTTAGGCAACGTTTTCCTAATTGGTTGTTTTTTGCCTCAATCAATGTTGAGAAATTACAGTTTAATATTCCGAAATAAGCGTTCATTTAGTTATCAATTTGGTTGTTTAACCTTATAATGTACTTATTTAAAATTACGCTTCAAAATCTTTAATTTTTCGTTTAAGTACGTAGATTTTTGATAGCATTGAATTTTTATGGATTGGTTGGAATAAATTCCTCTTTGGCGCTAACGATTAAGTCTTTAACAAATTGCAGCACTAAATTATAGAAAAATATAGTCTTGGAGTAAGCTATCAGATTTGCCGCAACTCCGTGGAAAAAGTCGGATTTGTACGTTGTGTCCGAACACCGTTACCTTAATAACACAGCGTTGGGATAAGAGGCGAGAAATTTGTAATTTTTCTGTCGTAAGTTGCACGCGTCCGTCAGACTGTAGGTAGGTAAACCGTTACAAGCGAGGGCTTGAGGAAAACGCACCTACTGCCGTGAGCTTAAAATATGCCACCGACCAAATTGATGTGCTTTTTTCACAATATGACCGTACATTTGTATTCAAATTCTGAACCGAGTAACGTATGGTCTACGATGTACATTGCCCAGCAGAATTTTATGTCCCCTCCAATATTCAATATTGTCCAAAAAGACCACACCCGGAGCTAAATATTTTTTAACTGTTTTCGATCTGAAAATTACACACTATAAATCGACTTAACTGTAAAAATGTAAAATCCCTTGTAACTGCAAGTGAATTTGACGCAGAAAAATGGCATCGTCCTACGTAAATACATTAAAATAGTGACATAGAGGCGGCCGAGCTAAGAAAGGAACATAAAATAGTTGTTGCTCGTATTATGCACGCCCCTACGATGATTCGAGAGGCGATAAATTTAATGCAGTGGACAGCAAAATTGTGGTTTTGACCGCGACTGCTGCGCTCTTAAAAGTTGCTTTCTTTTAATAGCCTATTGACAGGATCGCAGCGTGCCTGTCATCATTAAAATATAACCCTCTTTATGTGGCGTTAATTGGACCTTAAATATTTACACATTTCACGCGCACAACATGGAAGCTATAATAATGAAAATATCGTCTTTGTTTTTAAGTTTTGAGATAAAAAACACAGTCCACAGGACACAAAGTGGTGGACCCAAGGCCGTCCGATGACGCGTAAGAACTAACATCGTTTCCCTTCTTTTGTTATACAGAAACCTTTTAGACGGGCATTTTAAATTTTATTATTGTTAAATTGTGTCGATATAAGAGAGCTACACGTTTCCGTATTATGTTGCTTTTTGTTTGAAGGCAATAAAAGGCATACGCGTGTGAACTGTGAAGTTAACGGCTCATTTTCGCAATTCATTGTTTTGTTCGCTTGTACAATTGTTTTGTAGGAATATGAACAAATAAAAAACATAACAACAACACAAGTAGGTATTATTAAATTTTTAATATCTTGCCTTTTAAGTCCAAAATGAACGTAATTTTATTTAAATGCACAAAGGTAAAATAAGCGCAGAAATAATTTTATTGATTTCGATCAAGAATGACTTTGTATTTCAAATTAAGTCATTATCACTGCAAATAATAATGCAATTAATTTACTAAATATTGCAGAACCAAAGTGCTTATCTTAATTTACTTTAACGCCGTGTACAAAAATGTTTTGCAATAAGTAACCGAAAAGGAGTAAAATCGTCCAAACCTTGCGTTTCCAACGTTACTCAAGGTACAGACGAAGGTACGTCAAGGTTAAGACTGTGGGGTGTTATGCAGTTGTAATAGGGATGAATTTGCAACAAAAATGAGTAGGCCGATGTGCTGTCGGCTGTACAATGTGGAGTAAAGTCCGCGATGCGTGTGCAACTAGCTCCATAAACGGCAGTGCCAGATAACACTGGTCCTCTCCTAAACGGGTCCGGCTCAAAAGGAGAGATCACTTTTGTTAATTGTTTTCCTTTCGACAATCGGTAGCAGTTCAACAACCGAACATTCGGGTGGGAAGATGTAGTTATACGAAGTGAATTTAGTTATTCCCGAATGTTATGTTCGTTGGATTTAAACGTTTCATTCATTTCATTTTGATGACGGACTTGATAGACGGGATTTAGAAGAAGATCGTATGCCTTAATATTTTGTCGTAAAAGGATAAAAAAAGAGATGAAAAGTTAGAAAGGGGATAATAGGTACATTAATAAATATATGCCTTCAGTAACAAAACATTTTAAGCACGCGAAGCGCGATTAATACTTCGTGACAGACGGAAATTTATACGAGCCTTATACATTGTAAAATAAACATGTAATTATCCACAATTTTGTCACTTACACTGGCAAGTAATAGTCTTAATGGACTTATCAGAAATCAGACGCATTCCTTACTACAAAGTAACTTACCCGTATCAGCAACATCGAAGCAAAAGTTGTTTTTCTTAGTAGCGCACAATAAAATCGAGACATCAATTGTGCGTATCTTTTCGGCGGATTCTTCGACGTGTGTTTCAGGCACCATAAAAGTAAACCAGTAGAATGCGCCTCACATGGCACAGTACGACAGTACATACGAGGGACATGTCAGCGGAGCTGCGTATTTTTGCCAGCATGCCCCTGTCTACAGATAGGGCTAGATTTGTGACTTAGAAACTAGCAAGCATGTTTTTGTTGTTACAACTGCGTACAGGCGACGATAAAAATTCTTGGAATGATTCTTTCGTGAGGCTTATATAACAGTAATACAAAATGACCACCAGTACGCAGAATTGAAGTAATGAATTGGGAAATAATGAGCGAAATTAGTGACGTAAAGAACCTGCAATTGCATCTTAGGTGATTAAAAGCAAATATTGCTTCAAGACTGAAGTATTTACAGATTTTGACAGGGCCGCGGTCTAAATACCACAGATCAATATTGACACAGTCGTTTCCTTTCAAAATAGTGACGTAACAGGGAATTCCTTGTGCGAATGCGAATGACGTCGAGGCACTCCGGCGCAGCCCTGCAAATGTCAAGAGTGCAGTTACGTAAGCCAGTTGCTGACCTTTGCCGACCTTTGGGTATTGAGTTGTGTTTTAAGGAAATCTTGACACAATCACTACGGTTATCTTAATATGTAAAATTTTTGATAAGCGCTGTCAGCGACGGCACAGACGATTTCATTTGCACAATTTTCTCGTGTCTTTCTCAACTCTTCAGATATTTTAACCGGAATTTTTAAGATGTTTCAATGATAACTCGGCGTTGAAGATCAACAAAAAATAACTCACAAGACACCAGTGCGGTATTAGAACTGGCCACTTTTAGCAGTTTATGTTGGCAATGAAAAATAAATCGTCATTTGTTTATTCTTACCGTTCTATTTTGTTTTAAATTACTATCGATGATTCTTCGATTCCAAATTCAAATAGCAACATTCGTTAAGTAGTCTAATCCGTTAGGTAAATTAGGGTCCGTTAAAAGAATAACTGAAGACTTTTTCCAGGATAGATGATGTAAACTAAATACAAACATGCATAAGTATTCTTCCTTCAAGCAAGATCCAAAGATGACTCAGATGAACTATTACGAATTCAAAAGTTATGGTACTCTACAATCAGGAATTTTAATTATAGCGTCTTAGTTGCATAATACGAAGCGCAGCATATTTCTAATCTGAAGCAACAAGTTACAGAAACAATTATAGCTTACAACGTGTTAGGCCGTAAACGTAAATTAATTACACAGAATCATCTCCGAGCGAGCTATCTCACACTTGGCTATTACCAAGTGCTTATTTTACCTGCGGTTAGTGTGTGCAATTAGCAGCGCTGAGTGATCAGCCAACAAAAAAGTGTTTATCACTGTGTGCTTTTCTATCTATAGACGTTGTTCTACAAACGAACAGACTAATAAAAAGTGACATCTGAATAACAGTGCTTAATTGATTCCAACTAAAAACAAAAGACTATCTGCGGCCTGTCAATTAGTTCTAAATCTGGGGGGTCGAGTTAGCTCATAAAAATAGAAGTGTACTCACACACAGACCGTTCTGTACCGTTATCGCGCAGTTTGTAAATACCATAAGCGTCCAGTCAGTCATAATTTCTAGATCAAGTGTCACATTTGTTGCCATATTAAGACGAACGATCGGGCGCCTAATGTTTTCATAAAATTTAAGTGGAACCGGTCCTTGGGCATAATTGGAGCGTGAGTACATTGGCTTACGTAATTTCTGATTATGTAGGTGTGTAATACGAGACCTGTCCACGGGAATTAGTGTTCGACATGAGCATTAGGGCACCTCGATTATTGATCTATTAATAAATCGCTGCTCGCTATGAACTTGTCGCCACTTGTACCTGTGGATATGATTTATACTGACACTTGACTCCTAAGCTGTTGCAAGCTTTGAGCGTAAAGTCAAGGTTAAACATTTTACTTTATGATAATAGTGGTTAGTAAGTTCATGATATTACAGACATAAAATTACTAGCACTAGCTCTAAAAGTTACTTTATTAAAGAGTTATACATATACTTAGTACCTATAGTAGTCTGAAATTATTGATCCTCTTAATTTTACGAACAGAAGAAAGCCTTCATAGTGTGCTTTAACAGTAGCTAAACAGTCTCTCTCAGCTGGGTTGCTGAAACGTATTTAAAAGTAATTAAGAAGTTAATTTACAATTCGGACGAACATCCGTGTGGCCTAGTGGTTAGCTTACTGAACTACAAATCGCGGTTGTGGGTTCAAACAAGAATCATAAAAAAATTACATCATACCGATTTATTTTTTGGTCGGTTGTCTCGTCGCCATTGTAATGACGGTATGTTATTTTAGGGCTAGGTAATTTGGGGATATAGTTGTTTGAGACAATACCTAAACTAATTATTTTGAAAGTACTTACTATTAGAGGCCGGTAGATCTATTCTCATAAATAAAACACTGAATACTCAACTTTCACATTATATTGCCTTAATTTAGATACAATTCATGACTTAGCACAAAACATTTTACTTTATTCTGACGTTTGATTCTCGTGTGACATTGACATTACGTCAATGTCACTATGGCAGCGGCTCATTGGCTATAACGATACCGCTATTTTAACAATATAGATTTTTCATAATTAACATTACCTACCTAATCCAAATCCACAGCAGTAGCAAGCCCATCCACTCATTCTCCGAACTGTAGTGAAGTGTCCATACAGAGACTCAATTTTACGTCTGTATACAATCTCCTGGAACTCATAATCTATACGAGCATAGGAACGACAGTCGCACATTTCTAGAACTCGATTTGGTCCCTTCCAAAGTCTAGTCAGTTATTTTGAGATGAAAGTCATTGATAGAGAAATTCGTACACGTTTAATTTTTGAACAAATGCATGGGCAAATAAAATTTTGCGCGTCCAGTTTTGCACATGATGTAGCTGAAATATAAATAATCGTTAATAAATTCTTGAACCCAAACTAACCAAAGCTCTTAGGTACTATGATTACCTACTAAACAACGCCTTGTCCCTTTTGTTAATGTCAAGAATAACTCGTAGCTTGAGAGGTAACAAAAATACAGTTAAAATCTACCTCTATGTTGGAAAAAGGGGATTAATAGAGTGAGAATTCTATACTGGGGAGTAAGTTCTGGTCATTGCAAAAAGCTCCTATTACTCGTACCATAAGTATTCTCAGTCTGCTTTTGTTTAAGCTGACACGCCAAGTTCACAAGTCACTTGTGTCTAAAATTTTTAACGTAAGCGTACTTTCTAGAAATCGTAGAAATATCGTCGTTCCCATACGTGCTAGTAATTTGCCAGCTGGACTTCAGACTTCCTACGAGTGCGAAACAACCAGTCCCCGGCGCCAACACTGTATCAGTAAATAGGGGGTGGTCATAGCGCCGCGCGCACTAAATCACGCACATTATCAAACGCCAAGATACGATCTCCACTTTCAATAATAAACGCAGGGGTGGCAACTTGCAAAAAATAAGGTATCTGATCGGTATCTGTCAAAGTGTCAACATCTTTAAGACCCGATTCGACCAAACTTTTATCCGAGAATAACTCATGGTATAACTGGCACATTGACAGTTTCAGTATGGGAAATATTATGTCAAAAGTGACTTTCCGTTTCCATTTATTCTGAGATTAATATTTACTATTGTTTGGTCGAATCCACCCTAAGAGTACAACCTGTGGTACTACTTACTAGTACTTAATACTGAAGACAATGAAGGGCAAAGAGTACATTAAAATATTATTTAATCGAAAACTACTAGGTTCTCTAGTACTTTACAAAGGCTGTTATATTGAAATCGCCTGATTCTGCAGACACATAAAGAAGAATTTACTAACGAAATTGATCGGACCAAGAATCGAACATAGGCCGTAACGAGAAACGAAAATGTTATAATTTTCCAACTAAAAAGCTCTAACTACCTACTACTAAGAGCTTTTAAAACATCGCCCTTTTAAATTTAGGAAAACTTAAAGCTGACAGCCCTGTCAAAACCCACCCAATTGTACACGCCTTTCTAAGAAAGTGCCTCGCAAACCACATGAGACATTTGTAATTACAAACAACAATGACATTTCTATTCGCTATTATCCTGAAATTGAATCGATCTAGATTTGAGCTGATATTGCGGGTTTTTATGAATGTTCGCTCGTATCTTTGCGACTCCATTGTTCACTGTATATCCAATTAAATAAAACATAGAGAATGTAATATCTAACACTTACGTAAGTGAATTCTCACTTTTCTAATTCGCACTCAACGTTATGTATCTATTTAAATTCTTGTTTTTATTTCGTCTAGCTAATGCCAACATGTATTTCACGCTAAAAGTAACATACAGACGAGAAAGAATCAATATCTTCTAACTGATATAACATTATGTTTAGGTCACACTATATCTAATGCATTTATCTTCTCAATTTCATGGTCTTGAGTATATTTATACATATAATAAGTAAGACTGACTGATACACAGAATTAAATTTCCACTTTGAAATTCAGAATATTATTACATTATAAATCCTATCGCATCTTAATAAGTTGATGCTACGAGTATTACTATGATCTTTTTTGATCATTGTAATACATTTGTTTACTATGACACAAAAATATTGTTTTGAATTTATGAAGTAAAATGCATCCTCTATGTAGGTTAAACCGTTGCACCACATCAAAACAAAACGAGCTATAACTATGACTTAACAAATGGGACATGCATATTACAAGAGCGCATCACGTATCGGGCACAGCGCACTGGGAAGAACATTAACTTAAATGGGCTGCAACGCTAGACGATCAATCTAGTAAACACGTGTGGGTACAGTCGGAGGAAATAGTTCATTGTCCAATTTAAAATACAATTTAATTTAAAGTAAGATTATATTATAAGGCCGAATACCTAGATAAAAAACCGGCCAAGTGCGAGTCGGGCTCGCACACCGAGGGTTCCGCCGTACAAACGTAGCGGTTTACAATTTATGACGTATTAAATCAAATTAGGTACTTACTTGATTCCGTTGCGAGTAGTGGCGAATTTCAAAATATGCGGTATGATTATTTTTTATTTATTTATTTTTCCTATATTTGCATTATAGGTAGGTACCTACCTCAGCGTTTTGAATTTTTGCGTTGATTTAGAATTTCTCACAGTTTAGAGGCAATTAGATTTAAGAAGTGTTTGATATGAATTTCAACTTTAATATCTCTACGCGTTCATGTGAAAAAGGGTAGGTAGTAAGTTTATAATTATTAAAAAAATATTCAAATTCAAATTCAAATTCAAATTATTTATTGCATGTCACATGGGTAAGGGTTGACAGGAACATAATATTGAACATGTGACGCCCAGTGAAGGCGTTGCAAAAACTCAAAAATAACATTAAATAAAATAGAGAATTATTACCTAAAATAAAATTAAATAAACATTAAAATTATAAAATCAAATAAACATTAAAATTAGAAAATTAAATACTATTAAATTATACAATTACATTATTATTATTATTAAATAAACAAAGACAGACCATTGCAAATAAACAATTATTCTATTCTATTCTATTCTACATAATATTTTCATTAAAAAATTCAGAGATGGAATAATAGCTTTTGAGAGTGAGAAACTTCTTTAATTGTTTTTCATATGATGATATTTTATCTATATTTTTAATTTCATTTGGGATGTGGTTATATATTTTTATTAACATTGAGTGTGGCGCGGAAGAGTATAATTCGAGTTTAGTAGTTGGTACCTTCAGTTTGTTTTGATAACGATTATTGCGTCTGATTAATTTAACAGGGGAGTAAAATTCAGGGTGTCTTCTTACGAACTTACAAGCTTCAAAAATGTATAGGCTAGGTAAAGTGAGTATATTAAATTTTATAAAATGGGGCTTGCAGGTGTCAGTTTGTTCTATATTAGATAAAATTCTGATACATTTTTTTTGAAGTATAAAAATTTCTTGGATTGCACTGCTATTTCCCCACAATATGATGCCGTAAGAGAGTCGCGAATGGGCATATGCATGATAGGCGGAGAGAGCAGTTTCCAAGTTGGTAATCCGTTTTAGTCGACCCAGGGCATATATGAAAGATGACAATTTGTTTGATAGCTTCTGGATATATGGTTTCCAATTTATATTTGTATCAATGTCAATACCTAACATAGAAGTTGAATCTACCGTTTCTATTTCCTTTGATCGATACTTAAAGTTAATGTCAAGGGGAGTTTTTTGGTATGGTCTGAATTGAATTAGTTTGGTTTTTTCAAGATTCAAGTGAAGGTTATTATGACTAAGCCAATCCATAATCGAGTCCAGTGCTACGACCAGGTCCGTCTCAAGCGTGACTGTATTTTTACATGGCAGGATAATCGATACGTCGTCTGCAAATGAGACACTATCGAAGGGAATTTTCTGAGGCAAGTCATTCACATAGGCCAGGAACAGAACACAGCCCAGGACGCTTCCCTGAGGGATAGAGCCGGTGATGGGGATAATGTCTGATCTTATGTGTTCAATGCGTTTCGTCTCAAAATCTGTATTTTCCACCTCAACATACTGATACCTGTTTCTGAGGTATGATTTGAACCAATCAAATGGCGTACCCCTTATACCAAGTCCGTAGAGTTTATCTAATAAAATTTTGTGATTTACTCTATCGTACGCTTTACTCATATCGAGTAACAGACCCACAGCGTATTCTTTATTATTAATAATGTCTAGTATTCTCTGCACGTACTTATATATAGCCAAAGTAGTACTTCTATTTTTTCGAAAGCCATATTGGGTATCGTTAAATATTTTAAATTTTTCAAAGAATGAGGTAAGTCGTTTAGCCATTGCCATTTCCAGTATTTTTGCGGATGTTGGTAGCAACGCGATTGGGCGATAATTATTTGCATCGGATTTGTCTCCTTTCTTATGGACTGGCTTAACCAATGATATTTTTAATGCATCAGGAAAGCAGCCCTCCATGAATGACTGATTTATCAGTAAGGTATATGGATATACTAGTTCATCAGCGCAATTTTTCACTAAGCATGGGGGGATTTCGTCTATACCAAAACTTGTTTTATTTTTAAGATCATTTATTATTTTACGAGTTTCACTTAGTTCAATTTGTTGCAAATAGAGGGAGTTTTGTATAATGTTATTCTTACTCAGGGTCTGAAAATTACCTATAGGCTGTGTATTGCTTATTGTACTGAAATAGTTGTTAAAAAGGTTTGCTACTATTTTTGGGTCTTTGTGTAGTGTTTGATTTTGTTTTAGGATAATGTTTTGCTTAGGTGCTCGGGGTCTGGAATTCATCTGGTTATTTATAATTTGCCACATAGCCTTACTTTTGTTTTTTGAGTTTATATATTTGTATGAATTATTTAACTTTTTAGACATATAGAAAGCCTTTCTTAATATTTTACTGTATGATTTATAATAATCGTGAACTATTTTACTCTTTGTTTGTGATTTAAGGTATTTTAAAAGTCTTTTATTATGGCAAGACCTTTTTAGGCCAGGAGTCAGATAAGTTTTTCTTTGTTTGTTGTACAATTGGTATATTGTTTTGGGGATGTGCCTATTTAAAAGGTTTTGCAGAGTAGCATTGAAGGCGTTGTAATTACAGTTAACACTATTTCCAGGTAAGAGTATATCGTTCCAGGCAATAATTTGAAGTTCGTTTTTAAATTTCTTTATATTTTCATCGCTAAAGATTCTTTTTACCGTTGTGAATTTTTTTGGGATTTGTGTACATGTGGACATGGTAAATAGAATTCCCTTGTGATCAGAAAACCCATAATCTTTTACTTCTAATATATGTTTGTCATCCTTATAATTCAAAAAAACAAGATCGATACATATGGAACTATTTACGGTGACTCTTGTGGGTTCTTTGACAATCTGATAGAAATTATAAGTGAGCATGAGTTTTTTTAAGGTGTTCTTTAAAGTGTTATTCGTTAGGTAATTTACATTAAAGTCACCCCCTATGACAATTTTTTTCATTTTGTCTTTTAATGACAACAGTTTAAGAAGATTTTCCATGCAATTAAAAAATAATTCTTTGTTACTCTTACTGTTGGGCCAATATATAACAATAACTAAAAGGTTACTTTGTGTTAACTCTACTGCACATACTTCAAAAATTTTAGCTTGAGACATTTGCTGAATATCGATCCTAGCTCTTATCTCTAAGTTGTCTTTGGTTAGTATACACACTCCTCCACCCTCAGTTTCTCTTCGCGTTTCGCGGCAGAAGTAGTTTCCTATTTGGTAGCCTGGAATCTTGAAGAGTTTAAGCTTTTCTTTGTTCAGCCATGTTTCAGTCAAGCAGATGGTGTGGACGCGGTGATTACTTTCTATGAAGTCTTGGAGTAGGTGGATTTTATTATTCACACTTTGCATATTTTGGTAGAAGATACTGGAATTAATTTCGAAAGGAGTGACTAGTTTTATGGCTGGCTATATTTTTATTGTTTTGATTATCTGTGTTTTCGACATCAATTTGTTGTTGTGTTTTACTTAAAGTAATTAAATTTTGCTTCGTGTTGTTTTGTGTGTATGACCTGTCGTTTGTCATCATTAGATCTTCATTACTGCTATATGGCTTTGCAACAACCCTTCCATTTACTATCAGTTTCTTATTCCTTATAATGGCGTGATGCCCGTTTTTTCTAGCTGCTTGTAGTGCTTTTTTTAATTCTCGTATTTCTCTGAGTTCCGAATCATCTAAATACTCAGCTATTCCCAGGCCATATTCTCTAAAAAACTGAGCATTTCTAAGGATGTGTTTCTTTAGTCTTTTACTATTTAATTCGATTTTTAAAGGGTTTCTATAGCCCTTTTTTCCTATGTAAGATATCTCCTCTATATGCTGCGATACATTTAGATTTAATATATCATAGAATACATAGGAAACCCGATCGAAAAGTTCATCTTCAGTCTCTCTGTTATATACAGGTAATCCATACAGAACAATGTATTTTTCGAAGTTTACAGGGTCTTGTCTCACAGAAGGTTGACATGGGTTTGACTTTATTTTTAGGAGTTCTTTTCGTATTTCTCTATTTTCTTCTTGCAATCGTGAGCTTTCTTTTTGCAAAAGCTTAATTTTCTGTTCGATACTGATAATATTTTCTTCGATGGCTGTTTGTTTGTGGTTAATATTCTCTATATTTTCGTTAAAATCATTTTTTTGGTCTTTCAGGGCCTTTTCAATTTCTTTTTGTATAGTGTTCTGTATTGATATGAGGAAAAAATCATTGTTTTGTCTAAGATTTTGTTGTATTATATTATTTATTTGTTCCAGAGTTACCTGATTTTCTACTTCACTCATAGGGGTGATAGCAACGATATTATTATTTTGCGTGTTTTGAATTTGCTTCGGATCCTCCAAAAATGTGTCTCCATGAATAAAGGATAATGAATCATCGTCGTGAACTGGTGTTATTGCACGGCGTCGCTGCTGACGTCTATTATTTACTCTTGTATCTTCGCTCATTTCGTCATCATGGGTTTGACGGACAGGGGTGTTTTGATTATTTGTTTTTGGCATCTTAGAACAACATAGGGGACATTTCCAGTTTTTTTTGTGTTCTTTAGTCATTGTATTTATGAATCTCCTTTCAAAAACATTTGCACAATCTAAATCATATGCCTGCTTGCATAGACAGCATATTAAGAAATATTTATCTGTTATTAGTTGTTTACAACCAGAACATTTCATACCCGGGGCCGCCATCTCTTGATGATAATTTATAGAAATACACCAAAGTAGGTATTATTCAATTCAAAAATGAAGGAGCCGATGAGGTTCGAACCCGGAGTCCTTGGGACGGCGCGGCGCAATACCGTGCTGTGCACAGTTGAGCCAAACGTAGTTAGTACAAGTGCGCGAATTTAAGTATCAGTTCTTTCACACAATAACAGTCACTTTTTAAATTCGGCAGTATCGTTGTTGAATTTATTTCACTACCGTTCACTTAATATTAATAATAATTCACATTAGTATGTATAGATCACAGTTTTTATTAGTTTTTCGACACAGACTTTGGTTTTTAATAGTTTTTACACTGTTTTTATGTATTTAGATATTGTTTGTGGTAGAATATATTCGTTTTGACACTTTAGTAAACATTGTCAATTTTCTATAACAATCCGGACTTTTGCACTGAGATAACACTTTCACTTGTTCATTACATTGTTTACACTGATTTTAGTCCAAAATCATTTGGTTTAAGTTACTTTTACATTTTTAAATCAAGTTTATTTACGGAGTCGATGTTCGAGCAGTGACCTCTAGCGGGTTTCTACTAAACTATTTTTGCTTACATGACATAAATATTTTATGTCATGTAAGCAAAAATGATATTTTAAATTTTATATAACTTCAAATTTATCATTTTCGCAATTTTTCCTTTATCTGTACTATATAACGTTGCTTCGTGCCGAATTTCAAGATTCTGAGTTCACAGGAAGTACCTTGTAGGTTTTGATTCCCTAGCGTGTGACGGAAATTCGTCTAAGGTGTCGGTATAAACTGCTGTATCTTTTGATCGCGTTAACTTAGAAGTTTGATTTTTTTACTTCTTAAAGGGACAATAGATCTAGGTATTTGGTATAAATTTCAATTGGATACCTTTATTCGTTCGTGAGAAATAAGGTAGTAAGTTTCATTTTATTAAAATATTTTTATTATATTATATAACTAAAAAAATGTAATTTTCGCAATTTTTCCTATATTTGCATTATATGACAATTTGGAACTTTATTTTTCCACTTACTTTTTTTTCTGTAAAAATGTTACGACAATTCATTCATTTTAACTTACAAATCCCATCAAAAACATTTTAATGTAAAATCTTTCCTCGCTCATCTCATGTCAAGTCGTAGAGTCTAGCTTTTCCATCTACATGCAATAGCTCTACAAGCCTTTACTAAACCAACTCAAAATACTTATCTTATCTTATCTTATCTTATTTAGGGCCGCGCATGGGTGCAGTGCACGTCGACCCATTAGAATCTTTTGTGCTTCCCTATACCTTTATCCCCCCTCATCCGCAAAAATCCTATCTCAAAATACTTAATTTTTAAATAATTTTACACACATTGCATTATGTATCTGAGTGTACCCGGGTAAGGAACCCTGCCCACTGTAACTGCAGCCGCTGGTAGGCTGATTGTAGGTTCAAGCTGTTATTATACTATCATTGTGCTGTATGAGTCTTCCGTAACTCTCTCTTTCCGCAGCCTTTTAAATTCCTACTGTAGAGGTTAGAGGTCTAGCAAATGAATTACCTGTAAACAATTTGCAAGGGTTTTAACGTTTTAGTTGTTTATCGTGTGAAATAGGAAAGTTGTAAATAAATTAATATTGAAGTAATTGACTGAGAGCTTCTTTCACTATCTGAGTAAAGTGTCAAGTAGGCTACTCGTTGTTTAAAGTAGCAATGAAAGCATGATGATAATGACGAAAACAAGACTTTTGACGCAGTAGTGATGTAGTGTTAATTAAGAAGTAAACTATTTAAAACTTTACTCAGAGATCGTGAAAGAGGCCTTGAGTCTCAGCGCAATTGTATTTTTGAAATCACAGAAAGCTAGGCTTATTCTGGCCTAATATCACAATACAAATAGATAATCTGTGGTAATCTTAGCAGGCCTTTTCTTAATCTTAATTATTTCCACTAAGTTACTAACGAAAAAAGTTCTCGGTCTGCATCTCACTTCATGAAAGCATGATCAAGCTGAAGGTGGAAGCGAGCTTCACCCGGAAACCCGGAATTTTTTCAAACAAATCTACGTTTGTGTGTCAGTGAATCACCACTCTTACTTATAACTAAACGCATTATGCGATGCGTTTGCTGCACTTTCTTCCGAACGGTTTATTAAACGCTAACAAATGGTGCGGCGTCAAATGAGTCCGTCTGCCGTCAGCGCAGCGCCCGCGCAGGGAAGATTAATTATAGTGTGGTACTTGTTTGTACACCAGAAAATATTATTACAAAAAGTATACAAGTACGACGGCATGTCAAGCTATAAGCTGTAGTCTTAATGGACAAAATGTGCGGTTGAATTACACGAATTACTCGTAGTTGCAACACTCCATAGTTAGTTAGTTTTGCAGGGCAATCGAATACCGCACTTAGCCTCGTGATAGGGCCCGCTGTGTGCGATTTGTGGTTTATCTTCCTACACCAACCACCCCAGATCCCCCCAGAAGGCAAGCAGCCCGTCTAGGCTGCTACAGGCCTCCTGCAGCGACGATGGTGATCGGAGAAATTGAGCCCGTTGTTCTGCTACGCTTCTGCACTCCATGAGCACATGCTGCGGTGTTTCTTCTGCCTCCATGCATCCCCTGCGCAGTGGGCTGTCTGTACACTCCATAAGAAGTCCAAAAAGCAATATCAACCGCGTAAGTGTGCTAACTCAAGTCCTAATGGGAAGAATTTGTATAAACTCATAAAAAACTCATAAAACTCATTTATTTTTGCAAATAGGCTTTTAAAAAGCACTTTTACACGTCCCAATATTAACCCTACCACTGCTTCGGGACAATAAATGGGCCAGTGCTGAGACTTTATAGAGATGACTGACAACTCTAACCTACTCACTGCATTTTCATTTCATTGTTTTTAATTTATTGTTTTTCTTAAATTATGGTCCCTTATTCACATGTATGTCCTTAGACACAAGTCACAACCGTTGCATAAAAAGTAACTTTACATCCTGAACTTTTATATCCTGATAAAGTCTAAAAAATCCATCAATTTCCTCGCTAATACTCGTAGTATCTGTGAAATGAACAGATTACAAGATTACGATATCTTATAAATAACAGTAGCCCGACCAGTTTCATTAAACTATTAAGCCCAATCATAAATAGAGGCGAGTTACGGAGCTCACCGGCGGGTGTACAGGGGCCACATAAAATCAGAAGGAACAGCATCCTAGAGAACTGTTTAACAATTACCAGTGATTCTCAATGTTTTTGATGGAAAGTACAGTTTTTTTTCTCTTAATCCACATCTGTCAACCATTGACTATGCGAGCTACTTAGATTGACAAGGCCCATAAATTAGTACAGTACAAAAAGTGTCGATGGTTCATTCAGTGCTACACGGGACATAAGCGTCACTAAAGTCTTTTGGCCTATGACTAAATATGGCAAACGGCGTTCTTAGGAGAACAAAAAAGTTGGACACTCACACATCAGCAAAAGAACTGAAACCGACTCATCTAGTTATTATAATAGGACTTTGTTGGTATAAAAAATTACAGTCTAATTTACTGTCGACTGTACCTAACGTGTTGCTAGAATTAAGGAAAGGAGTATCGTATCACTACAGCACCAACATACAAAATGAGATTTTGTAAGAGTTTAAGCCTCGTGAAGTATCATTTGCCCTAAGAGAGTTTGGGAACCAATGTCCTAAAGGATGGCAGTCGTGAGGCTAATTAGAGTTAGTGTCCTCGCGCGGCACTAGGTCGTCGGATAACATCTATTAGGACAACGGGTTGGTTGTGAGATTACGCGGTTTTATGTATTCTATAATTTCAATAAAAAAGAAACCAACACCAACACCTTAGAAAAAATACCAACTTGTGTAAACGTTTCACGCGAGTTTGAATTAAGTGACATACTTTTTTTTTTGTCGCGGAGGAAATGCTTCACCATTGCCGGGGGATAGGGGTGTGTAGGACTCCCGGCACAAAAAAAGCCCTGAAAAGGACGCTGCTCCGTCCTGAAAAGAACGGAGTATACCCACAAAACCTTCGCGGCGTTCCGTCATCGCTCGATTGGGGGTATTGCGAGTATCCGGCCGTAGCCTTAGACTTCCGCGACAAAAGTGACATACCTAATTAACAGGAAGGGGGCAAATGTGTACTGAAGTGTTACCTAGCAAATGAAAGATTCATTTAATTTAGAAATACCTGAGAGAAATATATCATTAATAAATGTGTTGAAATAAACCAGTAATTTATTGCAAGGATTCATAATAAAATCCATTAGAGGTCTAGCCGTACGATCTTGATAACAATGGCAATCGACATCTAATCGCCGTTACCACTGCTATTGTTGAACCATTACCCACTAACCGGTAAACATCTCTAGTAATTCCAGTGGTATTTAAATTTATCTTAGTTAGTGCTTTATGCAATCCTAAGTACTCATCGCAAGCAAAATTAGCTACAGTAGGTTCGCTTATATTAAGTGTAAAGTTCAATTTGCCAATTCAATTAAGCTTATGATTAACTGAAAGTTTAAACAGATAAAGGCCTTAAAAATCCCGTAATCATAATTTTCATTGGTTTTTGACCCCAAGGGTCTCTCTCTCTAACTCTGACTATTACTTTGCTTATGAAGTTTGTTTGGACAGAGGGATCTAAAACGTTATCCTAAGAATAAATCGTGAGTGCAAGTAGCACTAATTTGTAGGTAGGCGTCACTGGCGAGTAAGGTCCTCTGTCACTAATTAGCCATCTTTATAAATGACTAGCGGCCGCCCGCGACTTCGTACGCGTGGATCCTTTTCTTATCGGATGCCTACGTCATAACATCTACCTGCATGCCAAAGGATAATGTTCGTTCTCCATACATTGTTCGCCTAAGAACCAACAATTTTGACATATTACTACCCGAAAGCGAAATAATACGATTCTGTGTGTAAGAACAATGATTCCTGATGGACACTTGCCATAAAATTAATGATTAAGAATATTAAATCACAGCGATTTTATAATATGTCGTTTATGACAACATGGCGTCTAATGTATTGTGTGAATGTATGAACACCGATTCGCGAAAAATGTTTTGTATTGTCGTCACGCCGAGTCGCAGCCAAATAGTATAAAATAATAGAACAAGTTTTAGAAATACAACTCGGCATTCCACTTTTATAATATGCCCACATATTGCACGTAAATAAACAACATGAATCGTAGGTTGTTTCCACCCTTGTCATCTGACACATGAAATAAACTCCTATTGTATTATAGATATCGAAGCCGAATCGTATATACTAATAATAGAATGGGTTTTGGAGATCACTCGGGGTTCCACTTTTATAAAAAACCTACATATTGCATAAAAATAACACGAATCATGAGTTTTCTTTTCACCATTTACATCTGACACGAGATAACAAACTCCTATCTCCATGACTACCGTCGTAGTCTATGCCAAAGACTACAATATTTTAAGCAAGAAGTTTCAAACCTTAGCGGCTACAGTAACCCCTGGGCCACATACATCATGATAACATTCGGTCGACACCGGAACGAAGTCTTGCGATTATGCAAAAAAGCATCGTATTCTAGTGCGGCTATATCACGTTCAACCGGGGTTTTAATTCGACTAAATTCCTGACTAAAGACTGGAAGAAAATACGCCGCATTGTATGAGCACTTCGTGTTTGTTAAAGCGGCTTCAGATCTAGAGCCCACATAGTTTTCTTTCCAATAATATCCGCAAGTAGCGCTGCATGATCTTTACAACAAAAACGGCAATAGTTATTAAGGTGCCAAAATTATATGATTACTTTGGCACGGAATACGTGTATAATAATACACGTTCGAAGGTTTGTCATTTTCATTCATTTCATCATCATCATCATCATTTCAGCCACAGGACGTCCACTACTGAACATAGGCCTCCCCCAATGACTTCCACATCGCACGGTTGGTAGCGGCCTGCATCCAGCGCCTTCCCGCTACCTTTATCAGGTCGTCGGTCCACCTTGTGGTGGGTTGACATTGCAGAATATGACTTTTGATAGGTTCATCATAGAATTCGGCGGGGATATCCTCACGGAGGAAGTTCGAAAAAGGGCGGAACAAGATCTTATAATAATGCAAGGCCGAAGCTGCAACGCGCGTGCTCCTACGTGCAATCCGGCGAGTATGCAATAAATAGTAATGTCTGGTAAATAGCGGTAATACGTATCGTTCGTTCGTTCGTTTCAGCCGAAAAGACGTCCACTGCTGGACAAAGGCCTCCCCCAAGGATTTCCACGAAGACCGATCCTGCACCGCTCGCATACAGGCACCTCCCGCGACCTTCACCAGATCGTCGGTCCACCTAGTGGGAGGCCTGCCCACGCTACGTCTTTCGGCTCGTGGTCGCCACTCAAGAACTTTCCTGCCCCAGCGGCCATCAGCTCTACGAGCTATGTGCCCCGCCCCGTCTATGTCTATATGCGCTACGATTACAGGGTATCATTTTGCATAGTCGCAAGACTTCACTCCGCTGCTGTCAAATCAATGTCGCATAATGTTATCGCAATGTGTGTGGCCCTTGGCCAAATCACAGAAGCCTATGCGAAGAAAGAGCACTTGAATGACAATGAAAATCAGGGTTACCATTTTATAAGATCTCCTCACTATTGAGGGTAACAAAGTAACATTAATAATCTAGCCATTAATTACATTTATTACCTATACGAGAAAGTAAAGCAACATGCGGTTTTATTTTAATTTGTAAAATATTTGTAACAGTTTGTTCTAAGTTTAGTTTTACAACAGTATTGCTATTTCAGCTGTCACTGTGAAGCTTTGGGAAAATAAATAAATAGAAAAAATATTAACATAAATATTTATTTAAGTTTTTATGTTCATTATCATAATATGCCAATTTAAGTTACACTGTGTGACAGTCTTTGACACTAAACAAACTCTTCAGCTTAATAATACCTACCTACAGGGCGTTTTTATAGTTACTCTTGCTGATGAAACAAGAAGGGTTGATTCTACTACTGAAATACAACTACTTTTCTTACAGGACCAATATCAAATTCTCAAAAAAATTCACATTCTCGTGATGGTGATAATTTCTATGGAGAGGTTTTTTTTTATATTCGGTCTCTTGGGATAAGTTATTCCATTTGAGCAGTAGAATTAATCCTTTTTATTTGATCACATATAAAAATAACACAAGTGTTTAGGAAAACTTCTTCTTTGGTATGGTATCACTACGGAGTTATAATGGCGGCAACTCTGTATCACTGACTTGTAACTTTCAAACAGTATGAATAATAAGGGCACCACATTGGTTTTCTTTCTGAAAAAAGGCTTTCACTTTTAGTACTAACCCTTTAGCACTATTTCATTGAAATAAAAATACAATAAACGCACAGAAGACTGAAGTTGAGTCAACTGACGTGACATTTATAATTTGTTGACATTATGACAGTTTGACAAGACTAGGGATTGAAAAAGTAAAATGACAATTTATTAAAACGATTCACAAGGATATAATCGATTAAAAATATTTATAAAATGTTCTGATACTTGCCTGTAGCGATTATCCAATCCTGGTTTCTACTGAAAAACTACCTCGTGGCAAGATTTTAATAAAATAATAAAATCTTTATCTTCTCTTTCACAATCTATAAAAGTTCATTTGGTCTATTATTATACATGCGCTATGAATGAGGGTTTTCGCGATTGAAAAATCCGCGAGATGGCAATACGTAGACGTGAGGTCCAAATGCTGCATGATTGGTTATTTTTGACATGTCAAAATCCACCAATCATGCAGCATTTGGACCTCGCGTATACGTATTGGCATCTCGCGGATTTTTCAATCGCGAAAACCCTCATTCATAGCACATGTATGTCACAGATATGTCAAAATCCACCAATCATGCAGCATTTGGACCTCGCGTCTACGTATTGCCATCTGGCGGATTTTTCAATCGCGAAAACCCTCATTGGCATAGATTATAAGAGACTGGCAACTATACTAGGTTGATATATCGATACCTCTGGGCTCAAAGGTCGTAAAGGACAAAGTACGACTTTTCAGGAGAAGCAAAAAACGATTTTTTATTTTTTTATTCGACAGTAACTTTTTTGTTTTTTGAGCTATTAAAATATGACCTAGGAAGAAAGTGCTTAGAATTCACAGCATTTTCCGAGGAGGTATTGAAAAACTGGACTAGGGCTGTATTTACTGAGATAGATTTCCTTTACGCCCTCAAAATTACAATAAAAAGACCTTTACACCCCTCAAATATTCGTCCTAGGCAAGTTACTCAGGACGTAAGTCTATTTTTATTTTACAAAACTACAAAACCAAGGTAATAAATGACAATTTACATAGTTTTATAGGTTTTCATAGGTCGTAACGGAACACCCAGGTAAGGTATTAAGCAAGGATAAATTGATAATTCAGCTTAAATATTTAATGTTTTATGGTATTTGATATGTGATATACCATTTCTTCACATATTTTTAATCAATTATGGTAATTTAAATGAAATAATATGATTTTTCGTAGCTTCATAATTTAATGCACACAATTTATGAAACTATTATTTAAGCATGCAGAAGTTTTGGTATCTTCGAACTAGAAAATACCATTTCCGATATAAGAGCGAATTTATAAAATAAATATTATGACGTTTTTAAATAAAACTTCATAATAATGTCTACTTTATACGAAAAGCCGGAACCAATTTAATTTTATTTATTTATTTAATCATTATTATTGTTTCGAAAAACTACAATTGGCGGACTTAATTCCATAGGGCAGTTTGTCAACCAGTTGACCTTATGATAATGCAGATAGGATATAATTATTAAGGACAAACGAAAACCAAACTATAATTATTCTAAATTCTAAATAGATTAAACATTGTTATTCATAATAGCTTGAAATTATGTCATTGTACTTGGTACAAAAGAAAGGTTAGGTAAGTAAGATTACAAGTAGGAAGTTTTTCATTCCAAGTTTTTCAGTACATCCACTTGCTTTACTCCTACATAATACCGTTTTTAAAAGCCAATTATTTTAACAATAAAAATATAACTTAGAATAAAAGTGCATTCACGCTTTTTAGTACATTCAAGTCTCAACTGACACTATATTTTCCTATGTTAAGCGTACATATTTTTCCTACTAGTTATACTTTATTAGCTGATCCAAATAACTTTAGAAACTATACTGATTTATTATAATTGTTAGTACCTACAGTAAAAGTGGTTTTGACCAAGGGCGTTAGTCAAAATTACTAGGAAATCATTAAAAACAATTGATAAGTGTAGCATTTGTGTGATTTGTGCATAGAAAATAATGACACCTTAAGGTACTATAGTAAGGTGACTTTCTTTCTCATAATATTTTAACAAATTTAGCCTTTTAATTTTTTAAATTTTTGTGAAGACTTGTGACTGTTCTAACTTAATTAAGTTAGGATAGTCATCATAAAAATCATAAAAGCATGCTATAACATGTTTTAATTTTCTTAAATCATCTTTAATGATCTTTTACCTAACAAATACGTAGTTTCTTCAAATATGAGAAATAATAAAAAGCAACATTACTTTACCCGATGTAGATAGATGTCATCATTCAATATTGTACAATCACATAAATTCACTCTAAAATAGTTTTTTATTATATATTTTTGATGATTTTTTTAGTTCTTTCGTTTGTTCCAAACGCACCAACTTAAATACAATAAGAAACGTCTATAAAATTAACCTTATCAGTTATTTTAATATCTTCTCTTTGTAGATTTTAAAAATATTTGTTTTGATAATCTAAGGGCGTAAAGGACAATTTATTTAGACTTTGGTATGAAAATGTTAGGTTGTATAGGACAATAGATATACTTCATGTACATTATACGCCCAAACAATTGTGTTTACTTGTTCTTTACTACCATGGTAACTGTACTAAAAAATCAAATGGTATTTACATCCCAATTTTCACGATGATTTCTGTTTAGCTTATCAAAAATGATGGGTCGTAAAGGCACTTTTTTTGAGAATTTCGACAAACTAAATATACAGATCGATAGAGAATTAAATTCTGAGTAAAACTGTATAAATAACTCATTTTCGGTATTTTGTCCTTTACGACCTTTGAGCCCAGAGGTATCGATATGTTCCTCTCACTTCAACTGGCATTGGATTCAACATCGGATTCTGACACTTCTACAGTTATGATACCATGAATATCAGTTTATGGTCCTAATTATTTTCATTTTATTTACGACCTTCGACCAGTTGGACACTTTAGATAGCTTCTTGTAATAGTGTCAATATCTTTTTAGCTTTTAAACGCAAATCTAGTCTTCAAAGCAGTTTAATCGATTTATTTTATTTTCAAAATCGATATTTTATTGTCTATGATGGCCGCAGGAACATCACTATACATGGACTCCCAGCAATAAAGTACGGTAATGCCTCGTACAGATTTTATCGGCAAAAATTATGGAACTTGATAGGTTTTAGACCATGCCACGCACCAAAACGTCCGGAAGTTGTAATAGTATTATAGAGTAAACGTTAAAAGACTTATTAATTTAATTTTTCAATGCTTCAGTGTCCATTAGAATGAAAGGGTGCTTAATGTATTAAAAAAATAAGAAAATAATTATGATGGGTTAATGTTTTTGGGCGGTTTTTAGGCGGTTTCTGACAATGTCCTTTCAGCCCGATCCGTCCAGTGGTTTGGGCTGTGCGTTGATAGATCACTATGTCATTCAGTGAGTCAGTTACCTTTGAGTTATATTTAGTTAGTTTATTTAGATGACTTACCGAGCCTACTGTTCACTGTCACCTTGTACACTCCAAAATGATGACAGTGCTTGGAAACAATAGCGAAATGTTTTATCATGGCGAGGCAGGTCACGATTCCCGGACTGGAGTTGAACAAATCCTCACATTTCACAAGTCTGATTTAAATAATGTGTAATTGCGCCCATTAGCAGAAAAGGCCAAAATAACTGGATCTGTCATAACTGGCACTACCTACTATACAATACGTAAGGTATGTATTTGGGCATTTCTACTGTACGGTGTATTTTTTCTCAATTCGGTGCTAAAATTTATATTTAGTTTTTTAAGTAGTTTCAATACAAAAAAATAAATGTTACTCCATTCTGAATGTAAAAATAGCATTGTCACTAAATATTGTGAAGTGGTTTATGAGAAATGTTAACCCTTAACTGGTATCGTGGGGGCCGCGCGGCCCCCACGCATGACGTTTTCTTTGATTTCTAAGAAGCTACGCATCTTGGGCAGCCAATATTTTTGGTATTCTCATAACGGCACTACTTACGTCTGGTGCAGGTGTTTCAGCACTGCATCATTCACTAGGACGAAGTTATGCACGTGTTGGGGTCCGCGCGGCCCCCACAATACCAGTTACGTTAGTTTTTTTTCATGGTAATTTTTATATGTTTTTTGTTTTTTCGGTATTGATTCAAGATGCCATGACTTTTAAGTAATAAAACAATCGAAGATACCTAAGAACGAAGTTTTTGATTCCAAATTAGCATGCCAGAAAAAGGATTTATAGTGATAAAAAATATAGGTCATTTTATAGACACGTAACCATTTTTCGGTCGATAATGAGGAAATTGATTCTGATTCTCAAGTTATTTCTGCATAGAGTGAAGATGAAGATGTTGTAGGACCTGGTTAATCCAGCTGCTATGATAAAATAAATACAATTGGTCTGATAATCCATCATAAAATTTACATTTTTATTTTTATGAAATGCTAATTATTTTTTATAAAATATTACTATAAAACTTTATTTATTATGAAGTTCACATATTATGGATTAATTAAAATAATAATATTTTTGGTTAAAACGTTAGAAACGATGGGTTTCATGGATATTTGTATCGTAAAAAAATATTACGTAAAAAGTTCTTACTATTATGTAATCTCTTGTGGTACACACGCAAGAAGGTTAATATAAAGTAAAAACTAAACGATTACGTAGAACTAGCCTGATATATACCAATTATGAACATTTATTCAAGTATATGGGTAAAACATGCTTGCTGGAAGCAAACATAGTATGGGGGCCGCGCGGCCCCCACGATACCAGTTACGTATGTCTAATTTACGATACCAGTTAAGGGTTAAGCATCGAATTGAGAGAGCACCGAATTGAGAAAACGAATCACGGAATTGAGAAATGAATCTCCAAATATAAAAATCGCTCCGCAAACTTAGAATTGATGACATTATGAAGAAATACCTAATGTATTTCAATAATTAATATAAAAAATACTTAAAACGTTATGATATCTGATTGCTGGTCTATTAGTTAGATGGTTCATTTTAGGTTTATGTGTCTGAAATACCAATGGAATAAAACAAAAATCCTAATCAATATGTTTAATTTTCTAATAAGGAATTATAATAAATTCTTAATTTTTATATATTATTTTAATTTTATTTAAATAAAACTAATAAAATACATAACACAGGGTCTCTTTGTTTATTTATTCTTAACCTTAAACATTAAACAAATATTGCAAAACCCAAGAGCTAGATTGACCTGACACTATACCGAAGATATTATATAGGACGTCAGTTTGTACACGATTAAAATGGCACTCAAATAGCTGAAATACAACAAGGCACCAGGTGTTACGGCATTATAGCTGAGCTTCGCTGGTACTAAAGGCTCTACAGAAGCAGTTCAATTTCGTCATTCTCGAAGAAAAAACGCCTCCGGCATGGCACAGAAGTGTGGTGATAGCATTATAGACTCATCTCACTTATGAGGCGTGTTTACAAGCTGTTTTCGAGAGTCCTTACGAATCATCTCGCTCGCAGACTCGACGACTTCCAGTCTTCCGAACAAGCTTGTTTCCGAAAAGGCTTTAGTATTATGGTACACACACACAGGTACGCTACGGCAGATTATACAGAAGACCAAGGAGTCGCGATATCGGGGATGATATCGGAGTCATGGCCTCCGTAGAGCCTTTCAACAAGTGGGTCTTAAAATGAACATGGACAAGACAAAAATCATGTCAAATGTCCGTGTTGCACCCACTCCTCTGAAGGTTGGAGACTACACTCGAAGTTGTTGACAATTGTGTATACCTGGGACAAGAGTCCAGATAGTTAGGTCCAACTTTGAGAAAGAGGTCTATCGCTGAATTCAACTCAGCTAAGCATCGATCGGGAAGCTTCGCTATTACGTCTGAAATACCGCAGCGCCTTAAGACAAAAGTCTTCTACCAGTGTGTGTTGCCAGTGATGGTGTATGGATGTGAAACTTGGTCGCTTACTATGAGCCTAATAAGAATCAGAAATGTGAATATCGGCAAGAGAACCAAAGTGGCCGGCATAGCCCGTAAAATTGCATAAATCAAGTAGCAGTGGGCGGGGCACATAGCTCGTACAGATAATGGGCTGTTGAGACTGAAAAGTTGTCGAGTGGAAACCACGGACCAGTGAGCAGGCCCCCACTAGGTAGACCGACGATCTGGCGAAGGTCGAGTGAAGAACCTGGAAGAATTATTTTAATAAGATAGCAATAGCAGTGTATTTTTTTTAATGAAACCTCAAAAAATTAGTTTTATTGTCTTCTGTCCAATGACTGGTACGGTCCAATGATTGGTAGTGCACCCTATTATTATGCTCTATTGATTTCATTATTATTTTAAGTTACACAAACAATTTATAGCGCAATAAAAGTATCTATTTTCATTTAATATCAATTCGGTGTACGTGTTTTCTCAATTCGATGCCCCATATTCCGCGGAATTGAGATCCACGGAATTGAGGAAAAATCACATTTCATCAAATTACTCGAAAATATTATAAATTACAACGATTTCTACTAAACGTAATGGCAGATATCAGTTAAATACTTAAATAATTCAGCAGTAATCTCATTAAATACTTCATGAACATTATTAATGTCGCACACCGGTTTGAGAAATGACCAGTGACCAAAAATTCTGAGTGATTTCAAACCTCTGAAAAATGCTCCTCAAAGCGACTGATCCCTCTTTTATACTGCTCGACCACTCGAGTGCAACTGCTAGTTTATGGGAATCAGGCGTGGGTGTTCGTATTGTGCGTTGTTAGTGATATAGGAGCACAAAAGTAAAAATCACGGAATTGAGGCACACACGTCGGACAAAATTTAAATGTGTTACTGTATTAAAACCCAAGGACTTGCAATAAAGAAACTCATTTATATAGCTTTATTAACTATCCCTTGTTCTGTGAATGTGGGTTTCATAATGGGGAAGTTATTATTTCAAAAGTTTTGAAGCAAAAACGAGTAAATTCTGGAAACCGGACACTCCATTTTAGGCCAAATTTCGCCCGTTTTTGAACTTTCAGATTTTTTCAAGGCGAGATGTAAAATCTGGCGGTCTTCTAAATATGCTCTCCATCAAGTCAAGAGTCCTATAAATACGTGTGATTTTTTTCAAGTCCTTACTTCAATTTTAAAGGTACTTTTTTCGCCCCAGTAGGTCGATCGGTCGTCCCCGTAGAAATGCCCATTTATTTTCTGCTTCAGAAAATCAAAGCTATGAATTTATTTTACAAAAGAAGTTCCTACAACTTCTTTTGCGACCACAGTCAAAAATTTGAGCAGTTACGACATACCTGCAAAAAGATATTTTACACTAAAAAATCATTTTTTTGCACTTAGTGGCCTCCGCTTGAATTTCGGCTTGACAAATCTTTGATTACTTATAATATCATCTCTCGGTAATATCTGTTTCTATACATGAGTAAAGTTAGCATGAGCTTTCCATTTATGTTTTGTTCTTTAAAGCTTAAAATACAAATAGGTATTATTTTAATGGTATCTAAATAAATACATCTTAATCACTTCACAGACAAAGAACAAAAGAAAATCAGATAGCAGCATGAAACAATACTCCAAATAAAAATATTAAACAGTTCGTGCTCAAGCAATACGTTTGATAGGAGTGATAAGTGTCGCGGGCGGAGCTAGATGCATGATCTAGATCCACCCTATCTACCACACGAAAGGAAAGCTAGGAAATTAATAAGTCTGGCTAGACCCGATTACAGTCGTAGATGCAAAGCGTCTATCTATTTGGACATCTTTGCCCGCGGGTTTACTCGCGTGGATTTTGTCTGGGCAAAAAATACTCATGCGTTTCTTTTGGGAACTGACACACATACAGGATGTAAGCTATTTTTATTTTCTTCCTATCAAGAAAAAATGTAAAAAAATATATAACTCTTGATCAAATAGTAAAGAAAAATACGCGATTTGAATATTTTCAAAACGTTACAAGAAATACAGAAAGAAATGTAAATATTTTTATTAATTGGTTACGTGACTCCAGCGTAATAATATAAAATAATTAAGTAGGTTCCTATAGCCTGAATAACTACTATTAATTAAGGTCAATAAACAAAATTTAAATCTGAAGGCAGGTTTGCTACTATTACGTCATTTTACACATTAGCTCAAATTAATGTTTTATCATAAAGAGTAAAAAGACAAATAAAGATTTAAGGTTTTAGAAATAAAAATACTTAGTGAGACCATTCAACTTGGCACTTAATTTAGTTCCACAAAAAATTTGATTGGTGCATGATATTAATTAATGACTAATAATAACTGGCCAGTATTCCAATCTTTGACATCTTCTGGTTAATTAATTTGACTAACATTTTATGTGATCATTTCAACCGGCTATTAGAGGTACAAAAAGTCCAATAAGAATAAGTCGCTTCATTTATAAGCAGGGTTCTCGATAAAAGAACGTATTTTACTCACAAAGTAACATTATAATAAAGCTCGTTAAAAAACTAAAAGCAAAATAGTCGACCTAACTTTTCAGTTTTGTGTGAAAGGTAGGACTGGGATTTTCAAATAATTTGGACCTTAGTCATAGGTGGATATGGGAATTCACTGCTTCGTTTTCTCAACTACGGAACCCCAAATAACATTTAAAAAAGAAAGACACATCAACGTTATCGCATGCTTAATGAAACGGAACTAATTGTTATGACGACTGTAAATCCTTAGCTGTTAATCTTATTTGATAGATTCCAAGATGATGCGATGGCAAGTATAGCAATGGCAACTAATGCGCCGCCTACGCATGTCTAAATATGCTCAGACACGTCCATAATTTTAGACAAATGTGACAACGCAGCCACTTTCCTAATTTCACAAATAATACTAAGTAGGTATGCCTGCATGCGTAGGTAATAAAATCAACACTCCACCTACAGTATTACTCATGTGGTATCCGACATACGAAATTGATTTAGTCTAGGAATGCCTTATTCGCGAAATTAAGTACTACATAAGAGTCTATAAAGTAACTGACGAATTCTTGCAATGAACAATTCGATATTGCTTGCAATGAATAAGTGATTCGCCATTATTTACATTGTATTTTATGGTTTAGTCCAACCCTATCTAATAGCGCATCTGTGGTGTAGAATAGCGTGTAAGAAAAATGCACGTAATTCTTCAGGTTGGTGCTAAAAATAAAACATTTTCCATCGCAAAAAGTCACCACATTGCATGTTCGGGTATGTGCATTCATTATTGCAGTTCCAAATCGATTAAGACTTAATATGATTACATTAGCATTATGTTCCCATCTGATTTATGTATAATGAGTAATAATCTTTCTCTTGAGTTAATCGAATATTATGCTAAACAGTAAGAATTGGCCGTATAAGGAAGACGTAAATCAAACTTAAGGAAGTGTGCCGTCACATTCGTATTAAATATGACGTTTTGCATTATTATTGCTCTTAATTCCACCGAATCACTTTCTCTATCGATTTGTTTCGTTACAATGATAAATTACATAAAATCAGTGAAAGGCCGTCATAATATTGTTTGTATAATTCGGCGTATAAAACAAGATTTATAGATATTAAAATTCTGTGACTTCTTTCGATCGTGGGAAGGATATCTCGATAATAAAATAACTGACCTCAGAAACATTTTGGTTATATAACTTTTGACGGAATCGCCTACATTGATTTCGCCATGTTGCCATACCTCTGTCATATAAATAAATACTGTCTCAAGCAGGTTTTCTGAGAGATTTACATTATGGAGGAGGAAACGTTATTAATTTTTGACACATCAATATAATTACGACATTAGTCAAACAGATAATACACGATTACCTACTAATTGCATGTTAAGCATACTCAACTTTCACAAAGAAATCTTTCACGTGCTGTCACAGTTATCTGCCACGTTAAAGGATATTTATTGAGATTTGGAAAAGTATTAGGTAACGTTTTTTACTATGCGAAGTACACAAGCGGCTGTGGAATTCCTCGGGCGTAATACAAACAAGAGTGCACTTGTGTCAAACAATTACCTAAGAGCTAAGAAAGTTGCGGAATTAGAAATGCTCGGTAATTAGTTGGCGAAGACGAGCAAATTAATCCCAGTTGTACTCATATAAATAAGCGCTAGAAAGTCGAACAAGTTTCATGGCGGGCTGCTTGTGCAATACCGCCCTTAGATTGGCACGAATCCTGCGCCCCGTGATTAGCTTACTTTCACTAAGGAAATGCAATTTTCTAGAAAACGGTAGCGTTAGAAAAGGTTTTCTCTTTTTATCCGACCGTGCGCGGCCGCAGGGGCTCTTACAGCATAATGCCGGCCTAACTAGGTTCTGAGCTACGACCTACATAGCGCTGAATGCAAATTATTTTCTCAACTCCCACGCCTCCGAGTCAGTGAACCGATGATATCGATCGAAAGAATTTGCAGGGCGTAATCCATTTTCATACTTTTTATAATTTTCTGCCTGGGGGTAGATCAGTCGGCGTAGTTATGGGTCAAGGGTATAAAAAGGGCTGAAAAGCAGCTCTATTATTATTCGCGTTGAATTAAAATGCCGAACGCTATTAGCGCTTCACGGTGCATAGAATTCAATCAGTCATAAAAGACATTCCGTGTACCATAATTATTTATATAAGATCTTTTACATTCAAAGGGCACTAGTTACTTTTAAAAATATCTTTATGGTTTTAAAAAACTAATTTAATAATGTTGATGCTCCGCTTACATCTCTTGCCAAGGCCTTAAGATGGGGCAATATCTAGTCAGCCTCAACATTCTATGTAGATTTTATGACTAAGATTCTTATTTTATATGTTTTCAGGATACCTACTACAAAGTTTCAGGATAATACGTTTCATACTAACATACATATAAAAAGCATTTTAAATATTTGTCGGGTACCTACATCTGATACGGCACGCTCATTGTTCATTGTCACTATTCCGACTGTACCTTCCTTGTCGTGCCAAAACTAATTTGTGTTATGTTAATATCGCCCTTAATGCAATAAACAATCGGCAGATTCTCAGATATCCCGCGTCCTTCACCTTTCCTCAAGAGGAGCACGATCCTGTCTAGTCACTTGCGAAAACTTTCCACGGCACAACTCACGTTGTGACATCCTTTACACTTTTAGGGTTCCGTACCTAAAAAGAATGAACATTCTTTCTAGAATCCACTGTCCATCTGTCTTTCTGCCACCTGTCTGTTGTCTGACAGTGATAGCTAGACAGTTAAAATTTTCACGGATGTACCTACTTCTGCTGCCGCCATAACAATAAATGCTAAAAAAATATTTATTTTAATCCACAAAACTCAACTCTCAAAAACCATAATTTCAGGAGCAAGGAATTTGCATACCCACAAGTTTGTACGGAACCCTCAGTGCGCGAGTCTGACTCGCACTTGGCCGGTTTTTTGTGTACTTATCTGATGTTCCTCACGGCATTCCCTTACTAGTTTCTCAACCTGATGTCTACTTTTACACACGAAAAGTGAATTGTATTTGGCAAAGGGCAGAACTTTCCTGTACTGGGATGTGTAAGCTGAATCAGTTATTTGACATTTGAACCAATATGTTTCGTCGAAATGAGTTGTTGGCTAATATAAATCGTAACAAGGAACAATTCAATAGATAACATGCCTTTGCGAAAACTTAATAGTTATTTGTAAAGTCATGAGAAGGTGAGCTACCACTATCACTCCATTCGATGATATTATGATCTAGCAAATTAAAGGTGATGTCATACTTTTCCATTTTACCAAATCGTATCTTAGATGTCACGTAAACAAACCTATCCCTAGATACCACGGTGTATTTATAGGTTTCTTGCTTAGGCAATCTACTTAAATACTTCTACATCTACAAAATTATCATTAGACTTAATCGCCTGCCTAAATTCTTGACGTAAAGTGTAGAGACCAGTCTCAGTCTAAAATAATCAAGTAGGTGGTAGGTACTTATCATTGGAATGCGAAAACAATACAATAAAATAATAGAGAAGACTATATTCAGCATTTTAGTCACGATAAGCCCTTAATAAAATGCACCAAATTCGGATATAAAATCAACTACTACAATAAACTTTTCAATCGAGATTAGAAGTCTTAACGCATCGTGACGAGCGTTTTATGTTTATAAAGCCATTTTTGAATCGTGACTATATTTCATTGTAATCCCTTGAAGACATTAATATCCATAAAATGGAATTAACATTTTATACCCATTCCTTATAGTTTAATTTTAAACCAGGAAGAATACTGTAAATTCCACTACGTTTTTGGACTACTCCTTAAACGCCCTAACCCGTAAACTATAAAATCTAATTTCTATGCAGTTTAGAAGTAGATACATTAACGCAATCGTAATGATACTTGAATCACTTTAAATCGCTACTTCATTTCCGCGCTGTGTTAAATCCAGAAGCTGCAACCCAAATAACATAGTAATAGCCTTTTTCGCATTAAAATACCCCTTAAATCAAAGCAGATTAAGATCTTGTTATTCTTGTTGTATAACTAAATGGGCCGCGTCCTTGTTATACTGATTATTAGAAACATGACTTGGGTATACTTTGAAACGACGCTGAAAACTGAGAAAATTAAGCTCTATTTAATTTATCTTCAGTAAATTTTTAGATTATGGGCTGATTTTTCAATCGTCGGATAACTTTTGATTGAAGAATAAGTTTGGCACATTGACAGTTATAGTAGGTATGGGAAATATGTCAAAATGACAAGGTTATTCTTCAGTTATAAGATATCTGACTATTGAAAAATCAGCCCTAATTCACACTTCTCATTATGAATGATTTTGAAAAATAATGTACTTTTTAGTACGAGGATGTTTGCGTTGCAATGTAAATGCCGATTCAGAAACGTGACCTTTACAAATAGTAGGTCCATTTATTCCGTGGCCCACATTGCATTGTGAATCGACCCTGGGACATACAAATGATCGCGTCTGCGCCTTCTTCGCCTGTAATTAAATATAAATAAAGGGATTATATTTGTGCGCGGGCGTAAGTCGACTACACGTTAAAGCGGGCGTTGATATACATAATGGATTTAATTAAACGTTTTACTTTGCTCCATCTATCATGACGCAAGTCAGACGCGGCAATATAGGACAGGTTTACGAAGACGCGTTTGATGAGACCTATGTCTGTCTCAAGAACTTTTGCTAAGTCATTTGAAGTGATTCAGGTCGCAAACGATAGTAAGGTTGTGCTCTACATAAAGTCCTGTAGTAGTGGGTTTTGGCATCAATTGAGAATAAGATAGTCTTTTGGTCTGGAGGTTCGACATAGCTAGCTACAGATTCGAGTCCTGGGGGTAAAAGGTTTTTAAAAAATTATTGCAACTTATTTTTAGTTGAAAGTGAATTTAAATTTTTATTTTCAGACAAATCTGCGGGAATCAGAAAATAACTACGATTGAAACGCCGATAACTAATGCATTCACGGCATAAAGTATTTTGAACCACTCCTCCGAAGTAAAACGCTGGCCTGGAGCAGGAATCTTGAACAATAACTTCATAACTTTGTAACTACAATGATGCCTACCATTAACGTCTAAAATATCTCTCAACTCTGTTCTTTTCTTTTGAAAATTATAGTAACACCATAGTCCATACATTCCTTTTTAAAAACTGCTCTTAAATATACTTTTAAACAGCATTCTCTAAGCGAAAGGCACATCCTATTAGATATCCACACCCTGGGTGGCGATCAAAATCCACGAACTCATAGTAAAAGCGTGACTGCAGTACAGTCGAGCTAAGTTATTAAGAAGTAAATATTAAAGTATCAGATAAGTACTTCATTTGTGTTTAACTGGCAATATATTGTCATTATCATTATAATATTTTAAGTTGTCTTAATTATGGGTAACGCAATCTTGCAAAGAATACCATTAGGAATTCGCCTTTGCGTACGTCAAACTGCAGTTTGATGTAATACTTTGTCTGTGTAGCGAACCCTAAATAAAGCCCTATCCTGAAAAAGATTCTAGATTTTCTGGTGTCTAATATGTTGATCTGGACGTTGGGACACGCCCTGACGTAAGTTCCTTTGCTATAAATAGACATAGCAATAATTACAAACTAAGTTTATTGAATACAAGTGTACAATCAAATGAGCATGAATTAGCAGAGTGGTGCTTGCCCCTCAGCCCAGTATGGGGTCGTAGATACGAAACAACGTAATGAAAATTGCGCAAGCGCAGCCAATTCGATAGGCGGTTATTGCTCTTGGACGATAACCACTAAAGAGATAATGGAAATGATTAGTAAATCCTATTGTTGAAATACTGAAGTGTAAATATTAAACTGTACAAGAATGAAGTAAGAGTTAATGTAAGTATTTAAAAGTGAAGAGAAAAGCAGTTAACTGTATAATAAGGAATAAGGTAAATTATTATGTGAACGACGTAAATGAAGTGAACATGAAACATATTTAGTTATATGTAAATTGACGTATTGTTTCTGAGAATTATTTCAAAGAGGATTTTTGTTATTTTACTTGGGTAGGTACTTAGTTTTTCTTGTATAAGTACTTCATCTTTATCTGTTTTGCTTTTAATATTTAATTAACTTTACAAAAAGGAGACTCTCAATTCGGTTGTATGTTTTTTGTTACTAAAGTCCTTGGCATAATTATTGATTTCACTAATGATGCAAAGTTAATTTTGTAGCTTAACGTTGTACCCACTAAAAATTTACACACTCATCCAGTTGCAACATCATAGAGATGTTTTGACAGACAACACATCTGAAGACAATGCGATTGATAGACTCAAGGTTGGAATTTTAAACTTAGCGAGAACACCTAACAAATTGCAGCGTTGCAATTCGTCGACAACATGTGGCAATGTATGTATTAGTTGCTTTTATTCACAGGTGTAATTTAGCTATAATGTCATGTCAAACATGTACAATGTCGAACACATAATACACCAAATCCATTCAATTTTAAACTCTGATGCATCAGCTTAAGATTAAACACGAATTAGTTGACTGTACAGTATCATAATGTTCACCTTGAAGAAGAGTTGCGCTAGCCCGACCCCGTGAAAGAAAATGATAACGCAATTATGACCTTTATTAGCTATAGGACAAAAAGGTTCATATGTGATGATGATGCCATGGGAACATGGCGCCTTAATGAATAGCAAATTAAGAGCTTACCGGTCATTTTGATGTTACTAAATCTGTACATATTACTCATCTGTCGTGTAATGCATTAGCCAACGTAATCAATGATGCTTAATGATGACCACCTACTTGAAAAGAAGATCTGTTGCAAACGAAAATAATTATTACATTATTTTTAAACACTCATATTAAGAAACTAGCTGTGCCCGCGACTTCGTCCGCGTGGAATAATGACTTTGGGTAGGCACTTTTAATAATTTAGTCTAATTATTTTACAAATAGCTTTTGCCCGCGACTTCGTCTGTGGAGAAGTCGAAAACGTTCTCATACGATTATTTTTAAATGTTTTAACGTTATTATCTAAATGTTTGAATACTTTTAAAATATAAAAATCAGGTTAAATAAACATGAAAATATTTTTTCTTATATTTTATGAATATGCAGCTCGGCCTTTGATCCGGTGAAAGTTACTCGGTGGTATTATTTTTTTACAACGAAATCGAAAACTACACCTACCGCAGTATTATTGGTAAACTTTTTTTTATATTTTCCTACGGGTGCTAGAATCACCAAGCTTCCAGCATGCCACTGGCCGTGGGAGAAGGAGCTTTTCCTCAAGACTACTCCCACTACCTCAAGGGCCTCCGCCAAAACTCTCGCGCGAAAATGAGTTTATGTATACAGCGCAAGCAGGTGCACGCGGCATGACTTTCATGCATTACTATGCATTGTTGGGCGAGCGCACGCAGCGGGCACCCACTCCGAGGTTAAGTGGAGGCCCCTAGAGTATGGTAGTCGCTAACATGACGTCATGATTGTAAAAAAATGCACTAATGAGTAATTAATATCAACTTTGAAGCAAATCACCACTAAAATAATTTTCTACCCCTTTTTAACATAGTTAGGGGGTGCATTTCACTAAAATACGAAACACGTCTTCCATTAATTCTGTTATAGAATGCTTATGCAAAATTTTAAGTAGATTGGACGAAGGCATCTCGTTATTTCATACAAACTTTGCCCCTCCTTTTTACCTCCTTAGGGGTAGAATTTTGGAAAATCCTTTCTTATCAGATGCTTACGTCATACAAAGAACACACCGTCCAAGTTTCAGGTCTTTACGATCAGCGGTTTAGGCTGTGCATTGATCCATCAGTAGCGCGCGTAGTACTTGATCATTATTTTGCTGCGATGTGATTTTAAAACTGCGATATCTCCTAAGATATTTATTGAAATCGAATGGTGTAAAGGGCAAGAATGTTTAAAATTAAATACTTGTGGTGAATAATTTATTTATTTGGATAAGGATTAATATCATGTTTATAAAAACACCTTCGCAAATAATGCATTATTTTAAAACAGATTTTTTTTGCATAAAAATGGTTACTATGAGCCAACCTGAAAAGATAGACATATGCTGTCGCGGACTTTTTTAAAGAACTTTTAAAGGGGAACAATCCTGTCATACATGATTTTTGCGAAACTTTAACCGTTTACGCAGCGTCAGCTCTCAAAAGGAAAAAATTCACTGATTTGAAATATTCTTGATTGGTGCTCCGCTCCTATTGGTCTTAGCGTGATGATAAATAGCCTAAAGCCTTCAGGAACTAACGGGCTATCCAACACAAAAAGAATTTTTCAAATCGGTCCAGTAGTTCCTGAGATTAGCGCGTTCAACCAAACAAACAAACAAACAAACAAACTCTTCAGCTTTATAATATTAGTATAGATGGAAACCTTTAGCCTAGGCGCAGACCACCGACTTTTAGTTGGCCGATAGTGGGGTCGGGCTGTAAATCAATATGGACATGTATGAAAGTGCGCACATTACACCGATTTGGTATTGAGCGATTCTTTATACATTAGAATCGGGCCCAACTATCGATCAACTAAAAGTTGGTGGCCTGCGCCTAGGCTTAAAAGAAATTTTACAGCATCCAAAAACAAAACATTTGAATTCCTTTGTTGACCTAGCCAAGAGATAGATCAATCTAACAATAACGCTACGTCTGTAACTCTGTACCATTACAATGTGTCATGGATAAAAACAATACGTTTTATCTGCCAGATTTACATTTTTATTGTCAGTACATCATACAAGATCAAAAATGCTACGTACTGGTGTGACAGGAAACGCACGGGTGCGTATCAAATGTCCAGCGAAAGCATAGAGTACGAATCTCATAGAGTGAGCTAGATAAATCATTTGCTATCTATATTATCTATCTACAATATGAAAGTCAACCGTTACTAACATATTGAACGGATTGCGATGAAAATTTCAAATTTCACCCCCTACTTGGTCCACAACTGGAGCGAAGCTACGGGCAAAAGCTAGTTTAAATATAAACAATGTTCTACTGCTCGCCAAAAGTCATTCTACTAAATAGAAACAAATTGTCATAACTAATCTAGACAAATTATGTAGTGTAAGCCAACATGGCTAATAGTTATTATAATACCCATGAACTCTTATTATAGACTTGTTTGGCGCTGCGCCATGACAATGGAGTTTTACCTACTAGTTGTTTGTAATAACTTTGTTGTGATATAAACTGTATTAAATTTGACAATATTTTATTGTTAAATTGTACAATATTAGATTAATGCTTTTACACTCACATAAAAGACATCAACGAAGTACGATTTTTAATTCTGATGAAAATTTTATATTTTTCACGCAATGTAAAAAGACAAAATATTTCTGTATTCTTACTAGTTCGTGATTTTTTATGAACAGTCTGAACGTTAAGAATGGAATTGGGAACATTGTTTATGAAATTGAGAATCCATTTTAATGGAAAAGTAACTTAATTCTTGAACAAATCACACTTTCCGTAAAAAATTAGGGATTGGTGGTGAAAACGGATACAAGTAAATCAAATACAACATGAAAAACCTTTTTCAACCGACTTCAAAAAAGGAGGAGGTATTATCTCAATTATATAATCAACCGACTTCAAAAAAAGGAGGAGGTTCTCAATTCGACCCGTATGTTTTTTATATCTCAATTCGACCCGTATGTTTTTTTTTTCTATGTTTGTTACGCGATAACTCCGCCAATTATGAACCGATTTGAACAAATCTTTTTTCGGCGTATAGGTAATACCTCAAGGGTGGTCCCATTTAAATTTAATAATAGAAAAAACAACCCCCAAGGGTGGAAAATTGGGGATGAACTTTTTTATACGCTATATTGCTATTTCGCCGCCGATTATAAATCAATTTGAACGATTATTTTTTTGTTGAATAGGTATTATCAAAAGGGTGGTTTCATGCGAATTTGAAGAAAATATTTCACCCCCAAGGGTGGAAAATTGGGGTTGAACTTTTTTATACGCAATATTTTTAATTTTTAGTTTTTTTTTGTGTTCACGCATTTGAAGTCGGTTTTATTTTTTTTTAAAGTTAATTATTCGCTTGGCAAGTCTAATGGTTATTAGGTCTATGATTCAGGAGAGAACGGGATGGTTATCGGCATCGGTTTACGAGCTTCCCCGCGGCTCCCTATCGGCTTCCATCGGGATGAGCGAGACGCGCGCACGCGCATCTTTGGTGCACATCAGACTGTAAATTTTTGCTCGAAAATAGACCCTATTACAAGCATGTTAAGAGGCCACAGTGGTTAAGTTTATGTGCTGTTGTCTGTACATTACCGTTTTTTACACCTGCTTTGAACAAGAGTGAACCAGCGCTTTATTTTAGGGCATTGGATTCTTTTAAGACTTACCTTACCTTGTACATTTATTACACACCGCTTTATTGATAGAATTATTATCCAATTCAAGATATAATTAGCATTAATTTGTTTGTATTCAAACACTCAATGCGCAAAAAATTTTCATCTTTGATGTCTTTGTTTCATGTGAGCTCTCTTTACTTACTAGCAACAGATTCTTTTTACAGCTCTGATGCAAAATAAAAATTTCAAAGCAAAACTTGATCGCAGACATAAATAAATTAACTCATAATACAGTATTAGCGTTTAGTTTTAGTCTTTGGCTTAAATGAACTTATCTAATAGGCATCTTAATTGCACGTTTCGCTGTGTATTTGTGTAGTTACCTAATAAATCATGCTATAATTACATAGCCACCGGGTTTGATATCTTTATTGCATCTATATTAAACATAATAGCGTGAAATCATTTTAGTGGATTATTTAGTACATAAAGTACGTTCGCAGGCAGCCGCGAAATTGAGGTGTACATAACTGACTTAAAGCCGGTCGAAGTGAAGTTTTCAAACAAATTGACATCCGTAAGGTAGTGTGGGCACCTGGGTTTATGTGAATCAAAGCAAATCCAGATGGAACGGACCAGATCCAGCACGGAATCCTTAAGGGATGTTTTTTAAACAATTTCTCCGATTCTAAGAAATAACACGTTTGATGTTGTTGTTTATGAAGTTATTCTAACTATACTATCACTACACTGCTGCACACATTTCATGGTAGATGTATAAGTAATAATAGTAGAAGTTCTTCGGGATTAAGATTTCTTAGCTCCATAGCTAGCTGGACCCATCACCAATTTTCATTAAAATCGATTCAGTCAACAAAAATAATATTAATATGTGGTGGCGACTGTACCTAAATTTAATGTTATTCTAATAACTTATTTGAAGCCAAAATCTTATTAAATTTCCGGCGTGAAATGAACATTAGGCTCTTAATCTTGTCATCGCATTGTATTGTAGTCGGTAATTTATATTTGATTGTTTATTCATTCCTTTCACGCAAGTCGTGTTCAGGTTAAATTGAAACTTGCAGAATCCATTTCATGTTCAACACGATTATTATGCAACTATTTTTCTGCAAAACTATAAAACCATAATATTTATTTACTTAATTAAATAAAGGAGTACCTACCTACTTATTCATAGTTGTATTGACCTTGTTCAATCAAAAGTTTCCATTCACACTTTTGTAAAGTGCATGTAAAGCTAGATTATTCCTTATATCTCTCCCGTGTAGCCAGAATCTGTAGCTTTGTAGCTTATACCCAATCTTCAGCTATATTTAGGACTCGTATAAGTGCCCTGAAAAATCTACATAAGAGTACAAATATTAGTTACAATTTAAGCTATGGAAATATAACTGCTACGATGTAACAGATGAGGGGCGGTGCATTAAAACAAATTATTGAAAGCTATGCAATTATATCGTACCATAAACAAAATGCTTTTAATGCCGTCTCGGCTCAGACGAATGAAAAACGGCTATTTTCACCTACCCTTAAAGTGCTTGGCAATATTTCTTATTACAAAATGTGTTGAACAACATTCCAGCACCTTGTAATGAGCGGATGTCGGGAATCGATAGTAAAATTGTGGGCATATTTTATAATTTTACTCTTCACCACCCTTCAAATAGTAACCTTATCTTTTTACCTTAGGGTTTTCTTTAGCATGGGTTGTTATGCCGTTATTGCAAGAAGAATATGGAGTAATGTACAATGTTGCCGTGAAAATGGGCTTTATAAAGTATGCAATAGAAGTCGCTTACATCTTCATGTTGGTATTGCGGTAATAGGCAGCGGCGCCAGCGCCTAAGCGTGATAGAATCGGTGACGAGAACGCTTTACGATAATGGTGGAAAGGCACCTTAATGTCTTGTGCAGGACATTTAGGAGATAGACGAGCTTGTACAGGCAACGGCATATGATGCTTAAAACACTCTAGGATCTTTAATAGCTGTTGTTATAAGAGCTAAAGCTTGAGTAAATGTATAGTGGACAGCTAAGCAAGAGCCATTGGCAACAAAAATGTATAGCATGCTTTATGCTGTTGACTATGTATGAAGCATCTATGTAAAGAAGGGATAAGCAGATCATGCAAACTATATTTCTTATGCAGGAGCATAAGAAATATAGTTTGATATCTGTTTCTAGGAAGAAACAGATATCTTTATTTGCTTAACTAGCTACTATCTGCGGATTTCCATGCATCTCAATAATTTGTAGGCAGTGTACTTTTCTGAAGTTAAGCCCACAACATTGTAAAGTCCCATACAAATCCGACTAGAAGCTTTTCCGTCCTTAGTTTTCAAACATATTTTCATCCTCACACAACTTTGCATTTATAATATCAATATCAATTTACTCGTACGAGTAGATTGTAATGTCGTCCATTAATGTTATGACAGGGCATTAGCCAACAATTTTATTTCAAAGTAGGCAATAGGCGGTAGTTCGAACCATATCACTAAAACCATTAACTCCTAAGCACGCACTTCCTAACTGCCATTAGGTAGGTAATATTGTGTTCTAATGGCCTAAAGTATATTTTTATACTTTTATTGGAATATGTATAAATAATACGTAGGTATGTTTTTTTTTTACTTATTTCAACTGGAGAAAAAAAGGAAGGGAAGTACCAAATTATGTAGGCAGGCCTTCAGATTTATTTCATCAGAATCAGATGTTTATTTTGAAACTTCCCTTTCGGCTTTCCAAATTGGAAACCAAACACGGTAAAGATAAACGTACACTCAATCGCTTTCAGGCAAGAGTGGAGATCGATGTATATCTGAGCGCGCTTGTTTGCCCGGGCATGGCCGGCCGGGTAGAGTCAACATATGGATGTACACTACTGCTCCAACGTGTACAGCTCGCCATTGCGCCGGCGCGATCACGGCGCGATCATAGGCCAATGACAAGTCGCGCGGACTGTCATGATTCGCGCGACCTGTCATATGATTCGCGCGACCTGTCATATGATTCGTGCGACCTGTCGTTGGCCTATGATCGCGCTGGCGATGGCAATCTTCACGCGTTGGTGTAGTTGAAGCTTGACGTCCCCATGTGTGAAGATATTGAGAGAATAGGCTTTATCATTCCCTAAATTTAAATCGATAACGAATACTACGGTATCCTCCCGGGTAGAGTCAACATAATATACTCGAAGGGATGTATTAGTTACTCGAGTTGTCTGACGGTGTGTGGAAATTACGGGAAAATCTACTTTTGACTTTGATTTTGATTATTTAAATTAAAATCGTCGAATTCGGTAAAGACGATATCCTGTCACTGGTGAGATTCAGCATATTTTTGCATCGAATTACCTAAAAGGACGTCTCAATTAGCGTTAAATTGTTCAAAATTGTTATTGAATTTCAAAAGAAATATAACTTTCACCCAAACTTTGTAATAAGAATAAGTAAGTAATAAATAAAATATATTTTCGAAAAGAGCATGCAGGCTAACAACACTGCTTTCAAGGCGCATGCACGAGGTGCGCCAACAATCAACAAAGGATATTCAGTGTTAGCACAAAGAAGGTTTGTGCAGAGCACATTTTTGCAGCCGTGGCCTCATTTTTTCGACGCAAACGCATCAGGAAGTGATGTGAGCTTTGACCAAGAACTTTTTGAAAAATCAACAGTGTCTGACTTAAAGCATCGTAACTACATAGATATATTGTAAATGGCTCCTATTCCTGATGTTTATCTAATAAACTAACTGTGTACGCAACTTCGTTCAAGTTTGAATATTTTTTACCGTTTTTGGAATATATTTCATTGAAGCTCTACTGCTATTTTGTCATAGCGGGATAAAAGGCTGTAAGCCTATAAGTCTTCCCTGATAAACGGGCTATCCAACACAAAAATATTTTTTTAAATCGGATCAGAAAAGCGCGTTCAACCAAACAAACTCCTCAGCTTTATAATATTAGTATAGATTAATTGTTTTAGGTAGAAGTTGATGAAATATTCTAAGAAGTAGACGGATGCCAAAACCGATAACAAGTAAGTAATAGTACTAGTAATAGGTATCAGCCCATTTCTCGTGTGTGCCGCCATCGCATCCGTTCCATATTGTTCGCTGCTGACTAACGACTTCCTCAGAGTAATGAACAGCCTTGTGGGTACACCCTGCAACTATTTGCTGTAAAGCTGGTGCACTCTATTTTTCATGCAGCAGAAACTAGAATTAAAAACATCTTTGCACCTTGTACCAGGCTATTGCTGGATGGTTATTTAAAACTTTTGAAATGAATATTACGTGTACTATAATGATGGATAGATACCGAACAAATGTACCTACTTATTTAGGATTGGCGCATGAATACTAATTAACTAACTGAAAATAGGTAGGTACTATGTTTTCAGTCTGAAGTCCACTGGCTGGACAAAGCCCTCTCCAAGAATTTCCAGAACTTTCAGCACTAGTTACGCTACACGCATCCACGAATATGTCCGTATAAATATGTATACGGGAATAAGCATAAATGCTGATTCTCATCTCACTCACATTTGCCTTTAGCGGAATCAAACTGGCACCTGCCTAACAGACTCAGTCTGGCATCTTGTTTTTGGAGTTTTTTTTTCTTTACTTTCTACGTTCATCCAACTCATATTTTTTATTTTGTTTAAGCAGCAACTAATAAAATAGAAGCATGTTTCGATACCCGAATATCTCATCCAGGAAGTCATAATAAACGTTATCCACTTAACACCTATCCCAGAACATGTGTAAGATGTTTTATGGACATAAGCGATGCAAGGAATAAAAACCCTTAACGACACCATTATAGACGGGCCATAAACTATATTATCCTGTGAAAAGCTTTATGCTAATGGCTCAAAATAACTTAGTAATTAGGTGTTAGGTTTTAAATAACATTGTTGTACAATGCTTTATTACAGGTGAAAGCCAAAAAAATTGCAAGCGACTATTTTGTCTCTATTCATTTCTCCTCGCTTCCTTTCTGTCCTTTTTATAAACACTATTTCAAATTAAACATCATAATTAACTCTAAATAAAAATAAATTGAGTGTTCACTATGAAATCTTATCAAGCAGACGCAAAATTACAATTTCATGATAGGGCTATCCTCCAGTAAATCACTCTTCTAAGATATAGGTGAGCTTTCTACACTCTTGCTCTATTTGCATAATGGATTTAGAAGGTATTACTTACTTTCTTAAACTGTAAACAGACTTACAATGTGAGTTAGTTAAATAAACCATTCGTGTTAGTTTGAAAATATTTGAAAACAAAACAGATTTTGTTTGAACTTTATTATGTTGAAAAAGTTTAACTAGGTACTTATCTCAATTCAGAGTTCCGTGTTTACGATTTAGAACACACAAAGTGGTAAAAAAATACTTTATTATGTAGTTCCTAGTTTGATGGGGGGGGATAGACTAGAAGAATCTAGAATCATCCTAGACTGCATCTCACTTAACACCAGGTGCGATTGCGGTCGAATACCTGCCTTGTCTAGCATAAAAAAAAAGAAAAAAGCTTTGTCAGCATAGATTTCGATAAAAGTATTATTTCTAGATATTTTTTCTCATGTTTCATCAAAATCCGTCCTCTAATTTTTACCTGACGGTGTACTTAAGCCTCTACAATCAATTTTACAAACTCGCGTCTAGTAGGTATAGGTATAGAAAAGATGAAATTGAAATTCATATTAAGACGTGTTGAATAACAAATTATCCGTAACTAGTTACCAAGAACAACGACACGACCGATCAGCATTTTAAAATTAGCATCAGTTGTTCTCAGAAAGTTACTTAACCTGCTAACTTACAATGTAACCATTAATTGATACTGATATCACTAGTGTTGCGTATCGTTTGTAACTTGAGTGACATTATCTCAAGGCTGCAGTCAGATCGTCACAGTGACAGTAGGTGACACAAAAGTGACAGTAGACGTCTAAATAGATAGTGATGCCAAAACAGTTCCTGCTGGCTTGCTCCAGTTCTCACAAGATATTCCGATATCAAAATTTCATTTTATCACTTCAGAATAATAAAACGTGTCTTAAATGAAGTAATGACATCCGGTTGTTTTATTTTATATTAAAACAAATATTTATGACAACACGATTTCAGATTTCTTGGATTGCCAATTATTTATAATTTGTAGATTTTTTACCTTTTTGACTGCTTTCAAGTCAAATTATTTTGATGTCATCCATAGAAAAATTGAATCATTAAAATTGATTTCACTCAATATTAATAAATCGTACAAAGATTTACACAAACGAAATCTGTAACCTTTAGACAGCATTAAGAAACCCGGACAACACAGGTGAGCTTATCTTTATAAAGAGTTTTTGTTAGCCAACTATGATGATGATAGAATATTCGTATTTATGATTTATATTTTTGACCTTAGTCACTTCTTCAGTAACGTTTAAAATTCCTGACTGAAAATGAATTTACATTTCACTCTCAACGACCTTTAAAGACTCGTCCTTTTTAAAGAAAAGTAAGTAAACATTACGAAATAAACATCACCACAATACAATCGGCGAAGTAAACAGTTCAAAAGTCATTAACGCCCTCCACGTGCGGTATTGACAAAACATGTAATCCCTCCGTACAATAACTTAACCCATAACTTTCAATTTCACGCGTATTCCTCGTGAGTGACGATATCGTAACACGTGACTGGCACTTTCACGGTGTTCCGTCAAAACATAACTGTCCGTCTGTCTGATTCACGTTAGTTGTTTTTTGTTTTTCAAAAGATGTCGCGTTACGATTTGTGATTTAGGTTCAATCTCAATTAATTAATTAAAAGTTGACAAAAGCCTTAGGTGGTATTGGAAAACAAAACTAACAGTGGGGATAACGAAACTTTTGGTTTCTATAACCAACAGTGAGAGGCAAAGCAACTGATTTTTTCACCAATAAGGCCAACAAGAACATTTTACTAAATGCTGTCTATCATTGGTGGATATCACATTTTTTCCAATGTCCTGAATTTCCAATAGTGGAGGACAATTAATAATGGTAGACAACAGGCAACAGAAAATACTAATATGATGAAAACTTTAATTAAATATTCAGCCTAATTTTTTACGTGAATTCATGAACATACCTGTTGTAAAGTCATATCAAAACTACTTAGCCATTTGCTTCGGCTACATTCATAAGTTAAGCCAGTCCAAAGTCTACATTCATAAGTTAAGACAATCAGGATATCATTTAGGCTTAAAGTTCGCTGACACGCCTTCATAAAACGGGCCGCGATCTGACCGGGCTCGCGTTCATTTACGCAACGTGTGGCTTACAAATACAAATTAGCCATTTAGTGTTATCTGCGGACTCGCTTTGAGCGATGGACATCCAATATTTATGATTCGAGAACTAAATTCGCTGGAAGTGACCATCGTGTGTGCAAATATTGGATTGGAACTTTACAATGGTGTTTCGTCGTATGAAAGGACTTATGGTATCATACTTCTTCCTCAAGTATCCCGATTTGTGTGATAGTTTGAGAGTCACTTCCTTATGAATAGACCACAAATATTTATTGGTTTTGTTTGGTTTGCAATAAAATCAAACAAAACCAAAGTCAAAGAAAAATATTATTTACTCGTACAAAATAGTAGTTTCTTAATTACTTTATACAGTGCAATATGTATTGTTTATTAAAAATCGTTGCTAAAATTACATCCTTGTTTCAAAACTACTATCTATCCAAAACAACCTTAAACTTCTTCACCAATAAAACACCTTCAAATCCCAACTACGCTCAATGCGCCTTCCAGCTATCTTTACCTCCACGACCATATTCACTTTCTCTGATGAGTCCGATACGTCTCACACCGACAGGTGCCTTTACCCACCTGAATTAGGCACCATTAACTGCTTAAATCGATACCATTTACTTTACCGGTTTCTGTTATACAATTTCGGCTCCCATATTTTTCATGTTGCGAAACCAATTAATCTGCAGAAGTGTTTTGCCATCATTTTAGATGTGAGCTAATTGTGTTACGTAAAGGAACGCAACCGTTAATGATTGTCATCAATAGTAATGTTTTAAGACAAGTTTGTAAGTTTAAATTATGCTGGCGAATCAGTGACCGAAAGGAGGAAATAAAGTAGCATTTTATTGTACTGATATAACACCTCTGTGGTCGAATGGCTCTTAAGCCCGGTTTCCACCAAAGCGGAAAGAAGACAAGGGGAGATGTTTTTGAATTACCAATCAGATCTCAAAATATTTTCACATCACCTCTCCACCCATCTTCGGTTCAGAAATCTGATCAGATTCTCTCCGTTTTGATGAAAGTTGGGCCTTGACTTGAGTTTTCGAAATTTCTGGATTCTACGAGTATTTCTAGATGGTTTACTGTAATTGGCCATCGATTTGATATAATTTATTTACTATCACATACTACAAGCTCTACAAGCTCATATGCAACTTAGGGCCAGTTTCACTGGTTTTTAGATATCTGACATGGCCCTACATAGTAATGTAACATCTAAAGGTTGCTGACCCCCGATGACATCATCTGCTACATATCACTTTCATTGCAAAAAAGTAGTTGATCTGACAGATAAGTTACTAAAGTTGTTAATATTATGCTGTTATGGACTTTATCAACTAGAAGTGGAAATCCTTAAGTTCACCAAGTGCCTGCTAGGTGGCGCCTCGCTCTGTGTGGCCTCACCCTAATACGTCCAAGTTACATTCGTTTTCCTGGTATAACTGTGAATGGCCACCACCTTCTAAGGTTTATCAGTTAGAACGCGGATGGCGAGTAAGGTTCACTCGAACCGAGTTAACCTACCGTTAAATAACTGTTTCCGGTATGTTTAGCTTCCTATTTTTATTAACACGTCCTACTGCATTAGTGTTTGATAGAGATAATAAAATATTTATGTAACTAGCGATCTTCTGCAACCTCTTTATATGCAGTTCAGAAACAGAAAAGTCTCAATAATATAAATTAGTGGTATATGGGATACGTTGACAGATGACACTGAACCAGTGACTCAATGAAGACCTATCCATTTACGATTATTAATCGTAAATTATAATTTACAAAGTTCCGACCACGATCTTTCACTATGGGTGTTTGTTTACTTTAAAAGCTTTTTTACGATTAATAAGTTTGGACTTCAAATAACGTCTGAGGCAGCTAAAGAACTTATATTCTGCTATCTTAGTAAACAAACTGTAGACACAAATAATCAAAGCACCAACTAATTCTTTCAAAACAAAATTTCTTTTCCTTAACACATGTCCGCAAGGCAATTAAGTAATAGAAGTCTGATGACTAAATTAGAGCCTAGATTTAACATACCTATTAAACAATTAGCGCACAAACAAGTTATGGTTACTTTGCCGCGTCGAGTTCGTACACAAAAATAATACATTCAAAGCTGTAATTTATCTCGCTATCACCTAAATATAGACGTTTTACGACCTTATGATAGCACATTAACCAGTGGTCATTACCTTTTGCCTTCAAGCTATGCCTTAAGATATGCTGAAAATAAACAGTTTCAGTCAGTCACGTTTCAGTTTCAATATTTATTACCTTTTTTTAAACTTCTATGCCTAGTTTTTCATCATCATCATTAGTATTTTTAGTCTCCACCGCAGGAGCACGACCTTCTTTAATTTACCATAAACAAATGGAGGACTTGGCCTAGGCGGGTACTGTACCGCTGTCATAAGCTTGTTTTAGTAAAGGAGAATGGGTAGTAGGGATGTTATTGATATGTAGTTTCGGTTATGGATACGGTTACGGATATAGGAATAATATTATTCCGGTTTCGGTTACGGTTACGGATATTTTTTTTTCGGATTTCCGAAAGTTTCGGTTACGGTTACGGATATCTGTGCTTTAGAATGCAATTTGCAATAGCTGTCCAACACGGTTCATTCATGGCCGCACACTTTACATCGAATAAAAAGTAATAAAAAAATAAAATTAATACTTGATGGCATTATAAAAGTAGATCAGGCTGTTATGCCTTTACATATAATACTATACAAAAACAATTTAAACTGCCTACATCCGAAAGGTCCGAAACTATCCGAAACTTTTGAATCGGTTACGGTTACAGTTTCGGATATTTTTTTATTTCGGATATCCGAAAGTTTCGGTTGCGGTAACAGATATCCACAACATCCCTGATGGGTAGTATGATTTATGCCAACTCCAATGTCAATCTCGATGCTCACTGATACAAGTTTGTCTCAACCCATGCATAAATCTTTGACCGATTCGTCATGAGTCAAACACGGGCAATTAGTAGAAACTGGAAATGGTTTAATTTGAGTCGGCAGATGAAAGTGGCGATAGTGTATCGGACATCTTGGATGCGCGCGCGTCTCGTGCACTGTCATTGCGATGTTGCAGCGATTTAGATGAGACGTTTGATCTTTGGGAGCGATCGGATCAGTGATCGATCGTACATCTTTATTGCTTGCATTTGCAGGCTGTTTAGTGTGGTTTATTGTTGTTTTTTTAATCAATATTATGGGATTGTTTAATCAATCCATTTTAATTCGCAACCTATCTAGTTATTTGTACTATAAATATTTATACCGTAGGAACACTCTTATCTGTTAGATGCGTTGCTTAAAATCATCGTTATCATCTTTCAGTGTGTATCAATTCAAAATTCAGATTAACTTTGAATTCATGAACTCTTTGAAAGATAGGAAAATTGGTAATAAAAAAGTTATTCAAAATTGTGATTAAAAAACAAATCCCTGCAATGTCGCGGACAACAACTATGTAGTTGATTGCAATCTATAAAACCTGCTCACTTCCTACAAATAAAATTAAATTGCATCTCTGAATATCCGTGCCTAATTAAATAGCTGTTACAAACGAAATAACTCTAATATCTCCGCGGATTTCTGCGAATCCTGCAGATTAGATCTTCGCTTTCTCCCACAAATTATCAAGTGCTGAGTCATTAAAATCTATAATTGACGCTAAATCATACTCAGAGGTCACCTGCACTTGAACTTTATTCAATGAATTAGTGACAGAACCTCTTCTTTTGACCCCAAGCATGCGTTTACTTTCCTATTAATGTAATCCAAGGTGTTATAATCCATTCAAAACCTCCGCATGTCATGAATGGGTTGTTATAACTCTCTATCGAGGATTCGTTAGTCTATATCCGCTTGCAAATTGATTATTTGATGTAGAGTACTTGTATAATAGCGGAAAAAACTGTGTATGAATGTGCAAATTTCGATTATTTTGATTGGGACCTTTGTTATTGAAGTTGGTTCTTCTATCACTGTAGTGTCAGGATTAGGTATTTACGTAATATCCTTTTATGAGAAACCAGCTTATGCCCGCGGTTTCGCTTGTGTGGTTTACCAAAATTATAGGTGTGGATTATCATAATTTTTAATCCATTTTCCAGATCCAAATTGTGCTCTGTGTAACTGTTTTTATTAGCATTTAAATAAATTTATCTCAAAATTCATTCATTAAAAAATTAGTTCACGAAAGTTGATTCGCTTTATAAGTGACTAATTACAATTTCTACACCATAAAATTCATAAATATTTAGGTCATCAAGTCAATGGCTGCTAACTTAATTATGGCAATACTACACAGGTGTCTCTTTAACACTTGCGGGTTATAAATAAAAATGTAGAGCAGAAGAAATGTTTCTTATTGCCCTTAAGGGCCTCGGGCAGTCATTGATCAATTTAACAGCAGTTCTCTAAACGCAATAACATAGTTGAACCGTAATTTAAATCAGATGAAACCAACTCAGCACGGTCAATTAATCACGGATACTGTGGCGGGGCACGAGCCTGTATCGTTGATCAGACACGATTGTGCGGTAGTGAACTCTGATATACGATAAAAATATAAGGAAACGAGTAAGCTATCAAAAGTCACGTGACCTAACGAAACGAACGAGACCCTGGCTATCGAAAGGAACAGATAGAGCGTTTGCATCCAGTGGAAGGGCCAGCCAGCCATCGCGATGCCGATAGCATCTCCCCGCTCGCCATCGCTCCGAGCGGGGCCTAGGCGCCACTAATGCGATACAGTCAATCGATTTATTGCGCCCATATCTCCACATCGCTCAATACACCTGTACCCGATTTAATATAAGCGGAACAACCAAAGGAACATTGCGTAACCGCGCTTACCCATTACTTATTGCTTACCAACTCTAGAGTATAAATTGTAACATTTATTTATAGACGCACTTGAACTTGGTGCCGTGTTATCAGACTTATCTGGCCAGCATCTGTCCGATTACTTCCGATTCGTCGGGCTCAGGTTTTTGTATTATTATTACGTTGGGACTTCAAATTCGCACTTGTCGGTCAGCTTTCACATTAGTGATCTTTTAACGTCACGACACGTATCAGCTGGACGTTATCGGCAGATCGCGGGGGCCATGCAAGGCCGGGCTAGCTCTCTCCGCTATTGACTGCCAGCTCGATCAATATTAGCCTGACAAGAGCAGGGCTCTAAGCCGCGAGCCGTGACACACGTCCAGAGAAAACGGAAACTCATTAGATCCAAGACATACAGCGTGCGAGGTGCCATAACACGCCAGTGCTATCGCAGATCTGCCATCTAAGAAAGTTACAGACAAACATTTCGAAGTCGTACCTATACTATCTAGTGTACTAGACTAGGCAAAGTGTTCAGAGTAGCAATTTGAATGTCAGCATGAGGGTGAATTGATTCCCCAAAATGTGAACTATAATGACTTTTATGTCTCATTAAAACGATCCCAGTGATAATAATTAGTCGACTATCCTTCGCCAGCCTTGCGGCACATCTACGAGTATTATCGTTTAGCACACTCATAATTTAAAAAAAACCATCAACAGCTTATTAAGCAATTTCAGTTCAGCACAGCCAGTCTAGTAGTGCATAGAAGTCTTGTTTGGCAGCAGTGCCTATACAACCTCACCCACGAATATATCAAGACAATTGAGTTAAGCTTTACGGCGTCACCTTGTATGGCGGGCGGCAATGGGTCGCCAGTAAAATGTCTACATTGCCTTGTTACTGTCGATTTTGAACGACGTATCACCCGAACTGTGAAAAATGAGCCTTCATTGCACTAACAATATAACGGTGATTGACTACGCGCTAGGATGAGCCACTTGGTTTCCTCGGCCATGTATAGCAGAGTGGCTACAGGCAGATACCTAGGTTTTATGGTAGCGCCGTAAAAGGTGGCAATCCCGTGTTTTCTCGAACTTTCGATGCAGAAGTGACTTTCAAATACATTGGAAAATGCCTTTTAGATAACGCTGGGTTACGTTTACATTCTGACACTGTTGTAGAAAATTGTAAAGCTGGGCTTAGCGGTTTGCGTTCCGGAATACAACGCCAACTGTGGTAAAGATTCAAATCCCGCAGGAAGCAAATAATTGCTTTGTGATCCCACGAGTTTAAGAATTTAAGTAAGTTTTTGTGGATGATATGACCCATTAATTATGATTTGTGATACAGGGTGTACCTAATAGACTGTGGACAAGAACCTAAGCAGTGAGTTCAGAGTTCAACCATGACTGACATCTTTCTGAGTTTAAGCTTGCAATATTTATCCCGGAAAATCATAATAATGTGTAATATCATGTTGATTATTTAAATGTGTCTATCCGTTATGTAGCCGCAAGGAACATGCGGCACATAAATATTAATAAATTAAGCTGTTCCTACTTGGTAAACGGTGTTTTATTGATAAAATCAGTGTTTTGATATTTATGAGTACAACGGGACATCAATCTAAACACTGTAATTTTATTTTAATATTATGTAGTATTAATAGGTGATGTTATGCAACAAAAACGTAGCTAAGTTGATGTGCGGTCGCCTGAACATAATAATACTTATGTACTGACTACCCCTTAGTAAAAAGTATGAGGGCCAAGTGATTATTTATTTCATTCTTAGAAAAAAGTGTACCTACTTACCTACCTATTAAGTCCTGAGTTATCTAGAGATTGTTTTCCCTAAATGATAAATTGCCATCATCTAAATTGTGATGCATAATATTTCGGGTTATAAAGAGTATCTCTAAAGCTAACATAATGAAACAAAAAGATCATTTAAAAATAAGATTTATTTTCTTATAAATTATCAAAAAGATCGAATCTTTTGAGCTCAGTTATATTTACAACTTAATCGCTCCAACATTCGCTGTACCCTAATGCGAGGTGTACATTGTAAACATAATTATTTACAATCAGGTTGTATTTACAAACGTAATAGCCTGTTCATCAAACTCATTGTAATGATTTGCAGTTATACAATCCAATTTGTCTTACAGTACTTAAACTAATTTAAATCGAAGCAGTCTATCAACTTATGAATGTATATTAAAATAATTTAAATGCTAAGCGATGGCCTTTTCTTCCGCACGCTCTTGCTGTTTTTCCCAAATATCGTGCCGATGACCTGTGAAAGACAATAGCTCGTTAAAAATGATTTTCAATTGTTTTAAAACATAAACAAGGTTTTTAAAGTTCACGTGTTATTAAGATTCCGGCGAAACAATAATAAAACTAATCATCAGTAAACAATAAAGGTTTCTTGGTTTTTCTAAATACTATTGTTAAATTCGATTAACTGAAGTAATTATAATATTAAAAACAATATTGTTTAATGAATTGAATGGACTACCAAACTATCGACATATCAACATGACCGCATGTGTCTTTAGCAGAGACACTCATAGTGCCGTTTCCATACTTTTGGATCTTCTGCTCAAAGCTAAATAGAGGAGGTTAAGTATGCGGCTAGTTAAATAAGAGAGAGAGCGATATACCTATAGCACTATCCCTGTGCAGTAAGGCCTGGTTTCCGCCAAAGCGGAGAGGAGAGGAGATTTCGTTATTTCCACAATCACCTCTGGGCTCAGCTTTGGATCGAAAATTTGATTGATTAGTCCTCTCCGCAATGGTGCAAACCGGCCTATGACAAGTGACAACACTAATGGTTAGCTTGGAGATAGAGTAGGCTGGCGATCTTGTACCTAGGCTAGAGTAGCGTAAGAGTAAGAGCTTGCGATGCGTGGAACGCTAGCACGGCGCCCGTGCACGACTTCGCCGCCGACATCTCGTAGAACTGTAACGGTTACCTTGGGGGGACAGTGGTGTCAAAGTCGAGCTGCAGGTCTGTTCATCATTAAAGCGACGACACAATCACCGACTGGCAGAAGCCAGATGAGAATATGCCCGAGCCATGAGCGCCAACTCGATGCCCGAAGCGGCCAGAATAGATACCATGGACCTGGATAGATATACCTTGTAGGCGGAGTACGCGGCGATCTTGTATCTGGGCTAGTGCAAAGCGAAGCATGGCACAAAGGGTGGTTGCCATGAAGATCTACTCTTCGTAGAACTGTAATTGTTACCTTGGAGACGGAGTAGGCGAGCTTGCGGCGCGGCGCCGGCAGTACGACTCCGCCGCCGACACCTCGTAGAACTGTAGTGGTTACCTTGGAGACGGAGTACGCGGCGATCTTGTGCCTGGGCTAGTGTAAAACGGAGCATGGCACAAAGTATAGGTATAATGGCAAAGAGTAACTATTGGTAGCCTTGAAGATCTACTCCTCGTAGAACTGTACCGGTTACCTTGGAGACAAGTAGGCGGCGAGCTGGTGCCGGGATGCAAGTAGAGACAGCAGATAATAGGATAGAGTACTGTAATGGTTACCTTGGAGACGGAGTAGGCGGCGAGCTTGCGGCGCGGCGCCCGCGCACGACTCCGCTACCGACACCTCGTAGAACTGTAACGGTTACCTTGGGGGGACAGTGGTGTCAAAATCGAGCTGCAGGTCAGTCCGTCGTTAAAGCGACGACACAATCACCGACTGGCAGAAGCCAGATGAGAATATGCCCGAGCCATGAGCCAGCTCGATGCCCGAATCGGCCAGAAAGGTCGATGGACCTGGTCGATGGAGACGAAGTACGCGGCGATCTTGTACCTGGACTAGTGCAAAGCGGAGCATGGCACAAAGGGTGGTTGCCATGGAGATCTACTCTTCGTAGAACTGTAATGGTTACCTTGGAGACGGAGTAGGCGGCGAGCTTGCGGCGCGGCGCGGGCAGCAGCAGCGCCAGCGCCCGCGCCTCTCGCAGCAGCGCGTGGAACGCCAGCGCGGCGCCCGCGCACGACTCCGCCGCCGACACCTCGTAGAACTGGCACCCGAACCGCAGCGACAACTCTTGGCCCTCTTCTGCGTGGACCTCCCTGGAAAACAACAGGCTGTAGATACAGGTATTTCTTCGCGTGTTATATCACATTTTTCCTGATGAAAGTGCAGTCAATGATTACTTCTTTAACCTCATTTCGCAGTTACCAACCTAACTCGGTTTACCTTCTGTCATTATGATAGTTTTATTATTTTTGTGATCAGTATGCGACCGGATTTTGCAACTAACCTTGGATGTCATTAATCATCTTTTCGAATGAGCTTCTTCTAAATACAGTATTCACCATCATCATCATTTCAGCCGCAGGACGTCCAGTGCTGAACATAGGCCTCCCCAAGAATACAGTATTGCACAGTTGCACTCTCTGAAAGAGTTTCTTCGTTGATAATTCTGTATGCCTACAATCCAGCTCAAAAACTTCGTTGTCTCTCACCTTGCGTGTTCGAGGTCTCGCTTGTTCCCCAAGAGTGTGATGGCCGCGCATCCCGGCAGCCTGGTTCTTTCCAGCAGCGACAGCAGTTCAGCCGCCGCTATGAATGACCGTCGTTCGCAGACCGAGTAGACCACAGCGAACGCGTCACCCCACCGCACGTGCTCTGCTAAGCATCCTCGGATCTGTGGACAATACTTTTGTGAACTTACCTTGAAATCAAAAACGTCCGTGGGGTTATAAAATACAGGGTGTACCAAAATATTGTGTCAAGCCGAAGCCCAAAGGTAAAGCATCATTAGGGCTACCCCAATCACCGCGACTTTTGATAGTTTTCGAATTATTATTTTTTTACAACATTCAAATTTTTTTATGTTTTTAGTGTTATGGATGTAAATCAGCTAGGCCTAGTATTCATCTAAAAATATTTAGAAAATCAGGCATGTACCTTAACTATTTGCGTCACAATAACCAAAAAAGTACCTAAGCATTGAAATTTAAAACAATCATTAACTCGAAAATTATCAAAAATCGCGGAACATACATGGGGGTGATTCGGGTAGCTCTACCTCTGGTCTTCGGCTTGACACTACTTTTTGGGACACCCTGTATAATTAAATTCTAGGCCTAATAAATCATTCACATTATTATTAGCTACCTAGTAGTAAAGTCTATGATATTATGCTAGAAATAGAATTACTAAATTAATAGATAGTCCAAAAGATAAGTAACCAGACGTGGCAATGAGCCGATGACCTAGAACCACAGTATAAATTCCTGGAATGATAAATGGCGGGGTAGATATTCAGTCTTTGAGCGGAAACTGGCCAATGAGGTTTAGTGTCCGAGATTTAGTAGAAGCTTCAATATTTATAAAAGTTCAACGTGCTCCAAAACACGGACAACCTTGGTTATTTTTTCAATTTCAATCAAAAAATTAATTTTAGTAATTATCTTCTGTAAAACAATTGACTCCCCAATCCCAATCAGAGGTAATTGACTCATAAAGTTAATACTATAAATTACATCGTCTCCCATAAAGTAACCACAATCCAAATTTATAAAATTACGACAGTTTCGAGAAACCCGGCCTATAAAAAATCGTAGTAATAAACTTAGTGGAGTTCGGTTATAATAAACTCACAAACCATCAAAACAAGTAATGCCCCGCGAGTGGCGAGCACATCTCGGTCATGCGATGCGTCCAATTCTCGATTGCGCAACGAACATCGATTCGTTTTGTTTTTGTTCCGTTACCGATTCGATTAATATGCCGTCATCGACATGGACGTTATCGGAACACGTTTAGGAGCGACTACTTCCCAAACAATGTTTTAACAATAACTTTTACATAACGATTCGTAAGTTCACAAGTGCGGCGCAGGAAAACAACGAATGCTGAGTCAAAGGTTAAGCTGTTATACAAGTAGACAATTAAACAGTATACCATTTTGCTTTGTTATAAGATTCAAAGAGCTGACTTGAGATTTGCATTCCAGATTTCCTGTTAATGTCTTTGGTAACTCGGTAAGTAACAGTTCTACATAATGTGCCTGTAATGTGATGTTACGATGCAAACATCTTGTATATTTATAAGTATCTACTATCAACATAGTTTATTGGCATGGATTGTCATAGTAACAATCAATGCCTCTCTTCAGGTTTAATCGCACGATTTGTAAAACGCTTCCTAAGGAAGAGGGATTTATCTCTGTATCAGGGTTTATTTAGTTCCTGTATAAAATTTAATACCTACTTAATTCCTACTTAGTTCAGTTTGGTGGACATTGCAAGCTTTAGTCAGATTTCCAAAAATTTACTTGCCACACCCGGGAATCGAACCAACTAAAATCTGTTAAAAATTACACCCTGTATTTTTATTGCATCGATCGTTAGGGTTAAGTGGGTTAAGTATAAGGATGAAATCCTTCTAAGAAACTTGATAAATCAAATGAAAGTAAAACCATGAAATCTTAAATTATTTTTATTATTTACAGAAAATTGTATGGTATGGTAGTGAATTTTCGAAAAAAAATCGGAAATCTTTGAATGCAGTTCTATTTCTTTTCAAAAATAAAGGAATGTTTTCTTTGAGTATATTTTTCTGTCTACAGTATTAAGAGTACTTTCCCTCCAGGTGGCATTACAAAATTCCACCCTGTATACATAGAGACCCCGCGATGGAATTTTATTTAATGCCTTTATGCCCGTCTTTAATCATGTGCATTATAAATCTGTAATCAGTCCGATTAAATAACTGCATGTAACGTATAATTGAATATGCAAACGCCAGCGTTAGTTTTCGCGTAGGATTCAGAGGCGCGGGCGGCGATGGCCCGATAAGCGGTACAAGCACCATAAACTGCGTCTAATTAAATTGTAGCGGACATCAGCCGCCTACCGACCGCGGGCAGATTAACATCTCCATTGTTCGGTAAATTAAGTTTGGCCCTGTCTATAGCTTCATTTGCCACTGCCGTACATCTCTAAAGTTCATGTACACTTTAGTATTCTTATTTGATCCAAAAAATATTTTTCGTTCAAGCTGCCGATTTGATTTGCCCTACAGGTCAAAATTTTGTTCCTTTGACTTCTTCTTCTTGACGTGTCGACAACAAACTTACACAGTGTCAGTCCAAAACACGACTGGGGCGTTATCAGTAGTCTTCATTAAAACTTTAACTTATGGAATTCAAAATTGACGGTTCCTTCTTTAAATATTTGATCCTGAAGCCCTACAGCAAATTCAAATAACTGTTAATTTAACTTTCGATCGTTTTGATTTAGGTACCTTATCCAAATCTGTATTTTTTTTTAATCTGTAACTCATGCTACAAGGACACGCATAAAGTTTATTTACATTTAGGAATTTCGTAATAAAAATTACACTTTTTAGATCGTTTTAAGAACCATCAGAGATATCTTCAACCTCGTGAGGTCACTAACTGTGTTTTTGCTCCTGATGGAAACACGATAACCGCGTATCGCGATAACACCAATGCACTATCGAAAAATTATGCAGCTCGCATTTTAATAGCTTCAAGCGCTGTAATCGCTAAATGATTGAATTGATCAAGATTATCATCGGTTGAGTACTTTAGGCCTTTTGAATTGTTAGGATGAAAATTTTAAAAGTGCTTTACACGTACTATGTAGTTAAAACATCCAGCAATATAATTTTGTACTTGCTGCAAGATCAATCGCAAAATATTATTTTGAAAACTGGTTTGGAGCGCAAAGTTGACATTATTCTGACCTTGTTTCGAGCTTCTAAATTACTTAGTGATCAAACAAAAATGAATCAAAAGGTCTTATCACCATCAGTTGTCCAGTACCTAAGAGTGGTTTTGGCATTCTGTCATTGTTCAATTCCCAACCTTTTTGTCTCCCATAACTTTTCTGTAAGTATGCTTACGCCTTTATACAGAGTTAATAAAGTATAATCCTGAAAGAACTAATGCACATAGCCTTAATTAGACTACTTTAGTGGCCTCCGGAACAATCGAGCACAAATCCTTCTTGGGCCGGGGATATCTCCGTTGCTATCACCAATAGATTGGCGTTAGAGAGCGGGAAGGAAACGCTAACAAGTTACACGATAGTTGAATAAGGGTGGTATGGTATGCCACTGATCCTTTGTCCAATGTCTTGGTCCAAAGTTGGATCAATTTTTATGGAAATATAGAGTTGCTAGATAAAAACTACAGACATATTTTTTCGTTATCGTTTTAGTTAATTTTTTTACGCAGGTCGGGTTTTTTTTATAAAATCTAATATTTTCGAAGCATGATTATCAAATCATTGAAAATAGGCATTTTGGAAAATCTCACGTGAGATTAGGGGGTGGGGGAGGGAGTCTGGCAAAATCTCATGAAATCTCACCAAGGGGGGCGGGGGGGTTAAAAAATAGCCAGAATTGTCTCACGTAATTAATGGACGCCCCCTTACCTTGAGATGATGATTGTTGGGATTGTAACAAAATTTACCTAAAATATTTTGTATTGCCTTTCTGAATTCCAATCCATTAAGAAGTAAATAAAAATCACAAACTAAATGATAAAAGTAGGTAAGAAGGCAGAGTCGGCTGCCGGCCTATCACTTCCACAAAAAGGGAGCAAAAGCAATTTACTGCAGGAAAACAAGCTCAAAACTAATAATTTCATCCTACTGAAGCATTATTCAACGTCATCTGTTTAATGTTCGCTGTTCTATCGAACAAATAACTCCAGTAAAGTAGTGCTTACAATGTTATTAGGGTAGCCAGGCCAAGCTAAGGATAGATATTGCATTTGTAAATGCGTCTGAGCCGAGTTGATTTCCTTTGGGTTCTGGTAGTTAGTGCACCTGTAAAGGTGCAGTACTTTTCATATGGCATAAGAAAGTTAAGAATAGGTGTATTCTGTTACGTACTAAAGATTAATAGAGAAGTTAAATCGTTCTTCCTTAATCTTCTACGTTGGTGTCAAACTTAAGGTAATTTGACTATACTTACTTACTACTTACGAGTATACATTTGTTTTATAAATGTTTTTATTTTATGCGTGTTCCGTATACCAGTCTCAGGTTTCTATATTTGTCTACCTATGAAAATTTAAAAAAATCGCCCTGAATCTAGGTAGTTTTATAAGTATATAGGTAAGTATACAACCCTTTCAGCAACCTTAACAATAGAAATGTCTATTAAAATCCAACTTACCGCGCAGTTAGAAGTGTCTAGTATTTCAACCTCGGAGACAGCGCCGTCGAACGCCACTCGGTGCTGATAGAGGAAGTCTGGAACAATCATATACCGTTAGGGAGCTGGAGATAGAACAAGAATTTGACGATTGTACAATCACAAGTATAGTCGAGAGCACATAAGGCAACAAACGCACTTATTGCAACTACATTAACAACAAGTAAAGCTCACTTGCCTTCGTGATTTGCAATCTGAATCTATACTATATGTATAGCCAATATAGCTATAGCCAATGAGCTTTTGTCAAGTCACGATGTTTCCATTTATAAGCCGTTGTCTTTACATATAGAAATCTAAATAATATACATATAACTCAAAGGTGACTGACTGACTGACTGACATAGTGATCTATCAACGCACAGCCCAAACCACTGGACAGATCGGGCTGAAATTTGGCATGCAGGTCGATGTTATGACGTAGGCATCCGCTAAGACAGGATTTTAGAAACTCCACCCCTAAGGGGGTATAAAGGGATCCACGCGTACGAAGTCGCAGGCGGCCGTTAGTTTTCTTATAAGACTATCATGTCAAGCCAAATTTGAGCCAAGAAAAGAGGACTGGCGGCGCAGCGGTCATTTGTCATATTTCTGAACCATTTGGAAGTGGAAGAGAAGTCAAATCAACTCTCTCAAAAGACACCTACCCAAGATCTTAATTCTTTTGTTTTGGCGAGGTCGTATTCTTATTACTTAATTATTGAACTTGGGTCCCATTTTACATTAATTTTTAAATGGTAATACATACATGTAGACGAAGAGTTATTTATAGATAAAAAAAAAGCTTTCGTTCATTAAGAAAGCTTTTCGTGTGAAAGTTTACGTCGAAATTAACATGGTTCTGATAATTTATTAGCGCTTCACTAAGCCGAGATCGCGTCTATACCTACGACAAGAATGGATGCAATTTTAACATTCATAAAAGGTTTTAAAAGAATTTATATGAAGGTGCACTTACGCAAACTCGTTAATGGGTTGATGGGAAAGTTTTAGCAGGTGTTAGTATTTATTGATAGAAAAAAACTCAAATGTTACAGAAACTATTGATAAACAAATTTTTTTTCTTCATACTTTTAGGATAAAACACCTTGGTAATGAGGTTTTATTATACTGCTTAGCCGACATGTATTCTGTTTAACTTACATGCAACTGCCAAACTCAAAAACCAAATTATTCTTATCGCACTGTTTTATTACCAAGGTTGTTAGTTAGTTTTTTGCCTCATCCACCTGGGAATCAAACCCAGAACAGAAGTATTTTGATCTAACATTGATGTTACTGTATTTTATTTTTAACGTATAGGTTCTTGCACTGTAAAGTTAGCTATTGTAGTTAAGGCCGGGTAGCAGAGAAAATGGCGAAAATGAGGTTTTCATTTTTCATTTTTGAGGTAGTACTAAACAGTAAAATTAAAGGCTAAGATTTTTATTGGGCATAGTTGAGGATATTTTCTAGGGCTATTAACGGATGGAAACACGATTTGATGAAGTTGACTCGATAGAATATATTCCCAAAATTACCTCTATTCGTTTTCTATTTATGGTTTTATTTTTAAAATAAGCGATTTGAGATTCTAAATCTTTTACTAAACTAAAGTTCAGAAATAACTTGAGGGCTTTTAACGGATGAAATTTTTATATTGCGTTTTATTTAGTTACTATGTTAAAAAATGTGGAAAAAATCGTCCATGACGGCTTGAACAATTCAATCAGTCGCGCGGTGGCGCTTACGGAGGACGGACGCGTGTCAGTTTTTTGGCCGTGACAGTTCGCGATTTGTCAATATTTTTGACAATGATGACTTTGATGAGTCACAGTATAATAATATCAGTGTTACTGGAGAAAGCTTAAATTTTTGATAATTAAGAATTATCAATTTTGTCTACCTATTGAAATTTAAATCGTTCGCATCCTTTTAAACGAAGACTACTCATGATACATAGTACATTCCTCAAAAATGAGACAAAACCAATGAGTTAAAATTACATTTTAATAGTACCTACATACAATCGTCTTACACTCTTTAGAAGAGCACACTGACACAAATAAATAATAAAAAATACTATCTAAGGTCTGTAGCTAAAGGTCTAAGCTGTAAGATAGAAGAATCTTCTAGCCAAAAAAATGGCAGATGCAGCAGATGTTAACGGATTTAAAACTGGAGTTCATATGACTCCTTGTAGACTTGAGTCTCTAGAGCGTCCCTTCCTCCACCATGCGTAAGAATGTTTCAAAAATACTGTCTAAGGTCTGTTGCTAAAGGTCTAAGCTGCAAGATGGAAGAATCTTCTACCCAAAAAGATGGCAGATGCAGCAGATGTCAACGGATTTAAAACTGGAGTTCATATGACTCCTTGTAGACTTGAGTGTCTAGAGCGTCCCTTCCTCCACCATGCGTAAGAATTTTCAAAAAAATACTGTCTAAGGTCTGTAGCTAAAGGTCTACGCTGCAAGATGGAAGAATCTTCTATCCAAAAAGATGGCAGATGCAGCAGATGTCAACGGATTTAAAACTGGAGTTGATGTGACTCCTTGTAGACTTGAGTGTCTAGAGCGTCCCTTCCTCCACCATGCGTAAGAATTTTCACAAAAATACTGTCTAAGGTCTGTAGCTAAAGGTCTAAGCCGTAAGATAGAAGAATCTTATAGCCAAAAACATGGCAGATGCAGCAGATATCAACGGATTTAAAACTGGAGTTCATGTGTATCCTTGTAGTTTTGAGTCTCTAGAGCAGTGGTTCTTAACCTTCTTAAGTCATGAGGGACCATTTTACCAAATTTCTGTCTTGTCAGGGACCACCTCATAATCGGTCAACACCAGTTTGACTGCAAAAATCAGTTAAAAGTGGTTTTGACCAAGGTGTGCAAGTGCACATCGTGGACCACTTGGAATGCCTCCAGGGACCACCAGTGGTCCGCGGACCACCGGTTAAGAACCACTGCTCTAGAGCGTCCCTTCCTCCACCATGCGTAAGAATGTTTCAAAAATACTGTCTAAGGTCTGTAGCTAAAGGTCTAAGCTGCAAGTTAAAAGAATCTTCTAGCCAATAACTTTAAAACTATAATTTGAACGAATTTTGCTATTAGTGGACAAATTTCTGCTCACGATGGACTAATTATCTGCTATACTCTCGACTCTAAAGCACAACATTTATAAAAATTTTGCTGCGGTAATGCACTCCATGTAACAGTGTGTGATGCTCATTGCTCATAGTGATTTTCGATACAGAGCCCCGTACATACGTTATACATAAATTATTATGGAAAGAAAACACCCAGACCAATACAAACAAATATTTATGCAATTTTAGTATATTTTTATTTATTAATAAACAAAAAGACTGAACAAAATTGATGCGTGTACTGATTAATGTAATTAACCACATGCAAAGCTTTGTGAATTGCAACAACTATAATTTATTATCCAAGCTCTAAATAATCGCTACTACGAGTAACTATCATAAAATGTTTTTCAAATCGCTCAAACTCCCGAGGATCTACCGATAGGTCGGGTGACGTAATCTTGAAATTCTTTTAGCCGGCGCGGAACTTCCGGAAGGTCGGGTGACGCCATGCCTCTTTGAACCGTGTTTACTTTGGCAGTTATATTCTATATTTATTCGATTCTAAAATATATTCCCAAAAATTTTGAAAGTTGTTTTAATTTGTATCACTTGGATATGATTTGTATTAGAAAGTGCTGTGAGTGTGACGCTTGAACGGAAGGAAGTCAACCTAACCTAACCAACTGCGTATTTCTAAACTGCGTATTTCTATACTGTGTAGCCGCGAGAGCTCTTTGGCGCGCTGTCTTCGGCGAAGTATTGCGCGCGCAGATTTTGACATCGCGAAATACCTACTTTAGCAGAAATACCAAGCCTTAACTATATAAAATATTAAACAGCAGCTTCCTTCCGACCTTAACCGCTTGCGTCAACGCGCAGTTAATTGGAACCGCGAGTCATAGTAAATATCTTTGTTAACGCGACTGACGTTAATGTTCCGACAGATATATGACCAGCTCCGGCTCCGATCAACGGTATATTATTATGTTGAGACAATAATATTATTTAAATCGAATTTAAGAAATAACAGTTCAGTTGTTGTATTTCATAAAACTTTCAATAGAGGCTTTTAGGGAAACTCAATTCACAAGACCTTTTTTAGTACAAAAATCTCGGTCAATATTACAATAACAATGAACAATTGAGTCCATTACAACCAAAACCTACTACTAGCACCACATATGCCTCTTTACCATCTCTAACCAACGCAAACGGTCTTACGAAAAAAGGCGAATATGTAAAAAAAAATTGTAACAAATTAAATGTCACTTACCGCCAGTGGAACTATATTCGCCAATGTATCGTTTCGTGAGGTATCGGACAACGACCGCTGAAACAAAGAAACAAGGACGTTAAAACTTCTTACTTAAAAAATACACGAGTTGCATCACAATCGAGTTAACGTCAATCGATCAAAAGTATCGAGATAGCGTCTAAACTAATTGATTCGGCTAGGATAGCTGACAAAGATCAAGGTCATCGAAATACAGACATCAATTAAAGGGTCACTCCTCCCGACTTTCTACGGCAAAGTTTGATTGGACTTCGTGGGACCTCGGAATGCCCATCTAAGGGCTGGTACAATACAAACAGTTATCAACAGTGACAAGGCAAGTTGGGTGAATAGTTGGACATGCTACCGATAAATAGACTGTGGAGAATCCTGCCGGCGTGAAAGGAACGAGAGTCTATTCAAAAACGTGATTGCTGGCTGATGACCGAGCCTTGTCCGTGAAATCAAAAGGACCCTTTAGGTACATTTTGTTACAAAATCACTCTTATTTCAACTACATAAGAATGCAGAGTTTAACTTGGTGTGCCGTTGTCCGTACGTGAGAAAAAGGATGTGATGAATGCGCTTTCCATGCGTAACCATCATCAAAAAGTAATGGAGGTTGATATTCAAATAATGACTTGTAACTTGCAGGATCAGAAAAGAAATTATGATTCGTAACCCATTAAAATTTTTGAATGGGAAGGATAATATTTGGATCATGATCACACGAAGATCAACTATGGAGGTCTAAACAAATAGGCATCATTATAGGTTTTGATTCGTCACGTTACCTTTACTTTTTGTGTCTAAATTATACACGTAGCGAAAGCGATCATAATTTTAAATTACCTTATTTAGTTTAAGTATAATATCTGGACAATATTATATAGTAGATAGAGCAAACAAAATGATAAGTAATAAAAATAATATTCATCTTCACACTTTAATCACACTTCGATCTTACATTGATTACAGACAAAAGATGACAAAAAACTCCCATTACTCGATGATCAATTTCCTCACGTGTAAACTGGCTTACACAGTCGACGGCACTTCAGGCTGCGCATTCTTGTTGGAAAATGGACCCTGTTACAATACCATAAGGGGCTACTGCTTAGCTTAATATACCGTCTTTGTACCACGAAAATTACAATAGCGATTCTCGTTATTATAGCATCAATAATGCATGCGTCATAATAACTGTACATCGGTGGATCATTAACGATACTTCCCAAAATAACCGATGTCCCAATTTAGTCATAAACTGTTTTTAAGGTTAACCGACTCGTCCGACTCGCTTTACTAGTTGGAGCGAGCCTGGTCAAACTGTGCAGGAGCACATCATCATCATTTAACCTAAACCATCCTCGTTATCAGGAGATAACGAGGATGGTTTAGGTTAAATGATCACCCTGAGGGAGAACCATAGTGAGAGGAGTCTACCTTAATAATGATAAAACCGTCAAGCTGATAGCCATTGAAATTAAGTGGCTATTTTTAAAACATGCAAACTCATACTTGAATGCCGACTGACTGTTATTAGAAGAAATGTGTCTCTTCGATAAATAACCGTTTTAAATTAAAATCAAGCACATTTCATTTTATGACATCAATATTAGTTTGAAATGTTTTTTATTCAACTTTATTTAGATCTATCTGATAATTTTAGCTCTAGCTTAAAGCTCTACTAGCTATTAAGTTCCTACGAGAAGTTGGGGCAGGAAAGTTCTTGAGTGGCGACCACGAGCCGGAAGACGTAGCGTGGGCAGGCCTTCCACTAAGTGGACCGACGATCTGGTGAAGGTTGCGGGAGGCGCCTGGATGCGAGCGGCGCAGGACCGGTCTTTGTGGGGGAGACCTTTGTCCAGCAGTGGACGTCTTTCGGCTGAAACGAACGAACGAAAGAGAGCTAAATAAGTAGAGTAACCTACGAAAAGCGTTTTAATTACTAACTTTTACAGTTCTACGTAAAAAATAACTTACAGATTTCTCGTTTGTATATTTTAATTTGGTTGTGGATAATGATAAATAGAGTTTCAAATCATGTAGGCGCAATCCCTAAGGAGTTATCGCCGCTACCATATTGGTCGCGTCCCAGCCCAACCAAATGGGTTGCATTGCATTGCACAATCGTACTAACACAACTGATGCTGGCACAGTAGGTGTGGTCCAAATCAAAAGTAGGGAAAAGGATCCAATGCACTTAAAATAGGTAGGTATTAACCTACAGTTCACGGTAACTCTTGTGTTCGACTTAGGGAGCCTTCATAGGCTCTATACGGTACCTCTTTCCTATTTGTTGAATGGAGTCTCTATCCACACCAATCAAATTAAATAATTATGAACACAAGACGAGAAAAACCTGAAAAGACCCGATAAGTATGTACACTAGTAACTTTTTTACTAAAGTCCAGTCCATCTGGAAACTCACTAAGTTCAATACGTTCGAAGGCTTTAGAAATATAATATTTAGTTTTAGAATTTTTAATGATAAAAAATATTTTGTCTAAAAATTTTCCCATAAAAATAAGAATAATTCTGTACCCCCAGTGAAAAGGGATCTAACTCGACTTAGATCAAAATCGACTTTATAACATAATGTGAATCTCTGAAAAATTAGCTATTTTTGTATCTAATCGGTATGTTTCTACGACGTATAGAAAAGAAAATAATTTTGTGACAAATGATACAAGTAAGGCTTTGTGAACTTTTCTTTCGTGTATATTGATACATGTCTACTTTTAACAAAGTGTACCGGAGGCTTCTTTCACTTTTTTATTGTGTCAAGAGGTATGACTCGTGTTACTACTTTTTACACGATTGAAATTGTTCAGATTGAATTTGTGATTAACAATATAAGATGACGTGTAAAATGTTATAAGTTACTTAGATCAAACACATTTGAAAATCGCAACTAATAATTTGGTTAATTATTTGGTGTAAAATGATACAATTTAGCCCAAACGTCAGATTAAAGGAAAAAATAATGTCGTAGTTTATAAATCAAACAACTTTAGTTAATAGTTTTAATAAATCTACTAGTAAAACATATAATTGAATTCATAGTGCCTAACGTTGTCAATAAAAGTACTTAATAAGTGCATTATCGAATTTACAAGAGCTCCAACTACCAGAAATCTTTATAAACAAAACTCATCACCTTTGACAACAAATTGAACTGGGCGAGTCATGTCGAGAACAAAATAAAAATGGCCTGTATAGCATTCCATCAGTGCAAGAGACTCATTGTATGGCCCTCTTACACATATTATTATGGATCACTTGTGTGGTGGCACAGAACACAACTATCCACAGCAAGATTAAAACTCCAAAGCCTGCAACGCCTAGTAAGCATAGCGGGCACTAGTTGTATGAGAACCACTCCATCGACATCACTTGAGTACCTTCTGAATCTTAGATCTTTAAACCTCTTCATTCAGGAGGAAGCGCAAGCAGCCGCCCTAAGACTTAAAGGTAAGAACGGCATATAAAAGCAAAACAAGGAGACAGGACATTCCACGATCCTGCATAAAACCCTAATAAAAGAAATACCTCTCACCGAGGCACCCATCGACAGAATTCCCTGTGTTCACATCTTCGACTGGAGATATAATACCCAGCTTACAACGGAAACGCAAGATTGCTCTGGAATCAATGAAGTTAGGATATACACTGACGGCTCCAAAACCCAAAAAGGTACGGGAGCTGGTGTCTACTCGAATTGCCTAAATATACCAAGAATATCTACAACACTAGATACACACAATACAATTTTCCAAGCAGAATGCAATCAGAGCAGCACAGGCGATTGCAACCATAGACATCCGAGGTATGAATATAAAAATAATCTCAGATAGTGCAAGCAATACAAAGCAACTTAATATACTACATTATAATACTTATATTGGAATGCCATGACGCGCTCCTAAGTCATTGCAGACGCAAATGGCGTTACCCTGCACTCCTGAAGTGGATCAAAGGGCACAGTAAATCCTTGAGCAACGACGCAGCAGATGAACTGGCCAGAAGGGGATCGTACACGACGGTATTTGGTCCGGAACAATTATAATGCCGATACCATAAGCACAGATCAAGACCTGGCTGCGCTCCAAAATAGAAAAATAACACCACACAGAATGGAAAGATTGTGAAAGATGCAGGCAAACAAAAGATGCAGTTGTGGATATATCGAAAAAGTTTTCCCGCAGCCTCATAAGACTAAACATGGACAACATCCGCAAGGTCCTAAGTGTAATAACAGGTATGTTAAACAAAGACCTACACAATATAGCTGTTACAGACAGCCTACTGTGCAGAAGATGCATGGAGGCAGAAGAAAAACCGCAGCACGTGCACAAGGAGTGCACAAGCGTAGCAATCAACAGGCTCAAATTCTCCAATCACCAGGGTCGCTGCAGAAGGCCTGTATGTCTTGTTAATTCATGTCTCTATTGATTTAAGAAGATTCCCGCCTTAGGCAGTTCGATATTTTCAAGTTATTTGTGATTTAAGGCTTGGTATTTCTGCTGAAGTAGGTATTTCGCGCTGTCAAAATCTGCGCGCGCAATTTTTTGCCGAAGAAAGCGCGCCAAAGAGCTCCCGCCACAATTTCCAGCTACACAGTATAGAAATACGCAGTTGGTTAGGTTAGGTTGACTTCCTTCCCTTTAAGTGTCACACTCACAACACTTTCTAATACAAATCATATCCAAGTGATACAAATTGAAACACCTTTTAGACTTTTTGGGAATATATTCTAGAATCGAAAAAATATAAAATATAACTGCAGAAGTAAACACGGTTCAAAGTGGCCGTGGCGTCGCCCGACCTTCTGGAAGTTCTGCGCCGGCTTAAAGAATTTCAAAATTACGTCACCCAACCTATCGGTAGGCCCTTGGGAGCTTGAGCGATTGGAAAAACATTTTATGATAAGTTACTCTTAGTAGCGATTATTTAGAGCTTGGAAAATAAATTATAGTTGTTGCAATTCACGAAGCTTTGCATGTGGTTAATAACATTATCAGTACACGCATCAATTTTGTTCAGTCTCTTTGTTTATTTATAAATAAAAATATCATACTAAAATTGCAGAAACACGTTTGTTTGTATTGGTCTGGGTGTTTTCTTTCTATAATTTGTATGACGTATGTACGGGGTTCTGTATCGAAAATTACTATGAGCATCACACGCGGTTACCTGCGTACCTCTGTGCACTCATGGGAGTTTAAGCAGAGGTCACTAGAGTTTGACTTTGAGCTTTGTTTATAGTCATTACGAAGCAGACTGATGGGAAATTGCACTGTCTTGAATTCGAAAGGGTAATTTGACGGTGTTAGGGGAATTCTAGGAATAAATACAGAGTTTCCTCATTGAGATTGAGACATTTCAATTTAAGATTTCACTTGACATTGAACACAATCTGACATGAATTTTTCAAACACTTGTAAAAATAAAAAGTAATTAAATCAAAGGCACTAAGTAGTATTGATATCAACTTCGAAGAAAATGACTGCCAAAATTACTTTCTACCCGTTCCACACGTCTTTCATGAATTATATTAAGGAATTATTAAGCTAAATTTCAAGTATATTGAACCAAGTAATCACTTTGTCCCATACAAACTTTGCCCCCTTTTTTCACCCCCTTCATTTCATGACCCCATTTCGGAAAATCTTTTCTTATGAGATGCCTACGTCATACAAAGAACACACCTTCCAACTTTCAGGTCTCTACGATATCCGTCAGTCATTTAGGACAAAGCATTTTATTAATTGTCCAATACTCTATCGTTCCAGGTATGTCATTGACAGGAGGGCGCTACTATCTTAATGGGTTATTCATTAGTCCCAACTTTATGCCACTTGACATTTCAGAATCGTTTGACTTTAGATACCTAAGCGATTTGATATTCAGTCTTTTAATGAAATCATATTCTGCAATAACTTGAGGTGTTATACCCGATCAAGCTTTTCATTGCAGGACAGTAAAATAATTTTATTATTAGTTTCTTCTCTAAGTCTTAATTTGTCAGAGTAGTTAAAGGCTCCATGAGAACAAAATTTAGCTTTATAATAGTTTTTAATGTTTTTCTTGAAATATTTGACGCCTTGTAATCTCTCGTTAATATAGATCCACATAAATAAAGAATGTTTGACTTCGACTTTAATAATTATTATGCTCTAACATATAATAATAATCTAACATATATATAAACTAGCTTTCCGCCCGCCGCTTCGCCCGCGTGGAATTTTTCGGTTTTTATATAACCTATTACACTCAGATATAATGTGGCTTTCTATTGGTGAAAGATTTTTTAAAATCGGTTCAGAGAGAGATTTGAGATTGCCCCTTACAATTTAACAAATATACAAACACACAAACTTTACCTCTTTATGATATTAGGTATAGATAGGTAATTTGAAACCCTATTTTGTTTTATTTTAAATATTTCACAATCCAAACTAATATTTACTGTAAGTAAATGCTAAATAGTAAATAATTAGTTTGGATTGTGAAATATCCTACTAATATTATAAAGGCGAAAGTTTGGATGTCTGGATGTCATGATGTCTGGATGTTTGTTACTCTTTCACGCAAAAACTACTGAACGGATTTTGTTGAAACTTTACAGTATTATTGTTTATAACCCAGATTAACATTATGACGATATGTGGCAAATAAATTTTAATAAATAAATAAGACGTGTCTAAAAAGCGCCATCTATCGTCATTGGTTAAAATTACAGCACTGGACAAACTACGGTATGACGTTCGTAAATATTCATTCAGTAGAAGCCGTGAAACGCCATCTATCAACATGGGTAAAACGAGGTAAAACATCACATCTAACGGGGGTAAAACGAGGTCCACGCGAACGAAGTCGCGGGCGGCCGCTAGTTTATAATAGGTAGCTTTCCCTCCGCAACCTTATTGGTATTCCATGTATGTGTCTTTTAACTGATTTCTGTTAAACGTTTTATGTAAAATTTGTCCAGTTATAACTCTATTTACATCTGCATATGTAAGCAAGGATTCTTGTTCTCCAGCCCAGATGCCGAGTAAACAGAATCGTCTTTCAGTGACGTGCAGTTGCCCCTATATTTGACCTAATTTTTTATTATTTATTTGTATCAGTGTGCTCTTCTAAAGAGTGTAAGACGATTGTATGTAGGTAGGTACTATTAAAATGTAATTTTAACTCATTGGTTTTGTCTCATATTTGAGGAATGTACTATGTATCATGAGTAGAGTCTTAGTTTAAAAGGATGCCAACGATTTAAATTTCAATAGGTAGACAAAATTCATAATTCTTAATTATCAAAAATTTTAGCTTTCTCCAGTAACACTGATATTATTATACTGTGACTCATCAAAGTCATCATTGTCAAAAATATTGACAAATCGCGAACTGTCACGGCCAAAAAACTGACACGCGTCCGTCCTCCGTAAGCGCCACCGCGCGACTGATTGAGATTGTCCAAGCCGTCATGGGCGATTTTTTCCACATTTTTTAACATAGTAACTAAATAAGACGCAATATAAAAATTTCATCCGTTAAAAGCCCTCAAGTTATATCTGAACTTTAGTTTAGTAAAAGATTCAGAATCTCAAATCGCTTATTTTAAAAATAAAACCATAAATAGAAAACGAATAGAGGTAACTTTGGGAATTTATTCTATCGAGTCAACTTCATCAAATCGTGTTTCCATCCGTTAATAGCCCTAGAAAATATCCTCAACTATGCCCAAAAAAAATCTTAGCCTTTAATTTTACTGTTTAGTACCTCAAAAATGAAAAATGAAAACCTCATTTTCGCCATTTTCTCTGCTACCCGGCCTTAAGAATAGGCTGACAAGGGTGGCTAAATTTGTTGCGCTGCTTCTTCTCAGCACTGGCCCATTTATGTCCCAAAATAATTGTAGGGTTCAAGTAATACTAGGACGTGTTAAAGGGCTTTTTAAAAGCCTCTTTGTTGAAAACAAATGCATTTTATGACTTTACTTTTATATTATCCTTCTGTAGCCAAAAGGCAATCAATATAGCTTGACATCACCATCTCTGGTCCAGGGTTTGATTCTTATTAGGGTAATTGTAGAAAACAAACTTTTCTCTGTCTCCTGTCTAATTAGTTGATGTGAAACCATTGTTGTTTCTGGTCTTTACTACACAATTGCTTCAGCTACACTTACTTTAAAATAAGAGATAATGTATGTGATTTAGGCCGATATCATTCATGGTATATGATGTAATAATTAATAAAATAGTAGTTTCAGATCAGAATAAACATTTAAGGATTAAATAATTAGAATTCAGTCTCCAATTCTAGCCTTATTCCTTTACAGTCGCCTCTTATATCACTTTACACAAAATTATTAGGATACTTAGATCGCTATTATGTAAGTTAGATCAGTTTACACATTTTTTTTCTCACCACAAAATTGGTGTATATTGATATAAGTAAAATTTTTTGGACTATTTACCCTAAATGACCTGAAATAATCATTCCTCATAGTGTAATTACTTATGTTTGTTTTACAACTTTTTCTAAAATTGAAGAAACAAAAAAATATCAACAGAAATGGCGTAAAATGTATCACTTTACACTTGTTAGCGGGTGGTCAATTCAGTGTGGTGTAAAATGATTTATGTCCCATTATATCACTTTACACGAATGTAAAGTTGTCGTGCATGGTGATATAACTAGGTTTTTATTTAATTACGAAAAAACCACATGCTATATTTCCCAAACTGGCACACTGCCTAATCATATCTAATATTACCTTTCACCTAAAAAATATTTCATCCAGTTATCTCTAATAGCGACGAAGCAGGATTTTTTTTAACTTCAAATGCGATTTCCCAAAAATCACCATTTTCGACTTAGATCCCTTTTCACTGGGGGTACAGAATTATGTACGTTATAAAGTTTTGCGTCACACTACTGAAACTTTAGTTATACCTAATTCTGTACCACCAGTTCCCAAACTTAGTGAACCTACCACGTCATCTTCCACTATGACCCCACTATGCAACTGCACCGCATGACAATGGACTTCATTGCATTCCATCTACATACTAGACCAGATATAAAAACGATCCGATGCACGTTTCGATACCAAATCAGTTGCGTAACTACTGATTGCTAGATGGAGAATGCATTTAAACATTTAATAGGTTCCAATAAAAAACTCATCAATGTGTTTTGCCTTTACCCGTGAGAGTAAATAAACAATTTGAACTTGAATTTGAGTCGTGGAAAGTCTTTTGTTAAGTCGAAAAGGGAAAATAAGGGCAATAACATATTTAGCGAGTACATTACATACGCAAATGCTAAAGAAATCGTTTGAAAGTTGCGGTACGTATTGTGTTTTATGTTGTAAGAACTTTATTATTAACGCTGAAGCACTATATTGAGACATGGAAAACTTTTATAACAAACAATAAATTTAAATTAATTACGCATTTGACTGTTCAGTGAAGTAACTTAAGAAATAGCTCGTTTGTCATTATTATTTGTAAAAAAGCTCATTCACGCTTAAACACACTTTCAAATGTAACGAACTTATTTATGTATGTATGCTTGACGTACATTTATTAAAATTGCCGAATAATTAAGACCAAACCTTTAATGGCTTACTTAAAAATCTACGCGAGTAATTATCACATCATAAACTTTAAGTTAATGACCATTGTAAAACCCAAACCATGAAACGCAGTTGCCACATATAGTTCAACGTGCTTTATGAAATGCAAACTCTCGATTCCCTTTCGATTTTTTGCTCGCAATAAGTATTAAACTCACTTTCTCTGCGATCCGATTACCGAGACGGAGTGATAAAGTTTCACGGAATTCAAACACCCTGTGTAATTAAAAACGCATTAATATGCATGACGCCTTGCTGTTGGGAAAAATGTATTGAGTGATAATTTTTTGCAATTTTTTATAAGTCATGCATCTCTGTCATAACCATTCTTATACATCATAATTATATCACTGCAAAATAATTGTAAAGTTTAATCGTCTCGATATGGTGTTTTTGGGTTTAGTCCCACCCAGGTAGGAAATAGTAATTTCAAAATTACTTACGTTTTCAATTAATTGTTAGCAGTTTGGTTAGACTACACGCCTTTTAAAAATAGCGTCTTTAGTCACGCACGTTCATACTTTTGGGTCTTAGAAAGGCAATTTTAATGGAATGCTGATGTCGGGAAATCAGGGATGGAAAAAAAAAACCTTCATTTACAGGTAATCCTCAATGCGAGTTAAATGGGCATTAATTGCTTTTTAAAATCAAAGACTTTGAAGACGTAATCAGACGCCTGCAGCCATTAACAACGGGCTCGTATTCAATAAGTTCAATTCTCACATGCATGTAATTTCCAACGCGTGCGCCTACATGTTTAACACAACATTCTCAGTTACAAAGTTGCGTATTCTTTAAGCTAGAGTTTCTCAAACTGTAGTACGCAAACCCCCAGAATAATAATAAATAAATAAATAAATTTCACGCAGTTCGCGACAAGATTCAGAATAAGATAGATAGTAGGACTTACATACAGCTAGCGAGAAACGCACGTCGGTGCACCAAAATTGCTCTAGAAATTGAAATATTTGTCACAAGAAATAAACCTAATTTGTTGATTTTAATATCAAATACGAACCACCAAACCTTTTTTTTAAGACAGTCGCAGTGGTCTGTAAAACTAAGGATGCATAGAGGGTGTGGAATAAAACTTTGGGAAACTCTGTTCCAGGCAAAAATTGACGTGAAGAAAATGAGTAGGTACTCCTCCCGTAATCACTACCTGTCTAGCAATGATGCGCCGAGAATAGTAAACGATGTTTTTTCCTACAGTTTACGCCTAGATTGAATTTTTTTCCTCAACAATTTTAAACCGACTTGTTTAAGTCGCCACTGTTAACAGGTTTACATTTTGCTAATAGCAGAAACAGATTGCAACTGATATCGAGTTAAAGTACATTGAACATTTGAATTCTAATTCGCATACGAAATCACAGAACTCTCTATTCGTACCTTTTGAAAATGTGAATAAAAATCAAACATAGCAAAGACGCATTTAGTTCCCAATTCCCGATAGTGATTAATTTCTTCCCACATATTTTATATTCATTAATACACCGAATATCGGCCGCCATCGTCATAAAATATTGTTGTTTTATAATCAACGATGCATATAAGACAAATAACAATGATCAAACAACATGGCACCACGTGGGTTGATAGATCGAACGTTATCACGGACAATCGATTCTATCGACGGAATCTCTGGGTAATTAATAAATTATGTGGCTCATCCATCATCGAGCCATCTTAGGCTAAAGGACCTTGCCCACTGAGAGCATTATACCGTGTGAACTTAAGGTGTATTTTTGGAGCATTAGAATTCAAATTAGTAAGGTAGGTTTGCCTAATAACGCGACTTTTTTTTTTGCAAAGATAAGAGGGAGTTTTAAATTTTGAAGTATTTAATGAGAAACAGGCCTTCCTACCTTAATTGTAAGAATTACCCACTTTCTTTTGGCTAATAAGTTTCTGGAACAACTTCCCGAAATAAGAATGGTCACCGAATCAACAATAGGTACGGATATAGTTAATATGTGCGCAGATTCATATACCAATTTAAATTCGAATATAAGCATTACATAAGTCAGAAATATTAAAATTTTAGCTGAAGTTATGCGGTCGCGTTAAATATGATGCATCATATTCAAGCCTGAAGAAATGTAAATGCAGTCAAAAAATAGTAATAACGTCATACAGCCGCGCAATCTTCGATCAAATTACCCTTCAAAAGTGCGGTAATGTGGCCCATTACAAGCGAATACAGGCGTACGGGCATCGGCGACAACGGTGCTTGTCACGTTGCGTGAGAAAAGCAGCTTGTTTCCATTGTATAAACGATTTTAGGAAGGAAAAGAATGCAAACCTGACGAAGACCTGGTAGTGGGTTGGAAAAAGCGCAGTGTTAAAAGTTCGAATTTAGAATGGAATCTACCTACAAGAAATAAGAAGTTAGTACTTAGTCAAACAGAGGTTTCCATGGTCGTTAACCGTTAATAGTGTTAAAATACCTAGGTATGTGAAAATAGAAATAGCCCAGTAGATTATAAACGAATGAATTTATTACCATCAACACAGAGAAATGGTAAGTTTTCTGCAGTTTTAACTTAATTTATTTTTAGTTATTTCTGCTGTCTTTGTTATTTATTTATTTATATTAGGAAGAATACTAACTTCTATACGACCTTGGATAGAATGCTCACATTCATAATTCATACGCGGGATGCGTTGACCCCAACCAACACACGCGTACATATTACTTAACAAAATATCTCTGTCCCGATTCTGCTAAGTAAATTGGAAGGCATGGGAATACGGGATGTGCAGTTGAGACTCTTCGAGAGCTATCTAAGTGAGAGAACCCAGCGAGTTAAAGTAGATGATGTCATCAGCGATGAGCGCACTGTCAATTATGGAGTTCCCCAAGGCAGTGTCCTAGGGCCCACACTTTTTCTAATCTACATTAACGAACTGGGAGGGCTTAAGCTACCTAACGGAAAATCCATAATTTTCGCAGATGATACAGTCCTATTATTCAAAGCCAAAACATGGGAAGAGGTATACGGAAATGCTCAGCATGGAATGAATCTAGTAACGCAATGGCTAAAAAATAATGTGCTGACCCTAAATGCCGACAAAACCAAATTTATTTCTTTTACTATAAAAAAACAAGTTGACTCATCACCTAATCTTGCTCTGACTGCTCATTCCTGTCTTATGCCAGGACATGGTACCTGCTCCTGTCCTTATCTTAACCGTTGTGAGAGTATCAAGTACTTGGGAGTCTATATCGACGAACATCTCAGATTCCAGGAACACATCAACTCTCTCAACAGTAGGCTCAGAAAAATGATTTATGTTTTTAGAACTCTGAGACACGTTGCTGATGAGTTCGTGCGCAAATCGGTCTACTTTGCACTAGTGCAGTCACTGATTACTTACTGCATCACTGCCTGGGGAGGCTCGCCCAAAACAAACCTCATTGATCTTGAGAGAACGCAACGAGCTATTCTCAAGGTCTCCTACTTTCACACATATAGACATCCCACGTTCCAATTGTATACCCAAGCTAAGGTCCTAACAGTGCGCCAACTGTTTATATTGCATATAGTGCTCAAGCAACACATCCTTGTCCCTTACAAAAACCCCTCTAAAAGTTCACCACGTAGGCGTCAACTGCCAGTGGACCGACGAACTCACAAGTTCTCAACATCTTTTTCGCAGAAGTTCTTTTGCTATCTTGGCGGATTCCTTTATAATAAGATCAATAAAATTCTTACAATATACCCGCTAACGAAAGTGAAATGTAAAGTGTTAACTTCTGAATGGCTAAATACTCTAAATTATAATGAAACCGAAATGCTTTTAAATGTACCACTTTAGACGTATTTAAACAAGCGAGTTGAGTGTAACTGTTTCTGCTTTTGACACTGTAATACTGATTGTTTCAATAACCTGTATCTATCTTTATACTTTGTTTTCTTTTTTCTATATTTATATAATACTAGCTTTCCGCCCGCGATTTCGCACGGGTGAAATTTCGTTTGTCACAGATCGTCATAAATTATAGCCTATGTGTTATTCTGGATTATGAACAATAAAACTGTAAAGTTTCATCAAAATCCACTCAGTGGTTTTTGAGCCTATTCATTACAAACATACAAAAATAGTTACAAATCTTTCCTCTTTATAATATTAGTATAGATGTATTTTTTTGGGAAGTTGGTTTGTGGAGGGGGCCTGATGACCTGAAATACAAGCTTCTTTTAGCTTAGTTTAGGCATCAGTCTCCCACAATAATCGAATTCTACTATAAGTCTAAATTGTATTAAAAATATTGTAATGATTGTTGTGGTGAGAAAATAAAGCATTTTTATTTATTTATTTATTTAATACTTTTACTCTCAGCACGAGTTAAAACAAATGCCCGAATCCGTCCGATAGATTATTCCCGTTCGTGTTTCTCGTGCAGTCATCACTCATGGACGACGATTGGATTAATGGGCACACGCTTCTGATGTCCACCATTCATCATCCTGCACTCATCGGAGGTGCAACTTGCATCGATTAAGCTCGCCGACACAGCCGTCGTGGGTTCGAATCACGTTCGAGTCGGCGAGCAGACAAAAACTTATTTCAACCGGTCTCTCACATGGTAAGCTTTGGCAAATAATTTACACTTTCGCAGTGTATGAAATATAAATCTCTAGAACCTTTACGTAAGAAAAAGTACCCTTTTTCAAGACTTTGTACAGAGTATTCGTTTTAAAGAAAAAGTAGTTGCTGGGTCTCTACTTGAAATCCTGTTTTGAAGTTATGAGGGAGGACACGAACAAAATTAATAATCTTTAATAAAAATAAGTCCAACTCAATTAATTACTCTGAACAATGTCAAAAATTCTGACTATTTCATTTGAAATAACCTAGACATGACATAGGACACGCTAGCAGCTCAATTCCATAAATACATAAATGGAGCAGTAAACAGGTCTCGAACCGCTTCCGAAACCACTCCATGTGCTCATGAAAATGTTAATCAGAATTCTAAAAATCCGCACGCTCTCATGCCGCAGAAATGCAGACAAAAACTCACTCAAAGCGGCCCTTCCAGTCTTCCCTCCGGCAAGCTGACGTCACTGCCAAATTGCGAAACCTTCGCCCGTGAAACCAGAAGGTAATCTGTTCTCACAAATACGACTGTCCACTCGATAATTGAAATACTTTATTGGCTCGTAATTAATGTTTAAAGCGTTCTCTTTAGCATATAACCACGGGGTTCCGTGATGTCCATATTATTATTTTTAAGACGGTATTAATGTGACCTGGATTCGGTAGATAACTCCGGCTGTGCCGTAATAAGAGTCCTGTAAGCTAACGGAGACAACCAGTAATCTGCGTGAATAATGAAATGTTGTGTCAGTTAAAATAGCCGCGTCCTACGACAGGGTGGTGAACATTTGGCACGCAATGCCTGTGTTATTATTAAGACTATTTAGTGACAGTAATAACAATTTTTATGCTAATGGAATGAATTATTTGTCAAGAAGTAAGTCCAATATTACTGCTTTAAGATAAATATTTTATTAAGACGAGTAATAAATCTAACTAATAATTTCTAATGCTAAGATGGTGCACAACTCATTGTCTCTTAACCATATAAAATGGGAATCTATACTCCTTTATTCTAAGTTCCATTAAAAAAGGTCTGACTTCCGCTCTGCAACACGTCTTTTTCAATAATCCAACTTATAAGTAAGATTAACCTGTAATCCACAGTCAAAAGCCGAGCAAGATGTACATTTTCAGTAAGGTTTTCTGAAAAATAACGATAATCACAGGGTTGGATTATGAAACTGCTCGCCACCCCTGGCTGAGTTATTAAACGATGTTAGTCGGCCGCGCATCCGCGAACGACTATCGCCACTCCCACTTGGCAGACAGGATCTCCTCTAAAACAATTTCGCGTGTCTGCTCGACCGGTAATGGTGCAACGCGACGTCAGTCAGCCCCGGCCAATTAGAGATGTGACAGCGATTATGGGCTACTAAATAACAGTCCTAGCTCATGCTAAACACAATCTCCACTTTATAAGGCGACTGGGTATTCTAATTACACCGTCTGTCTGTCAGGTACATTTTTGTATTGCTAGCTAATGCATAGATCAGAGATTGTGGAGGTATTTTAATACAGGCGCGAATTAAAATTAACTGCGTTCTAATAATAGAACATCGTTTAGTAGGACTGTGAGTTAAATCACTTTTCTACTGGCAAATAAGGCAGTGCGATAGCAAATTGATGTCGTGGTAGGGCTCCAATTTTTATGTTAAAATATTTATAATAGCTTATTGATTTGGCTAAAAAGTAATTAATTTTATATTGGAACTGTCAATCTCTACTTTTGGGTAAAATAAGTTTCGAGGTTCCTTATTGGTCTGGGTCTTATGAGCCTATAAAAGCTAACTGTGATAAGAGGCAGTAGATAAATAAAATACTGAATGAATTACTGACACTGCATGTTTAATAACCAGCTCCCACAAGATGCCAAAACAACATGGCCGTCTTTCTTCAGTACCATAGACAATGAACACAATCATAGACTATTAAAGAAATCCAAAGATGATACAACATCTCCCCTTTTTAGAAACAGAAATGCTAAGATAAACTTAATACATTAACACAAGTATTACGGCTAATGACAATAAATTATGCAGCTAATTTTAAGTTAATATAAGTACACAACTAATACTTCCGTTTTGTTACAGTATACATTTATGTTAAACAGCAACATTACATAACACTAACATAAAATAATACTTTCATGTTTTGTTACAATAAACTTAGGTTAAACAGCAACATTAACCACTATTTTTAAGTTTCATAACATAGCTATTACATTCTATGTACTTAAATAATTGTATTGCCTAGTTACTTGGTTTCAGCCCTACGTAAATAAATACTTGGGTTCAGTGATTTGTTACACTGCTGAAACCAAGTTTAGGTAGAGGTTTACATCAATTATTTCTATTTTAGTTAAGTTACCCTAGTAACACATATAGTCATTTAGATAAGCAGGACGCTTTACAGATCTTTTAAGTCTGGTATTATTTTGTTCAAATCCAGTTTCCTCCGAGCTACTAACATTAGAATTAGAAGGATTAACTTCAATGGATTCTGCAGAATCAACAATCTGATCCTCAACAGGATTTGTAATATCAGCAGAACCCTTACAATGCTCCTCATCTAAAATTACATTTTCATTTGTGACATACCCTCCTACCGTTGGTGAAATAGTTTCAGTAGGTGCCAACTTCAAATGCCATCTATTTCTTCTAAATTTCCCTCTTTCAGTATTAATTATATATGATCTAGGTTCCTTACATTTTGATGCAACTGTTCCATATATTTTCAAATCAGTAACCCACACTCTATCATTAGTATTCAGTTCTGGCAGATCCCTTGCTCTATGTCTCTTATTGTAATAACACCCATTTCTATGTTTCTTTTCCAACATCTTTTGTTTGAATTCTTGACCTAAGACTACTGGGTTATCAAGTTTACTAGATATAATAGGAAGGTTATCTCTAAGTTTTCGGTTAAACATTAATTCTGCTGGACTATAACCTATCTCAGAAGGGGTGTTTCGATAGATTAGTAAAGCTAGATAAATATCCTTATTTTTTGTTAGAAGAGACTTTGCAATCTTTACTCCGGATTCGGCTAGACCGTTACTTTGTGCATAGTAGGGACTACTAGTTATAGACTGAAACCCATACTCTTTGGCAAAATTATTAAACTTTGTTCTAAATTGTGTACCACAATCTGACCTTACTACCTCTGGAATTCCATACCTAGAAAACATTTCTTTGCATTTAACTATTACACAGTCTTCAGTCAAATCATGTAGTTTAAATATTTCCAGATATCTAGAGTAATAGTCAACTGCAACTAAATACCAATGGTTTGAAAATTTAAATAAGTCAATTCCTATTTTCTGCCAGGGTCTATCTGGTGGTGGGTCTAGTACCATGGTCTCTTTATAATTTTGTGATGTTTCTATACAGTTTGAACAAGTCTTAACTTTTTCCTCAATTTGTTTTGATAGACCTAACCACCAAACGGACTGTTTTGCACGCTCCCTACACCTTGTAATTCCTAAATGTCCTTCATGAATTCTATCTAAGATTTCTTGTTGCATGTTGTCAGGTATTACAATTCTTGAATTAAACAAAAGAAATTCCCCTTCCACTGAGAAGTTGTCCCGATACTGATAATATGGTTTCAAATTACCTAACAGATGTTTTGCAGGCCACCCATGAACTGTAAAGTCTATAATTTGAGTGCATATGTTACAGTTTCTCTGACTGGATTTTATTTTGTATAGAATGTTCTCTGACACAGTTTCACTGACAAGTGAATTGATATTGAATTGTAACTCCTTTTCCTTATCTGAAGTAAGATAAATTGGCAGTGGCTGTCTGGACAGGGCATCTGCTACTACCAATTCTTTCCCAGGGATATACTTTACTTCATAGTCAAAACGAGTCAACCTTAATCTAAATCTTAAGAGTCGCGGACTAAGGTCATCAAATGGTTTTGTTTGCAATATTTGCAGCAGAGGTTTGTGGTCAGTTTCTAGTATAATAGGAATACCTAATATATAATCTCTAAATTTCTCAGCTGACCATGTCAGAGCCAAGCATTCCTTTTCTATTTGTGCATAATGCTTTTCGGTTTCTGTTAATGTTCTACTAGCATACATCACTACTGATCTTTGGCCTTTTTTATCTTCTTGTAATAAAACTGCTCCTAGCCCAAAAGAACTACTATCTGCTGAAATAATTATTTTCATTTCCGGATCAAAATGTGCTAGAGTGGGTGACCTTAGTAAATTGTCCTTTATAGTTTGGAATGCTTGTCTCTGAAGGTAACCCCAAATAAATAGCCGGTCTTCTTTTAAAAGCTCATGTAATGGTGCAAGGATTTGAGACTTATTTTGAATGTACCTTCCTACAAAATTAACCATGCCTAAAAATTGTAGTAATTCTTTTTTATTAGACGGATTTTTAAATTCACTAATGGCTTTGATTCGGTCTGGATCTACTTTTATTCCTTCTTTGTTAACAATGTGTCCCAAATAACTTACCTCCTTTACCCCAAACACACATTTACTTTTATTAATTGTTATCCCTTCATTATGCAATCTTTTTAAAACTTCTCTAAGTACCTGATCATGGGATTCCTTAGTAGGTTCAAAAATCAGAATGTCATCGACATGTATTGCTACGTTTAGGTCTTTCAGCAGATTTGAGAACTTCATACTGAAATATTCAGGTGCGCAATTAAGTCCAAATGGTAAACGGTTGTATATATACCTACCAAAAGGTGTAATAATGGTTGTCAGCTTTTTAGACTCCTCATCCAGACGAATTTGATGAAATCCTGAAGTAGCGTCGATTTTAGAGAAATAATTAGCACCTTTCAGTCTACTTAATGTATTTTGTACCTTAGGAATTGGATAAACTGGCCTCAAAATATTTTTGTTTACTTGTGTATAGTCACCGCAAATTCTCACTTTATCATTCTTAAGCACTACCACAATTGGTGACACAAAATCAGTAGGTTCCTCAATTGGACTAATAATACCTAATCTTTGCAATCTATCCAGTTCTTCCTTAACTTTGGGCAAAAGAGGTATTGATACACTGCGAGGTGTTGCCTGGACATATGACTTAGGATTATTAATTAATTTTATGTGAAACTCATCTTTGAAAACCCCTAACTCATCAAAGATTTTTGGGAATTCTTTTTCTACTAAAACATTTGAATGTGTGTCACTGATCTGACTTGAATTTGAGATAGCACAAACTTTTAGAATATTCATACTATCAATTGATGGCCTGCCTAATATTGCTGTACTAAGATCTTTGATTACATAGACTTTACCTTCATATATCCTGTCCTTATATTGTAATTTCAGTTGCACCGTTCCCAGTACATTCAATTTGGTCCCATCTGGCCCTTTTACACTATCACCTGATTTCACCAACGGTAGTTTGGCCTTCACTGCAACATTTTCTGGTATAGCACTTATATCTGCTCCTGTATCAATTAAAAAAAATATTTTATCCACAAATTTGTCTGAATTAAATATACAAACATTTAACGTATACTTCCCACCTTGTATCATACACACCTCATACTCGTTTGAATCCTCTTTTATAATTTTAACTGCTTTAGACCGACACAATTTAGCAAAGTGTCCCACACGTTTACAATTGTAGCAAGTTGCTTTTTCCGCGGGACATTTTTCTCTTGGATGTCGCTCCTTCCCACAAAACCAGCAGTTTCCTGTATTTTTTCTTTTTTCAATTTTCATGAGTTCTGTCACTTCACCCCTCATTTTCTTAGTTTCTTCCTGCTGTATTTCAGATTGTCTTCCCATTTGTATGGCTTCTTCTAATGTAAGATCTGGTTTAAGTAGCATCCTGTCGCTTAGAATTTTATCTGCAATACCAACGACAATTCTATCTCTGATAAGATCAGTCTTCAAAACGCCGTATTCACAATGCTCGGCAAGTCGGTGTATTTCAGTGACAAATTCGTCAACCCTTTCGCCTTGTAGCTGCACCCTGGCGTTGAATTTGAATCTTTCATAGATTACATTTCGTTTGGGAGCGAAAAAATCATCAAATTTTTTCAATAGGTTAAGGTAGCACATGGCGTCCTCCCCAAACTGCAATATTACGTCTTCTGCCCTTTCTCCCATGCAATAAATGAGGCAATTTATCTTTTCTTCGTCGGCGTTGTTGTTTTGACCTGTTAAACTCATGTACCTCATAAATCTGGTTTTATACTTCGGCCATTCTTCCGGCACAAAACTGAAAATTCCGGGTGGCGTCACCTTGGCTTGGTGGCCTCTTCCACCCTGCTCTGCCTCCTTCATGTCTGATTTATGTTTTTTCTCCATTTATTACTTTTACCGCTGCCACCATGTGATAAGAGGCAGTAGATAAATAAAATACTGAATGAATTACTGACACTGCATGTTTAATAACCAGCTCCCACAAGATGCCAAAACAACATGGCCGTCTTTCTTCAGTACCATAGACAATGAACACAATCATAGACTATTAAAGAAATCCAAAGATGATACAACACTAACTTAATTAATGTCCCCAGTATAACCAAATTAATATTTTTTATTACTCCAGTGATGTTTGAGCAAAAAATTACTAAGAGTACGATAAATGATTGCAAAGGGACCAACCGCCAATACGTAATGAAGTCGCCACCCTCGGTCGGTTGCAGTCGGTCAGTGGGTAACCGGCGTGATTAATGTACCCAAAACGCATCTTGATGGTACAATTGAGGCATCGTACGAAAATCATAAACATTTGAAAAATTATCGAGTTGTTTCGTTAAGTTAGCTGGCTTCCATTAAAAAAATTAACAATTTGTTTAGCTTGGAAAAGCTTTTCATCACTGTTAACTTATTTTTCCGATAAACGAAAAGTTCTTCAGTTCAGCCAAGATTTCTCATCTGAGGAAATCGGAATTTTTTCAAGTTTTTAAAAATTAGTAAGTATGTAGTTTGAGATTCATTTTATGCCTTAGTTCAGTCAGTGCACCAGTGTTTCTGACCAAGGAAAATCGCCCGTAGCTGGCGACTTCGGTCGAGTGGTGGGTCTTAAAATGAAGACCGCGTAAACGGTTGCACTTCGCATCACTAGTGACAATTAGGGCGGTGCAATCGGCAGTCGGCGGGAGTCGGCCGGTGGGTCACCGGCGCGATTTCCCGCCGGTTGGCGCCACCGACGCGTTGTGTAACGCCGCCCGCCGGCCGCCGGCCGCCGGTCGCTATGTGGGAATCGATCGACCACTTTCTACGGACGAAAATAGCTAGCGAGATCTGACGTTAACTTAGATTTTATTTTAAGCCTTATGCGGGTAGTTTAACGATGTAGAGTTTTTACTTGACCATTCTCACTCAGAGTTCAAGATCAAGCACAGAAAAAAATGTAAGCGAACCTTACGTTAGTCTCAAAGCCTGCAAACAAAACTCTATCATTTGATTTGATTTACGTATATCTTGATTATTATTTATTTTCTATCACAAACATTCTTAAAATACGCATAATAAGACTTTTATTTACAGAACCTTTTTGTAACCAGCCAAAAAAGCGTGCGGCACGCGCTCTACATTCGACATTTTTCGAGTGATTGTGGCATACACGCCGCGGTCGCCTTCCTCGAGGTCGTTGCTCCACACATGCATATTACATATATTACGTACAATCGTAACACGCGCGTGAAATATTCGCGATTCCGGATTCTCCGATCGAAAAGATGGCTCTTAAAATTTTATAGAGTAGTCAATTGAGTTACGCATATCAATGGCTGGCGCTTTCCAATCTTTAGTCCAATTTCATCATCGATATCCTTTTTGTTTGTTATTAGACGGTTTTACGTAATATGTAAATATCAATTAACATAATTTGATTTATTTACGAGAGATATATCGTTACGAAGAAGATTAATAAGTGAGGGCATTACTTAAATGCTCCTGAGGTAGAGGCGAAAAAATTTATGATGGATGATCGGGCAAACGAAGTGTGCTTCATTTTTTTTGAGGTAAAAATAAACAAATTCCAACAAAATTCTGAATCATAATATAGAATAGAGCTTTTTTACAGATAGCTTACGCTACGTAATATTCTACGGTTTTCGTAGCACTTACAAGGAAGAGTCCGTCTTTACTCGTATTTTATTCGTTAATTTTAACAACGAAATATAAAAAATGTTTTTTCTTCAAATTGTAAACAGTGGGGTAAATCCACCACAGGCTGAGTAGGCTAAAACTCAGGACGGCAGATTTAGTTCATACATTTATTCACACACAAAATAAAAAAGTCGGAAATTGGAAGGAATTTAAGATATTTAACAAAAATCTAAATATAGTCCTAAGCAACATCTCTACGCTTAGTTAAACTTTCATGTTGTGAATTTATACAATAAAACATGTTATCTAAAATTAAACATAGTGTTTTTCAATAAAATTGTTACTAATACTACTTAGCTATAGTTTACAAAACATACAAATCTATGTATTTAATAATGTGTAAAATATACCAAACTATGTATTTAGTTAATAAACAGAGTTTCATCGATTGAGATTACTCGACATAATTCATGATAATATTGACATTATAGCTATAATACTTTAATTAATACTTTTATCGACTAATAAAATTCCTTGCAGAACTCTAACGTCTCTAACCAACTATCTAATTATTTCTACGCCGTATTAAGCATAATTAATTTATATGCGTTTAAAATATACTTTAAACCTAATTATTACATTTTATACTTTGTACAGTCAGATAAATGTCTAAAACAATCTTAATTGCACAGATATAAAAATATTACACTATACAGTTTATTCTGCGGACTGTACACAACTTTGTTGTGATGCTGTCAGTAAGCACTGGTAATGAGTTGAAACGGCTATACTGTACCGTATTAATATAGCTTTCGATTTTATAGAATTAGCTATTAATTAGACTTAAGCCTAAGAGATGCTGACGTTCAATGTTAACGTAGTTGACTTTGCATAAATGGTAGCTGTGTACCTGTATCACTTCATATCATGTTTTTCTCGTTGCGAATATTACTATGTTGTAACTTGATTTTCATTAGATAGTTTTTTAGAAAATACCTATCTATTAATTTCAAACAAATATTATTATAGTGAAAAAATTTCAGAAAATACCTCATTTCAAACAGATATATTTCTAAGTAGGAATATTAACAAGGAAAGTTTCAGATTATTAATTTGTAATTAATTATATTACTTCTTTAGTCTACAAACAAATAACTACGGCTAGACTGTGTACACATCGCAAGAATTTACAGTGCTCTGTCAACACGCTAGGTCAATATTGATGCTAGCATCACTGAAACAATGCGCGGCCTGACATTGAAACGTAATATCCAGTGGAATGTGTTCATAACAATGACAATTAATATATTAGTAGGAATATTATAAGTACTCGTACCTAATTAAGGTGAAAAAAGTAATATTTTCAGTGACTGTACATTTCGTATTTTATTAATATCAGACGGTTTTGATTTAATTCCTTATTTTTTTATTACGGTGTATTTATAGCATAATTGTCCAGTTGGGTAACGTGGGAAATGGATTATAATGTGAATTTTAAAAAGGTTTTAAATTCAAATTTTCATTAAACTTTGCCATACTTCAGAGAATTATAAATTACTAAAAGGGGATGCCTTAATTAATATATCAAATTAAAGCATAAATACTAACCAGACTTGCCGCTTCGCGGGCTTCCTAGCACCACCACCCTTATACGATTTACTGTCATCTTCATTTGGAGAGCTTTTAAATTTCCACTTTCAACAAACAAAATCCCTCTCAACCTGACATTTTGCGTTTATCACATCAGTTCTGACATCACTCTATTCACAGTTCACAAATAAAATAAAGTTTGGGGGTGTGTTATCGTAAAAAGTTTCGATAGAGCGATTTTCGTTGAGTTTTATACGTGCGAGACGTCCGTCTGCGGCGACGTTTCCCGCGCAACTAGCGCGAGCCGGCATCGAGTGCGCGCGCGCAGCCCGCCGGCGCCGCAGCCTCCGCTCGCTGCGTATGCGTAAATATCCGCTCAACTAGCAATGATGCCCTTATTTAATTTTGTTTTATGCAAATTAAATAGCCAAGATGTACATCTGATAATGTATGAGAGCGATGCACTCGCTTGGCGCCATTTGATTTATCGTAAGTCTTCTTAGTCTGTTTTCGATCTATGCGCATCTTATTTTCACAGGGCGTAATCGTTTATTGACGCGTTCCTTTCGAAGACCAGACGAAATAAGATCGCCAAAAACTGCATCTTGCTTGCGCAAACCTGTCGGAAAGTCCGGGGTTCTGGTCCAGATTGCGGCGACATGTCAAGGTGAGAGCGGTGGCGTTCGCGGTAATAAATTCGTTCGTGGCGAGACGTAATTGGATCCACTCCGCCTACGCGCGGCTCCTGGTTCCGACTCGGCGACAACACTGCATGCTAATGCCGCGCCGCTTCCAAGCCTAAACATGTCTGGGACTATAACTAGGTTCTGCTTAAATGATTTACACGTTACATACGTAGTTTCGCGTGTCACGAGTTTCACCTAATAGCAAACATTCGCAAGGCTGGCGAAGAAAATGCAGAGCAACGTTAGTAGACAGTCTACTAGTCCAGTAACACTCAGTTATTCCATTAAAGAGATTTAGAGTATTACACCCTAAAACTTCCATTTCTGACTCTATATGGGTCTCATCCTGTATTTTACAAGAATACAATTTCATTATAATGAAGGTAAGTCAATAAATATCACCTGGCTTGTATTACAATAGTGTAGTGAGAGCACCGACGTATCTGCCAAGCATTTCAGTGATAATGAAGCCTTGAAATGAGGGTGGGAAATATGCTTGATAGAAAAAAATATTATAATAGGTTATCATAATGCATTTACTGATAAGTACAAGCTCCCACGATAGAGTCAACGATATCACATAAACACGAACTTCTTGTGTTTTAATAAAATTAATTCTTAAGTATCGGAAAGATAATGGCTTACAACCACCATATCTAATAAGCTACGAACACAAACTAATTGGACGCGTCCCGCCTACAGGCTGCCTACTGCTGCCTTAGAGAACCGAGCTACCAACCAATGGGATTTGTCCTTTGCATAAATTACTAGTTTTCGCCTACGGCTTTCCTCGCATGCATTTTCGCTAAATCGCATCGATACACTCTAAGTAAAAAGCAGGCTACAACGGAGAATACTGTATTTTTTTCTTTTGGACATAATACCAACATATCATAGAGTCTGTTTAACCCTCCCGTAGTGAGAGGGTGGAATTCCCTCACCCTGAGCACTCCTAGCCGTTATCACTCCTATCACTCACTCCTACACTGACTAGGGGTACTACTAACTAGTGAATCAAACACCGTCTTGAGGTCAACTGAATTCAACTTTATTCTTTCCTCGGTTATATATAAAGGGCGGGCAAAAAATCTGGACACCGCGCGCTAATATTTTGCCTTAATCTAAGAGGTGCCATCTATTGGCCAAACTACGTGAACTACCTGTCATCTAGCGCGCGGTGACATCTATCGGTAAACGACAAAACCTTAAACCGACGTCAACATAATCGCCCACCAAGGACAAATATGCAATTTGTCCTTCCTTATCTAACAAAACAAACAATGTAACTACCCGATAACTGCTAACTTAAAAATCAAACTATTCAACTACCTTAGAGTACTTATTCTATCTTATTCCTATTTACATATCAGTCTCTATTGGAAGCAGACACAACTTAGATATTGGGCGCTTAATTGTCCCATTTTTTGTTTTAAGCGTTATTACCCTTACTAAATTGTCCTGTCCCGGATGGACAGCACGAACTCTACCATATAGCCAGCGGCAGGGAGGTAATCCGTCCTCCTTCACCAACACGACATCGCCCACCTGTGGTTGAGGCTGCTGTGATGACCACCTGTACCGATTATAGAACTTTGTTAAGTACTCACGAGACCATACTTTCCAAAAATCTTGCAGCATTCTCTGAGTATACTGCCACCGCCTTAAAGAACTAACATTATGAGACTCATAATTTTTATCAGGAGCCGTGACAATAGGCTCTCCCACAAGAAAATGACCAGGAGTCAAAACAGAAACATCTTCAGCATCGCTGGAAATAACTGACAGCGGTCTTGAATTAATACAGGCTTCTACTTGACCGTTGAACCATCTGCTATTCCCTACTAATTCTGCAGGTGATACTCCTCGCGATGCTGCATCCGCTGCATTTTCTTTCGAGCTGACGTTCACTGCTCCACATAGTTCTAATCTCGGGATTGATACCTGTTTAACTAGTGCGACTCTTGTTTTAGCAGTTAACAGTGACACACGAATGTTCCCCTCGGAGTCAATCACACGGACATAAACCACCGCCGCGTATGCCTCTTTGGAGGCATCATAGAAGCCATGCAATTCGACTACGCAATTAACCTCAGTGTGGACCCATCTTGGTATGTTAATTGACTCCAACAGTTTCAGCTCTTCCCGGTAAGTAAACCACTCATCCAATATATTTGTCGGTACAGCTTCATCCCATTCAGTTCCTGCTAACCATAGCTTCTGAATTAGTAATTTTGACTTCATGATGCTAGGTCCTACCCAGCCCAATGGATCATAAAATCGTGAAATATCACTAATTATTTTCCTTTTAGTTACAGGTTGTTCCAGCGTCGGGAGTTTGACAGCGTAACGGAATGAATCTTCACTGCGGTCCCAGGTAAGTCCGACTATCTTCATTGTTTCATCTGACTTAATCTTCAATCCTTCTTGAACATCTTTCATCCCTGTTTCTCTTTTCATTTCTTCTATTAAGTCATCGCAGTTACTCGTCCATTTCATTAACTCGAATCCTCCTTTTTCTAGTAATTCATTCATTTCCTTAAATATCTGGAATCCTTCTTCTTTAGTTTGACATCCCGTCAATAGGTCATCCATGTAAAAATCTCTCGATACTCTCTCCGCTGCCATAGGATAACTCCCACCCTCATCATTGTTGCAATGTCTTGACAGCCAAGTATGGCGCAGATGCAGTTCCAAACGTCACTCTTAGCATTCTATAGTGCTTTATCTTAGTTTCAGGGTCATCTCTCCAGAGTACCCGTTGATAATCCACATCTGATTCCGAGATCTTCACTTGCCGATACATTTTGGCTATGTCAGACGTGAGACAAACGGGGTACGTACGCCATCGCATCACCAAGTGCCGTAGCTCTGACTGTAAGGTAGGTCCCACTAGCAGGTTATCATTTAGAGACATATTATTCTTACCTTTACAGGAGGCATCGTACACTACCCGTACCTTCGTCGTTTCCCTGTCTTCTCGTATGACTGCGTGATGGGGTAAGTATATCGCCAATGGATTGTCAACTTGATCATCAGGTACAAGTTCCATGTGATTCAGATCTATGTATTCTTGCATCACTTCAGAGTACTTCTCTCTCAAGGCTTCATTCTTCATGAATTTCCGTTCCAACGAAAGAAATCTCCTTTCAGATATCTCCCTGGAGTTGTCTACACAAGGAGGATCATTCTTCAAGGGAAGTCGAACTACATATCTCCCTTCCTCGTCTCTTGAAGTTGTCTTTGTGAATATCTCCTCACATCTTTTTTCTTCCTCTGTAAACATTTTCTCTCTTTTTATTTCAGGTTCCGCTTCCAGTTCCCAGAACTTCTTAAGGAGATCATTTTCATCGATCAGTGAATGCATTACTACTATACTCTTTGGCTTCTGCTGTGAATCCATAACCGTGCCCGAAATGATCCAGCCTAAAGCTGTAGATTGTGCAATCACTCCACCCTGGATACTCTTCCTTAATCCTTCTTGCAGAATCTGCCCGTACACATCTGCACCTAACAAAATATCCACTTTGTTGGGCGTGTGGTACTCAGGGTCAGCCAAGGTAAGTCCCGTTAAATCCAAACCTTCCAAGTCACCAACCTTTTTCTCTGGAAGAAAAGCTGTGATCTTTCTTAACACGTACGCCTTGACCTTGAACTTGATTTCAGGATTGACCCGAGACTGCAAGTTAATGTTAACCGTCGAGTTGATGATGACCTTCTTATCTCCTCCCAGACCCGATACAACGTTTTTCGTCTTTGTCTTCTTTAAACCCAAACCTTGTATCGTCGCTTCGGTCACAAATGACGCCTGCGATCCTTGATCGAGCAAAGCGCGTACCGTTCTCCGTGTTCCGTTATTAGCTTCAATATTTACCACAGCTGTAGCTAATAGTACCTGTTTTCCCGTTTTATCCGCCGAAAAACACGAAGTAATAATTCCTTCTGCACCTCCTGCTTCTTCAGTAAGCGTACAACTGACTACTGCTGAAGACCCTTGCTCCTTATCCTCACTGGCCTCTGAAATAAATTTCCCATTAGAATGAAGCAGTGAGTGGTGCTTCCTTTTGCAGATCTGACACCTTGTTTTGATACGACAATACTTAGCTGGGTGACTTCTACCTAAGCAATTGAAACAAATATTATTGTCCTGCACGAAATCTCTACGTCTGTCAACTGTTTCTTTCGCAAAACCCGGGCAAAATGCAAGTGTGTGTGCTTCCTTACATAAAACACAAATATGGTTATTTACATGGAGGGCTTTCAACTTATTTGAATTTTGAGTCACGTTTTTCCTAGGTGTGTTGGATCCAGAAACCAAAAATTCGATTGCGCGGTATCTATTTGTCAAAAACTCCTGAAACATTGAATATGTTGGTAGCTGATCCGCTGAGCTATGACTATTCACGTAAAACTCCCAACTACGTTTGGTTTCTGTGTCCAATTTCTGACTCAAAATATGTACAACAATCACGTCCCAGCTCCCCACGTTGACACCAATGTTCAGTAAAGTGGACATACAATCATTCGTGGTGTCAATCAGTTCTTTCAGTATGGGTGCGGACTCATTAACCATGGGTTTCTGATTGAAAAATCTAATCAACGTTTGTTGGCATATGTACTTCTTATTATTGTATCGCTCCTCCAGTAATTCCCAACATCTGTCATAGTTACATTCTGCGATCGAAATGTGCTTCACAAGCTGTTCCGCTTCGCCTTTGAGATAACTTTTTAAGTAATGGAACTTTTGAACCTTTGTTAAGTCATCATTATGATGCACCAATGAACTAAACAGATCAAAAAATGTTGGCCATTCCGAATATTTGCCTGTAAATAATGGTATTACAATTTTGGGCAAATTAAGATGACTCGGTTTCGAAACAACTTGAGAAGCACCATCTTGGGAACAGCAGGAATTCAAATGCGAAGTAAATTTCAGTAAACTGGTTTTTAACTCACATTTATACCATGTATACATTTCTTCCATTTTGTCATATAAATCATCTTTCACATAAGAGGAATCAGTTAATTCATCAGACCCTGCACCACGCATTAATTCCCGGTGGCCTGATGAGAATTCAGCCCATAACTGTTCCACCAACTCTATTATATTTTCTATGTATTCCTTTGAAATTTGATTTGCTGATAATTTATTGAAATTTACTTTATTTTTCTCCAGACGTTTATAAATGTCATACTGAAAGCGCATTACGTTTTCTATTTCAGTTTTGAATTCCCTGCGTTTCGCCATTTTACGAAATTTAAAAAACAATAAGCGATAAACAAAATAAATCTAAATTTAAAAATAAAGTCTTTAAAAAAGTAAATCGCTTGTCAAAATAAATTCGAAACGCACTGACACTTGACACTTGACACACACTGACAATTAAAATTTTACTTACAGTGACAACTTCACACGAATTATGCCGAATCGCTACGTAGAGATGACGAACCTCCTTCTCCCTCTGGCAGGAGGGCTGCTCTGAGGGCGTTCCTCCGTCCTCTGGTCACCAAACCTGACGCGCCGACTTGTTGCGCTGTCTGAGGTCCTCCCGACCTCTGATGTGACCGGCGTCCTCCTCCAGCTGCAGCCTCTGTGGTAGGGCTGCAGAACTCCCCTCTGTCCTCCCACGTTACTGGATCCTGACGCGCGCCGAGCAGCAAGCCAAGCGCCGTCTGAGGTCCTCTTCTGGGCCTCTGAGTTGAACGTGGGGTACTCCCGTTGCAGCCTCTGAGGGCTGCCCGAGGACCCTCCTCCGTCCTCCGATGGCACCGATCCTGACGTACGCTGGCTACGCTCAGCGCCGTCTGAAGTCCTCCTGCGGACCTCTGGGGTGCCCCACAGCAGCAGTTCACTGCTCGTGGAGGAGGAGTCCACTCCTTTGGACGCTAGTACTTCCTCACTAGCATCCGGCTCGAAGGACCATGTTTAACCCTCCCGTAGTGAGAGGGTGGAATTCCCTCACCCTGAGCACTCCTAGCCGTTATCACTCCTATCACTCACTCCTACACTGACTAGGGGTACTACTAACTAGTGAATCAAACACCGTCTTGAGGTCAACTGAATTCAACTTTATTCTTTCCTCGGTTATATATAAAGGGCGGGCAAAAAATCTGGACACCGCGCGCTAATATTTTGCCTTAATCTAAGAGGTGCCATCTATTGGCCAAACTACGTGAACTACCTGTCATCTAGCGCGCGGTGACATCTATCGGTAAACGACAAAACCTTAAACCGACGTCAACAGAGTCAAATCTGTAAAAAAAGAGCTGTAAAAATTATAGAGATCAATTGTATTTCATTGCACAATAATAAAGATATAATTTTTCTTCAAGAGACAATCAACTCTACCAGATAGAGTCTGCATTCTGTGAAGAATGTAATTATATGTATGTAATTTATATTTATTTTCTGTTGTAGGTGTGTTTAAGGAAAGCTCTCCATGCTCTGAAACGTATGAAATTCGAAAACACGAAAATCGACTTTCTGATCATGCTTAATGGCCCCCATGTTTGGATGGCAGGTTCTCCAATATGTACCGGATCCTTAACTTTAAATAGTTTTCAACGACATCGTTTCTCCTATGTTTTTATGTGATCAGAATTTTAAAACTATTTTGATGTATTTTCACCAATTATGTTGGCTTATGATCTGCGCAGACGAGAGACTTTTGTCCACAGAGGTTTAGCCTTGGATAGTCGTTCGTCTGTGCAGGCCTTAATTTACTTGTATTCGCGTCGAAAATGGGCGTATTATTTTTGCGTTAGTATAGTTATTATTTTACATATTATTGGATGATTGAACGAATATTAGCATTTACATACCTTTATAAACTTCATTCATATTAATGCATTCGTGGCAACTCTAATGGTAGGAACTTAAGTTCTCGCGTCTTAACTAAGGATATTAAGTACTAAGATAAAATTCATAATCGTAAACAATTTAGCTATAATGACAGCATGGTATAATTGATAAAATAATCGTAAAATTGGCAATAGACACAACCTACCTGAAGTAAGTACTCGCCATGGGAGGTCTTCATAGGCATTAATGTAGAGTTAAGGATATTGGTGTCATAATCTAATGCTATTTACTCCTAAACTGCTTTAACAATTTTAATTAATTTTCTTGGAGACTTTGAACACCGATGATTGAGACGAGAGACAATGGAACTATTCCTACCTCTTGTTCCCACTACTGCAACTCTACACAGAGGTCTACCAGGATCTACAGCTTGACCGCCAATAAAAACCCAACCAGTGAAGGTCAAGTTTGTCCCAGGGAAAAGTTAAACTGTCATTGGATCCACAAAGAAATTAATCACCAGAACATAGGAGGAGTTCGAAGATAAGGTTCGAAGAGATACACAAGCAAAGTCATGGGCAAATCGTGTTACATGTAAGTACCTAAATATTATCTTGTTGTTGACTTTCGAATATGAAAATACATTTGTTTCTTTACTCATTAAGGAAGGTTGAAAAAAAAGTGTGGCGGCTCCGCAAATTGGTCGTTACTGACCAAAGTGACCAGTGCTTCCTAGAAATAAGCGTTTGCAGTGTTTATGCAATTCACCACATAGATCCGAGATTCACAAACCTCAAATATATTTCATAATGCCAATAATAATTCCAAAAAACATTGCCTACCTGCCAGGCAGTGGTTTATTAGTTAATTAGTACCTAATCGAAATGTTACTGTTAATACAACCTTCAGATCTTCTTATTCAGTAGAGTTCGGAAACATTGTCACACTGATTTTAAAATACTTAAAACACATATTTATAGGAGGCAGTATCACAAATCACCCTGAAATTGCAGTCGTAACCTGTCCACAAACGAAACACTAAAAACTTGAATGCTGTTTCAATTGTAGTGCGAAGAAACGACGTGTCTTTGTATCGAAAGTTACTGCCTTTGTTAAAGGCTTTTCACAACAATGCCATACAAATTAGTTTACTTGCAGCCGTAAATCTGCTCGTTAACGGACAGACAAAATACTTGATTAATTTGTTACGACAGCTCTCGGACACCTCTAGTCTCAGTATTATTTCAATGTTCAATTAAACGCGTTCTAATTAAATTACTTATCAAACTGTTGAGCAACGTTAAATATTTATTTATTTAGTCGTGAGCCGAGCGTTTCGCAAATACTACACTCGCGTGTCAAAACTCGTTTGTTAATAGGCTCAACAATGGCAACACTGTTCACACTTGCCTATTAAACGATCCATATCTCTTCATCTTTAACATCAGTTACTAAACACCTTCAATGGTGCCTAACTATTATAATGGCTTCTCGTTCATTCAGACGAACAATGTTCGAGAATAGTGTGCTGATGTGTAACGATTGCTTCACTATTGAAAAATGGATTTTATATTTGACGTGATAGCTCGTGAAAAGAGTTATATAAGGAAAACAATGGTGTAAGTACGTTTCTCTAGATTCCGAGGCACGATTCGCCGATCAATCATCTCCCACGCAGCTACGGTTGAAGGTGGGCAACTTACAATTCTGCACCTGTTGTTTGTTAGTGGCCATCAATAGATAATATTTTGACTTCCGGTAAATAAGCAGTAAACAATCGCTACATAAGAGGATATGGCCCACGCCAAAGAGTGGGTCAAAGAGATTCAACATTTTTTTAAATTATACCTGCTAAGTAACTAGGTAAATGTCAGATAATCTACTATAAGATATTTTGCAATCAAAAGATTGGTTAGTTTGTTTTTATGTTGCCAGTTTCTATTTGTGCTATAGGACTTATTTTGGTGATGAAGAATTCGGAGAGCCGATTCGAACAAATTAAAAAAATACAATCGTAAAATACAATAGTTTTGTTAGCTAGGATTGAGAACCATAATGTGATTTGATAACTCTTTCGCAACGTAAGTAATCTATGCATTTACATTACAGCGACATGGCTACACCGTTGCAGCGTGTCACAAAGCTTGTACAAAGTTCAGCCGGGAGGGCGGCGCGGGCGCACAGTTAATAAACTCGAATGCAACAGAGATGGGGTCACATGATTGGTACCAACGTTTGCCCAACATTATCATTCGCTCCCCGAACACTTAATTAAACCAACGTTAAACGCCATAAATGACAAATGTCCAGCGAAAATTGTAGATCGGCATTTAAACACTGGTCCCGTTGTTTCCAACGATTTAAACAAGCTCCAATAAAGCGAGTGGTTACCGAATGATTAATTCGCGGTTGACGCATGAATCATTACTCGATGTGACGAAAATAAAAGCACGCGGTTATTTTTAACCGACCTTTGTCTCAGGGGGCAACATAAATTTAAACTAATTAACTGATAAATTGCAGGGTGTTGGGATGAGAAGATTTATCGTCAGGACTAAGAGCACTAGAATTACTGTCAGCGTGTGAACATTGATCGGGGGACTGTAATCCATCCAGCACTGGAGGATTATGTTTAGTAAGGACTTAATAGGTGATTTCACGGTTCAGGTTATATACCTACCTATTCAATTAATCAAGTCTTACAAAAGTTATCCTTATCACCTTTTCAGTGAGTTAGAAAGAGCGCGAGAGCTTATGGGAAAATTTTCGCATTCCGTATTCGGACTAGCATCGTAAGTTTCAAACAGTTACTTTAAGAATGACCAATAACACTTATTTTTATGGACTACCTAAGTGTCAGTGCATTTACTACGCACTAAAAACCGAGTAAGTAAACACTTCAGTAATATAAATAAACGTATTGCCGATTTGAGTTTTGAAACCGTCATTTTATAACTGAACGATCGACCGAATTCGCCAAATTTCGCACAGTTTCGATATCGACAAGATGTTATATAAAGTAAACGTAATACAGACGATCTTATAGGGAGAAATTATTATCATGGCCGCCGCTTGGTCGATAAAGACATAATTTAACACTAGCGATACCGACTCGCCTGCTGCGCTCTGACAGAAATGATCTTCCTTCGATCTTCGGCGATGATGCCCAAAATTGCCTCTGTATCAACCCCTAGCTAGGGGCATAGGCGTAGAAGGGTGGGCCATGCTCAGCTCAGAATAATCTAATACCCACAATAGGATGTTTGGATACCAATTCGAAGACGATAGTACCTGCAGCACACTCATGAGCTTTGATACTAATCGCACTAATGATTTAAAAACGAAGTAGGTAGTTTCTAAAAATGGAAAATATACCTATCTACCTACTCTTTATTTCATAAAAATGCATAATACATTACAAACTGTTCGACGTGAGGCGTAAATGTATAATTTCTCCAAACAATCCTAAGGCAGTGGCTCTATAAAAGTTTGGGGACCTCTGTACTGCGGCGAAACATAGGGCTACTTCGCAAATCATTGATATGCGTTATATTTCATCATGATAATATCATATTTAATCCGTTTAAGCATCTTTTCGACTAGAGTTTTAAACTTTACACGAGGATACTTTATACTGAGCCCTAGCGCAGTGTTTGGCGCAGTAGTGACAAGTGGATTGCCTAGCGCTAGGCGATCAATCCCGGATTCGATGTTCCACCAAGTTAGATTTAGATTCCTTTTTTTATTCTACATCATGTGGTTGAAACAACTAAGGTCTCGCAAAGGAGCCGCCAAGATATCTGGCATAGCTTTTGATTGTAAAACGCTATTAAAATCGATAAAAATTATTAAAAATATTAATATTAATAAAAATACTATTTATGATGCATCTCATATTGCCTACTTAATACTGTTACTTCGATAGTGAGTGTAGTGGAAGTTAATAAAATGAAAGAGTGGACTGTATACAATTAGTTGTCTATTCGGTATAAATTAACAATGTTATCGAGACCGTTTTGTGCAAAGTCGTTGAAGAGAGTGCGTCAGGATCGTCTTCTTAGATGTTCGCTCGCGAACCGAACATTGCTCGTTCGTTCGCCGAACGCTCGCCGCTCCCTCCGGTCACGCCGCCCGCGGGCAATGTCCGTGAGTAGACAAATACGTATAACTGCAATAAAAACTCCAGCTAGAACAAAGAACAGTTTATATTATACAACGAAATCCAAACGTTTTTCAAATTCACCATAATTTAATAATATTATTATTTAATAATTAAGTTAATTAGATACCTAAGTGTCAAATCTGTGTCCACAGAAACCATGTTACATTTCCCAATTAGACCTAGATTAAGAAACCCAGAACACGGTAGTTGGTCTACATAATAAAAAAATAACCAGGTTAATCCTGTATTAATTAGCTCGGATTAAAGTAAATAGTTTTTATGCATGTTAGCAAAGAATTGCATAAACCGTGAAATATTGCCTTGTTATAAATTTCGACAATCAATAAAACCGACGTCCTGTTCGCGAGTCCTTGCTTGGATTTCTCTCCATTTGTTGCATAATCTTTAGTCCGAACCGCGATAAATTTTATCATCAATACAATGCACAGGGAAAGATAATGTGAACATTACACGCATGAGCTTATTTAGTAACATCTAAAGTAAAAAAAACCGGTTTCAGTTACTCTATCACCATGCAATGGTTGACCACATCTAAACATCACTTATGGAAATAGAATGAGTTTCATATAAATCGATATAAAAATGACTTAGGTTCCACTTAAGTTTCCCATACCTTTTTATTTTGCAAAAAAACTATGACAAATTATTTTTCCTCCTACTCACTCACTCACATCTCTAGATGGTCAAAACCTGCGGAAACTGACAGTAACTGTTCAATCTTTCAGGGTGTTTGTAGGCAATTGGCAATAATATCATAATGAAAATTCTAGCTAACAGCTATAAATCTTAGAAATGAGTTTACGACTTGATAGAGCCCGAGCAGTGGCCTCATAGTGGTCATAAAAACTTGACCGTTCGGCCGTCAGCGGCAGCTTACAGCCTTTAATCCAGCTTATACAGCTATTAGAGTTAATTTGCGACAAAATGTATTTAATGCGATTAATGCCTGGTCGAGGCTTGATTGACTGATACATCCAGATCAATGAAATTTTCTAATACCACGTATTTAAACACTCTTAGTTAGTTATACCTCGATTATAGACTACTAAATGGCTATTTAGCTGAGGACTACCTTCCTACTTTCAACTCTAGAATCCGAGCATTGTCCTATATATGTTAATCAATAACATTTCCATTGTAAATTACTAAGACATTCAAGCAGTCGTGCGAGCTTGAAAGCCAGCGGGCTTGAAATGTAGGTCTGTTTAAACAGCAAGCTATTTAATATGCACAAGGAAAAAACTTTCAATATTTCAGTGAGTTATACCTACTGGAACTGATCGAGATGTCAACCTTATCAGTCCTCGCCACTTTCGGCGCCAATCCAATCAACGTCAACGATATCTTACCGAGAAGGAACCGACTAAATGAGTGCCAATAATTATATAGGTCACCTCGGACCAATACGGTGCGGGAAATAATTAAGACCTTATCCTTAAGCCACTAACGAATTCTATGAATTTTAAAAATATATCACTTATTTACGGAAATTCAAAGGGCATACCCATCCGTAACGCGCAGACATCGTAACATTTCAACCGCAACAATAAAATAAATGAAAGACGCAGTTCACTGCGAGTTTTCTCCACATTACAGACGACAGCAATTCATAACGATAACGTATTGAAATGCGATTAACTGTTAACGTAACACCTTTTGAAAACGTACGCGTCTCTTCGATGATAAAACTTTATTTACAGCCTTAAATCCAGACGTCCAAAAAGCGGGGAATAAATAAGGTAACGGTCACATTACCCCGGAATTATTGTGTTCGCGGGTGGCACTTACTGTTGCGAAAAATACTATCGCATATCTTATGTTAGGTAAATAAATACCTTTGACCCAGAACCGTCAAGGCGCGCGCGGAACGGTTCAGCAAACTGATGACCATGTTTACTCGATGTTGACCAATTTAGCCGGTAAACGATCCGTTGAAATCGCTATCGGTTCCTTGTGGACCTCTCAGCTCATAACTGTACATCCTCTTTACATTATAATGCAGTACAAACTCGTTTCTTCATTACAAAAATCCGTGTGAAGCTGTGTGAAGGCTCACTCTCTCCAGAATTGCTGGTGTTCGTTACGATAAAATGAGCGTTGCTACGACTACGAAAACGCAAGTTCCTCAGATGAACCCCTATTATTGTTTTTATTGCATCTACAACTCTAGTTCATTAAGCTACCGTTTACACAGCATAAATGTCAATAACAATGTATGAAATAGACGTCGACTATTTATACAATAGTGGTGTCAGCTTTCCTTGGAATTTGACCGTGGCAATTTGTTGTGGATAAACAATGAGTCGTGAGAGGAACCTCCCCCCGCCTCCCGATAGCGGGATCCACGAGGGGCATCCAATTTACGACCTAACTGTTAGGTTTATACAACAATATTCTTCATACTGCATCGAAACAAAAGCCTGAAATATATTGGTAACTGTCGATGGAAACAACGGTCAAGTCTTAATGCACCGGCATAGAAACGTTAAGGCCAGTAACGAGTAACGACCCTGTTCTATAAAATATAGCTACATCGATATTCTAAACTCGGAAACAAATAAAATCAAGCGCCAGCTGCTACGGCCCGCGGACGATCTGCGCACACGCTCACCTGCTATGATTTATGCGCTAGAGTCGCCATTGTGCTGTCATGGCGGCCAGCCCGCGGAAACTTATGAACTACCTAACCTCAAATGTCTTGTATTTTGATATACACAAATTATTGCCTCAATCTATAGACGGATTCGCTAAAGCGTACTTTGGAGTTTTTTAGAGATCTTTCTTTTTTCTGTGAAAATAACTGGTGCACTACCTACCAAGTATTTAAACACCGTAATCTTTTGGAAATAGCCAGAAATATCGCATCGATGCATGTAACGACAACACTCGAATGTGCACAAAATAATGTCCACTGACAGCCGATAGGTATAATAAATTAACGAATAAGTATTGCCGCAACATTGTTGCTCATGCTAACCGGAACCACTTCACTCACTGAAAAATGTTGCTTTTTTGAGATGGTCGAAGTCGAATGTATCGATGACTGTACCTGACCTATTTATGTTAGAATCATCTTTGATAACTGCTATAAAGTATGGACCCATCACTACGATACTTACTAAGAAATTCAACGGTAAGTAGCCTGTAATTGATCGCGGGTAATCTCATAAGCTCATTATGGGCGATACATTCAATTACGTATCGATTCTAATCCCGGTTAACGATCTCGCATTAAAAGGTAAACGCTATCTGCTAACCAAATAAAATACGTTACCTACTTACTTATAATCATAGAGAGCTTGACCGCCTTCCGTTTTAATCTCAAACAACTGCCCTCTCCCTGGGTGGAGTCTGGAAGAGATCGCCGCTAAACATTAGGACTGCCTAAAATATGCTGTTTCAATTTGGTATTTCTTTAATTTGTCAGTTTTATTGGTGTGCAACTGTGGTACTTACCGACTTATCTCTATCTTTCTTGTGTAAGTTATTTAATTTAGGAACAAAGAAACGGTAATTATGTGTTCCAATGGACCTAGATCTAGTTTCAGCTCTACTCTATAGAGACGTTTTTCCAGTCTCTACTTCGAAATGATAAAAATGTTATCAATAATGACCACACTTAAGTTTTCAACAACAAAACTGTTATGTTGATGCATTTTTTATTAAATTGAGTGATATATCTGAAGCAACAGAGTCGTGGATAGTATTGACATATGCACAAAGAGAAATGCAAATTATTTTTAATTGCCTTCCGGTAGAAAGTAGGTGAACTTCAACACGAAACGGGCTGGCGATTCAGTTTGATTCTTGTCGAAATAATGACAAAGCGGCGAGCGGTGTCGAAAATGTCCAAGTGTCCAATTATTCGCACCACGACTACTACAGACTTTTGCCGACCAAACTTGATATATTGCTTCAATCCCAACTAATATTATAAATGCGAAAGTAACTCTGTCTGTCTGTCTGTCTGTTACGCTTTCCAGCTTAAACCTCGCAACCGATTTTGATGAAATTTGGCATAGAGATAGTTTGAGTCCCGGGAAAGAACATAGGATAGTTTTTATCCCGGTTTTTGAAACAGGGACGCGCGCGATAAAGTTTTTCTGTGACAGACAAAATTCCACGCGGGCGAAGCCGCGGGCGGAAAGCTAGTTACCTTATATTCACCGCTAAATTAAATTAACATGGGCACTACGTAAATGAAATTTCAATATCCGAACTTTTTATATGCTTTTACTTACTTTCCCATTTTATCTATGTTTTATCTACAGCGGAGCAGCTCTTGGCCCGCATCTCACCTGATGGAAAGTGATGATAAGGCCGAAGGTGCGGTGCGGTGCTCAAGCAAGTGAGCTCGTAGACCTTCAACTGCCAAAAAAACAACATGCTCTTTACATTTTTTATGGTGCAAGACTTAGGAAGATGGTGGTAGCTATCCAAGCGGACTTAGAACATTACTACAACTACAACTAAACCGAACAGAAAATTTTGCCCTCACTGGGAACCAAACGCAGGACCTCTCGATTTGAGACAGGTGGTTTTACCACTAGACCACCAAAGCGGTCAAAAAGAGAAGTTAGGTAAGTACATAAGTATACCTAAGTTTTTTTAAGTTAGTTAAGTCCTACCTACCTCTGTTTATCCTACTTTCAACGAAATAAGAAAAACTTGATAGATTTTAAATGCACTTTTAATGCCATGAAAAAAGTGGACCAACACGACGCCGTAATAGCCCATAATCAATAACTAATAATCTTTTCCGTGTAGGTACGTGGGCGATTTGACGTGTGCCCATTTGTTTTACTTAACCCTTAAGGCTCTTATCAGACACCACGCATCCTCTTTAAGCCGGATCATTGTTTAAACGTCCTTTCCTGGTCTGCCCGACCCTTCTGGTGGGCGTGATAGATCTAAGCAGCTTCCAGTGACAATCTATTACCTACGGTAGACTCGCATCCTATTATTTTTAATAATTCGAGAAATTATTAACAGTAAGAGTTCGGTAAGCCGGTAAGTAGGTAGGTACAGTACCTACCTACTTACCGGCCGGTACCTACGGTACCTATCGTTTAAGGACCTAAGGTACCTATCGTTTAAGGAACGCGAAGAAGATTCAAAGTCAAGTCGTGAACTAACTTAGTATCGCCTAATCTCTCTTGTTAACCTGTTGGTACCTACATGACCAAAAGTGGATCTCTGGTGGAAACGAAGCTACCTACAAGGTTTAAAATTTTTAAGATTGGCTATCAACTGCTACAAGCTGACCTAAACTGAAGGCGAAACTTATTGGTGTGCAAGTGTATCTCCTAAAGCTTCACATTAACTTTGCCCTTAAAGTTTTGCACGTTCCACATTAGGTACCTTTAGCTAACGAGAAGATTACTTACACTTTAAATCCGTGAACTTCTAAATGTCAGATCCATTGATTTCTAAACAAGTATGGGGCGTGTAGGCAGGACCAGTATCTAGTAAGCCACAGCAACTAGGTTAGCGCCTGCATTTCGACACCTGATGAATGCAAAGTTTATGGATAATAATTAATAGACGTCATCAACTAAATAGGATTGTGGTGCATTTATTAAGCACTAGCTTTTGCGGGTGACTTCGCCCACGTGATTTTCAAATTGGGAACAAAGAAGTCAAAGAACACTGTAGGTATCTTATATTCAACTATACTTACCCATACCAAATCTTATCTAAATCGGTTCAGTGGCTTATGTCATGTGGTAAGACAGTTTACTTTTTTCCACAACTTGAACTTACACAAAACTAAATTATTTTTAGGTATTTATTTAAGTTTTCTTATTTGAAAGAGGAGTACAGGTAAATAATAACATAGAGTGTAACAAAATCAATGTATTAAACTTACTTAGGTCACTTTTAGGTAATTATGCATCAATACATTTTCATATAAATTAATTAACAACTTTATCAACTTTGTTTGTTGATTTCATTTATCACAGTATTTGATCAAATGACATGGCAGTAAAAAAACACTTTACAAATCTACAGCCCTTAACATGGTTTGACTCCCATCAGTTTAGAATCTGCACAAAAGTCCCACATATCTGGTTTTTTAGTCCATGCTTTGAAAAATACCTCCTTAACTATTTCCCATTTTTCATAATACCATTTGTTTTTCCTCTTCATTTTGTTGTAGGGTATAGTCAAGACAGCTTCAGTTCCAGGAACAGTATCCTTATCAAGCAATAACAGTACTTCTACAAATCGTTGATATAATACATATTTACATATACTTAGAAACGTTCTTTCATAATTTATATGCTTTTTTGTTGTTCCCCTTCTTATTCCAAAACATGCAACTTCAGGGTAACTGAAAAAAAGTATGTAATTTTAGTAAGTTATCAAATACATAATAATAAATCGATTTATATTATTTATACATAGTGTCTGATACTGCTCATCAAAATCATTAAAGTAGCGCAAAAATAAGAAATGAAAATCAATTGGATAGTCAGTGTGCAAATATGTTTTTTTCTCAACTAAGGGAAAAACAAGGTAGACACTGAAATGTAGTTAGATAAGGATACAAATATCTAAGATACTCTTAACTTACCCATTATCAAGATTAACCCAAATGATACTGGTAGGTCCAGCCTTATATCTGGTTTCAGATTTCTTGTGGGGGAACACCACGGATGACTGCTCAAATGTTGGTATATTTTCTATTGTAAAATTTGGATTTCTTAAAACCAGGGCTCTTTTCAAACATTCTTGGCTAAAAGGCACCCCTCCTCCAATAATGATGGACTTTAAATAAATTGGTTTATTAAACAATAACCCCATAAGACTGCCTTGTAAACCTAAATGCATCCATTTTGCAATTTTGTCAGTACACGACACAGATAAAGTCCTTTCACCACGTCCCGGCTTTGTTCTAACTTGGCCGAGCAAGTGATATGTATCTCCGGGTTCTTTAGTATCTTGCTCACAGTGAGGAAGGCATTTAGCTCCAGTTCTAAAGACATCTGGGATCACTCTTAGCTCTTTCTTTTTGTCAATATCGGAAATATCATCATCAGCCTTGCGTTTATTTGACTCTAATGGTAAACATTCTTCGTCTGGTGCAAGTTTAACAGTAGGCAATATAGTAGCATCACCACACGGCAGTTGTGATGTATAGAAGTGCAATTCATAATTGCTAGGCAATTCAAACTTACCATTTGCCATTTTTAACACGGTCATCTGCCCTTCTGCAGTTCTTTTCATAGCTTCGTAAAGGTATACTAATAGCCCTCTTCGAGCTATAATTTCAGCATGGCTATCATTTAGGATATTTCCTAGGGGAGAGAGTTTAGCACCACTTATACACTTTGTGCCGGTACCTATCGATATCACTTCCGTATAACCTGTTGATCTATCGAACAACAAGATGCCAGATAAAACAGTGTATTCATCGTAATTTGGTTTACCACTGTTTGGGAGTTTCTCATACACCTCAAGAAACTTTTTCACAGCTCTATCAGCGACAGATTCATCAAAATCAAATGACATCTTGGGTTGTCCTCACAAAATCATGATTTGTATAATGATTGTGACAGTAAAGATGAAACCAAATAAATAATATTTAATGCAAAAACGTGGAAATAACTACGAATTATATGAATCTCACGATTATAAGCACAATTTCACATTAATTCACAATTTCACATGTTGTTGTTGTGGTGCCAAGTGTCAAGCAAGTGTCAGTCAACTGTCACCGACGTCAGGTATATAAGAAACGTCACCGAGTGATCATCGTCGAGATGGCACGACGCAAAGATTATTAACACTATTCAGCCTATGTGCATCATTAGATTTTTTATTATAAAAAGCGTAAATGAAAAAACAATCTGTAAAGTGAATCGAAAGAAAAAAAACAAGTATTGCTTGCACAATCTAGCTTACCATTTTTTTTTACTTAGGTAGCGGTAAGCCGTAGTGAGAATCAACTTCAACATAATCGAAAGTGGCCATGACCATGAAATCAAATTAAACATAATGTGCTATGTATGATTATGAACCAATACCTACCCTAATATATTTTGTTTCAAACAGTCTATTTTTTTGCATAGGTACATCATAGCCCTCTGCTGTTTTCTGTCGTGGTCGTCGCGGTCACCAACCCGCGACAGCAATCAATCGTAGTTAGAGATGGGTTTCCACCCGGGTGAAAACCCACATGAGGGTAAAAACCCAATAAAAACCCGTTTCATTCCACCCGTGGGTGTTTACACCGGGTGAAAACAAATAACTTTATAATTATTTCAATTGGTATCTTTTCTTTATTTTTATTGAATTTTTCTCATTTAAGTTTATTGATTAATAAGTAATAAGTCAAATTTAACACTTATATGCATTTATATCGTGGCCAAATCGTAAAATTGATCACGTTATGATGATGTGACCAATTATTTTATAAAATGGTGTTATTTCAAGAATCGTTGAACCGATTTAGAAGAAATTTAGTAGGAACACAATATTTGTGATCATGGGCAAGGACATGGAGGGGGGGGGGGGGGGGGGGAATGCCAAAGATGCCAAACTCTCTCTTTGATGACATTACGGTATAAAGTTACAAATAACAACACCAACTACAAAGTACTTCTGCTTAAACACTTGAAATCGAACCGCCCTTCCGCCACTGTAACGCATTGTAACGTTTTTCAAGACCTCCTCTCCCCCCAGATTGCATTACGTAACACTAGAACGCCCCCTTAGCGACAAATACCACTTCTCACTTTAAAAAAACGCTATTTTTGTTTTCACCCACCAGAATGGGTGATAATGGGTAAAAATCACCCAGTTTTAACCCAATCGGGTGAAATGGGTTTTTACCCACTACCCATCCCTAATCGTAGTGGGACTATCTCATTTGAAAATCTGAGCCAAGACGGAAACAATTTTAGTTCTTGGTATTATAACTAGTGAGTGGACTAAGAGCATGTGAGTGACTTTTGCTTAAGTATAAAAGTTGGAAAAGTTTTTAGACTTCCAACGCAGATATTGGAGATGATAATAGCCGAAAAGCGCGGTATCAGGGTCAGATTGTCAGTTTGAGGGTCGGTAGTTCGATCCCCTTTGTTCCCTTGATTATGTGGTAAGCCCACTCGTAGCACAATCATAATGTTTAGCTTTTTCTAAAGATGCAACACAGACCAAAACAGTTAACTTTAATAATGTGCTAAAATCAAACAAATAAATTCTTCACCGGTGCTCTGACCGTAAACACGTCGAAGTCATTACAATCTAAAACCGATAAATCGTTTTAATTGTACCTATCAGTATTAGTTACGTGGGACGCAAGCTCATCCAATTTAGGCGGGAACAATAAGCGTCCATCAATCACCAACCACATCACCGTTGGGACGGTAACGGGACCACAGATTATGTCTGGAACCGGGACTGTAATATCGCCTAATAGCCGCCGTACCCCGTGAGTGTGGTTTAAGTGATTTTTCACAAAACTTGTAAGCAATCATGTTATTATAGCACCGGACACTAGCGTTAAAATTGCTGTAACAAATTGCTTGCAGAAATAGCATTTTAGCGAAACCCCTCGTTATTTTATCAAGAATCATCACGACAATAATTAATAATTGATGATAGACGAGTTTTTTAGTTCCATGGATTCAGCAATTTTCAACTTTATAATTTAGTTTGGTAGGCAATTTAACCTAAGCACGTAAGTGCCTATTTTACTGTAAGATAGTGCCTACTTACTTATACCCGTTATCATACTATTGGTACCTTAATCAGACGTGGCAATATTTCACGTAGGTACAGTTCAAAACGAAATGGGTCTTAGCATTATGGATGATCGTTTCTAAATGATTTTCTCTTTAACGTACCATTACCTTCGTTCGTGAGCTGACATCAATCGATGCATAGTTTGCTCGAAAGCAGCTTTCGTTAAACAATACTAAGCTACTTCCTAAATGCCGCAACTAACAAGGGCCAGCGATGTATAACACCAGCATTCATCACCGGATCGCCGGATACAGGCATTCGTGGCATCGCAGCCTTATTATAGTGACCACTTGTGGGCGTTGTATAAGAGGGTAGTTTGTCATTCCACGGCTCATTACGACGCAGTGACAGCCGATCTCCACACCAATTTGAATATCAAAGCAGTGCTTACCCCACAACACGCAAGATTAAAAATATCAGAACGCCCCCGATGTTGATGAGTTCAATAAATCGATTTTATTTAAATTTGAATAATCGATACCATCGGGGTCAGAAATCAGAATTGTTTACATCTTGGACCTTAATTCAAGAACGTAAGGGACGATTTGAGTCAGTTGAGCGATAGTCACATTTCTACTTTTGTTATTTTTATTCGAATGATGTAGGTGACGACGTGTTTGACCTTTCAAATGTTTCGTTCCAATCATAAAAAATAAAAGTAACAAGTGAAATGACTAAAACGTATGCCCCTTTTAAGGTCCCTGTTAATACAAAAAATCTGAGAGGCAGTGGAAAATTACTTCTGTTTTGAAATATTAAAATAATTCAAGTAGAATTGTTTGATTGTCAAGAAATACAAGCAGTCACCTAAACTACAACAGGAAACGAATTTTGGTCATGAAATCAATAAAAGACAAAGGAAATACATAATAACATCGAAGGTAAATGAGATTGCAGCAATTGATCCCGCGGAAGTTGCCGCTAATTAATATGTCAGACAACTTAATGGCGACCAATACTTTTATCATTATATCATAAATTCGACGATTAATACTTTTATTTTGGGGTGTTTAAACCGATTATCGATTCGGTTTAATGTTTACGTTCAAAAGGGCAACAAGTAAACACATATATAGGTACCTATAAGAACTTACGAGTACGTTGGTACTATTAGGTACTTATTCTGTGTTACTACTAACTTGGCAAGAGAATTTCAGCTGCTGTCCTTTCTAAATAAAAAAAAATGCTTTTAATAAAACAGTAGCACGCAAAATAATGAACATTTTAAATAGAAGATCGGACAATCTTGTAAACCTCGAACTTTTAATTAACTTCCTATGACAAGTTGTTTCATTTTCATTGATTTAAAACCTAGGCTTCCTAAACTTTTTTTTACTCTTGGGAAATGCCATTTTTGCGACTCAACGCCCTGTATTACATACAAATACTTAAATGACATTATCCAACATAGCATAAGTACAAAACAAAACTTAAAATCCTAATATAGAAAACAGTGATTAGTGGGTCCCACCACTCCCATACCCATAATTTGCATTAAGGTAAGTAACTCAGTTTTTGTCTTAACGAATTTCTCATCTCCTTTGGCGCCTTTGCAACCAATTTGCTTGGTGGAATGTACAAATGACTGTGAATTAAAACCCAGGTGAGGCGTATTAGGCCTCATTTGTGGGGTTTTCAAACCCTGTTCTCTCAAATTACGCGAGGTGTAAGGCTTCGAGCTTCCTGTTGCAGTATCGTGGAATTAAATGCACGCTTGCCATAAACCATCTGACTGTACAGACAGACGCTTAAAAATTCTCTTTTTATTGAATTTTAATCATCTTCGTCATCAAGATACTTTAGCGACTTTAAAAACATTTACCTACTTTCAATCTAAAAATTTAGAAGTACAGTACCTAACCAACCATAGACTATAATTATTATCGGTTAAAATATATTATTAACATTCGACGAAATAAGGATACATAAGTAAATAAATTGGTTTTCGGTGAATCGTTAGGTACCTAAATATACACCAGGGAATTAAAATTTCGTACTAAAAGGGAAACGATCAACAGTTTTCGTTGAAATGTAAATCTATGATTTGCTTTCGAGACATGGATCGTAGGAAATCCTCTAAAACAGTAGCGGCGTAAGGGGGGGGGGGGGGGCGGTGGGGGCGGTCCGCCCCGGGTGCCAAGCATCAGGGGGTGACACAAGTCGCGCAGATTAGTACTCACTGGCATATCTGCATGGGAAATCTGCGGTCAATGTCATGATACGGGAGGGTGGGGGGTGTGATTGTCTTTCAATCGGTAGGTAACCCCAAAATCCTGGGGGGGTACCAGGGGGTGCCATAGGACTTCTGACGGGGGGGGGGGGGGGGGACCAACCCATGCTACGCCGCCACTGCTCTAAAAATATACACTCATACAAAAAAGGTGTACGCAATGTAGCATCCACCTTCCTTCAACAATTTTACGACAGACTGTACTGTACTGGGTTACTTAACCACCATTGGTTGTAATAATAATACAGGAACTAACAGGAAGTGTATTGTTACCATTGTTCTAACTTCAGCCTGCAGTTGAGAACAGCAATTGATTTTCTGCTTATCCATAATTTACTCAGCGATACGACGATGTAACTTATCTGAGATAAGTACCTGTGCAATCTTTGAGTTCTTTAATTCTGACATTTTCTAATATTTTTCTCATTTTTAGTTTGTCGCTTTCATCATCATAAGTCTATAATTTTTAACCATTATTAACTTATCATTTACGCCCGTATTTACATACATTACTATAAGGTCTCACAGTACGCGTGGACGCACAGGGTGAAATCTGCAAGTACTTATCTAAACACCTACCCACTGAAGTTCCAAACAAAACAGATTTCAATAGCGCCAAAGAAAACGTATTCACCTTTTCAATTGCAAACTGCACTACAAGGTCGTCTAGCAAAACAGTTGTGCAATGTTTGGGAAGTTTTTATCTGGCATCTCCGTTGATCACCATTCATAATGCAACACGAGAAAAGTTTCCCAAAATTATGCAATAGTACAAATTGAAATCGCTCGGTGCAGAGAGGACCCCTGCTGAGACCCGCACCTCGGGGGAACAAAAGGCTTCGTACGCCGCGTCATATTTTGCTGCAAATCGATCAAGGATTTCATAATCGAACACTCATTTTTTTTCTTGAAGACCAGTGAACTGAACTGAACATACTTATTAAATTTATCTGTCTTTTTCTTCTTGCCTAATTTAATTTTATAATTTGATTTAAGGTGGGCAGGTGGTCGGCACACGGCAGTGTAAGTAAATAAATAGTGAAGGTAGGTATAGAACTGGACCCAAAACCGATCCCTGAGGTACTCCTGCCTGAATATGGGGTAAATAGTTGAGAAACTGTTTCCAAATTTTACCTGGAACCTTATCTAAATACGATATTAGTAAATGTACGCGGGGTGCGGCAAGCAGATTCTGTTAAGTAGCAGTTATTCATTGCTTAACTTAATAAAATGATATTTCGCGAGAGAAACTATATCGGCTGCTTTGGAGTTTGTTAATTTCTTTTCGAGCGAGTTTATAAAATGTATGATTGATAAAACACATTAATAAAACATGTCACTTGGCCTTGTTGCCGTCGTAATCTGCATCCCCATAACCGGCGGGGTACCGATGAAAGTGCATCAGATTTATTGCGGCATTTCTCACTTTCCTTATTTTTAATCGCATTCATTTTGAATGATGATCATTAACGTTACCTACTTGTAGGTAGGTAATCAGTAATGCTCGTATGATGATAGTATGATCTGACGGCAGGGTATGGGTTGGGAACCATCATCCGACTTGAATCTTATAAAGAGAAGTCAAAAGTTTTGACTAGTAGTACGTAAGTAGTACCTAGTGGATGCTAGTAGTGAGGTCCATATTACGAAAAGACCATGTACCTAATTGGTTAGTAAATTCTAATATTTGAATCAGAAGTTATTAATCACTTTAGATAAGCGCGATTGGAAATTAGACTAACAGACAATTATTGACTGGCATCAGCTTAGGTTGCGCAAGCTCTCGCATTTATGATTGCGTCTCTTACGCAGATCGTTCCGAAGTGAATAGGTGTCACAGTGTCCCACGTTTATGCTCGTGACATTGACATTGGCCTTGCTGACGATGAAGACAAAGTGCAAAATGATCCGTAGCCCATTGCTGGGGTCAAGTAGGGTTAAACGATCGATTGGAAACTGCGCTGCTGATAGGTAAGCCGATTTATCTTATGCTTTGTCAATTAATGTGCGAGCTCTTTGATGGGCTTTTAATCCGAAACCAATCGACGAGATGGGCTTATGATGAATAAAAAAGGTTTTCAAAAAGTACAAAACTGGGAATACCTCAGTTTCTTTTTGAGAAAGAGCTTATTAAAGATCACGATACAAATTGTAGATAAAATATTCATCTTTCTGAATGAAAGACTTTGAGTCTATCTACCTAAATAAACCCAAAGCATGGACTGAGACATCCTAATTTCCTCATTGTTTTCAGGTCTCTAATACCTACTGATAAGCAGTCACTGAACTTCCAACATGCAAAATAGTTTCCCTCACGATTTGTACCTTACCATCGCCGACTGGGAACACTAACAGTTTTCTAATATATCGAATAAATCAGCCAGATACAGAGCTAACAAGCTGTACCGTATTTACAGCGACCATTTAATGCTATCAAATTATATAAAAGCAGTTGTGCAGTATGTCTGGGTTTCAATGCTTGATAACAAATCTGAATCGTGCCGAGTTCACATTAGCACGCCGCACGTTCCGGGCAGCACGGCATCTGATAGGTAATGCAACAGTAATGCTCTCCACTCTATACTATTTCATGTTATTACTCTTGGCATGGTGTTCCTGTGCAGACACCTAATCAGGCTCCATGATCACGGGCGAGGCTGCAAGATAGTTTCCCGTCTGGGTTTTATTTAAATTATTAAATGCCACATAAACAATGCCCATCTAGGCACCAATTGAAATTAAAAACTCAATTCATTATTAGAAACTCAAAGAAAATCTTTAAAAAGGAGCTTGGAGAAAAATAAGTTCAAAAACTAACCAACTGTTAGCTTTTATTCAGTTGGTCTAAGTACCTCAAGTAGGTAAAGGTGCGGCAAAAAGTTAGCATGCAAATCGTAGAACTAAGGCGTTGAAATAAAAATTAAACTGTGGCGTACTCGTCGTAAGTAGCCTACTGAACAGGCGTTTATTCCATTCATAATCACATTAATATCTAACACCGTGCGTCGCCTGCAGAAAATCAAGGAAATGAAACGTAATATCCATAACATTGGGTAAGCCGACGACTCAATTTCATAGCTGATGCTGTCTTAATGCAACACCGGGATGTAAGCCGATTTGAAATAAATTAAGCGGTGGTTAATATGACAATTTACGAGCGTGCCTAACTGACCGTGTGGATCCATACAGCCTAGCCCAGGGGTGGGCAAAGTTATGATGGCTCTATCTTTTTCATCAGGTTATTCACCTAGCCTTTTACTGCATTTACGGTCAAATGCCTACCTTTTGTTGCATAAAAAATTGGGAAGGCCAAAGGTACATGACTGTAGTCGTCAATGATTCGGGGTTGCGACAAGTAAAAAAGCAGTAAAAAACTGCTTATCCTAAGTTACTCAATATGAACTGCGTCTGCCGTAAACAAGTTAGTGATAATAACCGAGACATGAAAAGATATTAAGTACCTACCTTAAGGAACATGCAACATGGAAAGATATAAGGATTTTGCCATCATTGGTGGGTCGCGGATGAAGCCCTGGACCGTACTTGGCCCACCCCTGTCCTGGCGATGATAATGAATTTCTCGTCTCGAGGATATCTTTATGTGTACACGGTTAGATCCCAGTGAGCGTACAGCATACAGTAGGTTCTCAAATTATGAATATGCATTCTTTTTACGACTATGAGTGTTAGGTATAAGCTAGTATTACTTATATTGTCTGTGCCAAAGTAAACATTGTTCGTCCTGTTACATCCCTCTGATGTACATAAAACCCCTGATGCCCAGAAAATCCTGCGGCATCAGCATTTTTGCCCGAGTTGGCTCGCCCGCTTCACGGGCTCGCCAGTTCTTCGCTACCACTCGTGCGTGACGGCTGCCTCTTTCAAATCCAATCATTGTATTTTATTTTAGCCAGAATAATTAGCCTTTTTTAAAAAGACTCTATCAAAGCCCGGCCTAACATTGGTGGCAGCTCAAGGGATTTATAAAATCCTCGGTACCGCGTCCGAAGTATAGTATAGTGAACAAACAGTGTGTGTGCAAGTGATCCAAGTTCGAACTCAGAATCTCACCGTATCTCACTGTATCTCGCCGTATCTCACCGTTTCTCGTCGCATCACACTGCATCATCGCTGTACCTCTTCGTGTCCCGCTACATTTCACCGTGTCCCACTGTGTCCCGCTGTATCTGCTGTGTCCCACTGTTCCCGCTGTGTCCCGCAACCGTCGTCGAACTCACCATCATCGCTGGCCCTGAAAGAAAATACTTACCATCTCCACTGCATCCTGAAGAAGAATCTCATCGCTGTATCCTGCTCCGCCGTATCCCGATTTGCCGCAACCTGAAATAAATATCATCCTAACTCAAGACAATCAACGCGTAACACCGTGCCTGAGACGCCCTTATCGCTCCGGAATGCAGCCGCTTCCCATCGTCGCGCTCACGTTCGCCGTCTACGCAACATTGTAGTGAGTCTGGCCTTTGTTCTTTGTACCTTATCTAATATTCAATTGATTCAATTCTTTGTGTGGCGTTGTGACCAATTTTATCGTGTATTCCTTTTGTAATCATTTACGGTTTAAGAAGTTTAACTTTACATCAATTCAAAATGTCAAAATCAGAGTTCAGAGTACCCAAGGACGTGCTCCCCGTACCGGTAGACGTGGACTTGCCAATGTCGGAGGACGATAGAGCCACAAGCCCAGTAGCGGACGTCCAAAGGGAAAAAAGGGGCAGAAAACCTGCTCCCTCAACTATTGCAATGAATTTAGACCTCAGTATCCTCCTAAAATTCATAAAGTCATACGATGGCAGTAGAGAAACCTTAAACTCTTTTATCATAAACTGCAACAACGCCTACAACTTAGCCACGGAAACCCAAAAACATATAGTTTTTAAATACATATTATGCCAACTTCAAGGGAAAGCGGAAGTCGCGTGCTCCATAAAAGAATTCACCAATTGGGAACAATTGAAGGAATTCTTGAAAACTCAATTCAGTGAGCGTAAACATTATGCGCACCTGCTAATGGACCTCCAGGAGAGTAAGCAGGGCGGTAATGAAAACGTCAGCCAGTACGCGCTCCGAGTCGAGACATGCCTGTCCCAACTCCTGACGGAGATATCGTTGTCGCAAACTAAAATCAAAGAAATTCCCGGTAGGACAGCCGCAATGGAGGATCTCGCTCTCCACCATTTCTTAATGGGATTACATCCCCGTATCTCCAATATAGTGAGATGTCGCTCACCATCAACCCTCAACGAAGCCGTAAACCTCGCCGTATCCGAAGAACGGATACAACAGACTCTATACAAAAAACCTGTTCCCGACCAAAGACCCAACAACAATAACAATAATCGATTCACGAAACCCCGTCAGAATTTCAACAACCAACAACAAAGTTCTCAATCTCAATCTCAACCTCAACCTTCGGGTTCCAACTCCACTGTCGTATGTCGATACTGCAAAGCCCCAGGGCACACTATCGACGTCTGTCGAAAACGAGAATACAATAACAGAATGAGGGGTCAAAGGCCTCCATTCAACACCCCAAATCCTCAGTTCCGTAGGGTCAACTTCAACCAGGACCAACAGGAGGACGACGAGGGTCATGACGAAGTTGACTTCAATCCCTCAGAAAATTTAAACGAGTAGTGGACTCCCGGCGGTGTCCCGCGAGTCCAAAACGCAAACCAACCCTGATTCCAAATGAAAAGACACCCACTGTATCCACTGCATCCACTGTATCCACTGCATCCACTGTATCCACTGTATCCACTGTATCCGCCGAACCAAAGGCGACCGCTGTACCCACTGTATCCGCCAAACCAAAGGCGACCACTGTATCCACTGCATCCACTGTATCCGCCAAACCAAAGGCGACCACTGTATCCACTGCATCCACTGTATCCGCCAAACCAAAGGCGACCACTGTATCCACTGCATCCACTGTATCCGCCAAACCAAAGGCGACCACCGTATCCACTGCATCAAAGTCAACCACCGTATCCTCTGTATCCGCTGAATCAAAGTCAACCACTGTACCGAATGCAAAATCTACTACACCCAAGCGCAGGCCTTCCCTGACGACTCCGCTAACTGAAAAAAACACACAAATTTACGAAATATCATTTGATCCCTCAATCAAATCGTTACCACACGTTGTTATCAACACAGCCGCTTCTGAAATGCCACTGTCGCTTTTAATTGACACAGGTTCTTCAATAAGCCTACTCAAAAAGTCGTGTATCAAACCTCAAACTCCGCTGAACGAGGAAAAGCTCAAACTTAAGGGCTTTAACTCTGCTGACGAATCCGTCCCAACGTTGGGCTCACTTAATTTGGCGTTATACTTAAAAGATAAACCCAAAGTTTCCATCAAACACAAATTCCACGTAGTGGGAGACATTGATTTCCCCTACGACGGCATCGTGGGTAACGACCTCCTTAACCAATTCAATGGCAGCATCGACTTCACGCGCGAAGCCCTGAAGCTTGGAAAACATATCCTGAAGTTATTCTTTACGGATCCTTATTACACCGTTCCAGCACGCTCAGAGAAAGTAATAGAGTGTTCAGTTTCTAATCCTGACCTTAAAGAAGGTGTCATTCTAGATCAGCATATATCTCAGAACCTACTAATATCAAACTGCTTAGTAAAAGTCAAGGAAAATGATAAAATTAACATAACAGTCGCCAATACTTCAGAACAGCCAATAAATATCAAAACCAATCTCAATCTTCACCTAGAACCTCTTCATACCTCTGCGTATCCTGTCCATACTAGTAGACAAACGACATCCAAACGAACTGAAGAAGTTATAAATTCACTCAGAGCAAATCACTTGAACCAAGAAGAGAGAGATGCTCTTATAGATCTCTGCTCCCAATACTCAGATATCTTCCACTTGCCAGACGATCAATTAACTTTCACCACTGCTCTCGACCACAAAATCAAAACTACAGTCGACGAACCCGTTCACACCAAATCCTACAGATTCCCAGAATGCCATAAGCAGGAGGTAGAATCGCAAATCAACCAAATGCTTGACCAAAATATTATCGAGCCCTCTTCATCGCCGTGGAGCTCTCCCATATGGATAGTTCCCAAAAAACTAGATTCCCAAGGAAGACGAAAATGGAGAGTTGTCATCGACTATAGGAAGTTGAACAACATCACTATAGGCGAAACCTATCCCATTCCCCAAATCCATGAAATCCTCGACCAGCTAGGCAAGAGCAAATACTTCAGCACTCTGGATCTTACCTCTGGCTTCCATCAAATTCTCGTATCTCCTGAAGACGCACCCAAAACCGCGTTCTCCGTCCCTCAGGGACATTTCCAATTCAATAGGATGCCATTTGGGCTTAAAAATGCGCCATCCACCTTCCAAAAACTCATGAACAACTGCCTTTCTGGCCTTCAGGGTACACGATGCTTCGTCTACTTAGACGATATCGTCGTGTACTCACCTGACCTATTTTCCCAAATCGACAACCTCAAAATCGTCTTCAACAGAATCCGTAGTTTCAATTTAAAACTCCAGCCGGACAAGTGTGAGTTCCTCCGGAAGGAAGTGGCTTACCTTGGCCATATCATCAGTGAAAATGGCGTTAAGCCTAACCCCGACAAGACCAACGCCGTAACAGAATTTCCAGTACCCCAATCTCCAAAAGATGTGAAATCTTTCCTGGGTTTAGTTTCCTATTATAGGAGATTCATATCAGATTTCTCAAAACTAGCTAAACCCTTAACTTCCCTCCTTAAAAAGGACACGCCTTTTAATTGGCAAAACGAGCAACAACTCGCATTCGAATCCCTAAAAAACAAACTTGTCTCAGCCCCGATTTTAGCTTATCCAGACTTTACACAACCCTTCCTTCTGACTTGCGACGCTTCCAACTATGCGATATCCGCAATATTATCCCAAGGTCCCGTGGGACGAGACCGTCCCATTGCATACGCATCTCGCACTCTCAATAAGGCGGAATGCAATTACAGTGTGACTGAAAAGGAATGCCTAGCAATCCTGTTCGGCACCAAAACGTTCCGACCTTACCTCTATGGAACCCGCTTCACAATCATCACAGACCACAAACCCCTTCAATGGCTTTTTAATTGCAAGGACCCCGGGTCTCGCTTAGTCCGGTGGCGCCTAAAACTGGAAGAGTTCGAGTATAATATCCAATATAAAAAAGGCAAAGTAAACGCCAATGCTGACGCATTATCTCGACATCCTGTAAATCCAATAATTCCTACCGACTCTCCACCGCAATTAGAAGCTCCAAATCAACTTGATCCTATCCAATCCGCTGATAACGGAAATAATGACTTACCTTTTAGTCCGCTCACGCTGGATGACCTAAACATTCAGCTCCCGCATACTTCTGAAAATGATAGTGACAGTATACCTAACATTGACCTACTAGATGATGATCGTGAAATCACATTCCCATCCAGTCCCGAAGAAACTAACCCGACTCAATCCCCTGAACCTGCAATTCCTACTACAACTACTCCTGACCCTAGACCTTCTACAAGTAGAAATATTCCCGCTGAATCCAATCCTGAAATGCAAGAAAACTTACCTCCTCAGCCACTCCTAGACGCTCCCGATCCATCACCTGGAAATCAAGATACCTTACCTCAGCTCCTCCCAACGCCTGACTCTCCCCTGCAAGATCCTGAAACACTTAACCTAAGTCCCAACTTACCTTCAAGTCCAGAACACGTAGCCCTCGGTGATGATTACTCCAAATTCCTGAAAGAAATCAATAATAAAAACAGAAATTATAACACAAAGGTGTTAGAACATAATCAATCCCTTCTGAAATCTCATGCCAAAATCCTACTAGTCCCTACGTCCATCGATTTAGACGAATCGAATGCCTATATCTCCGAAATTCTTGAACAAGCTACAGACCCCAAAGAAATACTGTATTCAGAAAAACAACTATACTCATTCGAAAGAATCCCTGACATTAATAATAAATCAATTTATCTCATCTATCCGAAAGTAAACCACTTTGACGAGTGTACTTACCCAGAAATATTCCAAACATTGAAAACTGTAAGAAACCACTTATTAGAATCAACAGATGACGTAATCGAAATCGCATTACCTGACTTTAAAAATCCATTCCAAAAACATTCTTTTGCTAAAATTTACAACATCATTGTCTACCTTTTCCACGACACTAATATTACAGTAAATATCTACCACAACAATATAATTCATCCAAGCCTTAGTGAAATAAAGAAAATCCTAAGAGAAAATCACGACCTCCCGATTGCTGGCCATTTGGGTTGCAATCGAATGCTAAGCCGAATCCAAGAACGCTATTACTGGAAAGGAATGAAAAGCGACGTAGAATCATATATTAAAAACTGCACTTCCTGTCAGGAAAACAAGGCCCTAAGACGAACTAACAAGGCGCCCATGCAGATAACCACAACTTCTACTAGCCCTTTTCAAAGAATAGCCCTGGACATTGTAGGTCCACTTCCCGAATCAGGTCCCGCAAAACTTAAATATATACTAACAATACAGGATGATCTAACCAAATTCTCAGTAGCTTATCCTTTACGTAGTGTCTCTTCCGAAGAAACAACCGACTGTCTGGTCCACTTCATTTCCCTATTTGGCATCCCAGTTTCCATTCTCACTGACCAAGGCACAAACTTTACCGCTGACCTCTTTAAAAAGACCTGTTCCTTCCTCAAAATAAAACAGATATGGTCCACTCCGTATCATCCACAAACTCAAGGAGCTCTGGAAAGAAGTCACTCAACGCTTAAAGAATACCTGAAGTCTTACGTTAACGAGAACCAAGATGATTGGCCCCGTTACGTTTACACGGCTATCCTAGCTTACAACTCAGCTGTTCATAGTACCACGAACTTCACCCCTTACGAACTACTGTTTGGGCACAAGGCCTTTATTCCCGATTCCATTTACAGCCAAGACCTCACTACTTATCCCGACTACGTCCGGATGCTCCAACACCGACTTAAATTATCCTGGGAACGGGCTGTTGAAAACATCGAAAGATCCAAAGAAAGATCCAAAGGTTACTACGATAGTAGGACTCGTCCAGTTAAATACAAAGTGGGAGACTTTGTGTATTTAAAAAATCATGTAAGACTGCGTAAAGCACTTTCACCTATATGGAAAGGTCCATACAAGGTTATTGCTGTTCACAACAACAATACCCTCACTCTTTTAATCAATAGACGTCACGTCAAACATCACTGCGACGAGGTGAAATTAGCTGGCGTCTTTCCCAGTTCTCCTTAGTTTAGGTAATATAATAGGTTAGTTATCACTAGACGTTAGAACTTACTTTTAATTTGTTTATTTTCAGCGTGTCGGCTACGGCTACGCCAAGTTTCATAACACCAATACCCACAAGTTCGGGCATCTATTTTGATTACATTGGAAAAGCCAAAATCATTAGTGGAAATTTAAGGATACTGATCCCATTAGATATTTCATATATAAGGCCGCATATACAAAATATTAATCAGGAACTGGATAAGGTCAAATTCATTTGCGAAAAAATAAAACCGCTAGATAATTCCGAGTGCTTTAACATCCTTCAACCTTTTGCAATCCGTTTTAAAGATATAATCAAAGATTATTCTTCAATAACTCATTTAATAGACAGTAGAGTAAAACGTAGCGCATGGATCCCCGGAATAGGCTCCCTTATGAAGCAGATCTTCGGTACTCTGGACGAAGATGATGCTATCAAATACGATGCGGCTATAAAACATGTACAAAACAACCAAAAGAGATTGGCTTCATTAATGAAAGATCACATCGACGGTCCCTACGTATAAAAACGTATGTGAAAACGGCCAATTTTACAGGAGAGCGGTCTGAAGGTTTAAACATGTGTAGCTCGCGTTCTATTTACCATACATTGATGAAATTTGGTATAATAGTTTTATATGAGGTATATTTTATAAAACATGAAGAATTATCAAAAAATAATCACAATAAGTGTATTATTTGTCATTTACTCACTTATACAACGGAAAGTTTCTAATTACAAATGACGTAAGTGGTACTTACTAACTTTTACGTCGGAGTAATATATTTGTTTAAATTATTAACTGCCACATCAGTAATTGTACACGGGAACAAAGTTCAGCTACTACTGACCGTAACTCTCACTCTAGGCCCATAGTCCTGCTCGACGAGCCATAACAGCGTCCTGCCTCGTTTCCCAGATAGTGGCATATTGGAGGCACTCAATACCTTAAGATTCTTCCTTATCTAAGGGGTCTTTTGACTGAAGAATACCTGTAGAACCGGTAAATTTTCTTTGTCAATAGTGCCGGCCAAGTATGACAGCATGGCATCGAGTCCGAAGATCCACATGGCTCTTTTTTGAGTTCGATCTTGTGGAACATTGAATACGACTGGGTACTAAGTGGAACCCTTTTCAAGGGCATGAATATTTCAAGGTATCATCTGTCATGCAGATAGTTTCATCATTACAAGAATATCCTCATAAATAAATAAATAACTTTCACAGCGAGGCGGCTTGCCTGGGCGCCACAGACGGCATTATGGTCGCCCTAGGCCAGGGACCACATATATTTAAAGGCATCCCTGACACCTTCACCTGACGCCCACACCACTGTCAAAACTAAGGCCCAGATCAAATATCTAAGAGTTATCCTGTTAATCATCAGTGGCGCCAAGTAGTGACCGCAAATACGGTGACCCTAACTGTACTGTAAGCTCGCACTTTTTCCAATCCGTCACCGTGCGAATGGAAGACAGCTTGTTTTTTCGTGGCTGCTTCCCTAATTTGGAGGTCCGAAAACTCCATGTCGGAAGGCTATGGAGAAAGGCCGGGAGCTCTATACTGTCACCCTCAAAAGCATGATTCTGTCCCATCTAAGGCATCACCCTCATAGGGAAGGGTAACGCTGCCCATCTTCTAAGACCTTAACAGGCCCAGAAAGTCTACAGAGCTACATCGTCGGCTTTATCGCAGCGTGAAGAACGAGGTGAAAGCTCCGCCATAGGAGGACAGAGAGGCCGTTTGACGTGAGACTCGCTAGACTGTGCTGTAGTCTAATAGTTGATAAACCAACTCGCCGTGGGCCGTGGCTAAGTTGGGTCGCCGAACCTTATTCGCACTCGTGCTGAAGTTTAAGGTTGCTCTAGCGATCGCACCATGACTGGGCACGGATCCTTCGAGCCCTACCTGTATTGCGGTAGCTAGGAGCATACGACACACCATATTCTTGCGGGATAGCATAGTCAAAGCTATGTGGACGGTAACAAAAGTTGGGTGGTAATGAATCACCTCTATCTGAGAAGACAAGGTGCCGCAAGAAGCTGCGGTACGATAGCGCGACTACGAACCAAGTGCGGGTGCATTTGAATTCGCTCCAGGGAAAGTGACAGTATGATTGCCTCCTATCTTCCTTCCTCGGTAATGGCCAGCGTAACGGGGTCGTGAGGCCGCACGGGAGGCATTGCATAGATAAGCCACCACCACCGTCTGCTGACGGTGAGTGTGTGTACGGGAAAGCTGTGTACTTCCTGTTGCTCTCGTCCCAACTGTCGCCGTGTAGGTGGGAGATCTTTGTCCGGAATCTCAAAGTTAGCACTTATAGCGAGTGAAGGGGCACCAGGGTATTTTAGTGGGTATACCTCATCTTTCTGACGGGTATATATATTTTGCAATATCATGTAAGCATTATCATGTAATAGTAGATTCTAAATGCAGTTAATTTAAACGTTTGTTTGTAAGTGTTACCTGCTTATCTTTATTTCTGAATGCCTTAATATGCTTAATAAATAAATAAAATATATTTTACGATTTTTTACTTGTATCTTGTATTATAAAGTAGCATAGGAGAAGAACTTGGTTGCGTTGAGTCTAATAAATGACCCTAGATACTTCAGTCGTGTTGTATATCATATTTTATATTGTTTGTCTTCACTTTTATGTCCACCAGATATTGCTAAAATACAATTTCTCAGCGTAAAACACCGTTACTGGCACTAACTTATAGACATAAAACAAACTTTTCCAAAGTAAAACATTTATAGTGGCAGTTACAGCTAGAAGATGCTTGAATTTTCCGACGTAAAAATAAGTAAGTGCCACCTACTTATAATAGTAACTTTAATTTTCCCTAGTAAAACAACGCAACTACCTTATGCCTACAGTTAACTGATTAATTTGCCGTTGGTATAATGTTGAGTGAAATATAATAAGTCAGAAACCATAATAATACCTATTTCCTTCATAAATTACGTATCAATTTACTCGATCTGCGCGAATGAAAGTGGCAGTTGCGGGGCTGGGCGCGCGGAGTAAGGCGTGTGGTCCAACGTAAAATTTCTTAACTCCCACTAATGAAATTTTACTGCGGAAATCGTTCTAATTTTGTAGTTGCGGGATTTGTTTTTTGACGTTTTAAGGTTTAATTTGAATAAAAAATGTATGTTTTTTTAACTGAGCCGAAACTGTTGGGTGCTCTGAAGGTTTTGCAAACAAAAACGGCAAATCACGGAACTGGTAGATACTGAATTATACGTAGGGACCGTCGACATATTAGTCACTACATCTGTATTATCCGCTTATAATGAAACATTAAGTAAAATCAAGATTAACGAAGATAATCTCAGTGCAGCTATCAACAAGCTCTCAGCCAAACTTATAAATATCTCTGATACTACCAATAGTCTATTAATAACTTCTGAAATAAATGAAATTTTCACCAATTTAGAATCATCTTTGCTTACCTTATCGTTTCAGATCGAAGACATAATCAATGCAATCTTATTTAGTAATGTTAATGTCATTCATCCGTCAGTAATAACTCCGCAACAACTTTATAGAGAGCTTGCCGATAACTACCGACACTTACCCAGTGATTTGGAACTTGCCGTAGACTTAGATATAAATTTGATTCATGTTATTTTAAATCTTAGTAATTTAGTTAGCTATTATGTTAGTAATAAGATAATGTTTGTACTACAAGTGCCCCTAGTAGGTCCACGCCAGTTTTACTTGTATAATAATATACCGTTACCAACTCCTCATAACTTAACAAGACCAGACTCATTCAGCGTTGTAATACCTAGCCATAAGTATATCCTTATAACAAAGGACAAACTACACTACAATAACTTGGATTCCCTCGAAAAGTGCAAACATACCAATAAGCAAAACTATATCTGTGAATCAGTGAATGTGTTCCCAACCAGTGAAAACCCCAATTGTGAAAGTGAACTATTATCTAAAGTAATAACAAAACTACCTAATCAGTGTCGAACGGAATTCATCCGTGGTAATTTGGACATTTGGAAACCACTCCGGAATAATAAGTGGATATTTGTTCAATCCACCTTAAGTAAATTGTCAATAGATTGTTCCAACTCCGAAACTTTAGAAACTAATATTATAGGAACCGGAATCATAGAAATCCCAACATCTTGTAAAGCTTATTGTAAAGATACCCAATTGATACCTAAGAATAATGTATTAAATATAACTTTACCTTCATCTAACTTAGACTTTAATTTGATTAATGACAGTTGTTGTAATATCCGTAAATTCAAGGAAATGGCCGATGGTGTACCCAACATCAAGTTAAAAGATCTCGATCTGAATAAAGTAAATTTTGGAAAATACACTAATGATAAAATTTTAACCGAATTAAATAAAGTTATTCAAGAACCACATATCATTAAATACGGGGCACACTATTCGTCGCTTATCCTATTTCTAATCATAATTGTAATAATTGTAATAGTCTATAAGTATAATAATTTTACTAAAATAAAAACAGGCAGCATTCACGATGTCGAACAAATCGAACTCGCAATTACTACCCCTAAAGTAGAATCTAAATCCGAACAGAACCCGGGAACCTCATTCCCCAAAATTCGCAGGAACATATAGATAAATTTAATTAAACCCATAAACTTAGGAGATTTAACCCCTAAGTTTATTCTTTATGGGGGGAGGTGTTACATCCCTCTGATGTACATAAAACCCCTGATGCCCAGAAAATCCTGCGGCATCAGCATTTTTGCCCGAGTTGGCTCGCCCGCTTCACGGGCTCGCCAGTTCTTCGCTACCACTCGTGCGTGACGGCTGCCTCTTTCAAATCCAATCATTGTATTTTATTTTAGCCAGAATAATTAGCCTTTTTTAAAAAGACTCTATCAAAGCCCGGCCTAACAGTCCGGTATTGATCGACAATGCATTAAAATAAACCGAGAGAATTGTATATCAGCAGACAGAAAGAAACAATATCTTGCTATTCCGCCTCTTACCTCCTAAGGTCGTGCGAAAAGATACACAGTTTATGGTTATGAAAGCTTCACCCTTCTTTTTTCTTGAGGATCAATTTAATTGGACCAATCAAAAACTCTCATTGGATCTACTAAATTTTATTGTTTCTAGCTCTTCTATCCTACCACTCTGATAAGGATCTTATCATCATCAAGATCTCTAGCTAATCGTTTCTGGTTTGTTGGGCTTCCCGTGTGTTCTTGTATTATGATCAGTCGGACGTGCTTAACGGTAGTCGTCATGGTGGTAGATGTACAGTTTGTACAGTGTTAAGATTAATATTAAGATGAGTCATTTGTCAGTCTCCGGCGGGTATTAGTGGGTTAAGTTTATTACCTCACAGTGTCTGCGCTTGCTGAGTTTATGCTGTTCACACACTTCTGAAGGAAGAAATCCAATAAACAAGCGAAGGACGAGGGTTAGATTTTTTAAATTCTCAAAACGTGTAGTGTTTAAAGTATGATGGGTACTAACTGGTCAAGAAACCATTAGCCAAAGTGATGGTGAAGTGATGTGATACCAAGATTTATGATAGACAAATAGGAAAATAAATAAATAGTAGAATGTACTTATCTCTGAAGGTAGGTTGCTATTCAAAAAGAAGGAACCAAATTACAACAAAGCGCAAAAACTAAAGTTATCTACAAGTTGATGCGAATCAATCTCAAAGGCATGCGAAATTGTTTTCACAAAAAATCAGCTATCTGTACGCTAAAGTATCGCAATTTGCAGTAATAGTTTACTGCAGATACGGCGCAGGCGCACGCGGAGTCGAAGGCTTATTGCCTTTAATATACTACTGATATAATAAAGTCAGGGTGGTCCGTCGGTAGGATATTATACCAGAATTAGATTACTAGACCCAATGCATACTAGTATAACCACAGGTATAACTGAGAGAAAAAGATATGGAATTTAGTTTTAATCTGCTTTTTATTGGATCAAAAAGGTGCGAAAAGCAGTCTGGGTCGGGTAACACAAATAAGTAGGTCTTAGGTTCTATTTAATTGTACTGTTAGGCTGGCTTAGATTAATAAAGGTAATAGGTAAGTATAAGTAAGTATAGTAAGTAAGTGCTCATTAGCAGACTAAAATGGTTTTTTACTCCGTAGCCATAATGGTTTGTCTAGGTAAACTAGGTACTCACTCAGTTTGTTTTCCAACATCTTAGGTGTTTTGTTAATATTCCTACCGTTGCCGCCTCTCTCAATCTCAAGCCGCGTCTAGTAATGATGATGATAAGCAAAAATCTAATTTGATTCATAGCTGGATGGCGTAGCCGAGACGGGCTGGGTCCAGTGCAATAAGACGTCAACGGATAATGGTGCCATTATACGGCGTAAATTCCTGTAATAGCGATGCAATTTGCCTCCACCGATGACGCCTCAATACGAGACGCGATTCTATCAACATACTGACCGGCTGCCGGCATGCTAGGGAATGATTTTTTTATAATCAAGACAAGATGATGGAAATGATAATTACGAAGAATCACTCACTGCGGTCGTTCAGTTATGTTGGATTAAGTTAAGAAAATAATGAACAGTAATCGCGCCGCCCCCCCTGAAAAAGAGCCAATGTTCGTGCGAAACCATTTTTTGTTGTGAACCGTTAAATATATTCACCTTTATACGTACAGGGTGGTTTGAGAAGTAGGTATGCAAATGTACCTACCGTTTCTTTACATACTGTGGGTAATTAGCAAGTTCACAATGATTTTACTTTCATCATAGTATTCTGAACTGTTCAATAGGTATGTATTATTACTTTATAATATCTTCGACTGCATTTTTAATTAAAAAGTAAAACGTCACTGTCATAGTCGTCATTGGTGACAAAAATCTGACATTTCAACATCCAGCTGATTTTCTAGAACTAACGAAAAACAAAGGCGATAATTCTAATAAAACTTAATATTGTGTAATATCAAGTGGTATCACAAGATGGGTAACTGGAAATTGGAAGTAGGGAGGATGGCTATGTACATGTCATTTCCCGTGTGCCTATTTCACTACTTCAATCAGCCGACGTATTTTGAAGAATGGGTTACTAATACAAAGCGCGAAATTTTTCCTCCAGAGAACAAACAAGACAGAAAAGACATCGAGAAACTCATCCAGGATATGAGAAAGAAACAGATGGATAACATGACAGACTAATCATTTACTTATAGGTTAGGTTTACAGGTAGATTTAAAGATGATTATTTTAGTTTGTTAAAATCTTTATTATGTATATTAATTATGCCATAAAGTAACAATAACAGTTCTTTACACCAATCAATACTGGCTTTTACTTCTACCTGTCTTTATACTGTCACAAAAATCTATTTACCTAATTAATAAATTACTTATTAAAAGCATCTTTAATCAGATAACTTTCAGTCAACTTTTGTACTTTTGCTACGATAACGATAACTTAATACAAAACCAATAGAGGTTGAGCAAAGACTTGCATATATCACATAAGGAACACCAACATACTGGCCAATAAAGCCTGATACCATAGGTGCAACAACTCCTGACAATGACCGAACACTATTAGAAGCCCCTATCAAAGTGCCTCTGTGTTGACCGTGGCTTCGTTTTAAAATCATTTCTAAAGTAACTAGCCTGCCTATTGCATTACCAATAGCTAGAGGTATAAGCCATATCACATAAATGTACACACTAAATGATAACATCAAGCCGATCAGCGAAATAGTCAGTAAAACAAATACATGGAAATTTCTCAAACTATAATCAGCGTCGTGGCTGTAATAACTATTAATATAGCCCATAAAAAAGCTAGATATAGAACCTACTACACCTTGGAATGAGATAACATACCCTATATATTTTGGTGACAAGTTAAATTGGGTTTTGCAATATAAAGAGTAATTGGAATAGTACACTCCCATAGCAAAACCAATGAGAGCTTTGAACATAAAGATGTCCCAATAGACAGCCCAGTCTACTTTGTATAGCTCAATAAAGATCTGTTTAATGCTATTACTTAATGAGTTGAATAAGTTTCCATGGATTTTCTTTTTCGGTTTCTTTGTGTTTCGTTTTGATTTTGGAAGAAAGTATACCAATCCTGTAAGAAAATAATTTGTTTTATATCTGAATAATCTTTAGTTGTTTTGATTCAGGAAGTTGTGAGTACTCAATCTGCAATATACCTGCATTTGCAATAAAGCATACTCCAACAATAACTGCGATCAAGGTAAACCCATTCTCTGGGTTGTCCTCTGCAATATGTCCTCCAATAACTGGGCCCAGTGTGATGCCTGCACCTGATATAGCTGCCATTTTGCCATAAATTGCAGATTGACGTTGTTCATTCTTTTCATAATCGGGCACCAAGGCCTTTGTTAACATCTGTGTTTGTTTAAACACACCTGTAAGCATATTGTTTGACTAAGAGTCTAAGACTTATATTTTAACACATTTCAGAATTATATCATCCATAAAAATTACCTAAAACTGCTCTTATTATTAGTATCACCACTATGGAATTTGTAATTCCTAATGTAGAGTATGCTATTGCACACACCAAAAGTGTTAGCATCAATATGTTTTTTCTGCCTTTCAGATCGCTCAAGCTACCCTGAAATAAAAAACAAAAGTTAAACAAACTAAACTTGGTTATAAGTATGAACAGCAAGTGTGCAGTCTAAAGTACACTATACTTACAATTACCGGACCTGATCCCAACTGGAAACCTGCATAAATGGATCCAAGCAAACCCACATAAATAAGATCTGCACCCATCTTGCGAACATGACTAGGAATTAGAGGCACTATCAGACCCACAGCCAAAAGATCCTGTAATTCAAAAGTTACAGAAACAAACTAAAAAAATCTAATAAATAATTTATGTAAGGGGTTCGGTACTTACTAAGAAGGCAATGCTTTGTAGAAGACATATGGAAAAATTCATTTTTAACTTTTTATTCTAAAGATTAATTCATCACAATTTTTATTGTTAATTATTTTTGTGTGCGAACGTGCTGTGTTAGGAACTTAAAACCATGGCATTGACATTTTTAGTAGGTTTTTATTTTTCTAGATCTGTTGTTCACACACTGTTGTCACAATCTTTTTACCAGATTTTTACACGTTTTTGGCTTTTCCGCTTTTCGAAACAAACAAACAAGTTTTCCTTTTTCTTGGTTTTCCTCAGTTTTCTTTTGAAGTTTGACACAGTTTGACAATTTTGACTGACAATACTGACAAGACAACTGACATTGACGGATAGAAAGAGATGTAAGATCATATTTTTTCTCAGAAGAAAAGGCACAGAACAGGAACATGATACTGCCTGCCTAGGCCTAGACATTCATTATTGTTAATGGAACATCACATGCGTGTATTGAAATTCAGTTGCTGTCAGTGTCAAGTGTCAATGTCATTACTTGTGCATTTCAAAAAGTCGTAGTAAAAAGTAAGTTTATTTTTGTCGATTAGTTTTATTGTGAAAGGAAAAATTAAATAACCTAGATGATAGACACACCTTTTCGATAAATATGAATCAATTAAGGCAATCGGTATGACAGCATTATTCAATTTAAAATCTGTGTTAACCTTACTGAATGAAACTACTTTGCTTTAACCAATTCAATTTACTATAACAGGTACTACAAAGCTTTAAGAGATTACATCGCACCCGGATGAAGGTGTTTGCTGGCGACGACAAAGCTCTTTTAGCTGCGAGACACAAAATTAATGAAGAATTTAGCAAAAACAAACAGGTTCAAGACGAGGATGCTATCAAAGCAGTATGTTTCTTATTATGTAGTTTAAAATCTTTAAATGCCACACAAGGTATTCTATAAGGCTATGCAAAACATATACTTGATAAATTCTAACTTGTTAAATACATATAAACATAATTATATTTATGAATTTTAGGTGTAAGTGTTTTTTATTTATGATTTCAGTTGGTTAAATTAGGTGAAGATGTAGAAAGAGAACTCAAGACACAGATTATACAGGCCAAACAAATAAAACCTGGAGTGTTTCGTAAGTATCATATCAATACATAAATCTAACTTTTATATTTTTAAAATCTACTTTTATGTTTCAGAGGTAAATAAACTTTTTATTATTGTTTCAGAGGCCAAAATAACAAATGATACCCTAAAATTAGATAATCTTCCTTACAATGAAAGTGCAATATTAGAAGAACCAAATCCAGGGAGACCTTGCTGTCAGAGTAAACAGGAAAATAAATAGTGTTTAATTGATGGATGCAGCCAAAAATCAAGCAAAGAAAAATAAATACAGTAATATAGAAAGAAAAAAAAAATTTTATTCCTTTTATGGAATGTCTGTTACTAAAATCGTTACCCATGTCTTTTGTTTAGGTATTCTCTTTATTACCCTCTTACAGAATAAAAATTTTGAAACAGAAGAAAAAAATCTAATTGTGCTTTACGAATAGTATATCTACTGGTGTGTTATTTTGTTGTTTCCATGAGTTAAAGCTACTAGTAGAAGTTTCAATTTAAATCAGTAATAAAATCAAATTGCATTAAATATTATGTTAATGAGGATCATTTCGATTTTTAGCTGTGAATGCAGATTTATAGGGCTAAGAAATCCTTAATACACAGTGCAAAAATTTTTGTTCTACGACAAAAATTGACGAAGTTATGGCCAAATTACTAAAAAAGTTCACTGACCGCCCGGCGCGGGGACGATGACGTCATTATATCCGATCCAAACGCTGCCGGCGTACTGCGTGGATAGAAAATATTTTTTTCTAGCCAAATTATCAGTTTTAGAGAAAAACTTGTAATGACATTTATTCATCAGAATAAAGTAAGCTATCGATAGGTAATTTAAAAAAATAGAAATTGTGAAAAATAACGCAAAAAATCCATACGCTCATACGATTCAATGGCACGCAGTGACGCGATTGGGGTCTCCGCGGTGGTATATTTGGCGATTTATTCAAATAAAGTGTTCATAAGTGTTGTTAGAGTCATATCTTCTTCCAAGTAAAATATAAAAATGTATAAGTATTAATTTATTTACTTCTAACAAAATGTCTTCTATACAATTGACGAATTCCTAAATAATCAATCTCTAATGTAATATAATTTAATAGTGTGACATTTTATTAATTTTGTAATGAATATTTGTATGGGGTCATTCCATCGTTTCGGGTGTTACGTTCGTACACACATATTCAACAATTTCATGTATTTTGAAATAGTATTTTAATAATGTTAGTGCCTTAATCTGTCCGTTTTTAGTTGTTTTATCTTAATAATAAAGTTTGTACAGCTTAGGATGTAGGATAACGAAAATATGAGTCGAAAAGTGTGCGTTTCGGGCGTTACGAGATTTTGCCTCTATGTTCTGACTGGTGCTGCATTTACTCGAAATTTAGCGAATTTTCTTAAGGAATCATACCTAAAACTTACAGGACTTCTAAAGTATGACATTTACAAACCATGTAACATACAATCACTGTTAAATAAAACGTTTTACTATTTTTTTATAAATTTTTTCTTTGTTTCGGGTGTTACAATGGTTCTGTTTCGGGTGTTACGAGTACGAAAATTCAACTCGTTTTATCGATAAAATCGGTGTTTTATTAGTCTCTAGGTACTACAAAATAAGGAGTACAACAAATAAACACAAATAGAGCGAATTCTGGTTTGAAATTAGGAAGCAGCTTTTTTTAAAAAATATACAAAGTTCAAGTTTAATTTTTCCTCAGAATATAGCTTTTTCTATTGTTTTTGGCTTGAAATAGCATTACTTTAATTTCTAATTACGATATTTATTGGAAATGTCAAACATCGACACTTTTTAGCAATACCTTAATTTTAGTGTTAAGTCGACATTTCAAAAAAGTCTTAAATTGAGAAATATGACTCCTTTTCCGATGCCAGCGCTAGTGGGAGGTCAAAGGACCCTCACAGTAATACTTTTTCACTTCTCCAAGCAATATACACACATTATCGACATATAAATAAAAATGTAATACCCGAAACGTTTCGGGTGTTACAGTTTTTAATCAAGAAATAAACATACTAAATTAGTATCATGCTCAGATATTAGTTAGTATTTGAAATCATTACTACCATGACCTTACTTTTACCAAATATTGTTACTCTAATCCATGTGTAAGGTACAATAATAAAACAAATACCTGTTTTTCTGTTTCGGGTGTTACATCGCCGAAGTAACAAGAAAACACACTTAAAACTTGATGATTATCCATTTTTTTGGGACTAAGACGCTATCTACCAATACTATGATAAATACCATCGAATCATATATGTAGTGGCAAAACGTTTCACAGATTGATAGTTTTTTTTAAATCGTATTACTAATAATTAGAGAGAAAATGATCATTCAGACAGTTGACTTAAGTATAGACTTTGAAGACTAATAACTTAAAAATTACTTGTGTCTTTCAGATTTTTTTTGTTGCACATTATAATTTGGAATGTTTACTTTCAAAATTCATCAGATTTAATGCGAAAAGAACATATTTAGTTTTTCACCCTCGGTAACATTTGTCATGGAATGACCCTATGCTAAAATTTAGCTAAATGTGAAATGCTCAATTAAACTTAAAACACCTATGTATGTACCACATTTATTACAAATAAATATATTCTATTCTATTCTATTCTATTCTATTCTATTCTATTCTATTCTATTCACGAAAATAAATAAAATTAAGTAACAATTTTTTTTAAAACTAAGGCAAACTTAACTCTAAACAAAATAAAAATATAAACTTATATTACTCAAAAATAAAAGTGTGTCCGTGAGGCAAAGAGGCGAGAATGCTGGCTGCATTTCCTCGCTGAATGGCAATACTAAGCCTTTGTGCAAGGAAAGAGCCAGCATTTGGATTTTCCGAAATTTTAATTAATTTAGGGGAAATGGTCCGAAACAGTAATTTAGCATTCGGTCCCCAAGGTCCGAAGGTCTCGACACCAAAAGGCGCAAATATGTAGTCATTAGAAAGTGACTCATATTTGCGCCGTTTGGCTAACTCAGCCGACTCTGCTGCAGCCCCAGCTTTAGCAACTGATTCCCTGAGGTGGGAAGGGGCTAAAGTATCGACACATGTAGCGTCCCAAACTAAAGCCCGTCCCCGTTCCCAGGGAACCAGAGTGAGACCATCAGGTCTCTTGCCATCATCACGGACCAATCCACGTGGTTCTAACGTGGAAGGAACGTTGATGCTGGCAAGGGCTCTCCTGATGGCGTCGTTGAGAGCAGCGTGTCGGGCGAGACGACCAGCACTTTGCTGGCAACATAGACCGTGGTGACCGAATTGGTCCACCTCTTTGCCACAGGGACACGTGTGGGGTACACAGATTGGTGCACCGAGGCGTAAGCCCACACACACCCGGAAAGACTCGTTGTCAAAAAATGTTCCGAGATTTTTGGAGGGAAGTGCATTTAGCCAGTGACCGGATTCCCTACAAGAAACCGCTAAGAGCCTAGCTTTGTTAGTATCACTGATAGAATTTTGAACAAGGTGGTTAAAAGTCTCTTTCGCTAGTGGAGCGTCCCAGAGTTTTTGATGATGACGTTCCTTTGGGACGTCCTCACTAGGACAGAGACTTTTCCAAGATTCTTCCGCCTCACTAATTTCATCTAAAAATGTGCTGTTAAAAAAAATTTTTTTGACGAGGGGAAGAGTACTGTAAGCGGACGAAAGAAAGGCGGGTAAAGCAACACTAGAAATTTTACGTATGCCGATACCACCGAGCCGAATAGGGAGTGTGGCTTGTAGCCAGGAATTATCATTGAGTTGCAAATTTAGAATTTTTTCAAGGGCAGATCTAAGGGTCGAATCTATCACATCCAAATAGTTGTTTTTTTTCCAAACTGGACTTGCACGGAGAGTATATGTAAATTTAGGGACAAATAGGCAATATTTCAGAATAGTGAAAGCAATATGAGAATTTAGATGTTCCAGCCTGGACGCCATATTTGAAAAATGGTTAATTTTTTTGTCCAAACAAGGTTTAATGCTGTCATCGAGAAGAGGAGCACCAAGAAGGCAAAGTGAGTCAGAATTTAGAATTTTGATGTTGGGGGCCAGACAGTTGAATTTATCTAAAATGTTTTGTCGAATATTTGAAGGAATATTATTGTTAATAAAAATTTCGCATTTGGAAAGGTTAAGGTCTAGTCCAATCTTTTTAAAGTTGGTCATTATCCTAACAAGATCATTATAAACAGAATCTGCTTTGCCTCCTAGGGTACCGTCGTCAAGATACCAAACATTTAATTTCGAATTTAGATTGGAGATGATTGGGTGGATACCTAAACTAAAAAGTGCTGGACCTAAAGGATCGCCTTGCTGAACACCAACGGCTGACTCAATACAATGATCGGTATAAAGTAATTTAGATGGGGAGTTGTAACACTGGTAAACGAAAGGATAAATCTGAGGAATGTGGAAACGAACCTCGTTCAGCAAGGCGGATCTGTCCAGCGAGTTGAAAGCATTCTTCACGTCTACTTTCAAGAGAATTTCGCAATCAGTGCTGGCCAAAAAGTTCCTAGTAGCATGAACGGCGGCTTCGCAACCTCCTTTGCTCCCAAAACCAACTTGAGTTGGTTGGAAAAGCTCTTTCAGGGGGCAGAAGATATCCCTACAAGCAAGTTTCGCTGCAAGACGGCGAAAGGTGGATCCTATGGCGATGGGGCGGATACCACCATCTTTTTTGCGGAAGGCACAGAGCCTTGCACCGTAAAGAAAAGGGGAGAAATTATCTACTACCTTACCTGAAAGGAGGAGGTTGCAAAGCTTCGTAATGTTTGAGAGAAGTGTTCTGCCGGCGTCAGCGGCGGAAACACTCACCAAATCCTTTAGGTGTTGAGGAGTGATACCGTCGATACCACCAGCAGAACTAGGGGGGAAGGACATGATCGCAGCAAGGGTGTCGCTGTCATCAACAATCTGTAATGGTTGATAATTTAGGGGGGGTGGTAGACAAACGGGAGAGGGAGGAATTGGACGTGAAGGATGCTTTTCTTGAAGGCTCTTAAGGGTTTCTTGATTTGGAGGAGCAAGGGTGTCATCAGAGAAAAGGATTCGAGCTGCATTTTTGAGGTCACCATCCATTACTTTAGACTCTACGGTTCGGTAAATATTTGCAGATGAACGAAGAGGGAAAGGCGGAAGGAGAAGAGGATTCGGGTTATGGGATGAATTTTCAATGAGCGCACGGGTAAGAGATTTTGACGAGGGACTGACATGAAGATGTGAATATGAAAAAGTGAAAAGATTTTGCCAATTCTCGGAAGTATTTAAAAGACATTTTTCAATGACGGAAGTAAGAGATTTTGCAAGAGAGACCCTTGCTCCTCTGGGAATCCTTTTTACAACACGGATGGAGTTGTGGAGATGGGTGATGAAAGATTCGAATGAGGGATGAGGAGTATTTTGTGGATTTGACGGAGGGGGTGCTGGGAGTGATGAATTTTTGTGGCATCTTGTGTTGTGAATATTTAGACCACGTTTGCCCTTGTATAATTTATTGTCGTTGCATGTAGTGCAACGAAAAAATTCCGGCTGTGAGTGGGAGCCTGGGATAACGGAAGAACTCATGAAAAATAAAGTAAAACTAAATAATAAAGAGGTACTTACTTAAATTAATAAATCATACAAAAACATTTTGTGATCCTACACGACATTATGACATAATAGACATAAAATGACAGTTATTTACAAAATGATGTTGTTGCTCGGCTGTTGATGCACATGCGCTAGGACGCCCGATGTAATTGGCTGTCTCCTAGCGTTGATAGTAGCACTCTCCGCACATGCGTTGGGACGCCCGTTGTGATTGGTTGGCACCTTGGCAACTCGTACTGCTAAAATGGGCGTCCTTAGCAACCGTCAACTCGACGGGAAATATTTCTTTAGAGAAAGGCAATCCACGCAGCATCCAGAGACAGGACCTGGGAGTCTGCCTACATGCGCAAGGCAGACCCGCCACACACTTTAACCTTCCAAACGGTGATGAGGGCAAATTAAGCCAAAACAACAAATAAAAATGCCAAAATAACAGAGGTGGTTCACCGACACGTGCTGTCAGTTTTTTTTTTTCTAGTGGATATAGCTGAGGCAGATACACTCTGCCTAGGCTACAAGACATTGCTATGAAAATAATTTCGATGTACACGCAATACCTACCTGTTATTTAGTTTTTCTGAGTTAAACCTACGCACCTACCTATCTATTCGCCGTTCCCATGGGCGGGCCAGCTGCTGCAGGAAAGGACAGCCGCTCCGTGCTGACTTACTTGACTTAAGGTCCTATGTCCCCTAGATGGGGCAGAGGGCGTCCACAACAGTCCTCCATCTCGTTCGGTCTTGAGCTTCTCGCTTGATCTCGCTCCAGGTTTTGCCGATCTTCTTCGCCTCGTCCGCTACAGTGCGCCGCCTAGTTTGCCTGGGTCGACCACGTTTGCGTTTTCCTTGGGGATTCCAATCCAGAGCCTGCTTAGGGATGTGATCGGGGTCCCTTCGGAGAGTGTGGCCAATCCAGTTCCACTTGCGGCGCTTGATCTGCTGGTCGATCGGAATTTCGTGGCAGCGTTCCAATAGCTCGACGTTGGAGATTTTCTCGGGCCAGTATATGCCGAGAATTCGGCGAAGGCAGCGGTTGATGAAGACCTGCAGCTGGTGCGAGATAACCTTGGTGACCTTCCACGTTTCACACCCATAGAGCAGAACGGATTTAACGTTGGACCCGAATATTTTGATCTTGACCCTTCGGGTCAATTTCCGTGACTGCCATATGGGGCGAAGTTGTGCGAAGGTAGCTCTGGCCTTGGCAATGCGCGAAGTGATGTCCTCTTCGGTACCTCCAGTTTCTGACACGACGCTCCCGAGGTAGGTGAAATTGTGGACTCGTGCCACATCCTCTGCACCAATCCGTAATGGCGTGCAATTTCTCACACCAGATCGCATCTCTTGGGTCTTCCGGCAGTTAATTTTGAGCCCTGTGATACCCGCTTCTCGATGTAGGTCATCAAGTTTGGACTGCATATCGTGATGCGTGTGGCTCAGCAAACAGAGGTCATCGGCATAATCTAAGTCTTCTAAAACTCCGATTATACCCCACTCTATTCCACGCCGTTGGTCTTGATATGCGCGATTCATGACTCCATCCAAGACAACCAGAAAGAGAAGGGGCGAAAGCAGGCGCTCCGTGCTGGAAATCTATTTAATCTTAGCCTAGAAGCTGGGTATGACTACCCCGCCCCTCTCCTCTCCCCAGGTCATAAGCTGGGCATGACTTCCCCCTCGGCCAGAAGTTGGGTATGATTTACCCCCCCCCCCCCCCGGCCCGAAACTGGGTATGACTTGACCCCTCCCTCTCCCCCCAGGCCAGAAGCTAGGTAAGGCTTGCCCCTACCCCCAGGCCATAGAAACTGGTTATGACTTGACCCCCCCCCCCTCCCCAAGCCAGAAGCTGGGTAAGGCTAGCCCCTTCCCCCAGTCCATAAGCATAAGCTAGGTATGACTCTCCCTCGGCCGGAAGCTGGGTATTACTTACCCCCCCCCCCCAGGCCAGAAACTGGGTATGACTTGCCTCTCCCCCCTCCCACCAAGGCCAGAAGCTGGGTAAGGCTTGCCCCTCCCCCCAGGCTAATAAGCTGGGTATGACTTATCCCCCCCCCCCAGGCCTGAAACTGGTTATTTAGCATCATATTATGTATTATTATGTTCAATACAAACAATCATTAAGTTACACTCGCCCCAACCGCGTCTCCGCATTGCATCGAATCCTATGAAAATGTGGTTTTTGGACATAGCAATACTTATTTTTCACAATTTTTATTTTTAAAAATTACTGGTCGATAGGTTACTTTATTTTGAAGAATAAATGTTATTAAAAGTTTTTTTCTAAAACTGATAGTTTAGCCGGAAAAAAATATTTTCCATCCCAATAGTACGCCGGCTGCGCTCGATTCGGATATAGTGACGTCACGCGGCCTTGCGTACGTTGACTTTTAGCGGCAAAAACGGCCTATGTTTATTACTTAATATCTTCGTAAGTAATGGTCCGATTTGGATAATTCAAAAAGATATATCTTTCTTATGTCTTAAAGATTAACGTAGATACTAGTTTTATTGAATTTTCTACAACAGTACTGATCCTCATTATGTAGTACGTAGTATTTAAAGAGTATTTATTATTAGGTAAATAAATTGCATCAATTCACTAATTGAGTTTCAATTAAATCTAAAAGGAATTCATAAACACTGAACTATTAATAATTGAAAGACAAATGAGTTGAATAATTTATTCTCAAATTCACTAAAATCTACACACTTCAATATGGTAACATTTTCACTTTTTTAGTGGGCCGTACGAGTCTGGGGGAATTCCCAATTCTTCATCAGTCCATGTGCTAGGATCAATGTAAGGCCAGTCTCCCTGAAACAATCCATACAATTTATTTTAATGACATAGAGTATAATATAGTTGGTTTGGATACCATTACGTTATTACCTATTACTTATATTATTACAGTGAAACCTGGTTAAGTGAGACATCAAGGGACCTGCAATGTCGTTTCACTTATAGAGGTATTCCACTTACCCAGTGTCTCAGATATACAGGTATAAATAAATATCTGTCTCATTTACAGAGGGTTCCATTAATAGAGGTGAGAATACAGGTTATTTCAGTTATACAGGTGCGATCATTAAATTCGGCACAAACTTCTTCACGTGTCTTCCCACTTTCATAAACGGATATTAACTTCAGTTTTTCACGCAATGATAACGATTGTAGCTTTCGTTTTGGCATTTTTCAAATAAACATCTGTATGATAGTAAAGCGAAACTAAAACTGAAGGTAATTGAAGCTCAAAATTTGTACTTACATACTTGGAATTACGTGTGGAATTTGTGGGTAGAATAAGAATGAGTAAACAAACAATGTTATCTCAGTTACAGAGGTTTATGCATATAAACTTTACTCGCTGTCTCAGTTATAGAGGTAACTATGATGATAAATCGAAAGAACAAATCCTAGATATAGAGGCTTACCTCGTCCCACTAACAGAGGTAATTCAGTGCCAAAGTGTTGGGACCTCAGCATGAGTTCCAGTTATGGAGGTTTCTACTTATCCAGGTCCCACTTAACCAAGTTTTACTGTATTATGTGATAGTTTGTCTGGATAGATAAATATTTCATACTCCTTCAAAATTCTATTGGAGACTTCGAAAAAGTTTTGTTTCTGCCACAAGACAAAAACTGCTGGCAAAATAAGTAAAAGTCTAGATAAATAGAATTGCAGATGATAGTTAACTTACGAATATATGCTCTGGCTCTGTAGCTATATGGTAAAGAATCCACCACCATACCAAACCGCCAAGTACATTTGCTAGTGTTGTTACTTTCTTGGATGCAGGAGGTGGAGGTACTCTATATGACCAAACACTGAAAAACAACGAGACTGTTATTGTACATGAATATTTTCAGAGATCATCAATATTAGTATTATGCCACTATAGGCTGTAATGTAGGTTGGTATGTAAACCATAGCAGCTCAGTGAACAAAACATTAAAAATTTTGTAAGTAAATTTTTAATGTTTAGATAACTTAGAAAAACTTGGCAACTACGGATGCTACAAAGAAATTATAGATAATTTTTAACCACACCAAACTTATGACATAACAACATACCCATGGCCCGCATTTCTTTTAGTTTGTTGTATGTTTTCTGCAGCTCTATTTACAGCTCGCAGTAACAGGGCTCTAGAAGCTAGTGTTCGAGTTAACATTTTTAACAACTAATTATTTAGGTTTTTCTATAATTTCGAACGTAAAATTGAAAATTTCCGAAAATGACGGAAATTCTTTAAAACCTGTTCTTTAACATTTGATGTATGGTCTAATCGAAATATTCATATGAAAATTCAATTGATTTATGTAATCAACTAAATGTTAACTATGATTATGATAAAAATAGCAAAATTACGAGAGGAAAAGAGTACTACCAAAGAGCATAAAAGAGTAAGAGACGGCACTCCATAGATATTTTTTGAGCTCACGCACACATATGCATTTTAGAGAACGACCCGCAAATCTTTACCAACCGCACAAACTACAGGCGGAGCTACCAACATAATGCCTTATTTTCTGACAGTATTAGTGACGTTCGTAATAACTTATCGATTATCGATACTTTGCTAGGGTTGTTATTGCATATCGATATCTAGTATAGGAACCTTCAATATTTTAATGATTACTATTTTTATTTTATACTATGTGTAAGTAAAACGAAGTTTTGTAACGTAAATTATTTATTTCGAAATAAAATAGGTATATTACAATAAGTATTGAACATGACATAGCAGTTGTAGGCATGAGGAATTATTGAAAATTATAACAAAGTACAGAAATGATAATTTTGTAAACTTTTATTTTCACAACTTTTTCTAAGAAAAAATTGGATTTTTATTTATAAACATCTTTAATTTTCTTATCAGCTGATCGAACCTCAGCCTCAAGATTACTTTTCAATGCTTTGTTGCTGTGCTTTTTTACTTTTGTCAGCAAAATTGTTTTCACTTTTTATGAAGCTGTCATTAATGATTTTACAACTTTTTCTTAGAAAAAGGTAACTTAATATTTTAAACATCTTATCATAAATTTCTTTATTATGTTGTTGACATTTAAACCAACTAAAATTACAATTTGTACTCAACATTAAGAAAATGAATTTTCCAACATTTTCCATATATATCTGGTCGGCAATATGGTCATGATAAAATTGTTTAGCTTCATTTACGGTGGTACATAATTGAATTGTTGGATAAACGAGACTTTTTTTATCATGCCACCATTCGCGAAGAGATATATATGCATACAAATCATTGTCAACAGGAGTTTTCACGCTCAAACACTCTTCACAAATTAAACAAGAACTGTTCTGTAATAGTTTGGCAGCTAAATACCCGCTTACATATACTACTGGTTGGTTTTCAAGGCTACACAAATTTTCAATGGGCTGTTCTAAGTTTTCAGGGTCCGGGATAGACAACACAGGATAAAATTCAGTGTCTGTGGAATCTTGAACATTAATTTTTATTTCTGTTGTTTTTAAATTAGTTTTTAAAATGTCTTTATATTCCAGCATATGTTTATTGTTGTCTGCTTCACAATTAGCACTTCTGCTATGAGGCACTTTCAGCCCAGTAACCATGCTTGTTTTAAGCGCTGCAGTAAAGTGCGTGATAGTGGGATTTCTATTGGTTACACTGTGTTGCCTAATGATTCCAAATAAGTTTTCCAGAGAGTCTTGGTTAAACTGTCTAAGGTTCATATATTTAAACCCTTCATTCTTTAACTTTTCCCAAATATCGTTTAAGGATTTGATAGATATTTGATATCCCTTTACGCATTTAACATTTTTTAGTATCGTGTTTTCTGCTGTTATAAATTTTATGGTTTTTAACTTATCAGTATAAAAGGTCCAAGACTCAATGTGATTACTTGATGTGGAAACATTTTCCCGGATCCCTTTCTTTACGTCATTTAAAGATGATGGACCATTTGTACAATCAAATAGTTTATCTAACTGTTCAATCACAAATGCTGTATCATTGCAATCAGAAACTTCTTTCCATGCCATCATTTTTAAAATACCTGCTACGGTATTACTCAGAGCATGCGCAGCATACTTCACCCTCATCTTAGTTTTGAATGTTGGATTTACAATGGTACTATTCAGTTTTTTAAAATTTAAAAAAATTCTGTTGTGTTCTTCTGCAACTACCAAATGCCTCCATTGTGCAATTTTTCCATCGAAAGACATATTTCCACTTTTAAAGAAATTGTTTCGTAATGATTTGAACAAGTGAGGGATGTCATAGATTATAAAAATTTTGTCATTATTTACAGAGAAAAAGTTGCTATCTATGCCTTGTCCACAGTTTCTTTTTAACATGTTAAGAGCTCCTATATTTGTAGATAGGGTTGCCAGGCGTCCGGCTTTAGCCGGACATGTTTGGCTTTTTAGGGACTTGTCCGGCCAAATATTGCCTTGTCCGGCCTGTCCGGCTTTTGTTAGGCTTTTTATTTGGTTGCCGCGCCAGGCGAAAGTCGAGCCACAGAATCATATGAAACGCAGGCATCACGATGGTTAGCAACCAATGATGATAGTACTCACTCATGAGCTGACACTAATTGCACCCCCCCCCCCCCCCCCCGTCACATGTCCGGCTTTTAGGGTAAAATGTCCGGCCAAATGAAGCACAAAGTCCGGCTTTTGTAATTTTGGACCTGGCAACCCTATTTGTAGATCCCTGATCACAAACTGTTGTTAGAACCACAAATCCGATTTCTTTTAATTTTTTGATGATGTCCGATATAATTTTTGCCAGTTTTGCTGTTGATATTGTGCCTTCCACAAAATATGTAGTGCGCAATATATTGTTTGTATTTATGTTTAGCACCCTGTATCATAAACACTAACGCATGGTCTGCAATTTTCTTTTCTCGTCCCATGTTCTCGCCCTCTCCATAATCCACGTAGCCATCCACTTTATCAGCAATTTCGTTATAAATTATCCGTTTCTTTAACGCCATCTCGTCAAATATTAACGAGCAATATTTATTTTCCTTTGGCATACTTGATGCTTTTGCCTCTAACATATCAATTATATTTTTATTTATACCAGGCTCCATTGGTATATTTTTTTAAATCCTTTGGAGCGTTTTAGTGCTTGGTAGCGTAAACAGCTTTTGCATATAGCGGTATGCTTTAGGGGACCGTTTAAATATAGCCAAAGCATATATTTTGTTGGCTAAAGTCCACCTTTTTCCTTGTGACTTTTTTTTGTTATTCTGCACTACATCCTTTACTAACGATGTCAGCACTTCCGAATCTAACTTGTCTAAATTCACTCTTGACTTCGCTATATTCCTTATTGTTTTTTTTGCATTTTGTAACTGTCGCCAAAGCCTCTTCTCTTTAATTGTAAATGTTGATGAAGTGTCTGTAATAAAAACATTTCCATTAGTAAAAAAACAACATTAAAGCAAATTGAATTGAATATTGGTTAATTAATCAGCAATTTTACTTAGTTTTTTAAATTAGGTATGTTTTATCTTACCTTTCATTTCAATGTTTTTCTTAGGTCTTTTATAACTGTGGACTAATATTTCTGCCTGTGCATCTTGATGGCAAATGTTTTTATCATCTGAAATATTATAAATATGCAAATTAGTTTAAAATTTATTTTGTTGTTTTATGAAACATATTATTTCCAAATCAATCAATCATTATCAAGTTTTAAAAAAATGCAAAGACAGGATAATGATAGCTCTTCTCATAAAATATGAAGCGTGGGCCCACCTTCAATAACAATGACATAATATTAAATTAAAGGCATTTAGAGGTTTTAATGTTCTGCATTCTGGATGCGGTCTGCGGTTATGTCAAGACAATCTGTAAGTGGTCGTGATAAGGCAATCAGTCACGTGTGCTTTGCGTTCTTTGTTCGTATCCGCACGGGTCAAATCGCATTAATATAAAATGTACAGAAACCTAGAATGTTGTACATATAAGTTCATTTTGACCTGACTGCAGACTGCAGAACGCATCCAGGGTGGCATTCTTTAGTTTGACGGAAGGCATATTTTAGAAGGTAAATAATTAGTTTGTACACTTACCATGAGTAATGGGTTTATAGGTCATATGTTCTGGTGCATTGGAAGTAGAAGGAAGAGGTTCAAAAGTTGTTTTCGCAGAAATACCAGAATCTGGTATATCCACAGCTCCCAAACATGTTGAATTTAGTTGTTTGGTTGTAGTTGTAAGGGGAACTGAAAGCAGATAATGAAATGTGAATTGGGTAATAAAATGTCATGTTCTTACCCAACTTTAGGGTACAATCAGTCTAGTACATGTCTTGCTCACATTAAAAATTACTAGCTTATAAATATTATTAAACTAGCTGACCTGGCTAATTAATGTAGATTGCCTAAAATTTTTCAAATTGGTCCGGTACTTTTTTTGAAGAATTTGTATTACACAAATTACTAAAGTCCCTCTAACTCAACACCTCATTCTAAGCTAAATTGTGTTACGAGTGGGTTTACTACAATATTCAAGCTGTGGGGTTCTAACCCGCACTTTAGGCTATCTTGGCTTCGAGTTACGGAGCCGATCAAATACAAACAAACAATTAAATATTTCCTTTTTATATTATTAGTATAATTTTAGATAAACATACCTCGTTCAACTGGATTTGACTTCTTTGGAATGCAATATGAATGATCATAAAGAACTGTAACAAAGTATAGATATAATTAATAATTGAAATTATATATTATTTATTGATAAGCATACAACACATGTTTGTGGTTACAAAGAAAGAACCTTGTTAAATTGCATTCGGTTGGTTTGTTTTGGAACCCAAAGAAAATTAATTAAGACATCTAAATAATTCAGAAAAATTGATAGATAGTAAATTAAATTTTAAAAAAATAATTGAAGTCATCATCATACCTGTCTTGAGGTTTTCTTTATTGGAGTCTTTTACATGAAGAGGAAACTCTGTCAAAACTTCATCTGGCAAGATGGGATTGCTCAATTCCAGTGTTGGAATAGCTGAGTTCTTCAGCCGAGTTCCTTTGGCATTGAAGGATTCAGGAGTGAAGTGCCCACCACAAACAAACTTAAGTTGGTGTAACTTTTCAATAGGTACATATGCTAAGTCTTCTATGCCAGCATTTTTAACCCACATTCGACAACTGAAATAAGAAATACCTATTAGAAAAGAAAAAGAATAACAAACTGAAATTTATTCATCAACTAATTTCTTTTAGTATTGTTATGCAATTCATTTACAGAGTACGAAACAAAATACTGAAATTAAAAATTGGTTATGGTTATTTACTGTATGATTAAAAATATTAATCCCAGCCTTTAAGTTTACACAATCAGTAAAATTATCTTGTAATAAATGAGTGTTATTAGAAACTTACCGGTCAGAATCCAGAGGAAACCTACTCAAAAGTAAGGGTGATCCACCACGACTTCGCCTCTTATTACAAATAACGCACTTCTTGTTGTTTCTACTCTCCATTATCAGTAGAAGCCTAAAATGAAATAGGTATTAATTAAACAAAGCCTATAATTTCTCTCCAACCAGTGTCAATGCCCTGGTTCATGCATTTACCAGTTTTGAAAGTACATTTACATTTTCATCACATAGGGTTGTTTTTAATGAAAAATAGATTTGTGATAGATCTAATATTTCAAGTAAGTAGATAACATACCCATTAAACAGAAAAGTAAATAAGAGTTTAAACTTCTGTAGAAGTTGAAACACAGCTTATTTAAAAGAGTCTCTATCTCACAAAAAACATAACACTGAACAGCAAACTTTATCACGCCCGATACGGAGGAACTTAATCAACTCAACGTAAACGACAGAAAAGTTTATTTACAGTAATATTGCACCAAATCTGAGAAAATAACTTCACACGAATCAATTCGCCGGTTAAAAACTCAAACTCAATTGACAGACATTTTTTTTTCATTTGTCAAACTAACAATACTACCAACATAAGGACACTAAACAATTATTTTTAGTATGGTGGTATTGATCCGCGGGTTCCCCTGCTATAGTGAAATCAATCCAAAATGCACTTTATTGCTTAAGGGATAAGGTTGTATATCAATTGCTACATATAGAGACTAGCCTTTGTATGAGAAGTGTCTACCCACTGGTACTACTATGGCAATGACGTTAATGACGCACAACAAAGATAATAAAAATTAGGATCTTGCCCTTTACCGACCTTTTCATCATGTCACGTCATTACGTGGTGCCAGTTTTATAACTGGCTTGATTACTAGGTATTATAATAATAATATTATTGTAGGTATGTACGAAATCCTGACGACGATATGTAAATGTAATGAATAAAGTTTTTAATTTTCGCAAAAAATGTTTTGTTAACCTTAGGTTTACCTTTAAATAGATGATTTATAATATCTTTGGCGATGGCACAAACTCGTTGCCACAAGCTGTAATCTGTCATCAATAAAAAAAAACAAATTTGACGTGATCGTGAAAACAGTGAAGTTGTGTCTGGCGTTGTTCTTCCGTGTTTTATAAAATATTTGTAAATTTTATGCCTACCTAAGCCTGAAATGTGCATGGTGTTAATAGTTTTCGTGTATGTGTTGTGATAATGTGATACGTGTTTATTGTTTGAAATGGAGACAAATGCAAATCAGAAGGGTGCGTATCTTATGGTTCATTCGAGCTAAGACTGTTTGTGTATGAATAACTGTACTTCGCGACATGGATTCAGCTGACGTCGATGCCCTAAACTTGCTTCTCATATTTCTGGTTGCTAAATATTTGTTTTTTGTCGTATTAGAAGTTGTGGAAAGGTTAGGCCTTTCGGGCGTCACCTGACAGAAATTAGCCTGTTCCAATTTTAGTCGCGTTTCTTATCATAAATCAGCCAGATAGCCGCTGGTGTAATCTCTATGTGTTTCCGATTACCATTGGTTTTTATTTATCTCCCTTGACATTTGTATGTGTACATGTATGACTCATATTCTTAGCATTGTGATGTCATAAGAAAGCTCAACAAAACAAATGTACTATTAATTTTAATGAGTTAGATTTGTATTTATAGATAGCTAGTTCTTATCAGTGTTTTGGTCTAATTTATTATAAGAAATTGATATCAAATTCATAAGTGGACCATGGCTTAGTTGTTGATTATTCTTGTTTGTAGATCAGAGGTTGTTGACAATAAGTTAGTTAAAGTAATTAATTAGTAGAAAATTAACTTAAATTTAGAAGAAGTTGCATTAAAAGTAGTCACATTGATAGTGATTGTAAAAGTAGTTGTAAAAATAATTTGTATTATGTTTGTAATTTTAATTAGGTAAATATAGTTTTTCTTACTTACCTACCCACAGTTTTTATTACTATAGGTTTTATTAAATGATGATTGGTAAAACCACACCTAAAAAGTAAAAGAAAATGTTTAGGTTTGTAAGTAAAGTTTGTAATGTATTAATCATATTAGAATTTAAGCAGATATACTACACAACACAAAGAGCCTTACTTAAGATTTTAATTAAATAAAAAAATGTCCTGAATTAAAACTGTGTACCTGACCTGAAACGTTCTCTTGTATGTACACTCTGAAATGTGTACGCATTAGAAAGTCTTGCAGTCTACGCATGACCCAAAGACAACATACCTCCTTCAGCTCTTTACATTTCATACACTCTTACAGAGTCTAAGATCTTCGCAGTTCAGTGGTGTTTAGTTGCCTGGCAAGCAACAGGTTTCAAAGCATACTTTTTAAGTTAATTGGTTTTGAAAATAATCTGCATTATAAATACAAAAACTCCTATTAAATATTGCCTTCAGTGGTCCAGTGGTCCTACTATGCCTGGCCTATTATTAAACAAATACATCAAAATAAAAGAATTTTATTTGTTCCACATACAGATACAATAGTTAATAGCATGCAAAGATTGGCATCTATTTGTAATTGTAGCTTTTTGACTGTTTAATAATAATATCTTCAATTTGAATCCATTTTTCCCAGTCTTGAAGGTTGAGCCAGTTGTTTCCTTGTTGTCCTCTATATCAGCGCAACTTTTATTGGCCCAACATTTCTCTTCTCTGTTGGTCCCGTGCATTTAGTCGATGTTACGGTCCACGTTTTGTCTTTGTAGCTAGTCTAGGTGACAGTACTATTAGGTCTAGCGCTTAATTCAGACCTGATCTGAGGTATGGAAGTGGCACAGGAGGCTATTTTTATACGTCAAATGTCAGCGAGACTTATCTTCTGATTTATATGCTCACATCATAATATTATTATGTCAAAATAATCCCTCCCGTGCCGCTCCTATATCTCAGACACTGAAGCTTTAACCACACCAATGCTGGCGCCATCGCCGGCGCGAGCATAGGCCAATGACAGATCGCGCAACTTATGACAGTCCGCGCGACCTAAAACTCATAAAACTGATTTATTTCTGTAAGTAGGCTTTAAAAAAGCACTTTTACATGTCCCAGTATTAACCCTACCTACCTGCCATTGGGATTGGCCTATGATAGCGACGCGATCGCGCCGGCGATGGCGATCTGCACGCGTTGGTGTGGTTTAAGCTTGACTGAGGTATAATTATGCTACACCTATAACAATAATAATTATTTTTCCAGTGTCATGTGTAGCTAACTACGCGTACGATGCGTCGGAGGCGGACGAGCTGTCGATCCGGCCGGGAGACGTGCTGCGCGACGTGGAGCGACTGCCGGGCGGCTGGTGGCGCGGCGAGCTGCGCGGACGTCGCGGCATGTTCCCGGACAACTTCGTGTCTGTACTCACGGAGCAGGCCAACGCCAGGTCAGCCCGGGACCGTTGTTCCCCAGTGTCAGTGTAGCAACTACGCCACGATGCCTCGGAGGCGGACGAGCTGTCGATCCGGCCGGGAGACGTGCTGCGCGACGTGGAGCGACTGCCGGGCGGCTGGTGGCGCGGCGAACTGCGCGGACGCCGCGGCATGTTTCCGGACAACTTCGTGTCTGTACTCACGGAGCAGGCCAACGCCAGGTCAGCCCGGGACCATTGTCTTTCCAGTGGCAGGTATAGCGTCGAAAGCAGACGAGCTGACGATATGACCGGGTGACGTGTTGCGCGATGTTGTCATGTTCTCGGACAACTTCGTGTCCGTACTCACGGAGCATTCCAACGCCAGGTCAGGACCGTGGTCCCCCAGTGTCAGTGTAGCAACTACGCGTACGATGTGTCGGAGGCGGACGAGCTATCGATCTGCCGCGGCATGTTCCCGGACAACTTCGTGTCTGTACTCACGGAGCAGGCCAACGCCAGGTCAGCCCGGGACCATTGTCTTTCCAGTGGCAGGTATAGCGTCGAAAGCAGACGAGCTGACGATTTGACCGGGTGACGTGTTGCGCGATGTTGTCATGTTCTCGGACAACTTCGTGTCCGTACTCACGGAGCATTCCAACGCCAGGTCAGGACCGTGGTCCCCCAGTGTCAGTGTAGCAACTACGCGTACGATGTGTCGGAGGCGGACGAGCTATCGATCTGCCGCGGCATGTTCCCGGACAACTTCGTGTCTGTACTCACGGAGCAGGCCAACGCCAGGTTAGCCCGGGACCGTTGTCCCCCAGTGTCAGTGTAGGTAGGAACTACGCTATAATGCGTCGGAGGTAGATAAGCTGATGATATGACCGGGGGACGTGTTGCGCGATGTTGTCATGTTCTCGGACAACTTCGTGTCCGTGCTCACGGAGCAGGCCTACGCCAGGTAAGCCCGGGACCGTTGTCCACCAGTGTCAGTGTAGCAACTACGTCGCGATGCGTCGCAGGCGGACGAGCTCGAGGTGACGATCTGGCCGTGGAACTATACTGCGTGATGTTGACATGTTCCTTGAAAACTTCACGGAGTAGGCCAACCTCAGCTCAGGCTAGAACCATTGTCCCCCAGTGTCAGGCGTAGCAACTGCGCTACAATGCGTCGCTCGGAGGCGGATGAAATTCGATCCGGTCGGGGACTATCACTTGGTTATGAAGTCCCGAGAAAAGTACCAGCGTAAGCCAGAGAAGGGTAAGCCGTTACGGGACGGTTTTATGTCAGCAGGTCCATGTGTAAGATTCCATAGTATAAAAAATTCCAGATCGTTTCCAGTTGAATTTGCGCGAATAATATAACAGCGTAATTTACATATTCTAACTGGAATCTGCGTCTAACGCAGTTTTCCAGAGTAGGATGTTTATTTTATCAGATCTTATTCGTTATGCTTCTAGTGTTGTGCTTCGTCATTATGCCATAGAATGGAAGTGGCCCAACCTAACAGCTTAGTTTGTATGTATCAGCCATCTTTCACAACAGACCTTGCCCTCTCCAGAATCGTATTGTCCAAAGCCTACTTCGTAAGGGTTCTTCAATAGGTTTCCGAAATGTATGTTAGCTAACTATAAGATATCGGTCGGGTCACTTAAGGTTTGTTATACTACCTTATCGAAACGTTTATTCTATTCACTGTCCTTTCCTCGTACTCATGGTCGACCGTTATTTTGACTGTTCCAATATCAACCTTATAATATTACGTAGGTGTAATATAGCGTAACGTTTTCCTTAATTGCCAAATTGTTTGTATAAATTAACATGTTTGTACCGGCCCAATATTCAACAATTCTACAAATCGCCCATTAAAATATGTCAGGCAAGTGTGATCTCATCAACATACTTCATTATGTAGAAAAGAGTTCGTAGCGTCAGCTATTATAACGAAGCCATATCATGTCATGTGACAATCAATGCTAGTCAACGGACTGTGTCCTGACCTCAGAGCTAACAATTTCCTTCTACTCTCAAACATTTGCCTTAAGTTAAATTTGCCCCACTTAACGAAATGACGAGAAATTTCATGAAACAATTTATCGCTATCTTTCTAATCGATGTAATCGTTCAATCTCTTTCACCGCAATCGGATGCGGTTTTTATCTGTCATTAAAATAAGTCCTATTAAAGTATACCTATTTAACGCCCTTTCAATAGGTCCTGATTCCTGAATGCTTATTCGGTGTTTTAAGTTTGCGGCAAGCAATCAGTGCTTGCCGCAAACTTAAAACACCAAGCGAACTCTATAATTAATAAACGTTTCGATTTGGTATTATCAATTATGCTTTAACCTTGTTGAAAATGGTTTATATTACTTAGTTTTTGTGAGATAGTGTTGAGATAATGAATATGGGCCGGGTCACGACATGAACTCGTATTTACTGTTAGACGCCGTTTTATTCGCGAATGCGTTATACGCGGTCGCGGTGAATTCCTTACTTATTTATGAACTGGTTTCTCATAAATGCCATATGATATGGTAATGTTTTTGGTTCATTGACCAACACTCTACTATATTTTGTATCACGACCGGCTTTACGTTTAGAAATATTATGTACCTATGTAATTCAGGTGACTAGGTCTAGGTACGTTGTAGTAGAAAAAGTGCTAAGTAGGTGAACACCTCTTTTGTTGAATTTCCCTGACGTAAACCGTGGTTTATAGTTCACTGGTTACGTTAATTCGTCTGATTGTTCTACTAACCACATAATTAAAGCCACAGCTAAACTGACAACGATAATAAAAAGGAAATGAGCGCATTAAATGTGGCTTTTCACATTAATAAATGGCTTCACATCTTCAATTATTAATTGAAACCAAAAATTAGATCTATCAACTACAATCGAGTACCAACGCCTACTTAAATCACTATACGACAAACCTTTGACAAACTGGTTTTGCTAATGCGTACAATACGAGTGTAGCCATCGCTCTGTTACTCATTGATAGCATGTGTTCTCGATCTATGATGTCATCTTGGTCATTGGTTTGCTTGGCATCTTATACACTCAACATCAAATAAACCGCACCTTCCGCGACGCGAACTTTAAAGGTTTTCTTCTGACACAATCATGGTACCCCAACAATATTGGTGTTATTTGAAAGCCCAATAAATATCCTTAAAGAAAAACACATTTAATTTCTTAGTAAATGATTAACATATACCATAAATGTGACTTGAAAATAGACCTCACTTTGGGCTCACCTGTGGGATCAATTAGACCAATTTTTATGGTTATAAAACCAAATAAAGATCTCACGTGTCCTCTTTAACAGATGGATAGCGATTAATCCCAACTTAACAGTTTTATAGCCATAAAAGTTGGCCCTAGCGTAACTACCTATTTCTTGAAGAAGTGACTCTGGATCCTTCTAAAGACACATTTTTGGGGTAAAAACCTTTCCTTTAATGAAATGAAGGTTAGAACTGGGCTTTTAAATGGTACCAATATTGGTGGGATGTGGGGATGCATACGTTTGAAAATGCTTGTCGCGGGAGGTGCGATTTATTTGACGTCGAGTGTAGTTGCCATAGCATAACATGTGATTTATGTAGATGATGTAATTGTCGTACACATTATGGTTGAGGAGTAACGTTAGAATGTTTCTTACTTTACGTGCAAAAGGTAGATTAAGTGAGTTTTTATCGAGTGATTTCATTTATAACTTGATTTATTACGCGATACTGTTGTTAAAGTACGAGTCCACCATGTAAGAAAACCGTGTGCTGTAAGTACAATATACAAGTTTTCGTCAATGTAAATATTGTAGTATTGTCAACATTAAACAGTACTTAGTTACACAATACAATACAACTTCATGTTTGTTTAGAAGCAGTAGCAGGCAGCATGCCAAGACCAAGTACCTGTTGGTTAACTCTTTGTTTTTTTTTTTCGATTTTCCTGCTTTATTTTCAAACCTTTGCGTTTGTTACTAGGATAAATATCTTTTTCCCTCAAACCAAAGTCAAAACTGTCATATTTTTGTAACTATTACTACTTGTGCCCTGCTAACTCCATATCCAATCCAGGGAGTCAGCTAACTCCATACTAAATTTTACTAAAATCGCTCCAGCTGTTTAGACGTGAAGAAGTAACAAACATACACTCTCACAAACTTTCGCCTTTATGATATTAGTGTGATAGCACACCCTAGCTAGGTTTTTTTTTTATATTTCTGCGTTGTTTTGCTAATCGATACGATAACAATAAAAAAACCTTTGATTTTATCGTCTTTGTATATTAGTAAGTTACTCGAGTCTTGCTAGTTATTTCAATATTTTTTCGATTAGTAGAATACTAATGATTGCGCACGTATCTTATCACGGCGGATAAGGCGATAAGACGCGGTGTTTCACTCAGTGTTTGTTGTGTGGCCCTGCTATAATATTTCAGACACGTTCAATATTGGGAATAAAATAACTGAGGTACGTTTTAATACCTAAAACAGCTTTACAAACAGTTTTGCATGGCAATAGTGTTGCCAGATTTAGTGTGTGATATTTCGCGACCGAAAATAAATATAAACGGGAATTTGGTTTTCTAATTAGGCCTCAGGAACCAAACTGTACTGTGGTGTGCAAATGTGAATCAAAATTATTTTTAGTGTTCCTCTCAATGTATTTGTGTTAATAAAAGTACTTACCAAGAAGGGAACTTAGAAATTTGGTGAAAAATCGAAGCATTTGACGCCCCAAACACCCTGGCCTGCTGAGTGCTGTACATTTTTCATAATTTCTTTCCCTAATCAATTAGAAAAAACAATATAATATTATCAACCTTATTTCGTAGCCTCACAGACCGTGACAAGTACTTAACAATTGATGGAATTATAACGAGAGACTATTTAACTAGAACACCGGTTTGTGATCATTATTTATTTAGCATCAAATCAATTTTCTAGCGTGGGATCAATTACAATAGGCACAGCTGGCTTCTTTTGTTATACATTATATTTTTAGCATCAATTAAAAACTATGCCATAAATAGAAAATAGTCTAAACCGAAGCGTTTAAAAGTTATAAATACGACAGAATCAGCTATCATAAGCAATTGTAATTCTTTCTTTTTTCTTTCTATTCGAGAAGGAAGTCGCAAAATGTAAATTATTGAATGACGTGTGTGTATGTATTGTCTTTGAATTTATTAGCGATCGCGAAACTTAACATGACTCACATACGTGCCCATAGTAAATTATTCATTACTTGTGTTAACTTTTATAATAGGTAGTCGTGTTAAGTTTTAAAGAAACGATTCCTATGGTATCTTAGTTATAAGGTTATTTTTAATATTTGTCGTTTCTACCTAAGGATAAATAATCGTATTAAGTTACGTAGTTGTGAAGTCTTTTATGTGTTTAATCGATTGGCTACGAAAGTGAGATATAACTATGCTTCAGATAGAAATCAGAACTAATCTTGTAAATTAATTATTCATTGAATTCGATTAATTAATTTGTAAAGTTTTTGTGACTCAGAAGATTTATAACCAGAAAACCTGATTTGACCGTATCCATCGTTTGTATTGGTTTTGTTATAGTGAAATTTTCAAATCCAATAGTTACATTTAATCCATCTGATTCGTCATAAGTCCAGAACTCCAGACTCATGCCCCTACCCTCAGGGGTAGCCATGGAACATCTTGAACCACAAGAAACTTTTAAAGGGGAATCCCGGCATTGGTATTTGAATACCTACCTGCAGTATTTTTCTTATCGTGTTAGCTGTAACAGAAATGTGTCAATCAGACTAATTGTAAGCCTTAAAGGGCGTCTGTCATGACCTAATCCGTCCAACTGCTTACGGCTTACCGTGCCAATGCCCGCGCCCGTGCCCTTAACCCTAAAGTTATAATAGCCACATTATTTTAATCTTTATTGCCATTTATTAAGGTCTAAAAACAATCAACATTTTTGTTTATTCCTGTGCTGACACTATCAATGAGAACATCTCAAAAGCGTTGTTTTCTACTGGCGGAGATTCCAATTTGGTATGACAAATGGTGCGAGGACAACAGGAATAGAATAATATTTGATTTTCATGTCCAATGAAAGGGTTAATAAATGGTTAATACTCATAGTTCACCCTTTACATCCAAGCCTGCCAAACATGGTGATGGAGTATAGGCTAAGTCCTCCATTTGACTCCATGAATTCTTTATTTATTTCATTAACCTCTCTCATTACAAGTTTCCCCAATGCGATAGAGTAGATAGTAGATTATAGAGGATCGTGCTCCTGCATTAGAGACCAAATGAACTGATGATGATGTTCTATCTATACTTTATTGATGTTGTCTCTTGTCACCAGGTCCGGCGGCGTTCAGGGCCGGTGCCGAGCGGTGTTCAGCTACCAGCCGGCCAACCCGGACGAGCTGCCACTCAGCGTTGGAGACGTACTTGAAGTCCTTGGCGAGGTGAGTTACGTCACAGGTTGTTTTTATGACAAGTGCAATAGAGGCAAAGTGCAAGGGGCTATTGTATTTGCCCTTATTAGTTTACGCCAGATGGAGTGACGGGACACCTTACTCGATGTTTTGATTGACCGGCCCAATGAAGGCTACCGTATTTGCGCTTACTGGTTGGAGCAACTGACGAGTGACAAGACATTATATGACAGTGATTCCAACATGGTGAGAGCAAATACGATAATCCTTGTACCGCTTCAGTGCGCACGAGTTGGCGTATTGTCTTGGCCATTAGAAATACGGTAGACCTCATTCATGGATCCTGTTTGACCGCTGTCGTTGTATGGGGTATACCCAGAATAAAGGATGCTAGGGAGACTAGTCTTGATATTTTCGTCTTTTACTTGCTATTCCGCAACACAATTTCCTTACCCTTGACTCTATCAGACAAGCGATAGAGAAAGGTATGTTCAGAGAAAATTGTGCTGCGATTTAGGATGTAGGCTTAAATTAGCAAAAGTGTACGTAATAACACGCTTGTAGAAATCCGAGCTCCCATAAAGCTATAGGGAATGGAAACACGTCTATTGTTCTCTTATCATGTTCCCAAGACCGACTAAAGCTGCCTGATGATTATAAACGTTTTCTAGACGCTCAGAACAGGGTACTTTAGCACCTTACTGTAAATAAATCTTTTGGATTGAGAAGTGTAATGAAAAACTTATGACCGGCTTAATTAGTGCCAGTAAAACTAAAATGCAAAATCATAATTTTACGCCTGGAAAGGCGTCTGCTTTATGTTCCATTGTATTAATTACGTGTAAATGACTGTATTGACATGACGCGACCGATAAAATCTAGAGTTTCCCGCGAACCGAGACAACAGGCCTTTAAACAATGACTCACTCGCAAGTGGCTAACGAGTAACGATGATTCGCCGCTTCCTTCCCTCGTATGAATCGAATGACAATTCGGGCTTTCTAATTTATTTCGATTCCCGTCGCGCTTCCCCTAATAAAGTATCAAGTGAAATATAGAGTGCGATCACCCTAAAGTTATGGCGAAATGACAAATAATAAGCTATGTTTGCTCGTTAATGTTTACTTGTTAGTTCGTTGAACTTTAGCAGAGCATTCGCAGTCTTTATGCTCCCTAACTAAGGTTGACTTTTCTTTAATGATCACATATTTTGAAAGCATACAATGCGCCGATTGCAGTGGCTATCTTTATTAGTTTTGAAGAAAGTGTCCAGTTTAGAGAAAGTGAAATTAACCTATAATCGGTGAACCGCAGAACTGCTTGCACTTCTATGATCAAAGATATTCCAGATTTTTTGCAATCAAGCGGTTTTAACACTAGTAGCGTCCACCGCAAGACTTTCTCAGTCGTTGCGACTGTCCATCAAATATTATAATTCATACCTCGTTTTGTCTAGTTTGAAATAAATGCAGAAAATTAGGCGTGCTATCTGTTGAACCACCCTTTTGGTTAGTTGTGGTAATAGGGATGTTTGTAAGGAATAAAAATTGCAAGTGAAAATTGCTGAAGATGAAGGCAATGCGGAATTTTTTCAATGCCGATCGTTTTTGGTTTCCACGCTTAACAAGTAAACCAGCAAAAAAATGAAACCGGATAAAATTAGGTCTAAAAGGTAAACCTTAAACAATAAATTTATTTATTTCTTAAAAAATAAACCTTGTCCTTGCGTATGTATTCTTTTATACCCGACAAAATAAACTCTAGTTCGATCCCGTTAGATCGGAAAATCCCATAATACTATCTCCTCCACTATCCCCTTACATCGATTATGTGTTTATGCATTTGATAATACGGTCTTTACTGTGAGCGTACTCGCCCCAGCGTACTGTAGCAGACGAGGCGAAGAAAATCGGCAAGACCTGGTGCGAGATCAAACGCGAAGCTCAAGACCGAACGCGGTGGAGGACTGTTGTGGACGCCCTCTGCCCCATCTAGGGGACATAGGACCTTAAGTCAAGTCTTTACTGTGAAATAGAATGTAACATTGTATTATGTTCCCCAGGTAGAGGAAGGCTGGTGGCAGGGCCGGCGGCAGGGCCGCGTGGGCGTGTTCCCGTCCAACTTCGTGGTGATGCTCGACCCGCCGCAGCCGGCGCCGCCCTTCGAGCCAGCGCCCGCGTTGCCCCCCAAACCTGGTGAGTGTAATGACCATTCTCAATCTTAGGGGGGCTACTCCGAAACGATGTTTATGTAGTTTCGGGTCTATCGATAAGACACCGTCGCTCATGCTGGCATCTCGCTTTGCGCGAGAGGGATGGCAACATTCGAAACTTCGGATATCGTTTTTCGGAGTAACCCCGCAGGGCCTCTTTCGCGATCTCTGACTAAAGTTCTAAGAAGTTATTTCCTGAATAACACTATTTTAGTGCGTCAAAGTTTTGTCAGTGTCATGGTTTCGTTGCTACTCGTGACTTTAAGCTTCGAGTAGCCTACATGACACTTAATTCAGAGATGTTGATCGTTCACCATCTCTCGGGCCTCGTGGCCCTAATAGTAATTAGAAGACCATATTTCCAACATCTTTTGTACTTGGATTAAGATTTTTTATACGCTACGTGGGCTTCGCAACAATTTTGGTGACCTAGTACTTACACTCTTTTACTTCAATAATAAATCACTTGTAAAATCTATATCGTGTTCATGGATGGATATTTGTGACTCCTTCACGCAAAAAATACTGCTCGAGTTTTGATGAAACTTTATTTAAATTAAAACTTTTATCAAAATTACAACTAGGCTATAATTTACCGACATCTACGTGGGTGAAGCCGCGGGCTACTATGTCACGGTTTTTACAGTAACACCGCGATTTATGCATCGCACGCCCTTGGAATTAATCCTCATATTCGTAACAGTGCAAACTCCAGCGATATGTTGTGAGTGTTGCGACAAGGACAAACTTCCATACATTTCGGCGATTCGGCCAAAATTATGACTAGCAATGGCTCACGTGACAAATGATAATTAAAATTACCCGCGGGACTAGCACAACCTTAGGTTAGGTTTGGCAGCCTTGACACAATTTAACGGCTGTGATGTTCGGCCACAAAATACCTGCCACCCCTAGTCCATACAATTTAAGCCACAATAACAAAATAACAATTAATATCTATGCACCGCCCACCAGACCAGAGGTTCCCAATCTTTTTCATCCCGCGGCGCAGTTACTTTAGTATTTTGTCACGACGCTCTACTTATTGAAAAAGATACAGTCGATAGAAATAGGCACCTATATTATAGTTCATAGTGGTTAGGTTAGGTAGATATGAACAAAAATTAAAACATCTATCTAACAATATGAAATTTGGACACACTCACTTTGGGAACCCCTGCACTAGACAGTAGACTTTATGCCACAGTGACAAAGTTTAATATCCTCCCATAACTTTATTAAAGATGACACTATAAACAATTCTCTGTTCCACAGTGAAAGAGCAATGCCGAGTGCTGTTCCCGTATACAGCAGTAAACGACGACGAGCTCACACTGGCTGAAGGGGACATAGTGACAATCGTCTCAAAGGACGCGCCGGACCGCGGCTGGTGGCGCGGCGAGCTACACGGCCGGCAGGGGTTGTTCCCTGACAACTTTGTGCAGATGCTGCCAGCAGGTAACGCCATAATCACACTTATAGCTTTAGTAGTTGAGTCCACAATGGCTCACACTGGCTGAAGGGGACATAGTAACGATCGTCTCTAAGGACGCGCTGGACCGCGGCTGGTGGCGCGGCGAGCTACTCGGCCGACAGGGGTTGTTCCCTGATAACTTTGTGCAGATGCTGCCAGCAGGCAATGCCATTGTCACACCTATAGTCTTAGTTAAAGAGTCCATAATGTCTCACACTGGCTGAAGGGGACATAGTGACGATCGTCTCTAAGGACGCGCCGGACCGCGGCTGGTGGCGCGGCGAGCTACTCGGCCGGCAGGGCTTGTTCCCTGATAACTTTGTGCAGATGCTGCCAGCAGGTAATGCCATAATCACACTTATAGCTTTGGTAGTTGAGTCCATAATGGCTTACGCTAGCTGAAGAGGACATAGTGGCGATCGTCTCTAAGGATGAGCCGGACCGCGGCTGGTGGCGCGGCGAGCTACTCGGCCGGCAGGGGTTGTTCCCCGATAACTTTGTGCAGATGCTGCCTGCAGGTAAATATCACGGTCACAACTCTAGCTTGGTATACTAGCTCACAATTGAGGAGCTCATACTAGCTGAAGGGGACATAGTGACGATCGTCTCTAAGGACGCGCCGGACCGCGGCTGGTGGCGCGGCGAGCTAGTCGGCTGGCAGGGGTTATTCCCTGATAACTTTGTGCAGATGCTGCCAGCAGGTAAATATTACGGCCACAACTGTAGCTTAAGTGTTTAAGACGCAGAGGTCCCGGGTTCGATTCCCAGTGGGGGCAGATTTTTCTGTTCGGTTTGGTTGGTGGTAGGGCTTGTTCTAAGTCCGCCTGGCTAGCTACCACCATCTTACCTAAGTCTGTCGCCATAACAACAATGTTAACAGCATTATTGTGTTCCGACAGTTAGAGGTAAGATAGCCAGTTCCTCCGTGGTTGAGGATTCCGGGTGAAGCTCGCTTCCACCTTCGGCCTGATCGTCACTTACCATCAGGTGAGATACAGGCCAAGAGCTTCCTCGTTGTGGATAAAAAAAAAGTATACTAGCTCGCAATAGATAAGCTCACACTAGCTGAAGGGGACATAGTGACGATTGTATCAAAGGACGCGCCGGACCGCGGCTGGTGGCGCGGCGAGCTACTCGGCCGGCAGGGGTTGTTCCCCGACAACTTTGTGCAGATGTTGCCAGCAGGTAATGCCATAATCACACTTATAGCTTTAGTAGTTGAGTCCATAATGGCTTACGCTAGCTGAAGGGGACATAGTGACCATCGTCTCGAAGGACGCGCCGGACCGCGGCTGGTGGCGCGGCGAGCTACTCGGCCGACAGGGACTATTCCCTGACAACTTTGTGCAGATGCTGTCAGCAGGTAAATATCACAGCTGTAGCTTAGTATACCAGCTCACAATTGATGAGCTCATACTAGCTGAAGGGGACATAGTGGCGATCGTCTCTAAGGATGTGCCGGATATTCCCTGATAACTTTGTGCAGATGCTGCCAGCAGGTAATGCCACTGTCACATCTATAGTCTTAGTTAAAGAGTCCACAATAGCGATGGCGCCATAGTGATGTTTGTCTCCAAGGATGTGCTACATGGCCGACAGGGGTTATTTCCCGATAACTTTTGCAGGTAACGTTTACATAGTAGCTACTGTTGCTACCTCATTTGCGCTCGCTAGTTAGTATCTCTGGGACAGTTATTCAGAGACGAAAGTGGCGCCATTCTGGTTAATTCAAAATTAAATGCGACAGTCCTATCGCTTCAGCACTCGCTAGGCGGCGCCACTGGCGAGCCATAGAGTCAGTGCCGCCGACTTTAGTAAAACTGCTTTGAAACTATAATGTGGACTAGTGTAGTATTTTTATACGTAAATAAAAAAGTCACAAAAATATGTACTTTGTACAGACACAGAACAGAGTAGATACGACTATGCGTCTTTGTGGAATCTGTTGGTGTAATAATGAGAACAATGTATAGTTTCACAATAAAACTATACCATAATATCACTAGAATTCATTAAGATATCAATATATTGCTTATGTTTATCGGTATCATCTTCCTACATAATTATATTTCCATCAACAATAACCACTGTTTTGAAGGATATGCCCTTTATTAGCACAAATATGACGAAAATGAATTTTCAAAATATGGGATATATTCACACAGAGGATTCCAAGTCACATGTGTTGGCTATCTAATTTTAATTTTATGGCTACATTGCCTACATTCAAAGAACATCTAATAATAGTTCACTATACTTGTGAATTACGATCTATATGGGGAACGTTTACTTTAACGTGCGTGCCAATGCTGTGGGAAAATATCCGGCCTAACGGGAAACACATACATTGTTTTATTATGCTCGACCCATAAGAAAAAGCAGCACAGTTTTCACATGCATTCGCCTATAAATGAGCACATTTAAAGTTCGCAGAGTACAAACAATGCGTTATTCTTTGTCATTTTTGCAGGCGACTTGTTAAAGTTTATAGGTGCCAATAGATACTGACAGTATTGTAAATGCATTAATGATAAAATAGACTCGAAAAGAGATTCAACTGTTTGAGTTTCCATAACATTTCTTTACTTAGGTTTACTCATACATAATCACTAGTTACATAGACAGCTCGTTGTCAATGTTCGTTCGTTTCAGCTAAAAGACGTCCACTGCTGGACAAAGCCCAAGGATTTCCACAAAGACCGGTCCTGCGCCGCTCGCATCCAGGCACCTCCCGCACCAGTAGGTACAGTTACAGTCAGCTTTTCACATACTTGTTGAAACCAAAAGTGTCCAAAAAGTTGACAATACAACCTTATTCCAATTGTCACAAAGACTTATTGCGAACTTTTTGGCTTAGTTTGGGTGTCACGAACTTTTTGACGCTGACTGTAATTGTCTCTGATCTTGTCATAAAACAATGCGTCACTTTATAGGCGACAGTCATTTGTTCAGATCACTGTCGACTGTCGGTTTTATATGTAAAAAGATTTCCTCACATTCTTTATCGGTTAATTATACAGACACACGCGAACAAATGAAGCTATTGTTTTTAAACAGCCCAAATCGACATAAATGCCTTTGTTATTGGAACACTACTCACTCAGAATGTTATTTGGAATTTAGATAAACTTTGCACTAAAACTATCAATCTTTCGCTATGTTATTAATTATTATGCTAATGTGTGTCACAAACTTCTGTTGTACTGAAGACCTTGTAATAATTTACCAAATGGAGACCTAATACAGAACTAATTGTTACTACATAATTATCCTGAAGAACGTTTCCTTATTTATCACATGTATACGCAGCTTCAGAAAGAAGGGATATAGTTTTCGATGTTTATTGCCAAACAGTCGAATATTCAAATTCAAAACACTAAATACTGATTAGCATATCTGCAACATTGCAAAACCTACTTCCAAAAGACCTTGACTGATCGAACTTATAGATTTACTTCGCACCGGGTGTTTTAGTAACAACGGTATTTATATTATGGCAATGTAAAAAAGTGTTGCCAGATTATTTTGTGCTAATGCTCGATCACAAAACTGGTGCTATTAAATATTATTATAATTAAAATGTAATAAAATGAACTTGCCAAGTATTTTGATCATCGTTACGAATATTTTTGTTTGTTGTTATGTTTTCGTTGCCATACCGCCCGTGTTAAGTACCATCCGCGCAAGTTATGTTAGTAAACACTCCGCCCACTCCAGCTTAGCATTCGACGTTTTGCTATTGACATTTCTCATGAAGGTTGCAATCGTAGTCGTGATTTTGCGTAACTCAACTCACGACGATCCGCGCTCGCGCTTGCGTTTCGATCTTTTTATATCTAGTTGCCTCAGAGCCGAGCTGATGTTGTGTCTTGTGTCGTGACAAACTCGAATTCTCGATAACGTTTCCTTGATTCGTGTTCAGTGACGAAAATGGGTGTAGAAAGTGAGTTTGTGAACGTTTGTTGTCCTTGTGTAGGATGTGGTTGTGTCCCGGAAGTTTGTGATTTTTTTAACTATTCAAAAGTTGTTAAAATAAGCATTATTTATGATTTATTTGCTACACAGTATCCTACGAAATAATTTACAGGGAATATATTTTAGTGAATATTGAAATCAAAGTATATTTTTAAATATTAAAGTACGTGTCTAGTAATTCACGCCATGTAACTGATAAATAAATCTACTTCTAGGTCTTTTAGCGGTTATCAATGAAACTCTACGTGACCTGCTAATTATTTTATTTGTATATAACATGCAATCATTTATACCTAACCTATTTATTTATACAGGGTGATTTTGTTATCAGTATCCAAATTTATAGGAGCGACTCAGAATCAGTAACTGGATCGATTTACGTAAAGAAAAAATCTTTTTTTTTCACATTTAATTACATTTAAAAAAAAATTTACGCGAAAAATACCGCGATTAAGAACAATTAAGATAAAGTTGTATTTTTAAATTGTACTGCAAAATCACCCTGCATATCTGTGAATTTAAGGGTCATGATAATTTGGTGTCATAAAATTACAATACATACTTTGAAATATTCGTTTATTGTAACATACATACTATTACATACTTATCATATAATGCATGGCCATCTAATTAGCATGCCCTTTAGCACTCCATGAAGTCACAGTATCTTATTTATAGTGTTTTACGATATCCACGATTACTTTAATTGAAGCACGTGTGTAGGCGTATGACAGCGTATGCCTTTGCCTTAGTGTTGATTTTCAAAGGCAAAAGTCAATTAAATCGCAGACCAATTAATCAAAGCGAATAGATTAATCAAGAAAAGTTGGAAGTTTTTATGGATACAGTTGTATCATCACTTTAAAAACAGAATCTAAGATACAGTCCTTTTAAAATACAAATACAATAAACTCAATGCAATTCTGTAAAAAAAACTTTAAGAATAGTCTAACTGATGACGCGTCTATTGAAATGCAAAAATGTACTGACGCTAAACGCATGTAAACAAGTGCCCAAAACATTTGCTTTCAAAAGAGTTTTCCTTTTTAGAGTTAGGTTTCGAAACTAGTTAGCATCATTTACAATTTAAATTGACGCCTTATATGCACGTATCTTGTTCGATAGTCTTGCATTATTATTTCAAAGAGAAAAGTTGGCGTACCTATTCATTGTTATTTCAGTATTAGGTATTTACGCGGTTGCTCTTAGAAAAACCCAGATGATTAACTGAAACAGTGGTTGTTACATTGAACTGTAGCTGTAATACAGTCAATATTAAAAGTATTTATACACGTATTCGTTGGAATGAAATACAAATTAGGAGCACCTTGACTGTAACTACAAACATTATTGTTAATTCCCGAACATACGTAGATCTTAGGCTGTTCCATATACACCGTGTTACTTTGCATTCTTGCCATATTCACAGAGATAAAAGTAGGGAATAATACCTATTATTTAAGATAAACAAGAGACTCCCATAAAGAAAGTATACTAAGATTTTAGTAAATTTGGTTTTTCAGTACAAATTGGAATAAACCAATTTTGTCTCGCACGTTCTACAGGTGCAAGTGGAATAAACCTAGTGGGCGTGGCCTAGTTCTTAATAATCTGTTGATTTATGGCTCTGGGTACCAGCCTTTTTATCCAGTCATAATAATTATTTTAAAATACTCTTCAGTTGATTTCAGATTTCCCTTTCTACTTTAAGGGCCTAGGACCGTCAAAAATACGTAATAATTATAAGGGTTTTAATTAATTTATAACATTGTACCCTATTTTTACAAATTAATAAATTAAGTATGAAATGAAATCACCTTATTCACAATTAATTATTTATTAAAAAGTTCCTACTTACAAAGTTTACATACTGCGAAGCAAGTGTTCAAAGTGGCCTCCGTTCTGATCATCTGATCAAGGCACAGTCGCTTCGCTTTAGTTTTCGCAACACATAAACGTTTTGTCTCACAGTTTCACTAAAACAATCCTTTCGTGTAACGCGTTTAACACTGTTTATCTCTTCTGCGCATACCAATCGTTTCAAATCACTCCAAAAATTCATTGGTGTCAGGTCCGAGGATCGTGGTGGCCAAGCTACTGGACCCCTCGTCCAATCCACTGTTCACCAAACGTATTATTCGCGCACTTGACGTCCTTATTGTGGGGGAGCACCATCCTGCTGGTAGTAGAGCATTTGGTGTAACGCTAAGGGTACGTCATCAAGCATTTCGTCTAAGACGTCTTGCAGACACTCCAAGCACCATTTTGATTAAATTATTCGTTGTTTGAATACGCTTCAGACATTTTTGTATTATTTATAACGTGATTTGTGATTGATAGATTTCTCAGTTTTTTACAAGTGTCAAAAAGACATTTTAAAGACAATAGATTGCAATAGATATTTAAAAATACAATAAAAAGTAAAAAAGTCTCCATCACCATCGCCAACAAGTGATGTGCATGCGTTACGATAATTAGTGGTGTGTTTAACAGATTGTCGATAAAATAAAATAATCAAGATTAAAAAAACAATTTTTCGGGCATTATTTTTTTACGGATTTGTGTTCAGTATCAGTAATATAGTAACCTCTGTAAATATGGCAAGAATGCAAAGTAACACCCTGTATTTAGTTGTCTAACAATTACTTCCTGGTGCTTTTATCTGTCAGGCATATATCGTCTTATCTATTCGCGCCACAGTAACCAAAAAAGTGCCTAAGCACAGAAATTTAAAACAGTCATAACTCTAACAATCGCGGAACATTACATGGGGTGATTTGGATAGCCCTAGTGATGCTGAAGTAGTGTCAAGCTGAAGCCCAGAGGCGACAGCTACTTATTGGGACACCCTGTATTTATTCGAGACATGTGAGACTAGTTGTTATCTAACTGAGAGCAGTGCTGGTCATAAAGAATAAACTTTAAATGTTTGTATATGTCAATATACTTTTTTTTTTACAGTGGCAGCGGAGGCAGAAGAGAAGAAACCAGACAGGCCGCCATCGAAAACGAACGCAATATACCCTGTGCTGAACAAGTACTCAGAAAAGACCGCCTCAGTTAAAGAATTGACCACGTCTAAAATAAGGTAAATTAAGTCTTAAACTTACGAAATTCCTCGACCATTTATTACTTTTTCCTTGGCGTAAAGTATCCTGGTATACATTATTTGTGTCAAAGATCTTTTGTAGAGGATAATGTATATCTGATTGTTAAATCTCGCAGGTTTTTCTGTTGTTATTGGTACCACCAGTCAGTAGAATAAATTACTTTTCCAAACATCTCCACATATTTTGTAGCTTGACAGATTGAAATACAGTAGAAAACTTGCGTTATTTGCTATTTTAGTCGGAATAATTAATTAGTGATTGCATTAAACTTATTGCTCAAGTTATAAATGAATCACCAGTTTCTCAGTGTAATTTGCAAACCTAACCAGATGTATTACTACTATTTGCTTTAATGTCAATATTATTATAAACGTTGATATTTTGTTGAGTATGTAGGTGTGTCTGTAAACGCGTATCATGATCAAAATGATGTGATGATGACATCATGATATTACAGAATACCAGCAGCCTTGTAATCCGTATAAATAAAGGCAAAATCCGGCATAGAAGCAACGTGAAACTTATATTGTAATATTTTGTTGCCTGCGGTTTATTGTAATAAAACTTACCATTTTTCCCTCTCTTAGATGATATTATCAAAAATGTCTGTCTATTTTTTCCTCCCAATCATCGTCATTATCTAATTTATTTCTGAACAGAAAGACAAGGAGAGCAAAAATGCACGATTTCCTGTTTTTTTTTTTATCAAACCTCTATAATTATCTTATTTGAGATCATAGTCCAGTGTCCATCATTTTAAATGAGTACCTATTCGAAGTACTTTACAAAACTTCATTTGTCCCATTTTGCCCTGAATGGCCTTGTCATAAAGTCCATTCTCAGCTGACGTGTTATAGGTACCTAAAAACCACTTGACTGTCAAATATCAGTAGCCTTATTCACGTAACAAAACTTCAACGACAACAAATAGCTGAGTTGCGATCCTATCGAGTAATCGTTCTATCCAAATGACCCTTGTGAATACGGATTTAGAAATGTTTTTCAATAGGACGACTTCTAAACGTCAACGAGATTTTGACTGTCAAAATACGTGAATTAGGCCACAACTTCATAGGCTAAGTTGTAATCATAGTTAGCATTTTATGGAAATCTGTTATCATAAATATTCGCTATGCAATAACATAACGCCATACTCATAAATAAAATGTTGATCAAAAATAATATATTTTTATAAAATCGTCATCATTATATTGGTATATAAATTGTCTATTATAATTCCAGTTTGCACAAAGAAAACACAATCAGCAAGGAGAGTACCACACAGAATACAGTAACCCACACAAACAAGACCGAGTCGGAGAAGCTCATTCACAACGAGTCTGTCAACGACGGGACGTTGGACGGACAGGTAAAGTTCTATTGTTATGTTAAACTGATGGTGTTTTTCATTATTTAACCGCGTAAGACTAAGACCCATCTGAATATGTAACCATTACAGCCTTGAAAATATGCTTGTATCTGAAGCATAGTTACGGGGTACCAAATCAACTGCCTAATAGTGATTACGAACAAATATGGGTTACTACTCTTCACAACCATTATTTGTGGTTCTTAGTTAGTTACGTATTATAAAGTAAATATAGTCACACGTATATTATAGCTAACGCTTTAAGCTTCCGATAGAGGGAAAGCGACAGTATTTATGTGTTGCATTTGCATCAAACTATGCACCTTATTTATGGAAATATGACCATAAATTAATATTTTATTCGCCTTAGACGGTGCTAGATACAGTACGATTACGTATGCGAGAAACCTAACGGGCAAGTTTTCGAGTCTAACGACTTTATATTAAAAACTGTTTTGTGTTGTATTCCGCTATCGGAAGTAATTAGTCGCTTGAATTGTTTTTGTTATATTGTGTCATTATTACACAATATCGGAAACTTTACTTACTTTAAAAGACAATGCATTCGAATATGAAATTTTAAAGTACTAGAGTTGCAGTTTCGTCACTTTTCTGTTCCTTAAAGTGTTTAGAGCTAAAACGTTATATTCCTAAATTGCATTAATATCGATTAAAATGTTACTGCCCATTTATATGTTAAGTCAAGTAAAAGCTTGATGACATCCATCTGAAATAGTCAATTTGACTTGGGATTTGCCTAACTTTTATTTAATATTCCAGATTAAGAAACCTCCAGTGCCATTGAAGAAAAGTCCGACCCCGAGCGCAGGCGTAGGCGGCTTGTTCAGCGGCCTGAAGACCAAAATGTTATCTTCTACAGACAAGTTAGTATGAAAATTTAATATTATTTGTAATAATGTTTGTTACCACTTTAAATATTATCTTTACTTGCTGGTGAAAAGAGCTAAAAAATTTCAAAGGTTATTTCTACAAAACCAGAGCGGACATAAATAATAACGTACATTGTATGGAAACGCCGCACATCTCTTCCCCAGTCTGCTCAAAACCGTTTCAATTGAAATTGAGCGGAGACGAGCGTATAAATAACGAAAGAACAATGGGACATTTTGTATGGACTACGTCCCCAGAAATGTAGCACTTTAATACCTACCTTAATGATAGTACATTCTAATACTATGATGTGGGTCGAGCAGTCGTGAAACCATTTGAAGCAAGTCAAAGAATTGAGTGTTAAAAAAAACAAGTTGTCGCAGGGGTTGAGTTGTCGCAGGAGTCGAATTGTCCCGGGGTCAAGCGATACCCTTTGAAGTTGGTCAAAAGTGATTTAGCATGTATTTTTTCAGGTTTGATTATGAATTTTTATTTTTGATATAACTTTTTTCTAAGACAAGTCACACTTGAGCTGTCATACAATAAAATAATAGTATTAGCATGGTCTATCATATAAGGTACGTATTAAAGTGCTACAGTTCTGGGGACGTTTTGTCCCATTGTTCTTTGGTTGCCATCACAAATCTCTCTCGCATCATCTCAACCTTGTTCAAAACTGAACCTTATTGCCTTACCAACAGGGAGAAATCTTCATCGACGACAGTAAGCAGCGGCAGCAGCAGCGGCGGCGAGTGGGACCGGCCGGACGGCGCCGCCGCCTCGCGCCCGCCGTCCAACACGCTGGACCACGTCGAGCGCAACTCTATGCTCAACGACCCTCGCGCTCACAGGTGCGCCTTATGTGGTTGTAATAGGGGTGATGTTGCAATAGCAACGCTGCGAGTGGGGCCTGAACCTTATGCAGTTGTAGTAGGGATGATGTTGCAATAGCAGCGCGGTGACTGGACCACGTCGAGCGCAACTCCATGCTCAACGACCCCCGCGCCCACAGGTGCGCCTTATGTAGTTGTAATAAGAGCGATGTTGCAATAGCAGCGCTGCGAGTGGGACCGGCCGGACGGCGCCGCCGCCTCGCGCCCGCCGTCCAACACGCTGGACCACGTCGAGCGCAACTCCATGCTCAACGACCCCCGCGCTCACAGGTGAGCCTTATGTAGTTAGGAATAAGAGCGATGTTGCAACAGCAGCTGTGATGTAACAGGGGCGATGTTGCAATAGCAGACCGACCGAACGGCGCCGCCGCCTCGCGCCCGCCGTCCAACACGCTGGACCACGTCGAGCGCAACTCTATGCTCAACGACCCCCGCGCTCACAGGTGCGCCTTATGCAGTTGTAATAGGGGTGATGTTGCAACAGCAGCTGTGATGTAACAGGGCGATGTTGTCGTAAAAACCCGGCGAATGGGGCGGGCCTGAACCTTATCCAGTTGTAGTAGAAGCGATTTTGGAACAGCAGTGCGGTGACTGGGGCCCGCCGTCCAATACGCTGGACCACGTCGAGCGCAACTCCATACTCAACGACCCCCGTGCCCACAGGTGCGCCTTATGCAGTTAGTAATAAGAGCGATGTTGCAACAGCAGCTGTGATGTAAAAGCGGCGATGTTGCCGTAGCAACCCGGCGAGTGGGGCCTGAACCTTATGCAGTTGTAGTAGGAGCCATTTTGCAATAGCAGCGCGGTGACTGGGACTCGTCCGCTAGTACGCTAGACCGCGTCGAGCGCAACTCTATGCTCAACGACCCCCGCGCTCACAGGTACGCCTTATGTGGTTAGTAATAAGAGCTATGTTGCAATAGCAACGCGGCGAGTGGGGCCTGAACCTTATGAAGTATGTAATAGAGGCGATGTTACAACAGCAGCGCGGTGACTGCACCACGTCGAGCGCAACTCTATGCCCAGCGCTCACAGGTGAGCCTTATTTCGTTAGTAATAAGAGCGATGTTGCAATAGCAGCGCTGCGAGTGGGACCGGCCGGACGGCGCCGCCGCCTCGCGACCGCCATCCAATACGCTGGACCACGTCGAGCGCAACTCCATGCTCAACGACCCCCGTGCCCACAGGTGAGCCTTATGTAGTTAGTAATAAGAGCGATGTTGCAACAGCAGCTGTGATGTAACAGGGGCGATGTTGCAATAGCAGACCGACCGAACGGCGCCGCCGCCTCGCGACCGCCATCCAATACGCTAGACCGCGTCGAGCGCAACTCCATGCTCAACGACCCCCGCGCTCACAGGTGAGCTTTATGCAGTTAGTAATAAGAGCGATGTTGCAACAGCAGCTGTGATGTAACAGGGGCGATGGGGCCTGAACCTTATGTAGTTGTGGTAAGCGCGATGTTGCAACAGCAGACCGGCTGGACCACGTCGAGCACAACTCCATGCTCAACGATCCCCGCGCCCATAGGTGCGCCTTGTGTAGTTAGTAATAAGAGCGATGTTGCAATAGCAGCGCTGCGAGTGGGACCGGCCCGACGGCGCCGCCGCCTCGCGCCCGCCGTCCAACACGCTGGACCACGTCGAGCGTAACTCTATGCTCAACGACCCCCGCGCTCACAGGTGAGCCTTATGTAGTTAGTAATAAGAGCGATGTTGCAATAGCAGCGCTGCGAGTGGGACCGGCCCGACGGCGCCGCCGCCTCGCGCCCGCCGTCCAACACGCTGGACCACGTCGAGCGTAACTCTATGCTCAACGACCCCCGCGCTCACAGGTGAGCCTTATGCAGTTAGTAATAAGAGCGATGTTGCAATAACAACGCAGCGAGCGGGGCTTGCACCTTATGTAATTGTAGTAGGAGCGGTTTTGCAATAGCAGCACGGTGACTGGGATTCGCCAGCACGCTGGACCACGTCGAGCGCAACTCCGTGCTCAACGACCCCCGCGCTCACAGGTGAGCCTTATGTAGTTAGTAATAAGAGCGATGTTGCAACAGCAGCTGTGATGTAACAGGGGCGATGTTGCAATAGCAGACCGACCGAACGGCGCCGCCGCCTCGCGACCGCCATCCAATACGCTAGACCGCGTCGAGCGCAACTCCATGCTCAACGACCCCCGCGCTCACAGGTGAGCTTTATGCAGTTAGTAATAAGAGCGATGTTGCAACAGCAGCTGTGATGTAACAGGGGCGATGGGGCCTGAACCTTATGTAGTTGTGGTAAGCGCGATGTTGCAACAGCAGACCGGCTGGACCACGTCGAGCACAACTCCATGCTCAACGATCCCCGCGCCCATAGGTGCGCCTTGTGTAGTTAGTAATAAGAGCGATGTTGCAATAGCAGCGCTGCGAGTGGGACCGGCCCGACGGCGCCGCCGCCTCGCGCCCGCCGTCCAACACGCTGGACCACGTCGAGCGTAACTCTATGCTCAACGACCCCCGCGCTCACAGGTGAGCCTTATGTAGTTAGTAATAAGAGCGATGTTGCAATAGCAGCGCTGCGAGTGGGACCGGCCCGACGGCGCCGCCGCCTCGCGCCCGCCGTCCAACACGCTGGACCACGTCGAGCGTAACTCTATGCTCAACGACCCCCGCGCTCACAGGTGAGCCTTATGCAGTTAGTAATAAGAGCGATGTTGCAATAACAACGCAGCGAGCGGGGCTTGCACCTTATGTAATTGTAGTAGGAGCGGTTTTGCAATAGCAGCACGGTGACTGGGATTCGCCAGCACGCTGGACCACGTCGAGCGCAACTCCGTGCTCAACGACCCCCGCGCTCACAGGTGAGCCTTATGTAGTTAGTAATAAGAGCGATGTTGCAATAGCAGACCGGCCCGACGGCGCCGCCGCCTCGCGCCCGCCGTCCAACACGCTGGACCACGTCGAGCGCAACTCCATGCTCAACGACCCCCGCGCTCACAGGTGAGCCTTATGTAGTTAGTAATAAGAGCGATGTTGCAACAGCAGCGCTGCGAGTGGGGCCTGAACTTTATGCAGTTGTAGTAGGAGCGATTTTGCAATAGCAGCGCGGTGACTGGACCACGTCGAGCGTAACTCCATGCTCAACGACCCCCGCGCTCACAGGTGAGCCTTATGTAGTTAGTAATAAGAGCGATGTTGCAACAGCAGCGCGGCGAGTGGGGCCTGAACCTTATGCAGTTGTAGTAGGAGCGATTTTGCAATAGCAGCGCGGTGACTGTCCCGCCTGCACGCTGGACCACGTCGAGCGCAACTCCATGCTCAACCACGCCCGCGCTCACAGGTGAGCTTTATGCAGTTAGTAATAAGAGCGATGTTGCAACTAGAGATGAAACGGATAGTTGTTTGGCCGGATACCGGATACCGGATATCCGGCGAGCTGCTAGGCCGGATAGCCGGATATCCGGCGGCCGGATAGTTGTCCCATTGTCATGTTGCATGTCGTAACGAGTTTAGCGCTGCACAGGTGCTTCAAACGCGATCAGTGGGTCTAGTAGACTAGACAAGTCACACTTTTCGAAAATAGAATCTGTTCGAATAGAATGTCAGAATTCGGGTGATTTCGGTTGCCATCGTGAGTAGGGTAAACCACCCAATTATTGGCACTTTAAGCAGCTACTTCACAAAACCGGTAAAATTCGCATGTAAAAATATGTTTTACCAAAGAAAAAAACATTTACATTGGTCTTTTAATCTTTGTAGAATATTATAAAGTACTTATCATTAATAAATTAAATCATTTATTCAATATAGTGTACCTTTTAAAAAAAATCCTCAAAATACCAGTTCCTGGCATAGCCAAACCTTTTATTGGCAGTGATAATTACATATTATTGGCACTGTTCTCGCAAGACTGAAAAATAGCTGCTAGGTCTTATGTAGAGGTTTTAAAGAGATTCATGATAGAAATAAACAAAATAAAATCCTTTGTTATAAGAAAAGTAACATTATTTGTATAGGAACATAACATATCAGTTCAAACGCTTATATTTAAATATGGTTTTAAACTTTCCATAAACACTTATTATCAAATCTTCTTTTCTCTTCGGAAATACTTTTTCTGCTACTGATTTTTATTTTATCCAGTCAACAAAAAGCTGTTCTTCCTCGTCAGTTAAAATTGTGAGCGGACCGGGCTTAGAGCGATGATCAAGATGTTTCAATTTGAATTGTATAGTAGACCGTGGTACCACTTTCAAAGCCTTTTAAAGGCTTATTCCACTAATCCCGGGGATTAGTGAACTTTTTATTAATTAATCCCCGCTAACGCCAATGGAGCTTATAATGGGGATTAGGTAATGAACTAAAAAGTTCATTAATCCCCATTACTTTATTTTATTTTTCTTTATTCAGAAAACTACGTTAAAAAATAAAATACTAATGTAACAATCATGTTCCTTCTATTTATTATTGGATAAGAACTCACTTATTGATTATTTTTATAATCAAATTAAATTAGATTTAAGCCTGAATACAAAGCTATTAATTTACACCATTTTTATCTTGTTACATCTTGGCCCAAATTTGTATGTAATCATTTCCATCTTCTTTTAAATGATGAATGGGGAATAACAATTCAATATCCATAGTGCTTTTGGTTAATCAGGTAAGTGTAAAATTTGTTTAAGTATTTTAATCAGTCTTAAATTTAATTTAATTTGATAATAAAAATAATAAGTGAGTTCTTATCCAGCAATAAATAGAAGGTACCTGATTCTTACATTAGTATTTTATTTTTAACGTACTGGGGATTAATTAACTTTTTAGTTCATTAATCCCCATTATAAACTCCATTGGCGTTAACGGGGATTAATGAACAAAAAGTTCACTAATCCCCGTTGACGGGGATTGTCAACGGGGATTAGTGGAATATGACTTTGAAAGGCTTTGAAAGTGGCTTAAAAGATAATATTTTTTATTGGCACCTTTTAAACCAATGTTTGACACCCGTGCCAATAAATGGATTTTATATAATTGGCAGTGGGCCAACATTTGGATTGGTGTATCCAAAACGTTAGAAAATATTTTAAATGAAATTTAAACTCAATTTTGAGACAAACAAGGTATATTTTTTAATAAACTCAAATTATTTTAAATACCCTTTTATTGGCATGTGTGCCAATAAAATGGATAAACAGATTTTACGCATACCAAATGTTGGCACACCACAAATAATTAAAAGTTGGCGGTTAAATTATAAAATAATGTTTTAAAAAGGCAGTTAATATATTCAATAATGAGAAAAAATGATTATGTATAAGAACAACAAGGTAGATTTGCATTTTTTTCAAAGATTATAATAGCTCTTACCTTAGTAAAAAACGAATATTTCGATTGTTTTTTTCGCTTAGGTCCCGGGTTGTCAAACAAATGGTTGATGCGCCGCGATGTTTGAAAAAATAAAAGACGTGTGTAGCCAGTTGAGTAATAAATGATATTACTCTACAATTTCTACTAAAAAATATAAGGTTTGGCTACAAACAACCTTAATTTTCTTAAAAAACTGGAGCATGCCAATAAATTGGTAGAGTGCCAATGATTGGGTGGTTTACCCTATGTGCACGTGATTGAATAGCGAAAATTCAATTAGTTTACTTGCTGCGTAATCTGACTGAACTGCATTATACAGGGTGACTTTGAAATCGTTGGCATTCTTTTTAAAATAAGACTACTCATGATTCCCCAAATATGAGTCATATCAAATTAATTAAAATTTCAATATTTGAAATCTTGTACAGACGACAGCACATCAATCGTCATTCTGTGGCATCTTATTTCAATGTATTAAGTGTTATTTTGCAACAAAATGCTGTTGACTGTACAATAGTTTTAAACTCTTTTTAAGAGCACACTAGTGTCCGACCGAATGTTCGGTTTCGGTTTCGTTTTCGGTTGAGTTTCGGTAAGAAAGAAAGAAAGAAAGAAGAAAGAAAATAACTTTATTTTGGCAACAACAAATAAAATTCAGGTAACATAGACATACACAAAAAATAATAACTAAGTTGCCAAAAAAGGTCACCCACTCAGTAATATCTTGACAGTGTGACTGCCAAGACACTGATTTTCAGTGGGTGCCTTTTGCAGCGCTATACAAAAAAAAAATAAAGAAATTAGAAAAAAAAATAATAATAAAAACCATAAATTAATCATTCAAAAAATTAAAATTAAATAATAACAAAATACATCATTCCAAATTAAAACATAACAATATTATTAATAATCATTACATACACATGTCAAAAACAAAAACCAATGCTACAGACAGAGAAAAAAAATATCAATTAAAAAAAAAAATGTCACTTGTCAAGTTGACATTTGCCACGTCCACCAGCCACGTAACAAATTATTAGCTATCGGTTTTTGCAATAATAAAAAATAACATATCATATAATTGTGATTAAAAATTCATAAAATTCATAAAATTCATAAAATTCATTTATTTTTGCAAATAGGCTTTAAAAAAGCGCTTTTACACGTCCCAATATTAACCCTACCACTGCTTCGGGACAATAAATTGAATAGAAATTATAAAAACAAAATATAACGGTAAAAACACGAGTTTCGGTTTAGTTTCGTTTTCGGCGGCAAACTTGCCGAAACTACGACCGAAACCGAATGTGCATTCGGGAGTTTCCGCGCTGTTATCGGTCATGTTCGGCGCGTTGAATGAGTGAATGAATCCGATCAGAGCCAATGTCGTGATTCGCTCGCTTGTTTGTTTGCTGTTAGTTTTGTTTTGTTGTAGTGGCGAGTTTTCGAGTGATTTATTTTGAATTTGGTAAGTTTTATCTCGTTTTATGTCGTTATAACATAAGAGCGGGTAGTAAACATAAAAAAAAAATATTCAATATCTATATATATAAAAATGAAACCCGTTTTCCGTTGTCACGACATAACATGAAAACGGCTTGACCGATTTGGCTGATTTTTTTTTTGTAGTTTTCTAATACTCTGTACAAGGTTTTTACGGAAAAAAATATAAAGAAAATCTCTACGCTAAGGCGGTACGAAGTTCGCCGGGTCAGCTAGTGACTTATAAAAGTATAATCAAGTTTAATCTAACCTATAAATTTTTTTTTGGTTCGCAAATGCTATACGTAAACAAACATTAGTTAGGTAGTTAATAATGACTATACTGCATTTCATGGTGATAATATTATGGGTTTAGAGTTTCAAAGTTCATTTAAGTATTTATCACCAAGGTATCCAAGTGGCAAGTACAATCGGGACTATTCCCACCTCTCGTTCCCACCACTGCAACTCCTGTGTAGCCAGGATCTACAGCTTGACCGCCACAAAAACCCAACCAATGAAGGTCAAGTTTGTCCCGGGGAGGTCAAGTTTGTGGCAAGTACAGTAGATACTAACTTACGTACTACCAATTTTGTTTTGAGAAATTATAAAGGTAAAAGACCCGACTATGGGAGGGGTTATGTAGATGTCCTGAATATTGCGAGTATTTAAAAAAAATCTAGACTATGAATCCTTCTTTTTCTTTTTTAATACCTAATTTGATACCTTTTAGGCGATTATCACACTGCGCTGCGCTCCGCTGCGGTCCGCGTGATTTCATATAAAAAATCCCGCGCGCAGACGTGTTGTCAGTGTGTTGTGCCGCGCGTGTTTTCTATACAAACTGAGGTTCTTGCATACAATGATTAAATCTGTCGTCCCGCGTACCGCGGCGGAGCGCGGCGCAGTGTGATAACCGCCTTAGAGTAAAAAGGCGCTTTATAAGTTCAATTTTAATGCAATTTGAAGAGAAAACAATAAAGACTTGACTGATTATAATAACGTTTTCTTACCTACCGGATAGTTGCCAGATATCCGTTTCATCTCTAGTTGCAACAAACCTACACAGCGTCAGCCCAAAACTCCGCTACAAGAGTGGCGTTGTCAGTAGCATTCATTAAATCCTGCGTGCAGTTGCTCGGGCACTCAGGGCACGACATCTTGTGCTTCATCGACTGGGGAACAAAACTGTACTTGCACTCCGGTATGTAGTCCTTATGTAGTTGTAATAGGGGCGATGTTACAACAGCAGCGCGACGAGTGGGACCTGCACCTTATGCAATTGTAGTAGGAGCGATTTTACAACAGCAGCGCGGTCACTTAGACCAGGCGGCCGGCGCTTCACGGGCCTTCGGGTGTCCTGTTGATTGCACACTGAGACAAACAAAATTGTTATGACATCGAAATTAAATCTAAAATAATTAAACTAATTAATGTTTTTTTGTGTTACAGAGTCAAAGCGCCCCGCCGACGGCCGCCCAGTCAGGCTCTACGGGATGACACGCCGCAACAGATCGGGCTCAGCAATGGCCACGAAGGTAAATAAATAAATAATTGATATATTAATGAACTCTGTACAGAGTAGGCTACTAAACTGACTGAGCTTTAGCATTATAAGGCTATACGATAAGGCTGCCGCGACACAAGCACAGCTTAGTGCAGAAGCCGCTAGATAAACAAACTGTAATTCTTTTGTTGGCAAATAAAATACTTTTACTTTTACTTTTTTATTATAGATATTCGGGATTTCATTTAGGGAACTATAGAGAGAAGACCAAAATTATGGACATACTTAGTCCAAAAATGTAGCAAGCAATAGCATATTACAGAATTACCAAAACTAAAAATGCATATTTATGTTTAACACCGATTATACCATGTTTACTTACAACAACCTATCTTACAGTACCAACAGAAAGAGAAAAGCCGCCAGCCGAGAAAGCTGAAGAAATAAAACCTCGCGCTCGCGAGTGGGAGAAACACAAGGCGCCGTGGATGGAGGAGCTTAAGCTGAATCAAGCAAAGAAGACCAGCTTCGGGGCTGATGGGAAGTCGCGATCTGTGTCCACTGGCTCTGAAAGCGGCGTGGCCAGCAAGGCTGGTGGTGGCAGCACTGACAGGTATGACGTCACACAAATAAGCTATGCTAGAGTAGAGGTCTCAGGTTAGAATCCCATATAGGTCTTCTGGCCTGATTCTATAATCAAGCCAGAAGACCAGCTTCGGGGCTGATGGGAAGTCGCGATCTGTGTCCACTGGCTCTGAAAGCGGCGTGGCCAGCAAGGCTGGTGGTGGCAGCACTGACAGGTATGACGTCACACAAATAAGCTATGCTAGAGTAGAGGTCTCAGGTTAGAATCCCATATAGGTCTTCTGGCCTGATTCTATAATCAAGCCAGAAGACCAGCTTCGGGGCTGATGGGAAGTCGCGATCTGTGTCCACTGGCTCTGAAAGCGGCGTGGCCAGCAAGGCTGGTGGTGGCAGCACTGACAGGTATGACGTCACACAAATAAGCTATGCTAGAGTAGAGGTCTCAGGTTAGAATCCCATATAGGTCTTCTGGCCTGATTCTATAATCAAGCCAGAAGACCAGCTTCGGGGCTGATGGGAAGTCGCGATCTGTGTCCACTGGCTCTGAAAGCGGCGTGGCCAGCAAGGCTGGTGGTGGCAGCACTGACAGGTATGACGTCACACAAATAAGCTATGCTAGAGTAGAGGTTTCAGGTTAGAATCCCATATAGGTCTTCTGGCCTGATTCTATAATCAAGCCAGAAGACCAGCTTCGGGGCTGATGGGAAGTCGCGATCTGTGTCCACTGGCTCTGAAAGCGGCGTGGCCAGCAAGGCTGGTGGTGGCAGCACTGACAGGTATGACGTCACACAAATAAGCTATGCTAGAGTAGAGGTCTCAGGTTAGAATCCCATATAGGTCTTCTGGCCTGATTCTATAATCAAGCCAGAAGACCAGCTTCGGGGCTGATGGGAAGTCGCGATCTGTGTCCACTGGCTCTGAAAGCGGCGTGGCCAGCAAGGCTGGTGGTGGCAGCACTGACAGGTATGACGTCACACAAATAAGCTATGCTAGAGTAGAGGTCTCAGGTTAGAATCCCATATAGGTCTTCTGGCCTGATTCTATAATCAAGCCAGAAGACCAGCTTCGGGGCTGATGGGAAGTCGCGATCTGTGTCCACTGGCTCTGAAAGCGGCGTGGCCAGCAAGGCTGGTGGTGGCAGCACTGACAGGTATGACGTCACACAAATAAGCTTTTTTTTTATCCACAACGAGGAAGCTCTTGGCCTGTATCTCACCTGATGGTAAGTGACGATCAGGCCGAAGGTGGAAGCGAGCTTCACCCGGAATCCTCAACCACGGAGGAACTGGCTATCTTACCTCTAACTGCCGGAACACAACAATGCTGTTAACATTGTTGTTATGGCGACAGACTTAGGTAAGATGGTGGTAGCTAGCCAGGCGGACTTAGAACAAGCCCTACCACCAACCAACCAACACAAATAAGCTATGCTAGAGTAGAGGTCTCGGGTTAGATTCCCATATAGAATCAGGCCAAGAAGACCAGCTTCGGGGCTGATGGCAAGTCGCGATCTGTGTCCACTGGCTCTGAAAGCGGCGTAGCTAGCAAGGCTGGGGGTGGCAGTACTGACAGGTATGACGTTCCCTCTCGTTATGGTTTGACTAACCTAATAAAGGCCTCCTCATGGATTTCCACAACTACTAAACTAAACTAGGTAAACTAGTCGAGAATGCTTTAGTGCATTAAGTTCGCCTTATGTACAAATTTATTTTGGCATTAAAGTTTAAATAAATAAATAAACGACAAAACGACGCTAACGAAACGGGTTGAGTAAGCCTGATGTTCGCATATTTCTTCCTTAGTCGCCTCTTACGACATCCACTACACCAGGCAGGCATTATTTGCTTAGGCATATTGCGCTTTAAGATTCATAATAACATGTTATTTTGATTTTTGCAGAATATTGGAATGTGGCCTCGAAGAAAAAAGATCGACGCATTCGATGGAAATGTCAAAAAGCACATCGTCTATCAGCAGCCGAATGTCTGTTCTAGAGAGTTTTGAAGAGGTATGTATTAAAACTTTGTAAAACGAATCACTCAATTTTAGTGCTTATTTCATTGTAGAAAATAAAAGGTACAATACAATAAAGGTGGTATTCTTAATTTATGTATTGATATTCACATCAATGATTGGTTAAAATTATCTAATGTAAGAATGTTTTATCTTTCAGACAAAAGTGCGTCACTCGTTGGATTCGAAGAAAGAACTGAATTCGAATCGGGAAGATCCGACACCAGCCGCTAAGCCCACCTTATTAAATTCGCCCACTGCTGCAGGTAAATGTTCACCCAATTTTAATCATTTTACTTCTTTTAGTATTGATTGTTATCACATTGAAATTATGTACCTTATCACTCGAAGAGGCGTCTTCAAAATTAATCACTCATTTGTATTTAAAAAGTAGGCAATAAATAACCCACGAGTAAGACAACATGACGTCTACGATGCTATGTTCGTTCCGATACGTTATCGTCTCATTTTTAAACTGCAAATCACCAGCGTCACACAACCATTACTTAAAAACTACCACCCATCATTGACTACGCTGATGCATGTTATTGTGATCTTTCCGAGGCTCACTGACAAACTTGATCGTCTTCTCAATGGTTGCATTAGATTCATTTTCGGCCTCCGGAAATTTGATCATATCTCGAGTTATAGATCCCAACTCAATTGGCTTCCCATTCGTCAGCGTAGGAACTCTAGACTTCTTGGCATTCTTTTCGCCGTTCTCTCTAATCCCACCTCTCCTTCCTACCTTAAAGAAAAGTTTACATACCTGCACCAATCGCATGACCGAACTCTCCGTTCTTCCGGAAACCTTCGGCTTGTTACACCTGTCCACCACTCTGCCTTCTTCTCCAAGTCCTCTACAGTGAAGGCTACTCGCCTTTGGAACTCGTTGCCACAAGATATCAGAGAGTCGGAAACGAGGACATCGTTTAAAATGAGAGTACGTAAACACCTTTCCACATGATTGCGTAATATTGTTTATTTATTTATCACATATTATATGGTATTATATGTTAATTATATTTATTTATATTATATGTTTGTATGTATCTGTATATATGTATGTATATGTGTGTATGTATGTAGGTATATGTATCTTAAATATTATATCAATTAAAAATTTAACTTCAATTTTAACTTCTACCCTTCTACCTCTACCTTCGCACTCACAGCTTTCTGCATAACCCAAGGGTCGACTGGCTGAGAATGCTTAAATAGCATTAAGTCCACCTTTTGTACTATTTTATTGTGAAATAAAGTTTTTATAATAATAATAATAAACTAGGGATGTTATGGATATATAGTTTTGGTTATGGATACGGTTACGGATATCCATAACATCCCTGTTAAAAACTAATCCACACAATATTTTTCACCTACAGGGCGAACGCTCCTAAACATGTTAGACGAAATCAAAAAGCCACAAGCGCCGCCGCCGCCTGTCGCCTCCACAAGACCGCCGCCCGAGCCCGCCGACAAATCGCCGAACGCCAAAACCGAAAAAATCATTTCCAACTCGGAAAAAATCGTCGCAACATCAGAGAAACTCACCGAAAACATAATCTCCCGGTCGTCAGGCATCTTCGAAAAGTCAAACACGCTGGAAAGAATCGAGAAAATAGAGGAGAAAATACCGGAGAAGCCAAATAAGACTGCGGATAAAAGTGCGTCTGGAACGCTTGAGAGGCGGTTGCATTCTTTAAAAGCGGAGAAAGTGGAACCTGCGAAGCAAGATAAGGTAGAAAAGATTGAGAAGAGTGAAGGAACGGAGGCGTTGATCGCGCAGCTCAATAGTAGGGTAAGTTTCTTTAGAGGCTCTAGGCTTTTGATTGTATAACTTTTTAAAATGTAGGTCTGTATAATAGCATAGCTGCTCCACCAATTGAGGAATTTTACCATTTGATAAAAATATGATACAAAAAAACGATAATAATATATTCCAATTGATACGAAGTGTATGTGGACTTACAAAAATCTTATGAAACACTAGTTTGTTTGACTGTACACTTCCGCGGTCATTCAAATGCTAGCGTATGAAACATTATTATAGTTTACTATAGTCTGGTCTGTGAGCACGTAGAATTTTGTCCAATGACCTCAAGCTACCCATCCTTATCGTTCGCGCGTAATTATGTTGCTGTCGCGCTCGCACAAAATTCAAAAGTCAAAATTCTACGTGCTCACAGACCGGTCTTTAAACATAAACTGTATCTCTCCACAGATATCAAATTTGGAAAAGATCATCGAGGTGCAAAACTCAATGTTCACCGCAGCGGTAGAGGAGCTCTCCGCTAAGCTGCAAGCGGAGGCGGACAAGCGGCAAGCGTTGCAAGCGGAGGTGGCTAAGCTCGCGCACTGCGTCACGCAGGTGTAGCGGCCCCGCGCCCACCCGCGCCCTAGGTATTCTAGCTACGTGCACATGTAAAGGGATATCGACATTATAGCAGAGTAAATACAAATGAGTAGGTCATCTTCATAGAAACGCACCGAGCGCGGTTTGTATGTGAGCGCGCCAATACGTATGCGGCGCGCACGCACACACTGACAAAATTCGGCGCAACTCCCCGATAATCCACGATAATAACAATATTATAATAAATTAAATAATAATAAGTGTGTGCGTGCGCGCCGCATACGTATTAGCGCGCTCACTTACAAACCGCACTCGGTGCGTTTCTATGAAGATAAGCTACTCATTTGTATTTACCTACTATGATTATAGGCCGCGCAGCGAAAGTTGAGGCGAATACGTACTCACACTGATGTTATATTTGAATACAGTAGCTTTACCATGAGTTTACATTTACGCTCGTATTCACAAACATTACTATGAAGTCACTGAGTGCGCGTGGACGCACAGGGTGACACACGAACCAATCACAGAGCTCTATTCCACGCTGTGCGTTCGAATTGCACATAAGCAAGCATCGTTTGTGAATATGAGATTATTGTTAATGTCGTCGCTAGCGAGTGCATGAAAAATCGTTGACGATTTTAGTTCTTGAAAGCAATCGTAAGGAGCGCTGTACAAGTTGTCATACATACATTCCATTTCATTTTTTACGCAGTCGCTAGCGAACACCTAAAGTAAACTCATGGTACGCACACTGAGTCCATACAACACGTTACAGATTCAAGTTGAAATATCGAAAACAGTAACTACCTCTCTCTTGACAAATTATGTCTGCACGCGAGACAGAAAACACTTGATAGTTCACTATGCAATTTAGCGCGGCGAGCGTATACAGATACAAATCTTTGCTTGTTTTGATCGCCTTAACTTACGTTGCGTGACCTATCGGCTGCTCGCGAGATTGAGCACTAAGTCGAGAGGTTAACGTTTAAATTGGCTCTCGAAGAAAACACCCCGCGAGCCAGCCATTAACGTCGATATTTGTCGTTAAGGAAATGGTTGAACGGTTGACTTCATAGTAGGGATATGCTCGGATTTTGCACACCCTATTTCTTACAGTAGAGGATACAATTTGGCCCGTATGTAACACGTATGAGCCTAATAGAAGGGCGTCTATCGTTCAACCGTTTTTAAATTACAACTGCCACAAACAGATTAAAAACCTTCGATGAAATAAGGCTAAGGCCATAGTAGGTGCCTGTACCGGTGCTATGTGAATAGTCGACTCATTTTAGACTTTGAATGTGGTGACCATTATGTCTCTGTTATTGTCTTTCTTTGCTTGTGAAAGTGAGTTAAAAATTCAAGATAAAGTCCCACAGTCAGTAGTCCAAATTGAGATTTTAAATGGATAATTTAAATTGAACGAATGAAAATATTGAACGGAACTGTCGGTCATTCATTCGATAGTTCAATTTGTTTGTGGCAGTGTAAGTGAATTGTGCACTCCGTTTAGAAGTGGCTAAACGTGTAAGCGAATAATGAAATTGGGATAAAAGTAAACGCCTGGTGCCTGCTCTTTCTATCATTATACTGAGAGAACGAGAGGTGCTTTAAAATTGGCGTGTTTGTATTCTAAACGGACTTCAGTAGTTAGACAAGCTAATGGGCGATTATGGTGTGGGTTGGCGGTCAGGAGAGTAATTGAATAAGATTTCTTGTGTATTCATATAACAAATCAAGTACCTATTGTATAGTGTGGAAAGATATTTAATACTCTAGCTGCAATTACATTTAGTTAGATAAAATCTATTACGATCTACGATTGGTTATTCCACGTAGATTAACTAGTAATTGTTGGCAGCTAGATTTTGTGCGCATTCAACATAAATATTTCAGCTATATTTAAATTTAGTTAGAGAAAATCTACTAGGATTCAAAGAGTGGGGTTTGCAGTGTGGAATTGGAATGACCTTTATGTTCAGTATATTTTGTAGTTAGAAGTAAACAATTTTGAATGTAAGGTTCTTTGATGTTCAGTAAGGCTTTGGCCGCTGTATGGTAATAATAAAGATGTTCAAATAGTCACGATTATATAATTAAAATTATGATAATTTTCTCTTGTTACAAGTTGCATTAGTGCGACTTAAGTACTGTACAGATAAGCGAATCGGCATTAGTATTCACAATCGAGTGGTAAAATCGAATAATGTAGATGAGTGGGCTAGAAACGGGCTATTAAATACTTCCAAAGGTAAAGTCGACTCGCTTATTCATATAGCAAGCCTTATTTTCGCATCTTCTAAAATCGACACTGCAAAAAACCTAGTCTGATTCGGCTATTTAAAGATACATTTGTGTACATAGTCAAGCGTAGGGTCTCTCGACCGTTTTTTATTATTATGATATTGCTCGGATGTAATATTTTATTTTGTAATACAATTTTGTAAGTAATCGTGATGATGATTCGATGGCATCTGGGAAGAGATTGTAGGTGAAACAGCATCCTCATAACACCTATTCATTGCATTCAAATGAGCTGACATGAATAAAAGCAATGTAAATGTGACCTTTAAGTCTTGAAGCAGTCGTATTTGTATAAAACATGTGTTTAGTAAACACTGTTGTTTACCTATGTTTTTTCTAGACTTTATGTATGGTTATATTGTTATGTTCGCGGGGCCTGAAGCGTTTGACTAAAAGTCATACTGACGGAAAAAATCCTTGTCTCATGTATCTTTAGTATTGGAGAAAATCCGTGTACATACATAGCTATGTGAATATACTTTTTATCGTGCCAGCTTATTTTGAAATATACTGAGTAAGGTGCTGCTAATGTCATTTAAGTACGTACCATTCCAGTCATCAAATTTTGATACTTCTTCTAGGCCATATTTAAATGTACTTAGAAAAACCGGTGTTGATACTTAAATTTGCTATTATAATACTCCTTCGAAAGGCAGCATGAAGAAAGCAGTCATAACTTGTCAGATGTGTGTAAAATCGATGCCATAGTCATAAGAGCTACCTTTACAAACAAAATGGATGAACATTTTGAAAACTATTATGTAATTAGTACAAATTGTAGTTATTTATACTATCTTCTTTCTTAATACTAACGTAATATTTCTAAGTCAACGTTATACTATCTTTTCTTTTATAATTTGCGTCTTGAGTAGTTTTCTGGAAACTGTTTCAGACTGCTTTTCTCTCTTTCTTTACGTGCACTTAAGAATATCTGTTTTCAGAATTTTGTCTTTCAAGTGCTCTTCATGAACCTACAACAAAATGTCAATTGATTTTGAATTTTATATTATAAGCTTGAAATTCAATATCTTCTGGAAAAATTGGTGTAGGTAAGTTGATATGACAACGTCTGTACTATGTGTGACTTTATCTATTTAACTGAATACAAGTAATTAAGTTCAAATGTACATGTTCAAAGGTAGCTCAGTTCAAATGAATCGTACGTATTACTATTGTGTGTCATAAAATACAGTATGGTATGAATTGGGTGTGATAACTTTTGATGAAACAGTAACAGTTATTATGTCATATCATTATTTTGTGTAAGTTGCTAACACGTTCTTTTGGCCTATCGTTTTAAAAGGCCTTGTAATGTTACATAGAAACAGTAATTATTAATTAAGTTCAATTACAATTTAAGGTGAAACATTGATGATATTCTATTTTCTTTGGTAACAGATTTTGTAGTTTTGCCGATGTGATTTTTCAACAATTTAATAATTATAATTAAGTCGTATGTTCCATTAAACGCCGTATAAACTCCGATGCAATCTTATAAGAGCCTGTAATTGTAGGTACTAAATTAGTGTTCTTACGGGCTATTACAAAATTTGTGCCATTTAATTTTATTTGCTGCACATTTGTATATTGCGAAATTGTATGTTTGTAAAACAATCCATAACGCTGTACATTAATTATTATAAATTGTGATCTACACATTCCATGTCTATACACATTAATTTATAATTATCTATGTATCTTTCCCTGACTTAGATTGTATAACCAAAGTTCATTTCATTGGTATTTTAACAATAATACCTACTACTACTACCTATATTGTATATTTATGAAGCAAAAGCCATATTTTAGGTACAGTTAATATATTTTTGTAATTGTACAGAGATTGTTTAAATGTTATTTAGATAACGTTGTACCTTTTTGTAACTCGACCATATCTTGATGTAATTGATTTTAACGTTTACCGCCGCTAAGTTCGGATCCTCCTCTATATTATATTAAGGCTAAATATATAAGACTTAAATGGGAAATTTAATTTCGAATTTGTGAGCATGCAAAATGGTTGTGTTCGCCCATCCATTATTTCAACCGATTGGTCTTTATCTTGGATTTATACAACACATATTTATTATTGCAACTAAGGAATATTGGTACATAATAAGTAAATTTTTAGTATTAATTTAGAGGTTGTAGATCTAGGTTACGATGTGATAGACGTTGCCTAACTTATACATTTATAACTTTATTCGTGAATTATTTAAATGGCTTTAATTATGCACAAATTAGGTCACACTAAATAACCATTCCTTTAGTTGATATGTAAATTTATCGGTAGAACGCTTAAGATGATGCATTCGATGTTTGTGTATACAATGTATATTTATTAATACAAATGTTTTGTTTTTATACAGTACTTAAATCTGATAGACATGCCTGGTAAATATATGTTGTTGGATTGCATTTTATATAAACCTTAATAGTGTTTATTGCGCTTATATTATCGTAAACTATCACATGCGACGATAAACTAATAATAACATAAATAAGTAACTTTATTTTTTATTTGGTGACGTTAATTATTGTATAAATGCCATATTAAATGAAGAGAGTGGGGAGTGTTGACATCCTGTTGTAAAAATAAAAAATGCTTTATCTATAAATTTTCAATTGTTTTTATTGTTAGTCAACCCTTTTTTTACTACAATAGGAAAGATATTGGTATATTATTATGAAGAGTAGGGCGAAGGGAAAATTGATTTGGTAACAGATGAGTTGATCTTGTTACGCGCACTATCTAAACGTATGATAATGTAGATAATCAATTTAATCAACGTTCCTTAACAATTTTACCTTGAATATTTACCTACGTATACACGATACAGTGGAAACGATAAGTGATTCCTAAACTATACAAGATATCGGAAAACTAGTTACTGATCCTGAGTGCTTCACGAGCTCTTTCAAACGGTATCAACAATAGGATACAGAATAAACTGATATATCCGAAAATTCAATGTTTCCAGCTTCCATACTAAATGTATGCCAGCCACACAATATTATAATAGAAGTGTATTTCTTTTGATTAAATAATAACCTCTTAAAATAAACTCGTAAATTGCATACTTATTTAAAATTGGAAAGCATTGATTTACTTCATCATCATCGTCATCATGTCAGCCATAGGACGTCCACTGCTGAACATAGGCCTCCCCTAATGCTTTCCACGTTGATCGATTGGTAGCGGCCTGCATCCAGCGCTTCCCTGCTACCTTTACGATGTCGTCGGTCCACCTTGTAGGTGGACGTCCCACGCTGCGCCTTCCGGTACGCGGCCTCCATTGATTTACTTTCCTTGATTTACTTGCTAAAATATAATCAAAAGATGAGTGCCATGACTGTGGCTGTGCTAAATGTATGGAAAATGGTAACATTGAATTTACGGATAGACTCAGTTTATTCTGTAATCTATTTATTGATGCTGTTTGATAGAGCTCATGAAGCACTTTCATAATCAGTTATCAGTTTTTCGATATCTTGTATAGTTTAGAAATAAACGAGTGAGATAACTTATCGTTTCCACTCTGTATATGTATTTTTTATGTAAAGGATTAAGATTGAATAAGAATTTATATCTTTATATTTTGATGTCAAAAATGTTTGGTGAAAAATCAAGAGATAGTAAGTAATAAAAATTAGGCAAGAAAACGAAAAGTATCTTTTTTAAAGGTACTTGGAAGAATTCACGGTTGCCTTTGCGTATTTTCTGCCCTAATGAGCTCCCTGAGGATCAACTCTGTAAATAGCTTCCCGTTTCTGAACGCACCGCCAGAGGGCGCAGCTCAAAAGCCTTTGTTTTGGAGAAAGTGAGTACAATATTAAAACTAATTTTAAAAGATTAATCTACACACAGACTTGATTCTTTATTGTTTGTTTTACTGGTTTTACCTACATTTATCATTGTTCATTTTACATTGTGGATGCATGTCTGTATTAAAAATGATAAATAAATACACTCAACATCAAATAAACCGCACCTTCCGCGACGCGAACTTTAAAGATTTTCTTCTGACACAATCATGGTACCCCAACAATATTGGTGTTATTTGAAAGCCCAATAAATATCCTTAAAGAAAAATACATTTCATTTCTAAATAAATGATTAACATATACCATAAATGTGACTTGAAAATAGACCTCACTTTGGGCTCACCTCTGGGATCAATTAGACCAATTTTTATGGTTATAAAACCAAATAAAGATCTCACGTGTCCTCTTTAACAGATGGATAGCGATTAATCCCAACTTAACAGTTTTATAGTCATAAAAAATGGCTACAGCGTAACTACCTATTTTTTGAAGAAGTGACTCTGGATCCTTGTAAAGACACATTTTTGGGGTAAAAACCTTTCCTTTAATGAAATGAAGTTTAGAACTAGGCTTTCAAACGGTACCAATGTTGGTGGGAAGTGGGGATGCATACGTTTTATAAGTGCTTGTCGCGGGAGGTGCGATTTATTTGATGCCGAGTGTATAATTTATCAACATTGCAGAACTGTCGATGGTAGATCATGTTTACAATAAGTCAGTTTTTAAAACAAAAAAATCAGGGGTTATCTGTTAAGAAATAACCACGTATTTTGTTTCCATGTGCTTTTCCTCATTTCATCTTACCTACTGATCGTTTACATTTGTGGTGTCAGTATGCAGGTACATAAAGCACTTACATGAGCCCGCACCAAAACAAGTTTAGTTGTGCATGTAGGTGTATTTGATGTAGCATCACTATAATAGAAAATGACTAAGTAAGATCACTCTATTTTTTCGTTTATTACTTACACATTCATGATATTACGCTCGCTGTTTATCGGCCCATAAGATCGATAGGGTAAAATAAAGAAAATCTAATTGAATTGATTGTATGATTTTTTAGCATCAAAATACTCTCTTTACACTTATAAGAAAATTTTTCATAAAGAAAATTTTAAAGATAACTTTCCACCGTTTTATGTTCAGGTTAACACTAATATTTAGGAGATCTAAATATTTTAATAGTATCAGAAAACAATACTTAAAAATATTTTTCTAACAAATGGTGTTTTTTCGTGACCAACGATTTGGAGATAGTCAACAGTTAGAGTAGGCGCACACCGTTGATTTTTAGTTGGCCGATAGTTGTGCCCGATTTCAAATTGTATGAAGAATCGGCCAAATAAAATCGGCGTAGTGTGCGCACTCCCATACATGCCCATACTGATCAACAGCCCGACTAAACTATCGGCCGACGAAAAATCAACGGTGTGCCTACTCTTAGAGATAGTAAACAGTTGAAGCAATTCGAACAAGATCATTGACCCCACCGTTTAAAGTTTTATTGTGTGATCGCCGTAATCGGTAAAATTACGACACAGGCTGGATTGGTATTTGGTAGAGCAGAGGCGCTCGAGTTCGAATCCAGTGTGTAACACATCGTATCGCTGGTTGGTCGTGTAGTGTGTAAATATGGCCCCCGAAATTAAATATACGAAGGTGAGTAACATAGGATTATGTATTAGATCTTATCTTGTTAGTTTAAAATGTATTTTGAAAACACACTTCAAATGTAGAGTCGTTTCAGCTGTAGCTAAAATATCAACTACCGGCCGGCATATTGATAAGCCTGTCATACAATGTATATCTTTATCTACGCAAATAAGCGATTGTGTTCGTAAATATTATACACTGTATGGTTTGTTAACGTGACAATACGTTTTTACTATGGCATTATCAGTTGTTATGTTACCAACAGTTTAAAACTATTTTGAAGCAATAAAGTTTTATGTAAATCCCATTAAACGTTTGTCAACATACGATGTATGTGGTAGGTACTACTCGGGACGAGCAGCGCGATTATCTACAATTCCTGGTTATTTTCGATTCAATTACACTACAAGGACGTCTGCGGACATAGGTATTATTATGGAGTACAGTGTCTGTTTATAATGCAGCTCGCACGTTATCGGTCGTCGACGAAATAAGACTATTTCTATTTAAACACACACTATAAAAATTATATAAATTCTCTACAAACATAGAAAATACTTAATTAGTAACTACTAACTGTAGTAGTTATCTTAAGTCTTATCTATAGCAATGTTATTTTGTACACACCACTATAATATGCTGGGTCAGTAATGCACGTCAATAGTTCTGCTGTGCTGGGGAGACATCATAAGTAAAAAAAGCATTTTAAATGTACAGACAAAATAATCACTGGCGTTAAAATACATAATTCTATACTAATAAATATTATAAATGCGAAAGTAACTGTCTGTCTTGCTTTCACGCCTAAACCACTGAACTGATTTTGATGAAATTTGGCATAGAGAGAGTTTGAGTCCCAGGAAAGGCCATAGGATAGTTTTTATCCCGGTTTTTTAAACAGGGACGCGCGCGATAAAGTTTTTCTGTGACAGACAAAATTACACGCGGGCGAAACCGCGGCCGGAAGCTAGTTTGTGATTTAAGTGCGTACACGATTACACTGTCACATACATACTTACTTGTTTCTATAGATGTGATTTTTTTTAAACTGAAACATAGTGCAATTGAAATGAAAATGAAATTAACTAAGTATTTGGAATTCTAATGGTAGGTATGTTTGTTTTCGTTTCAGCTTTTCATCAACAATGAGTGGGTGGACGCAAAAAGTGGCAAGACGTTTGAAACTTACACCCCGCACGATGGCTCCACCATCGCGAAGGTGGCTGAGGGAGACAAGGTAAGCTTTTACCATAACAGACTAATATGATCTCTACACGGTTTAAGAACAAACTGTCTCTTTCGTTCGTTTCAGCCGAAAGACGTCCACTGCTGGACAGAGGCCTCCCCCAAGGATTTCCACAAAGACCAGAGGTGGAATTGTGTAAAGCAATCGTAATCATTTGACAGTTCATAACGTACGATAAAGTCAGTTAAACAAAGCGTTTGACAGAATAATCGTACGTTATGAACTGTCAAATGATAACGATTGCTTTACACAATTTCACCTCTGTTCTGCGCCGCTCGTATCCAGGCACCTCCAGCGACCTTCACCAGATCGTCGGTCCACCTAGTGGAAGGCCTGCCCACGTTACGTCTTCCGGCTCGTGGTCGCCACTCAAGAACTTTCCTGCCCCAGTGGCCATTAACTCTACGAGCTATGTGCCCCGCCCACTCTGCCACTTGATTTTAGCGATTCTGCGGGCTATGTCAGTCACTTTGGTTCTCCTACGGATCTCCTCTTTATACAAAGTAAAACCGAAATACCTAATTCTCTCCGCAAAACGATGCCGAAACAAAACTGTTACGAATTTTATTTTGGCTAGGACCCTATGAGTCGCTGATTTTAAAGAACGATTCCGGGACTCGGAGAGCACTATACTACTTATACAGTGTCGGCTTATGAACCCATTTACTTAACACCCTGTAGATTTAAATTAGTTCCGATCGAGCTACGCTAGAGAACCGGCCCGGCGCCGTACCGGTTAGAAACCGGCCTTTTAATGTATTAAAATAAAGTTGCATGTCACAGGCCGATATAGATCTGGCGGTGGCAGCGGCAAAGGCAGCGTTCGCACGCAATTCCGAATGGCGCCTTATGGACGCATCGCAGCGCGGGCGCATTCTGACGAAGTTCGCGGATCTCGTGTCCCGGGACAGAGCCTACCTGTCCCAGCTCGAGACTTACAACAACGGCTTGGTGGCTGGCTTCTCTACCATGCTGATGGACATGGCCATATCGAACATACGATACTTGGCCAGCTTGGCTGATAAAATTCAAGGAGACACGATTCCTACAGGTTTTGCAAATAACTTCTATGATATTTGATGAACTAGTTATTATTAAAGTTGAAACTCATCTAGGTGCTTTTCTAGTAATCTGAACAAAAGAGATCCCTAAAGTGGGAATCGAACCCACGACCCTCCTTCCTGGCGACTGCTCTGACCATTGAGCTACTTAGAGATTTGTTCGAAGGATTTAGGATTTACCCAATAGGTATCTGTTGTGGGTTTGATTGTCACCTTTAGATAATTCGTATCTTTTCAAGATATTGAAACTTGTTAAAATAGTTTTTATTTTTCACAATTTGCTAAGTAAGGTAGTTTTTAAAATTTTGGAGTAGGTAAGTTACTGTAGGTATACCTACCTATTTATGTAATTGAAACTTTTGTGTCTAGTGTGTTGTTGTTGTTGTCGCGAAGAGATATTTGCAATAATTCAACAACTAGGTAACACGATTTCTATCGACTCAACATAAAATCTACCTACTAAGTAATAACTCTATGATGGAAACTCGCGAAATATCTGTTAGATAACAGCTACACATACAATAATATTTAACTGAATTTTCAACTGTAACTTTTTTTCAGATGGAGATTCGTTCACTTACACCCTGAAGCAGCCGGTTGGCGTTTGCGGACTTATCCTCCCATGGAATGGACCTATTGCTATCTTTGTGAACAAAGTGTGCACTGCGTTAGCTGCAGGTTTGTAATGATGCTTATAGTAAGGTAGAAGTAGTATTCAGCTAGTTATCTATTTACTGCAAATGTTTGAATGCGTAGGCAGCTTGCGTGTGTAGTTATCAGTTGATATCATAAGTGATAATCACGATCTGCTGATTCATTGTTGTCTCTTCAGTATAAAACTACTGTGGATTGGTATTTACCTCGTCTATTCTGGTCTAGTCTAGATTCTAGCTTTGCTGTGATTGCTTTTCAATAGATCTTTAGGTATGAAACGTTTTTGAACCTCGAATGAGGCATGCGTTGTATTTTGATGTAGGTATAGGCAGCATTCATACATTTTAAAATAATGATTTCCAACAATAAAACTCGGTTTGCGATTCATTACACACTGCTTGCTTGCTAAAATAACGTAAAGTCTCTACCTTGATCTTGCATTGAATATAAATTATGCAATAAGAAAACTGGACTCCAAACTCTAAATCTAAATCTTGACAAGTATATGTATAAACATTAGTCATCTTGACTTAATATAAAAATTGGTAATACAGGTTGCACAGCAGTGGTGAAGCCCGCCGAGCAAACGCCTCTGACGGCGCTCGCGCTCGCCGCGTTGCTCGCAGAGGCTGGTGTCCCCAAGGGAGTGGTCAACGTGGTCAACGGCTACGGGGAAACCGCTGGAGCTGCGTTGACACATCACCCGGACGTCGCTAAGATCTCCTTCACTGGTTCTGTTGAGGCAAGTGACAACCAACAAGAGAAGGAACGTCATGGTTTTTCGACTTTTCTTATTTCTCGAGGCACGAGAATTATCGACATGCCGGGCAAGATGCGCGCCATGATAAAATCTTATCGATGATTTTACAAATGTATGGACTTATCGCGTAAAATCAATAAAATGGCGTGATAAACGCTTGACGCGGCGCGCATCTCAGGCTTATAGGATTTCTCCGGTTTCTGGACAAGGAACCCTAGAAAGACAATAAGAGCACTTATCTATTGTATGTTTCGCTTTTCATTGTCACTGAAATATTATGTTACTACAAATGTGTTCGTGCAATGGGGCAGCAAGGTTCTGGAGTGGAGGCTACGTACCGGATAGCGCAGCGTGGGACGTCCACCAACAAGGTGGATAAACGACCTCATAAAGGTAGCTGGATGCAAGTCGCCCAAGCCCAACTGGTCAATTTGGAAATCATTCAGGCGCGGATCCACCGTTGTGGGCACTGTGGGCATGCCCACAACCCTAATTTGCTTGTTTTAAATTATGATCTATTGATAAGATCGATAGGCATGTATGTATGTCCGGGCATGTAGTGATCCAACTCTCACTTTGCTCATTTTTGGTGGCTGTGCCCACAACCTTTTTTGAGGGCTGGATCCGCGCCTGAAATCATTGGCTTTCCTATGTTCAGCAGTGGACATTCTGTGGTTGAAATGATGATGATAATGACAAAACTGTATCCAAATTCTTGATTGTTAAACACTTTTTTAAATTTTTCCTATGTCTGCAGGTCGGGAAATTAATTCAGCAAGCAGCTGGAGCGAACAACCTGAAGAGAGTGACCCTCGAACTCGGGGGCAAAAGTCCTCTGATCATCATGGATGACGCTGACTGTAAGTCAAGAGACAAAAGCAATAAGGGCACATAAGCTTAACTTTTAGCTTCTTATATGGTTAACATAAGAGCGATTTTGCAACATATGTTAGATGAGGTTGAGGATGAGGATATGATGACCTCTGAGATCCTGTATCAGTAATAAGCAGATTGTTAATAATACTACAATAATACTTATTATGCTAATGCAGCAATGTAAATAACGCAGAACACACATCACGTTGTTCTAGGTACATCCTATTTTTGTTTTTTGCGTAAGAAAATTATTTTTAAACTACATGTTTGTCAAGTTTAATCCAAGAATTGCCCCCCTAGAATTTATTTATTTATATTAGGAAGACCAGGGTTTGTTTATCATTTCATAATATTTCCTTGAAATGTATATTACGAGTAAAATAGTCCTATAAGTTTTCAAAGGAAATCTTATCGAATTGCTTACACAGCCATAAGAATTCCCGCAGTAATTTCTTTCAAACACGTCACGCTTATTTTCAAGCAGGAAAATTTGAACCAACGAGTTATGAATTCCGTCACGCGCAACTAGAGTCGTGTCTGCAAAACCGTGAATGTAATTTACCAGCGCTTAAGTATAAAATATCATCTAGTAAAGGAAGAAAGAATAGAAAAACACGATAAGTAATGCTGGGTACCTACACCATGATCTGCGAATTTAGTTAAGACCAAATTTCATAATTACACTTGCATGTCATGCCTAATTTGCATCCTGACATGCCTGTATGTCTAACTTGAAAAATATTAAAATCAAATGCTATCTACCTACTCGTATGTCAGATACAGATACCTAATACCTATGCCAGATAGCACATCATAGGTGGCAAGGACAAGGAACTTTAAGAAAGTGTACCAGTTAGGTACTGGCATGTGTAAGATTTAAGATTTCAGCTATTTCCATATTCAAGTCCATACTTAACAAAATTATCCTCATCCACAGTGAACTTGGCAGTGCCATACGCAGCGAACTCCGTATTCTGCCACCAAGGGCAAGTGTGCGTGGCCGCATCGCGTCTGTTCGTGCAAGCTGGCATCTACGATAAGTTCGTCGAGGCAGCCGCTAAGTATGCGCAGGGCATCAAGATTGGCAACCCCGCGGACCCTACCACGCAGCATGGGCCACAGGTAAGCTAACCAATACCTAAAGATAATACTTATTTGTAAGAAAGAAGAACGGTCACCCTGTATAATCCGGCTGTATCTCCAGGTCACCTAGATACATTCCATAGCAGCTGTAACAGACATTTAGGTACATAAATTTACCAATTTTGGTGATAAATAGACATTTTGTATTAGTTTTTGTATAACGCCTGAACAAAAACAAAGGGTAATATTTTGGTGTTATACATAGATTTCGAATATAAAAAATATATAATTTAACTAATTAAGACATGACAAAAAACTGAGGCATGTCTCGTTTCTGTCGGGCCTGGGTCACAGATGACCGTTCTTCTTTAAATGAATCTCGTTTCCTTGAATAACTAACTAACAACGTAACTTGAGTACGTCTTGGGCGATATAATTAATATTTTATTAAACGTTTTCTATACTACTTATACTTATACTTTGAGTAAAAATTGGAAAATTTCAGAAAACAACAATAAAAAATGTGCGTTTTATGAGAGCGGAAATTTAGCAAACATAAATAGGTAGTTCACTAAAATGTTTTATGAAAGTTTCATTTCAGTCAACTTTGATGTTGAATCTAAGCTTTCAAGTGTAGATTAAAATGTAAGGTTCTCAAAGCTCAAAAAGCTCTTTGTTGGAGATTATTTACAGGAAATACGAGTCAACGTGAATCGGAAACTTTAGCTTTACGAGAGAAATTCAAAAGTTACAAAACATAAACAACTGCAATAAACTGAGTTTCAGAGGAAGTTGAAGCACGTGCAATAATAATTGTGTAGGTAGACAATAAAATTGGTTACAATAAGTATCTGGGAATATAAATAACTTTTACTTCAAATGTATTAGTGTAGTTTAACCAACGAGCCAGGCGTTGTTCTACCTAATATTTAATGTTTTACCATTAATTTCGGGATGCTAGGGAACTACAGGACTAAACCTATGCACGCAGGAAGATTCAATGAATGCTACTGACAACGCCACTCTTGTAGCAGAGTTTTCGGCTGACACTGTATATTTTTAAAAATTATAAATAACTTGAATAAATCGAACTGCCTAAGGCGGGAATTGAGGTTTGTTGTCGACACGACAAGAAGAAACCTATACATAGGTACCTTCATATAACTATAATCTTGCAGGTTGATGACGTCATGTTCAAAAAAGTTTTGGCGTACATAGAGAAGGGAAAGCAAGAAGGAGCTGTTCTGAAGGCGGGAGGAAAGCGCGTCGGGAACTCTGGCTACTACATAGAGCCTACGGTCTTCGCAAATGTTAAGGACGACATGACGATTGCCAAAGAAGAGGTAAGTTTTGGACAGTGGACAAATAAACACTGTGCGGTCGTGTAGTTGTAATAGGGTTGAGTTTGCAACAAAACTGCACAGTCTGATGTTGTATAGTCCGGTCACCGAGCACTATCGATAAGGATGGGTAGCTTGGGGCCATTGGACTAAATTCTACGTGCTCGACGACCGGACTTTACATAAATGCCAATATACGCGATATGCATCGATATGTATGTATAGATCGTGCCATCCACGAAGACGCGCCCCACCAATTTTTGTCAAGGGAAGCACGGGGAGTTTGATCCGAGCAATCCGAGCGTCATTATTGTAGTGTGCGTGTGCACTCATGGATAATTTTGCGTGCACCGATAACACTCAAACAGCGGTAGAATGGTGGGGCGCGTCTTTGTGGATGGCACTATCTACTTATTTCGTCGCTCCATTATTTTGCTGATTGTATTTATTTACTATAGGAGCAAAACGAACTAAAAGAATAAGTGATTGCACGGAAACCCATGTGAATGCGGAAAGGAGCTTGCCTTTGTGTCTTAACTATAGATGGGAGACAATAGGAGTATTGATAGTCCCAAGTCCCAACGGCTGCACAAAAGAAAACACGTGATCCACAAGAAATAAGAGGGGGTCACATAATTATTATAATAGTGGAATCGGGGTCAATGCCGAAATCTAAGCCGTATTCATTAATGGTTCCAATTAAATGCAGTCAGCATACGTTACTGATATAATATATACGTAGCATTGGTTTCACGAAGTCGAAGCTAAAACAAACACACTCGTCATTATAGTCCAGTCAAATTAGACATGAACCCTGCAATAATTCGCATACAGCTGAAAATTGGTACGAATGTTCGGAGCACCATTATGAATTAAGTGTGAAAAGTCCCCATCGATCCGACATGTGCAAAAAAAAAATTCAAGGTCAAACTTAAAAAATACCGGTTTTTGAGATTTTCAGCCAAACGGTAAGTTTTATCACAAAAATATGTATGACAAGGTTTAAGACCATACAATTATCTATCAAAATTGTCTATACACTTTCTCCTAAGAGTCAGCGTTTCTGAGATTCGATGATCCGAAGAGTCAAAAAAGTGTTTTCTTCATAACGGTCTTACACATAAATCCAATGTGATATCGCCTCGTGCCTCGACTCAGCATTGTATCATGATGTGTTGTCGACGTCGAATATAAAATGATCAACCTCAATGTCGTTTGTCATCTTTAATTGTCGAAAAATGGGTGCAACTTAGACGAAGGACTGCACCGTGAGTTTCTAAGATACGAAGTTTTCGTGTCTATTATGTTTAAGAGCTCTTAAATGCACACGTCACTACTTTACTTGTCTCTATGGTCACTCTTTTAGCCCGGTCAAGTCAGAAAATCCAGGTTATAATAATTCGCATAGAGCTGAAAATTTGTGTGAATGTTGAGAACACCATCTTTAATGAAATGTCAAAAGTCCCCAACGATCCGTCATTTGAAAAAAAAAATACGAAGTCCAAGTTTTTTGCATTTTTCCGCCAAACAGTAAACTTATCATAAGAAATGATAAGAAATAGTAGTAGATCATAAAATTATCTATTAAAATTGTGGGTGTGTAATGTATGATATAACTACATATCATATAATACTTAGAGGATATAACATCAAATTATATAAAATCGTTTAATATAATAATTATTTACTATAATAAACGAATAATATAATTTTAATTTATAATTAAAACGAATAATTTTAAGACAAATAACTATTAACTGATATAAAATGGTTTGATATAATGAATATTTTCTATAAAACTTACAATGTATACTATTTAAAACAAATAACATTCAAATCATATAAAAATAAAATGTCGAACAATCAAATGAGATAAAATTCTTTTCCTATAAAACTTAAATCATATAACAATAATAATTTTATATAAAGTTCATTTGTTATAATAAGCATTGCATGCAGCAAGCAAGCAAGCGAGCAAGCAAGCTAGCATGCAGGCAAGCAAGCAGGCAAGCAAGCTAGCATGCAGGCAAGCAAGCAGGCAAGCAAGCTAGCAAGCAGGCAAGCAAGCAGGCAAGCAAGCAAGCAGGCAAGCAAGCAAGCAAGCAAGCAGGCATGCAGGCATGCAGCATGCAAATTTGACTAAAAACTTGAGACTTCTGTCACGGCTCCGGCACTGCGGGGCTCTGGCGGTCCCTCGCGTGCTAATCGTCGCAGATGGCTTTCGCTCGACACCGCGTCTTCGGCTTGCTGGCCGGCTTCGCCGGCCAGCCTCAGCCGCGGCGCCTCGCTTCCAGCCACCTGCTCCTCAGCCCGCGGGCCGCCTCGCCCCTCCGTGCCTACGCGCTTCTAAATTACACTCTAGGGGTAGGGCAGACTAGACTACGTGGAGTCGGTTTTACGGCGATTCGTTTTTGTCACTAAAGTCATTTATAAGTCAAGCTAAAAAAGAACATACTTAAAGTTATATCTATCAGAAATTATATCAATTAAAGAGTATAACAAATAATATTTATTACAAGTAATGGTTATGTGAAATAATATTTATATTAAACAAAATTACATCAAATGAGTCTTAGATTAAGTAAGGTTTATATCAAATGTCTTTATGCGTTGTGATTGGTATCTGAAATGATATTATTAGAAATGATTTATTATATGAAGTAAACATTATATGTTAAAAAATTATATCAAGTGTTATTATAACATACGTTTATTATACAATATGAACGTTATTGAAATGAATTTATATCATATAAACTTATATAAACTGTCACGCACCCTAAAATTGTCTTTGCCCCTTTTTCCTAAGAGTTACCGTTTATGTGGTAACGATGCAAAAAGTTGGAGAATTCACATTCTGTTAACTACTCCACAAGTCCACAACTTCAACTCTATTAAAATAGTTTTGAATTGAACAGGATAACAAATACATCTTAAAAAAGGCCTACTGGGGAAACTTGGTAAAAAAAATGCGCCAAATAACCCTCATAGGTGTTGTGGAAACATGAACATATAACGAGAACATCTTAACTAACTTTTTCGTTCGTTCGTTCTTTAATCGTTCTACCTCATAATCGGTGACTCTTAGGAAAAAGAGGTAAAGACAATTTTAATAGATAATTTTATGATCTACTATTATTTCTTATCTATTTTTATGATAAGTTTACTACTTGGCCAAAAAATGCAAAAAACTTGGGACTTCGAAAACTTTTTTTTTAAATGACGGATCGTCGGGGACTTTTGACATTTCATTTAGGATGGTGTTCTCAACATTCACACAAATTTTCAGCTCTACCTATGCGAATTATTATAACCTGGACTGTCTAACTTGGTCGGGCTAAAAGAGTGACCATAGAGTTATAAGTGGAATAGTGACGTGGGCATATAAGAGCTTTTAAACATAATTGACACTGAAAATCTCAAAAACCCGTATTTTTTAAGTTTGACCTTGAATTTTTTTTTTAGCACATGTCGGATCGATGGGAACTTTTCACAGTTAATTCATAACGGTGCTCCGAACATTCGTACCAATTTTCAGCTGTATGCGAATTATTGCAGGGTTCATGTCTAATTTGACGGGACTATTAGTATTGTCCAGAGTAGTGCAGTAGTAAGCATAGTTTAATGAGTAGATAATGTCAAAGCAAAGTATTTCGTAGCATGTGATTTTTATTGTTTTGCAGTAGGTGGTAGGTAGTACAATAATTCGAATGTGGAGAATTTCTTCGAATATGCTGCGTAGCCGTTGTTCTTGCAAAAGACTCTACGCATATTTTTGCTTCCTATTTATTGTTTAGTAGTGACTTCTTATTTACTTAGAGGAACATACGATTTTATAATAAAGACGTGTCCTATCTTCTGATGTGATAACAAAATATCTAGATTTATTATAACGAATTGTATTTTCCTTAGATCTTCGGCCCCGTCCAAAGCATCTTCAAGTTCGACACTCTAGAGGAGGCCATCGAGCGCGCCAACAACACCAGTTATGGCCTAGCAGCTGGCATCTTCACCTCTAACTTGAACAACGCGTTGCAATTCAGCAAGCACGTGGAAGCTGGCATTATTTGGTAAGCGGCTTTCGCTAAGGGACTAGCTACCTTATTATGATAGCCAGAAAAGAACCAAAGAGTAAGAGAGGAGTCAGTGCTTACGACGGCGAAATGGTTATATTTGCTTACAAATCTAGGTAGGTAGATGAAGTAAACGATCATCCATAAATAAAGTGGCGTCTCTCGTATATTCTGTGAGTGACTCATGTCCATGATTTCATAATTCATTAAGAGTACACCGTTGATTTTTAGTTGGCCGATAGTTGTGCCCGATTTTAATTTGTATGAAGAATCGGCCAAATCGAATCGGCGTAGTGTGCGCACTCCCATACATGCCCATACTGATCAACTGCCCGACTAAACTATCGGCCGACGAAAAATCAACGGTGTGCGCCTACTCTAAAAGTTAGGCCGTTTTCAACCGACTTCAAAAAAAAAGGAGGTTCTCAATTCGACCCGTATGCTTTTTTTTTTCTATGTTTGTTACGCGATAACTCCGCCAATTATGAACCGATTTGAACAAATCTTTTTTCGGCGTATAGGTAATACCTCAAGGGTGGTCCCATTTAAATTTAATAATAGAAAAAACAACCCCCAAGGGTGGAAAATTGGGGATGAACTTTTTTATACGCAATATCTCCGCCGATTATAAATCAATTTGAACGATTATTTTTTTGTTGAATAGGTATTATCAAAAGGGTGGTTTCATGCGAATTTGAAGAAAATAATTCACCCCCAAGGGTGGAAAATTGGGGATGAACTTTTTTATACGCAATATCTCCGCCGATTATGAACCAATTTGAACGATTTTTTAATTTTTAGGTTTTTTTGGTGTTCACGCATTTGAAGTCGGTTTTTTTTTTTTTAAAGTTAATTATTCATAAACTCTTACAGTTGGGTATTTTTATTTTTTAAACATTAGTATCACTTTGATTAGTTTGTTGTGTTGTAGCTTAAATAATTTAAGGTCGCAAAACATTTCTCTTCACTCTTCGTTTACAATTTTCAGGGTCAATACTTACCTGGCTATGGGCCCACATGCTCCTTTCGGCGGCTTCAAAGACTCCGGACTCGGTCGCGAAAAGTAGGTTTATTTGTTTTAAAACTATTAACAAGCTATAACTTAGAATTTTTACCAGTTATAATGACGTTTATTGTTTTTTTTTCAGTGGCATGAAGAGCATAGACGCCTACCTTGAGGTCAAGACTGTTACCATCTCTTTACCTAAGAAATTTTAATTAGAATTTAAAGACTATGGTTGCACCACCCTATTTTAACCGTAACAATAACAATAACCGGTGCTTTTTGTATGGAGTTTGACAGATTTTTGACGTTTGGCAAAGTTAAAGTAAGATAGTGGAACCCAGCCCAATGTATCCTCGGAATACTTAAGGCCTGCACATTACAATTTCAGAGGGTATTGAATGATGTGAAATCGTTATCTCTTTTATATTTTACTTTAAACATTGTAATGTATATTTTTATTGTTTTAATTAAAAATAAAAATGTTATTTTATTACAAGCACGTGTTTTAAAAACATGGATTAAATCGTCGTCAGTTCAGTTTTAGTTTTCTGGCAATACAATTCGTATAGGTTATTTAATTTAAATATCTCTATAACAGAGTTGTTCAAAACTTAATTGTGCCACAATTACGTCCTAATTACTTACCTACCCAGTTGCTGGAATCTCTCAAGTTATTAATATAATGAGATGGGAAATTAAAAGTTGCCAAGATTCGGTAAAGTTTCAAGTAGAGCCTAGCTCAATTTTCAAGTTTTACCGTTCAAGCGTTTACTTAATAATATTTCTTTGACTAAAACAAGATTTTGTTTAGTATTTCATTTATTTATAACGTACAGTATAAAAAACTTAAGTAAAAACCAATTTATAACAATAACAACCAAAATAAATGCTTATGTATAAAATGTCATGTTCCCTTAAAGGGGATTATGCCAGTTTGAAAATTTTTGTTCTTTTACGACCTTTAAAAGGTCGTATCTCGTAAGGTTCAAATTAAATATATTAAATACAAACAAAAAATCTTTCCTCTTTATAATATTAGTATAGATTATGGCCCTGTAACAACGTTCCCATTATATTAGGTATATGTATAAAACGGTTAACAATCTTTATGGAATGTTATACATTATTCTGTAAGTTCTATAAATGAGAGAAAATAACATACAAGTAAAAGAAAAACTAAATCTTACTTTACTTTTATCTAAAGCTCATTTCCAAAAATAAAGTCTATAGTGATTGTTTCACGATAGATACAATATTTCTTAATCATAAGTGTTGTGTCTTTACCTACAGTGTAAATTATTATAATAATGGCAATAAAACACAGCACACTTAATTAACTGCTAGTGAAGGTGCGTAAAAATATTTAAAAGACTAGATTTAACTAAAATACCATTCTAATAATCTGTATAACAATGGTGCCTACACCAAAGTGATTTTATTATAGTGCTATACAAATGTAATACTAAATACCTATACAAAATATTTTTTGCTATACCAATCTGAGTGCTTTTATGATGGATTAATTTTCTCGATTTGACACGTACGAGTAAATTACGAAAATCTTTCATGTATTTACCCTGTAATATTCATAGATTAATAAAGCCTAGATAGATAGTAAGCGCACGAAAAGTGAGGGAACTTTTAGTAGACCATTCAGGTGATTTTGTTTTAATTAAAAAAAAATATAGGTAACATTTTATTACGATCTCAAATATCTTATTTTCGAAAAATCGCCCTAATTTTAACATTTTTAACAACGTTTTGACAGTAATGACAAGATTTTTGCCTCACTTTTGACGAAGCGTTTGTGTGAAGAATATCTAGGCTTTATTAATCTAAGGTAATAATGTAATATGAATAGTACACTTATATTTGGAATGATTGTTCTTACAATCTAATTGTACCTACTTTATATTTTTGTAGTTTTATCCTCAAAATGTTGTGTATGTAGGTCGTCACAAGTCGCTGTTCAGAATGAACCGATTACCCTCGGAGTGTTTGCCGGTGTATTTGTAGTGACATTTTCCGTAGGCACCTGAGACAATAACAATTAGTTTGTTAATTAAAAGATCCGAATGTATAAGGCAGACTTCTAAGTAACTTCAGTGATGTCGCCGGCCTGTATTTTTTTTTTATTTACTTGCAATAGAAAAACGAGCCGCTCGAGCGCTCTATGAAATGTTCTAGTGACAGTTTCACCCTTTTACGAAACTAAACGTCGTACATTTTATCTGTACTGTACAGTCAGCGTCAAAGAGTTCGTCGTGACACCCAAAGTGGCCAAAAAGCTGACAACACAACCGTAACAAAGACTATTTTGAGTGTCTAGAACTATTTGACGTTGACTGTTACCATGCGTAAGAACGTTACATTACATAGAAATCTCTAGTATCTTTAGACGATGTTTATATGAGTATTCGAATATAACCTTCGTAGGTCACACGACACATTTCTCGCCCTTGCAATCAGCTAAATAGGGTTGAGACAGCAATCACAAACTTATTGAGCAATATCTTAGTTGTGGTACATAAAAGTCTATGTTTTAGTGCAAAACTCGTATGAGACAGGCGGCAGAAAGGCCCAGAACTCATAAACCATGAGGCCCGGGCCTTAATGAAAATTAAACATCTCGGGCACACACCATTTGTGAATAAATTGTGGAACGAGCAAGATGCTATAACAACCCTATATTATTAGTTACTCTTTGCCCAAATCCGAGAAGTCGATAGGTCCTAGCTGTATTTATAGGTAGAAAAATTTACTAATTAAAAAAGTTAAGCTTTTGCCAAAGCAGTCGGCCAACACTGGATGGAAGAACGTCAGAATTTCCATTTTTTTCATAGCCAAGAGGCTAGCCCAATAAAGCCAAGAGTATTCACCGAGGTAGAATCTTATTTACATACGAATAGTTTGTCACTAAATCGCTTTAGTGTTGCCCAGCGCGAAAAATAGGTACTGGCGAGGGAGTTGCTTGGATAACAGGTTATTTTGACGAAACGTGAAAAGGTTTATCAAGAACTTCTTGAAAACTCCAGTAATATTTTATGAAGATTAGTAATAAGAAGTAACTTTTATAATATTATTAAGTTTGCCGAACGTGAAGTTGATCGACCGACAACGCCTGAGGGACTTTAATAAAAGGGCCTTAGCAGCAATTTTTTTTTCAATTTTCTCGTAGGTAGGAAACTTTAATTTTCTAGAATTGTTTTCTGACAAATTCAACGCAGAGAAGTGGCTGGCAGTGGGACTTAGTAGTTGAAACGGACCGCCCCTGGGATGACACGCGACGCGAGTCCAGGAAACGAAGGTTCTTACTAGGCCAGTTGGTCGTCGGTCTTGATGAAAGACTGGGGCCGTTCAAGTATTACGTAAGCACCAAGGGGGGGTGGGGGGTCTCTGTTTTGCTTATTTTGGATGACATGGGGGGTAGGGGGGGTCTAGATGATGATTACGTCATCGTTAGTTATTTACGTTTTTTCGGGGATTCCCGCAAATAATACATAGGCGTAGGCATTCGCTTTGAGAACTGATTAGGGGAATTACCGCACATTAGGGAAATTACCGTGCGCTATTCACTTGTCTAATAATTAACTCTCGTGCCGACACTGCCCATTGAAATTTGAGAGTCGTAGTCCGCATAACTAAAAATGTTTACGTAAGCATAGGGGGAGGGGGTAAGTACTTTGCTTCCTTTGATGACAAGGGGGGCGGGGGGGGTAAAAAATGGTAAGAAATCTGCTTACGTAATACTTGAACGGCCCCAGTGCTATAGAATGACCATCATTTGACAAAATACCTTTCCGCCACTGAACGCTCCTGGGACAATACATGACGCGAGTTCAGGATACGTAGGTTATTTGGTTTGCCCAGGATCAGGCCAGGCAGTCGTCGATCTTCTAGAAATACCTTTGTGTTTACCCAATGTGGAGAAGTCAACTGGCTGCGGTCTAAGGGGCCTACTTAAATTGGCTTTAGTAGAAACATAATATTTTTAGGATTATCATCATCATTTCAGCCATAGGACGTCCACTGCTGAACATAGGCCTCCCCCAATGTTTTCCATATTGATCGATTGGTAGCGGCCTGCGTCTCGTCGTCGTTTTTCCAGAAAGTACCTATTTAGCTAGAATAATCTAAAAGGACATGTGAGCTTCATTTTACCTTTGTGTTTGCCCAACGCGGAGAAGTCGACCGGCAGCGGCCTGAGGGGCCTTGTTGGAACGCCTTAGCAGAAACCTAAGTTTTTTCAGGTTTCCAAAAAGTATCTAGAATATTCTAGAAGGACGAGTGAGCTTCATTTTACCTTTGTGTTTGCCCAACGCGGAGAAGTCGACCGGCAGCGGCCTGAGCGGCTGCCCGCGGGGAGCGGGCGGCGCGAGCTCCTCGGCCGGCGGGCGGCGCACGCGCATAAACTCGCCACGCGTGTCCGCCACAGAACGTTCTTGAGATGACACGCGACGCGAGTCCAGGAAACGCAGGTTCTTTAGCTTGTATAGCACGAAATACCTGTTAAAGGATTGTACCTGTTAGGGCTTAAATAATCTCGAAATGATGGCAGTCAGCACAACATACTTCTTTACCACGTTTTTGATGCTAAATCGTCTCTATTCCAACTTTATAGATGCCATAGTGTCGAGCTTGTAGTGCCTTGATTTTGACTTTATCATTAGTCTGTACTTATTTTTAGATTGGCGAAGATATATGTACTCGCGAGCAAAAGTATGGAATCACTTACATGAAGTTGTTTCCACGCGATCTTCTGTACTAACGAATTTGTTAGTAACAAAAAAAGTGGCACCATTTTAAAGATTGGACTTTTAACTTTAAATTAATACCAAATTCATTTAAATCACACCGGTATTTTAAAAGATATCCCGGCTGATGTGAAGAAGTAAGGAAAAAGACATGTATGAACTGTTTGATGTGTCGCGAGTTGCGGCCTATTTACGTAAAAGTACGTGTTTTCGGATTTTTGCTTTCACACGGTAATCCAAACACATCTCCAGAATTTGACTCCAAAAAGGCCTGCCACAGGCTCGAAACTGACGGCAGGTCACCGATAAGCACGCTTTTAATTTGCTCGAAAGTCCAAAAAGTCCAATCTTTAAAATGGTGCCACTTTTTTGTTACTAACAAAATCGTTAGTACAGAAGACCGCGTGGAAACAACTTCATGTAAGTGATTCCATAGTTTTGCTCGCGAGTGTATTATCACTGATAAACATAAGTAGGTAAATGTAGATTTATTAGCAGACCTATCAGCCTACTTTTTTTCTAAAAGTCTTATATTAATTTTTATATTAGCACTATTTTTCACAAGCTCTGAGGAAAAATTCTATGAATCATAATTACGTTGTCACTGTTTTTTCTGCCAATACATGTGTCCTTTGTAAGTCACAGTAGAAAACACATATTTCTGCGAAATCTGATCACAAACACTTTATAAAGGACACGATCAAAATAGAAGCATTGTAGCTATAATGGAGCAAAGAAAAAATAGAGACGAATAGATATATATTATTACAAAAAAACCCTTCAATCTAAATCCTTTAGTGGAAATATGAAACGACGTGGGACGAGTGAAATGGCTTATTTATTAAAGAAATAAAAATGTACAAGATTATTTTGTGATTCGCCGAATTTCATATTTAAGTGTTGCGATAGATGTTGTGGGCAGTAGCTGGAGCCCTGTTAACTTTATACGATATTATTAATAGAAATATTATTAACAGAATAAACCCACGTCTTAATTTTTGAATGCCGATGTTTTATTTGTATGTGTCGATACGAGATATTTTTCACTGGCAAAGATTACCTACTTGGAAGAGGCAAATTAATTTCCCAAATTTAATATAGCCTTAATGCTCGAGAAGCGTTGCCTTAAGATAATATGGGCTTTGTTTGCTTTTCTTAAATTCGACTACGTTTCAGCTTTACTTAATAATTTTATTGCCTTTAAGCCGATTTTGTACGGCAAAGGAAACTTTGCAAGATGGTAATAAGGTTTAATTATAATCTAGTTATTCAGTTGTGCCTGCGTACCTAGTTACTTAGGTATCGTACAGAGCAAGGTTCCAAATAATAATGTTATATCTATACTACTATACAGTGTGAGTCACGTTAAAGTGTACATATGAAAATAGATGAAACTAGACCTATTTTTATCGACAAAAAAGAGGTCAAAAATTTTTTGAGATTTTTTTTTAATTTTTTATAGAATTTTTTTTCTTCCAATTACTTATTGTAAAGAAAACGTAATAACTTTTAAACTAAGCGGTATATCCTGATAAAATAAAAACAGTAATAATTCTAAATAACAGGCAATACTAAAAAAATACATAAAATACACAAAAAAGGCCAACAAATAACAAAAAATGATAATTTTTGAAAAAAATCTGCTTAAAAATTCGTGTTTTTTTGGTTATTTGATAAATTTCTCCAAAAAATGCCCCTATAACTGGTGGTTTTTATTACTTTGTAATATTCTCTATCGTATTACCTTCGTAAAACCAAAAATCGCATGTCTCTATCCCTATCACAACGTTTGCAATGATCATTTGAACTAAGCCTCTCCGAGCGCGCCATTCAACGCTTCGTTAACAACAAAACTGAAAATGGCTCTAGATTTGTAATTTTGATAAAGACAAGTTAGATTTCAAATAAAAACATAAGATTTCGAAGTACAATAAGCATTTTAGTGAAAATTAAAATTGTCTCTACCTGTAGCGGAGAATAATGTTGTGGCAGGCCTTTGTTCAAACGATCATAGCAAATGTTGTGATAGGGATAGAGACATGCGATTTTTGGTTTTACAAAGATAATACGATAGAGAACAATACAAAGTAATAAAAACCACCGGTTATAGGGGCATTTTTTGGAGAAATTTATCAAATAACCAAAAAAACACGAATTTTTACGCATATTTTTTTCAAAAAGTATAATTTTTTATTATTTTTTGGCCTTTTTTGTGTATTTTATGTATTTTTTTAGTATCGCCTGTTATTTAGCATTATTACTGTTTTTATTTTATTAGGATATACCGCTTAGTTTAAAAGTTATTACGTTTTCTTTACAATAAGTAATTGGAAGAAAAAAAATTCTATAAAAAATTAAAAAAAAATCTCAAAAAATTTTTGACCTCTTTTTTGTCGATAAAAACAGGTCTAGTTTTATCTATTTTCATATGTACACTTTAACGTGACTCACACTGTATTATTTCGCTCCCTAAGTCTGAGAACTTTAGAAGTGTTTTTATGCGTGAAGGTTAAAGAACCGCAACGTTTGTAAAGTAAAATAGTAAAATGTAGAAAAAAAGATTTGCTTGCACAAAACGTTATTTCTCGCACGATTACTATTTCGGTGTCGCCCGCATGTTCGGCGATTGGATTTTGCGGGCGATTTGTTTCTATTTCAACGTTATGTGATTTTAATGAAAATTAACACACAAAATTACCTCAGAGATCGCTTACGTGTGATCAGTTTTTTCTCTAAATTTTTAACTTTACAGCATTATGAGCTATTTTCTGATGTTTATTTATTTATTTATTAAGGTACAGCAACAGATTGCAAATCATAGCTTAAAAATAGAGTACATTGAACAAAGATTAACAATTAATTTACACTCCGATTGTAGCTGAACACAACATTCGTTTTAGTCTAGCTTTGATTTAAGTGTTAATTTACAATTTGCAAGGAAAAAAGTTTTTGCGTTCTTTTACTACCACCCATTTTAAGTGAAAAATGGCTCAACAGTTCACTGCAGTCACATTCGGAATTCAAGATCTTATAGAGCGTTGCCATGCCAGCAATGCCTCTCCTAGATTGAAGGGTGCTCACCCTAAAAAGTCGAGTCTGGACATCGAGTATGTTGTAAACTAACATTGTAAATATTAATCAAAATTCGTCCAGTCCAGAAGTACACAAGTTCCTAATATTAGTAAAGAAAACAGAATTTAGGCGTATTACTTTTCTCTGTGGAACTTCTGTTAATTCAACTTTCGAGCGAAATGGCTACCTCATAATTTCGTGCGCTTAATCAGAAAGTTTGTGGCTTAGTACAAAGTACCTACAAACTTGAGCAAATCTCGGTCATAAGTTGGCTAGTAAACATTTTACTGGGTCAATTTAAATCTTACTTACTATGAAGAAGTCTTATGCTCGTTTTCACCATCAGTCCCTAATTTTTAAGTGACTCCTATGAAATCAAAATTCATATTATGTGTTACCATAGGGGTTACTTAAAAATTAGGGATTGAAGGTGAAAACGGGCATTAAAGATACAAATGATATTAGTCAAAGTTGGTAGGGGAAAGTGGTATTTTAGGAATTTCGAGTACTTAAGTAGGTCCCTAGACGTTTGGCTAAATAGTATCCTGCCTTTTGTGCCAAATACTCAAATCAACGATATTCTAACCTTTTATCCTACCTTAGAAGACGATAATTATACAAAAAGATGACAAGCACCTTAATAGCGCATTGTTCGATCACCTGCCGGGTATCAGGAAATTACAGATAGATTGTCCATGCCCTCAGATCATAGAAGGGAATAGATGTGAAACGGGGGCGTGGCGCGTGTCTCCGCGATATGCCCAGAAACGAACATCGGCCGCGTAGCTAGGTTAGTCGCGATTCAGTCGTACTAAGGAAATGTTCTCCGATATTTTGGATAATGCGTCGTTACGTGCAATAAAACAAGTGAAACGAAGAACTACAGGAACAATGGAGTCATTTACTACATGTAAGTATTGCAAATCCATTGGTATTTTGCTTATAAATAAAAAAAACTAAACATTTTTACGAACGAATTCAGTGCCGTAACAGTTACTGCGATATCGAAATCAGTGGTGATAAAAATTCTAACACACTTGTACATTGACGATTTAGTTAGCAACCACTTTATGTCATGCTCAACTACTGCGCAATGTATTTAATTTCTTCCGATATCCACTGTCGTGTGAAAATACACAGTACGGCCGCATGTGCCGGTCGTAACATAGTGCCGTGCTCGTGTTCTAATGCGGTTTCCTATTATCGATAAATAGAAGTAAATTATAATTTTCTATTTTGTAATTTTAAATAAAAAAATTATGTGTTACTTGCGATTATAAGATTTTACAAAAAAAATAATAACAGTAGAAGTAATTAGTAACTGGCATTATTTTTGATAAACATAATTATGCGGTACGCAGATCGCCATAATTAAAAAGTAAATGCGTGATAGTAGTTAATAATAACGTATAATAATAAAAAGGTTTCATACATAAGCATTTTGTGAAACCAGTTTCGAGCCTTGCCCCTAGCGATTTAAAGTATCGATATCTTGTCGACTCCATTTTATCTTTGTTCTCTCACTAGCGTTTTCAAAGTGTGCGTCACGTCACGCGGCCATTGATTGGCCATAAGGCACGCCTTCTGGCCAATCACAGCACTTTTAAGCCGGTTGCACATGTTGTCGTAGACTCTCAGTCGCTTTGTTTTTACACAGTTGAATGTGTGTGTGGGAGCTGTGGTGGGGGAAATGTGGGGACACTGGTTCTCGTTGTAGTTACGCGCGACTTCATATCTATTCTCTTTCTATGATCTGAGTCCATGCCTCACCTATATCTCTGGTAGTCGGAGTCGTCTTTGTCGAGGTCTGACAGCTCGTTAGGGCAAGCTTTGTTGCTGAGTATGCTGAGGTACGACAGTGAAGGCAGCCGGTCCGTTATCTTCGTTATCAGGGCCTCTAGGTCGGTTATCTGCAATTAAAAACTTTATTAATAACAATGCAGTTGATGTGAGAATTTGAGCATTCGATGTCAAAAGCCTCCTAATGCTACTGAAAATATTCAAAGGGTTATCAAGGGTGTGTATTATAAATTCGGGTAGGTACGCTTTGAGTCCTTAAGTAGTTCGTTTCAGCCAAAAACGGTAGGTATGCTTTGAGTCCGAAAGGTACGCTTTGAGTCCTTAGATTAAATACAATTTTGAAACCTTTTTCAAAAGCTCCTTGTATTGTTATGGTTAGATTTTTAATTCAGTCGTAAATAATTCATTGGCGCTACATAACTCAATTTGCATAATTTCTATTAAAAACGGACTAATTACAGAAATTGCTAAATTATTAATATTTGGTTGTAAAGGACAAATTATTGTGTAGAAATAAATTACGTTTCGGTTGATGGAGATTTAATTACAAAACTTTAACTCAGTCGTTTCTAATTCTGTGAAAATGTTGATTTTATGAATAGCGTCAGTATGTACTCGGGTACACCCAAGGCACCAAATGAATATCATAGTGAATGTGATATTTAGGTTAAATATTTTTCTCGGATAAAAACTAAAAAGAGATGACAAAGTAGGCCTCTTGCAAATGTTTTGTAACTTTCATCACCTCTTTCTTTACCTATTAATAAAATAAGAACACACATTTTTCACACGCTTCTAATTTTCTTATAATCAAAATAAGGTTTCTTGTTCATCGGACTTCGCTTTTCTGCAGTAGTGAATTTCCAAGAACCTTGACTTGATTAAACTTCAAACTTGGCTTAGTTCAAATATTCTGATGCAGTTTTTTTGTTGTCTTAGGTAATGGAATATTCAGGTCTTCTACATAATATTATATTATTTGTAATTGCTCTTGTCGAGTTAAGCATGCGGTAATTGTATTGCGCTGTTTGCACATTGTGTTTGTATGAGATGAGTACAACGTTTATTTGGTCATACAATATGTCGACTCTCGGGCTGTTATGTGCGAGTGTTAATGAGTAATGAATATTTCTTTTTATAATTATAACTTCTCTGTTGTGTGTTCATTTAGGTATATCTAGTTTGTTAGTGTAGGTAAACCAAAGTATGTGAATCCTTATAGACTAAGAGCTGGTGAACGCCAGACCTACGTTATTTTATAAAGGCTGAAAGTTTGTCAGCGCATGCTCCCAACATAGCTAAGAACCATGGCCAAACATGAAGTTTGGGTCATGGTGGCTTTGGCAGACAGACGGTACTAAAGGTGTGTAAAATACCAACTTAATTACGTCAAAGTATAAAGGCTGATTTTTTGATATTTCCTTCAAAATGTTATTAGAAATGACGTCATTGATTGACAGACACCTACCATGGTGGCAGCCCTTAGCCAGACACCTTAAAGTTCATGAAAATATAGTCCTACTTACGTCATACTATAAAAGCTGATATTTACATAAAATATTTGAACTATCATTTGATGAAGTTTCCTCATCAGCCAGACACTTCTGATGGTTCCTTCGCCTTGCCAGACAGCTTTTAGGGTGGCTGAAAGTGCGAACGCGAGGCACTATAAATATTGTTTTTTGTACTTTTTCTTAAGTTACTCAAGTATTTGAGTCTGTAAATCATCATCTCATGTTGATGAGCTGATGATGGAAGGTAAGTACAACTCCTTAAGGCTTAGGTAATCCCTAATTTTAAAGTGATTACCTCTGAAAGTTGCCTAGAGTAAAGTTCTTAGCAATATTATCATTACCTATGTTAATGCTAATGTTGCTAAGAACTTTACTCTAGGCGTTTAGCAACTATTTTGAAGATAAAATTTGAGGCACCACATTTTCCGTGTATATAAATTCTAGTGAGGATTTGGGGGTCCTAATTCAATATTGAATTGTTATAGTATTATTTGATACTGTAAATTTGATTATACTATGCATAGTAATAGATATTATCGTGATGGTTTCACTGGAAGGATACTCTGCAGCGCAACCACTTTCAATAAGAAAATACGGCGAAACCTGTGACGTAGTTTTTTTTTAAATAGGACTAGAATTTTATAGACATTTCAAAGATTTATTTTAGAAACTTACACTAGTTAAATCAAAAGTAGTTCTGCCGGGGAGCATGACGTGAATTATCCTAAAACTCCTAAGCGTTAAGGAGTTGTACCTTCCATCAACATGGGATGATGACTAGCTGATGCAAACACCCAAGTAACTTTAGAAACTATACTTATATAAATACTGGTTAAAGGATTGTCCTCCAACTCCTAAGCCTTAAGGAGTTGTACTTACCTTCCATCATCAGCTCATCAACATGAGATGATGATTTACAGACTCTAATACTTGAGTAACTTAAGAAAAAGTACAAAAAATAATATTTATAGTGCCTCGCGTTCGCACTTTCAGCCACCCTAAAAGCTGTCTGGCAAGGCGAAGGAACCATCAGAAGTGTCTGGCTGATGAGGAAACTTCATCAAATGATAGTTCAAATATTTTATGTAAATATCAGCTTTTATAGTATGACGTAAGTAGGACTACATTTTCATGAACTTTAAGGTGTCTGGGTAAGGGCTGCCACCATGGTAGGTGTCTGTCAATTAATGACGTTATTTCTAATAACATTTTGAAGGAAATATCAAAAAATCAGCCTTTATACTTTGACGTAACTAAGTTGGTATTTTACACACCTTTAGTACCGTCTGTCTGCCAAAGCCACCATGACCCAAACTTCATGTTTGGCCATGGTTCTTAGCTATGTTGGGAGCATGCGCTGACAAACTTTCAGCCTTTATAAAATAACGTAGGTCTGGCGTTCACTAGCTCTTAGTCTATTATGAAAGTTCCAAAAACTCGTGTTACTAACCGAGTGTCAGATGTTTTCAACATAATATTCTAGCTAGTTCCCGTAAATAAGTAATCGTACTTTCTCCATGTTTTTGCGATATCAGCATTAGGTTTGGAAACGTATTTTCCACGCGTTAGAATTGAAATTCGTATCGTTTTGGAATCCATTTGCGACTTGGAATCCTAAGCCTAGAGTAAGTACTACGTGTGTGGGATAGTGAATAGGTTCCCCACAAATTTTTCACCATTTTATATCCAAATACTTAATACTGAAGTGGCCTACTTTACACAAAATCCAAAAAAGGAGTGTTGTTGTATCTGGACAGTTAAACCAACTTAAGGGAGATTTATGGTCTTTGTTTTTGTGTTTAACTGGAGATAAGTCTCGGGACGTGCCCAATATAGGGCATCTGATAAACCGATACATAACAGCTGTTTTTATTGCTTTTCGCTAACTAGATCGTAATCAAAGAAGTTTAAAACATAAAGTACGTGTGGTCCTCGTTAATCAGACAGACGCATTTTAACAACTCTCATTCTATATTTCAGACAGGTAACACACAGGTAATAGGAACATAAACATACACCTTGAATTAATATTTTAGTCTGTGGAACTAAGGCGCCGTTACATCTAACTCTGAGGTATCTTATGTAATTGCAATCTTATGTATAAAAAAATAGTTTCATGTGCTTTCGTCTGTACACAGGGAGTAATATCTGGAACTACTGATCCGTTTCGAATTCAAATCGATTAAAAGCTACACTACTCCCGAATAAATAAGATCCATACTACCTACCTACACTTAAAAAAAAAGGCAGGAAAAGATATGTTCCAAAAATCAAAAAGATAGCAAAAGAGGTACTATTGCACCACAGTCAAAAAACTACATTAGTTACATTAGTTTTGATTAGGTTAGTTTGATTAATTAAAATTAAATAATTAGTTTGATTAACCGCCTCTGTGGTCTAGTGGTAAGACCACCTACTTCAGACGCAGAGGTCCCGGGTTCGATTCCCAGTGGGGGCAGATTTTTCTGTTCGGTTTGGTTGGTGGTAGGGCTTGTTCTAAGCCCGCCTGGCTAGCTACCACCATCTTACCTAAGCCTGTCGCCATAACAACAATGTTAACAGCATTGTTGCGTTCCGGCAGTTAGAGGTAAGATAGCCAGTTCCTCCGTGGTTGAGGATTCCGGGTGAAGCTCGCTTCCACCTTCGGCCTGATCGTCACTTACCATCAGGTGAGATACAGGCCAAGAGCTTCCTCGTTGTGGATAAAAAAAAAAAAAAAAAAAGGTATGTATTGGAGCTACAAAAGCTCACAAATAATGCCTATTATTGTATGGGATCTTAAAATAAGTTGAGACAGACCGAAATTGAGTGGATAATATTGACGGGGATTTTGTGTTCGATAATAAACGTGTATCGAATAAATTAATATGTAGACGTTGTTATAAGCTTATATATTTTTTGCTTATAAACATCGTACGATACGTTCCTTGAATAAGTAATTATTATATTTACCCTCGTTACTTGTTTCCTTTATATTCTAAGAATATTGTATATGTCTTAGATAATTATAACCTATAAAAACCTATATGGTTACAAAATTTAAATAAGTGCTAAGTCCTAAATTTTGTAAGATATATTTCAGAGCAAAAATTTTTCTTGCGACAGTTCGAATTCTATATGAGAGCTATAATGACATAAAAATAAGAGCTGAATTTATTTCAAAGAAACTGCACATCAAATAACCGGCCAATGGCGTACTGGTAATGCAATTAAAATCCATGCTAGCATTAGTCCAATTATAGCGATTCAAAGGCAAAAATCAGTGGAAACCATTAATAAACAGAATACCTACCAAGTAAACCTAATTGAGATTCTATTGACTGCCTCAAATTAGCAGAGTTGCCAACCCAAGTGGTTTTTTGCAGAGTTGCAATCTTATGGAGATTTCGTTAATATACTCAACATCAAATAAACCGCACCTTCCGCGACGCGAACTTTAATGATTTTCTTCTGACACAATCATGGTGCCCCAACAATATTGGTGTTATTTGAAAGCCCAATAAATATCCTTTAAGAAAAACACATTTAATTTCTTAATAAATGATTAACATATATCAAAAATGTGACTTGAAAAAATACCTCACTTTGGGCCCACCTATGGGATCAATTAGACCAATTTTTATGGTTATAAAACCAAATAATGATCTCACGTGTCCTCTTTAACAGATGGATAGTGATTAATCCCAACTTAACAGTTTTATAGCCATAAAAGTTGGCTTTAGCGTAACTACCTATTTTTTGAAGAAGTGACTCTGGATCCTTCTAAAGACACATTTTTGGGGTAAAAACCTTTCCTTTAATGAAATGAAGGTTAGAAATAGGCTTTTAAATGGTGCCAATATTGGTGGGAAGTGGGGATGTATACGTTTGAAAATGCTTGTCTCGGGAGGTGCGATTTATTTGATGTCGAGTGTAGATCCCAGAGGGAAAGTTGTTGTTTTCTGTTGAGCGGTAAAATGAATCACTCCTAAGATGGAAGTGAAGTGAACGGAGGGAACATAGAAGGGATTTAGTTACATACTGTTTGCGCTTCTCAGTCTGTTATTTTATCACGTGCGTGTACGGAAAGAAACAGCTCACCGCTAGATGGCGTTGTAACGCTTTTAACTCGCGGTGGTATAGTTTTGTGTCTTACAATAAGTTGTCCGGAACGATGTTTTCAAAATATGCACATTGTGGTTAATCTTGAAAGTGGTTAACTTTTTGGGACTATTAGTACTTTAGTATATTACGGTAAAGATGTCTGTGTAGTGTATCTGTTGTATTGAACTAAAACAAGCGTGGGATGAAAAGGCAAAGGCAAATAAAATTAACTCTTGACCTTCGCGGGTGGAAGATTAATGAAATCATATTACTCATTGTCCGTAATTCTTGTGTGGGGTGAGATCTGGAGATTGATCTGACGAAGAATCCAATCTACGTTTTTCCCAAACCTTCTTAAGATTTTAGGACGATGCTGATAGTATTAAATTCTGATTGAGTGTAGGTTTAAGCTTCTTCTGTTAAGACAGGATTTTATTAAATTGATCCCTTGCGAATAAGGAGATTAGGAAGAAAGACTTTAAAAGTAAATTTTCCTTGGAGCGTTAGATCGATTATCGTTAGATAACAATGAGTCATTTTTAATGGATGGTATAGAACAATTTGCCTGAAAGCACAGCCTAACCAAATAGACGAATGGACATATTAAGCGGGACACATCATACAGGATAGAATCCTGTATGGAATAGGTTGAAATAGGGTTGAATAGTTATTTTGGAGTAGGTACCTGCTTATCTTGAATAGCAAGTGGCCGGCCACTAGCTAATCAATGATCTTTACATTAAATGGAAGGTACATGAGGTACCTGTCAACCAATACACTTTAGTAATTTTGCAAACATGTGATAGATTAAAATAATTTGTGTTCATGTCTCTGCTGGGCAAAAACCTAACTTTGCTAAATTAATGTTGATATCACTGAGATAGGTAGCAAACGCACCCTTTTCAAATAGTATTTGCTGCTTTCCTTTAGTCTATTTTCAAGTTAATTTATTCTTTGTTGAGAAGACCAAGGAACAGGGAATTGAAACAAAAGCTGGTATCGTAACAAAAGGAATGCCAACAAATAGACATGACCCAATTCCGTGATTCCTTGATTGTTAAATGCGACCTGCCAATTTGTGTGATTGCAACAAACGACATTGAAGAAAACAGGCACAAATAGAGCGTTATCTCGAAAGCCTTCTGGAGTTTAAAATATTTGTGTTTTAAGATGTCGACTAACTCTCTTATAACAAAAAGTTAGACTCTGGTTGTACTCTAGTTTAAATTGACATTTAGAGTAGGCGCACACCGTTGATTTTTCGTCGGCCGATAGTTTAGTCGGGCATTTGATCAGTATGGGCATGAATGGGAGTGCGCACACTACGCCGATTCGATTTGGCCGATTCTTCATACAATTTAAAATCGGGCACAACTATCGGCCTACTAAAAATCAACGGTGTGCGCCTACTCTTAGTTTGGAAATGACAATTTAAACCAGTGTTAAGGGGTTGTGTTGTGTTAATAATAGTTTTCATTTGACCAGCTTATAAGTAATCAGATAAAGGCGCTTCTTCGCTGAGAGCATTCAGGTGTAACGTAACAGTGTAAGATTCACTTTCGAGTGTAATGTTTTGAGACAAAGGTAAAACCTAATCTTACCCAAGAGACTCTTGTTGCGCAAAAAGGAGAAGTTTTTATCACTCCCTATACAAAAAATTTACAAAATTGGTTTCTTTGAAAGGTGACACACAGTCACAGTCATTTTTGAATTTGCGCTAAACTATATGGTTTCAATTTATAATTGCGACACTGACCCAAAATCAGGGTATCATAGACAAATTAGTTATTAACTATAGCTCTATTTCCAACGTAATTTAACTAGCAATGATGTTGTGTGTTCTTGACACCAACCTAAAACTTTGATTCTCATGCGGCTGGTGTTCATAATTTAGATACAAGTGCCCTTGTGGTAGACGAAAACAAAATTTAACATTCATGAACGATCCGATGTCTTTTAAATATTGTCGTGTGACTTTCTATACGACTATAAATATAGCAAGTGCGTTGGGAGTGTCTGGGGCGAATTGCCTCCAAAAAGCGTGTTTATGCAAATTCCATGTACGCGAATGTCTCGTGAATGGTTATTAGAAACGGTATGTTAATAATATTTCATACACAAAGGTTCTCGGGGGTGTGTACCATTTTATACATATGCATGTTATTCAGTTATGCTTGTATTTCATTTTAATATTAGCTTTTAATTCTTATTTTTTGTTTGTTCGTTGTTTGTGGATTGGTTAACATCACCTTATCAAAGAGGTAATTTTGTTTCGATTAGTATTGTTGGTCCTGAGATGCTTCTTTGACTTTATTAACTTGACGAAAGAGAAACCAATTTTCACGCGTACGAAATCACATCATATCAGCCTACATTTCTTAAAATAACTCTTATTATTTCACAGTCAACGTTGAAGTGCCGTCGAGAACAATAATTATTTACTTTATATCATACACATTTAAATGGCGGCTCATAAAGGCTGTCACCAAGATTGTAATTATGGGCTGCGGGCCATACGATAGGGCGGGCACCTCATTTCTACTAATGAGTGCTCCAGCTTAATTTATATTACGTTACGTTCTGTGAAAATGATTTTAAAATAGAGGGCGAAAAAGTGATAGCCGCTCGGTCATAATATCAATAACTTTGACTTTGAGAATAAAGGAATAAGTTATAAATTGGAAGTTTGTAATTGAAAATTTAAAGTTTAATTTACTTAGAATTTATTAAAACGTATATTAAATTTAATTTGCAATAGCTACTTGTTTTACTTTTAATTATTATATGATTCTAACAAGAATTAACCTTTTAATTAATTTAAATTCATAATAAAGGGTGTCATAAAATTATAAGATTCATGAAAAATCTTTCAATTGATGATCACTGCACATTGTAACTCCTTACAATTAATATTTGAATGTCTAACAAATAAATAATAAAGTAATTTAACTTCATGTACCTAATTAGTCTGCAGAATCTCATCATCATCATGTCATTGGGTTTCCACCACGAAACACAAGAGCACGACTCTCTAATTAACCAGAGGCAAATGGAGAATCGGAGAAGGCCTTTATCCAGCAGCGGACTAACTGAAACTAACATGTAATGAACGAAAAGGAGAATTCATTAGTTCAACACACTCCACAGTGGTCGTCATTTGGCTGAAACGAACGAACAAAATGGAGAATTAAGAATAAGAATAAGAAAAACTTTATTTGACACAAAAAGAAAATAAAAAACAGAACAAAGGGACTTAAAACTATACACGCATATTTTTGTGCCAAAAAGGCGCCCGCTCAGCATTACATGCACGCGTGCCCCGACGCTGGTTTTCAGCGGGTGCCTCTCCAACCAACATTTTAAATTACAAAAAAAAAACATTAAACAAAACATTGACAAGAGGGCGCCACTATCTCACCGCACCAATTTTTTGCCATGTTGAGCCAATACACTCGATTCCGCATTCCATTAAAATACAAGAAAAAAAAATTAAATTAAATTATGAAATTACAATAGTGTACACAACACTGGAGGTGTTTGACTCATGACGCCAGCCCCCCTAGACATAATGCACGTTTAAAAACGAATCGAAAATCGAATCTGTCAAAAAATCCATAAAAAAAAGGCTTTTCGATCGCTTTTGGACTGACTTGCAATTATTATAAAGTGCACTTTGTCTAGACCCTCAGGATAAATGTCATGGCCATGGTTATGGCCAACCCAGTGTGCACCAATGCAAGCACAAAAACAAAAAATCACACAATCACAATACACAGATCAACCAGACAAAAATAATTAATTAGTTCTACAAAGAATCTATAACAGGAACCTAATATCCTACAGACGGAAAAATGACATAGCGATTCTGAACGGGTCAGAATATCCATTACAAGAGCGTTTCCTGAATACAAAGCGATGCGAATGGTTACTGAATTGCGGTCGGAAACGGTCTGAGTTTCGACAGATTCGCCGTATTATTTTGGGTTAAACTAGTATCGAAGGTCAGCATGAGCAGGTTACCAGGTACCAATAACGTGGTTCCCTGAGAAAGTTTTTTATTAGTCTGTAATTTTTGACAATGGGCCACAGTTCCAGTTAGCCATTTTGGGTCATGTCGTCTCGTTCAATTTTATGAGAGCGAAAGAATTAACGGAAATGGGTAGCTGTTAAGCGGTAGCTAGAACTGTGGCCCATTGTAGGTACACAGGCTCTGTCTTTTATGTCACCCCTCTGTAATTTAATTTTCCCCGTTAAATAATAATTATAAATCGCTAAATTGCATTGAAGAAAATAAGGCTCTAATACTTGGAATTTTGTTAAAGGTCTTTCAGAGAGGTTTCTCAAAAAATGGAACGAGAGAATTTTCTAAGTGTAGAATTTGGTTCTTACACAATAACGCAATTACTAAGAAATACTTGGAACTTAAATATTGAATTCACTTGATACAATATTGATAAAAGGACCTGTACTTACTCATAATTGAAAAACTTAACAGTTTTCGTATCAAGAATAACTATACGATAATTATGTTTTTTATTTGAACAATCCAATTTCTTTCTTTTTTTCAACGTTAAAAATAAAGGTATATTCGTGCGATTGAAAAAAAATGTACAAATTAACACACCTGCGTAAAGAGCATGATGTTTTGCAATAAAACTCTTTATTACGAGACTTAATTATACACTTTCTTATCGCCAATGGGCAAAGGGCAGTAATAAAAATTGTTGCATGTTTTGTTGCTTTAAATAGAACTTATAACACAATATGTAAATAACTTATTCAACCTCTTACTAAAAAAGCCTATGGATTTGGTGTGCTTTGTTCAAATCCATATCTTAATCTATATCGAGTCTAGGAACTCGTGAATCTTAAAATACTGAATGCGTGAAGGCTTGAAGCGGAGCCTAATATCTAATGTATAGTTATTACGTATTATACTACTTCTGTGATTTATTCCATAATCAGTCCAAAGATTTAGTTTCCATCTGATTGAGTATCCCGAACTCCACCTAGTACATACATAAATACATAACGAGTCTACAGGTCAAAGTAAAACCTTCTATAAAGCATTAACGTGTTTTTATCTAAAAAACCTAAGAAAATTAATTTATTTTTTCCCTTGGCCTTCGGGAGCTCGGAATAATTCAAGTGTTTTTCAGCTAATTGTGTTAAAATTTAGAGCCGACGAGCGTCAGAATTTCCTCCGAAGATTCCTACGCGGGGTAGAAATTAAAGAGGAAAAGTGGGTAGCGCTAACTATAAATTGAAAATTGAGTTATAAAATATAATAGTAACACATGCATAATATTACTTTGTGCAATGTCCTAACAAATCTGAGAACAAATATACACGTCTTTTAAACTACATATGTGCGTCCTGAGAATCAAACCCAGGAGCTCTAAGTGGAGTGTCCCACTCGTCTTTCGTCGACTGAGCCTCTTCCAGTTGCCAGAAAGTTAACGGAAAGTTTAAATTTAAAAAGTCAATCCAATCTGCCGACTGGGCGGGGCTAGTCAACGGAAGATTTCACTGGACCACAAATACTGTCAATTCAAATCAAAATTAACTTTAATAGAATTAGAGAATCGTTTACCTGATTATTGTTGAGGGACAGCGTCCTCAAGTAGGGGAGATAGGGGAAGGTAACGCCGTCACCCAATTTATTATTGTCCAGTATCAGCTCCTCCAATCTACCGAACTGCTCCAACCCTTTCAGGGTCTCGATGCTGTTGTAACTAAAAGATAAGAAAAGATCTTTTATGAAGGCAATCAATACAGTTGACAGAACTTCAGTCTATAGGTTTTCGATGCGATATTGCGTTTAGATTTTAGGTATAGAGATAAATGAGACCTGTACAAGGAGAGCGACAAAGGCCTTAAGTAGCCCGTGTGTAAAAGCATTTTTGAAGCAATCTCTGTCTCAAAATTTTATTCTTGGTGTATCAAAATGTAGGTACCTTATCTGAAAAACAATGTAGGTAAGTCACTCTGATTCAACGGACGTAAAACAATATTCGTGTCTGTAATTTCGAGGGAAAAAATACTCTACATCTACAATTTCGTGTTCGGAAAGTAATCTGCATAAAGCTCGATTCACACATATCAGTGAAGCCACAGTTCCGTCACAGTGTCCGCTCAGTTCAGTATCAGTGCTACAGTGATGCGTCAGTGAAATATTTTGAATATTTTAAAATGTCAGAGAGCTGTTTCAATATTCTTGTTCAGAAACTATGAAGTAAGTTATTTTCTTTTTGATGCCGCGGCGGCGTCCGTGATCCGACAAAAAATATCGTCGTCAACGAATACGTCCGTGATTGCCGGTGTCGGCACTGACACTGTGTCGTCACTGACACTGACAAGTGGGGATGCGTTCATAGAAACTATATGAAATAATATTTCGCACTGTGCCGGTACTGCTGAGCCTGAACTGTGACTTCACTGATATGTGTGAATAGGCCTTAACACTTCTAGTAACAAAAATGGTTTCGAAATCTAGCTTCAATATCAGTAGGCGAGTAAAATGTATCCTTCCTTTGTTATTTATCACTAAGAATAAAACTTTTTGAATGATTTAATAAACCCATGAAATTGTGAGCTAAATCCAAAATCTATGCAGGCAAAGACATACTTAGGCATACATAAGTTTAAAGGTCGTTGCCCGGGCCTCCCCCGCGTTGATTTCCGTTTGTCAGAAAAATACTATCAGGCGTCCCTCAGGAACTCGCACGTCGGGATATAAAGTAGGCTATGACCGTAGGGAAGAATGTTGCTTTAAGGTTTGTTTAAGGGCACACTTATCAACCCGAAAAGTATGCTTCGTTCTTTCTATCGCTAATTGTTATCTTCCAAAATTTTTTTTAATGTACTAGAATGAGTGTCTGATAAAATAAACAATTTTTATTATTATTATTTATTATCGCTTATCGAATTCTTACACTAAACTTTATCTCTTTAATAATACCAGTTGATCGACCGTGTGCGTTTATTTTGGATAGAGACAAAGTGCGTAAAGCTTTGTCATTACTTTTAATACTTTGCATTTGTTTCTTCTACGAGGTAAACGCCAAATTCATAATATTATTTTTTCATACTTATGTAAACTTGAGCAGGTGTCACGTTTGGTTCCATTCCTTTGGGTGCCTATCCAAAAATCAAGATTTCTCAGAATTTGTGAGGGAAACTTACTTTTAAAAGGAATTATTTTTATGATTTTATTCTCTACGGACACGCGTGAGCAGTGGAAAATAAATTCTATTCACACTGTGTTTTCGTCATCTTTGTGTAACTTTAGGGTGTTTTTGAAAGAAAAAATAAACTTTTATTATCATGGGACATCACAAAATCACACACAAAAAATATAGCGAGCAATACTATCAATGTCAACTATATTATTATGTTTACAAAACATTTTCAAAGCATTTATTTTATTTTGATTTTGACAAAATCATACTCTATTGTTGTTACAGAAATAAAATTCGGATAAATCGTTTTATCAATAAAATTGAAGTCTATAAGACTTTTTTACGATAGATAAAAGGAATATTTGTAAGTAATCTCATGCGGAGATGAATGCACGAAACACTCGAGTACCTACATCCCGTATCCCTATTCCCTGGTTTTTATCGCGACCATTCACCCCTGTCTTTATGTGTGGATTCTTCGAACCATTTATTTAACTTGACGTTTCGACTTCATCTCCGACTTCGCTATACGTGTCCAGATTTCCGACTTGCCATTTCAGTTACACCGCAAAGGTTCTTATCTGACTTTTTATTTTAATATGCACAACTCCCGAGCGGCATAAGGGCGATAAAGTATTTTTGGGACAAACCGAATCCCACGCGCGTCGGATCGGCGAGGATATGCTAATACCGACTTAAAATTTAATCCAGTTATAGGCTAACGAAACGGGCAGCTTCGCAATATTGTTTTGCGGCAAGATTGCCCAGAACATTATTAACATTAATTAGCGATATTGCCGCAAAAGTGCAAATACAGGTAACCTAGAATCAAGTGGAACATAATAAGAAAGGAATTTAGGACAATGCTGGAATTTAGAGATACATGGTAACAATAAAACCGATACGTGCCATGGTAGACTGCGCTTATTGTGGTACCTCCTTTCTTGTTTAGGAATTTTCTTTATTGGTCTGTTTCTTTTGATTATTAAATCAAAAATTAATTATTTGTACACATGCCTTGAAGAGTATTTCTGCGAATAGACATTTATCTGTACAAGAGTACAATTTATTTGCATTTCCGCTTAATCATTCATCTCGAGAACAGGGAAAACAATAATTGTAATTCAACAACTGAAACAGAAAATTCAATTGAATTTTTGTGCGGTGAGCCAATTTCGCATAAACCACCGAACCGCCTCCGGATCCTTTAGCTAGCTAAATGTTTAATTGTATTATATTATTAATCAGAAAAATCCAACCAAAATTTGACCAAAGCAAGGAATAAAAGCAAAAGGCGGTAAGTAGGTACAATAACATCTGCCGGTTTGTGGTCTCTCTAAACACTTCATAATTTCCCCAATCCTTTCAAGTTCAAAGTCCACAAAGAAATCACAGTTACATTCTTATTCGTGGAAAGACATTCAGTATTATTACTCAATTGAATTAATTCGCAGACACCAGACATGACGTAACAATCAGAACATTTGAATCTACTTAATTACATTTTCTTAGAGCGTCTTTGCAGCAGGGCTTCGGCGGATAGGTAGGTATTTTGAAACAAATTAAAATTTGAAATTATGCTCAAAACTCGATTCAAAGTCTAAGAATCATCTAATTGGTTGAACTCAAGAATTGAGCACAATCACAGGCGCAAAAGATGATCAAAGGGGTATTAAAGTCAAAAGCAAAAATGTTTGTTCAAAATTCATATAATGTTTTTTTTAATAAATAAAGTTTTCTGTAACTTTTCACACGATATTTTGTGCGACTTGAGGTAAGAAGAATGAAAAAAAAAAGATGTAAGATAATGTTCTTTGAACACAACGCTGCTCTGCGTTTATGTGAACATAACCTAAAATATGATACAAGAACGTGATTGAAAACCAACTAACGAATTGTTTTCTTTCGATATCATCTTGAATTGTATCAATTCCGTATATTATGTAGAGGAGCTCCATGAAGTTTGTAATACATCTAGGAGCTTGCGATTTGTAAAATATTGCCTATATTTTTCAGGCAGAACCTAGCCTATTAAAATGGCATCTTTATAAAAATATATTTTATGTAATCTCGAAGTAAAATTATAACCAGTCATACATATTATATTATATAGTTACGTCATACATCAACCAAAAGGCGTTTGTCGATAAAACGACTATGTCCGAACTCTGGGGCATTTCTCTTAGGACTACTAAATTTGTTTCGATTCTCGAGGCACTGACGGCGAAAAAATAAGAAGGCAATCTTTTTCTCGTCATTTACTTTTTATGAGTTCCATGGGAAGCTACTTTAAGGGTATGTCTTAGTTCGGATAATTTGTTTTGGGTTGTTTATAATATACCTTCGCCCGATTTCATCAAGAACGTAAGTTGAACTATCTACAGGCAATGGGATCTATTTGGTGTACAACTGAGGTCTCAAACATGATCTTAGACTCCATGACCCTTTATACACCTTTATACTTTATTTGCTTTCTGACACTAAAATCTTGCAATTAAAATTTTATTGGAGGAGTCCTATGTGCAGAATTGGACTTCCAATAGTTGAACCGAAGTTCCAAACGATGTCTAGACTCATGACCTAACTGGTATTTATATGTCTCATTTCTGGTTGGGTTTTTATTGGCGGTCAAGTTGTAGATCCTGGCTACACAAAAGTTGCAGCGGTGGGAAGGAGAGGTGGGAATAGTCACGTTATATCTCATCTTCAGTATCTAATACACAGTGATTCGTGTGTTCTACCATCGATTTCAGAACTTTCGAATCGAGTCTAATCACGTGTACCACTGAGGCGATATGGAATAAGCTCCCCGTATTTTTCCGCCCACTATATCACCAACAAAGCAAAAACCTACCCAAATTAATTAACGTTTCAACTCGCGTCCAACAATTATAAAGATTGTGTACAGTTCAAGAGACAAGAAAAGCGCCTGTTTAATTACTTGGAAACAATGTTTGTAATGACACAATTTGAATATTTGAATTCACAAGTCAAAACGAGTTTGGTAATTAACACAAATCTGACGGGGTTGGAGGTACACTAAACCGGTTACGTGATTATTATAATAATAGTTTACCCGCCCTTCATGATGAGAAAATAATTATGCGGAAGATGACGCAGTGGGTCATCGTGACACGCGGATTTTGAACTATGAAGGTAGCATGTAAATAATAGCTTCGAAGTATATTAAAGGATATTATGCAATTTATCATATTATCATAACAAAGCATCATTTATTAACCCCAATTTGCATGTTTATTGAATTATCTTGATAACTTTAACCACACAGCTAACAGGGTCCAGAAAACATTATCAACCATAGTAAATGCTTCTGTTGTTTGGTTTGTAACAAGTGGTTGTAACTTGCAGCCCTGTTATTCGACTATAATAGAGCCACCAAGGGCATCTGACCTGGCTAAATCTGTCGTAAACTACGATTACTACGAATAACCCTAATATTTAGTTCTTGTCAAGTTCATTGAAAACTGAAATATCTTAACTAACTAGAAACAGCTACAACGTGATCTTTCTTTGTATGGCTTATCATGGAAATGAATCCACCACTGCGCGGATCGGACAGTTCGGCTTGTTAAATAATCTCTAGCAATGTATTTTCGAAAGCTACTGAGAGAATATTTCTCATGGTAATTTTTTGGCCTACTGTCAATGACTTTCAATATTTTTCCTTTTATAAAAGACAATCATATAAATGTAAACAACGGAGTTTCACTGTAAAACAAATACACTGATAAATCCTGAGAAGTATTACGATTGTCTCGATTTCTTTTACAATTTCTGAAGAATGCGTAATAAGTCTTTCGTTGACAAGTACGCGAGAGAATGCCTAAACGATAAATAACAAATAAAATTTACACAAAAGAGCGAATGAAATTATTCTGATTTGATTCGTGACTTACATGGGTTTGGAGTTTGATAAAATATTCAACAAAAACATTGGTAATGGTAATCTTAAAAATTACCTCAAGTTAACAGGAAAGCTAAAATGTAGGATCTATCCTCCTTCCAGGTCAAATGTATCTCTATACAAAAATTCTCCTGGGTTCAACGATTAGGCGTGAAGATACACTTACGCCCGCCCGTATTCACAAACATTACTATGAGTATGAGGTCTCACAGTGTGCGCGTGTACGGACAGGGTGACACACGAACCAATCACAGACCTCTATTCAACACTGTGCGTTCGATTTTCTGATTCACTTAAGCAAGCATCGTTTGTGAATACGGGTGTTAGTCATTTACTTTGTTACGATAGAAAACATAATAATAACTACCTCAAGTCCAGGTATTTAACTTTAGCGCCATACATCTTCTGCAACGCCGGTGGTATCCTCTTACAATCTTGGCCGCAATAGCTCAACTAAAACAAGAGAGAAACGGTTTAATTATGACTACGAAATTGCGAAATAATCGGATCACTCGAAAATTCGAAATGCGTTTTAGGTCCACATTACAGTCAACGTCAAATAGTTGGCGACACCTAAAGTAGCCAATAAGTTAGTAACACGTCTTTGTTACAATTGGATTAAGATTATATTGTGTTGTCAACTTTTTGGCCACTTTGAGTGTCGCTCTCAACTCGATCCAATATTTTTTTTTTTTTTTTTTTTTTTTTTTTTTGAAGGGACGCGCGCTGGTAGCTTGAGGAGCTTTTCCAGCTTCACCGGGCAGAGTGGCGAGTACAGAAGGTACTCTAGCCGTTTGGCGATCGTCGGTGCGCGCGCCGACGAGGCCGAGTGTGGGCTTCGCGAAGCGAAGCCCAGGCTAGTCCGCGTCGGTCGCAGACCGACGTTCGCGATCGGGCCGTATCGAGCGCATAAGGCGCCCGATCAGTGGCGAACCCAACTAGAGGGTTGCCCACCGCGGTGTTGGACCAAAGTCCAGCCTACGGCGGGCTCACTCTAGTGGGCCCGATCGAGGGGACTACGGACGCGGCCTGAGGGCGCCACGGTAGGCTCGGACCTCGGCTCAGGCCGTGTCCGGGGGACGGATAGGGGAGAACCGGCCCGGTACATGTCTGTACCGTCCGAAATGGAAAGCAGGGCCTCGTACTCGCCGGCGAGTACGGTGTAACGAGCTACTGTGTTGTGGAGTAGTTGGCGTGCTTAAGGCAGTGATGTCTGTGTTCAGAAATTCGGTAATAGGATCGTCCGGGTCGTCTAGGACATGCCTAGGTCGTCGGTATTGGGCAGCGACATCTTTCTGGGGTGTATAAGTGGCGGCGCTAACGATAAGAGGGTTCTTGTGGTTGATCGCTTTATCAAAGTAGCGGCGAGAGGCTTCTTTCATAAAGTGATCAATCGATGGGATCTCGAAATCTCTATGGAGATTCGTATTACGCACGAACCACGGGGCATCCGCGGCTCGGCGTAAGAATTTGTTTTGGAGGGTCTGGAATTTCTTAAGGTCTGTGCAGGAAGTGTGAGCAAACACCGGACTGGCGTAAGTCAACACTGGACGGATGCAGGTTTTGTAAATTGTCAACTTATTTCTAAGTGACAATTTACTTTTCCTTCCAACTAGGTGGTAGAGTCGGTGGATGTAGTGGTTTGCACGGCTCAAGACGCGTCTGAGGTGCGGAGCGAACGTTAATCTCTGGTCAAGGGTGACACCTAAGTATTTGGCCTCACTTTTCCAAGGAATAGTTTGGTCAAATAGGGTGATATGGGTGGGGACATTAGGACGAGCTTTTTTCAACGCTAACGGTCTTAGACAGCAGAAGGACGAGGTTACTCAGTTCCTTACCGACCACCAGGTCGACATCTTTCTGGTTCAAGAGACCCTCCTAACACCCTCTATTCGCAATCCTAGGATAGCGAACTACAATATCATTAGACACGATAGGCCCACACGTGGCGGCGGCACGCTTATTTACTATAAGCGTTCTCTGCACTGTGCTTTAGTCGATCCCCCTTCTCTCTCTAACCTAGAAGTCTCCCTTTGTCGGCTAGCCATGACTGGACACGAGCCCATCCTCATTGGCTCGGTTTACCTCTCCCCGAACAAGACTCCCTTAAGGAGCGACTTTGAGGCCCTGTTTGCTATGAATAGTGCAGTCATTCTTGGCGGCGACTTTAATAGCAAACACACTCATTGGGGTTGCGTAACATCCACTGCCAACGGCATGATGCTAAGCGAACTCTCTGAGGAACTCATTTTTGATATCTTAGTCCCTATGACGCCCACTCACTATCCTTACAATGTCGAGCATCGGCCCGACATTCTTGACATGGCAATTTTAAAGAATATAGGCCTCCGCCTACACTCTATAGAAACCATGCACGCGCTCACTTCTGACCATCGCCCGGTCGTACTCCAACTAGGCTCTCCTGAGTCTACACCCACTATGAAGACAGTTGTGGACTGGGACAAACTCAAGGTAAAACTTGGGAACTGTCAGAGCCCACAACTGTCCTCAATCCCCGACGATATAGTTTCGCCTCACGAAACTATTAACGCGATCGATGCGCTCACTAGTCACATCTCGGTCGCCATCGGCGACTCGTCTAGGCAAGTGCCTGCGATGGCTAACCACCGTCTCAGGTTGCCGGACGACGCGCGAGAGCTATTGAGGGCAAAGAACGCAGCCACTCGCAATTACGACGCTTATCCAACCGAGGAAAACAGAGCCCGCCTACGTTCCTTACAGCGCGCTGTCAAGGCTCGTATCGCGGAACTCCGTAACAATCAGTGGGATGACCTACTTAAAGAAATCTCGCCATCTCACCAAGCCTATTGGAAGTTGACGAGAGCCTTTAAGTCCGACACCGTAGCGTCCACGCCACCGCTTTTACGTCCCGATCAAACGCTTGCGTTTGACGACGACGCCAAAGCCGAATGTCTAGCCGACAGTCTAGAAGCACAGTGCTCCCCCAGTACCCTCCCAGTAGACTCTGCCCACCTCCGCATGGTGGACAGTGAAGTCGAACGTAGAGCCGCCCTCCCTCCGACCACAACCCTAGACCCGACCAACGTCGACGAGGTGCGAACGATAATCAAAGGTTTCCGTCCCAACAAAGCCCCCGGCCCGGACCGTATCTCTAATAGAGTCTTACGCGCCCTGCCCGCCCCCCTAGTATACCTCTTAGTTGCTATTTTCAACGCGGCCATGTCTCACTGCATCTTTCCCGACGCGTGGAAAGAGGCAGAAGTCATTGGCATCCCGAAGCCCGGTAAGAAACTGGCTGACCCCACAAGCTATAGACCCATCAGTCTCTTAAAGACCATGGGTAAGTTATACGAACGTATAATTGTTTCTCGATTAAGAGATTATGTTTTTTCTAATAATCTCTTAATAAACGAACAGTTTGGCTTCCGCGCCTCACATTCCTGCGTACAACAGGTGCACCGCTTAACGGAGCACATACTTAGCGGCCTCACTGCTAAGCCACCCGTAGGGACAGGAGTGCTATTCTTCGACGTAGCGAAGGCATTCGATAAAGTCTGGCACAATGGCTTGATTTACAAGCTTTACGAACTCGGTGTGCCGGACAGTCTCGTGCACATCTTACGTGACTTTTTATCGAATCGCACCTTTCGTTACCGAGTAGATGGCTCCCTCTCCTCCCCCCGCCCCATAAGAGCCGGAGTCCCCCAGGGCTCCGTGCTCTCGCCCATCCTCTTTTCATTGTACGTCAATGACATCCCCAAATATCCGCATACGGATTTAGCCCTCTTTGCGGACGACACCGCACTCTACAAGTCCGGACGTAATCGGAATTACATCATCTTGGCGCTCCAACGCGCAGTCACACAATTAGGCGAATGGTTCAGGAAGTGGCGTATCGAGGTAAATCCTGAAAAAAGTGCAGCAGTGTACTTTTCTAGGGCTTTGTCTGCGAAACGTCCTCCGGTTCGCACTCGATCCAATATCAGTCATAAAGTCTCTCTTATATGACGGAGATTGAATCCTCTTTGGGTTTGAGATTCGTTCTGTAATACGCAACCTAGCTCTAGTGAGGTACGGTTAAATCGATACTAATACTATTAAGACGTCATCCCTGAAACTGTAACAGCTGAGGGCCATGACCCCAAGACTGACAATTCAGACTTTATGGGCCACCACATACATAATGGCTCAATTGAACAAAATCATATTATTTTACAATCAGGTTGTATCTATTTCAAACCTTGCCATAACTGCCATACTAGGAGCCCGTTGGGACTGAAATAAATTGTGCGAAAAGAAAACATAGTTCTCATTTTCTCAAATACCTCATTTTATTCTAGGAATACACAATTCCCGAGGGACATGTTACAGTATTTCTCTAGAAAGCTACTTTTATTATGCAAAATGCTATCTAAACTAACACTCAAAGTTTCCAAACCGTCGTGGTTGACGTTATCGAACTTCTAAATGTAATGCATGTACACGAACGTCAGTAAATACCACTTTGAGAACTTTCAGAGGATAAGCCAAATCTAATGGACCTTGGTATGATGACGTCACCTGAATGCTGAAACATTTTAACTATGAGTTCAACCAACTCCAGATTCCACTGCAGTGATTAACAACCTTTTTTTCCAGCGGTGAACTTTATTAGTTTAGTTTTTAAATACAACCGCGGTATTTCAGCAACGTAACGGACAGCATTAATGAATTCAAAACTCAACGACTTTTTAATTTAAAAAAGTAATAAGTACCAAAGTAGATCTTAAAAACTTCTAAGCTAAAATTTTTTAATTGGACATTAAATTTTTCGTGGAAGCTTCTTAGATCGTTTTAGTAATATTTACTAGCTCATTTCTAATTCGTGGGTCCTGTGGGTCCTACCCAATAGACAAAGGATTTTAATTAGTATAACATAACATCCAATCGTTTTTGTATTCTAATTTCGAAATTTTATTGATATAGGTACGATCGCGATAGCTCAATGTAGGTACGATAAAAGTAAAGCTCCAAAGTTACAACTAACTAGGAGGGAAGTTCAGGAGATTTATAGAGTTCATAGATTCTCTATGTTCCAGGTCTATGAAATGTCAACCTAACACCGGGGTGTTATACAGGGATCGAGCACCATGTAGGTAGAGACTTGTGCCCACACACCAAAGAGAATTATTAGGGATAAATAAATATATTACATTCCTAAAAGAAACTATTAGCCAACCAACCCACACACGCCACATAAAGTAACCTTGAATGATAAGAACACCTATATCTGGAAATAAACATTTGCGGAATCTCGGCCACTCGGCTCGGCAAACTAAAGCTGTATTAGATACTCTTTATGACGGAGGTATAAATAAAATGACCTCCGGATCGCCATTAAGATTATGTTTATGGGAGATTCAGGAAATCGATAAGAAGCACATAATATCTATTTACAGTAAGAGTCAGATAGAGTTACCAGTACCATAGGGTTTTTTTTTATTAAGCATTAAGGGACTATTCCCACCGCTGCAATTCCTGTGTAGCCAGGATTTACAGCTTGAGCTTGACGTATGAAGCATTAGTAAATTATGGAACGATTTTTTCAGTACGTGCTAAATGTATCCCACATAGCATTTGGCTTTATAATAAATAAATAAATAAAACAAAAAATATATGGACCTATTATTTAATAAAAAAATGATTTTGTAAAAATAGCAACCAACTTTCAGCTTTAATAAAATTATGTTTCAATCTAGAGTAAGTATCCCCCAATGTGTTAGTATGCTCTAAAGATATATTAACACAATATAAGTATTGTTTTCATAGATTTAATAACATACATAAACAACAATAATGTCTTTTTTCTTAGGTAATGCTATCGCCCACGTTTACAACCTTGTCAGAGGTCTATATCTTTTTTATGGCGTATTCTTCTTGTGTATCGTTTTTTACAGCGGTCATTTTATTACGCCATTGTACATTTATCACGCTACCAGATACGTCATAATAAAAATGTTAAAATATAGCTTCGGTAAGGACTCGTATTATAAATATGTGGTAAATATCCTGAAATTGTTTATAAGACAAAATAATATATTACCTACTAGTAAAACAAAGGGTTCTTACTCTTAGCAATCTTTGTTATAATATAAACGCGTTAAATGATAAAGTGGTTCAGTACTCAGGCACTCAACTTTAATTGTTAACTGATAATGAGTAGGTACACCCAAGAACAACAAATAGTAAACCACTTGAGCTTAAAGCCAAACAGAAACAGTGGTAATGTGCCCGAGACATGTTTGCACGACGGATCATGTTCCATGACGTCACAGACATTAACCTTGGGGTCGCACCCTGACTCTGTCTGAGGCCCTTACGTTGCTACATACCTACCTCACGCAGTTACGCTTTTCGTATTACGGGTCTTTCTGTCACTGTCACCCATCTGGTATCTTATTAAGTGTGAAAGGGATGGCAAAGTTCCAAAATATGAAAATGCGTTAGCCATTCAACCCGTTGCATCCACTTACGGCCGTCAGAGGTGCCATCTCCAAAGTGAAGTTAACATTCAAGACACGTTTCTGCATAATCCCATCCGTGACTTTACATTCACTCCCCGTGTAAGTGTTCAGCTGCAAGCTGTTCTGATAAGGGGTCCTTACATTTCTTTAGCACCGGGTCACAGCTAAACTGCTCCCTAAGGTCCATTTGGGTGTGTTTATTACGAACCTGCATTTTCTTAGAGCCCTTTTCTGCCTGTGGAAGGGATTAGTCCTTCGGATAGGGGGTCCTTATATGACTGATACTAAACTAGTACATATTCTAACCTACTCAAAAGTGTTATCTACATCTTATCTTATTTAGGGCCGCGCATGAGAGTAGAGCTCGTCGACCCATTGGGATCTTTTGTGTTTCCCTTTACCTTTATTCCCCCTCATCCGCAAAAATCCTATCCATACAGTGAATCAGGTGCTTGGGTGAGAGGGACCTATAATCTTCTGGTGCCGGATAAGCCGACCCCAGGAGACCCATCCTAGTTCTAGCTAGCGCGTCGCATTCGCACAGTAGGTGTTTCATGGACTCCGCATGTTCTCCACATGCACTTATCTACATACCTGCATCCTCTTTTGGCCATCAGCTGAACTATCCTCCTCCACGGTGACACTGACATTAGAGACGCGATTCTGCACCATGTCATTGCCTCTTCTACTCATACAAGTAACGAGCTGCAAGTTGTACTGATAACGGGTCCTCACAGACTTATGCTGTAGACTGGCACATTTCTCCAGCAAAGGCACACCACTGTACTTCGTCACAATAATCATCCACTTGATAATGGCCAACGGAAACATATACGACTCGAAGAACGTCAGAATCACAATACCGATGTTGAGCACGGTACCCAAATGACTGGAAATCATCCTGCACAAATTGCCCGGAGATGGCATATTAAGACGTTAACATCTGGAATAGTTGCGACTATTGTGCGGGGACTGCATATTAACGTAGTTTTTAATTCGCGCGCGATTCGATGCACAAAATAGTGAGGAAATACAACAGTGGGATCACATTTTCCGTTTTATATTGTTTAATAAATCCAATCAATTCAAAGAATACCGATGCCGAATTCGATTCGATCCCACATTCCACCAATCTAGACTGAAGCAAAGAAAGTAAGCAGACGTAAGACCTATCATGATCCTATTTGTCATAATTTAATAAGGTGAAGACCAAGTAGGGCATTCCAGTTTAAATTGCCACAGTTGTGTCTGGCAAGTTTGAAATGTATCGAATTTCCTGCTAAATCCGATTGTAATTCTGGGTATAAACTATTTATAAATTAGTATTTACCTAATACATTCCAAAGTTACTTTAGTGTTAGAATGATATAAAGTCCTTAGGTTTTAAATAAATATTATGTGAATAAATAATGATTTAAATCCTTGTGATCTAGATGCCAATAGGCCTTAATTTTAAGTAAGTTTTTTTTTGTTTTTTAAATATATTTGCTACTAGCTTTCCGCCCGCGTGGAATTTTGTCTGTCACAGAAAAACTTTATCGCGCGTGTCTCTGTTTCAAAAACCGGGATAAAAACTATCCTGTCCTTTCTCGGGACTCAAACTATCTCTATGCCAAATTTCATCAAAATCGGTTCAGTGATTTAGGCGTGAAAGAGAGACAGACAGACAGAGTTACTTTCGCATTTATAATATTTATAGATAGTATAGATTATAATCATTTTTGTTCCTTAATTATTAGTGAGCAGAGATATAAAATGAAATACCTAAAACTACTAAATAATTAGACTAAATTGTAGACTAAATTTAGTGTTACTAATGACTGCAATCAGTAGGTTGCATAATTGGAAAAAAGTTTAAAATATTTCATGAAAAACATAATTTAAACATAAATTCTTTACCAGACATTAATTTTTGAGAAATGTATTTAATTTATGACGTTTATTCATATGGCATATCAACAAAAAATAATTAACTCTTTTTAAATTAACAGTAGCCACTCGCACAAATAGTTTATTTTAACCTTCAACTGGTGACGTGAATATGGGTCACAGTATTGGTGAGGTGACGTCATTTTGACGTAATACTAAAAAGCCGAAATTCAGGAGACTTACAGCATAAGCAATGTAATAAATTACATTATTTATAAGAATATGAGTTTGTTTTCGGAAATAAAACACACTGGTCGCAATAAATATTGAAAATTTTAATTAAATAACGCTTAGAAACATGGCAGTCATTTTTGGTCTGTTTTTGTAGACATGAGATCAATCATAATAGAATTTTAAAAAAAACAAAGGAATTTAACAAAAATTACTTTCTTCTTAAAAAACAATAAGTAAAAAATAAGAATCAGTCATTTTCAGTATTTTGTCCCATACAAAAAAAAATAGGATTAATTATGGTAACAAACAGCACAAAATTTTTTTTAGGCAATCAAAACATGCGGGTTTCTTGCACTTTTTGCAGAGGTATGATGTTCTTTTCATCTTCTTAGTTGGACATATTATAGTGCTGGATCTTGATTTTCTATGTCGCATAGTTCACTCGCAGTATTGTGATCCGATTCTAAGCAGTGAGTGTCGTGTAAAAATCGATCTTCCGTATCGCTGATGTCACTCACATTTTCTTCTAATAATTTCAATACAACACGTTTGAAATCCTCGTCATTTGGATTCATTTTTAACCACTAAATGAAACAAATCATGAAATAAATCACTGACACTAATGGTGACGTGACGTCAAATTGACGTTTGATACCCTCTATCTCACTAATTAAGCGCGTGCAACATCCGATTTCAGTCACGGCGGACGCCAAACTAAGAAAGAAGCAGCTACTGAGGGGTGCAGGGGCGGGGAACAAGCCGTTTGAATAATATGTAACGTTTTCTCCTGTGCGACGTCAATTTGACGTCACGTCACCAGTTGAAGGTTAAACAGTACATGGGCCAGTAAATACATTTATGTTAAGTACAGGATAAGAGAGTTTCCGGCCACAAAACTTTTGTCAGTTCAATTTGTCACATGCTGAAAAGCAGTTTTATGTGGTTAAGTAGTATTTGACCAAATAATAAGCTTTTAGGAGCATTTATCTTTTAAAAATAATGAAAAACTTAACAATCATTTTATGAGATTATCAAATTTAAAACATTAATTGCATGACACATTACAATTTATATCATAGAATATTAACGCTCAGTTGCACCAACTTACTTTACCGGTAACTAACACACTAACCGGTGTTTTTTGTATGGAGTTAGATTTCTTACCTTTGAAAGTTAAAGTAAGATGGTGCAACTTAGCCTGAATGATTTTTAAAAGTTCACTCTAATATTTGAATAACAGCAGCAATTTAATTCCATCACCTCCATTATGCAGCTACGACATGCAATAACAACAAAGTCTGAATACAAATAACGACATTTTTTATTGTATGAATTCATATTTGTATGAACATCTTTTTGTTGCATTTTTTTTATTTACTTCCAAATTTATTTACTTCAATGACGTCAAATTGTGTGTTATTGGCATACAATGTTGCTCAAAGTTTATCAAGTTCTTGAACTAGTTAGCATGAATGACCTTATATTATGTTAGTAATTAATACCAATAATAAATTACATAGGTAACTTACTCGATAATTTTCAAAATTCAGGGCAAAGTTGTTGACATGAGTTTCTTCCATGTTCACTCACTTAAAAGTTCCGTTTAGTAAAGAAATTATTAATTAATGATGTTTGTACTAAAGATTTACAAGCTTTAATAATTAAAAGCTTGGGAATAGAAGTTTTCCACTTTCTATTTGTAGAACTTCCTGAATCCTGTTTTGATTGAAGTTTGTTTTGACATTTATTGTCATAATCGATTTTGACAATACTTTTCTTCTTTCTTTTTTTGATGATGTTGGCAATACACGTCGACGTCGACTTGATTTTTGCCATTTTCAAGCAGTGTTGTTCTTGATACGGCAATTGCCGTAATATACGGCATTCAGGCATCTTAGGCACCATAAATACGGTATACGGCAGCACTTTGATTACCGTATCAAAATATACGGCAATTGAGTAAAGTAGAGTTTTATGACTTTTTCATCAATTTAGTAAACAAAAAAAAATATTTCGTCTAATGGAACGCAAAAACTTGTAAACTAAAGATGAAGTAGAAGCGCGACGAAAAGAAACGCCAAAAATGCAACCTTATCTCCGAAATATTAACCCTTATTCAAACGCGAGCTGGTATGCATTTTTTTTACAAAGTTGAAGTGGATTTTGGGTAATTGTGGGTCACTTATTTCATATTTTTGATCAAAATTAATAAAAAAATAGGGGAAGGGGTAGTTTTTTGGGTGGTAAATAATTTACCATTATCCATTCATGGCTACCAATTATTAAATGTTGGTGGTAGGTAAAATAGTTACCATTGTCCGTCTTGGTTTGTTTTTGGTTCTTGACTAGTGACTTCCTCTTGGTTCTACCTTTATTTTATTAAATATCTTGGGAATGAAAATTTTTTATTGTTTTTATAAAAAATATCGCACCCTTAATAATGAATGGGCACAACTCCAAAATTCAGTTTTTTGGGAAAAGCCAAAAAACCAATCGGCGGATCGCGGTTTTTTACATAATTGGCTCTAAAATCTTTATTTTATCAGCTACAACTTTTAAATTAAGCATACTTCATCACTGGTATCTGTTATATAATTTGACATAAGACATTTTTGAAAATATAGATTATGAGTATTTAAAAAAAATGTTTAAAAAAATATTTCAAAGTTAGGCCTTTATTTTACTATTTCTGTTGTTGTGATTTTGGGTATTACTTGTACTTGTGCCCATATAATCCTTAAGCTGAATTGTTTTATATGGCATATTCCCTAATATTGCTCTCTAATATTTAAAAATAAGTGTATTATTCGATTTTTATATTGATTTACGCCCAATAACATTGGGGACAGTTATTGTGCGGTATAGTAGCTTATAGCCAATTCAGTATAAGAGTAGGGTGCTGAATACTAGAAAATTATTAGATATGTCGAATTAGATTAAAATAAAGACTATTAGCTATTTCTCTGAGAAAACCGACATGACAATACTAATTTTATGCATTCAAAATATTTTTACTTAGATAGATAGGGACTCTTACCCTATAAAAAATATGCTTTTCATCAAATAAAGAAAAAACCTACAAAAACTTTTTCTGTAAGATTTTCTGTTATGAATTTGTTCAGGATAATCACTTATTAAAGTCCAACAGCCAGTACCTTGGTATCTTTTTTCCACTATCCTGCTGTCCTGGTCAGTGGCGGATTAAGAGTATCCGAGGCCTTAAGCACAGAGCCTGTGTAGGCCCTCTATTGCTTAAATGGAAATGGAAGGTATAAAGTATAAAATGAAAGTTCATCAAAATAGAAAGTGTAGTAGGTAAAATGTAAAACTTAAAACATTATTTTCCTTGCCTTAATCAGAGCAAACTCCGAGATTACATCGTCGAAATTTATCCGACGAAGTATGTCTGCCTCAATACACATTAATCCCATCCCAACTATCCCAACTAATATTATAAATGCGAAAGTAACTCTGTCTGTCTGTCTGTCTGTTACGCTTTCCCGCTTAAACCTCGCAACCGATTTTGATGAAATTTGGCATAGAGATAGTTTGAGTCCCGGGAAAGAACATAGGATAGTTTTTATCCCGGTTTTTGAAACAGGGACGCGCGCGATAAAGTTTTTCTGTGACAGACAAAATTCCACGCGGGCGAAGCCGCGGGCGGAAAGCTAGTGCTATAATTAAGCTTGTCTGGACGGATTTTTGTTCTTTGCGGGTTTTTTCACCTTTTTAGTTGTGAGAAGGATCGTTCAGCAAAGCAGTTAGTAATCATTAAGCTGTAAAAAGATTCTGAACGCAACCACAATGATATTAGTCTTACACTAGCACACTTCTTTTGTTTCTCTTCTTTTTTCACATCGCATGTTTATTTTAATATGTACATTTATAAATATACAGGGTGTTAGGTAAATGGGTATATGAGCCGACACTAGCCCATGTTAACATGGTCATATAAATGGTATGGTGAAGTCAGAAATTTGATATCATCATTTAATTTTTTTAAATTTTCATACAAAATAAATTTTGTAAAATCCGATTTGTATGAAAATTAAAATAATTAAAATGAAGATATAAATTTTCTGACTTCACTATACCATTTATATGACCATGTTAACATGGGCTAATGTCGGCTCATATACCCATTTACCTAACACCCTGTATACATACACATACAGGGTGTCCCGTAATGCAACGTCAAGCCGGAACTGGGTGTTGAGGCAAGTTATGCTGGTTATCAAAAAAACATAAAAAAAGGTATGAGCGGAACGGAGAGGGCCATCTTACCATGCAGGGATGTTATGGATATCCGTAACCGTAACCGATACTATCGGATATCCGAAATAAAAAAATATCCATAACCGTAACCGAAACTGATTCAAAAGTTACGGATAGTTTCGGATAAAGGCGGAGTCTTAAGGGTACAATAAATTCCAAACAGAAGCATTATTCAGGGTTACTTAACAAAAAAAAAAATTTGGAAAAAGTGAAGATTTGTGGCAACACGAGTAAAAAGACCGTCACCGGGAGTAGATTTTCTTGTTTTTTTTTAAATGCCTATTATTTTGACAAAATGCCACATAGATTGTTTTTTATATTTTTCAGATAAAAAGCATAACTTGCCTCAACACCCAGTCCCGGCTTGACGTTGCATTACGGGACACCCTGTATACACAATTATTATTATTTTAATACGGGTATTATTTTATTTCGCAAATAAAATAAATGTATTTGCCCACGGGCTGGAAGACGTAGCGTGGGTAGGCCTCCTACTAGGTGGACCGACGATCTGGTAAAGGTCGCGGGAAGAGCCTGGATGCGGGCAGCGCAGGACCGTTCATTGTGGAAAACCTTGGGGGAGGCCTTTGTCCAGCAGTGGACGTCATTTGGCTGAAAAGAAGATTATTTTACTATGTAGCATCTTTAACCGCTTGAGTCCCAGACGGCATTAATTAATATCATAACAATTGATTATCTATTGTGTCTAGATTCGCGGCCTTGAAGGATTAATTTACTATAATTATGTTTATTCAACAAATGTTTGCACATTATTATTATTGTTATATATTTATACTAGCTTTTGCCCGCGGTTTCACCCGCGTGAAATTTAGTATGTCACAGATCGTCATAAATTATAGCCTATACGTTAATCTGGGTTATAAACAGTAATACTGTAAAGTTTCAACAAAATCCGTTTAGTAGTTTTTGCGTGAAAGAGTAACAAACATCCAGACATCCAGACATCCAAACATCCAGACATCATGACATCCAAACTTTCGCATTTATAATATTAGTAGGATTTAAACGGCCTTGTTGATATGCAGTTTAGGTTAGTGTCCGTGACTTCCACTCGGCATGGGGCCCACTGAAAACCAGCGTCGTGGCCTTCCCCACCGTGGGCCACGGCATATGCTGAGTGGAATCCCATTGCGATGGGCATCGCTGTTGCGACAGTCATAGCACTGCTCACTGCTCAGTTCACTTTTTATTTCCTTGTAATATTTATGTGCCATTTCTGTCTTTTTCTCTGTCATGTATAAGTGATGTTCATCGTAATAAATTTTTCTTTCTTTCTTTCTTTAAGCGCCACTTGTATATTTGGGAAAACGCACTTTACTTTATCTACACTATAATATTATAAAGAGGAAAACTTTGTTTGTTTGGTTGTAATGAATAGGCTCAAAAACTACTGGACCGTTTTTAAAAATTCTTTCACCATTTGAAAGCTACATTACTTACAAGTAACATAGGCTAAATCTCGATAAAATGTAGGTATGAAATGAAACGCCTCCATCCTCTGCTGGCGCGTGCTCTGCTGGCGCACGTGCTTGGGGCCCCTGGAGAACAGGGGCCCCAAGCACGTGCTTGTAGTGCTTATACGTTAATCCGCCACTGGTCCTGGTGGAAGAAACCGTTCTCCTTGTCCCTTACTATAATCACCCACATTATGTGGGAATCAGTTCAAATGGCTATTGTAAAAAAATACAATTTAATACTCAAATTGGCGTGTGTAATTTTTGAAGGATTTTAGCAACCAATTTTGAACACACGAATATCCATTCTGGTGTTCTAACATTCCCCAAAAAATATTTTACTACTAAAGCACCTTAGCCATGCTTCAGATTCAATTTGTGTTATATGGTTTACAAATACAGTCTTTTATAAGAGCACGGATTTGCAGTCCATCGAAGATAGCTGCTTTTAACTTTTCCGTACTCATCATCATTTTGCTTTTGATCATTTTAGTGATTAGAAAGCTCAATACATATCTTTGGCCTTCCAAATAGAAGCCCTTTACGTCCTGCTTGACTTCAGTATTGCAAAGAGTCTAGGTACACAAGGTTTACGACGATATTGGACACCCAGTATTTATTATTTTGTACAGTTTTTATCCCAAAGTATGCTTGGTTTGTTATCACAAACTCCGTGATCTTTTTTCTTTGCTTTTGTGTACAATATTTGCCACATATTAATAAAAACTGTTAGTGGTGTTAACACAAGATTTCATTACGAACTCATATTTTTTAAGACAAAAAGCACTTTAGAACTTAAATTTAGACAAACTGAAAATTTCAAGGTCTAATAGCTGATCAGTAAAATTGTAGTAACTTAATACGTGAAAAGATAATTTTAAAATAAATTCGATGTATCCTCAGTCCTCAGAATCTGAGTGATTAATTAGCATCATTTTATGTGACCGTAATAAATCAATGAATAATATAATTAAAAATTATAACACTATCATATTAAAGTAATTCACCTTTTGGCTGACTAGTGCGTTTATTCATAAAATAAACAAAGAAAAAAGCCAACCGAGCCCCGAGCGAACGTTAATAGCCTTAACACGTAGGTATGTCTCTTAATTTATTAATCATTAGTTTATTTGTCGGGAAGTATTTCATAACCACCGCTTTATTTCTTAGCATCGCGATAAAACATTCTATAGGCTCCTAATCAACCAATAGGTATGAAAATTAATACCAAGAAGCAAATTACTTTTATAGGAGAGTTGTAAATTTAACTACAAACACCCATCCATGGTCCGCCTAACTAAAGTCAAAGTTATATTTTATAATTTTCTATGATTAACGGGACTTTATCAATGTAATAAAAATGAAAATGTAACATATTATTAGAAATATATGGAATTAATTAGTCTTAGCTCACTAACACTTACTGAAGTTTGTCACACAAAGGCACAACTCCAAATTGGACCACAGTCGCGGGGGCCGGATTCGACAAATATCGGCATGTCTCTGATTCAGCCCTTCTAGCGGGAAGATAGACGAAAGTATGGAAGGGGCACAAAATGTAGAACTCTGTTATCTGATCATTGTTTTCGATTTCTGTGAAAGCCATCTTGTAGAACTGACGAAAATGTGCCTCTCTAGTACAAAAAGTAAAAAACCAAAAATTTTGAGTTGTGCCCCTATATTATTAAGGGTGCGATATATTTATTAATATTAGTTATTATGCTTACAATGATTATTCTTACCTTGAGTCTGAAACTAACAATTCACTAATTACGTAACGTCAAAACGTTAATATAAAAAAAACTTTAAAATTTCTCCAAATATTTATTTAGTTTTATTTGTGCAAATACAAAAAACAACAGTTTTTTTCATATATCATCAAACTTTTGTCATGACGGGATCGGACAGTGGTAAACTATTTACCACTTCTTTAAAATGTCTAAATTATATGAATAAATCAATTGCAGACGCTGCCTATAAGTGAGATTATACAATAAATGTTATAGTTTAGGAATTTGAATCGAAAAAACACTTATCAGAATTTTCGTTGGACAAAGTTTCAAAAATACCAAAAACGCGCGCTAAGAACTTGAAATTTTTCACAACAAAACCGTTTGGTTGACTTTGACATTACCTGACAGTGACAAATGACGTTCTTCTTCTTCTTCTTCTTCATTTATTGATGGCGATGGACTTGTGTTTTTTCGCCACTGGGGGCACACTGTTCCGCCAATGTCACGTGCGCAGCTTTTACACAATGTTAAAAATAAATATTAAAAATAATAATTCAACTGCAAAACCAAATGACGTTGAAAAGTTGTAAAATGGCATAGATAAGTAAAAAAATATATTTAAAAATATAAATAAGTGACCACGATATCTTTAAGTATTACCATATCGAATATTAGGATCCTTTTTTAAAAGTAAACGAAGTGGTAATATATCTACCTTTATTTGAATAAGGGTTAATGTCTAAAATCGTTAGTTCCTCATTTTGGTAGATTCTTTACTTTTATTCGGGTAGGTTCTAGGACTATATTATTCAAAACCTTAAAAAGTGAAGAATAAAATAAGTAAGTATAAAAATAGTATACGCATAGTACATAATACATCACTTGTATTTTTTTAAATTTAAACCTTCCAAATAAACATTTTGTACAATACGGCAATTTTCTTAGTTTTCCATAAAAATCGGGCAATTTTAGAATTAGAATACGGCAACCCTAAATTTGTCAGGAACAACACTGTTTTCAAGTTTATTTATAAGATACGAGTTACAAAATGAGATCAAGTAATGATTATAATGAAGGATGATAGATGATACCCCTTCCCACCCTTTGAGTCTTAGTAAAGTTGTGGTGCTTTACTGAGACCTTTTATGGACAACTTGAGAGATCCCGAAGAATCACGATGCACTGTTTTGCTTCACTCGCCCACACTCATGCACGTTCACGAACACTCAATGGTTAACCACCTATACGCTATAACCCACCATTATTACACATTAATAGTCGCCCAAACACGAATTTGAGGAAATAAAACAAAACCGCTAACATGACGCTTCAGATTCCCGCCAAGAAGTCCGACAATACTTTTTTTTACCACCTAAACAAAATTAACCTGTATTATGTTGATTAATATTTCGATGGGTGCCTGGAATAAAGCCGCAATAGCCATAGCAGCAGTTTTCCGATTAAGCGATTTTCGTAATCTGGGGGTCCCTATACACCTTGTGATTTTTTTTCAGAATTTTATCTTTGAAACTGGCTGATTTACCAAAAGCACTATGGATATTGAATCGTTATTCCCGGAAATTTGTTTACCAGAATAATCGTGGCATGTTCAATGTTAAAAGTTTTATTTCAAACTTCTACAAGTAACGGCCATTGCGGCTTTGTTCCCCGAAACAAACTATGTGTACCAAGTCACAATAAACATTACCTACTTGTACAATTTCTTTAAACTTTCTTAAGTAATAATACTTCATGGTGTTCTTCTATGCAATAAAAATATGTTGATTGGATTTACATTAAGCAATGCTGTGTACCTACCTGACAACTGCTGGACTGGAACACAGTAATGCTGTCAACATTATTGTTATGGCGACAGACTTAGGAAGATAAAGGGGACTTAGGAAGAGAAGAAGGAGGGATATTTGGTTTATGTTCATTAAAGCTTATTTATAATAACAATATGTTTCGGCATTGGAGGTAGGAAGCCATAGTTTCTCTGTAGTTGAAGTTTCCTTCTACCTTGAGCCTGATCACAGTTTCCACCAGGTGTGATAAAGGGCAAAAGCTTCCTTGCTGAGAATAAAAACATGTTCTGTTCAGTTATTGTCTCTAAATCTGTTCTACGTAATGTAAACTTAGAAGATTGCCCATATTAATTCACTTTAAGAAAGTCAAAAACATTTAGCGACTTACCACTTTAGTGGAGCGATTACAAAAATAGTGGCCTATTAAGTACATGTTTTTTTTGTATTATTATGAATGTCCAGAAAACTGCGCAGTTTTTTAAATTATTTTAGACCTATGAAAGTTCTCATTTTTTATTATTTAAACATTTAAGTTGAAATTTTGAGAATGTTCTGCTAAAAGCATTTTTTTTTTATGTTTCTAGCAAAAATTTTGAATCTTGCATCAAAGATAGGAAGGTGAATATTTTTTTCAAACATTTGCAATTAATAGCGATATTGTCAAAATAAAGAAATCTGAGATAAGTCAACCCGAAATAAAGATAAGTTTTTTTAAAGCCTACTAGGTCATGAAATTGAAAAAAAGTTACAAAATTATTGATAACTTCTAAACCACGAAAAAGCCGCGGGCAAAAGCGTGTAATATTATAATATTATCATTATGTACTAATGAATTCCACTACTTTATATAAAGATATTAACGAAACACTCTAGATATTCAACTTTGTACTCATTTCGATACGGACCATATGAATATAATAATATAATGTACACAGCATTCACCAGTACATTTTCCAAGTCGATCATTAAATTCAAGCAAACCGCTATTACTGTATTCGCCATACATCCTTCAGATCAGCGCACAACGCTGCAATGCACTATTGCTGTATGATTACTTTTGCACTTTTTACCGGAATAAAACCACAATGGACTCTTACGGAACCGACTTTCAAAGTATGAAGCGGCAATATGTATTTCTACCTTTTTTAAGGTATATTCTAAGCACTATAACCTTATGCACATTATATGTTACTCCAGAAAAAATAACGCATCGTTTGATATACAAACCATTTGGATACGCCTCGTAGTTTAGTTATTATTCAAAAATTTCACTAAATCTCTTCTCCTGTAAAATTGCGTTTTGTCGATTGCGGCTTTATTCCAGGCACCCATCGATTTAATCGATTATACATTTTGATTAATTATAATTAACTGGCAGGCAGGATAGAGACTTTTTACTTAGCTTTTTTGTAAAATTAAAAAGTGGTTAGTCTAACTAAAGAAATAAAATAAACTTACAAAGAGAAGAATACTCACAATAATTTTATTAATTAATCATTGTGCAATGATAATTCTTGTAAGAATAGAGGTTTCAAAGGTATTTTTATATTTGCCTCTATTTATTTTTATTTTTTAATGTTAGATTTCATGACTGGTTTAACAAAGATTACATTAGAGGAATTATTTAATTAAATCAATATCGATAAAAGTTAATCGAGTGAATTTTCATTTCAGTAGCGCCACCTGACGGGATGTACGCGAAACACTTTTACCCGCGAACAAACAAACACTTTTCGCGATCGTCAATTGTTACCGAACGATTTTAAAAATAATACAATGAGTTTTGCCAAAAAATATTTTTAATAAATTGTGTACAAAATGAAGGTCTTTAGAAGGTTGGATTTGTTACTATTTTATTAACTGTGTTAGCCTTCTCAGTCAGACTTTTTACGCATCGTTAAAACAGCGTTACATTGTAAGTAAAGTATTTTTTACTATTTAGTTATTTTAAGCATAGACTACTTACTACTAACATAATAGAGAACTTATGTTATTTGTCTATTTACCAAAATTTTTAAATTCAAATCACTTCATTTAAATACCCACTTAACTAGAATTCGCATGACAAATAGGTAAGTAGGTACATTCCTAAATAATGACAACGTTTTATCATTGTCATTATAAAATATTAGTGTTATTTTTTTGATTTTTTCGTGAGCCACGCGGCAGATCTATAAATTATGTAAATGATCATAATTATCGTACTCGACAGTCAACAGGTATGAAAGCAAACAAACACCTTATCTGAAGTGACTGAGAACAATCCACCGTTTCAATATCGACATTACTCGGATCTACACAAATAATGTAATTGAATAACTTAGAGTAAATTGCTGGATTGATTGATAGCTGCGGTGATTATACCAGAGAGCCGCAGGTCTCAATAAGGAAATCAATCGACCCTTTTCAACAGCCGGCGAAGATATTAACGCCCGTATTCACAAAAATTACTATGAGGTCTCACAGTGCGCGTGGACGCACAGGGTGACACACGAACCAATCACAATAAAGCTTTATTCAACGCTGTGCGTTCGATTTTCTGCTTCATTTAAGCAAGCATCGTTTGTGAATACGGGCGTGATTGGCCTAATTTAGTCGATAGTAATATCAGCCTATACATTTTTACTGCAAAATCGCTCTAATTACAATTTCTTAAGAACCCAAAGCGTTAGCTTGATGTGCTGGCATCTCTCATCTCTGTACGTTGTAAAGTAGCTACCTAAGTAGTTACTTTAATTTAATTTAGGCACTTTTCAAAATATATTATGGACTAGGCCTTATTTATTGGTATTTGATTACACACGCTTAATTGGTAATTGGTAATGATGATTGTCACATTTTCGCAATCATACCAATAGTATTTATTAGTCTGTAATGAACATAAGTAATCATATCGTATCTTATCCTATTCTATGTACTAATAAATATAAATGTGTATGTTTGTCAGGTTGCAAGGATGTTTGTTACCTTTCACGCTTAAACTACTTACAGAAGCCGAAATCTGGTTAGAGCCAGGGGAAAACAGGAGTCATGCTCATGAAACTACAGAAAAAGTGTATAAAAATCTTGATAAAAAAGAGTAATTAATTAATTTATCTATTGTAGGCATTATGGATGATGCAGTGGCGGCGTAGCATGGGTTGGCACCCGGGGCGATACCCGGCGATACCTCGTGAACAGGTTTTGGCTTGAGTAGGCTCATGTCCCACGTGTATGAAAATAAGTACCTACCATATGGAGGAAAGTTGCGCATCTGGTTCTCAGTTAGGACGTGAGTCATTAATGACCGTACGTACAGTTTTACCATAAAGAGGACAAAAATAGAATCGACACTTGTATCCCAGTATTATAGGATTTTTTGTATTGACTAGCGTTTGCCCGTTTTCTGTTTATCACAGAAACTCTTAACCGGGATAAAAACTGGTTCTTCCCTGGATCCCAAACAATTTATCTTATACATATCTAAATCGATTCCGTGAGAATGACTATACCTACTTTGTGGGAAAATAGGTAAATTACTTTGATCAATAAGTAGTTAAATAGATTTTGAGATGTTTGACTCTACTTTCTTCGGCATTAAACATCCAGATAGATACATAGGAGGTCTTCTTGATTATTTGGACGACTGGATATTGACTTCACACCAAGCAAAAAGTCTATGACACATTACTGAGGAATGTCCTAAATCTATGTTTATTACACCGTAATTTTGATTTAATTATCTGACACGCGCCAAAATATCGTTATAACTGCGAATTCTGATGCAATGTAGGATTGAATCATTTAATACACATCACAATGACTTCCAAAATTTATCAGATAGTGATATAATAAGCGTGACAAGCATAATTTTATATGTCGCCACTAGCCATCGCACACCTTGACAATTTGTTAGTTTGTTTCGTGGTCGCATCGGTTTTGGTGGTGTTGTGAAAATGGCTCCTCAAATTAAATATACTAAGGTATTGTAGTGTGTGAATTTTATTATTTTTAATAATAAATTATTTGAAACATCTCTATCTAATTTTAAGTGAATCTTTGAACTTAAAGTAGCAGTTTAATGGGGTTTAATCTTAAAAAAAATTGTTTAATTGAAAAAAATAAATTTATTTTCCCATGAAGCCTTCATAGGCTTAGCCGGATCCATTATTTATTTTCAAAAGCAGTAAATTAATAAGTAACTTTGCTTGCTTAATATTTTATCAGATTTAAAACAACTTTTTATCTTTGAAATACAGATGCGGACGTCATGTCTGTTTGTTTATCTTTGACATTGCTTTTTAGATTATATTTCTTAGTGTAAATTCAGTGTGTAATATTCCTTCTTATAAGTAAAAAATTGTAATCAGTTAAACAGCGAAGCAGAGTAGGTACGAAGTAATAGAGCTTTACCTATAAATTAGGTAAGAGGTACTCCTAATTCTACATAAGTTTGATAGAATAGACATTACCTACCTACCTTATTGGATAAACCTACCTATGTAAGTAAATAAGTTCAAAATTAACTTGTTGAACAAGTTGCGTGACTTGATCTCACATACAGTCACGCAGAATTTATTGTAAAAAATCAAAATTATGTAAATCGATTTTTATTCTGTAACTCGTCTCATTAATTTCTGTAGCAAGTATGGATATTAACGTTGGTGACCTTTATGAACAAAACATAATGTAAACATGAATGATAAATTGTTACAACGACAGCGGAGTTTTTCCAACATTGGACTTAATGAGTTGATTTTGAGAATGATAAGTAGACCACACAAATAGTAACCGGCAATTTTTTGTTACAAGTAAAACATGATAACATTGATATATCTAGAGCTACCTATGTAAATTATGTTTAGTATGATTTTTCAATTATCAGATATCTTTTAACATATTTCCCATACTGAAAACTGTGCTAAACTTATTCTTCAGTTAAAAGTTATCCGACGATTGAAAATCAGCCCCAAGCCTATAAATCTTTGATTGTAAAGTGAAATAATGAAGTAGCTGAGACAGTTATAAATAACATGAAAAAATCGAACTGCCTAAGGCGGGAATAGAATCCACGCAGTTTGATTTTTTCAAGTTATTTATAATTTTCAAATTAGTTTGAGACTAACTGAGACAGTTCAATCTGTTTTGGAGTCGATTTTTATCATAATGCATTTACAAAAATGACAGTTTCTATTGGCTCCCAGACTGAATTATAATTATTTTATATTTTTATAAGGGCTTGTAGGTAGAGTTGGTGATAATTCACAATTTTAATCCTGCCACAAGGGCCGTACTGGTACCTATCTAAAGATTGTCCATGGCAACAGATTATTTGATAAGCATCTAATAGGTATTATGATTTAAAATAAGATAGGTAAAATGAGTTTTACTCGGGAAAACACGGAATTAGGAAGGTAGCTAAGTCTACGTGACCTAAATTTGTTTACCGAAAAAATCAGTGGTTTTAGATTTATGTAGGTATGGCATTGTGTCAGCACAATTTGTACAGTAATTTATTTTTTTGGTAAACTTTGCAGATAAATGCGTCATTAAAAGACACACTAATATTATACTACTTTGTACCTCTTATAAACGTTACAGAAACTTCTGCAATAATCTCCTTAAAAAAATAAAAAGAGAATTTGAGCTAGCTGAATTTCAAAAACATAAGAAGAATCCCAAGGAACTGTGGAATCTCATAAAAGTAGTTACAAATATCTACGCAAACAAACTTCCCCTTCTGATGAATTACTGACCACTCATAATGATCCGCAGGCAGCTGCTGATTTTGTAAACAATATCTTTGCGAACGTAGGCAAAGATTTGGCTTCCAGTATAATTAGGAACCCCCTTGACGCGTCACATCTAACCACCCTTAAGGAGCCGTCTGTCTCGGTGTCGGATTCCATGGCGCTTGTGGACACTGACGAGAGAGAAATAGAGGCCATCATTTTGGGACTACGACAAAGCTGTGCGACGGGCTGTGATGGTATTCCCACCTCTTTAATTAAAGAGGCAAGGCATATACTCATCCCAGTTCTGTGTCACGTATTCAACCTTTGTTTTTCTACGGGCACTTTCCCGATGGTGTTTAAGAGAGCCTTGGTCCATCCCATTTATAAGAGTGGGGACAGGTACAGTGTCAACAATTATCGGCCAATATCTGTCTTACCTATTTTATCTAAAATTCTTGAAAAAATAATAAATAATAAACTAATTAATTACTTAAACTCAAAACAAATAATTGCTTCTAACCAATTTGGTTTTAGATCCGGAAAGAGTACGGAGGATGCCGTCTTAGATTTAACTAGTACCGTAATAAAAAATCTAAACCGTAAATTAAATTCACTGTGTATATTTCTAGATCTCTCAAAGGCATTTGACACTGTATCTGTCTCCATTCTGCTCTCTAAACTTCACCATATAGGTATTAGAGGTATTGTGCTAGATATGTTCATGAGCTACCTTTCTGACAGGGTGCAATACGTTACGATTGGAAATATCACGAGCCGAGCTGAGTCGATAGCGTATGGTGTTCCTCAGGGCAGCGTTCTCGGTCCGACTCTGTTCCTGATATATATAAATGATCTGTGTAAATTGAACTTACTGAATAGCAAAATTGTTACATATGCTGATGACACTGCAATCATTGTTCATGGACGGAGTTGGGACGAGACGCGCTCTTATGCTGAGTTCGCATTGTACTCGGTTATGATGTGGCTGTCTAGAAATCTGCTTACATTAAACTTGACTAAAACTAAATTTGTCACATTTGCTCCTACGGTCGCATCACAGCCTAACTCGTCATTTACCATATCTGCTCACCAATGTTGTATGAACTCAGTTGCTCCTTGTTCTTGTGTCCCAATATCACGCACGCACACTATTAAATACCTGGGTGTCATGGTCGATAGTGTCCTATCATGGAGTGAACACATCAAATGCATGACGTCACGCATTAGAAAACTAATATTTGTTTTCAGTAAACTCAGAATTGGCGCAGACTTAGCCACTTTAAGAACTGCCTATTTTGCTCTTGCCCAGGCAATAATTACTTATTGCATTACAGTTTGGGGAGCCGCTGGTAAAACAAAGTTAATACAACTTGAACGGGCTCAAAGGGCAGTTCTGAAAGTAATGGCATCGAAGCCAATCAGATATCCCACCATAGAAATTTTCTGCTTCTGGGAGGTTCTTTCTGTCCGAAAATTGTTCATCGTAAGTGTTGTTTTGCGTAAACATAAAGACCTTGTCTTTGATCCAAATATATCGCTGACTAAAAAAAGAAAAGACATAGTATGTGTTACAGTGGGGTGTAGGTTGGTATTGGCAAAGCATCATTATGATTATATAAGTCCCAAACTTTACAACAAGGTTAATAAAGTACTGAACATTTACCCTCTAACATCACATAAGTGTAAAGCCCTTCTGAGTAAATGGCTGCTTACCCTTGGTTATGATGAGGTGGAAGCCCTGGTTAAGTAATTTCACATACATAAACTCACACTCACATCACACACAACACATCACATACTACACATCAAACACTACACGTCATACACTACACATCATACACTACACATTACTCACACACTGCTATTTTTGTTCTTAGTTAAATGTATACCAACTTAATGTTATTTGTTAATGTCTTTGTCTGAAACGCCCGTCTACTTAGAGGTGGGCGCTAACATCTGCGACACAGTCTTAGACTACTGCAAATGTTAACGCTAAAATGATTGTGTAAAATTGTTTCTGGTTTCAAATAAAGATTTATTTATTTATTTATTTATAATTTATACAGTTTTGTTCACAAATATTTAATCGTGTGTCTACTAATAACACAACTACAGGATATATTTTGTTTTAATTAGTATTGTATCCTTGTTTTGTAGTTTGGTCAATATTGACAATTGAATGGATAATATACGATATGTGTATTTATTAATTAATTTATTCCATTATAATTATTGTACAATTTCGGCACACTCAATCAATACGAGCTATCTTCTTGTTGTTGTTTTAAAGTGTTAAGTTTTTCTTTGTCTTTGTTGCTAAGTATGCATTATACCATCGATAAGTATTGCACTTTCGCAATCCGAACACTCGCTCTATTCATATGAACAGGTACTTACTGCAATCCGTACAACGTACCTACTTTAGTGTGAAGTGTGAATTTATTATAGTTGTTGCAATTAACGAAGGCGAGTGAGCTTTACATGTGTGGTGGCTCGCTACTGTATTTCAAAAGTTTTGATAGACATTACACTATCGTTATGTGCATGTACACGTACATGTACATTACATATACAAGTAAAGCTTACTCGCCTTCGTGAGTTGCAGGAACTACACATATTTTGGTCGCTAAAACAAGCTAGGTAAGCGATGTAGAGCTTCATTTTGAAAAGTTCGGTTAGAGGACAGAACTATAGTCTATCCAATATAGCTTGATTAGAATGACGGCTGTCAAACGAATGTGACTAGTGATGGGTATGTTTCGTACGGTTCACATAGATGTATCGATAAGTTTTCGAAAAAATGATATGAAAAAATGCACCCAATTTTTCTTCATATATCTTTATTCATAAAAATGACAATTATGATTTAAATTTAAAGACAGTAAACCTAAGTAGATGTACAACCTAAGTCGTAGTCATTATCATCAGTGTTCTTCAGTGGTTTTTTCCTCTCGCTAGAGGGCGGTGGGCATCTCTTCTAGAGCAACGGTGCTATGAATACCCAAAAAATTACCGGTGATTGATTTCCGATGTTTGATTATTTAAGAATGAAATGTTTTTTGGTTTTTAATAGTGAACATTTAGAAAAACGTATAACTTGACTTAAATATGTTAAAAAAAAAATTTGTTAAATATGTTAAAAAAATAGTTTTAATTTAATATGACATTTGTCGATATGTCCCAACACTAACATTTTTGTAACTCGAGATAACCTTGTAGAGACGTCGTTAATACTCTAGCTTGATTTTTATGATTTCGAATTACTACTTATTGGTGTAATTTAACGCTGCATTTACACGAAATTATCATTTTTATTGGAAGCACTGTCGTCGAAAATATTGTTTGTAGGTCAGACGTGAATTATTTCTTGTCCGCCAATATTTAGCTCTCATTGATCGCTACTACAAAGTTATGTCGTTACTTTTGATGACAGCTGTCATTCTAATCAAGCTATATTGGATAGACTATAATGCAGGCAGCTGCAGCAAACTTTGGTTTTAAATCTTTCCAAAATGGAGCAATAATTGCTTACGATAGCTTCTCTATCCTTTATAACTCTATGTATAAAACTCTTTTTTATCGTAAAGTTTATCAAATCAACATTATGTCTACGTTTACGACTAATGGTTTTTTGCTGAGTCACTGTGTAGGATGATTATTACTTTTAGCCTTGAGCTTGATTTAGTGCACCTTGAACTCTGTCCCCTATGATAGTGTAGTTAATCGTATGTTTACATGACTGTGCTTTGATAATGCACAAATATTTTTTTTTTCTTTTTAGTATGATTTCCTTAAAGCAGTTTCCGCCATTGGTCTAAAAATTTACTTAGACTGGGTTGCACCATCGTACTTTAATTTTGACAAACGTCAAATATCTGATCAAACTCCATACTAAAAGCACCGGTTATCGTTATAGTTATATAGGTACCTGTGTTAAAACGTCGAGTAATAGGTACTAATACGTTTTTTTCATTCATAACAGCAACAGCGATGACATGGTATTTTAACAGGTATTCCACGAGAATCGGATTAGCGAATTCCACGAGTCTAAGTAGGCGGTTGTAGTAGGTAAACTGAAATTTCATTGTGATAAGCCATATTTATGATACATTTTGTAAATAATGCTAGTAATGTTTTAGTAATATAGGGACTTATTGTCAAAACAAAAACTGATGCTGACAAATTACGTAGGTAATGTAACTAACATATTATTATAATAAATTATAACAGTGTGTTTTATGTGTGAATAAAAAAACGATAGGTATGTTAAGTGCCTGGTTTTTAGGTAGAGAACAATAACTAACTTTTTTTCGAGTTTTCCAAGTGTTTTGTCAAAAACAATAGTTTTTGCTTATTATTTTTTGTTAATTCTTGACAAAGTCCACTTTGGTGTAAATATTTGTACAACATTATGTGACAAAAAAGAGTTACAAATATTACATTTTAAAATGGCTCTCAATCAGTTATGCGGAGTTCGACCCCCCTTTGTCATACTTTTTTTATCGATAAAAAATAACGAAAAAATGGGTAAAGTATCGGAAGTTCAAACAGGAAACACTGTTTGTGTAGACACTACATAGGTACTATCTAATTTATCAGATTATTATTTAGATAAAAATCAAGAAAAAATATTAAAGTTGATCGAATTAAAAAAAAATTAAATGTTTTTTTAACAGTTGTTCATCGACAATGAGTGGGTGGACGCCAAGAGCGGCAAAACCTTCGAGACGCGGACCCCCAGTACCGGCTCCGTCATCGCCAAGGTGGCCGAAGGTGATAAGGTGAGTGATAACAACATGGTATACAGGGTGTTGATTTCAATCCTCGCCATATTTATTTAGGTGATCTATTATTATGACTTGTATAAACGCATTATCCACCAAAAAAAAATATAAATGAAAGTGGAATTTTTAGTGAATATTTTCCGTGCGACATCAACCCTATTGTGGCTCGCAATACTGCGATACGTTTACACTGCGGCACCACAAGCTACGCGGATCGCTCGCTTATCATGTCGGATAGCCTACTGAAGGAAGCCACGTAAAGTAGGTACTTAGTGTAAATAGGTATTTTTCTTTGACTAACTAAAGTTAAATAAGTTAAACAATTTTTTAGAACTCAATTTTTTTACTGATTCGTGATCAGAATAAGCTTAATCAATCTTAATCGTAATCTTAATTACTTAATCAACTCCCTAAATATGGCGAGGATTGAAATCAACACCCTGTATATTATAGTAGGCAAAAAAAAAACATCGTATACTTCGATCAAGCTCTATTGGATTTGGACACAATCAGTCAGTGACACTGGCAACCTTGTAAATAAGATGAATAAAAACTTAAAATAACATGGGTTTGATTGATAGTGATCTCACCATTAGTTAATTCTAACGCTACATACGAATACATGTAGTAGTTGGAACATGTTTTTTTATTACAACTGTATGAGATGGCATGGCACGTTTAGCTTATCGCAATCAAGAGATTATAGAGGCACGTGACACCTTTAACCAATAACTACGACCAACCACGACATTACTAAAATTGCAATCCTGGTACTGAAAACTGAGATAATATAGTTATCAATAAAACTGTAAAACTCGATTTAGTGACTCGTGTAGAGCGAAACTTGGGCTGTTGTGACTTTATAAAACTCGCTTTCACTATTATTTCTAACACTAGGGTTGTGATCTTGGCTGTTACAAAATACAAGAAGAAGGGTGCACAAACTGCACTTACGCTACACCTACTCGTGTATTTATTAGATTAATTAACAGCCGGAACGCACAAAACTTCAATACATTTATAGCCGTACTTAATTATTGACATAGGCCCTGTAATAATTGGAGCTGTCCAATTTAAAGTTATTACTCAGTAAAGTTAGCTGAGTTAGATGTTAAACTGCAGAACTATAAAGCGGATCTTCCTGGCTTCCTGGAATTCCATCAATGTTAATGGTCTATGTTATAAGGCGCCTGTTGCGGCGAATTCATCATTTTTCAACATGTACTAATAGGCATTCAAGGCATTGTATATTTACGATCTTTTATCGAAATTATCCATATTCAATTGTACTAATTTGTAAATAGCTATAACTCCATGTTAATTTTTCGTTTAAAGGAAAATACACAATTGAAAAAATATAAAGAAACTAAGTATGCGGTTCTTTTGATTCACTGTTTCTGAAGCTGAAAGTTTTTAATTTCTTGGAAGCAACATCGAGGTTGTCCACTGTTGTATAATATGTAGAATTTAAATGGACAAATAAGTCTAAAATATGTGCAAATGAAGTAATAGTAAATTTTTACATAAATATGCATTTATAAGTACTTATACATAATTAATTATATTCTAGCATTTCAAATAGCGCAACGGGAAAGTTTAAAAAAGAATTAAAATTAGCTTACCTGGCATTTTGCCGTATCCTACAGTACATTATTATTCTGTGATCCTACGCCTTAAATGAATAGAATTGGAATGCATTAGAACTACGGCATAACGTGGAATTTAAATTAATTCCACGATTCTGCGCAGGATCGAGATTTCACGCTAGATTCAGTTACATGAACGCTTTATTGACTGAATGTTAAATGTCTTAATTTAGTTAAGTAAAGTAGTTGGAATAGGGATGATTCTACAACAAAAATGTTATGTGACAGGCCAGCATCATCACCAAAACCTTTGCTAAAGATAGAATTGAATTTCGAGCGTTGTTTGTTTCATAATACGGTCTAAAACGATATATTAACGTTCTAGGCCGACATTGACCTAGCAGTAGCGGCTGCCAAGCGTGCCTTCCACCGCAACTCAGAATGGAGGCTCATGGACGCCTCCCAAAGAGGCAGGATCCTCAACAAGTTCGCTGACCTCATCGAGAGAGACGCACAGTACTTGGCTGAGTTGGAGTCAGCTGACAACGGCATGGTCCTCACCACCGCTGTAGCTTTAATGTCCAGCGCTGTCAAAAGCGTCAGATACGTCGCCAGTCTGGCTGATAAGATCCAAGGAGATACCATTCCTACTGGTAAGATAACATTATTTTAACATTCAAAACAAAATTAAAGGTTATGCAATGTTATCGTAGTCGATATGATTTGATATTACATATTATTTTTACGTTATCGTCGCTTTATTTTTTTACGTTATCATTTGTTTTTATGTGAAGATCAGCTAACGTCTATCATGTTTTTTTGTTAAACATAAACCTAGAATCACCTAATCTTACTAAAATTGATAAAGATTATCAGCTCTTGAATACAATGCACATACGAGTACCAAACTCTACTTTTCTGGATTCTGTCAAAAACCCGTCTCATCTTACTAGCTTTTAGTAACATTAGGGTTTTTTCTCAGACGGAAACACCATGACCTACACCTTGAAGCAACCAGTCGGCGTCTGCGGCCTCATCTTGCCGTGGAACGTGCCTATTCTGATGTTCATTAACAAAGTCACTACAGCCCTGACTGCAGGTATGTGCATAACTTACAACTCTCCAATAACATATTTTCCGTACAAAGTAAAAGTAGTTCGTCAACCCCCAAAGCTGAATATCGTCGTTGAAGTGAAAATAGCTCACTGCAGCTATTTTTTTATTTTACAGGAGGTGGAAAAAATACGTAACTTGCGCATATACATAGAAGCTGTTTCCATTCCACACAGTTATGCTTATTGTTATTTAAAAAGGAAATACCTCAGATCATAGAAGGGAAATACTCATCTTTTAGAAGAAAAGTATTGCTTGGAAAAAGTGAATTAATCTCTTCATTCTTCAAAGTTGGCTAGTTTCCAAACTCTAGAATTTTTTGTTTGCTCAGTAATTATATTCCATAGTTTCATGTGGCTTTGTCCAAACACTCGAAAACATAGCACTGAATATAGAAGACCTATTATTTCTCACCACCACGATATTTAACGCTACAAAACTGTTTTGAAGCGTTTTTTGTAGTAATTTTTGTTGTTTGTTTGTTGGATCGCGATTTGGCCAGTTCGACACCGACGCACCGTTGAGCCACGGTCCACGGTTGGGCTATTGTCCCAAATCAAGAAGTTTGAAAGCTAAAAACAAAAGCTATAAACAGTTTCGTAAATGATTTGATTTTATTGTATTCCTGATGTTACCGAAATTTCTTGGAACACAATTATTAGTTTAATTTCTTGGAATATTCGTGGTATTACGAATTTACGATTTATTAAGTTTTATTACTCGGAAGTTCGAAACGAAACGCTTTCATCTGATAAAAAGTCCTTCTAAAAGATATCCTTTGTGATGTAGAGGTAAAGCTGGATTTCCATTGGGGTGTAAAGTTGAAAGATCACCTCTTCACAATCGTATTATACTGAGTTTAATCGCTCGGGATGCAAAGTTATAGGAGCGGAGAAAATGAGAGTTCAATGGACGCCGTTTTTACCTTTATGTAACAATGTGAACCTAACCCGAAGGTTAGGTTACTCTCAGTTAAAAATATGTTTGTAATCAATCATCATCATTGCCTTCATTATATCAGTCCATTGCTGAATATCTAGGCCTCTCCTAATACACGTTATTAATTGTTGGGTGACCAAACAAAAACATTGATTCTGCTCCTCAAATGCAAGAATTACAAGTGATTTGAAAATGAACAATACACACGATGACACGAAGCCAATATGCATTTGATTGAAGTGTGACGAAAATAGGGAATTTAGTCAAATTAAATTTGAAACTATGTACTTAGGATATTAGTTGTGATCCAATAATTCATCGGTTCAGCGAACTCCGAATACTTCACCCGTGACATCGCCGCGCAATGTTAATGACGAATTCTCGAAACACACTCTAGCGATTAGCATGGAAGATTATCTGTAATCTGATAAACTGTGTAGATTGTTAGCGCGAATTAAAAACTTATTATTATTCATACATTTTACAGTACCAGTCCCATTTTCATGATATTTTGTAATTTTCATTACAGAGTTATGGTATTTATACTGTTCGCGTTACTTCACAAACTCTTTATCAAACATTTATACATATTTTTTTCTTAATTCATACCAGAAAATTATGTTCGTCGTTTCAACCAAAGGACATCTACCGCTGGATAAATGCTTCTCCCAAAGATTTCCACAACGTCCAACTGTGGGTCCAATGCTATCCGCATCAGCTGGATGCGACCTTCACTAGACCACTGAGTGGAGAAGCTGCCTATATTACATCCATGGTGGCTATTCAATAGCTTTTCTGGCTATTCTGTGTTCTGGCGTTCGTTCGTTCGTTTCAGCCAAATGACGTCCACTGCTGGACAAAGGCATCCCCCAAGGTTTTCCATAATGAACGGTCCTGTGCTGCCGGCATCTAGGTTCTTCCCGCGACTTTTACCAGATCGTCGGTCCACCTAGTAGAAGGACTGCTCACGCTACGTCTTCCAACCCGTGGTCGCCACTCGAGAACTTTTCTGCCCCACATATAAATGAATTCATTTGCCAGGTTGCACTGTCGTCGTCAAGCCCGCTGAACAGACTCCTCTCACCGCCCTGGCATTGGCTGCTTTGCTGGTTGAAGCTGGAGTGCCCAAAGGCGTCGTCAACGTGGTGAATGGCTTCGGACCAGGCGCTGGGGTTGCCCTAACACACCACAATGACGTCGCGAAGATTTCCTTCACTGGGTCTGTTGAGGTAAGGTTCAAATTGCTTTGCAGTAAATCATTGATATTTAATATCTTAACACATCAATTTTGAATGCTCCATTCTGAAAATTCTTTCATTTTAAACTAGTGGACACAAAAAGCGCAGGAAACTAAAATTTTCTAATTAAAAAACTGCTAGGTACTGTTGGTTTTCAGCTCTTATTTAACTACCAGTGTCGTGGCATACTAATGCTGGGGACTTTTTGGCACACTATTTATTTAAAGTTGTATAGTTGTGTGTGTCAAAAACATGTTCTTTGTATTTCGCATAGCTTGTAAGTACAGTCGCGGAATGAAAAGGTTCGTCACCTTAGTGTCGGTTTTCGCTTGCACTAGGTACTGTAAGAGTCAAACCTGCCAACATAACAGTGCAAGAAACAGTGCTGCTAACATTTAAATAAATATGACGTTTGCTAACGAATAAGGTTTTGCTTGTTTATTTTTCTATCCCATCATCAGTGCAATGCAATAATGACATTGACCAATTGACAATAGTTTTTTTATTTAATAGAAATAATAATGGCAGGTTGAACCAACAAGAAGGTTTTAGTTTATCAATCATAATAATCTTCTTGACAAGATAAATCGTCAAACAACTTTGATCTGAATAATTTTGAACTTTACTGACGAACAGTTAAAGATTATTTTCTCTAACTCGAGATTATTCTGTAACATAGTTTCAAAAGGTAATATGTGCTCGCGATTCGTTGAAGGAATCAATTTGAAAACTGACGAACCTTTTCATTCCGCGACTGTACATACTCTAGCGACGACTCGGCAACTAAAACCACAAAATTATCCTAGTCTATTCGTGATAAATACTTCTTTTATTAAAGTTTTCTTGATATTTTAGTTACAGAATTAAGGTAGGTACTTAACTATAAATAAGTGTAATATGAATATTTTTTCCATGAAAGGTCGGCAAGCTGATTCAACAAGCAGCGGGCAAGAACAACTTGAAGCGTGTCACACTCGAGCTCGGCGGCAAGAGTCCGCTGATCATCATGAATGACGCTGACTGTGAGTTACTTATTTACTAAACACGCTGGGGTCTTATACAGTTGTAATAGGAGCGAATTTGCTACAAAATCGGGTAGTCTGAGGCACTTTCGTAGTAACCTTTCAGAAAATTAGAGCAAGCGTGATCAAATCCTCTAAACACCGTCATTTTACGCTCGTATTCACAAACATTACTATGAGGTCTCACAGTGCGCGTAGACGTTCAGGGTCACACACGAACCAATCACACAGCACTTCACTTAAGCAAACATCGTTTGTGAATACGGGTGTTAATCCTCTAGACACCGTCATTATAGATTCGACAGTCAAATGTTTGGAGTTAGACTTAGAGCATAACTAGGATCAGGCCTGGCTCACTCCGCGCGGTACATCCGATAATTACCTATAGCGAAGCGCCCCGCCGGCGGGTATTATATCAGTCGAGTGTCACGCGCGCGCCCGTCAGGACGCTGCTGGCGTGCGTTGTAGTACCTAATTCTATGATCGAAGTATTATTTAAAAATGGACATAAAGAGAAAGAAATATTGTGCGGCGTTCGGGTGTTTAAATTCGAAACGAAATCTACCGGATTTATCTTTTTTTTCGCTTCCCAAAGATGCTGAAAGGTATGTTGGCCATGTAGGTAATCAATAAATCTTAGGATAGTATAGGAACCTAACCTACCATGACTACTGCTCAGAATGCGTTCGTTCGTTTCAGGCAAATGACGTCCACTGCTGGACAAAGGCCTCTCCCAAGGTTTTCCATAATGAATGCGTATTTACATACATACGTGTCATAAGGAACGTACCTCATGACATATAAGTAGACATAGCTGGGCATTAACTCGTTAATCAGTTAATCGTTAATTAACGAAGTTAACATTTCTATTAACGGATTAACTTTTAAGTTAACTTTGAAAAATGTTAACGGACTCGTTAACTTCCGTTAAATTATCCTAAGTCCGTTAATCGTTAATCCAGTACCTACTATTTACCAAAAAGATACAGCAGGCACGCTGAAGAACGCTAGAAAATGTGTTCTGACAAGTACGTTCGGGCTTCCAGAACTTCCAGAAGCCAAAACAACAGTTTTTGTAACCATATCACTAACGGAACGATATATAACGATATAAGAAAATTCTATTTTTTATTTATTTATTTATCTAAATATATAAAAGGAGAAACTGACTGACTGACTGACAGATCAACGCACAGCCTAAACGGCTAAACGTAGGCACTTGAAATTTGGAAGGGACGTAGTTTAGGTACCGTAGAGGTGCACTAAGAAAGGAATTCCCGAAATTACCACGGGAACGGGAATTAGCGGAAAAATCCTTTTGTATGAAAAATCTAAACCGCTTAAGTTAGATGCTTGAAATTTGGTGTACGGGTACCTTAGTAAATTTAAAGCTTAGGTACAACAGGATATCGTAAAATTCCCACGGGAACGGGAGTTAGCGGGAAAAAACATATGTATGAAAAAATCTAAACTGCGTAAGATAGACGCTTGAAATTTGGCATGCAGGTACCTTAGTAAACTTAAAGCTTAGTTACAACAGGATATTGCAAAATTCCTACGGGAACGGGAGTTAACCGCTGAAGATAGATGAAGGGGGTAAAACGGGATCCACGCGTACGAAGTCGCGGGCGGCCGCTAGTTTATTTATACAAGCTTATTATATTGACTTCACTTGTGGGACAAATCTTGCAACTGAATTTAAGACCAGTTTTTCTCAACAGATTGAGCTGAAATTTGGTATACTTATGTAAATATAATGACAATGCAATGTTATGGTACCATTGAGCTAGTCTGATGGTGGAGTCAGGAGGTGGCCATAGGAACTCCTAAATGAAATGGCGGAATCGCATCAAATTTGGGTTCATTGGATTTGGATTTGTCTTTTCGAGCACTTTAGTACTAGATGATGTCCAGGGTTCTGATGATGGAGTCAGGAAGTGGCTATAGGAATTCCTAAACGAAACGGTGAAAACTTATCGAGTTTGGGTTTGTTGGATTTGTCTTTTCGAGCACTTTGGTGCTAAATTGTCCAAGTGCGTGTCGTGCCACGCGCAGTGTAGGGTTCCGTAGTTGTCCGTCGTTACCACAATATATTTCAGAAGCAATCAATTACTTCATCTAAATAAAGTCACTTTCATATTTTCTTCTAAGGAATTTTTACTGATTAAGAAATTTTATAATACATGAGTCAATAATGACTATTACTTTTAAACGAACTGATGTATCTTAACCGTTATACTTTTCCTTGAAAGTTCATAAAAAGCAGTTATATTACAAATTTTTCCAGATTTTTCAAGCCAACAGTTTAGTTTTTAGAGGGGGGGGGGGGGACACCCTACTCGAACAAAAATTGGCACTTTAAACTTTAATAATTTGCAAACAGATCCCTAAATCGAAAAATAGTCTTAGGAACCCCTAACCCATTTCAAAAGACCTATCCAACGATACCCCACACGATGTGGTAGAAGATGAAAAAAAAAATCATCCCCACTTTACATGTTTTGTCGGCGTGATTAATTTATACATACCTCCACAAAATTAAATATACATACCTCCACAAAATTACAGCTCTCTAGTGCCAATAGTTTCCAAGCAAAACCTCGGACAGACAAACAGACAGACATATCGAAACTATAAGGGTTCCTTACTTCCTTGTCAGGTCTACGGAACCCTAAAAAGTGTAAAATAAAATTATAATAAAATAGAACTTTTTTTTAAAACAAGCTTTTATTTTGAAATGCAGTTGTACTAAAACGAAAAATATAATTGTACTTAAGCAAGGTTCTAATAATTTCGAAAGCTTGTAGCGCAAACATAAAAGAGATACAAGAGAGATACAAGCTTACGAAATTATTTGAACCTTGCATACTTACAATTATTTTTTTCGTTTTATTATCATGTGTTAACGGATTAACGATTAACGTTAACTTGCGTTAAGTCTTGCGAAAAATAACGTTTTAACGTTTAACGAAGTTAATTTTTTTATTAACGGTTTAACGATTAACGAAGTTAACTATTTGATTAACGGTGCCCAGCTATGTAAGTAGAATAATTATTTTTTTCACTAGACAGCAACCCTAACAGCGTAAGAAGAGTTCAGAGGCACGCGATAGAAAGAGACAAAACTTGTAGGTGAATAAAATTGTAGGTACGTAGTGCTGTGCGAGCTGAATTCTACTGTATCGCGTCGCAGCAAGACTCGCATTTATTTAAATCGTCTTGCGGAGTAATCCTTCTGTACCTGTACTATTACTTATTCTGTGCTAGGATGTACCGATAGCATACATAAGTACTGCACAGTGTTTTATTTTGGCTTAGAAGCGGACATCCCTGTTTTATTAATTCAATCGTTAGATATTACTATTATATATAAAATTGATGAAGGAACTAGTAGTTGTATTTGTTTAGTTTCGAAGAAATATTCGATTTTGTCATTTTATAAAAAAAAACAGTTTTAGAAGCATATTTTCTAAAAAAAATTACATTAAGTCAGAATTTTGTAAATAAATTTACCTATCACTATAACGTCTACCTTTATGCAAAAATAAATGGTTATTGCTGCAGTAATTTAGGAATTATTTAATAATTTATGATTTTCAGAAAACATTTTTTTCTCCGTTGTCCTAGAAAATTGGCAGCTATATTTACTTTATATTGATGCATGATATAATTATCTATAATACCTGAAAATATTACTTGCCTATCCCGTGGAAGTTCGAAGATATTTTAATTTCTATGAGTTTAGAAAATTTATATGTAAATAGGGTTGTCATCTAAATATTTTTTAGTTTTTTAAATGCCGTCCGTAACAATACGGTTTTAATGCCTTTGTTAGATAACTATTGAAATTCATTGCTTTTACCATTATTAATTTGTCGGGTCGAGTTTGATAATTATAGAGTTGGCCCTGTGGCGGCTTATTGGAAATCCTATCGTTTTCGAAACATCGATATATATGTTGCAGTCAAAACTCATAATCGATCAAAACCACTTTTGACTGCAAATTTCAGTTAATAGTGGTTTTGACCGATGGCCTTAGTCAATATTACTTTTGACAAATTTTTCTAGTCGTATCATCCAACTTCCACGGGATAGGCAAGTAATATTTTCAGGTATTATAGATAATTATATCATGCATCAATATAAAGTAAATATAGCTGCCAATTTTCTAGGACAACGGAGAAAAAAATGTTTTCTGAAAATCATAAATTATTAAATAATTCCTAAATTACTGCAGCAATAACCATTTATTTTTGCATAAAGGTAGACGTTATAGTGATAGGTAAATTTATTTACAAAATTCTGACTTAATGTAATTTTTTTAGAAAATATGTTTCTAAAACTGTTTTTTTTATAAAATCACAATATCGAATATTTCTTCGAAACTAAGCAAATACAACTAATAGTTCCTTCATCAATTTTATACATAAATAATATTATTATTATTAGATATTACTATCTAACGATTGAATTAATAAAACAGGGATGTCCGCTTCTAAGGCAAAATAAAAGACTGTGTACTGGTATAATTATCTCAAAGCAAACTCGAACTTAAACTTTACATTATCTACTAGACAGGACTCTACAAGTATCGAGATAGCTCCAAGTTATGATGTCACAATGATTTGGTGGTATTACCCCGTATTAATAGTATTAATCAACTTGCTAGCAACTTTGGAGTACTTAGTTCTAAAATGTATTTCCACAATATCCGAAACTAAACCGGATGGGATACCTGAGTGCTATTTCCTCAATTTCTACTTTTCCAGAACTAAATTTCGCCCATTTATCACTATGTTTACGGTAACGTGTAGGTACGCATCCTTTGCATAAATATTATAACACTGACTGGACCGGCCTGGTTGTATGGCCGGCCCTTCAAAGGGCTTGCAGACGGGTTACGTCTACGGGGTATGAATACAAACAATTTAACCAGAAAAACATGTTGATCCCGGTTTATCCGTACAATTTAGAAGGGAATATTTTGTTTGAAACGGCTGAATAGAAAAGGACGATTGAACAGGTAGAGCTAGGCCCAGATAGCTCTGTGCAAAAATGGCTACATCTACGTAGTTCTTACGTTAAAAAAGTATTGCCCGTTTCCATCATCAACCCCATCGAAAACAAAATTCCTGTTATGTGAACCATAGGGGTCACTTTAAAATTAGGGATTGATGGTGAAAACAGGCATCAACTTAATAATGGACAAGTTTTCAATTTTTTCTTTTAATAATACTTGAAAATACAATAAGTAAAACTTATAATAATTGTGAAAGAATCATGAAAATATCTCTATAAATACAAAAGTTATAGGGCCCTAAATAGTCCAGTCAATAAAGCATTATAGATGGAAAACTGTAGAACACAAATTCTGACTTCAGGACTTTATTTAGACTAGTAAGGAGGTGAACATAGTAAAAGTCCCCACCCTTAGCCCTTGAGCCGGCGGGGAGAGGGGGGTTTAAAGGTGCCACTTTTCGGTTTTTCGCTTAATCCTCGGAAACTATGCGTCCTAGTGACATGACTACTATGAACCAAAAAAAGCTTATTCAATTTGCTACAAGTGAGACCGTCAAGTTTTTCTATATCTTGTATAGTTTTTGCGGCATCTGCTCTAGAAGGTCTGTAAAATTGGAAATTTTATTTTTGTCTTACATGTTCTTTTCAGGAGAAAATCGACTAAATCAACATTGAGCAAACACTATAGACATGCGGGAGCATGTTAGGCCTAGTTCCAGGGAGGGGACTGCACCGTGCGTATATTTAGACGAACCAATTAGATCCACTTTTGACTCCTCGTCATTCAAAAACTACTGTGCATTAACACTTCAAATTTGGCTCATGTGTTGAGACTTGCAAGATATACATCAGTTTCAAATTTCACAAATATCCCTCAAACGGTTCTTTAGGTATTGGCGTGCAAAAATCTACATGTTTGACCTATAGACCAAATTCTAACCACTTCCAGATGACATCGAAGGTTCAAATTTGGCATCCAGAAAGGTAGTTATGTAAATACAAAGGAACAAATAAAAAACCAGTAAATTTTAACATTTCACATGTTATAGATAGATGTTAGTGTTCTAAATGTCGATTTTTGAACGTCAATACCTAAATAACCGTTTGAGGTATATTTAAGAAATTTGAAGCTGATGTTTATCTTACAAGTCTCAACACATGAGCCAAATTTGAAGTGTTAATGCACAGTAGTTTTTGAATGATGAGGAGTCAAAAGTGGCTCTAATTGGTTCGTCTAAATATACGCACGGTGCAGTCCCCTCCCTAGAACTAGGCTTAACATGCTCCTGCATGTCTATAGTGTTTGCTCAATGTTGATTTAGTCGATTTTCTCCTGAAAAGAACATGTAAGACAAAAATAAAATTTCCAATTTTACAGACCTTCTAGAGCAGATGCCGCAAAAACTATACAAGATATAGAAAAACTTGACAGTCTCACCTGTAGCAAATTGAATAAGCTTTTTTTGGTTCATAGTAGTCATGTCACTAGGACGCATAGTTTCCGAGGATTAAGCGAAAAACCGAAAAGTGGTACCTTTAAACCCCCCTCTCCCCGCCGGCTCAAGGGCTAAGGGCGGGGACTTTTGCTATGTTCACCACCTAACTAGGCTAAATAAAGTCCCGATGTCAGAAATTGTGTTCCACGGATTTCTCTCTACACCGTCGTTAAGGCATTCATTGACTGGACTATAAAGTTGCGCATAACAAATATTCGCGCCATTTTGATCGGTGTAGTCACGACAGTCATTCGGAGTACAAACAGTAAATCACCCCTGGTCCAGTGCTGTTGACAGATCCAATTTTATTTAAAATCTAGTAGTTTTTAATTTTTTAGCCAGGGTCACTCAAGATTCTTTCTTAGTAAAATTGTGTAACCTTTTTAGACATATCCAAGACCTGACTGACCATATTTAAAAAGAAAAAGAAGACTTTGACATTATAGTGTCATTCTCGACAATGCGCTAGGGGTGGTATAGATGACCCACGCTGAACTGTCCCACCAAACTCAATGACAGGGGGGCGCTACCATCGTTCAACTATATGGTTTCCAACATGGCTAAAATCTGAACCAGCGATCCGGTATTGACGGCGGCGCCCCACTGTCAATGTCATCGACAGGACAGTCCAGTATTTTGGAACTATATAGATGACCCAAGCTGAACTGTCCCACCAAACTCAATGACAGGGGGGCGCTACCATCGTTCAACTATATGGTTTCCAACATGGCAAAAATCGGAACCAGCGATCCGGTATTGACGGTGGCGCCCCACTGTCAATGTCATGCATAGGACAGTTCAGTATTTTGGAACTATATATAAGCATTGTGATTGAAACTTGAACAGGTGGCCTGACGTCACAGCACCGTCTATGTTTAAGTTCCACGCGAAAATATGGAGGTAATTTAAATAATTAATTTCTCAACCATTTCTTGATGGATTTCAAAAATAACTTCACCGGCTTTTTAGTTTTGGTCTAAATTTTAATCCAATTCAGTGAAATCTAATGTTTTCAACATCACGAAACGTCTCCATTCCCGATAGCTAATTACTTAGAAGCTTTTTAGGAAAAAGTTCACAAACTACCGACGCACGGTACTGAAGGATTTTAAACTTTCGCGTTCCATTTAAAAATGTCGCGTTGAGAGTCCCGTGTTTCTCATTAAAATGTACGACTTTTGGTCAACTTTTGGTTCCTGAAAGAGATACCTAGAACATATTATACAACGGGTCGTACTGTTACAAGTAAATGTTCTAGTTTGTAGTACTCATATTTTTCACTAAGAACGTGAGGCTATTATTTTTCGTAAAAAAAGGAAGTGGAATAAAAGTTTTCCAGGGATTATTTCTCTAGTTAAAATTGAAAGCTAAAGCTCGCATTCCAATAAGCGCACTAACGATGTTGCTTTTTAGTTCCACCTAAGTCCTCAGGGTAGGTGTTGCTTAATGAGGCAAAATTCAGTTGAATGTTAATTACACAACTCAATTAAATTGCGCCTGTTTGAGATGTTCACTATAACTAGGAATTCGAGGTTCAACCACCCTTGCAATCCCATTTGGCTATTAGGGTCCTTTTAGTTTGTGGTGTCAGGGACCCCTACCGTAATGGGGGCCTATCAATATGTTTACGTAGGCCATTTCTTTAACAAAATATTAAACGTAGGTAACATTGATTCAGTATACTAAATTAAAAAAGGCCTTGATAATTCTTTGTGGGACGTCCACCCACAAGGTGGACCGACGTCCCGATAAAGGTAGCAGGAAGGCGCTGGATGGGACTACCAGCCGTGCGATGGGAAGTCATTGGGGGAGGCCTATGTTCAGCAGTGGTTGTCCTGTGAAATGATGATGATGATGATGAACTTCTTGTAAGTCTAAAGCTTTTTAAAAATATTACGTTGAAAATTCTGAAATATTACATCAGATTAACTGTTTCACTCCCTAAATATACATACCTACATCTATCCGAAAATAACGTAGCAGCGCTCTTGAGCTACGATAGCTTATCTCCGTTTACAAAAAAGAGGCTCGAATAGTTTTCATTTATTTTCGCACCGATTCCATATTCCATTTGGACTTAATCCAGATTGATTTATTTCCAAGCAAAATTAATAACTTCGCCTTTCGCAGAGTTTAAATTCAATAGGGATGTGGACTAGGTAATGAAATCGAAATTGTATTTAGTCCCTCAGACTGATAATAAGACAATATTGGCCACGTATTTTTTAATTTCATAATCGAATAATTGCAGTAATTATATTGAGTAAAAAGTTCGCGTGACGTCACTTCTAGGTAAAAATCTGTCTAGGCGTGACGTCACGCGCCATTTCAACTTGATGTAGCACTGTTATTACATATTTAATTATGAAAGAAAAGAAAAAATACGTGTCCAATATTTTCTTATTGTCTGTCTCACAGACAAACACTTAATATAAATTTTGTCCACTAGCCTATTAAGGAATTTGATCTTATTTATTTCTTAAGATGTTTGCCAATATGACCTTGCAAATTGTTACAAAGGGCGTAAAAAATATACTCCAGACTTTTCTAATTGATCACTATCTAGCTACAATTTATATCTTCGGAAACTAGTTACTAGTTTGTGAACTAGGTCGCGGAGTCTCTAGTTTTGTAGGTATTTAAGTACGCAAGTCTACAATGTTGTTGAAACTATTGTAAAGAAAGTCAAGAAAGTTTCTGCGTAGGTATGTATATTATCTCCAGAGTATCTGTGTATTTGAAAGAGTCTTTTAATATTTGAAAGCGAAAACACATCAGACTAACGAAAACTAGCGTTATGTTCGTTGTTACAAGTTACGAGTGTACTTGTTCAAGATGCCACTGTTTTTGATGTACCGTCAGCATCAAATAGTTCGTGACACCCAAAGTAGCCAAAAAGTTCGCAACCCATCTTTGTTAAAATTGGAATAACGTTGCGTTGTTGTTAACTTTTTGGCCACTTTGGGTCTGAGGAACTATTTGACGCTGACTGTACCGTCATCACATTGTCCCAGAACTGTGTTATATCAATATTATCCAACTAATAGTCCAACTAAAAAACACTGAAAACTTAGCCAATAATTATTATTTCTCTCAGTGAACATTGCCGTGCCCTACGCCGCAAACGCCGTATTCTTCCACCAAGGGCAGATCTGTATTGCGGCGTCCCGTCTGTTTGTACAGTCCGGTATTTACGACAAGTTCGTAGAGGCAGCCACTAATTATGCCAAGTCCATCAAGGTCGGAAACCCCGCTGATGCTTCCACACAGAACGGACCACAGGTAATTACTCACTTTACTATTAACACCATTAAAATCTGTCCGTGACTCGTCTTTTTAAATTGACCATAGGTACAATGTAGGAGGCCATTCATATCGTGTGTTCTCTGGCTATAATTATTTTAAATGTCCCTAAGTATAATAGGATCGTAATCTAGTAATAAGTACGTTTTGTGTCCTTGAAATGTTTAATAATTTTCAGAAAGGGTTTAGAAGAATTTTACAATGGGACATTTTTTCTCGCTGTCTTATTGAACTACGTTTATTTAAACATTATTTTTATTTTATAGATCGACGAGGAAATGATGGAAAAGGTCCTAAAATACATCGAGACTGGCGAGAAGGAAGGCGCCAAGCTGATGGTTGGCGGCAAGCGCGTGGGCAGCTCGGGCTACTACATCCAGCCCACGGTCTTTGCTGACGTGAAAGATGACATGACCATCGCTAAGGAGGAGGTTTGTGCCTTTATTGTTTCATAGAATATGATGAGCTAGGTCTTAGTACAAAGAGACCAGGAAGGAAGACGCCAAGCTGATGGCTGGAGGCAAGCGCGTGGGCTGCTCAGGGTTCTACATTAAGCCGTCTTCGCTGATTTAAAAAACGACATAACCATCGCTAAAGATGAGGTTTGTGCCTTTATTGTTTCATAGAATATGATGAGCTAGGTCTTAGTACAAAGAGACCAGGAAGGAAGGCGCCAAGCTGATGGCTGGAGGCAAGCGCGTGGGCTGCTCAGGGTTCTACATTAAGCCGTCTTCGCTGATTTAAAAAACGACATAACCATCGCTAAAGATGAGGTTTGTGCCTTTATTGTTTCATAAAGATGATGAGTTCGGTCTTAGTACATAGATACCAAGAAGGAAGGCGCCAAGCTGATGGCTAGAGGCAAGCGCGTGGGCTGCTCAGGGTTCTACATTAAGCCGTCTTCGCTGATTTAAAAAACGACATAACCATCGCTAAAGATGAGGTTTGTGCCTTTATTGTTTCATAGAAGATGATGAGCTAGGTCTTAGTACATAGAGACCAAGAAGGAAGGCGCCAAGCTGATGGCTGGGGGCAAGCGCGTGGGCTGCTTAGGGTACTACATTAAGCCTACTGTCTTCGATGATTTCAAAAACGACATGACCATCGCTAAAGAGGATGTTTGTGCCTTTGTTATCGTTCTCTTTAGATCAACTAGGAGATGACTAAAAGTGTTAAAGTACATACTTACCGAGACAAGAAGGGAGGCACTAATTTGCTGCGATCAGTCCTGCGCTGCCCTCATTGAGGTGCTTCCCAAGCCTTCACCAGAATGTTAGTCCTCCGAATGGGATGCCACACTGCGTTTTCCAGGTAAGTGTTCGCCACTCGAGAACTTTTCTGCCCCAACAGTTACGAGCTATGTGCCATTGTATTACCAAAATTATGCAATAATTAGGCAATTATTAGTATTGTTTAGTATTTTAGTTAGTTTGGGTTAGTTCAGTGGAATCATAATATTACTGCGACCGGTTTCGATCTACATACGTACCTAGGTAATCGCTGTCTACAATTCGTCTGCTATACCTCAATCTATTAGACAGTATATCTTGTGGGTAGCCATATGTCTTGCTTACAGACGACAATTTAAAGCCCTACGGCGGTATCAGACTGACGATTCAAGTTTCTAGGAACCCTTCTTTGATCCCCGTCAACCGCTGGGCTATTTTGGTGAAACCAATTCATAATCTAGTATTAAAGAGGTATACAATTATAGCTTGCAGATGTTGACGGAGATAAAAAGTAATTTGTTAAAGACGAACTAATATTAAGTAATCTTTATAAAAAAGAGAATACGTGACTTTATTAATATAGCAACCAGCAACTTTACCTATTTACCTACTTTTTTGGTCACAGTGTGTTTATCTTTATCTCACAGAATACATTATCTTTATCTCACAGAATACAATGCAGTAACTACCTAACTATATTTATGAAAAATATTTCACTTAAAACAAATAGAGAATGATAAATGCTGAAACTAATTCATCTCTAATAGCAAAACAAAATGTTTTAGTACGTTGTTTTTCTCGCGCTATCGTCGGCGCTCAAACGTGTGTCATTATGTTAAAATAATTGTAATAATAGGCCAAGGGCTTTTAGGTTAATTGGGCTTTATGTAAACTTTGAATATCAATATTAATTTGCTCCCAGAATATTGAGATTTGCGGAACTTTAATCCTAGCTAGGTCTGGCTCCGTCCCACAACATCAAACATTATAAATAGGTACCTAAATAAACTAGCATTAGTACAAAGCGAAAATTAATGGAATTACAATAAATACAACTCGCAGTTCAATATTTATTCAGGTAAAGCCTCTTTCATTAGAATTATTAAAGTACCTATTGCGTAACGATTTAGCAGAGATAAATCGTGAGTTTAGTAGTTTCTTTTGATAGTAATTATATTCACATTGTTGGGGCACATTGTGCGATTTTGTATGAAGCCCTCTCGACAGGGCAGGTCAGGTATTAGAAGTACTTAGCTAAGTACATTAGGTGCATTCAGCATCTTTTTGCGGCCCCATACTAATTTAGCATTAAAATTTGTATTAGTCGTGATGGATCAGTGAAATCATTTTTGCAGTCTCGAAATCTAATGACACTCACACCGCGTCCCTTAGCTAAGCACCTATGTGAAAATACAAGAGAAGTATTTTAAGTATGTGAAATACGAAGCTATCTTTCTGTTGTCACTTCTAACTAACTATGTAGTTCTAACCATATTGATACTTTACGAAGAGTTCTGCTGTTGTAATAACAAACCTTGGTGGTTCCAGATCTTCGGCCCCGTCCAAAGCATCCTCAAGTTCGAGACCCTGGAGGAGGTCATCGACCGCGCCAACGATACCAGCTACGGTCTCGCAGCTGGTATCTTCACCACAAACTTGGACAACGCGCTGCAGTACACCAGGCATGTCGAAGCTGGAACTGTCTGGTGAGCTAAATATGAATCTTATTGTTATAGAACTAAGGTACATCCATAATAGAAGGTGGGGCATGGAGTCACATGGATGTCAGTAGTAAATAGATTAGAAGGTGATAGGCATAAAAGTGTGCATTATGCACTATGTGAATGGGGTCCCGTTGCAGTGGGCATCTTGTTGGTGAATGGGTGGCACTGCTCAGTTTAGGTACTCTTGTTTTTATTTTTTTCTTTTTCCATTATTACATGCCACTGTCATGTCTATGTAATTACCTGTATTTGTGTGATGTCCATTGTAATAAATGTATCTTTCTTTCCTTCTTTTAAAAGTCTTTCTCACTTCTCAACAACGCAGGAATGCCGAAATGCCACCATAATAATATATTTCGGGACGGATTTAAGTACGAGTTGTTTTTTCTATGATCATAAGGATGCATTATAAATATTGGCAGGCCTCCGTCACTCGCCTATGCCGGCCGAGATAATTACCTACAGCGCGCGACAATGACGCGCCTGTGAGCACACGCGTACCTATACACGCTCGGTGTATCATCGCCGCAATCAAGGTTTATTGTTCCAACGGCACTGTTATTCTTCTTTAATGGAAAATCGTAATATTTAGGAGTAATAATTAACTGTAGTGATTTAAATAATTATAAAAAACTACACTTTTAAAATAATTTTGAAATACTTATGACAAAAAACTGTAGCAAAAAAATTATTTTAGCTAATAAAAACATTAACTTTACTTCACCGTGTCTATTTTCCGACACTACACCTTTTAAAACTGTTTGTCCAATTTCGAATTATCGCAACACTGAAGTTTATTAATAGGTACTTTAGAGATGGTACGATTATACAAACACCACTAAATTAAAGTTTACCAATCGTAAATACAATAAAAAATTAAGTTTTTATTTATTTTACTTTGCTTATACAACCCTGACGCTTGAGCTGTGAGGTAGATCAATTCTGAACACAAAAAAATTGCGCTCTTGTGAGCGTAGTAGTAAGGTGCGATTTCGAATGCACCATGTGGTTGGATATTTTGCATTATTATTATTACCGTTAAAATGCCGGCATCTGATCCTACACAAAGGAGTGCAATTTCTGTTGCTACTATTATGTATTCTGTGATATTGGTGACTTCTACTCGTATGGCATGTGAGCTTCTTCCATAGTTATGTACCTACTAACATAACTACCTTAAAATGAATTTATTTTATCTATTTCCACTGAAACACGGATAAACTCTCCACTTTATCTATTTATTGTGTCAGAGATAAAAGCTTACTTTATGTCATTCGAAAAAACTATATTCCGAATCGAACAAATATCCGGATAATAGTTCCCGGAATATAATGTTTTTGCTGTGAAACCAATATCAATTTACATTAGCTTAAAGGTTTATGTATATGGAACTAGCTTTACCCGTGAAAATGTTAGAATAATATTTCCCGTTTTTGCAAAATTTTTCTTTACTGCTTCGCCCCTATTGGCGGTAGCCTTCCTCAATACAATAATATTTTATTCAAATCGGGCCAGTAGTTCCTGAGATTAGCACGTTCAAGTAAACAAACAAACTCTTCAGCTTTTAAAATAGGTACCTATATTAAGTATAGATTCTTCTACAAATTGTTTGATTAAAATTTATGTTTTTCTTTTATAGGGTAAACGCATATTTGGTTGGAGGCGTCCAGTCTCCCTTCGGTGGATTCAAGGATTCGGGCATTGGACGTGAAAAGTGAGTCACCATTACTTATGTAATTTATTTTGAAGTTTTGGAAGATTTGCTTCAATTTGCCTCTGGTAAATTAGAGAGGGTATTGCTCCGACAGTGGAAACTAAATGATCTAATGATGATGATGATTAATAAGATGAAATTAGAGAGGGTTGTGCTCTTACAATTGATATTAAAGGTCCTGATTATGATGAAATTGGAGAGGGTCGAGCACGGATGAATATGAATGATATGATGATGCGTTATTGTAAAAAATATTATTATGTTACTTAATGCTTTTGATGGTTAATTGATTTAAATTGTGTAACAAAGTATTGATTTGCTTTCCCAGAATGTGGTTGTGGATTCAAATTTGGTCGTGAATTTAATGCATCTCTATTAGAAAATATTCATGAATTAGTAAATATTGTAAATGTTAATCTATTCAATATTGCGTTGCACCTGTTCAAATATTGAATACTGTATTAATAAAGTTTTTTCTATTTCTGTTTAAATCAGTACTTATTACATGCATTATGTTCACATTATTATTTTTTGTTTCAGTGGCATGAACTGCGTGGACTCGTACTTAGAAGTTAAAACCGTTGTGATGTCACTACCGAAGAAATTCTAGATGACGTCATCATTTCTCCATTTTTTTGACTGATTAGGTAACCTAAAGGATTGTAGGTACGAGTATTATTTTTTGTAAATAAAATGTCTAACCGTTTTTTGTTAGAGTGGATAATGTTGTTTTTATTTTTATTTACAAAGTATAATGCACTCATTCTTTGAAATGATAGCTAGAAGTTTGTTAGTGTATCGAAAAAAAATAGGATAAGGGTAGTTGACCTCCAAGATTTTCCAAAATATTTTTAACGATGATTGAAACTTAAGACATTAGATTCCTTATTCCATTTAAGGAATATGATTTTCATGAACTAAAAATTTAATTTAATAATTGATTAAAAAGTAATTAGGATAACGTGGTTAGTTTCACCGTTTATTGGCATTTCAATTTGTATAATACGAGTATTTGCCTTCATGTGTAAAAACAATAGTTATTAATCGCTAAACCTTTACAGAGATCGTTAGAGATAACGTAAAACACTATTTTAATTAAAGGTTAACTTTAGGACAAACGATCCAATTAATATTGTAATAGGTGGGTAAATTTTGAAAATTCAATCAACTATCCGAGTTACCTGAGCATTGTTTGGGAAATTTAGTGCAAAACATTAGCATTCTAATTCTGTCATTGGTTCCTTTGTCTTCACCGTCCATTAAGAATCTAAATGAAACTAACCAAAAGCAGCTTGTAAGTTAAGATTTTGATCTTAAATATTACATGGAATAGGATTGGTTTTCTTTAATTAACGAGACATTTCCACTATTATAACGAACCAGTTGTTTGTAATGCGACAGTGTGATTTGAAGTATTTTTAAACGTACTTTTTCTGTGAAATATGAATTTAGGGTCAGACCTTATGTCTGAATCTAATTTGATTCTAAAAATAAAAACCCAGCATTGCTTTTGTAAAAATATGTAAATAGCTAAAGGATGTAAAAAGAAATAAAATTAATTTGAATCTTCCGAGGTACTTAACCTGTCTACATTACTTTCACCCATAAAATAACTTTTTACATAAGCTAACCTAAATCCTCGCTTCTGGGAAAATGGTACCGTCGCTTCTGTGAATTGGAAAACAATTGTTATAATGTAGTACTTAGTTATTACTTTGGGGATGAATTTTAATCTTTAGAGAATCGAGAAATTGGCTGTAATACCATATTATTGTGTGAGCTGAAATAAGTTGCAAAAGTTGGAAACACGGCTGTGAGTTACTTATTTCAATGAAGACCCTCGTATTGTGTGGTATTTGACTCCACATACCTACCTACCCAATAAAATAAGTTACTTCTAAATACATAGCTACTTGTCGCAAGTCGGTCGGGCCTCTTTGTGCGTGAACGCTTCGCTACATTTGAATAACTATTAAATTTTATTGATTACCTAGTTAGTTTTGAAAGCTACTGAAAATCTCATTTTACAGCAAATTAAAATCTTACACGGTTTTCGGTTTTAAGTGTTTTTAAGAAGTTGTGTCTTGGAATCTTATTGTCAAATGTGAAGTCACAAAGCTGTAAGTGTATGAAATACAAAGCAATTCCAGTTAGGAGGTTAAGTTGCAAATGTGATCTTCCACTAACTTTATATGAAGAAACTTCATAAAAGGTTGTTTCGGAAGTTAGCAGATTTATGCAAATGTTTCCGAACAAAGTTTCTAATAACTGGGTTTACACATTCGCCTTTTCGACCCTAACTGAGGCGTATCGAATAAAATAACTTTGTAATTGTCACGTTTCAAAGTTTTAAGTGTTTATCACCAATTTGGGGCTATTTTTTGTTTACAATATCGAGATCATCCTAAATATTTCCTACATAAGTTCATATTACATACCTATGTATTAGAGCTATGTTTTAATAATGCATCAGTCTACATTTTTGTTTGAATTATAAAAACTCATAGTAACTCCGTAAGATGTTACAATTACTTATTTGCTTTAAGTAAGTATTTGTATCGTGGTCCGTACTTCAAAACTTTGGCTCTTTTGATAAACGACACTAAACTTAATTCATAATCCCATACTTAATATGGGAATCATTTATGGGATTGTGTATGCAGTGTTATATAAGTCTTTGCTTAGATTATTTTAATAATATTTAGATCACAATCACATTATACGTATTATTATATTATACATATTATTTGAAATTCGGTATTTTTAAGTGGGCTATGTAAGATATTTTTATAATAATTTTAGTAGTTTTGGAGCAGTTCCCGGTGAAACAAAGATCTGACAATGAGTTGAATAGTATTCATTGTAGCTAACATTTTTCCACGAACAGAAAGCTAGGTCTACTATTTGCCTAAGGGTGGAAACCTAAGATTTACAGGAAACAATACACGTTCCTGTGGGACACATGATCGCCTTTGTTCACCGAAACGGGATCCAAAGAGAACTAGAACTATTGTCCGATTCATTTCTGTTCAAAACAAGAGACGAATTGATTCACAGTTCTTTAGAATTTATATTATGTCAACGGGGGTTTTGTTCTCCCTATACATATTACATGGAATGGCAACTTGAAATGACTCACGCCCGTATTCACTCACTCACAAACATTACTATGAGGTCTCACAGTGCGCGTGGAAGCACAGGCTCGCACAGGGTGACACACGAAACAATCACAGAGCTCTATTCAACGCTGTGCGTTCGATTTGCTGCGTTTGTGAATAAATAACGGGCGTAACTCTACTTGTAGCTGTAATTCAGCAATACATTTAAGTGCCCCGGTTTAATTTAAATAAATAAAGAAAGGCGGTAGTGGTACTTTCGGATCAGTAATCACCTTAAGAACTCTTGGTTTGGTCGTTATCCCGAATCCTTTGGGGACAGCGATTTTCATAGGAATTTTAATTTTATTAATTCTTCACTGACTTTTTGTTCTGCTCAATCGCAATCTCAAAAAACTTTTTCAAGAACCGACATCAAAAAGTTTCTCAACAAATTCGTAACGAAGAAAGAAAGTAAGTAACTTAGAATACTCTTTTGAGATTTCGATGAGAAAATACAATTAAAAAACCTGCGATGAACAACAATACTCATTTCACAATTTTTCTTGACTCAGTGAGTGAAAGAAAAATCGAGCTCTAATATTAAATTATAGATTATGATGTTTATCATTTAAAATGTAAAACCGTTTTAGGAAAATCCAACGAAAATGAAATAATGATGAGAGTTTTTTCCAATTTAACTTAATATATTGGATTCGAGACAATAATATTTGGTATACTCGTACATGTATATTATTATTAATATTGGTTAAACCAATCACGGGCTATAATTTATTCTTGAATAGGTATTAATTATAGTAGGTAATGCAGTATCCTATTATGCAGATAATCTCCTTGATAATATGCTCATAGCACACATGCTACTGTTAGCAATGGCGATCGGCGTTCGTTCGTTCGTTTCAGCCGAAAGACGTACACTGCTGGACAAAGGCCTCCCGCAAGGATTTCCACAAAGACCGGTCCTGCGCCGCTCGTACAGAGGCGATCGGCGATTTAGGCGCTTTTTAGAAGCTGAATGTAGCGGCTACACGTTTCACACCGCACACTTAAAAACGCCAAACGCGGCGATTGCGTAGCTTTTCGGAAGCTCGACGCAGCGAAAGCAGTTGCTAAAACGCGCGATTCCGATACTGCGTCCGAACGCATGAAGTCGCGAAATCGCGATGCTGCATCGATAAAGTCGCAAAATTGGCGATCGTAGCGAAGATGATAAAAGTGCCAAAAAACAGAGTCTACCTAATTAATTTGTGCTAAAGCTGTAAGTAATGTGATCTAGACTACTTATAAGTATAACGTTAATATTAACGAAATTACCTACTTGTGAAAGCAGTAAGAAAACGCTGAGATTAAAAGGTCCCCTAGGGCGTGGAGTCTATTTTATGGTTTGATACAAAGGGACCTATCCTACTATTAGTTTAGGTCGCTTTATATTTTCAGTGAACAATATTAAAAACAACGGCATTTAATGCATTTTAAAAACAAGTTTATGTTAGTATTCCATTAAACAATGCTTTTTGAAAGCCATCCATACTTTGATCTTATTCCACAACATGTTTCGAGCTACATGTTTCGTATTTTTACTCACAGTAGCAGAAAAAGAGTAATAGAAATGGTAGAATATAAGTAGAGTAAATCTCGGTTTTATTATTTTACTTTTGGTCGCCCGTAGAGAAAGTTTTGTGTAGTTATAACTAATTTTGTTTTAACCACTTGTTTGTTAGTATAATATTACAAAACATAATTTTATTCTAGAAATTAAAAAAGTACTTTTAAATTAAAGTAAAAACGATAAATAATGTTGAATACGTCGAACGCCCACGACTTGATAAGTAGGTACCTATGTGAAAATCGTTCTGCAATTTTTAAGCACAGTGGACTGAAAGACGTTTGAGAAACCTAAAAAAATACCCATTATTTAATGAAGAGATTTTTCGGAACATTTGTAAACACAATAGCTTGACCTAGGGCTGACATTCTCGGCGACTAATAACAAAATGATACCTTCTTCCCGGTTTCACATTCAGGTGATTTTTTTTCCCAGATGCCGGATGACAATTTTATATCGCTGGGGAAAAATTATGTGTTGTCCTTATTACTAGCATCAGTAGACACGCTTTTTATTCAGTTTGTTATGTTTGAGGTTCTTACTTTTAATAACCTGGACGCAATCCAACATAAGAAAATCCAGGGAAAACTGGTCGAATAGCATTCAATCCAGAACTAGGACGTGATGATTCAGCTGAATTTCGCGACAGATCTTTACAAATCTGAGTTGTTATTTTGAGCACAACAAAAGAAAATGTTTTATGCTCTAGCATTCACTTTGTAAAAGGAGGTAACCTTGAAAGGATCTAAAGCAGGTACAGACTGCCCTCATTTTGATGAAAGATGGCTCTATTTGAATGCTCTCTGCCGAGAAAATTGTTTGTAGTTTCGCTGGCTGATATCGACAAGGTTTTTGAGCTTACTCTGAAGATTGGTGTTTATTTGATTGTATAAATTACCTCGGGGTATACAAACAATGAGAGACGAAATGCCCTGTAAGGCTGTCTACGGTTTATGAACGCAATTATTAAGTGTAAGCTTAAAATTAATAGAATAGCTACAATGTTCGAATGTAGCATCAAGCCACGTGTAAGGCAGGCAGAATGAAATATAATGAAAATGTACCTATCGTAACATTAGAACATGTTTGGTTTCTGCAGAATGATACCTACGCCTCCACCATGTTGACTTCTGAACGGAATAATAGGTAGTAATAGATAGGTAACAAGAGTTTCTATGTACCTACCTACTTACTCGTAAGTCATGATTAGCTTGAGAGAACGGTACCTAAACATTTTACTAAACATATCAAATCAATTTAGTTCTATTGATATAAACTGTACCTACACCTACACTTGAAGATTTGAATATTGGTTTGAGTTGATAAATATAACTTAGATGCCTATCGATTTCTGAGTAGAAACGGCTTTTGATTACATTTGTTGACATAATGTTTCTTCAATATTTGATGTGGTTTGCCTGAAAATGTGTTTAGATTTAGGTTACTAGGTAATACAGGTGACTTGTTACAAAATATTGGCTACATCCATGACTAGAAACTAGTAGTTACGTTCAAAAATAACTAACTAGTTAGGTGAAAATAATGATTTGTATATGTCATAGATAGGTATGTTTCGTTAGGTACCTAATTAACATATTTCAGGCTTCTATCACACATCCAGATGAATGAATAATGATGATGATAATAAATTTAGCATCTTATAACTTGATGGATTGTTTTCCAAATCGTCACTGCCGACAGTTAAATTACAAATTGTTTCAAGACGATAGCCATTGAGCCGTCAAATGACGTCTTAAGTTGCTTGAAAGGACTGATTAAACGTCCATCATTTCACTCTGTTTGTTTCATATTAATTAATATAATCTTATCGCGAAGTCGTGAGACAGTACCATCAAACAAAACCAACTTATATTAGGTACTTTTATTTGACTGTCACTCCCAAGTGGGGCGCCTGATGGCAATAAAGATCCTGGGTCCCTGTGACCCGGTCTCTCTTGCCATTTGACTTTGAAAAGGATCTTTTGTTAAGTGCCACGAGGCAAAGTTTACCTAAAATTGTGTCACTAGTCAACGATACAAAGAAACAACGTAAATTATACCGCTAAATTGACGGAAAATTGAGTAGGTATTTGAAGAAAATCGTTCCATTAATTACAGGACAATTAAATTGAAGGCAGTCAGACGATATTTATAATAAATAGCTATTGCTAATGGGACCACTAAAGGGCTGTTCCTTTTGTTCAATAGAATAGCGTTGTACTTAGTCATCTAAAGGATCTATAGTAGTACTTACTCGCAGACTAAGGACATACAAGATTTACTGTAAGTTTCTACATTCATGTGATTAACAACACCAGGTCCCTAATACAAAAAGTTAAACACGCATTGAACACTACTTTCAATCGTCATTGTAGTATGTAAATGTCCTTTTTTTAAACCGATTCAAATGTTTTGTTTGCGATTAAATGGTTTTTCATAACTTTAGGTATATTCCTTTGCAATATGTAAGGTGCTATTTTGTAACAAAATGTAGGTATAGTCTGATGTGCTGTCGACAATTATTCATTTGGTTTTATGATTTCAAAGTTAACTGTCTTACTTTAATATTTGATCTAATTAGGACTATAGCAACTTACTTTAAGACCACAGTTTTTCACAAACCCTTTTCCCAGGTAGTGACATTATAAAGACAAAATTCTAATTCTTATTACTCTAAGTTCCTATATGCGATGCACGCGTCTCCCACAGATAAAATGCAAACCGTTTTCTCTCGTCTGCTGATAGGAAATTACTTGGGCGATTACTGCGGAGCTCACCCGAGGTTGCGGTTTTATGGAAATTCACGAACGATGTGTGGATAATAGTTTATGTAAAGTTTTCAATCAGGTCTTCGGTGTAAAGAAGCTGTTTGCATCGCGCTTTGTGTACTCTGTTAAAGAAATAAGCACTTATTTTAGTTTTTTTTAAATATTTTTACTTACTTTGTAAAAGGTTACTCATGAATTTGTCATAATCAATTTTAAATCCTAATATGTTGCTGTAATGTTTATTTAACACTTAAAAAACTTACATGGACACAAATCGTAAATTTAAAAGAAAAAGGTTGTCCTAAGGGATTTTAGGGATTTAACATGCTTAGAGAGTCTATAAGCTAAAACTGGCTTTTATGACTGAATAGAAAGTTCAGTAAGTTATTCTGGGTTTGGGATTCAGTTAATGGCCGTCAATAAAACAGAATATGATAAATTCGGCTTGACGTCACCTTTTGGGAAAAAATTTCCAGGAATATTATGACAGTTTAATGGACAATCGACTCTCAAGATAATTATGATTGATTATTGTTTATTTTCCAAAAAGGCAGTTGGCCTGAATTATTACGCTTGACAGCACTTTCAATGTTATTTCTGTGGTTGACGAAACATTAATTACAATGTTATGAACTAAAAGTTAGATATTTAACAATCTGTCTTCCATAGTTCCTGATTAAGTTAAAGGGAGAATGAATTCATTACAAAGTTTAATTCAAAATGTCTGTGTTATTTACAACATTGGTGGGATCATTTAATTTGATTAGTTATCTTCCTAATAATGCTGCTACTCATAATATACTCAACATCAAATAAATCGCACCTTCCGCGACGCGAACTTCTGACACAATCATGGTGCCCCAACAATATTGGTGTTATTTGAAAGTCCAATAAATATCCTTAAAGAAAAACACATTTAATTTCTTAATAAATGATTAACATAATACCATAAATGTGACTTGAAAAAAGACCTCACTTTAGGCTCACCTCTGGGATCAATTAGACCAATTTTTATGGTTATAAAACCAAATAATGATCTCACGTGTCCTCTTTAACAGATGGATAGCGATTAATCCCAACTTAAGAGCGTTTACGTTTACTAACCAGTTACATTACAAATATGTTATAGGCAAAAATAATTAGGCAATTTCGTCGTCTAAATAGTTAGTTGAGAAAATATTTCGATTAGTATAGTATTTAAGAATTCTATCAAGATAAGTCCACACAGGTTTTCAAATTTCCACTTTAGCGTCAGTTTACAAGCTGAATTTTTTATAAAAATACTGTGAAAACGATATAACAAACATTTATATCCTATAGCATAGGTCCTTAGGCAAATAGTTAGTGAAAATTTTTAGATTTAAGCATTTTACAATAAGAAATCACAAATTCAAAGAACGTGAAATACCCAAAAATCAAGGTGATTTTTACACCATTATTCTTCTTTAATTCAACATAAAAATAGCTTAATATAATAAAATAACACTTCTTTAAAATATTTACTTTGAAACGATGCACAAATTTATTGTTATTGTTTGGGTGTCATACTTGCTATCGAACGTTGAAGTATCTATTGTCTAGATATCGACAACTATGCATCAACGGGTCGCTACATCTACGGTACTCCATATTAAAAGTCATGAAATCAACGGGTCGCTACATCTACGGTACAACATATTAAAAGTCATGAAATCAATCGGTTGTTTAATCAGTGTCATGACATCAAAAGTCGCGGTGGGTAAATAACGAACTTCTCAGGGTGGGTAAGTAATATTTTCCTACCAAATTTTGTACTAAAAGGTAAAGTATTAAGAAAAAACATTTTTTTAATCATACATAATTATTATTGTGTATTTATATAATGAAATAAAGTAATTAATTATTAAATGCCAATTTATTATTAATAGTTCTCGATAATTTATCGATTGAAAAATATTCGGTATTTGAATCGAAAGGTAATATTCAATTTTATCAATATCAAAATATTCAATTTTAATGATAAAATAATTATTATGTACTACCACCTATTTAACTTGCATTCTTATTTAAAATTATTCATGGAAAACATTGGTTTTAGGCTTTACTTGCTAACATTATCAAGTAATGAGTGCCATTACTGTGGCAGTACTAAATGTATGGAAGCTAGTAACATTGAATTTTCGGATATTATCCAGTCTGTAACCTATTACTAATATCGTTTGAAAGAGCTCGTGAAGCACTTTCAGGATCAGTAATCAGTTTTTCGGTATCTTGTGTAGTTTAGAAATAATCGAGTTAGATCACTTATCGTTTCCACCCTGTATAGGTACTTAATATTTGAAATGTATTACTAATTATTGCTATAAGAATTTTGACCGAATAAAACTTTCAATTCTATTAGAACTTTAGACATTTCTCTCACTTTAAGCGGCATTGGATTTTTAATCGGATTTTGAAACTGTTACAGATATATTAAAGATGATCCCATATTGCTGTCAACGGAACGGGGCAACAACGACTAGGCGCTGCGGAGACATTTGAGTACATACGCGTGCGTGTGTGTGACGAAGTCCTTGCGAGCAAATCCGTGGGTTGCGGGCGTACGTTAAAAAACCCATGCCAAAGCGGGAATACAAATAGATACAGCAACATTCATTGTAACGTACCTACTAATTATTATGGAGTACCTACTGTAGATGTAGCGACCCGTTGATGCATAGTTGTCGATATCTAGACAATAAATACATCGACGTTCGATAACAAAACATTCATTGTAACGTACTAATTAATATAGAGTACCGTAGATGTAGCGACCCGTTGATGCATAGTTGTCAATATCTAGACAATAGATACTTCGACGTTCGATAGCAAGTATGACACCCTTATTGTGTTTGCTATAAACATTTGAAAACTATTAAAAAACGCCGCGCGCAAATCATTTCCAATGATGCCCCTTGAAATGCCGCGATTCGCGTAAACGTTCTTAACAGTTTTATACCCATAAAAGTTGGCTCAAGCGTACCTAACTACCTATTTTTTGAAGAAGTGATTCTAGATCTTTCTAAAGACAAATTTTTGGGGTAAAAACCTTTCCTTTAGAGAAATGAAGTTTAGAACTAGTCTTTTAAATGGTGTCAATATTGGTGGGAAGTGGGGATGCATAACCTTACGTTTGAAAGTGCTTTTTGCGGGAGGTGCGATTTATTTGATGTCGAGTGTATATCCATTTGAGACTTACTTGACTTATGCCTGTTTTCACCATCAATTCCTAATTTTTAAGTGACCCCTATGGTAACACGTAACAGGAATTTTGTTTTCATAGGGGTCACTTAAAAATTAGGGATTGATGGTGAATACGGGCATTAAGGTCCTATGTTCCCTAGATGGGGCAGAGGGTGTCCACAACAATCCTCCATCGCGTTCGGCTTTGAGTTTCGCGTTTGATCTCGCTCCAAGTCTTGCCGATTTTCTTCGCCATTTATGGTGGGGATAAAAATTAATACAATTTTAAGGATTTTCTGTTACCAAATAAAAAATAGTTTTAGCTTTTTAGTTTATTTCCATAAAAGATTATGCTTACATTTATTACTTACTTGAGAACAATAATTATGTATAAAGATACCTACAAATACAGTAATTTAATCGAAAAATATATATGAAGAACAATAAAAAATATTCAATACATTGTCTAAACTATTTTCTCTTAACAGAATGAGTCCGGCGTTACTAACTACCTACTAATTATTAAGATTTCTAACATAAAATAAGTATAATATTTTTACAGTCGTAGCATTGAAGTCTTTTTCATCAATATATTAAATTAGACTTAAGTTAGGTAACTTAAAAATATATTGCACTAAATCAGGTTTACTACTAAAGTAACAAGTCAACGTCAATTTAAAACCGTTCGTTCTTATAAAGTTCGTGTAAGTTACAGGCTGCAAAAACTTACGCTTTTAAAATTATCTCTTCACGGGATTTGTTGCAACAATATCTATTTTAACGGTAAATAAAATATTTACCCTCCCGACGTTTCAGCTCGGTTGCACGAGTCATAAATATTTTATTTACCGTTAAAATAGATATTGTTGCAATAAATCCCGTGAAGTGATAATTTTATAGTAAAAATGCAACATAATAGTTTAAAATACTTACGCTTTTGTGTTGTACTCGTATAATACTGTCAGCGTAAACACACCCAAAGTAGCCAATATTTATTTTTGTAACACGTCTTTGCTACAATTACAATAAGTTTGTGTATCAACTTTTTGGTCACTGGTTGTCACGGACTATTTGACGCTAACTGTACAAGCCACCAGACAAGTGAATACATTATGTTTCAGCTTTTTACAGCATGAATCAGTATCAACAATGTTTGAGTCCAGTTTTTTCACTCAAGTGAAGTCTCAAGACTCGGTTCCTGTGATACTGTGTCGGTAACGAAGGCATTTGCGCAGGTTTATTCCACTTTATTCACCTGGGTGTAGAAAGTTGACTCAATTCACCTGGAAAATTTGCACGAAATAGTTCCGAAGTGAAATGAGGACACTAAAAATCCTTTGCGCGGTTCTTAGGCTGAGTTGCATCACCTAACTTTGACCGTAACTACAACGCTAACCGGTGTTTTTTGTAGGGAGTTTTACAGATTTTTGACGTTTGTCAAAGTTAAAGTAAGATGGTGCAACCTGTACGGCTAGCACGAAAAACTTTCGAGTTCAAATCGTTTGCGTATTCGAATAGCCATCAAAAGATTTAGTACGAAAACTACAATAGCGAAATAAAAAGTGAACTTAGTATGAGATGTGGTATTTGTGAATCAAAATTGTCACGTTATCGTTTAATTCGAAGATTGAGTATCGAATTTTATCGATTACGCAAACGATTCGAAGACGAAAGTTGTTCATGCTAGAGGTACTGGCCTTAGTATGAGAAATGCGAACGCACTGAGACCGCCTGGGCGGGCGGCGGGCGCGGGAAGTGCTCTACTTCCGGTACGGTGAGCTTTAGTTGCTTCAGTGACGCACACGTGGGACATTTGCTGTTGTTTCGGGATAGGCGGCACTTGCAGCCGACCAGCGTGCGCCGGTGTACTGTCGACCCGTTGACACCAACCATTTCTGCGAAAGAGCACGTCGATAAATAAATTTTATTACGTTTATACATCGCACATTATAATGCCTTGTATACCTAAGCAATAATTAAGACGAGACAATTAATTTTGCATTGTCTGGAATCTCGGCATACGATCGGTTAAAAAGAGTGCCATCATACAGCGTGTACAGAAGATTAACTAAACTTATAAACCTCTTCTTGGAAAAAAGTAAAGTTTTTTTTAATTATTTGTGACTGCGTATTCTATTCATTGTGCGATAGGATCTATGTCTACTTTCTAACTGTGGATTGCCATGTAAATACAAATATTAATGGTCGTGAAATAGTAGTTTCACCAAAATTCGTCCGATAGTTTTTGCGTCAATGAGTAAAATAAACATCCATCCATCTGAACAAACTTTTACCTTCTCAATAATAATATTGCGGTGGATCTAAGGCGACAATAAATAAAAGGTTTCAGCACGCCCTTTTGACCGCTGGACTATTGTGGTGAACCCCTGCTTACACAAACCCAAGATATTTTCTGCTTTAGGAGAGTTTAACAGGAGTATTTGAACAACCACAAGTTAATTCAAGATTACTCACTGTCTAAAAATTTATATTCTTTAAAATATAGCCTTAAAACGTTATCCCCAAGCCAGGCAGATTAATTGTAACACCCAAACGACTGAAAGTATGAGACATTAATATCTCAGAATCACCATCTACAAAGCCACTTTGTTCAGGTTATTATTTAAATGTAAGACTGTCAACCTTATAGATTGTTTTAGTTCAGAAAAGTTATAAAAAAATTATGTAATACGGTATTTTTTAGTGTTTGATTGTTGCATAAAGTATTATAGATTTTTCAACTTAACTAACGCTATAGCGTGGAAAATAGATACCTAGATAAATAATCTGCCATTCGTTGAATTAGATAGGACTTTATCTTTTGTTTGTTATAGATAAATAAGAATGTGCAATTAATTAATTAGATACGAGTAGGAAACCTTTTCATTTATCTGTCTTCCGTCTCAAACGAGTACAATACAGCTTTATACAGCCTTTAGCGGAATAAAACATATGGATCGACTTTCGGGCATTTTAATGATGTGGTGGAGCGTTATATTTCACACGCTACGTAAATCAATCAGCATTTACCTACATCTCTCTATGAGGAACGGGAGCTCAAATGAATGAATCAGTAAGCTCTATAATTAGTGCCAATACAAATAACAGGCATTAATTTATTTTTAGGACGATTTCAAACTTGTTCATTACATTTGGATAATAAAATATAATTACCAATCATGGCCATGATAAAAATATATTATTATGTAAAAAGTTTCTAATTGGTCAAAATATGCGCTCCAAAATATACTAAAATAGTATCTATGTGGAATCTAAGTTTGAAAATCTTAGGTCCCCCATGACCTACAAGGCTGCAAGTTGTGCGGTCAAATCCTCAACTGGTCGATGCATAAAGACTTAAGAAGCTTCTTGTACTGTTAGACAGGATACTAGCTGAGATATTGCTCAATGTCGATAAGTTTAACACATTATAACTGTGGAAACTTTGCTGATTTCTGTCCTATGTTTCCTAAATATTGATAAATTAATACTTAAATAAACAATTGCAAGCGAGCGAGATGAGCAGATGTACCGCTATCATTAAAAATATACTGAAAAAACTTTGTGTATTTTGTAAAACATCATTATTATCATCATCAAGTCATTTAGTCAGGAGCATGAACCCTACTCTATCCAGTGACAAGTGGACGATTTGGTCTACATTTCCCACACTACTGATCAGATGGGTTGGGTAGGTTTGATGT